>NC_142090.1:39905527-41245527 GCF_054644295.1 Miniopterus natalensis | reverse complement strand
TACAGCAGCCATAGGAAACTAATAAAATGCACAAATACATCCAGAAATACATAGGGACTGAGGTTATTTTATACACTATTGTTTTCAAGTCCTCAGCAGTGCCTAGAGGGAGAGTAGGTTCTCAGTTGGGTTAGTTTTAATTTGATGATAATGCTATGCACAGCCACACCTCTATGCCTTAGAATATGCAGGTATTTCTGAAAGAGCCTAGAATGCCCTTTCAGTCTGGCACATTTCTCATTTTCCAAGAGCCAGATCAAAACCCTGTGATTAGTTCAACTGCTTCCCTAGGCAGAGTTAGCTAGGGCTGTTTCTGTTCTTTTACAGCATTTCTTAGCTGTGTAAACTCTAACACCCAACCACGCTGCACTGTAAGGACATGCTTGTTGGTTCATCCCCCCACTAACAGAGAAGCCACAAGATCCAGCTCATGGATCAGCTAGGGGTCTCCGAGTGTACTAATGGGGATAGTGCATGACTGGCATGTACATGTTTGCTAAATGAATAAAGAAACAGTACTAATATTTGCCACTGTTTTTCACTTTTTCAAGACACTCTGACTTATTATCTCATTTTATCTCAATAATAAAGCTGAGACGAGAGGGCAGCATTGTTTTCTTTGTCATTGGGGAAAATGCTTGACATGGTACGCAGGACATGTCATGTTATTCATGGCAGACTGAACTCCAGCCAAAGCTTCCTGACTCTTCACCCAGTGCTCTTTCCACCAACTTGTGTGCCTTCCACTGCTACAGGATCTGAGCTGCCAACATAAGCGTCCCCTTGTTACATAATATTGTGTTGGGGAAATTCAGGCCTTGTGTGGCACTATGGTCAAAGGCTGCAGCAATTCTTCAACAATTGACTACTGTAGTTAGTTTTGATCATGACTCATAATTCTTGTCAAAAGAACAGTGTACAAAACTAGCATTAAATTCAAAGGATTAAAAACAAAAGCATAACCCCAGATCTGAGCAAGGTAATATTGCCAAATGTTAGTTTTAAAAGATCTATTCAGAGCCATGCTAACCAAATCAACAGGTGGAGGTAAAGGTAACTTAGCTTTAGTAAGCCACGCTGCTTTATGCTGGCACTTCTTTGACTAACCTGGCATTTAGGAGTCACATTCTGGCTGCAGATTTTGGCAGATGGTTAGCAAGGAAGTGAAGGAGACAGTCAAGAGGAGATGCTGCTAGGAAAGGTGTTCAGAATTCTAATGGACAGCCCTGGTCTCAGTTGCTAGATTTGATTAGAACACTGTTTGCATCTGCTTCCTTTACAGAACGTTTACCATCTCAACCACCAATCTTTGTCTCATGTCTACCAAGTCAGCTTTTCTACAAGCTTTAAAAAGAATAAGAAACATACCCTTACCATATAATCCAGCAACTGCATTCCTTGGTATTTACCCAAAGTAGTTGAAATCTTACATCCACCCAAAAATCTACACACAGATGTTTACAGCAGCTTTATTTATAATTACTAAAACTTGGAAAGCAACCAAGATGTCCTTCAGTAGGTGAATGAATAAATAAACTGTGGTACATCCAGACAATGAAATATTGTTCAGTGCTAAAAAAAAGTAAGCTATCAAACCATTAAAGAACATGGAAGAAACTTAAAAGCATATTAGTAAGTGAAAGAAGCCAATATGAAAAAGCTGCGTACTGTATGACTCCAACTACATGACATTCTGGAAAAGGCAAAACTATGGAGATGACAAAAATATTAGTGTGCAGAAGCTTTCCATTTTGATGTAGCCCCAAATGCTTATTTTCTCCTTTGTTTCCCTTGCCCTAGGAGATGTACCGGCAAACATTGCTACAAGAGATGTTTGAGATGTTGCTGCCTACATTTTCTCCTAGGATTTTTATGGTTTCATGACTTACTTTTAAAAGAAACGATCAACAAAACAAAAAGGGAGCCCACTGTATGGAAAAACACGTTTGCCAATAATACATTTGATAAAGGGTTAATTTCCAAAATATATAAGGAACTCATACAACTTAACAAAAAGAAGACAAACACTCCAATTAAAAAATGGGCAAAGGACCTAAATAGGCACTTCTCTAAAGTGGAAATACAGATGGGATGGCCGAGAGACATATGAAAAAATGCTCAAAGTCACTAATCATCAAAGGGATGTAAATTAAAACAACGAGTATTAACTCACACCTGTCAGAATGGCTGCCATCAACAAATCATCAAATGACAACCACAGGTGAGGATGTGGAGAAAAGGAAACCCTAGTACACTGTTGGTGGAAATGCAGACTGGTGTAGCCACTACGAAAAACAGTATGGAGTTTCCTCAAAAATTAAAAATGGAATTGCCTTTTGACCCAGTGATCCCACTGCTAAGACTGTATTTCTTAAGAAGCCAGAAACACCAATAAGAAAGAATATGCGCACCCCTATGTTCATAGCAGTTCAATTTACAATAGCTAAGATCTGAAAACAGCCCAAGTACCCATCAATAGATGAGTGGATAAAAAAGCTGTGGTACATTTACACCATGGAATACTATGCAGCTGTAAAAAAGAAGGATCTCCTACCCATTGTGAAAGCATGGATGGACCTGGAGAATCTTACGCTAAGTGAAATAAGTCAGTATGAGAAAGACAAGTATCATATGACCTCACTCATATGTGGAAGCTAATGAATAAAATAAACTGATGAACAAAATAGATACAGAGATATAGAACCATGGAGCAGTTGGACGAATTTCAGAGGGAAGGTGGGGATGGAGAATGTCGGGGGGGGGAGATTAATCAAAGAACTGATATGCATGACCTAGGGACACAAACAATAGTGTGGAGAAGTCCTGGGGGAGATAGAGGTGGATGTCAGGTGGAGGGCATCAATGGGGAGGGGGGGCACATCTGTAATACTTTCAACAATAAAGATAAATTAAAAAGAAAATTAGTGGTGCAGGGGTGGGGATGAATAGGCAGAGCACTGGGGGTTTTGGGGGCACTGAAAATACTCTGTATGATATTATTATTATTTTCAACATTAAAAAAAAAAGAAATAGTTGATCTTGTAAATTATGCTTTTACCAGCCTTATTTCTGCCACCCTGTTTGTCTAGGGAATGACCAAACCGAGTCAAGTCAGGGGGATTTCTGTAGATTCCAGGCAAATCCCAAGCTATGGTGCCTCAGACACTGGGTCGTTCAGTGAGTCTGCTCTATTCTGAAAAACCCAAAGGACAGTACAGTGAACCCTCAATTGTACAGACCTCGATTTAATGGTCTTCAGATTTAACAGACAAAATTTCCAGTCCATATGTCATATGTGAAAATTAACACCCTGTTAATTTTAAAATGCTTTTAACCAAGATTTGCATATAATTAAATTAACAGGTTATATTTTTGGTATTCACTGTTATCTTTAACAAATTTTACAGGCAATATGTTGGGAAAAAACACTATAGTAATTTCACTGACATAAATAAATATGACATAGCTACAAATATAGTCTACATATTTATGTTGTTTGTTTTTTTAAATTTATCTTTATTGTTGAAAATACTACACCCATTGTCCCCCTCCACTCTGCATTGCCCCCCCCAGGCTTTCAACACACTATTGTCTGTGTCCATGGGTTATGCATATATGCATATAATTTCTTTGTCTAATTTCTCCTCACCCACCCAACCACCCTTACCTTCCCTCTGAGATTTGTCAGTTTGTTTCCTGCTTCTGTGTCTCTGGATCTATTTTGCTCATCCGTTTATGTTGTTCAGTAGATTCCACAAATGAGTGAGATCATGTGATATTTATTTTTCTCTGACTTATTTCACTTATCATAATACTCTCCAGGTCCCTCCATACTGTCTCAAACGGTAAAAGATCCTTTCTTTTTACTTCATAGTATTCCATGGTGTAAATGTACCACAGCTTTTTTTATCCACTTGGTCTGTTTCCAGATCTTAGCCACTGTAAACTGCACTGCTATGAACATAGGGGAAGCATATATACTTTCTAATTGGTGTTTGGGGTTTCTTAGAATATATTCCTAGAAGTAGGATCACTGGGTCAAATGGATTGGATTGCTTTTCTTCCTTTTGTTAAGTTGTATGAGTTCCTTATATATTTGGGGTATTAACCCCTTATCAGATGAATCACTGGCAAATATGTTCTCCCATACAGCGGGCTAGCTTTTCATTTTGCTGATGGTTTCTTCTGCTCTGCAGAAGCTTTTTATTTTGATGTAGTCCCATTTGTTTATTTTCTCCTCTGTTACCCTTGCCCTAGGAGATGTATGGGCAAATATATTGCTACAAGAGATGTCTGAGATTTGCTGCCTGGGTTTTATTCTAGTGTTTTTATGGTTTCACATCTTACATTTAAGTCTTTTATCCATTTTTAGTTCATTCTTGTATATGGTGTAAGTTGGTGGCCTAGTTTCATTTTTTTGCATGTATCTGTCCAATTTTCCCAACACCATTAATTGAAGAGGCTGTCTTTACCCCATTGTATATTTTTGCCTCCTTTGCTAAATATTAATTGATCATAATAGCATGGGTCGATTTCTGGGTTCTCTATTCTGTTCCACTGATCTATATGTCTGTTATTGTGCCAGTACCAGGCTGATTTGATTACAGTGACTTTGTAGTATAACTTGATATTTGGTATTGTGATCCCTTCAACTCTGTTCTTTCTCAAGATTGCTGCAGCTACTCAAGGTCTTTTTTGGTTCCACATAAATTTTTGCAGTATTTTTCCTAGATCTGTGAAATATATCATTGATATTTTAATGGGGATTGAATTGAATCTATAGATTGCTTTGGGTAGTATGGACATTTTAATGATGTTAATTCTACCAATCCATGAACACAGTATATTCTTCCACTTGTTTATATCTTCCTATATCTCTTTTTGCAATGTCCTGTAGTTTTCTGAGTGCAAGTCTTTTAACTCCTTAGTTAAGTTTATTCCTAAGTATCTTAATTTTTTTGTTGCAATAGTAAATGGAGTTGCTTTTTTAGTTTCTCTTTCTGAAAGTTCATTATTGGTGTATAAAACTGCCATCGATTTCTTGGTGTTGAGTTGGTATCCTACTACATTGCTGAATTCATCTATTAAATCTAGTAGTTTTTTGGTGGCGTTTTTAGGGTTTTGTATGTATAATATGATGTCATTTGTAATATGACAGTTTTACTTCCTCCTTTCCAATTTGGAAGCCTTTTATGTTTTCTTCTTGTCTTAGTGCTGTGGCTAGGACTTCCAGTACTATGTTGAATAAGAGTGGTGAAAGCAGACACCCCTGTCTTGTTCTTAGGTGAAATGGTTTTAGTCTTTGCCCATGGAGTATGATGTTGGCTGTAGGTTTGTCGTATATGGCCTTTATTATGTTGAAGGATGATCTCTGTATTCCCACTTTGCTGAGGGATTTTCTCAAAAATGGGTGTTGGATTTTGTCAAATGCTTTTTTGCATCTATTGATATGATCATGTGACTTTTGTCTTTCAACTTATTTTATGTGATGTACCATGATTATTGATTTGAGAATATTTTACCAGACTTTGCATCCTGGAATAAATCCCACTTGGTCATGGTGTATGATCTTTTTAATATATTGCTGGACCTGATTTGCTAATATTTTGTTGAGGATTTAACATCTACGTTCATCAGGGATATTGGCCTGTAGTTCTCTTTCTCTGTTGTGTCTTTATCTGGTTTTGGAATTAGGATAATGCCAGCCTCATAAAAAGAGCTTAGGAGCCTTCTCTCCTCTTGAATTTTCTGGAGTAGTTTGAGGAGAATAGGTGTTAATTCTTCTTTGAATGTTTGGTAAAACTCACCTGTAAATCCATCTGATCTTGGACTTTTGTTTGCTGGGAGATTTTTTTATTACTGCTTCAATTTCTTCAGTTGTTATAGGCCTATTGAGGTTTTCTGATTCTTCCTGATTTTGTCTGGAAGATTGTATTTTTCAAGGAAATTTTTCATTTCGTCCACATTGTCCAGCTTATTGGCATACAGTTATTCATAGTATTTTCTTACAATCCTTTGTATTTCTGTGTTGTCAGTTGTTACTTCACCTCTTTCCTTTCTAATTTTCTTTATTTGGGTCCTCTCTCTTTGTTTCTTGATGAGTCTGGCTAAAGGTTCATCAATTTTGTTTATCTTTTGAAAGAAACAACTCTTGGTTTCATTGATCTTTTGTATCGTTTTTTAAGTCTCTGTCATTTATTTCTGCTCTGATCTTTATTATTTCCTTCCTTCTACTTACTCTGGACTTTTCTTGTTGTTCTCTAATTCTTTAAGTTGTACGGTTGATAGTTTATTAAAAATTTTTCTTGTTTTTGAGGTTGGCCTGTAGTGCTACAAACTTCCTTCTCAGGTCTGCTTTCACTGAGTGCCATAGATTTTGTGTTGTTGTGTGTCCATTTTCATTTGCTTGAAGGAAGTTTTTGATTTCTTCTTTGATCTCTTTGGTAACCTAGTCATTGTTTAAAAACATGCTATTTCGCTTCCATGTGTTTAAATGTTTTTTAGTGTTTTTATTGTAGTTGATTTCTAATTCTATGCCATTGTGGTATGAGAAGATGATTGATATGATTTCAGTCTTCTTGAGTTTGCACAGACTTTATTTGTGTCTTAATATGTTGTCTATCCTTGAGAATGATGTGTGTGCACTTCAGAAGAATGTATATTCTGCATCTTTGGGGTGGAATGTTCTGTAAATGTCAATTAAATCCACCTTATCTAGTGTGTAATTTAGAGTCACTATTTTATTAATGATTTCTTGTCTGGAAGATCTATCCAGTGAAGTCAGTGTGGTGTTAAAGTCCCCTAATATGATTGTATTGCTGTCAATCTCTCCCTTTAAGTCCTCCAGAAGTTTTTAAATATAATTAGGTGTTCCTATATTGGGTGCATATGTTTATCAGGGTTATATCCTCTTGTTGGATCCATTCCTTTAGTATTATTTAGTGAGTTTTCTTGGCTCTTGTTATGGACTTCATTTCAAAGTCTATTTTGTGAGATATGAGTATGCTACCCCAGCTTTTTTTTTGTTTTTCATTTCTGTTTGCATGGAAATATTTTTTCTATCCCTTCAGTTTCATCTTGTGTGAGTCTTTTGTTCTGAAATGGGTCTCTTAGAGACAGCATATATTTGGGTCATGCTTTCTTATACATTCAGATACCCTGTGTCCTGTGACTGGAGCATTTAATCCATTTATATTTAAGGTTATTATTTATAGGTACTTATTTATTGCCATTTTAAATTTTTATGCTTTTGTTCCTCTCTCTCAGTATTCTTATTATTACAGCAGTCCCTTTAACATTTCTTGCAATGCTGGTTTGGTGGTGACAAACTACTTCAGCCCTTTTTTGGTTTGGGAAGCCCTTTACTTCACCATCTATTTTGAAGGAAAGCCTTGCTGGAGAGAGTATTCTTGGTTTCAGATTCTTGCTTTTCATTACTTAAAATACTTCATGACATTCCCTTCTGGCCTGCAGTCTTTCTGATGAAAAATCAGCTGACAGCCTTATGGGAGCTCCTTTGTAGGTAACAGATTGCTTTTCTCTTGCTGCCTTTAAGAGTCTCTCTTTGTCTTGATTTCTTGGCATTTTAATTATGATGTGTCTGGGTGTCGATCTCATTGGGTTCTTCTTGCTTAGGTCTCTCTGTGCCTTCTGAACTTGTGTTATTTTTTCCTTAACCAGGTTAGGGAAGTTTTCTGCCATTATTTCTTCAAACAGGTTCTCTACCCCTTGCTCACTTTCTTCTCTTTCTGGCACTCCTAAGATGTAGATATTGTTACTTTTTATCTTGCACCACAGCTCCCTTAACTGTCCTCCTGTTTTTGAATTGTTTGATTTTTTTTTTGGTCCTTTGAGTGTTTTTTTCCCTACCCTGTCTTCTAATTCGCTGATTTGATCCTCACCTTCCTCTAATCTGCTATTTATTCCTTCCAATGCATTCTTTATTTCTGTTATGTCATTGTTTCCAACTGGTCATTTTTAATAGTTTCTATATCTTTTCTCATGCTGTTAATCATCCTTATAATCAGTACCCTGGACTCAGTATCTGATAAACTGCTTATCTCCATTTCATTTAGCTCTTTTTCTGGAGACTTCTCTTGCTCTTTCATTTGGGGCTTGGTTTTTGTCTCCCCATTTTGGCTGCCTGTTTGGGTTTGTTTCTTTGCATTAAGTAGGTCTACTATGTCTCCCAGGTTTTTTTGGAAGGTCTCTGGTCCAGGCCAATATCAGACACTGTTCATAACTAACCTTGAGTACCCTGTTTGAAGCTACCAGCAATCCACAGATTGTGGCTCCCTCTGCTGAGGCTGGCTGCATTAGGAAAGGACCAAGATGAATTCCAAGGTCTGCTTTTCCTAGCCCCACCTCCAGAAGCAGATCAGGCAAAGGCTCAAAGCACCCAAAGATCTATCTCTCCCTACAGGCTGATTATTATTCTCAGTTTGTTAATGAGCCACAGTCTGTGGACCACAGCAAGATGTAAACTCCACAGGGTGAGGAAAGAGTTTTTCCAAGAGGGTGGGGCAATTGCTTCCCCCACTCAGTCCAAAGCTGCTTGTGTGCTAAAGATCTGCCTGAGAAATATTTCCTCTGCAGCATGCCCCCAGCACAGGAATGACTCAGCACAGGAATCCAGATGGCAGCCCTCCAAGCTCTATCCCCAGATCCCCCAACCTTGGATTCTCCTTACACAGCTCTAGTCCATTCTGCCCTCCCTCCACCGGAGCCCAAGGTAAGTGGCTGCACCTGAAATTTTGTGTGTTGGCCCTTTAAGAGGGTGCCTGCATCTCCAGCCATCTCTTCTTGGCAGACAGAAATACAGCCGGTTTTCACAGCCAGATGTTATGTTATGGGAGCCCAGCCAGCTCTCTTGCGCCTCCACACTTCCTACCAGTCTCTATGCAGTCTCCACTCTACATCCTTGATTATAAGGATTCTCTCCAGCTAATTTTCAGTTGTTTATTCAGAATGGTTTTTCTATATTTTAGTTGTAATTCCAGTTTGGTCCTGGGAGAGTGTCAGTGTAGCTTCTACTTAATCTGCTACCATCTTGGGATATCTAGTCTACCTATTTAAATCCAAGAGTCACTGCTCATAATTTTTGGTGAATAATTAGCACATGATAACACCACATCATGTGGTAATTGGTTCTATTGTCATGTGGCATTACTTTGTGTAGCAGTAGTAAGGAGTGCTGGCTGAAGTTCTGATGTGCACTAAGCCAAGCCGCAGTCATGTACATTTGTTTTCTCAGGGCGATTGGTGAATACCTGCATTTACTAGACCTATTTAATATAAATTTAAAATTATAGTAACACATATAGAAAAGGTTTTTGTGAAATTTAACTATTCATAAATACTTAATTTTAATTACACAAACATGTCTACTTAAGTAAAAACAGGCAGACCAATTTTTCAATTTTTAACATATCCATCAGGAAAATCTACTTTATTATATAATGGACTTTCAGCTTTAGTGGACACCCCATTGCCCGAATTCATCTGTTATATTGAGGTTTTACTTAGAGTTCTATTAGAATTACCAGCTCAATGTAATATCTAAAGCTAAATTAAACCATCTATGTGCACAATGTAATGTGAAAATAATATCAGTATGATATTATGTTGATAGATTTAGTAGGTCACTATGCATTAAACTGAACCCATGGAATGTACGACATAGAGTGAACCCTAAGGTGAACTATGGACGTTGAGTAATTATGATGTGTCAAAATAGGTCCATCCTTGTAAAAATATGTACCATTCTGGTGAGTGACATTGATAATGGGAAGGCTATGCATCTGTGGGGGTAAGGGGTATAAGGAAAATCTCTGTACCTCTCCCTCAATTTTGTTGTAAACCTAAAACTGCTATTAAAAAAAGTATTTTTTAAAAAAGAGTAGAGAATGAAGAAAGGTTAATGGCATTGCTCCTCTCAATCCCCTAATATGGATTACTTAAAATTTTAGTTAACAGCAATTGCTGGCTGTTTCCACTGAATCTTCAGAGATAACATTAGAATTCTTTAAGTTATGCCAAATGATATGCTTCTTCTTATTCAAATAATTTATATAACAAGACTTTCAGTTTCTAACAAACAGTATAAGACATCTCTTGCCCTAGATGGTGTGGCTCAGTGGTCGGAGCGTTGGCCTGCGGACTGAAGGGTAAAGTTAGATTCTGGCCAAGGGCACATACCTTGGTTGCAGGCTTGACCCCAGCCCCAGTGCGGGTGTGTGCAGTAGGCAACCAAGCAATGTCTCTCTCACATTGATGTTTCTTTCTCTCTCTCTCCCTTCTTTCCACTCTCTCTGAAAAAGCAATGGAAAAAATATCCTCAAGTGAGGATTAAAAAACAAACAAACAAACAAACAAAAAAGATAAGACATATCTTTGCACCAACACTAAATAGCCAGCTAGAAAAATGTTGAATTCTCAGTTATTAAGAACGCAGTAAACAAAAGTGTTGAAAATTTGTTGACTAAATACTTCAAGTATTTAGTGAGCACAGTAAAGGGGAAAGAAAAGCATTTTCTCAGACTGTAATAATGCATGAAAAAAAGAAAAACTAGAAAATAATTTTGCATTTAGGTCTAGAGATAAAATATATATATATATATGTATATAATATTAACATGATTTTAACAAAATCTCTCCTGAGCTACCCACAAGAAGGCCCACTCCCAACTGGAAGCAAGAGTACAAGCGGAGGCTCCCTTTTCTTCCCACACCATCTCAGTCATGCATCCATGAGGGGCCTTATACTCCTGTGTATAGAATCCCAGACTGAAGGTCCAATCTTTGTCTTACAAACCCACCTCCATTTTCCCCAACACACAGCTATCTCTTAACTATCCCTCAGTCCAATGGATGTGCACACCTGTAGCAATCAGTCCTCAGAGAACCATACAGGGTTTGGAGACAGGCTCAAGCTCTTTGGACAGAGAATCCTAGGGTCTCTGGTACCTGGAGCAAGGTCTCAAACCTTGCTTCCCAGGGTGTGAAGAGCAGCATTACCATCCCCTGGGAGCTTATTAAAAGTGGAATCTCGGGTCCTACTCAGGTGAATCAGGTGCATAGTGAAGTTTGAGAAGCAAAGTAGACATCCCTCTTGGATCCCTCATCCCTTACAGAACAGCTAGACACAAGGAGAAGCAGAGCAAAGCCCACTAACCATGGGCCCAGGGCAGGAGTGCTGACTGTGTGAGCCTAAGAGGTATATGCCCATGGAGGATTTTCTTGGGATAACGTGAGTAGTTTATACATGCCATTTCTTAGGCTTTAGAAATATAACAGGCTGCTCAGGAAATGGTATACCTGGTAAGTTCAATGTTATTTATTACTTGAGGGAGGGTGGGTAGGTAGTCATATGTTGGCACTTGATCCTTGATCTGTCATTCTAATCCATACTTAACTGTTGAAGGTTTCCTTGCATTGGCATCTGAGCAACCTTAGTCGGTTTCATTTGACTGTCTAATCAGTGTGTCAGAAACACCATAATTCTCTTCTAAATTAGACTACCCAGCGAACTAGACAGTTTATTTAATTTTAATTATCTGAAATGCTTTTTGTTCCAATCTTTGTTGAAAATCCTTCTAAAATGTATTAGTCCACTTTCCTGAACAAATAGGCATCCTGCCCTGAATGTGCCCTTTGTTGGAGAGGAAAGATCTTAGGCTTGAAGTCATCATTCTGCATAGCTATAATCAGTAATTAGACCTGTGAATGAATACTGTGAAAGTCTAAGCAGTTAGGCTGATCCTAAGGCAAATGACCTACCTGAATGCTGGCTCTGTCACATTAGCTTGGGCAAGTCACATACCTTCTCTGGGCCTTAGTTCTTATCACTGATGTGAGGTGATGCACTGGACATCTTTTCTGTACCTAATGTACCTTGTCAGTACTCCAATGTAACACTAGAGTTGGTCAACTAACACTTCTTTCTCTGAGGGTAAAGGAGCTAAGAATGTGATGGGACTGGCCTCTAAAGAGTGACCAGTGTCATTCTTCATCTTTAGGTCTCACGTGGGTTTAACAGGTGAGAACTTTATTGAGAGCCTATACCCAGAGATCCATTCTGGGCTGGGGAAAATGCTTAAGGAAGGAAAGAAGGCAGGTTCTGGGCAGGAACTGCTTCCCAGAATAGTCATGTCAGAGTACCTGCTGTGAGCACAGCACTGGGCAAAGCAGCACTGAGGAGACAAAGATGTAAGACAATCCTTGCTACCAGCATCCCTCCATACTAGGTGGAGCTAAAGACCTGTTGGCAGAGTTTGATACTGGTTTCTCTGAGGGTTTTTTCCAATCCAATGTCAATCTCATCAGCATTTGTATATATTTCTTAATTAAACTTAATATTAAGTCTCTCCCTGCTTTCTTTCTTCTGGTGGCTCATTCCAAATCCTTTAGCCTTTCTTCTAACAGTCTAATTTTCCAATTGTTAAAAATAGGTGCCATATTCTCAATCTTTAAAAAAACACACTATTCTATAAGAGTCAATGTTAATCACTTCCCAGCTTTATATATGAAGAACTGGTATTTATTAGGCTTTTTACTTATATACTGAGCCCTGACCTAAGTATTTTTAATTATCTCAATTAATCCTCACAACCACATTATAAAGGTAGGTATTATAATCCTATTTTACTAATGAAGAAACTGAGGGTCCTAGAAGTTAAATAACTAGTCTGAGGTTATACAAATAGTAGCAAGTAGAGATAGGCTTGAACTAAGGTCTATCTACATTTTTAAAATTAAGCAATTGTTTTTTAACTTTATTTTTATTGATGACACTATTACAGATGTCTCCATCTTCCTGCCCTTTCACCCCTTGCCCCCGCCCCCGGCAATCACCACACTGTTGTCTGTGTCTATGGGTTATGTGTGTATGTACTTTGGCTATTCCCTTCACCTTCTTTCATCCAGCCCACCCTCCTCCCTCCCCTCTGACAGCTGTCAATCTGTTCCATGTATCTATGTCTTTGTTTTTATTTTGTCCGTCAATTTGTTTTATTCATTAAGTTCCACATATAAGTGGGATCATATGGTATCTGTCTTTCTCTGGCTGGTTTGTTTCACTTAGCATAATACTCTCCAGGTCCATCCATGCTTTCACAAAAGGTAAGATTTCCTTCTTTTTTACAGCCATTTAGTATTCTATTGTCTAAATGTACCATAGCTTTTGTATCCACTCATTTACTGATGAGCACTTGGGCTGTCTTCAGATCTTAGCTATTGTAAATTGCGCTGCTATTAACATAGGGATGTATATATTCTTTTTTATTGGTGTTTCTGGTTTCTTAGGAAAGCAATCAGGCTTACTAGCAGTTTGGATAGCCTATTTAGGGCAAACAGAGAACTGGTGGACTAATTAGGGATTTAACAAGGAGTTTAGATGAACCAGACATACTGGGGTTAGAAAAAGCTCTTCATATATACTGGGTTAATGAAGGTGGTATAAGTTCACAGCAGAGATTAGAGGTGCCCAAGCCATCCACATATCTATGAACAGTGGGGCTTACACACCCACACAGTAGACACAAGGAAGCCCAGAAGACTCTACAAGCTGGAGGAAGACTTGAAAATGGCATGAACTTTGAACGCATTTCCCAGGCACAGATAAATCCATCAGCAGAAAGTAGAAGCCTTATCAGCTGGAGATGTTTGAGCACAACTTCTGATCAATCACTGGCTAATTACTAAGCTATGGAGACACATGAATAAATCTTAAGAGCCCTGGTCAGGTAGCTCAGTTGGTTACAGTGTAGTCCCAATATGCCAAGGTTGAGGGTTTGATCTTCTGTCAGAGCACATATGAGAAGCAACAAATGAATGCATAAACAAGTGGAACAACAAATCAGTATTTTTCTCTCTCTCAAATTAATAGATTAATAAATAAATTTAACAAAAAGGAAAAACCCTAAGAAGTCAAGATAAAAAGATTTTTTTAATAAAAAGAAACTGAGTGGAGACTTTGGTAGTCACATGTTGCAAAGGAGACAGTCCACAAATTTAGTGTCGACAAGTTACTAAACAAATAACCAACAACTACAAATACCTCAAGGGGGAAAAGGCAGAATCCAGAGTTGCTACTACATATCTTAAATATTAATATTCATAAAAAAATTACAAGACAAGGAAATAAAAAGGAAGTATCATTCATACATGGGGGAAGGGAGCTATAAATAGAAAATGTCCCTGATTGGTTCTAAAAATTGGAATTAGACAAATACTTCAAAGTAGCTATTATAAATATGTTCAAAAACAAAAGAAAACTGTTTAAAATGTTAAAGGAAAACATTATAACAATTAATTAACCAATAAAGAACCTCAATAAAATGATAGTAATTATAGAAAAGAACCAAATAAAAAATTGGAGTTCAAATGTTCAATATCTGAAATTAAAATTTCACTAGAGGTACTCATAGCCAATTTGAGAAGAAAGAAAAGAGAATCAGCAGACTTTAAAACAGATCAATAGAAATTATTCAACCTAAAAAAAAATTCCAGAAAGAATTTTAAAGAAAAATAAGTAGAGCTTAAGAGACCTGTGGGACAACATCAAGCATACCAATGTAAGTGCAATGGTAGTCCCAAAAAGAGAGAAAAGGAGGGGAAAAAGAGGCAGAAAAAAATATTTGAAGAAATAAATGGCTGAAGACTTCCCAACTTGCATGAAACATATTACTGAATACATTCAAGAAGTTCAATGAATCACAAGTAGGATAAACACAAAAAGAGCTATATCTAGGCACATCATGGTCAAACAGTTGAAAAATCAAAGGCATAAAAAAGATCTTGAAAGCAGTAGGAAAAAAATGACTCATCATCTACAGCGAAACAAAAATTCAAGTAATTTATGACTTCTCATCAGAAACAATGGAGGCCTAGATTGATGGTTGCTAGAGGGGAAGAGGGTTGGGAGACTAGATTAAAAAGGTGAAGAGATTAAGAAGTAAAAATTGGTAGTTACAAAGTAGTTATGGGAATGCAAAATACTGCATAGGAAATATATTTGATAATATTCTAATAATTACGCATGGTGCCAGGTGGGCACTGAAAATATTGAGGGGAACACTATAAGGTATATGATTGTCTAACCACTATGCTGTACACCAGAAACTAATACAAAATAATACTGAATGTAAACTTGTAATTGAAAATTTTTTTAAAAAGAAACAATGGAGGCCTGAAGGTAGTGAATGGCATAAAGTTCTGAAAGAACAAAAATCTGTCAACCAAGAAAATATCCCACAAACTATCCTTAAAAAAAAAAAGATATTTCCAGGTAAAGAAAGATTTTATGAAGCAAAAATATAGCACTAAATGGAGGATTTATAACGTATATAAATGTAATCTAAATGATAATAGCACAAACAAGGGGAGGAAAAGGAGATATATTGAAGCAAACTTTTTATATTTTGTTATAAGTAAATATTATTCTGAACTACAGCATGATATGGTGCATGTTTTGCATTAAAGAAATAATTCAAGAAAATGGTATAAAACGTTCAATGAAGGAATTAAAATGGTACTCTAAAAATTACTTAACACAAAAAAAATCAGTAAAGAAAATTAGTGAAACAAACAAGAAATGAAACTAATAGAAAATAAATTGCAAAGTGTCATACATAAACCCAACCAAATCAATAATATCAGAATTTATGGGATGCGGCCTGGTCAGGTATATCAGTTAGTTAGAGTGTTGTCCCAATATGCCAAGGTTGAGGGTTTGATCCCAGGTCAGGGCACATACAAGAATCAACCAATGAATGTATAAGTAGAACAACAAATCAATGTTTCTCTTTTCTTTCTCTCTCTCTCTGGCCCAACAAATCAATCAATAAATTTTTAAAAATTATAATCCAATTAAAGCGGAAAATTTTGGAGGATTTATACTACCTAATTTCAAAAGTTACTGTAAGCTACAAACATTAAAATAGGATGGCAATGGTATAAAGGTAGACAGATCATTGGAACATAAGAGTCCAGAAATAAATCCTTACATTTATAACCAATTTATTATTAATAAAGTTGCCAAGGCACTTCAGTGAGAAAACAACAGTCTTTCAATAGCTGATGCTAGAACAATTGGATTCCCATAAAACACACACACACACACACACACAAACCTTAGACCCTTACCTTACACTATGCACAAAAAACTCACAATATATCATTAACCTAAATGTAAGAGCTACAACAAAACTTTTAAAAGAAAATACAGGAAAAAATCTCTTGTGACCTTTGGTTAGGAAATGAATTTTTATTTTTTTAAATATATCTTTATTGATTTCAGAGAGAGGAAAGGAGGGTGAAAGAGAGAGATAGAAACCATCAATGATGAGAGAGCCACCGATTGGCTGCCTAGCGCGCAACCTGGGCATGTGCCCTGACCGGGAGCTGAACCCTGATCGCCTGGATCCCAGGTTGATGCTCAACTGCTGAGCCATGCCCGGCTGGGCAGGAAATGAATTTTTAGATATGACATCAAGAACACAAGCAACAGAAGAAAAAACAAACACATTGAACTTCATCAAAATTAAGAACTTTTGTGTTACAAAATACACTGTCAACAAAATGAAAGGACAGCAACAAAATGGGAGAAAATATTTACAAATCATATATTTGATAAAGGACTTGTATCCAGGATATATATATATTTTTAAAACTCTTAAAAATCAGTAATAAGAAGATAAATGACTGAATTTAAAAAATTGGCAAAACATTTAAAACAACATTCCACCAAACAAGACATATCAGTGACTAACAAGCATATGACAAGATGCTCCATATTATTAGTCATTAGGGAAATGCAAGTAAAACTACAATGAAATACCCACTGGATACAAACATCCACTAGAAAGGCCAAAATAAAAAAGACATGCAAGGATGTCAACAAACTGGGATCCTCATACATTTCTGACTGGAAAGTAAGATGATACAGCTATTCTAGAAAAGAGTTCAGCAGTGTCTTAAAAAGTTAACATAAATATATATACCATACAACCCAGCAATTCTACTCCTATATATTTACCTAAAAGAAATGAAAACAGGGGCTTCTGATCAAGATGGTGGCATAGGTAAACATAATACAAAAACATCAAAAATACAACTAATCTTCAGAACAACCAACAACCATCATTCAGAACCACCTGAAATCTAGCTGAATGGAAGTCCTAAAGCTAGGGAATTAAAGAAGCCACACATAGACTGGTAGGAGGGCTAGAGGCATGGAAGGGGCTGGTCCAACACCCTCATGTGATGGTTTTTAACTAGGAGGAATATCTTGGCTGCAGAGGTCCCCCCTAAGAAGTGAGGGGGTTCCAGACCACACCAGACCCTTCAACCCAGGGTTCTAGTGCTGTGAAGAGAAGTCCCCATAACTTCAGGCTGATAAAGAACCAGCAGGCAATGAGGCTGATAAAGACAGAGGCTGCTAGAGTCCCAGGCATTCCTCTTAAAGGGCCCAGGCATGGACTTACTCGAACTCACTCTCTCTGAGCTCCAGCATCGGGGCAGCAGTTTGAAAGAAACAAGGGGCATATGGGGAAGAACTAAATTGTCTGGCATCAGGGCAAGAGCTGGGGGCTGCAGCTTTCTCCCAGACAAAAGTGCTGGCAGAAGCCATTGTTCCTTTGCTGAGCCCTCCCCACCATAGTGTTCACAAGCTGGCACTATATCTGATTCTCCCTCACACTGTTCCCCTTGCCCTGGTGATTTCCTGAGACCTCACCCCACCCAATTTGCAGGCTCATCCAAGCCATGCCCAGTGGTCTTTCCATATAACTGTCCTCCCTTGTCTCATGCTTTGGGCTTTCCTAAAATCTCTCAAACAAGTAGCAGCTAGCCTCAGAGTGCTCCATAGCTCTGGCTAAGTGGCCCAAGGCCCAGGAATAGTGGCAGCCAGCCTAGGATCACAGTTTGGCCTCTCTTGGGCACCTCCAAGACCATCACAAGTAACAGCCATCTGCAGATTGCCCAGTAGCTCATGCCAGGTCGCCCCAGGCAGGGCACAGGCAGTGGCTGACTCTGCACCTCCCAGGAGGCCCCAGGCCAGCGAACCTGACACGAAGCTTTAGATCACACCAGATTATAACCCTACACCTCCACAAGTGACACATTCAAGGGGCAGACTTGGTGAGTACTAAGCCCCACTGAAGCAAGTCCTGATCTGTAGGGTTGACTCCTGCACAGCAGCTCTTTTGCTATAGTCACAATTGGTCCTTCCCAGTTATACCAACAGCAATCAAGGCTCAGCTAAAACAGGACAGTGCACACAGCCCACACAGGAGCACACCTGGAGTGCCCAGCTCAGGTGACTGGGGAGGCTGTGCAACTGGGCCCTACAGACACCTACTACACAAGGCCACTCTACCAAGTCTGGGAGACATAGTAGCTCTATCTAATACATAGAAACAAACACAGGGAAGCAGCCAAAATGCAGAGACAAAAGATACATGTTGCAAATGAAAGAACAGGATAAATCTCCAAAAAAAGAACTAAATGAAATGGAAGCAAGCAAACTACCGGATACAAAGTTTTCAAAACAATGGTTACAGGGATGCTCAAGAAACTTAGTGACAACTTCAACAGTATGGAAAAAGGCTTGGGAACCATAACAAAGAACCAGTCAGAAATGAAAGATACACTAACTGAAATGAGGAATAATTTACAGGGAATCAACAGTAGAGTAGAGAATGCTGAGCATCAAATCAACAATTTGAAATACGGGGAAACAAAAAACACTGAATCAGAACAGCAAAAAAAAAATCCAAATATATGAAGATAGTGTTAGAAGCTTGTGGGAAAACTTCAGGCACACCAATATTTGCATCATGGGGATACTTGAAGGAGAAGAGAGGGAGCAAGAAATTGAAAACCTATTTGAAAAAATAATAACAGAAAATTTCCCTTACCTGATGAAAGAAATAGACATACATATCCAGGAAGCACAGAGAGTTCCAAACAAGATGAATCCAAAGAGGCCCACACCAAGACACATCATAATTAAAATGCCAAAGGTTAAAGACAAAGAGAGAATCTTAAAAGCAGGAAGAGAAAAGCATAATACTGTCAGCTGATTTCTCAAAAGAAACTCTGCCGGCCAGAAGGGAGTGGCAAGAAATATTCAAAGTGATGAAAAGCAAGAACCTACAATCAAGCTTATTCTATTTAGCAAAGCTATCATTCAGAATTCAAGGTCAGATAAAGAGCTTCACAGATAAGAAAAAGCCAACAGAGTTCATCACCACCAGACCAGTATTACATGAAATGTTAAAGGGTTTTTAAAGATAAAAAATATGAACAATAAAATGGCAATCAATATATATCTATCAACAACTGAATCTCAAAATCAAAATAAATGAACAAGCGGAACAGAAACAGATAACTTTTTGCTGGTTGCCAGATGGTAGGGGGTTGGCGGGATGCTTGAAAAAGGTGAAGGGATTTAGAAGTACAAATTAGTAATTACAGTATAGTCATGGGGGTGTAATATTATTGATTATATTACATATGCTGAATTTTACACTTACTAAGTGTTAGATGGATATGAGATTTTTCAGGATGATCACTTAGTAAGTTTTACAATGTCTAATCACTGGAGTGTAAACCTGAAAGTAATGTAATATTGTATTTCAACTGTGATTGAAAAAGAAAAAAAGAAATGAAAACATGGGTACAAAGACTTACATGCTAATGTCCACAGCAGCATTATTCATAATTGCCCCAAATATGAAATAACCCAAATGTCCACCCACTGCTGAATATATTAACACGATGTGGTACCTCCACACAATGGAATACCACTGATACATGCTAAATGAAAGAAGTCAGGCACAAAAGATTCCAAATTGTATGATTCCATTAATATGAAATGTACAATAAAGGCAAATTTGTAGAGAAATAAAGCAGATCAGTGGTTGCCTTGGGGTGGGAGAATTTGACTGCATATGCCTTCAAGAATATTTGGGAGGAAGTGACAAAAATGTTCAAAACTAGATTGTGGGGGCAGTTGCTATATATTATTTTCTTATGCCATGCAGTAAGTTACCACAAACTTAGAGTCTTAAAACAACACATTTTTTATCTCATAGTTTCTCACAGGTCAGAAGTCTGGACATGGCTGAGTCTATCAAGGTGTTTGCCAGGTTGCTTTCTCATCTGGAGCTCCCCTTCCAAGCTCATTCAGATTGCTGACAGCACTAGCACCAAGTTCCTTTTGGTTGAAGGACCGCAAGGAACATCTCCACAAATGTCACAAGATGGATAAAAATTCCTTCAAGGCCCATGGGAAAGTGTCTTGCTTATGACTATCTTTTTTTGGAGGGTTTACCCCGATTAAGTCAGGCTAGCCAGAATATCTCTCTTCCCACTCTGTTTTGTATTTGTTTTTTTTTAATTAAGATTTGCTTTTTAGTCTGGTAATACATGCACATATTTTTCAAAAATCAAAATCATAAAAAAGGTATATCGTGAGAAGACTTGATCCACTCTCTGACCCTGTCTATCCCATTTTCTGTCCAGTATGTCTCAAAATATGATACCTTGTGTTGCAACCTGGGAACTTGTTAGAAATGCAGTGTTTCATTTCCACTAACTTTTAATTGAGTTGCTTGGGACCTTAATTACATATACAAAATCCCATCACCTTTGCTCTAAAATGTGTAACCTAATTATGGAAACCCACCATGTACACAGGTCCTGCCCACACTTTAAGGGAAGGTATTATACAGGGTTCATACAACAGGGAAGAGAACCTTTGAGGCCATCTTAGAAATTTGTTTACCACAGTTGCACAATTTTTAAATGTATTTTAAAAATTACTAAGTTGTATACTTACCATAGGCAGGTTATATGATATGTAAAATAATGCGAAGAAAATAAACAAAAAGTTGTCCATGGTATCATAATTCCATTTTTCATTTGGGCTACATTTTTTTTCATTAAATGAACTACGCCTAAGACTATCTTTTCTAGGAAATGATTCACAAAATTTCCTTTTCTACATTTACTGACCATGACCTTTATAATTTGTTATACGAATTAATTCACAGTAACCACTTCACAGGAACACAGTAGTCAACTTCTCCACTAGTTGGGTTTTATTCCTCTGTCAGCTTTCTTAGTATGAATGGAGGCTCACTTAAATTCAAAGACTTCAGATTTTCAAAGAGAGTAGGGTTACTTCCCCACAAGAGTTTCCACTCTCTGATTTCTCCACCGGGAGTGGCTCCATTTTGAGCTTCCCTCAGACAAAGTACAAGCAACAATGTTTAGTCACATGAAGCATCCATTTTGCCAACTGCACGCTTCCTAAAATTTCATTCGCCCGGAGGTCAGGAACTGTGAGCTCTGGAGTTCTTTACTGTGTCCCTGGTACCTCTTTGAAGTTGGACCGCTCATGGTATTTTGAGTATGCTAAACTTCTGCCTAAAACTAAAACTTTCCTAACTTCAGCTTTGTTGTATAAAAAACACAGCAAGCCTGTGCTATTCTACTTCAGGTGCTATCTTGATATCATGAAGCACTACAAATTCCCTAAGGAGATGCCCAACAATGTGAATTGGATGATTATCTTGTAGGTTTGTTGTTCTCAAGACGAAACTTAACTGTTACCATGGAAATAAAACACAAAAGGAGTTGTCCATCCTGGAAAATAAAAACTGCTTAGAATTCTCATTCAAGGGTTTTATATTAAACATGCAACTCCTCTGCATAATTTGTTTTTTATAAAAATAAAAATCTTTCCTGGGAATATGCCAAAGTTATTGTACTGCATAATACACGGACCACCAATTTATAAGCAAATTTTAAAAGTAATTATTTACATGTATTTTTAAATTAGGGTAATTTGGCTTCTGCAATCCTATAGACAAAAATGGCCACAATATTAGGTCATTTGGAGACTCTTAAAAGGTTTACTCAATTACTCAAGATGCAGTCCCATCACTTGACTGTGCTGTAGATTAGCCTACCTATAGTACCTAAATAGCATCTTCAAGACATGGACTGATACTCTTCTCTCCATGTTTCTAAGGGAACTGGAAGTTTCTCTTAGAAGTTTGGGTCATAATCTATAATTTACAAAATGCAGAAACTAAAATTTCATTTCTTGTCATTTCTCATGGCAGGATAACCTGTAGCTCATAGGAGTTAAGACTAAGGAATGGAAGTCAGACTCCTTGAATTCTGCAATTTAACAGCTGTGCTATTTTGACGCTTTAGTTAAACACCCTAAGCCTCAGTTTTTCTCATCTATAAAAAGGGTATACTAGCCCTGGCCAGTTTGGCTAAGTGGTTAGAGCGTTGGCCCTCGGACTGTGTGCGCGGGAAGCAACCAGACTCACATTAATGTTTCTCCCTCTCTCTCCCCAGTCCCGCCCCATCACATACATTCCTCCCTCCCTTACATTCTCTCCAAAAATCAATGGAAAAATATCCTTGGGTAAGAATTTTTTTAAAAAAAAAAAAGGGTATAGCCCGGCCGGGCGTGGCTCAGTGGTTAAGCGTAGACCTAGGATCCAGGCGATCAGGGTTCGATTCCCGGTCAGGGCACATGCCCGTGTTGCGGGCTGCAGCCGATCAATGACTCTCTCATCATTGATGTTTCCATCTCTCTCTCTCCCTCTCCTCTCCTCTCTCTGAAATCAATAAAGATATATTTTTTTAAAAAATAAAAACTAAAAAAATTTAAAAAAGGGTATAATAGCTTAAAGCAGGAGTTGGGAAACTATGAACCATGGGCAAATTTTGGCTTGTTTTTGTAAAGAAAGTTTATGGGAAAATGGAAATGCCCACTCATTTACACATTTTCCCTGACTGTTTTGAGAGAGACTGCATGACCTACAAAGTCTAAAATATTTACTATCTGGCCCTTACAGAAAAAATTTGCTGGCCTCTGACATAAAGGACTGTTATGAAGACAAAATGAGATAATTCTTGTAAGATGTTCATATAGTTAAGCAACCAATAAACAACATAGATTATTGTTATTTATTAATAGTAAAAAGTTGTAAAAATCATTGTGATTTTCTTTCCTAAAATTCAGAGACATCTTTATATATTCTACCTCAGGAACAGAGTACCCATGAAGTAACACCTTGGGATCAGAAGGCTCAGCCCCTTTTTTGATGGAGGTGGCTGAGGCGGTCTGATGGCAGGATGTGCTGTGCAGCTGTTGGTGCAGGGCAGTGAGCCCGGTGAGCCACAGACAGCAGCTGCCACAAGTCATCCATTTCAAGTAACTGATACTCTGCCATTTCTTGATGGAGGATCTCTTGGTCACAGGTGTGTGACACATGCATATTCATCATTGGCCTCTCTCCTAACTATGTAGAGGGGATTGAAGGAGGACTGGGGAGAGCTGAAATTATGCTCAGAAGATGATCAGAGCAGAGCGCATTTCCATTTTCCCTAGAAGTAACTGCTTTCCTAAGATGTATTCTGCTTGTCCAGAGTAAAAAATAAGGAAAGTGTGGTCTTGTACATAAAAATTTTAAATGTCAGTTTAATGTAACAAAATCTAGGCTAAAAATTTAAAGTGATAAAAAGGATCTAAAGCTGGTAATTTATCCTAGAACTAGCACTGCTAGCTGCCTATTAGTACATTTGCGAATAAATTTTGGTCAACACCAAATGTCACCAAATGGTTCCCATAAATCTTTCAAACGATCTTCACACAATTGTCTTTCAAGGCAAATGTTAAAAGATCTAAAGAGTACACTGAGATGGTGATTTTCAGAAACAAATCACTGGCTATATTCTGTCCTTGTCTAGGGTCTTAGATATTTCACTCCATCAATTTGCACCTCATTGCCTTGCATGGTAAAGAGAATAATCTGTCTATTTAGATATCCCCGAAAAGCTGTTCCTGAATTGAACTATGAAACATTATAGGAGCTCACTCATTATATAATCCTTATAACAACAAAGAATCCTGTTTAATATTAATAATCACCCCAAATGTGTTTGGCAAGTTCATATTTTCACATATCTAATTTTCTCAAGGTGGGGCCATCTGTATATAAAGGAACAAAATACCCTGAAAGAAGAGAAAATCTGATTAAGAATTTAACTGTTTTATGCTGAAATAATTTTAGCTTTGACTCAGTAAATTCTTCTCAGTGCATTTACTTTCAAAGTAAATGTATTTCATATTTCATTTTTGAGGAGTGGCTTATGAGTTATTTCTATTTTATGTTGTCAAGTTACTTCAATGACCTAATGTACCACAAAAAATTCTCCTTAAAATATTTAGTATTGAGCCCGGCTGGGCTTGGCTCAGCGGTTAAGTGTCGACCTAGGATCCAGGCGATCAGGGTTCGATTCCTGGTCAGGGCACATGCCCGGGTTGTGGGCTGCAGCCGATCAATGACTCTCTCATCATTGATGTTTCTCTCTCTCCCTCTCCTTTCCTCTCTGAAATCAATAAAGATATATTAAAAAAAAAAAAAAATTAGTATTGAATGCTATGGAATGGAGAGTATTCTCTATTAGCAAGCAATTACCACAATCATTTTTAACTCTTTTTCTTTCAGGTTTTATTACCTTTACAGTGCTCTGTTCTTTACTCTCTCCTATTTAAAATTCCTTCTGCTCCTTCTGCCTTCTATATAGGACACTTCTCCAGGATGTCACAAGTCACATTATCCACCTGAGCCTCCCCACCATCTGAATCCTTCACACTCCCTGATTTCTACTCTTCCAATCCCAGTCCTAATATCAATCTGACCATGAACTCACTCCCTACTGTTTAATGAGTTCGCACATAGTTCTAGGACAGCAATAAACCCTTGATATATTTTACTTTCCACTTAATTTTGCGACAAGGTAACTGTCATTAGAAATATATACAGAGCCATGGAGTTTTAAAAACCCTTTTCCAACTATTAAAATGCAAGTTACCTTAAAATTTATGAGACATACAAAGTATATATCACGACCGATGTAAAATACAATATAGTTAACATAATCAATTCTGAAGTAAATTCACTTTTGTTTACATTACATAATTAATATTATTATCTCTGAATATCTACTTCACTTTTTTGTTCATGTAGAAATTTTTTGTCATGTAATATTACTTCCCTAAAAGTAGAAATAGTCATTTGAATGTATTAAGTGTATATAAAAAATGGCTTCTAGCTATCATGCCACTAACATCAGAACAAAAGACTATTGCCAAAAAGTCATCTAAGTGGTCAAAGATATCAAAGCAAAATTTTCCATTTGTAGTTTTATGGAACCTCAGGAAGCATTTCAAATTATCCAAAATTATTTTTCATTTCTCTTACATTTCAATAACCTCAACTTCCCAGTAGTTATTTATTATTCTAGTTATACATTCAGCTAACTTCTCTTTCTGAAATGTTTTAAATCAGACGCTGCCTACCAAACTGGATGGGGAACCATGTGCCATATCTTCAATAACAAATATAACAGTGATGGATTTCCTCTAGAAGCAGAAAGCTGAAATCACTCTTCTTAAATATATTCATAAAGGAGAAAACACTGGTTAGTCGATGTTTACAGAAGATTTATCTTGTTCATATCAAAACAATCTGTAATCAATATCAAAACACGGCAAGGAGAATTTACAAGCGAAGCTGATTGGGCATTTCTACATTTATTCAGCTAGATACTAGAGGTGAAAGCAGCAGAACGGTCAGAAAAAGATCTGCAATGCAATTAGGGGGGACAAGTGCATCTGAGTGTATGCCAGACGCAGGGGCCGCCCCTTAATTCACAGTCCAATGTCTTAATGTGGCATACAGCATCAAACTGCACTTCCTACAGTTTTCAAACTTTTGTTAGTTAACTAGATGTTTACCGAGTGCCTCAGTTGGGCACTCAACATTTCAGGAATACCATCCAGCTCCATGTACGTTGTCCCAACACCATCTGTCACTTAAGCTTCCGCAGATTCAAAAATTTCAATTCAAACTAATCTGCTCCGCACTCAAACTGAAGCAATAATTCAAATTTCGACATGAAGCTTGAATTCCTTTTCAGTGTTCTTCAACTCTGACCCAGCTCCCCCTCCTTCCTTCACTGAAAAGGGCCAAGACAACAGCCCAGCAAGTGGGGCAGGCAAAACAGGCCTCCTTTGTTCAGTTCTGTCCTTTCAGCTCTCTATTGAGGTACGGGACTGAAAAGCACACAAGGCTTTGGAAGGCGGCAGCACTCCAGCTCACAGGCCATCCTTCCTCAAAGATGGAGAAAACTCAGGGATGAAACTCTTTCGACATTGACATTCCATTTTTACCTTAAGGTATAATTAATGGAACATTACTACTTTCACTTTCCCTTGAGAGAGAGTATGTTAATGGTGTTTTACATGAGTTTGTAATGCTCATCAAAAGTGTGTGCCATTCAAATGCCAAGGGCATCTAAAAGTGGCATGAAAGTAGCTTTAAAGTTGAAATTGGAGAAAAGATCACTACAAACTGAATACATATACTGAATTTTTTGAATGCTCTCAGCCCACTTGAGAAAGACAAATCAAATTCATTGCATATTACAAGTAGAAGACCTCCTACAGGATTCCCTCAGATTGCCCTGGGAATATATTTTTCTGGTTATAGTGGGTTTTCAACCAATATACCGTGCACATCATAAAATTTAAATATACATATAAATATATATTCAAAACATTTTTTCCAGCCCTTCTTGTCATTTAATAAGAAGAATTTTTTAAAGGATCATTTTAATCTGACAGTGACTGTCATTTTCATTCTCATGTGAATTCAGCTATGCTTTATTTAGTACTGGGCAGTGCAGAAGAAAATCAGAGAGCACAAAAGACAAGATTTGTCATTCCTGCTTTTAAACTGAGCAGTATGTGCAGTAGATGAGCAAATGTGTTTGTAGATTTGTTCCCTTTACCATTTCTTTTATTCACTAGTTTTTTAGTCAGTCGAGGGAAATCTTCCATCAGACTTTTAAAAATTACCCTTTTCTAATTTGAAATTCAAATCTTGTAGGCTAGTAAAATAGGTCAATTAAGTTGACACCACATCTTTTTTATTAGCTCAGCTAAGCAATTATAATTGGGTGGTGAGGGTTTGTGCTGTCATCTTTAAAGACTCAATGGTGGGGTAAAATGTCCAGTGCAGACCTGGAATTTACACTGCCAGCACATCTCTAAGTATTTCTAGATATGAGGCAAATTTGCTCTAGATATGGGTTAAAATAATAATGTCATTTTTTTCAGTAAAATAAAAGCTTAATAATATTTAATCTAACCTCATAGCAAAATCACTTAGCACAAGTGCACTATAGACACATATGCTCTAATTCAACATTTAAAAATAATAACCTGAATGTATGTTACCAATGCTGGCTTATCCTGGACAATGATACACGTGCTACACAGCATCGATTTGATGCTTTGCACAAAGTATGGAGTCAATGAACACTTCTTAAAAACCATACATCTCCTTATTAATAAAAGTTAAATTGATAAGTTAGAAAACATTATGAATGACTTATTCACAATACATTGTATATTAATTTATAACTTTAAAAAGTAACAACTATAGCTCTTGACACCCAATAGGATAGCTATTAATTATGAAGAAAACAGAAAATTGCCCAGTTGGGCCTGGCTCTGTGGTTGAGCATTGACCTAGGATCCAGGAGATCGAGGTTTGATTTCCAGTCAGGGCACATGCCTGGGTTGGGGGCTCAATCCCCAGCTGGGGGCGTGCAGGAGGCAGCCAATCAATGATGATTCTCTCATCATTGATGTTTCTATCTCTCCCCTTCTCCCTTCCTCTCTCTGAAATCAATAAAAAGATACATTAAAAAAAGAAATCAGAAAATTAGTGTTGGCCATGATGTGGAGAAACTGGAATCCTTGTGCACTCTTGGCAGGAATGTAACATTGTCTGGCTGCTATGGAAAACAGTATTGTGGTTCCTCAAAAATTAAAATAGAATTACCATCTCTCTAATGATTAGTGACTTTGAGCATTTTTCATATGTCTCTTGGCCATTTGGATGTCCTCTTTGGAGAGGTGTCTACTCAGGTCTTCTACCCATTTTTTAATTTGATTGTCTTCCTTGTGTTGAGTTGTATGAGTAATAACAATGAGGTATCACCACACCTGTCAGAATGGCTACCATCAACACATCAACAAACAACAACAAGGCCTGGCAAAGATGTGGAGAAAAGGGAACCCTAGTACACTGCTGGTGGGAATGCAGACTGGTGCAGCCCCTATGGAAAACTGTGTGGAGTATCCTCAAAAAATTAAAAATGGAACTGCCATTTGACCCAGTAATCCCACTTCTAGGACTATATGTCCTAAGAAGCCAGATACACCAAGAAGAAAGAATATATGCACCCCTATGTTCATAGCAGCACAATTTATAATAGCTAAGATCAGGAAACAGCCCAAGTGCTCATCAGCAGATGAGTGAATTAAAATACTGTGGTACATTTACATCATGGAATACTATGCAGCTGTAAAAAAGGAAGAATCTCTTACCCTTTGAGACAGCATGGAGGGACCTAGAGAGTATTATGCTAAGCGAAATAAGCCAGTCAGAGAGACAAGTATCACCTGGTTTCATTTACATGTGGAATCTAATGAATAAAATAAACTGACAAACAAAAAAGATCCAGAGACACTGAAGCATACAACAGACTGACATATTTCAGGGGAGGGGAGAGATTAACTAATGAATTTATATGCATACATGCATAGCCCATGGACAGACAATAATTCAGGGAAGGCCAGGAGAAGTGGCAGGAGCAGAGTGGAAAGGGTCAATGGGGGAAAGAAACGGGACATTTGTAACACTTTCAACAATAAAGATAAATTTAAAAAAAAAAAAATAGAATCACTGTATGATCTAACACTCCCACTTCTGGCTACATGCCCAAAAGAGTTGAGAGCAGTGGCTCAAAAAAATATTTGTACACACATGTTCATAGCAACATTGTTCACAATAGCGAAAAAGTGGAAATAGCTCAACTGTCCATTAACAGGTTAACACTTTTCTTAAAAAAAAGAAAAAGTGGTATGAATATACAATGGAATATTATTCAGCTTTAAAAAAAGGAACTTTTGACACATAGATAAACCTTGAGACATTATGCTAAGTGAAATAAAATAAGCCAGCTACAAAAGGGCAAATACTACATGATTTCACTCATATGAGATACTTAAGGTAGTCAAATTCATAGAGACAGAAAGTAGGATGATTCTTTCCAGGGTTGGGGGCAGGAAAGGGAATAGGGAGTTAGTGTTTAATGGACACAGGGTTTCAGTTTGGGAAGCTAAGAAAAGTTCTGGAGAGACTGACAATGGTGATAGGTACAAAACAATGTAAAGTATTCAATGCCACTAAACTATACAGTTAAAAATGGTTAAAACAGTAAATTTTCTTATATATATTTCACCACAATAAAGAACTTAGCAAAAACATCCTATTTTCTATAAGTATATTGCATTTGCTCCCCCATTTAAAGACAACCTGATATTGAAAGAGTTATTGTTGCTAAAACTGGAGGCAGAGACAGTCCCATATTTTCTTCATGTAGCCCTCATTTTCGTATATTTTTAAAAAATATATCTTTATTGATTTGAGAGAGAGGAAGCGAGAGGGAGAGAGAGAGACAGAAACATCAATGATGAGAGAGTCATTGATCGGCTGCCTCCTGCACACCGCCAACTGGGATGGAGCCTGCAACCCAGGCATGTGCACTGACTGGAATCTAACCGCGATCTCTTGGATCCTAGGCCCACGCTCAACCACTGAGCCACGCCCGGCCAGGCTCATTTTCACATTTTAAGAGGGAAAATAAACACTCATCAGTTCATTTGGAAACACTTTCTTAGTATTAGAAACTTCAGCCTCTGATGTCAATAAAAGACTCTTTAAAATTAAAGGGGCCTTTTGTTTGCCTGGGTGGACAAAGGGTTAAATACAATAAGCTACTGGGTTCTTGTCCTTGACACCCCTAGATGCCAAACAATCCCTACTATCTCCTCTGTCTTCACCTGGCAGGAAAGCCAAGGCTCCTTCTGGTGGGAAAACATGAAATATAAAAGGGAAATTCATTCAAATGTATTTAGTAATTTTAAATCATTTCGAATCATTTTCATTTTCCTCTTTGCCAATCATCTCAGCAGTTGAAGACTAAAGCAGTCTTTGTATGCAAACACGCAAAACTTCCTAGAGAAAAAGAATGCTTTAGGAACTCTATATTCTTTTTAAATTTGTTACTGGTTACTATGCTTTTCAAATGGAAACTTTCTTTGTAAGTGGGGATGAGGCTCCAAAGGCTGCTAACTGAGGCAGCAAATCAGGACACCTATGGATTGAACTGTGCCCCCCCCCCATTCATATGTTGAAGTCCTAATACTCAATATGACTATGTTTGCAGATACGGCTTTTAGGAGGTAATTAAGGTTATATAAGGTAATAAGGGTGGGTCCCAATCCAATAGAATCAGTGGCCTTACACGAAGAGGAAGAGGGGCAGTCTCTCTCTCAACAGGCAGGCACCAAGGAAAGGATATATGAATACACAAGGAGAAGATAGCAGTCTACAAGCTGGCAAGAGAGCTCTCATGAGAACCCAGCCATGCTGGCACCCTGATCTCCACTTTCCAGAATCCAGGAATGTAAGAAAGTAAATGTCTGTTCTTTAAACCACCCAGCTTATGGTATTTTGTTAAGATAGCCTGAGCTGACTAGGACAAAGACTCTGATTTCATGTGAGGATATCAGAAAAAAGCATGGGTGTCTCAGTGGTTACCTTAAGGTGAGTAATGACTGGTAAGAGCCACAAGAGGGCTTTCTCCGATGTGCACAATGTTCTGTTCCTTGTTTTGAGCACTAGTCCCGTGTGTTCAGTTTGCTTAAGTTCATCAAATTATACATTTATAGTAGGTAAAAAAGAATCTGTGTTTGGAAGTATGTACCATAAAATTACAATCTCCCCAAAGGCAGGAATTCTATTTTGCTCACCACTGTATTCCCAGTGCTTAGAACAGTAAGTCATGCACTCATTAAAGAGTGATGGATGAATGAATGAATCTCTTTATCAGAAAAGCTTCCTGTGGGGTTCCATTAAATAACTCCTTTGTACATACACAATATAATATCTTCAGATTCTATTTATATTCAACCGATTACACAAGGAAAACTATACCAACACAAAAGCATTATTTGAAATGACTCTTAGGGAAATTTTGCATAGCCCAGGTGTGTACATTCTCATTACCCTCTCATCTTCCTGAAGCTGTCACACCCAACTCTTATTGTTATTGTCGCATTGGCTTCACAGAAAGTATCATTTCCAAAGACAATTTACTTTTCATTTACTGTCAATGATGCAATAATAAAAATGATGTGGTGTAAGGGCACTGGCCTACAGTCCAAAGACCTCACCATTACCCTGCATTAGAGGGCTGGGTAACCTCTCCCAGCCCCAATGTAGTTACTGTGAAACCCAAAGGTTACCAAGTGTTATCTTACAGCTCTAAAATTCCTGGATTATGTGACATGTTTAACAACTTTCCAGCAATAAAGTAAAAGCAGGTAGAAAGAAGACTATGAGTCAGTAGAATTTAGAACTCATTTTTCCAATTGATCAGTCAATTATAATCATTCTAAAAGCTATTTCAGGAATAGCTGATTTTGTTTTAGTTCAAATTATTGTTTCTACTAGTTAACATGGAGCATTAAGTGCACCACACAGTTTTTTATATATAGATATGATACTGAATGCTTTTCTAAGATTTTATACTAGAGTTCTATTCAAATTCAACATTCAGTTTGAGGAGTAAATCTTCCAAAGTCAAAAGGGTCTACAAAAGAGATTCAGGCTGGGTACCCGAAATAGAAACATTTGACAAATGGAAAAGTTACCTTTTCTTTAAAAAAAAAAAAGTTTCTCAAAAATTGTGATATGCCAGAAACAGTAACTGTAAATAGTTGGATTGTGGGTTAACCGCCAAGTACTTAAAAGCTAACAGGAATAAAGGAATTTGTAAAGGAATTCAAGGGCAACAAAAGGCAATAAAAGGCTATTCCACAATACAATTCGCTGAATTACTACATTGCCTGCTACTGTGAGGTCTGCAGGGGTTAAAATTAAATGGGCTTATAATATGTCCCTGATTTTGAATACCGTATGATTTCAGGCTTCCTCTAAACTAATAAACCTCTAAAAGGCCACATTTTCACAGTCTTGAATGACAAAGTGTAGGGCCAAAAAGCTAACCCTTGTCGCCCCACTTCCTAGCTATGTGGTCTTAGGAAAGTTACTTGGTTTCTCTAAGTTTCCATCTCCCAGTGTTTAAAATGGGGCCGTGGTGGAAAGTAAATGAGATGATACTTGTAAACTGCACAGCACCCAGCATATCTGAAGCTTTTCAAAAAATGTTGACTACCACTATCATTCAAGTAAAAAGCGTCCAATTGTTTAAACCCATTTCAGTTCTTCTGGAAGGGTCTCACTCCTGAGCTGTTATTACAATATTTTAATAACAGGGCATGGTTAGCATAAAACAGTCCCAACCAACGCAGCGCAGCCTCCCCGGTTTGTATTCAGTGGCTACGGTATTACTTCCCAGGATAGCCCCAGGGGGAGCTCCAGGTGCTGCACGAATGTCCCCCGGCCCACTATACTCGCTTCCACCTCTTCTTGCAAGAGCCTACGGCGAAGAAGGGCATAGCCCCTCGGAACTGCACCTCTGCGCGTTAACCACGCGGGACTCGTCAGGAAAAGAATGTTCCCGTTTAGGACAGACGTCTACGAGCCCGATGTGGCCTCTGGCTGGGGCTGATGGTCCGGAAAGACAGGGGAGAGGCCGGGTGGGAAAGCGACGCCACCTCTCAGCGCCAGCACCCTCCCTCCGCGCCCGCGGCTGTGCCGTGGCGGCCACGGAGTGTGCGGGCGCAGAGGATGAGGCTGCGGGCCGGGGGACAATCCGGAGGGAAGGGGAGTGTTTGCTCTTCCCAGGGAACCCACCGGCGTCACTTGCTGCCCGGCGTACACCGCTCTGGAAGAGATGACGACTCCCCGCTCCCCAGCTCCGTGCGCTGGCAGATGCGGGCTGGGAACGGCTGAGCCGGCGATCCGCTGCGGCGCCCACCCGCGCGGCGTGGAGGGGCCCGGCGCAGATGGCGTCGCCGCGCAATGGATGCCCCGGAGCCGGCAGTCACTCCCGGCTCAACACAGCCTCTCCGGCCGAAGCTGTTGCCAAGACACCCCCTCTGCGAGCCTGGGCTGCGAGGTGCTCTTTTTAGTCCGCCCCAAGCCCCAGCGAGCCAGCCCCAACAAGTCCCAGCCCAGAGAGTCTGGGCGGGGCACCAGGACCCCGGGGTCCGCACCTGCGGGGCCACAAAGCCCAGGAAAGCCGCCACCCTGCCGTCCCTAGCCTCCCCCAGTTCCCCCCCGAGTGGCGAGAGCGGAGGTTGGCTCACCCAGAACTCCGCGGTCGCGCAGGTGAAAGCACAGCTGAACAAAGCCCACGCCCAGATGTGTCCGCGGAGACCCGCACGCGCACACGCCCGAGCGCGCAGCCCGGCCCCTGCGCTCCCAGCCGGGGCCGCACCGGCGGGAACCCCGCGCCGGGTGTCCGCGCCGGGGAGCCCAGGGTCCGGCTCAGTCGCCCCTCAGGCCCAACTCTGCACAGAGAGACGGCGAGGCAGGGTTTCCCGGAACGCGTGGGGCGCGGGCACGGAGGCAGAAGTTGGTCACAGCCGGGGGGCAGTGATGGGCGCCCGCCCGCGCAGCCTGGGATGCGGTACTCCCCGCTGCGCCTTCCCGCGGGGCCTGCGGTGGGTCGCGGCCTGAGAAGAAGCAGGGGGTTCGCGACAAGGCTCGCCCTTCCGCACGGAGAGCGCTCTGCTAAGCCCCGGGCCGGCGTCCCGGGGACAACACGGTAGTCCCCGTGCCCTTCCCCGCTTCAGCCGTCGCCCGCTCGCCGGACCGAGTGTCAGCGCCGGGCGCGCATCCAGCTACTCACGCTCTTACGCGGCGCCCGCCGCTCCGCCCTGAGCGCAGATGCCGTTCCCGGGAGAGGAAGCCGTCGCCTCGGGCAGCCCGGCGCCGACCCTGCGCCCGCGCGTCGCGGGCTCCGACTGCGGCGCGTCGGCGGCGACTCGGTGAAGCGGGCAGGCCCCGCGGCGCCCCGCCGCGCTCCCGCCGCCCCCCCGCCCGGCGTCGGCTCTCCTCCCGGCTCCCGCACTCACCGGCGCCCCCCTTCCTCCTGCCTGCACCCTGACCGCCCCTGCTGGAGCGGCGGCGGCGGGCGGCGATTGGACTTGGGCCCACGCGCGTGCCTCCGTGGGGCTGGGTCGCCCCGCACCTGGGCTGCGGGGCCACCACCAAGCAAGGTCAGTCTCCGAGCTTGTGAGGTGGTGGTTGGGGGTGGGAAGGAGGGTTTGCTGGAGGCCGGGGACGGAGGGTGGGAGGGTTCCGGTGATGAGAGTGGTTGGGATTTGGCTACAAAAGATGTTCCAGAAAACAAATGGCTGGTTTTGAAATGCCACTCTCCTGGGTTTAGGTTTCTATGCAACGTCTGTGGTCTTTCTAAAATTTGTCCTTTTTCTTTTAAAACATTTATTTTCTTCGAAACTTACCAGTTTGGATGATTGAGGTGATTTCCTATTATTTATTTATTTATTTATTTATTTATTTATTTATTTATTTATTTATTTATTTATTTCAAGCGTTATTTCCAAATAGACCCCAATAGGGAGCTTCCAGGGTAACGTATAAGTTGTCTGTTCGAGGTAGGAATTGGGTTTTCTAGTCCCAGAGAACAGGATTAGTTCAAATTTGCTTCTTTTCTGCTTTGGGAGCATTACTGAAATGTAAACAAAAAGTTAAGATTTTCTAAATGTGCAGTGTTTAGCAAACACACTGCTGGTTGCATAGGTCAGGTCCCGAGCCCTCTCTCCACTGTATCCTAGATGGTGTCCAAGACCCTTAGGCACTCAAGGTCCTCAGTAATCTATCCCACTCTGCAACCTGCTCTCCCAGAGGTTCCTCCCAGCTGCTGAGAGGGGGGGGGAGAGGGAGAGAGGGAGGGGAAGGGAGAGAGGGGGGGAAGGAGGGGCATCCATATGTTCTACCCATTGGTGCATTCACTGGTTGATTCTTGTATGTGCCCTGATTGGGATTGAATCCACAACCTTGATATACCCGGAGGATACTCCAACCAACTGAGCTACCTGGCCAGGCTCAGTTCTCTAGTTTAACACAAGAAAACATTTGCGGAGCCCATCATCCCTTCTCCCCACCGCAGGCTTCAGCCCCAGTGCTAGGGTGGGGATTCTGGAAGAAAAAGGGCACAAGGTCATCCTTCAAGGCCCGACAACTCTGTTCTGCTCGAACTTCAGTCTGCACTTGCGACTTCAACCCCAGCACCGTGCGTGAGTGAGCAGCCTCCTTTTCTTCCTCTTGCCGCTGCTGTCCCCTCCTCCCACCACCAAATGTGCTCAGCTACACAGAACCTCCTATTTTTGAAACCACAGTTCCCGAAACAGTATTATGATCTCTGCTACTTGGTCTTCCCACAGTTTTTCCTCAGACTCATCACTCTTTTGATCCTGGGCCTTACCCCTACCACCTGGGCACCTTTTGCCTCTCAATTAATTGTCCAAATTTCCCTCTAAATTTCCTTTCTTAAAAAAAAAAAAAAGGTGATTCCATGATACCCTTACTTAAAAGTCTGGGTGGTTCCTTGTTGCCTATAAAATAAATTCCAGATCTACTGGCATGCTCCTTCACCATTTGCCCCTAACTTAACTCTCCATCCTTCGGAGAAAAGAATTTTCATAACATGAAACTCCTGCATGAGAGATTCCTTCTACTCATCTTTTTTTCATCTGGCAAACTCTTGTTCATCCCTCAGAGCCTTGCTCAGTTGTTACCTCCTTTGCAAAGTCTTTTTTCTTTTCTCTTTTTTTCTTCTTTTTCCTTTCTTTCTTCTCTCTCTCTTCTCTTTTTAAATCCTCACCTGAGGATATTTTTTCCATTGCTTTTCAGAGAGAATGGAAGGGAGAGAAAAAGAGAAACATCAAGGTGAGAGAGACACATCCACTGGTCGCCTCCCACACGTACCCCGACTGGGGCCGGGGATCGAGCCCAAAACCAAAGTATATGCACTTGGCCAAATAGAACCCAGTACTCTTCAGCCCATGGGCTGAAGCTCTAACCACTGAGCCAAACCAGCTAGAGCTCCTTTGCTAAGTCTTTCTTAAGTCCCTCTGTATTTTATTGTAATAATACTTGTCACATTTTATTACATTTGCATATCTGACTCCAGAAAATATCATTTCTTTGAGGACAATTTGTCTTACGTTTTTGTGTGACTGAATTTCGAATTAACATAGAGTCACAAATAAATGTAAGTATTCAACTTTCACTGCCTCATTATTCCCACCTGTGTAAAGGATTTAAGACCCCTCAAGTCCCTCCTCATCCCAGTAATTGCCTGGGGTTGTCCTGCACGTTCTTCTGCTCTGTACTCTGGCACCCCAAGGGTACCCCTTCACCCAGCCCCTGTGAGACTGATTTCCTGCTTACATTCCTTTCCTGGGAACCCCACATGGCAAACCTGTGAGGTGGGAAAATGGCATTCTACTCTCTTCAGTTCTTGCCTTCGTTCTGTGTAGCAGTTTGTCCCCTGGGCACCGAAGCAGCACTGCTTGTGTTCCCCAGTATTACACCCTCGTAAAGACCAACCTTAAACAACTCCAACTTCTGCCTGGAATGGTTCTTTCTCTTCAGACCCCAACCCTGGTTCATGGAGCCTCGTGAGGTCCAGGTCAGTCCTGGGCCTTGGAGACTACCTAGAATGCAGTTATCATTAAGGAATGCAGACATGAAGGAATTTCAGGCAAATGACAACTTCTCGAGGTATAGTTTTCCTTATGTCTACAGGTAGAATAGCATTACTTAATACACAGAGTTACTGTCAGGGTCCATTTAAAACACTGCACAGGGCCTGGCAGGGCCTGGCTCAGCGGTTGAGCATCGACCTAGGATCCAGGTGATCGGGGTTTGATTCCCGGTCAGGGCACATGCCCGAGTTATGGGCTCGCAGCCAATCAATGACTCACTCTCTCATCATTGATGTTTCTATCCCTCTCTCTCCCTCTCCCTTCCTCTCTCTGAAGTCAATAAAGATATATTTAAAAACACACACACATAAAAAAAACAACACTGCACAGGGTCTAGGACATAATAGGTACTCAGCAAGTTCTAGTTTGAAAAGCAATTGTTTAATAAGATGTTTTGTCATATGAATATCTACGTCCATAAAAGGAACAAAGTCAGAAGAGGAAAAAAGCTCTGGAGGAAACAGGACCACAGCGACAGCACCAAAAAATAAAATTAAATAATTTTGATACTACATAATACTTACAATAATATAAAATTATATAGTTCTAATTGCATTGCAACTCTACATTGCAGGGGATAAATGTCCTGAGAGGATGCATGACAGGAAGAAACAAACAGCTGCTGCATGAGGAGCTGAAGGGAGCATGAGGGGGTTGAGGAATGATCTGGGAAAAGATTAAAAAGATGCCTGAGTGGGCAAAAGGACTACGCCCTTGAATTGCTTGGTGATGCATATGGCATTCTGATTTGACTGCTTATTGACACACCTACCTTAACTGCCATTCCTTATTCCATGCCGAAGCCTTACCCTGTCCTCTGTCTCAACCTTCATTCTATCCTCAAACCCACCTTAGGGCAGAGAATAACATCCGTGTGTTTTCCTCATCAGTTTATAAAAGAATTTTCCAATTTGCCGGGCACTATTGTCAGCACTTACATTGATTAACTCATTTAATCCCAAGGCAATCCTATGCAGTGTGTACTAGTATTATCCCCATTTTAGAAAACAAGGAAAGAGGGGTTAAGTAACTTGCAGAGGCCACACAAACCAGTGGCAGGGCTGGGACTCAGGCCTGGGCATTCTGGCTCCAGAGTCCACAGCCTTAACCACTGTGCTCTGCTGCCTTTCAATGACAGTACACTAAAAGTGGAGTGTTGATGGATGCCTCAGAATGTCATTGAATTAAAGCGGCTGTATCAGAAAGTCGTGGAGCCCTCCAGTGGTCCCTGCAGTGAATGTTTTTAGCTGTCTTCTTTCCTCTTCTTTTGCAGCCCTGTTTCTTTCTTTTTTGGAATTTTCTCTCTCTTTCTCTTCCACTTTTTTCTTCTCTCACCTTATTTTTAGTCCTCACCTGAGGATATGCTTATTGATTTTTAGAGACAGGATAAGGGAGAAAGAGTCGAGAGAGAGAGAGAGAGAGAGAGAGAGGGAGAGAGAGAAACATCAATATGAGAGAGAAACATTGACCGGTTGCCTCCAGTATGTGCCCCAACTGGGGATTGAACCCCCAGCCTTTCGGTATACAGGATGGTGCTGCAGCCATCTGAGCCATGCCAGCCAGGGCTCTTCCCTCCCCTTATTTTCTGTCCCAGCTTTTTTGACCTTCACCCATGCTTTAGGCCAGCCAGGGAAGGCAATGCAATTGGGCCTGTCCTAAGACCAATGTTTAGTTCACCAAAACCTACACTGGACCCAGCCCTGCTAGTACCAAGCTGTGTGTCGTGAGCAAGCTATTTACTCTCTTAGTGTTTCCACACTGTGAAAGGAAGGAGTGGGGCTAGGTGAAAACAAAAATTGTTTTTCAGCTGTCATTTTATGATTCTGGTGGTAACCAAGAGCATTTGTTTGCTGTAGTAAAGTTCAGATAAAAGCTGGCTGAACTCTAGGTAAGAAAGAGTGGATCACTAAAAAAAAGTCCTATAGTAATATAACAAGGCTGTCAGCTACAAGAGTGGCTTACATCAGTGTCGTCATTGTCTTAAGATAATATTCTACGGTTGGGCAATATGCATTAGGTTTCTGACAGGGATGTGGTAAAGTTAGTAATTTTAAAAACCCTTCTATTTGAAAGGACATTATTATAACCCAATTTTGTCAAAAAGCATAGTTGCTATGGTGGGCAGCTTCCAAGGTGGCTCCCAGTGCCACCTCCTTCTGGTATTCATCCCCTAATCCTCCCCTTGAGTACACACCAGAGCAAGTGACTCACTTCTAATGAATGTGATATGGAAAGAGTACTGGAATGTCACTTCTGATATTGTTACAAAAAGACTCTGGCTGAAAACAAAACAAAATAAAACTCTGGCTTCATCTGTCTTGCAGTCTTGCTCCTTTGCTTGCTCAGAGGGAAGCCAGCAGCTATGTTGTGAGCTTCCCTATGAAGTGGCCCACACGTCAGAGAACAGGGATGCCTCTGGGCCATGGCCTATAGCTGATTCCTGCCTTGGCCATCTAAATGAGAGTGGAAGCAGAATGCCCCTCAGTTGGGCCTTGAGATGACTCCAGTCCAGGTTAACTCCCTGACTACAGCCTTTTGAGAGACCCTGAGCCAAAGCACCAGCTCATCTGTGTTGGGAGATAATAAAAGTTTCTAGTTTTAAGCTGCTAAATTCATCATTGATACGGTTATGTCAGTGCATCTCAGAACTCTAGATTTGCATCTGACTACACAAATCATATCTATTTTCTGGATGGGAAAGGAGAAAATTAAATGGTAGTTGTCATAAGATGCAGATATGGTGCTGGTTAAAGCAGCAATTGTGGAAGACAGATGAGACATCAGAATGACTTGTCCAAGGTTAACCTCAGCAGCTCCTGGTTTCACACCCCAAAGACACATTCTGTTCATATAGCCAAGCCTTGGGTTGGCCATCCACTGTGCCCACCCAGAGCTGCTCCTTTCTTCCCCTGGATGCCAGCCACAGGCTCAGCTGGGTCACACCTCTTGAAGCTTCATAGTTGGTGATTAATACCCACCATGGATAATAATAGGATGTGCAGTTATAGATAATATATAAATAATAATATATGCAGTTTCATACATTACCTGAGCAATGGGCAGAGGAAAGTTACCACAGATGCAAAATATCAATTGTTCTCACATGGTTCTCCTGTCTGCCAAATAACCACAGAATGCTGGTGCCTGTCTGGTGCCACTTGGGAATGTGTCAAACAGAAACCAGAAATTTGCAACCCATTTCTTGCCTGGTGCTTAGCAATACAGTATCTCTACACCTACCTAAAGAATGTAATGTTCAAGCAATTGGAGGAAAATATGACTTTAGTGGTTACCATATGTGAATTTCTCTCTAGAAGCTGTGAGTCACTAGGATCTTCTGCCCACTCCCATGCTTGGGAACCTAGCTGGAAAGAGGAGGAACATTTTCAGTAATAATAAGCATATTTCTTGTAGCCAACTCCTCCATCTGTTCCTACAGTTTCTATCTATAAGAATGTACAAATCCATTCTGCTGAATGGATTTCAGTCTAGCCAAGGTCAGTGTGCAATCAGCCATTGCAGTTGGGGTCATCAGGGACAGAAAACCGTTAATCTGGAAAACAGAGATGCTGAGCAACACTCTTGCTATATGCCCTTCATTTCCGGCATAAGGGGGAACAGATGACAGTCATAATAAAGATGAATCCACTGTGGAGGAAAGAAAGGAAATGGCTTCAGATACAATACTCTGAGGTTGACTTAAAGTCTTACCTGTTTTTATGTCAGATTTTTAAAAGAACAACAAAAGTGTTAAGTAAATAGTGACATTGTACTTCTGTTTATATATTTTTTTAAACCTTGATTTAAATTTTATTTGAAGGTCTTCCAACATTTATAAATGTCATATTGTTACAGGACACAAGTCCAGCACCACCCTGCCCTGGGCCTTGTGCTTTAGAAAGCCCTGCTCTGGTTCACCAGGAGCTCACACTACCCTGGGTACCACATCTGGGTACCAAGGATCCCAGAATCCCATTAGGACCTGCAAAGGCCTTCTCCTCATTCTCTTAACAAAGGATTGCTCTCTTAGGGTGAAAAACTGGAGGCCTGAGAGAATAGCTCTTAAAAGTTCTCTCCAGTCAAGATAGCAGAGTAGGTAAACTGTGCTCACTTCCTCCCACAACCACATCAAAATTATAGCTAAATTATAGAGCACCACCCTTGTGAACCACCTGAAGGCTAGCTGAACAGAAGTCCTATGACTAAGGATATGGAGGAGCCACGTCCAGATTGGCAGGAGGTGCAGAGACGTGAAACTAGTTCATCCCGCACCCACATGTGGTTAAGAATTGGGAGGAATATCACAGCTGTGAAGGTCCCCCCTGAGGAGCAAGGGCTCCCAGCTCCACACTGGGCTCCCCAGCCTGGAGTAACAGGGAGAGGAGTCCTCACAACATCTAGTTGTGAAAATCAGCAGGGATTCTGTCCAGGTGAGACAAGGACTGTTGTAAATCTAAGTGTCCACTTAAATAGCCCAAGCACAGATCCACTCACTCACAAACACTTGTTCTGAGCTCCAGTGAATGGACAGCAGCTCAAAAAGTGCCAGGGACATATGGGGAAGAACTGAACTGACTGGCTTCAGACCAAGGGAGGGAGGGGCAGCTCTGTCCCAGAGAGAAGTGTTGGAAGGCACCATTGATCCTTTGTTGAACCCTTCCCACACACAGCTGGCAGGCACATTCAGGTGCCTAATCTGAGTCTACATCAACCTGGCTAACACCACCCTGGTTAACCCACCCTAGTGATTCCCTGAGACGCCACCCCACCCAACTCAGTGCATCCACTTAAACCACTTTCAGTGGCAGTTTTCCACAAGCAGCCAGCTTCTGCTTGTGCTACAACTTTTCTAAACTCTCTCAAAGATCCACAAACCCCAAACAAGCAGTGGTTGGCTTCAGTGTGTCCTGTACCTCTTGCTATGTGGCCCCAACCCTCACAGCCTGTTCCAGGCACCTCTAAGCCCAGCACAGATGACTACCAACTTCAGGTTGCTTTGTAGCTCCTACAAGGTAGCCCCAGGCCAGACACAGGCAGTAGCTGTCTTTGACCAGCACTAGAGTCCCTCCCCAGAAGCCACAGAACCAAAACACCCACTTCAGACAACACCAGAGCACCAACCAGTTAGTTCCACAAATGGTATATCCAAAGGGTGGACTCAGCAGGCACCAGAGCCCCACTAAAGTGAAACCAACTCATCTGCTGTAGCCACAGCTGGTCCTCACAGCCAGTCAGCCTGAGGGCCAATTCTACCCACTGACGTGCCAACAATCAAGATTCAGCTACAAAGGGAGGGCACGCACAACCCACATCCAGATGACCAGGGAGAGTATACCACTGGGCCCCACAGGACACCAACTACGTAAGGCCACTTGGCCAAGACTGGGAGACGTAATAGCTCTACCTTATACATAGAGACAGGCATAAAGAGGCAGCCAAACTGAGGAGACAAACAATGTCTCAAATGAAAGAAAAGAACCAAACTCCAGAAAAAGAACTAAATGAAATGGAGGCAAGCAATCTACCATATACAGCATTCAAAACACTGTTTACAAGGATGCTCAATGAACTTAGAGGAATAGATGAACTCAGTGAGAACTTACACAAAGATAGAAATCATAGAAAAGAACCATTCAGAAATGAAGAATATGATAACTAAATGAAGAATACATTAGAGGGAATTGATAGCAGATTAGATGAAGCAGAGGATCAAATCAATGATTTGGAATACAAGATAGCAGAAAACACCCAATCAGAAAAACAAAAAAGAATTTTAAAAATGAGGATAGTTTAAGGAACCTCTAGGACAATATCAAGTGCACCAACATTAGCATCATGGAGGCAGCAGGAGGAGAAGAGAGCAAGGGGTAGAATATCTATTTAAAGAAATAATGACTGCAGACTTACCTAACCTGGTGAAGGAAATAGACATACAAGTCAAGGAAGCTTAGAGAGTTCCAAACAAGATGAACCCAAAGGGGCCCACACCAAGACACATCATAATTAAAATGCCAAAGGTTAAAGACAAAGAGAGAATTTAAAAGTGACAAGAAAAAAGCAGTTAGTTACATACAGGGGAGCTCCCATAAGACAGTAATCTGATTTCTCAACAAAAATAAAAATCTTCTAGGCCAGGAAAGATCGGCATGAAATATTTAAAGTGATGGAAAGCAAAGACCTACCTAGCAAGGCTATAAATTAGAATCAAAGGAGAGATAAAGAGCTTCCCAGGCAAGAAAAAGCTAAAGGAGTTTATCACTACTAAACCAGTATTACAAGAAGTATTAAAGGGACTTATTTAAGAAGGAAAAAAAAGTTCTCATCATGGGAAAAAAATTTTAACTGTGTGTGGTGATGAATGTAAACTAGACTTATTGCAATGATCATTTCACAATGTATACAAATATCAAATCACTAAGTTGTACACCTGAAATTAATATAATGTTATATGTTAATTATTTCTCAATGGAAAAAAAGTGACTGAGGTGATGGATGTGTTAATCTTGTGTTAATCATTTTGCAATATATTCATATATCAAGTCATCCCATTGTGCACCTTAAACTTATACAATATTATATGCCAAATATATCTTAATAAAGCTGGAAAAACAACAAAAATTGGAGTTCTGATATGTGACTGATACCAGGGTGTGGAAAGAACTTGGATATGTAGGTTGGGGTGTTCGCCTAAGTATGCTTGAGGCCCTTGAAGGTTCAAGACTAAGCAAGCCGTGGCCATGAGCAGGGTCTAGGGCTGCTCTTCCTACACTACCAAATTCTGGCACTGCATTCCAAGAATTATAAATTCAAATGTGGACATCAAGATCTTTATGAAGACAGAAAGACTGAACATACAACTTTTAAATATCTAGACACATGGTATGTGGAGCTCCAACTGTTTTCCTTCCTCAAGCCCCTGATTTGTTAGGAAAGATCATAAATGACTCTATTTCTTAATGTAATGGATATACTGATGTATGAAACCATATTGTTAGAATAATGTTACTTCTGGATTGAAGTAATTTTGGTTTAGCAATAGTTTATACTTGAGTGGACCTGACCTTAATTCTTTTGGGGGGAAACAGGCAGAAGAGAGTAGGATTGTTGATATAATAAAATTTTCTTGGTGTATACCCAAAACCAATACATAATTTTTAAAAAAATAACAAAAAAGAAAGTCAATGATAAAAACTCAACTTCAAAAATAATTTTTTTTCTTGAAACAGACTAATATTCTATAGGTAAAAAAATAAATAATAAAATAAGTGCCTTCCTATTATTCCCTAGCTTGGAAAATTTGCTAGGTTTTTATCCAAAACCTACATTTAAAAATAAATGTTTCTGCCCCTTAATGATAATTCAGTTGGTTGATTGTCCAGGAGTGTTGCTTTTCTTGTTGTCTTTTGTTGTTTTATTTGGGCTTTCATTTATCAAGATTGCTTTGAGACAGGAAGAGGTGGCAAAAATTAAGTCACTTCATTTCCTGCTTGATTCTACTTGCTAAAATTAGAGGAACTTTATATTTCTAGTTTACCAGTGTCTGGTGGTAACACAGCTATTATTAAGAAGACCGAGAAATAAGAATATTTATAAACTACACTTTAGGTGAAAAACAGCGGAGCACAAAATGGTATGTGCACTACTACTGCAATTCAAAATGCATACGAGAGAAAGATAATAAAATGAAAATAGTTCTATTAAGATGACAGAATTATGGGGAATTTTAAAATCATTTGTCTAAAGTTTGAGTTATCTTTCCAATAAAATATTTTAAATTAAAATCTTGGCCTATTTTCTCAGTTTTCTTTTCTTCCCTTCTCTACTGCCATGCCCTAGGCCAGATAGTGGTACCTGGTGAGCTCCTGGGTAATGGTTGGCCTTGCACTGAAACTTGGAGATGAGGTTGCTAATATTCATACTCCCAAGCCCAGGAGTAGAGGGACCTTTGCATTCTGGTGATCTTCAAAAATACAATACACCACTGTCCTTCAAGCTTACAATAAGGGAGGCCTACATGGGTGAGGCAAAGGCTATGTGCTTGTTGAAGGAACTTCTGCACTTTGGCCCTTTGGTGATTCTCTTTGGAAATGCATCATATTTTGAAATAGAAAAATTTAAAGGCAGAAATAAAAACCAAATATGCTGAACAATTTGATATACTTTTGCTCATCACTGCATGCTGCTATGTAAGTGCACAGAAGTTCTATGTGATATAGAAGGTATTTCTGATTAAAATGCAATATGATTGAGGCTTATTTAGTTTTTAAAATGTCTAGATAGATTTTTGTCAAGATGAGTGTTCGATGTCACTGATACCATTTTGGATTAATTAAATAATAATAAATAAATCCTCACAACCCTGGGTGCAAGATCCTAAGGCCTAGCTGTCGGCTGTTGATCCCTCATTTTTCAGACGTTTCAGAACTTGAACAGTCTTCAGGAACAGATTATACTCGAAAACCAAGGTACCACTGTATATAAAGAACTCTCACAACTCAAGAAGACAAACTAATTTAAAAATGGACAAAATATTTAAATGGACATTTCATGAAAGTAGATGTACAAATAGTTAATAAGCACCTAAAAAGATGCTCAACATCAATAATCATTAGGGGAGTGCAAATTAAAACTACAATGAGATACCATTACATATCCTGGAGGATGGCTATAATTAAAGACAAACAATATCCAGGGCTGTTGAAGGTGTGGAGACACTGGAATTCTTATACACTGCTGATAGGAACGTAAAAAGATACAGACACTTAAATATAAGTTAAATCTACATTTATCTTTTAAATATACACTTACCATAGGACTGCAGCAATTCCACTTCCAGATAGCTGTTCAAGAGAAATGAAATCATATATCCTCACAAAGGTTTGTACATGAATTTCATAGCAGCATTATCCATCATCATGGGCAAATACTGAAAATTATTATTTATTTCTACAGCCTTGGTGTCCTTAGTTAGGAAAAGGAATTACAATACCTCCTTCACAGATGTATTGTGAGACCTAATGAGATCACAGACATAGAGCTTTCAGTATAGTGCTTGGGATATAGGTGCTAGGTATTGGCTATTAACCATCATAAAATTATTCGGGTTTCCTCTACAGAAGTGAAAATACTTAACAAAACACATTTATGTTCTTCTATTTCCATAGCTATGAAATTTTCCTTAATGTAAAAATGGAACCACAATTTAATCAACTTTACTAAAAGTTAGTTGTAATGCAACTATCAGCAGTGGATAAATTTTGTTTTTTCAATCAGAGTTTTCAAAATATATCCATGTTCAAGGCACACATTGCTATATATTTAAAAAATCAAAATAACAAAATGAGATATATCCATTGCCATGAATGAAAACTAATTTAGATACATAAGTTTATCAAGAAGCATAGACTTAAAAATACCAGTTAAATCTTATCATATAGAACAAGAAATACAATATTCTAATTTTGTCTTTGACCAACAAACATTTCTTTTAGCTTATCTGATCACTGTAGTAAATTATCACAGAATTATATGGTTGGAGGGAACCTAAGGGCATTTATCTATCTTAAAATTTTTGTCATAAAAAACTTAATTCTACTTTAAAAACAGTCCATATGGAGAATCCATAACCTACTAGGTAGTGAGAGCTCATCTTTCCAAGAGTGTTTTTTAGTTCTGTTCTTTCCTGAAAAGAAATCCATTCTATTTTGGGGCAAAGAAAAGCACTGGCTTCATTATTACCTCAGGTGAATTACACAGTTCTTCAGATAACCAGTTTCAAATACAAATGGGAACAACAATGACTAAAAATTGGTACACCACACAACTGCGCGTACCTTTTATTAGAGTGAAAAGAGCTAAAAAACAAGGGGTATGGGAACATATTTAGGTGCTGTGGTATGTAGTTTAAGAAAGCAGCTATGGCCAGAGTACATTCAGGGCAAAAGCAGATTTACAATTGTTTGTATGGAGAATAATGCAAAAATTAATAAATAGTAATACAAGAATAAACTGTGTTTTGCATACTCACAACTGTAAACCTACTTTTGCCCCACCTTGTATACTGTATTGCTATTCAAGAGAGAAATAATCAGCCAAGCAGAAACAAGGGACAGAACGTTAACTTCATGATAGGTGCACATACGCAAAATGCACTAAATATCACTTTATTGTGCATGAAATTTGGCTTATTACAAAGAATACCCAGAAATATTTTAACTTCCAATGATTTGTATTTTTCTTACGTTTACAAGTTTTTCTAGCTGCATACAAATATGTAATATTTGTTGTCTGAAAGGATTATTTTACATTATCTTTAGAAATCATTGGTACCTTCATCTTTATACTGCATCTCAAAACTACAATTTGGATGTTAAAAATCAATGTTTTTCATCACATTACTAGCACTAATACTTAAGAAACATTTAAAACTGTGAATAGAGTTATTTCTAGAGTATAGCAAGTTAGGTAAAATTTTGAGCTTTGAACTCTAGGGGTCCTAGCTACTTCAGCAATTAGCAGTTCTATAATAAGTGAAAAGGAGACACAGCTGTCAGCAGCTGCTGAGTGAGGGGGAGCTAAAAGGGAGTCCCTCATCGTACTACCAAAACAAAGTTGGAAGATCCTCCTCTATCCCCTCAGACTGCAGACTGACTTTTTGTGGCTTCCTTCCCCACTCAGAAGATTCCTTTGATATCCACTTTCTCCTGAATAAAATTCGGTTTGGGAAAGGAGGAAGCGCATAGGGAAATTATAACCCAGGCTGGGCTCTCTCCATCCCAAGGGGAAATCCCAGCCAGCCCATATGCCTCCAGGGACAACTCTATCTGAGGTACTATTTTTAATAAAGAATAATATCTGCAGCAAGAACAGAACTGAAATATCACCAGCATGCCATTTATTACAGAGATAACAATCTTCATTCTCTATATTTTTATATAATTGATGAGTTGGAGAATTTATTACATTTTATTTCTAAGATAGACTCTGCTTCTTTAAAAAGAACAGATATTTTACTTGTGTAGGACTGAAAATTCATTTTCACATCTCTTATCTTTTGCTTGTTCCTTTGCACAATTTACTTTTTAGGTTACCATAAAAAAAGTAAATAAAACTTTAGAGCTAGCTTTCTTCACTTTACAAATGAAATATCTGAAACCCAGACAGGTTGTCTGCTAGCTCCTCCAGGTCACAAATAGGACTCCGTATCACAGCCTCAGAGCCAGGATTAGCATTCAGACTCTCGCCTCCCCTTGGCACTCACTGAACCATACCATACTCTATGAATCAGCATTGCAAAGAAGCAATATGACAATATGGGCAATAGGGGTTTTAGCTTTAGTTTATATGTACAAAGCAAAAGACACTTACCTTTTTTCATTTTCTTGACAAATCTAAACATGATGTAAGGATTAACAAAACAGATAATACAACAAAGATGAATTTGGATGGCATAAACAATTATTTGAGTTGGTTTATGTTATTAACCTCTGTGAAACCCTGAAAGTTAAAGAAGTTAATATGGTAAAACAAGCCTAACTTATTTTTTTAAGCACACTCTTGACACAGGTATATTCAAATGCTACAAAGAGATAGAGAGCTACATTATGAACAATAAATAATCTTAAAATGACATTAGTCTTTTAACAATAAATTATTTAAAAGTTTATTTTTGTTAATGATAGTGATATTTTCTTAGTAAATTCAAGTAATTAATTTTATGAATAATAAGCTAGAGCTAGAAAAGGTAATACACAGCATTATCCTGAAATTTAAAGGGTAGAAAGTGATTGACTGAACCTCATCTATGATTTTAAATCAAACAATGTTGAAATAAACACGTTTAAATAGAAAACTGTATCTGGTTCTTTCTTATTTCCAACATAAGAGTCCTCTGACAGAGAAAATTCCACTTTTCTGTATGTGTTTAAATGATATACAGTAAAAGGCAACATTTGGATTGCAGAGTATAGTTCGTGAACACATGCGATGTAAATTTAAAAAGAAATTAGATTTTCCACATGGAAGAAAATCAATAATCAAATAAATTCAACATGATTATGGTGACTAAAGCAAAAATATCAAGTATATGATATTTTTTCAGTTCTTGTTTGGCACATATATTAATAAATTTTCAAACATCAAACAATATAACACCAATATCTACTACAACCAACTAGAACAATAATTAATAAGATTCCTAAAGCATAGCTAATTATTAACATCATGAAAACCTAATTCTCTTATAAGTTCTGTAACCAAGTATATCCTGTGCTGTGCAAGCTGGTCCAAGCACCATCTTTTTCAGGATTCCCCAGGATTCATAAGTATTTCAAAGTTAACTCGTGTTGAGCCCTCTGATTCCTCACTGAATTTGGTGGATCTTCTGAACAGACCTCCATTTATGAGAATATACACACTCATCACAATTTTGAAAAGAATGAAAAGCCTTCATACATGTCAGTTTTTAGTTTTATCCAATCATTAATTTTCTGCAGAGTTGTTTTTTCTTGACTTAATATTTTTGCAAGTTTTTTCATTTTTTCTTCATTTCTTTCTATGTATTTCAACCCTTCCAACTGCAGTTGATCCAGCTTTTCATTTCGACTTTCATCTAGAGGTATGTTTTCACACATTACAGGATTGAATCGAAAATAGGTGTCAGGAGGTAACAGACCATCAAGCATTATATGGACTTCTGTTAAAACAAACAGAGAATAGGGTAGATAAGAAAACAGTAACTCTACGGTGATGCAATGTTATCTTTTTAAAACATTGTCTTCTTTTAGGGAAAATTACAAAGCATTGCTTATTTCATCATTCCAGCTAATTAACAGTAGAAAAGGAATCAATAATAACAACTATGAAATTCACCTCCCAGAATACTTCATATAATTCTGTTAAATTAGGATACTTGCTCCAGTACTCTTTCTTCTCTCTGTTTTTGGTCATACTGTTAGCCACTGCTGAAATGCCTTTTCAACCTCCATTTTTGTTTCTAATTTTCTGGGATTATCTCTATTAAGGCATAATTTACTCACAATAAAATTCACCAATTTTAAGTGTAAAGACAAGTTTTGACATGTATACACTTATGCAACGACTACAACAATCATGACATAGGGCATTTCCATCACCCCAAAAAGTTCCTTCATGCCTCTTTATAACTGGTACCCCTTACCTTTGCCTTTTCTAGAATTTCACATAAACAGAATCATAAGGATATAGCCCTTCTATGTCTAGCTTCTTCTACTTAAAATGCTTTTGAAATTCATCTATGTTGTAGCATGTATAAATAGTTCCTTCCTTTTTACTGCTGACTAGTACTCCATTGTACAATATAGCATAATTTATTCTCTCTAGTTCTGTTCTCTTCAGTTTTTAATTAGGAATAAGCCTCCTTATAAACATTTACACCTAAGTATTTTTGCAGTATGATTCCATTTCTCTTGGGTAAATACCCGGGGATAAAATTGCTGGGTCATATGGTAAAAGTATGTTTATCTTTTTAAGAACTGCAGCACTGTTTTCCAAACAGCTGTACCATTTTGCATTCCAACAACTAATACACCAGAGTTCCCACTACTTCACATCTTTGCCAAAAATCGGTATTGTCAGTCTTAATTTTAGGCATTCTAGAGGACGTGTGGTGGTATCTTGTGGCTTTAATTTTCATCTCCCTAATGACTAATGATGTTGAGAAGTCTTTTGTGTGCTTATTAGTCATCTGTATATCTTCTTCATGGAGTGTCTGTTCAAATATTTTGCTAGTTGTTTTTTTTGTTTTTTTTACTGAATTTCTTGTTTTTTTCTTCATATATAATGTAAGAATTCTCTCTATATTTTGGATATGATTATATATATCTCTGGTAATGGGTGAGATTATACATTTCTGATAATGGATCAGATACATGTTTTACTAATACTTTATTTCATCTGTAGCTTGTCTTTTCATTATTAAAAGTGTCTTTGAAAGAGAAAAATTTGTAACTTGATAAAGTCTAATTTTTCCTTTTTTGGTTCATGCTTTTTGTATTCTAAAAAATCTTTACCTAGGTCAAGGCCATTAAGCTTTTCTCCAGGGCATTCTTGTAGAAATTTTACAGTTTTAGCTGTCACATTTAGGTCTATGATCCATTCAAGTTAATTTTTATATATGAAATGAGGATTAAGGTTCAATTTTTGGAATATAGTTATCATTTGTTGAAAAGAATATCCTTTTCTCATTGAGTTACCCTTGTCAAAAATCTTTTGAGTGTACATGTATAGATCAGCTTCTGTATTTGCTATTAGTACCACTGATCAACATCTATTTTTATGCAAATAACATAGCCTCTTGCTTACTGTAGCTATATAGTCTTGATATCAAAGGGTATAAGTCGTCCAACTTTGTTCTTTTTCAAAATTTTCTTGGCTTTTTTAGGTCCTTTGCATATTCATATAAATTCTTCATTAACTGAAGTATAAGTACATAAAGGCAGCATTTCATGTCTCTTGAACATTTCAAATGAGCCCATCACAGGGTTTGCACAAGATATAAGTATTATGGAACTGAATGATTAAAGTTATCTTTTTCTCAGTTGAGAGCTTACAGTAAGAATATTTTATTGATTTGATAACAAAATTTCACATAGTGAAAAATCCAGTATATCAGCTTTTCTTGGGTTATTTAACAGATGAAAGTCCTTAGTGGGTCGCTTAAGATCCTCATGTAGGCTAATGACTTGGCTAATAACATAATATGGAAAAAGTGAGCTTCAAAAGCAAGGAGCTAAGTGGTAACAAGTCTTTTAAAAATTTAATAACTGATTTCACATAGGACTTAAAAATAAAATAATAAAATAAGGAAACTTAGATCTCAAGGCCAAAACTAGAAACTCAACAAATACTCACTGTCTACTATGTGCTAGATACTGAAGTCAACATAATTAACTGGATAAATTCCTGCCTTATATTCTTGTAGGACAGAGATAATAAGCAATTAAACAAGCAAATATGTAACATATATCCAAATGAGATAAATGCTCTAAGAGATTAAAAACAATAAAGCAAGCAGGATAAGAGCGAGATTGTGAGGGGGTTGGAACGTGGTCAGGAAAGGTCTCTGAGAAAATGATATCTGAGCAGAAAACTGAATGAAATAAGGGAGTGAATGAAGCATCTATCTTGGAAAGGCCTTACAGGGACAGAATATAGCAAGTGCAGTGGCCATGAGGCAGGAGGCTTCTTAGCAAGTTTGAGCAACAGCAAAAATTAAAGTGTAGCCAGCTACACTTTATAAAAGGGACACATTTTGAGGGATGGAAGGGGAGGAAGAGATGTATTCAAAAGCTGGGTCTTACAGGGCCTGCTAAATTTCAATGAATGAGACTTCTGGATTTGGTTCTAGGTGTGATGAGAAGCCTAGAGGGTTTAGAGCAGGGTAAAAGACAAGATTTATGTTTTTAAAAAATCACTTCCGCTTTTATGTGTATATTATTATGTTTTATAATATTATGTATATTATTATATCACTGTTATGCATATATTTGAACCAGCCTGACTCCTTTTCTTTTCCCTGTTTCTTAAGTGGCTTAAGAGTCTCCAACCAAGCCATTGTGCTAACCCAGGCTTAGATACTTCTCCAACTGTAAGTAGGCAAAGGCAGTACTAACTCCCAAATGGAGAACAGTCTCTATTCTAGCATTACTTAGAAGAAATTAATGAGAAATAAAAACAGCAGAAGACTTGCTCCCATGTGTTTCCTAAGCGTACAATGCAGACATAACATACTATTTGCAGTTAGCATGAGCATATTCTAACAAAAGATGAATTTTAGAAGTTAAAGTGCTCTCAAGTAGCAACCAACCAACCTTCTGTATCTGTTGCACTGTTGATAACATTAGATAGTTTGGTTTTCAAGCTTGTATACGTCATGGTGTTTCTCACATCACTCTCATAACGTCCAGTGCCTAGGGACACTATGCACTCTAATGGGACGTCTGGCCAGAGACATTTACACTCATGCATTGCTAATGCTGAAGGGTTATTCAGAAGCAAACCTCCATCCTGCAAAATATAAGAAAATATAATACAGGACTCTTAAAAGTGAAATTCTATTTTATAAATATGGAAACAAAAATTATATTTTAAACAGTTTGAAATTCACTCACAGTGAAAGTTGGACTATATAATAAATTCAACAACATATTATTTAAAAACAAAAGGTTACTTTAAAGTGAATTGATTTTATATATTACAGCTACAAAAAAGTAATACAAAAACTCAGTGGCCTCACTGGCCCTATTAAGCTTTCCTTTCTTATTATGAAAATACTTTGAACTTCTTGTATTGCTTTACATATTTTCTCAAAGCTACTGAAATGAATTGAATTAATTTTAAAAGATACATTATCCTTGTTTAGTGATTAATATAGATTCTATAGAAAACCTAAGAAAAGAATTATAGTTCTCCTAAACAATTAAATCTAGTTTTTCTTTCACAAATCAAATATAACCAAATTAGTTAAACTAATTTAAGCTGAAATTTTAATAACAGTACAGTTTCAAAGCATCACATTCATTATAATGCAGACATAACCTAAACAAAGCAGGGAAATTTTATATTTCTAGGCATTTATCAATAATCAATATTATTTTGAAGAATTCAAAAGGAAAGAAGGGTAAAAGATGCTGGTAGAGCACTGTAAAAATGTAGTAGAATGTAAGTGCAAATCTCTCCCTGTAATTTTTACCAATCAATTCCAGATTTTGCAGTTTGAAGTTACACAGAATTGGTCATCTTCTAATCTCACAATCTAGCCATTCGTGAATTATTTGCAGTTTTCTGAATAAGCCACATTCTCTTGCCTTCATGTCTTTGCTCATGTCATCATCTCAAAACACTCCTTCCCTGGCCCCCTTCTTTGCTCAGCTAACCCCCATTTATTCTTGAAAATATAATCTAAGAGTCAATTATTCATTTAAGAACCTAACTGAAATAATACTAATATAGTGAGTAGAAAACAATCCATTTCTACTGGAACATAAGACATTACTGAATTCTATACTAGTACATTAAAAAAAATTTTTGAAATAATATCTGCCATAATGATAGGAAGAGAAATACAACTTTAAATTGTCATGCAATAAAGCAATACATATTATAGCCTGGTCAGCGTGGCTCAGCGGTTGAGCATCGACCTATGATCCAGGAGATCGTGGTTTGATTACTGGTTAGGGCACATGCCCAGGATGCAGGCTCGAGCCCCAGTAGGGGTCGTGGAGGAGGGAGCTGATCAATAACTCTCTCATCGATGTTTCTCTCTCTCTCCCTCTTTCTCTGAAATCAAGAAATACGTATATTTTTTAAAAAAGCAACACATATATTATATGAAGGTAGTGTTATTGGAGGAGAATGTGGCTCATCTCTCCCAGATGCTTGTGGAAGTGGAATTCTTAGAGTACCACTAGAATAAGCATTTCTGGAGGCCCCCAGAGGAGAATGCAGTATGGTAGAGTGATTTCCACAGAATTATACCCCTGGATTTCCAAAGTTCCATTTCCCTCAGTCCAGTCATAGAAGTGTCGCTGGGGCTTCAGTAGAGCTGAAATCAGAGACAGTGTCCAGAGTTTCCTTTCCAACTTGGTCCCAGGTCCAGTTCTGCATCAGGCTAGTTGCAGCCCATTAGTCCATTGTATGTAGGGTCTGCATGGCTGTGGGCCACACGGAAGAATGCCAAGATGCCAAGCACGAGCCATTGAGACAAGCATGCCAAGAGGAACCAAGAACGAGAACTTCTTTGTTCAGGGGATTAAGTATCCCAAATTTTTGCACACTTGCAGTGACCATGCCCACTCTGGCCAACCATCTTTGTCCCCAGGTGTGATTGACAGGCAAGTTTGTTCCCTGTCATCCCAACTTTATGGGGCATACCTCTATCTTCCCTTTGTTGGATCCCTAGGGAGTGTAAAGTTGTAGTTTCCTGGTGAAGCTGCCCAAATGAAATGCCTATAATGTCTGGCTTTCCCTTTGCTCCTTTCCTGTTATTAATAACTAGTTAATTACAATGGTATCAATACCATTATTATAGTAATTCAAACATTCTTGGGCAAAGATATATAATGAACTAAATTCTTGTGAAATATATATATGTACATATATATGTATATTTACATATTTATATTTATAATGGTTTTTGTTGTTGCTGTTGTTAATCCTAACCCAAGAATATTTTTTCCATTGAATTTTTTTAGAGAGAGTGGGAGGGATGGAGGGAGCGGGGAGAGAGAAAATTGATGTGAGACACATTGATGGTTGCCTCCTGCACACACCCTGACCAGGGTTGGGGATCAAATCTGCAACCCAAGTACGTTCCGTTGACCGGGAATTGAACCCGAGACCCTTCAGTGCACAGGCTGATGCTCTAACTACTGAGTACACACACCAAGGTGAAAGATATTTTTTTCAAAATTATTTTTTAATGCACTAGTGCAATAAGATTATGGTACTCTAGAATCTTTGGCAAGTGAATTGCTTGGCAGAGTTTTCCTTAGAGCAGAGGATGCATATGTGTGTATGTATTTAAAAATAAAACTTTTTCTGCAGTAAGTCGTATACTTTAAAAAATACATAATAATGGTATTTAAACTTTTTCTTGAGAATTCAGGATTGTGGGAAAAACACAGATTAGGAATATTGATATTTATAATTTTCATCTCAGCTCTTGTACTTATTAGCTCATTGGTTGAGGCATCATGACTTTAGAAATAAAATTTGACTAGATAATACCTAAAGTACATTCCAGTTACAAAATTTTATGAGTAGGTATTGCATTTAGTATAGATACACATAAGATTTTAAATGCGCTCAATGGCAACTTATTTTAGTACTGGCTCTAGGACTTTAAAAAGTCTTCCTTTAGAATAATTTGCAAGTTTCTGATAAAGGTTAAAAAACCCAAAAAACATGCAGCAACACAACTTCTGGTGAGGTAACCAGTATACCAGTCTTTTTACAAAATTAGTTTATCAAAGGATCAAAGAAAATTTTCCTAAGTGGTTTCCTTTCCTTGTGGAAAATCATCTACCCTACACCTCCACCACTGTCAATATTAGTGTTCTCCAGCTTGAAGGCCCCATTAAAAAATTATGTAAGATTTTGCTCTACTAGTGAAGTATACTATTGTTACTAAAATTTCTCATGCTGTGAAGGGGAAACACTCCTCACATTTTTGTAAATTTATGTTCAGTTACTTTAGAAAGGGTTGCATTTATTTCACAAACTACAGGTAATGATAACTTTTCATTTTATTTATTTTTAAATCTTTATTGTTGAGAGTCTTACAAATGTTCCCCCTTTATAACTCTTCATTTTAAACATTACCAAAACAACTTTCTCAAAAACAGGTTATCTCAAATGACACTCTGGTTCAATTAGTGAGATTACACTTTGAGGCAGCAATATAGAAATGTTCCAAAATGCTAAGCACACTTTCCAGAGAAAGCTAGTTACGGAATAACCTACCTAAGGGTAATGGTCTTTTATCATGGCATATGTCACTCATCCCTATTATGCAGCCTTATACCTTTGAGGTAACAAGGATCCATAGGGCTGTGTGGACTCTTAGAAAAGCTGTTTTATTATGTTTATATTGCTTCCTCTGTTCTCCACTTTACGGTGGGCTGTTTGCTGCCACTTCCAATCGAATCTCTACCTTGAGTTGCCAATTCCCACCACTCTCTAACTACATCTCTTCAAAAGAATGTCTTAGGTTTCCATGTTTGTGACTTTCATGAGAAAAGGCTGTCATCTTAAAAGACATGTCAACAGGGGCACATTTATTTATAGGCCCACCATATTTCAGGTATTTGGCTCTTTTCATAAATGTCCCTTTGTGGCTGAGATGTGCTTAAGTTGAGCTTGTCTCTGAAACCTAAATATTACAGAAAGCTGGTCTGTGAATGACCTCAGGTCTAGGACAGAAAAGAAAAGGTGGGAAGGGGGAGGGTTGAGTTCACCTTATTTGTCACCCAACTGGCAGTAGGTGTCTGAAGAAAAGTGAAACTTCCCTCCCTTGTCTAGGCTCAGGAAGAAGGAAATTTGTACCAATAGCATAACGAGGAATCAGAAGCACACATGCTAGCATTGTACTTATCTTTATTATGGACTCAACAGGACTAATTTTCAGTGTAAATCTTAGAAATAGTTAAAGCATTCCTAAATTCAACGTAGCATGCCAGAGAATATACACAAAACATCCGAATCCTAAACTAAACTAATCAATGTGCAAGTTAAGATTATAAGAAGTAAGCCTTCTCTGATACCAAATAGATTGCTTCAGTTCATTCATTAAAAACTTAAATGTCCATCTACTCTATGCCAGGCCAGAAAGCATGTAGTGACTACAGTTTTAGGGACTGTAATCCCTGTGTGTGCTAAGTTCGAAGCAGATGAACTGAGACAATATCTGCTGGAACTGATCACCATGGAGAGTGGGACAAAGTTTTTAGAGCCACTACACCCACTTTTCTTCATGTTCTTTAAAGGCTCTGCTATTCAGCTATGCCACCATTTCCTCATCACTGTTGTCACCTATCAACCTCCAGTCACTCCTCATTCAACAAATCAGTCAGTACATAGCTCACAGACTTCCTTTCTACCCAAAGTAGAAAGGGACAGAAATTCTTTACATTATCCCACATGACTTCACATCTTTATAATACCTTGGACTAGCAGTTTCTTAATCCTCTTATCTACAAAAACTATTCTCCCTACTTTCCAAGGCCACATATTAGCTTTTGTTATCAAAATAAATGGAATCACAGAGTACATAGCACCTAGAAGCACTTCTGAGATCCATCCACATCACTGTGCATGCCAGTAATTCATTCCTTTTTATGGTACAGTAATAGTTAATTATTCAAATGTATCTGTTTGTTTATCCACTCACCAGCTGAAAGAAACTATTTTTAAATTTAGCTATCTTTACATATCTTTTGAAAGTCATAAATTGGCTAGGTATCTGTATTGTTTAACTTTGTACAAATCTTAGTTTCCTTAAATGTAGGTAGTGATGTTATTTCCTAAAAGCTTTCTCAAGTACAAATTTTAATTTAATCCTTTCAACTTTTTCCTTTGTTTTCAATTAATAGTACATTAGGATGATACCCATCCTATAATAGAGGTAACATTTCATTTCTAACTCAGCAGTTCTCTCTTTTATTCAACTATTTTATCTTAAATTCTCTACTTATACTCTATGTAACCTCTAATAATCTATTTTAGATGAAACACTTCTTTATTATAAATGCCTATTATGAAGGATCGGAAAAGACAAAAAGGGGAGAAAACATAGGAGGAGACAAAGTTTAGCAATTTCAAATCAAATAGTTGCCAGATTTCCAATGCTTTTAATAGCTGTGCTTCCAAGTAAATTCCTGTTCTTTAAACTTTACCTGCTTTCCATCAAAAAAGTGCTTAAGTTAAGATTTTGGTACTCACTCTACTCCAGTGGTGAGGCATACCATCCCTTAAGCTGTTTACAGTTAGCCTAGTCTTGTCCGATGCCTCTTCTATCAATAAGTGATTAGGTAAATGTTATGCCTATGGTATTTTCTGTAGCCTTACCACTACTTTAAGTGGTCACATTCACATTTATTTGTTTATTTATTGTATACTTGGCATTTGCCAGGCACACTGCTAAATGCTGAGATTAAAAAAGATTTGAAAAATGAAATGACTGAACAATTTGCTACTTACCTCTAAGAGGTATACGCAAGATTGCATTTTAACTGCGGTACATCGTGCATGTACTTAACAGCTTAAATTTTAGGTACTTTTTATTACTTTTAATGCATATTTAATGTTTTCAAATCATAAATCAGAGCATCTACCAGAAAATAACCACTGGACAATGTGAATGTCTCAATCATTTCATCTTTTAAAAAGTTTTTTTATTATGGTAAAATACATATAACATAAAATTGGTATTAACCCTTTTTAAAGAGATATACACTAATTTGTTTTTTATCTTTATTGTTGAAAGCATTATAGATGTCCCCTTTTTTACCACCATTGATCCCTTCCACCCCGCACCTGCCCCACCTCCAGGCCATCTACATACCACTGTCTGTGTCCATGGGATATGCATTTATGCATGTAAGTTCTTTGATTAATTTCTCCCCACTCACTCCTTCAATCGCACCTTCCCTCTGAGATTCATCTGTCTGTTCCATGCTTCTGTGTCTCTGGATCTATTTTGTTCATCAGTTTATTTTGTTTACTAGATTCCACATATGACTGAGATTATGTGATACTTGTATTTCTCTGACTGGCTTATTTCGCTTAGTATAATACTCTCCAGGTCCATCCACACTGTCCCAGAGTAAGAGATCCTTCTTTTTTATAGCTGCATAGTATTCTATGGTGTAAATGTACCACAGCTTTTTATCCACTCATCTAACTGATGGGCACTTGGGCTGTTTCCAGACCTTAACTATTGCAAATTGTGCTGCTATGAACATACAGGTGCATAAATTCTGATTGGTGTTTTGGGTTTCTTAGGACATATTCCTAGAAGTGAGATCACTGGGTCAAATGGCAGTTCTATTTTTAATTTTTTCAGGAAACTCCATACTGTTTTCCATAGTGACTGCACCAGTCTGCATTCCCACCAGGAGTATACTAGGGTTCTCTTCTCCACATCCTAGCCAGCACTTGTCATTTGTTGATTTGTTGATGGTAGCCATTCTGACAGGTGAGAGGTGATACCTCACTGTTGTTTTAATTTGCATCTCTCTGATGATTAGTGACACGGAGCATTTTTTCATATGTTTCCTGGCCATCTGTATGTCCTTGTTGGAGAAGTGTCTATTTAGGTCCTTTGCCCATTTCTTAATTGGATTATTTGTTTTCCTTTTGTTGAGTTGTATGAGTTCCTTATATATTTTGGATATTAACCCCTTATCAGACATATCACTGGCAAGTATGTTCTCCCATATAGTGAGCTCCCTTTTCATTTTGCTGATGGTTTCTTTTGCTCTGTAGAAGCTTTTTATTTTGATGCAGTCCCATTTGTTTATTTTCTCCTTTTTAACCATTTTTAAGGTTATGATTCAGTGGCATTAATTACATTCAGAATGTTTTACAGACCCATCATCACTATTTCCAAAAAGTTATCTATCCAAACAGAAACTCTGTAACTACTAAACAACCACTCCCCATTCTCCCCTCCCTATCCAGTTCTATCCTAATCAATTATTCATTCTTTATATATCAACTCAGATAACATCTTTGTAAAGCCAATCCTGACAGAATAAGTCACATTTGGTATACTACTTCTTAACTCTGTACTAATTTTTGTAATTGAATTTATCACTTCATTCTATAACTGTGTTTATATTCTTATAGTTTGAGGGTAAGATCCAGGAAAAACAAATATGCTAGCAATTATTAGAAACCTTTATATTTCTCATGGCTAACATAGTGCTTGGCATGAGTAAGCACTCACTACACTTTTGTCCAGTGATAATGAAAATTAATAGTTCTGGCCTGGCATAGGCACAATTTGGCAGGTGCTACGCAGGCTCTCTGCTAAAAACACTCTTTACCTTGAACATTCATATGAAATATCATAATTCCCTTTAGGTTAATGTATTCTGTGGTCTGAACATAAAACTTTTAACATATAAGTAAGGCCTAAAAGAAAAAATATATAGAATCTGTCATCAAAACCTTTAGTGCAAACTAATTTATCAGACTTTTTCTCTAAAGACAGGGAATTAATTGATTTAACTTTAGAGGCTGAGATGGAAAAAGATAAGAGAGAAGGGATATGTCTAAATTAATCAAATTGTAGGCCTGGCTGGTATGGCTCAGTTGGTTAAGTGTCGTCCCATGCACAGTAAGGTCGCAGGTTTGATTCCCCTTCATGGTACATGACCAGGTTGCAGGATTGATTCCCAGTAGGGGGCGTGCAGGAGGCAATCAATAGGATATTTCTCTCCCTCTCCCTTCTTTTCTAAAACTAATTTTTAAAAAAATATTTAAATTCATCAAATTCATACATCAAATCTCTGCACATCAACTATATCTCAAAAAAGCTGGAGAGTGAGAGAGGGGAGGAGAGAGAAGGGGAGAGGAAGGGAGGGATAATTTTGTGTAAAAAGTACTATTTCAAGATAAGTATGATGTTACTTGGGCAGGGGTTGAGAAGTAATACCTTGGAAGCTACTCAAAAGTAATACTTCCCACTTTATAATGTGAACTATGAGAAAGAAAATACCTGGGTTCACATTTAAAAAACAGAGACTAGCAGCCATTCCTACAACATAGGGGCTTCTCATTCAAAAATCACACTACAGGGGGAATCTTGCACTTAGCTCAGGGCTCCAGAGCTGACCTGCCTGCCTGTACAGTGCTCCTGCCAAATGAGCCAGGAGTTCCTGGAATAGCATTTCAACCAATAGAACTGAGGTTTTCCCCATCCAATTGGAGCAGTGCACCTATATCCCCATTAGCATTTTCACCAACCAATCAGAGCAGCTCTATTCTCATTCATCAGGATAGTGCTTTTTGGACCAATCAAACTGAGGATGTGGAGTCCTCCTTTGTATGAGTACATACCATTCAGAAACCAGGGGTGGGGACTTCTGTCTATATAAGTCAGCTCCCCTCTGGTTTGGAGAGCACACTTTCCCTTTCCACCAAAGGCTGAAGACTGGTCCCCAGGCTAGAGCTTAAATACCTAAGGTGAGACACTAAAGACATCTTGCTGGATCAGAGAAGAGCAGGCAGCGCAGAGCCGGGAAGATCACAGACCTGACTGGACTGAATCGGTGCAGAGCTGTCTAACCAAAGAGGGGCCAGGTCCCAGGGCTGCCTAGGGCCTCATAACTATGCTCTTTCACCACTGTGCTTCTTCATAATTAAGCTGTAACACTACTGAGCTGTTCCACAGTTGTGCTGTTCTCACAGCCATGCTGTATCATAACTGAGCTGTGAGCAATGAATAAAATTTCCTCCTTCACTGCACCCCAAATTGGGGACTCCTGTTGATGCTGAATTGATTCCAACGACCAACAGTTGACAATCATTTTCTAGGATATATAATAAACCTGTAATAATATTCTCTTTATAGTCAAAGGCAAATAAAATCTGACCACCTACCTTGTACAGAACATAAGTGACTACCTTAAAGCTAATCTGTAATCTCACATCTAGGTAAACACAGATCCTTGAGCCTCTGGGCTTCTCCCAGGTGAGTGCCGGAATATGTACAAAGAGCTCTGGGGATCACAAGATTTCCAGTTCTCTCTCCAGGGCCACTGGCCCTCAATGTTGTCTCTCTCTTGCCTCTCTAACACCAGAGCTTCCCAGCACCTGATACCTTTGATCATCCTCACATTCTCATTGCTTTGGAGATATAAACACATGGTCTGAGGGGTGAAAGTTGTAAGGATCCATTTCATTCCATCTTGTTCCTGCCCAGGACTGTGTTTCTGTACATGAATTCCCTACTAAACTCTTTAACCTACAAGCTGGACTTGTCTGCCTCGTTGTTCTTTCGTCTCTTGGTGCCTTCGGCATTTAGGGACCACTACTGTGTATACAGTTGTCTTCCAAAACATACGTACTCATACATCTTAATTATAGCCCTACTTTCAATAACTGCTCAAATAGAATTTAATCTATAATTAATACTCTCATGATTCCAGAAAGGATATAAAGTGATTTACATTAAAACATATGTCAGACAGGACAGTCAAAAGGGGTTTTAAAAGAGAGGCTGGAAATAACTGAATATCCAAAAACTTATTGAATAAGAGGACTGTAATAAGTACCATATTTTAGTTTTAAACTTCTTAGCAACTTCAGAAAGAATAGAAAGAAACTTTGCTCAAATATTTTCTTTGTTTAAGCAATCAAGATTATTCACACCTTAGAATATGCTAATCATTCTTTCACAATGTCTTTGGAAGAGAAAAATACCCCATTTTTTCCTCAAGTATTGGAAGAGAATATGCAATAAAGAAAATATTTACTTAAGGTTTAGACTCCAGATTCCATTGAATATTCTTATTAAATTTGATGTGCCAATCTTTCTAAAGTCACTGACTTACATGAAAACATATTCTCTGTACATGTGGTCATATGCTTTACATAAAATGTATAGAAGTTATTTCAACCTAAGTTCAAAGATTATGGGCATCAATACAAAAATGGCTAAGCATAAAAAGAAATATGACTGATCTATCTGAAATGGAAAAAGAACCACTAAATTATTTTGATTTGTTATATGTATTCTACAGAGTTGAATTAAACTTTAGAACTACTTCTTCCTAGATAAAAAATAAAAACCAAATTAGATAACTTCTTTTGAAGTGTGGTCCTGAAATGCACTGAGTTATCATTTGAGAGTTTCACTAATATTTATCATAACAGCAATTTTGTAGCATGACAACCATCCTAAAGTTATAAAACTTATCTGTTATACTTTGAATACACTAAGTTACTTCATCGTTTATGGCAGTAAGAATATGAAGAAATAGTTAAAAACAGCAAGCTACATATTAAAATAAAAATTTTATTTTGAACAATAAGGCTAAATCAATATGAGAAAAACTCTATAGCTAGCCACCTTCTGTCCTGAGGGGGTTAGAAGAAGAGAGAGGTAAGAAGGGTGAGTGTCTTAAATAATTTAACGACTGGTTTGACAAAGAAAGAGTCTGAATTGACTCCAAAGACGAAATAAATCCTATTTTAATCTCTTAACTACAAAGATAGAAAGAAAATAAAATAGCTGACAGTAACATTTTAAAATATATTTAAGCTACTATATAAAAATATAGGAAAAAATAAAATTGATAAAAATGTTATAACATTGACACATATAAATTAAAATTATATAGTTAATACATAGTTTATATATAAGATCTATGTATGATGTTTTGAGTAACATCTGAAAAGTCTGTCAAAATATTATTTTTCTCTGAATACCAAATAGAGATAGCATACCAGTGACTAAAGAGGAAAGCTAAGGCTACTGACTGCATCAAATGAGATTTTTAAGTGGGATATCATATAAAAAATTAAGCATATATAAAGTATGTATATTTTAGAATTATCAGCTCAAAACCTTTATTGCCTTTATTACTTAGTATAAGTTATGAGTTAAGATTTCCATAGTGGCGAAAAAAAGTCACAAAAAAATTATGAATGAGTCTATATAACAGAAAAAGAATGACTAGAAATAATATTCAACTTTATATATCATTTAGTCATAAATTTTAAAACAGTATAGTTATAGAAAGCATCCTGTCACTTAACAGCTATGACCCTAGTCCAGTTACTTAACCTTTCTTAAAATTCAAATTTTTTATTTGTAAAATGGAAGCAACTCTATCTACCTCATAAGCAGTGATGATGAAATGAGATAATGTAAAGAACTATGTAAGTGTCTGGAACACAGCTAACTTAAGTGTTTATTATTATTATTTTATTATATCCTATCCTTTAAAATATGACCACTAAATATAAAGTACAGCATAGGGAATATAGTCAACAATATTATAATAACTATGTATGGTGTCAGATGGATACTAGACTTATTGGGGGATCACTCTGTAAGTTACACAAATGTCTACATATAAATTAAGTTCCTAGGTTGAACACCTGAAACTAATATACTATTGTATGTCAATGATAACGGGGGAAAAAAATTTCTTTTAATGACCACCAAAACTGTCAAACAGACTGGGTTCTGCATTTTCAGGGACTGTGTTTCTTTCTTTTTTTTCAAAGAATGACACTGGTCTTTATATTATTTTTTTAATTTATCTTTAAGGTTGAAAGCATTACAGATGTCTCCCCCCCTGCCACTGATCCCTTCCACCCCTCATCTGCCCTACCTCCTGGCCTTCCGCATACTATTGTCCTTCCCCATACTATTGTTTGTGTCCATGGGTTATGCATATATGCATGTAAGTTTTTTTATTAATCTCTCCCCACCCACTCCCCCACCCCTGCTTCCCCTCTGAGATTCGTCTGTCTGTTCCATGCTTCTATGTCTCTGGATCTGTTTTGTTCATCAGTTTATTTTGTTTATTAGATTCCACATATGACTGAGATAATGTGACACTTGTCTTTCTCTGGCTGGCTTATTTCACTTATTATAATACTCTCCAGGTCCATCCACGCTGTCCCAAAGGGTAAGAGATTTTTAACAGCTGCATAGTATTTCATGGTGCAAATGTACCACAGCTTTTTATCCACTCATCTACTGATGGGCACTTGGGCTGTTTCCAGATCTTAACTACTGCAAATTGCACTTCTATGAACATATAGGTGCATAAATCCTTTCTGATTGGTGTTTCGGGTTTCTTAGGATATATTCCTGGAAGTGAGGTAACTGGGTCAAAAGGCAGTTCTATCTCGAATTTTTTAAGGAAACTCCATACTGTTTTTCATAGTGGCTACACCAGTCTGCATTCCCACCAGCAGTGTACTAGGGTTCCCTTTTCTCCATATTCTGGCCAGCACTTGTCATTTGTTGATTTGTTGATGGCAGCCATTCTGAGAGGTGAGAGGTGATATCTCACTGTTGTTTTAATTTGCATCTCTCTGATGATTAGTGACACTGAGCATTTTTTCATATGTTTCTTGGCCATCTGTATGTCCTTGTTGGAGAAGTGTCTATTTAGGTCCTTTGCCCATTTTTTAATTGGATTGTCTTCCTTTTGTTAAGTTGTATGAAGTCCTTATATATTTTGGATATTTACCCCTTATCAGATGTATAACTGGCAAATACGTTCTCCCATACAGTTTGCTCCCTTTTCATTTTGTTGATGTGTTTCATTTTTAATTTTTAATCACATTTGGAAAACCAATCATACATACTACTTCATTTTCCATTAATAAAACTATCACAATTGGCTATGAATCACTGTATAAAGTACCAAAAATAAATATTTCCTAAAATATGCTCTTCAAGCCAGGCAGCTTGTTAATTTAAAGAAAAACAAACAACAAATAAGAATATCTTGTACTGCACATCTTCTGCCACATGGAGCCATAAAAAAGAAAGTCTCTTTGGTTGATCCTTCTGTAAGTTCAGTGACATTTAATATGTGCTGATTCTTTTTAATCATGTAAAGTTTTACAAGATAGGCCACAGACTCAACTTACCTGATGAAGATCATTTCCCAATGCATACTCTGCAAAGTAGCCTGGAGCAGCAGATGAGGCTCTAATGGCCTGCCACATTTTGTACTGACAGCCTCCCAAATAGTGAGAGTTGACGCCAGGAAAATGACCATAGTTTCTGAATACAAAAGCTTTTGGCGTTATTCCTCTGTTTACTATGGTACTTACTGCAGCTACCTAGTAAATTAAAAAGTGAACAATACCTATTATAAGCAGCAATATTTGGGATTTATAAAAATTAAGTATTATTTAGTAGTATGAATGAGAAACCTACTACTCTACCTATCAAGATAAATATAAAAATAACTATAATGTTAAGCTATGGGAACCTGATCTTTTTAAATAGGTATCTCTTTATGAAGAGGTAGATATAAGTACTGAGATAATTTTGAGAAATATAAGGGAATAATAATAAAAGATATTTTTGACTACATGATTTGGTAGTTATTTAAGACATTCAAGAAGGTATAAATTTATAAACCTTTATATAATATTTGAAACAGCAATAGTAGCGACAATTAAAAACTACTCAAAGATAAATATACTATTTTCATAATATAATTTACTAATTAGTCTTTGCTTCCATGATCTTTGAAAGCATTATGACTTTAATAACTGAAACTTTAAGACTACACAAACTGAAGGTTTTTTGATCATAGTTAATAACTAGCAGTTGGGTAATTTTTTAAATTAAAAAAACTAATGTTCATCACCCTGGGTCTCAGATTTTATTGGTGTCAGCTGAATTTCTGTGCTATGTTTATTAATGATCTGAAACATAAACTTAAGAAGTGAAAGTACTGAGAAGACCTAAGCTGTTAATAGTCCTGTGCCAAGCCCTGCCAGGAACCTGTGCTTTTTGCTATTTTATAAACCAAAGGCCATCTCCCAAGTTCCTAAGAGTGATCCAAGTATGTCTCTAGGCTACTGTGAATAGGAGTTAGCCATATACTGTAATACAGAAGGTCTTTCTATAAATTGGTATATAAACAGGCTGAATTAAGAAACATACAGGTGGCTGTTCCATTTATCATGAGTGAATTACTTTTAAAGTTGGCAATTACCATGAATTAAAAACAAACAAGAATCCCTGAAGATACAGGGGAACAAACAAGAGGTACAGAGTACATCCTAGGGCCCTCTCCAAAAGAAATTATGTGCCTGTCAGTACCATGGCTTCTCAGGCCCTGAATAATCTGATCCATCTATCATTTCAGCCTTATTTCACATGCTGCCCCAACATCCTTAGGCTCTAGTCTTCAGGGTTCCTGCATACCTCCAGAATTCCTCCTACACAGGTCATTCCCTTTGCCAGAAACACTCCTACTCATCAGCATTCACACTGAGATCTCAAATCTCATATCCTTGGAGTAGCCTTCCTTCATGTTCCTGTAAATATGTACTTTCAAAGAACTGTTTTTATGCTCCATAGCACTTATTTCAAGGAAACTATATCTCATCTGTGTGATTATCTGATTAAAGCCTACTTTGCCCTACTGGACTATAAACTCCATGTTTGTATTTTACTCACTAATATATCCAAAGTGCCTAGCACAATTTTGGCACATTGGATGCATAATTAATACCTAAAGAATGAATGAAAAGATAAATAAGTAGGAGTGAAAGAGCAATAGAGAGAGCTAATGGTTACAGCTTGCTATCCAAAAATAAATACAAGCTGCATGGAGTTCCTAGATGCAGAAATCCTATTCCTTAATCAAATAACAAGTATTATCAAAGAACATAAAACTTAAGCAATACTCACTCAGATCATTGTGTTTAAAACAAAAAGAGAAGCCATGTTGAGGCTTATTCTAGTAATAACTACATTTTTAAAATTGGGGTTCCATTTGTATATTAATCTAATATATATGTAAGAGGCATATATAATTTCTTTTAAAAAATCTAGGAGAGAAAATGATACAATTTATCTTAAGTCACTGGATTTCATTAACCCTTATGATAATTCTTCCTTATCTTTAGTCTCAGTCATTCATGTTCTTAAACTTTTGTTGTACTTTTACTATATATAGAAAAGGCCTAAAGATCACATCCTATATCTTCATAGAATGACTCAACATATAAGGAATCAACATAACTTATTAAAAGAAGTTCCTAAGAAATGTTTCCTTTAATAAAGGGTCTGCAGCGTAAGTGTTTTCACCTGACCTTCAATTCCAACTAGGTGTTATACACTCTAAACTTACCTTAGGACATGTGGGGTTTCTTGCTGTTTCAATCATTAGTGAAGATCCCATTCTATCCCTTTATTAAAGGAGAAGAAATAAATTATATCAAAATGATTTATCTCCTAACATCTGGAAACAGATGCTATGTAAATACTGACTGCCTATGGCTTTGGCAAAGCGCTATGAGGGACCAAATTTAAAAAAAAAGTATATGAATCTCCTCTAGGAGGCTTATCATCCAATTAATGCACATGAAAAAATATGTGGTTAGTGTCTGTTATTCTCGGACTCAAACTACAAATATCTAAGGTTATGAGAGGGCAATATCTGGGAAAGATGCATGGAGGTGTAGCTTGAAAAGGACACCAAAACATGGCAAAGTTACACATTTAAATTCAGGACATAAGCAGGGGAAAGGCACAGAGGCAGAATCAATCTGTTGTTTTCAGGGTCCTCCTGAAAGAATAAAGTTGCTGTGTTGAGATTAAGACTGCAGAATGGGTAGGCTTGTTACAGAGTAATCCAAACACCAGATCAGGACACTTGTATTAGCAATTCAAAGCCAATGTCACCCTACAAAAAATGTGAAATCACATTTTAAAGTCATCTGAGTTGGCATTTGAATTACTGCAACAGAAATTGTCCTTGGGCAGCTTTTTTTTTTTAATCCTCACCTGAGGATATTTTTTCCATTGCTTTTCAGAGACAGTGGAAGTGAGAAAGAGAGAGAGAGAGAAACACAAATGTGAGAGAGACATATCGATTGGTTGCCTCCTGACCGGGGATAGAGCCTGCAACCAAGGCACATGCCCTTGGCCGAAATCGAACCCAGGACCCTTCAGTCCATAGGCCGATGCTCTAGCCACTGAGCCAGACTGGCCAGGGATGGGCAGCTACTTTTACAATTCCATTATAGGGGAATTTTATTTCAGTGCAGAATTTTTCCTGACTTAAAAATTATGTTTTCACCCTGTATTGAACATAAAAACTATGTGGGGTTTTTGTTTCTTTGTTTTTTAAATAACCTGCCTCAATAAGAAACGTAGATTTTTCTAATGACATTTTTTCAAATAATTCTCATGTTTCTCAACTAGAATGCTAGTGAAGTCACATAAGGGTAGTATGTACAAATTAGGTAGTGATCTACCTTTCACAATCTTTAAAAAATATCAATGTAAAATACTTTATAAAACAGACAAGATGTTTGTCTTTCCCAACCTGACCTATGTTACTTCTGTGTGAAAATCAATGCAGTTTTATTCTTCTACAGATCTTTCACTTTATCTTTTCATAGAAATCTAGCTGTAAAATTGGACAGAGATCCTGGGAGCATGCTGCTTTCATAGTTTAAGCAAAATTCACATTTACTTTTTGTTTAAACTTTGATTTTATTAACAGAACCGAAATGCATTAGTGAATTAAGTTATAAATATAGATTCAAAAATAAAGTGAGGAACATTATTTATTTCAGAGATGTCAAAATACAAAAATATCTGAACATTCCTAGATTCTACTAATGCTATAATTAAAAGTAGTAACCCTAAAATAACATAAAATCATTACCACAGGAAAAAAACAACAAACTATAAAAATGCTCTCAATAAACAATGAGAGGGGGGGAAAAAGACAAAAACATCTTAGACAACATAGAGAGTAGGTGTGATAGATTATAATAATGGCCCCCAATGGCTCACTTCCTGAGATCTATAACCCTGTATATAGTTCCTTCCCATATAACCCTGGGTTCCAGTGGCTTTGGTCAATGGAACACTGGCCGACATGCCAAAGGAAAACCTTTTCTTTTTTAAAATCTCTACTACTAATTTTAAACTCGGTTTATGTTAAGCAAAAGTTAAGTCGTACAAGGCAAGGTGTAGGATTTGTTTTAATGTACCCAATGATAGATTTGATTATTACTGATTGAACTGTTAACTGTTTAACAATTTTAGACTTACGTTTTCTTTCTTTGGCTTGTTTGTTCTTGCTTTTACTTTTATGCTACACTAGTTTGCCATTTAGCAATTACACTGTGCAATATTATAATAAGGATTGGGAAAATTTATAGGGATGTAATGTCTGTTATTATAGTTTGAGATAGTATTTCTCTCTAGTTAGTGATTTGTTTTTAAATATGTTTTTATTGATTTCAGAGAGGAAGGGAGAGGGAGAGATAGAAACATCAATGATGAGAGAGAATCATCAACTGGATGCCTCCTGCATGCCCATCAACCACTGAGCCATGCTGGCCTGGCTAGTTCTCAGTGATTTAAATGTGACCAAGCCTTCTGTACTTTGTCACAAAAAGCAGGTTTACCACACATGACTATTTTGGTGAGTGTCAAAAAAAAATGTATGGTGTATTACTGTTGATTCTCTTTGAATTGAAAAAAAAAGTATATATATATATTGCAGCATAAATGAATAAATAAATAAAATAAACTGAGGCTTGATAAATACTTTCATACTGGGGCTTGACCTTTTGGAACTCTGAGACCGCCAATACAAGATGAAGTCCAGGATGAGAGTGACCATGTGGAGAGAGACCAGCTGTCCCAGACATCTCAGCTGAGCTGCTGACTGCCAACAGCCATGTGAGTGAGTTTAGACAAGAACAGAAAAAACACCCAGTCAAACCACAGTGGCATAAGACTAAACCACTGTCATTTTAAAACACTAAGTTTTGTAGTGGTTTGTTTTGCAGCAAAGGTTGAGAGGAAAAGTAGGGAAAGGAAAAAAACAACTGACTACAGTTGGAAAGTTTATCAATAGCAATATGCCAACGCATGAAGATATTCCAATGAGTAAAAAAAGGGAAAAAACATTTCAGAACACAGAGGCTGGTTTTGCAGTAAATTTTCAAATCTTCATTAAAAAAATCTAACCAGTACTATGATTTTATAATTTGAGAATGGATACAATTTTTTTAATAGACACAAAAGAAGACCCAAAAAATAAGCAGCAAACAACATTAATGAATGGGAAGATCATTCAATTGGAAAAATGCCTGTATAAAAAGTATCAATATCTAAATAGTAAATTTGGACTAAAATTTTTAAAATCAATAGATAAAAACCAAAAACTTGGACATAGACTCTAATATAGATAAGAATTTAAAATATGATAAAGCTGGTGCTTCAAATCAAAAAGAAATAAAAAGTACTTGGTAAAAGGTACGGGGACATTAAAATTAATATTGGAGTAAAAGGTTAAGTCAGATTCCCTTACAATATACATCAAAATAAATTTCAGATAAGAATTAAAAATGAAATTAATTAAACCTTAGAACTAGAAAATAATATAAAGATCTACTTGATTTCAATGTAGAAAAGACTTCCTAAACATGAAAGTTAAAATTTAAAAAAGAGATGACTAAGTAAAGATGTTAAATTCCTCTAACATTAAAAAGCACATTTTCAACAAATAAATATTTAATATATTTACATTATAGTGAGAAATGGCCTGATAGGAATAAGAAAATATTATGACCTTGAAATTCAGAAGAAAATATATAATCGAAATATAAAAATGTTCCAATTCATCAATAATCAAAGTGATGCAAATTTGAAACACCAGTTTAAAAGTCTCTCAAACTGACACAGTTTTAAAATTAAAATGTTTAGCCTGGCTGGATGTGGCTAAGTGGTTGAGCATCGACCTAGGATCCAGGTGATCGGGGTTCGATTCCTGGTCAGGGCACATGCCCAGGTTGCGGGATCGATCCCCAGTTGGGGGCGTGCAGGAGGCAGCCGATCAATGACTCTCTCATCGTTTATGTTTCTATCTCTCTCTCCCAAATCAATAAAGATATATTAAAAAAAAAAAATTAAAATGTTTAGTGAAATGGAAATACAAATTGATGCGGGTAGGTGAGTAAACTGGGTCAAATGTTTTGACTCAATAACATATAATAATTTTTAAAACATGTATACTTTCTGACCCAAAATTTCACTCTAGAAATTTACCTTAAAGTGTAATCAAAGATTTAAGTAGAGATGTAGGATGTCCTTTCACCTTTATTTTAAACTGTAAAAATGTCTAAGGTATCCTTCTTTTCCAATATAGAATTGTTAAATAGTACATCCATAAAATATGACAGTGAACAACCATTAAAATATGTCCCAGAAAACAATGAATAGGAAATCATTCATGATAAAATGCTAAGGTAAAAATGCAGGATACAAAATTACACGAGCATTATCATCCCAATTTTGTGAAGGGAATAAATACATATGCACACTCACAATCCCATACATACATACACTAATTTATTTGTAAGAAACTCTGGGAAAAAATACATCACCATGTTAATAGTGAGATTGTATGTTATTTTGATTGTTTTCTCTATATGTTCTCTATTTCCTATATGATTATTTTTAAAACACATCAGCATTGGCCAAATAATTATGCTTATAAACTGACCTATATTACAAGGTCTATCACTCTGAATATTAAGATTGTGAATGATTTTAAGTTTCTACTTCATGCTTTTATTTTTGGAAAGTGGGTATAATGGCTTTGTTGTGCTTTGGAAACATGTTTAAAAATTATGACTTCTAAGAAAAACTAATATGGTAAGTAAAAACAATAGGATCAAACATGGTCTCTATAGAATACGGTCTCAATTTTTAAAAAGGCAATTGCAACTTTTACATGAAAATCTCACACACATGAACCCAAGAAATAGTGGCTAGATTTACCAAAATATTAATAGTGATTATCTCTAACTAATAGGATCAATAATTTAATATTCTTCTTAATATTTTTAAGCATTTTTAAAATTAACATGCACATATTACCTAGATAAAACAGCTTTTAAAAGAATAATTATAACTTACTTAAGAATATTTTCCCATGTTTGACTGTCATAAAATGCATGGCTCCAACTCATTTTGACTGTTCCAACAATGACATTTTGTGAAAACACATCTGTTCCTAATTTTCGATAAAGTTCCTCACATTCATCCAGAGGCATATGAAATAATCCCAACATGAATGCCAATATAGCACCTGAAAGAAAAAAATCTTTAGTTTTAGTCTGTATTGACATTACAGTACTTATAAGATTTCCTGAATCATAGACTTGGTTAAAACTCTACCTTTGAAACTTTCAAACTGTGTTACCTGGGACAAACTACTCAACCTCTCAGAGCCCTATTTTTTTCATCTATAAAATAAGGGTAATTACAACAACTAAAATGTATAAGGTTCTTATATTGGGATAATACATGCAAAAGTCTTTATTTACTAGGCCTCAATAAGGACACATAAATGGCAACCAATGATGATGATAATTTAAAAATATATAAAAATGTGTCATTTTATACTACATTAAGTAAAATATAATTAGGATACTGTGGTAGAGAAAGTCCTTTCTAACCTTAATAAATTCCTTAGTTTTGGTCATAAGATATTTGACAACTTGCCAATTTGTTAAAAAATTGCTTCTTCAGACTGGTCCTGGGAATCAATGTAATTAAAGAAATTAGGTCTCTGGATGTCCTTTTAAATAGCAGATTTCATATCCTAGCTGCAATTGGTAGGACACACTGCCACCTAGTGTACCTAATTGGCCTAACCCAGAACTAACAAGAAAAACTGGAGAAAGGTTTTAGGGGGTGGGACAAGGAAAAGGCCTGTATAGCATCACTGCTTACTCTGAGACTGCAAAGAAATAAAAAACAGAAAATCACTCTCATAATGTATTTGAAGTATTTTAAGTATTTTATTATACTTAGTCTTATTCTAGTAAAAGGTAAGACAGCATACTCTGTTTGGCAGAACTATATAATAGAAATTGCTATTTTTCAATTTGTAGAAAAGTTGTAACTAACACAAGAAATACCTTACCAAAAAACTAAGTTCCTTTCCTTTTAAGTGGAGCTACTACAAAGATGAACAGATACTTAAAAAACTGAATTTTATTGAACTGGTAAGTATGTTATCCTTGAATTAAGTATATATTTATTAACTTTATAGAAATTATAAGTGAAACAAAAGTTCTACATTAGAATATACAAAATGGAAAAAAAGAAAGGAAAATCAGAAGTACTATATTACAAATTAAGTTTAATATAAGCTAGAAAACAATGGAAAAGGTATATTGTGATCATACAGAAATGTACATATTTCATAAACTGATATTCTACCCCATGGGTGAATCTCTGTAATTTAAAATTCTTTCATAAGTACCTACCTACTAAGAATAGTGCCAAAGCAAGAAGTTGCCTTGTAGATGTGTTTAAATGTTTGGATAGCTAGGACCATCCTAAAGTAAAAGAAATAGTCAATAGGTAATAGCTCTAAGAAAAGTACCAAAGAACACTAGCCCTGGGAAATGTCTGAGAAAAGTTTCCACCTGGCCGGCATGGCTCAGAGGCTGAGCACTGACTGACCTATGATCCAGGACATCACAGTTCAATTCCCGGTCAGGGCACATGCCCAGGGTTTTGGGCTCGATCCCCAGTAGGGGGTGTGCAGGAGGCAGTGGATCATTAACTCTCTCTCATCATTGATGTTTCTATCTCTCTCTCCCTCTCCTTTTCTCTGAAATCAATAAAATCATATTAAAAATAAAATTAAAAGTTTCCACAGTTAAATCAATTTGGGATATACATATTATTTTCCAATTCTGAAAGTCACAATGCATTTTTAACATACTAAGTGAGATCAGAAATCCCCATGTAAAGATACCTGTTTAACTTCCTTTAACTCAACATTTTCCAAATTTACTAACATCCTGAGGAATAGTGTTCAGCGGAACAACATAGGGATCGCTGTTTTCTTATACTTTTGAATCATCCCTACAACTGCTCTCATTTAGTTTTCACAACTGAGCAGCAACTGACACGCCCTTTGGGAATTTTTGTCATACTTGACACATGTAATGCAGATAAATCATTTGATTTTGTTACTAGTGGTCTTTAGAACTACTATTATAATTAAAAAAAAATGTTAAAGAAGTAGAAATTAAAATCTCTGAAGATAAACTAATGTAAAGTGAGAAATTATCAGGTCAAACAATAAAATATACAGCAAGGATGTGCAATCTTAATAGTCCTTGAGTATTACCTGGGAAGTAAGCAATAACAATGGGTATCCTGAGACTTGATGTGCAGGGGTGGGAGGTGCTGGGGGTGGGGAATAGATAGGTGAGAGAGCTGGGGTAAGGAAATAGGAAAAAAAAAAAAGAATAAAACAAAAATTCATCTGATGGTGAGTCAATAAAAACTAAGAAATTATTCCATACAATTATATTCTAAGCTGCCAATTTCTTCTATACAAACATGAAACTATAATTTTAAATGTGTATCAACTAGCAATATTAAAAACAGCCTTTAATAAACATAGATTCTCACACTTATCAATTTAAATTCTGGCTTCAACCAACCAGATTAAAGAAAAATGACAGACGAAGCAATTAACTCACAGAGGAACACCTCTCATAAATAAGTACAATCCTTTCCATCTTTAATATTCTATTGATTCAAGTACAATTTGAGTACCTACCTTCCTTCCGTTTCATCACTTAAGGTGACTTTACCATAAAGCAATAACTCATAATTCGTAACTGGTCACTTGTGACTTATTTATAAAATATTAGAAAGCACATTAAAAACTTTTTTCTGAATGTTAATTTATTCCCATAAATATTTTTAGAAGTTAATTAAGCAAACCAAGGGATTATTCATCATCAAAACATGAAATTAATACCCATAATTTCAAAGAATGATCTTGAACATAAATGTTTAATGTTTTATTAATGCACTGCTGGGATATACCATCCCCATAATAATAATTACCTGTGCTTACACCACAAATGTAATCAAACAGCTGGTGAACTGGCTTCTGAGTAAGTTCAACTAATTTTCGCAGTGTCTGAAGAGCAACCAAACCCCTATAGAAAAGATAAAGGTGAAGTGAGAATTCCTGTTTCAAGGACAGTTAAGTTATTGAATAAAACAATCCTAAAAGTTGCTTTTCTAGCTTATATGCTAACATGAAAACTAATAATATAATTCAGCATCAGTAAAGGTTGCTTAAGTTTTTAAGGAGACTTTTGAATATCCGATATCTTTTTTTAATTTTTTTTTTTAATCCTCACCCAAGGATATGCTTTTATTGATGTTAAGAAAAAAAAGAAAGAGACATTAATGTGAGAAAGAAACATCGAAAGGTTGCCTCCCATACATGCCCTGACCCGGATCAAACCAGCAACCTGGGCATGTGCCCTGACCAGGGATCAAACCCACCACCTTTTGGTGTATAGGAGGATGCTCCAACCAACTGAGCCAAACTGGCCAGGGCTGAATATCCAATATCTAAATAATGACACAAAACTCATGCTATCGATGTATGTTTTTAAATTTATACTATAAAAATATGCCAATGTAAGATTTAAAAAAAAAAAAATACCCCAACTAAGGAAAATACTTAAAGCTTCCACTCACTAGTTTGGGGAGGGCATATATGGATTCCTTCTCTCACTATTGTAGTTGGTCACCTATGCATCTATACAGTTTTGTTTTATATATTTCACAAGTCATATTTTTAAGCCTTCATCATTTTTTAAAACTTAACAATCTTAGGACAATGCTCTACATTAAGGATATATTTGCCAAAGGTGGCAAATATCTTCATAATGAATATGAAACATAAAATAGTCTAAGTGTAGGCCAATTCAGGGCATGTGTAACAAGAGGATAATTCTTTTTTTTTTTTTTTAATTTATTCTTCAATTATAGCTGATATACAGTATTATATTAGTATAAGGTGTACAACACAGTGATTAGATATTTATATAATTTACAAAGTGATCACCCCAATAAGTCTAGTACCCATCTGACACTATATATAGTTATTACAATATATTTGACTATGCTGTACTTTACATCAATGTGACTATTTATAACTACCAATTTGTACTTCTAAATCCTTTTACCTTTCACCATTGCTCAAACTGCTCCCATCTGGCAACCATTAGCTTGTTTTGTGTGTTCATTAATTCTGTTTTTTACATTACACATATAAGTGAAATCATATGGTATCTGTCTTTGTCTGACTTATTTCACTTAGCATAATGCCCTCTAGGACATGGATAATTCTTAACACGAGGAGAATATACAGAAATAATGAAATGTTATAATCCCAAAACCAGATGTGAGGCAGAGAAGTCCTGGAACACAATGGTAGTCAGACACCACAAAATAAAATTTAGAGTGCCAAATTGTGCTTTGATACTGTGACATGAAGTCATCAGAAAATATTTTAAAATTCAAGTAGAAAACCAAAAATGCTGATTTTTTTTTTTTTTATGATTTTTTTTTTTTTTAATTGCAAGAAGTAATGTGGATTTGAAGAGTGGAAAGAGTACATAAAATGGCTCATAAGAGAGATACAGTAGGAATTCAAGGTAAGACACAAAGAATTAAAGTTAATGCTGCCCGGCCGGGCGTGGCTCAGCGGTTGAGCATTGACCTAGGATCAAGGCGATTGGGGTTCGATTCCCGGTCAGGGCACATGCCCAGGTTGCGGGCTCGATCAATGACTCTCTCATCATTGATGTTTCTACCTCTCTCTCTCTCGCCTTTCCTCTCTCTGAAATCAATAAAGATATATTAAAAATAAAAATAAAAGTTAATGCTGAATAAAATATATTTAACAATGTGATCTCCATTACTTAAAAAAATAAAACATGTACATATATACTCACCTAGAAAAAAAAATTTGAAGAAATAAAAATATTAAAAACAATCTTGAATTTCTGAGCTATGATTTGTTTATATATTTTTTCTCCCAAGTTTTACTTGTATAATGAGGAAGAAACTATTTAAAAATGCTGTATTTATAAATTAACTCAGAGTAAATTTAAAAATAAATATACTTGCCAGGTTGGTTCTATATGCCTAACACTATACCAGGTTTTCTTACACAAAAGAAATAAAAGAAATAAGAATTCTTTTTCTTACAAGCCCCCATATCTCACTCCTTTGAACACAAATTTCCCATTCTGTCTGCTTTCTCACATTCCCCTAAATGAAGGTTTCTCAACAGCAGCACTTTTGACATTCTGGGATGTGTAATTCTTTGTTGTAGGGGGCTATCCTATGCATGGTAGATAGTTAACAGCCACTGTCTTCTCCCTAGATGCAAGTGACAGTCCCCCAGTTGTTACAACCAAAAATGTCTCCAGATACAAATGTCTTCTAGGGAGACGGTACCTCCAGTGGAAAATCATAAATCTAAACTTACCTTCATCCTAACGCACCTTGAGGTTTTCCCAACTGTCTTCCCTCTAATTTCTACATTATCAAAACTCCCATTCTAGAGAGTCAGATACTGGTCACAAAGCTCTTTTCACCATATCTTCCTCACTCTAAACAGACATTTGAATGTCCTTTAATGTTCTTTCAGATCTCTACTTAAATGTTACTTCAAAAACAAGTCACAGTCATGCTCACTCTTTGAAATAGCACTCTTAGTCTCTATCCCTTTACCTTGCTTTCATTTTCATCATAGCACCCATTACTCAATAATATTTGTTTTGTTTTTCTATTTGTTGTTTTCTTCCTCCTCTAGACGAGTAGCACCATGAAGACTTGAATTTCATGTTTTGTTTACTGAGTGACCCCAGGCAGGATCTAAATCAGTACTTAGAACATGGAAAGCACTCAATACTTGTTAGTTGACTCAATGAATGACACCATCCCTCCCAACTCCCCTGACTTTAATGGCAGAGAAGACTGGCTTCTTCCTAGTCCTCAGTGAAATTCCTTACTCACTTAACTGCCACTTTCCCTACTTCTCATCACTTGGAAACAATTCTATGAATTAGAATGATTATTTCCAATTCAGGACAACTTTATCACATGAATGATGTCCACCTTCTTGGATTAGTTCACTTCCCTACCAAAGATCCAAAAGATCTTCTAAGACTTTTCTCTCAATCAAAATTCTATCTTTATTTGCCAACTAAGCACTTCTAAGTGGATGTGTGATACCTTATATTCTTTCTCAATACCAATCACCTCCTCCCCTTTCCCTGCAATTGTATCCCAGTCATCCATAAGGTTTACACTTATGAGTGATCTTGACCTGTTTTTATTATATCCAGCCTCCCTTTTCCTTCAAAATATTTTGCATATTGTTCCTTCCTCCTGTTTCCCACTGGCCACCATCCAAGTTCGGTATTTCATTGTCCTTTGCCTAGACTATAAAATTTAACAAAAAGGGCAGAACTTGAACAAATAGAAAAGTGATTGGCAAAGCAAGTATACCAGAAAATGAAGTCAGAGAGGTAAATTAATCTAAGAACAATAGGCAGGTAGGTACTATGAATCTAAGAGGTAAGAGTAGAGATGGCAGGAAACTGAAACCTAAGCTAGCAAATTTGGGGAAAGGGTCATAAAACTAAGCCAAAGAATCTAACCAACAAGTATTAAAAAACAGGACAAACTAAGACAGAATAAAAAGCATGGATGGATTACCAGTAGTAAGAATGAAGCTTAATGGTAAAATTATCTTCTGAGCTAAGAGTACATTTAATAATTCTTGTGTAGTGCCAGAACTGGCATCTGAAAGTGAAGATATAGGGAGTTGAGAAGTTACAGATATAGGCTCCTTTTATAACTATCACTTTACTAAATGATTAGTTGACGTATGGGTATGATAAATATAATAAAAGAAAGCAAACATTATAAAATACTGCCAACATTTTAAGAGAATCTTGGTTGATAAATCCTAAACTACCAAAAACATTATGAAAAGACCAAGCTATAAATACTAGGTCAAATTAAAGAAATTCAGATATGGTTAAAGAAGCTCTGAGATTGATAAAGAAGTAAATTAAGCCCTGGCTTGTGTCGCACAGTGGTTAGAACATCAGCCCATGCACCAGAGGTCATGGGTTCGATTATCAGTAAAGGGCAAATACCTGGGTTGCAGGTTCAATCTCTGGCCCCAGGTAGGGTGAGGGTGGGAGGCAATCAAGCCATGTTTCTCTCTCTCTCTCTCTCTCTCCTTCCCCACTTCTCCCTCCCTTCAATTCCACTCTCTTTAAAAATCAATGGAAAAAATATCCTTGGGTGAAGATTAAGGAAAAAAAAGAAGGAAGTTAAGAAAAGCAATTTCATGTTTTATTTAAAAAATTCTAGTTTATGCCCAGCCAGCGTGGCTCAGCTGTTAAGCACAGACCTATGATCCAGGAGATTGAGGTTCGATTCCTGATCATGGCATATGCTTAGGTTGCAGGCTCGGTCCCCAGCAGGGGGCGTGCAGGAGGCAGCCGATCAATGACTCTCATCATTGATATTTCTATCTCTCTACCTTCTCCCGTCCTCTCTCAATAAAAATAAAATACATTTAAAATATCAATAAAAGTATATTTTAAAATTTTTAAAATTTGAAATGACATAATTATACCAAATTAGTTTTTTAAAATTCCTATGGCTGAATTGGAACTATAGTTTTTAAAAATCATTTTTCTAGCGCTGGCCAGGTAGCTCAGTTGGTTAGAGCACCGTACCCATATGCCAATGTTGCTGGTTCAATCCCCAGTCAGGGAACATACAAGAATCAACCAATGAATGCATAAATAAGTGGAATTTATCAATGTTTCTCTCTCTCTCTCTAAAAAAAAAATCAATCAATAAAAATATAAAATAAAATTAAAATTAGATAAATAATTTTTCTAGTCCTACCTTGTTCCTCCACCATCAATTGTGAGAATTCGGATTCCTCTTCCTTTCACTGGATCCACGTAGCCAATTAAAGCCAAAATTTCTCTAACTGCAGCCTGAAGAGTTTCATCCTTAATTTGTCGCAATCGTAATAAATATGGAATAATTTTCTCCTATATTGAGAAAAAAAGATTTTTTTTGTTCTTTTTGTCAAATCAAAAATGAAAATGTATGATTTTTAACCGTGTAGACTATCACATGCAATCAAGGTGCAAGTGTTTATTACTTTCTCAGCAATCTTAAATGATACATTACTGTTTGACATATTAATGTCAATTAATATATAGAATATATGTGTCCCAATATCTAAGTCAAAAATTAACCTCTAGAAAATCTCTCAAACAAGCAGCAGCTGGCCTCAACGTGCCCAATACCTCTAGATAAGTGGCCCCAGGCCCGGCACTAGCAGCAGCAGCTTGCCTTTGCTCACAGCTTGGCCTCTCCTGGGCACCTCCAAGCCCAGCACAAATAGCAGCCAACTGCAAATCTCTCTGTAGCTCATGCTGGGTGGCCCCAAGCAGGGCATAGGCAGTAGCTGAATTTGTACCTCCTGGGAGGCCCCAGAGCCAGTGCACCCAGTGGTCAGCTTCAGACCACACCAGATTACAACACTACCACATCCATGAGCGACACACTCAAGGGGCAGACTCAGTGACTACCAAAGCCTCACTGAAGCAAGTCCTGCTCCATAGGGGGTCTCCTGCACAGGGCTCTTCTGCTGTAGTTGAGGCTGGTCCTCACAGCCCATTGGCCTGAGGGTCAATTCCTCCCAGTGATGCCAACAGCAATCAAGGCTCAACTATAACAGGGCAGTGCACACAACCCACACAGGGGTGCACCTAGAGTGCCCAACTCAGGTGACCGGGGTGGGGTGGGGGGGTGTTCTGTGCACAGAAGCATCTTATCTGGTCAATAGCCCAGATTTAAAGGTTAAAGGAATAAGTTGAGTGGCAGGTATACTTGTGCTGTGTAACCTCCAGTAAATCAAATAACTTCCCAATGTATCACTCATTTTGTTTCTATTTATTATAAATCAAATCTAAAACACTAAATTTTTTCAATGTTTTGCTTTATTTGCCCTGGTTTAGTGTTGAGCTCTAAGGCCCCATCAGAGGAACCTCAGCAATGGTGGAGCATGAAAATGTTAACTTCTATGCTGGTTAGGAAAGAATAGCCTCTGTGTAGGAACAATTAAAAACCTTTTTTTTTGAAGTGTCATTTGTTTAAAAGCACTGAAGAGCTGCTGAAGCAATAAGGCTAAGATTCTGGAAAGAGGATAATTGCTGGGAAGTGAGTTCATAAACTATAGCTTTTTTCCCTCTGAAGCATTTGCTGAGTTGGAGAAGAAACTAAAGATTGAAAAACTAGTTCAGACAGAGGACGAACATACATGGAGGAAAAAGAAACCAGTCTCATGGGTTTGGAGCCACAAAACTTAGGACTTGAGGAGCCTCAATCACAAAGCTGGTTTCACCTCAAGATATTTGGTGGATTCTTTAACTATGCAGTGTGCAAAGTAAAAGCTGGAAAACTCTGGAGATGAGAGTGCAATTTTTGTGTACTCTTGTGATTTTAGGGCTCAGGAGGGTAGTGGCAGTGAACACACCAGCTCTCAACTGCAAGCCCTTGAGAACTATGCCCTAAAAAGAGGGCAAACTAAAGGTCCCACAAATATAACTCAGCCTTGACCCAGCTCTGACCCAAACTGAATTAAAGTCATCAGTGCCCCCACTCTATGTTTCAAGCAGAGGAACAAATAAGTTATCTCAGGAAAAAGAAATCATTTGATATATCTAGATCCTAAGCAATTTTTTTAAATTCAAAGTCCAGTATCCAGAAAAATTATATGGTATGTGAAACCAGTACCAAATGATCAAAGACCAAGAACTGATCCTGATATAATAACTACCAATAGAATATACTAAAAATAACAAAAATAAAATTACCACCCCCAAACATCATATACCTAGCAATTAATTTTTTAAAAACCAAATGAAAGATGTGAAATTCACTGACACTCAAAATTTTTTAATCATTGAGTGCTCTAGTCTGAATACTTGTGTCCTCTCAAAATTCGTATGTTGAAATCCTAACCTCCAAAGATTAGTATTAGTAGGAGGAGCCTTTGGGAGGTGTTTGGGTCATGAGAGCAGACCTCTCATGAATGGGATTAGTGCCCTTATAAAAGAGGCCTCACAGAGATCCCTTGTCCCTGCCAGCATATGAGGACACAGTAAGAAGGAATCAGCTATGAACCAGGAAGAGGGCCCCCTCACCAGAAGGTGATTATGCTGGCACCTTGATCTTGAACTTCTAGCTTCCAGAACTCTGAGACATACACTTCTGTTGTTTATAAGCTACCTAGCTGGTATTTTGCTATAGCAGTCCAAATGTCCTAATACACTGAGGGAAAATACAGTCCAAATAAGTGGAAGAATATACATATTCAAGGCTTAGAAGACTCAATATTATAAAGACTCAATTCATCCCTAATTGATCTATAGAGTCAATGCAATCATAGCATGAATTTTTCTTCTTTTTAAAAATTTTATAGATAAGCTGATTCTAAAATTTATATGGAAATACAATGTGCCAAGAACACCTAAATCAATTATTAAGAGGAAGAACAAAGTTGAAAGACTTGTACTACCAGACATCAAATTCATTATAAAATTATAATTTTGGCAGCATAGTACTGGAACAAGGATAAATATACCAATGGAACAGAGTACAGTATACAAAACCAGATCCATATATAATTACCTGATTTACGACAAGTCTTTTCAATTATGTGCTAGGTCAACTGGATATGTGTATTTAATTTTTTAAATTTTTTTAGAGAGGAAGGGAGAGGGAGAGAAACATAAATGTGAGAGAGGAACATCAATCAGTTGCCTCCCTCATATGCCTCGACTGGGGATGGAAACTGCAGCCTGGGTATGTGCCCTGACCGGGAATTAAACCCACAATCTTTTGATGTACAGGGTGATGCTCCAACTGAGCCAAACTGGCCAGGGACGGATATGTGTATTTAAAAGAAAAGTCAAGACTCCTACCTCACACCATAAAACCTAATCTATTCTAGATGAATAGTAGATATGTATGAAAGGTAAAACAATAAAGTTTTAGAAGAAAACACAGGAAAATATCTTCATGATCTTAGGATAGGCGAAGATATCTTAAACAGGACACAAATACCAAGCATAAAGGAAAATGTTTACAGCTTGGACAAAATTAAAATTAAGAATATGTTTGTAAAAAACCATTAGAAGGAAAAGGTGAACCAGAGTAGGATAATATATTTATAATAATAAATATATATGTATATTGTATATACATATATTATAAAATATATTGAAATATTTATATCCATTATATATAAAAAGATTCTCCATATCAGTAAGAAAAAGCTGGTCAATCCAATGGAAAAATGAGCAAGACCTGGAATATGCACTTCACAAAGGAAGTATACAAATGGCCAATAAATACTGGTAAAGATGCTGAACTTCACTGTTACCAGAGAAATATAAATTAAAACCACAATTTAATATCACTAAACATCCAACAAAATGGCTGAAAAAGGTAAATAATATAAAGTGCTGGAGAGGAAGTAGAACAACCAGAAGGCTCATACAGTTCTGGTGAAAGTATAAATTTGTATAAGCACTTTGCAAAACCTTTTGGCAGTATCTACTAAAGATGAAAACAGGCACACACTATGACCAGGAATACTACTTTTGGGTATACACCCAAAGGAAATGAAAACAAAACTTTTCCAAAAGACACTTCCCAGAAGCACTATTCTTAAATATTACCAAACTGGAAAGTATCCAAATGTCCATCAGCACTAAAATGAATAAATACATTGTGCTATATTCATACCACAGAATACACCACAATGAGAATAAATGTTCCACAGTAATATAGAAAGTTCTAGCCAACATTATGTTGAGTGGAGAAAAAAAATACACATAAAAGAGCACATGCTATATCATTCCATTTATATAATATGTAGAAAAGGGAACAACTAATCTACACTGCTAGAAATCAGAAACACCGGTCAATCTTTTTGAAGCTAGTGATTAGAAGGAACTTTTGAATACTGGTAATATTCTTTTTCTTACAGTGGGTGGTAATTTATAGATGTGTTCAATTTTTGAAAACTCATGGAGCTGTATAATTTATATACTGATATTTTTGTGATATGATATTTATGATATATTTTTATAACAACTTTTTTAAAAATATGTTTTTATTGATTTCAGAGAGAGGAAGGGAGAGGGAGAGAGAGAAAGAAACATCTGTGATGATAGTCACTGATCAGCTGACTCCTGCACGTCCCCTACTGGGGACCAAGTTCGAAACCTGGGCATGTGCCTTGACAGGGAATTAAACTGTGACCTCCTGGTTCATAGGTGGATGCGGGCTGGGCTATAATAACTTTTTGAAAAGACATGTAAATCAGCCTGAAGGGGTGGGCCCCTACTACGCAAAGTTGAGACAAATTCAACATTTAAAAAAAAGAGGGGGGAGAAAAAAGGGTTATTGATCTAAAAATAGAAACACAATTTATTAAAATCTGTGAGTTCATAATGATAGTAAAAAAAAAAAAAAGCCAAAAACTGATGTCACCAATGAGGTAGCTTTTAAAGCAACTCTTGACTTTGAAAATTGGTGACTAGAAAGAAATTAATGTCTTGCTTTTCCTGTAAAATTGGTCTTTGAGAATAACCAAATAACTTTAGCTGGTGAAGAAAAGCTCTACTTTTAGAGAATAATATCAATTACAGTGCAGAGGAATGATAGAATTAGACATTTATTCTGAAACCCGAATGAAATGACTAGTTCTGGAAATAATTACGTTAATGGCTGATGGAATAATGGTTCTAGTCTAAATGTTGAATGAAAAGATAGGATTGTCATTTCCTTAATCCAGTGGTCAGCCTTAGCATTAATAATAATTGTTCAACCAATTATGTGTTCTAATAGGATATAATATGAAGCACATGACATCATCTACAATTTGTTCTAATAAGAAAATCTTTAACTCAATGATGCCTTTGTATTTAAATTCCAGTGTTCAGGAAAAAAAAAAAAAAAAGGAAAGAGTAATACAGCAAATAACACCAATGAGGAGGAAGCCAGGTAAATCCAGAAAGTTGAGCCATTCTACAAGATAAACAGCCTAGTCTCTTCAATTAAGTCAGTCCTGATGGTGCAAATAAGGGAGGACTGCACAATATTATAAGTGACTTAGGGAAAATAACCAGGTGAAATGTATGGTCTGAATTGGAATCTCATTTAGATCTAATCAGTTATATAAAGAACAGTTTTGAACAGGGTATGATGAGATGAAAATTTACTGATACAAAAAGGTATACAATGCAAACTGAAAAAAACAGGTTATAAAACAGTACATATAAACAACTTCCAGAGGAATACTGTGGTTAACATTACTAACCTTCACCAATACCCAGTTCACTTCCTCTTCCAGGCACACAAAGGCAAGTATACTTCTCAAGCCAGTACAACTGGGCAGGACAAAGAAGTTTTGATGGCACTTTCAGCTGAAATACTCTTACCCCAATAGAGAAATGATGTAGGAGACCTTGTACTAAGATATAGGGAACAGGATCAAAGTGGCCACTGCATGAAAGTACACTGTCTTGGACTCACCCAAAACCACAGCCAACTTTGCATGAGTGACAAATAAACTTCTGCTGTGCTAAACTGCTGAGATTTTGGTATTGTCTGTTAATAGAACTTAACTCAATCTGACTAATATGAATAGATACTAATACATTAATTACAGTGGTAATCTCAGGGTAGGAGAAATGCGTTTTTATTTTCTTACTTTTGATTCTTTCGTTTTTTTAAATTTTCTACAATGTTCACGTGCTGTCCTTTTTTAAAATAAGAAAAGGTTACTTTTGGGGGTGGGAACCAGGTAGATGGGGGTAATAGGGGGGAACAGGGAAACATCTGTGATACTCTCAACAATATAGATAAAAAAATAAATAAAAATAAATGCAAGAATATACAGTACCACAGTGGTTGAAGATATGTGAGCTGACACTATGTGGGTTGGGAGTTCTCTGAATTACTTTCCATAAAAAATAAAATGATTATTAAAAGGAAAAAAATAGTGAAAGGAAATCACCTTCACCACCACCAACGGTGAAAAAATCATCAAAAATAATTTCCTAGATATGGCTGCCATAGTGCAGTACACGAAATACATATACACAAAAGAAACTAGTTTCTTTTAGGGCATTAGATATCAAAAATAATTGCCTAGATAGGGCCACCATAAGCATGGTACACACATAAAAATAAAAGTCATATAGATGTTTTATAATAAACAATTCTAACATTTTTAAAAAGCTTAATTCTTGCTAATTATTAAAAATTTCATTGGTAAAGTTCACATGAAAGTGTACATGCTAACATGTCTTAAGCAATTTATCAAGTTAATTGTTATTGAGACTCTTATTATTTAGGGAAAGAGTAAGAGCTTTCTTTAGACTACCAAGATTTTCTTTCATAACTGATCTGATTATATATTCCTCTATCACATTTCTCTCTGGCATTGAAGGGTCCTTAGATCTGGGATCAGTTATGCAAAATAAGAGTCCTCAAAATTTCTATTAGCAAGACTATTACAATAAACTAAAACTAAAAACTACTCAGAAATCCATCAAAAGTACAATTAATAAATAAATTGTGATACATTCAAACCATGAAATATAAAAGCAACAAGAATGAATGATATACAACAATGATACACAACAATATGAATGATTTCTACCAATATGCTGAATGAAAGAAGCCAATCACAATATTTCATATAATATACATCAGGTAAAATTCTGATTACTTTTTTGGGAGATTGTGATTTGGGACACAAGTAAAATCTAATCTTTAACCAGGTGCTGTTCACATGAATGTGTTCAGTTTGTGAAAATCCACTGAACTTTATACTCACAATTTACTTCAATAAACTGTTTTTAAATAGTTCTTTAAAATATGGAATTCTATTTTCGGTCTCCGCTTTCAGTATATCACTGAAATGTTAAATGGACTTAAATGCGTATCTATATTTAGAAAATTTACCTTTTAGGTAAAGAGATTACATCTACATAAAAGATAATCCCAAATTTTATGAACATGAAAGTTTAGCTATTATAATGCACACATTATACAATATAACACTACATCATTCAAAGACTTAGATTACCTTATAATTTTCTGAATGGCAAGTCAAAAATAAGCACTACAGATCTCTAATAAAATGTTAACATCATCTATTCATTATATTTTCAAGTTGTTCATTAAGTATTATTAATAATCCCAGTAGTACAGATATAGAGACTCAGCCACATTATTCACACTTTATAGTATTTGTCTGAAAACAGTCCATTTAAATGGATGTAAATTATCTTGACTACTTTATATTTGAAAAAACTGAGGCAAAGAAAAGTTAATATACTAAGATTTATCTGCCATTTTAAAATGTTTAATCTCAAAGTACAGATATCAGTACTAATAGCATACTTTATATCACAGAATAAAAGGAAGCATTTAGGATAATGTATATCACAGAATATATGGGACAATTACTGAATATTACACATTACATATATAAAAACCACAAAATATTTAAATAAAAAAATGAAAGGTAATGCCTTCTCCATTTTAGAAGGTTTATCAGTATTTTCATTCCAAGACAAAACCAGATGAAATAAACTAAAACTACCTTGACAGCCACTCCTTTTCCTTCAGGAAATTCTAGAAGATGAAAAGTCAGTTCTTCAACCCTATTAATGCAGAGTTTGGGGTCAGTTGTTCTTCTTAATGCCTGAACTAATGCCCGGGTTCTGTTATCAATACTCACTCTTGCAATAATCTACAAAGACATATTAAAATACATATGATTACAATATGAAACTGCTCTAGTAATATTAATAAATGGTTAAAGTTTCTAAGGTCCCATCAGAAAATAAAACATCAATTTGACAAAAATTTAAACTTAAAACCACCATGAATAACAACTTGCCTTTTCTCGCTGAAGAGATAAACGCTTTTTCTCCTCTGCATTTTTGTCTTTATTGTCAGCCTGCTCAGCTTTGGTGGTTTCTTCCTGTTCTTGTGACTGACTCTTTGAATCATACTTTAATTTGGGGACAAGTCCACCAATATAACCACCTACTAAAGCTTGTACACCTTCAGTGGGACGAGAAAGGAAGTTAGCAATACTTTGTTTAGTAGAAACTGGAAGAACTTCAGGTGTTCCACTGGGACTTTCAGGCTTATCCACAGTATATGAAGAAGATTCTGAGCCTAGTTTATCATCAGTCAGCACACCAGGATCTGGAGAACTGGATTTCTCTTCTTCACCCTTTTTATCTTCAAGTTTTGATTTGTCCTGGAAATGTTTGTTTTCCTTTTTTTGAAACATTTTCTCCTCACGTTTGAAGTACGAATTAATATGATTGGATAAAAAGTAGAATGACTCTCCAAATTTTGTAGTTATAATATTTGTGTAATGAAAAGGGCTTTGTTTACCAGTATCTTTGCCTTTATCTATAATGTGACTTTGCTTTTCTAGAACAGAACTCTTTTCTGGTGATTTGTCACTACAGTTTTTCAGAGATTTGATGGTTTGTTTAACGTTTTTCTGATTTAACCAGCCACCATCTGATACTTTTCTTAATATTTTAGAGCTTGGCTTAAATTGAGCTAAACGTGAGATCATTTCATTCTGATTTCCAAAAACAGCCTTGGAAACAGAGTTCAAAGTACTTTTAATACGGGACATACGAATGCTCACTTTTGTAAGTCCCTTGGGAGCAGAAGTGCTAAGTTTCAAAATTCCAATATGTAAACCATTGTTGCTTGAAGAGTAACAGTGCTTACTGCAAGAATGTGCTTCACTTTTGGTCCATTTACATCTTATTTTGCTTGTATGAAAACCTCTTTGTAGACTGATGTGGCTTATCTTCCAGTAATATTTAGGTGAGGACAAGAAATGTAGTTGCTTGCTTTTCTGCTTCCCACAAAGACTTCGCGCATTACTAAGGAGGTAAATATATATATCTATAGTCAAATTAATAGACATAACTTAAAAATCACTTTTTTTCTCTATCTGTTATGACTTTCACTTCATTCCTGAATGCTTCATTAAGAAATGCCATAATTCATGGTCTTACCTGAAATGGCAAGGAAAAAAATTAGGATTCAAAGGAAAATTGAAATTGGGTATAAGAAAAATACATTACTACATAAACTAAACTTGGCAACTTGTCTCAAAAAAAGATAGAATTATCTGTTTCCATTATGACTCATACAGATTTCACTTTTAAGCTAAAAGAATTCATCTTTCAGTACAGAAGTCAATCAAAAAAGAAAGTGAGTAGCAGGATGTTTCATGAACACTAATTTAGAGAAGCCACCCATTAGATAAGTTTTTCTACAACACTTAATTGAATATGCAATTTAGATACTATGCTGTTTTTCTTCCTTATTGTTAAAGTCTTGACAGGTTTATGTGATGCTAGACTTTACGTTCTTTGAAGACAAGAGTCAGGTCTTATAAAATTCATTTATTGCAAATCACTTATAGAACATTTAATCTATACTACATGTTGCTAAATGCTGAGGCGACAAAGACAAACAGGCTACTAGGGACTTTCAGTTTAGATCTAGAGATAGCTACATAAAGAAGAGTTCACTATTTAGTAGTAAGTGCTTATTAAATTAAAGAAGTCAGACTAGAAGCAGCTATATGCAACATCTAACAGCCAAGGGGTTCACAATCACAATATAAAAAGAACAAATACAAATAAGAAAGGAAAGAATAATCCTATAGAAAAATGGGCAAAGAAGATAAACAGGCCAGTCACAGAATAAATACAAACAGTAAAATTATGAAAACATCCTTTGTATCAAAGAAAAATGCCAATTAAAGCATATTTTGTTGCTGTAATAGGTAAAAATGTAAATGATCGATAATATCCAGTATTGACAAAGGGCTGGGGAAATGGGACACAGAAGGCTATTTGACAGTATCTGATGAAATATTAAAAATGCTACCTATCAAATTTTAAAGGCACATATTCTTTGATCGGCAATTCCCCTATCAAGAATTGCTTGCATAAGGCTTGATCCCCAGCCTTGGTAGGGGCGCATGCGGGAGACAACCAATCCATGTGTCTCTCTCACATCAATGTTTCTCTCTCTCCCCCCCACCCCCTCTCCGAAAAGCAATGGAAAAAATATCCTCAGGTGAGGATTAAAAAAAAAAGAATTGCTTGCATAAAGTGCAAAGGTATATACACACAATCCCTGCTACACTGCTTGAAATAATAAAACACTGAAAAACAACTCTAAATATCTTCTGGTAAGGGATAGTTAAATAAATTATGGTAAATACATACAATGGAATGAGTTACCATACCAGTTAAAGAGAACCAGATGATCTGTGTATACTGACATATCCTTCATACAGAGCACAGTGAAAAAGGCAAGATGCAATATTATATGAGGTACAGACACATGAAGACATACAGATGTAAATATATAGATATTATGTAATAAAACAAAACAAAAACCTACACATGTAGTTTAAACCTGTGGCTACCTTTGTACGTGCACACACACACAGAAAGATTCCAAAAGGATTAGCACTAGTTTATTTATTCTTGTGAACTGAGGAGTGGGATCAAAAGAGAATAGAAGGGCTCTTACTTTTCATTTTTGTAATGTTGGAGTTTTTTACAATGAGCAGGTATTACTTTTGTAATCAGAAAAATCAAACAATTTAAAGCACTTTAATAGATGGAGACTTGTGAATGGAAAACACAAGGTAAATATCCAGGCAAGTCTGATAAAAGATGCTAAAAACTGGGCAAAGTTAAGAAATTCATCACTGGGTACAGATGAGAAGGAAAGGAGAACATTCTAATTAATGGGGGAAAAATAAACACAAGCAAACACAAAAAAGCATTTAAGAAAGCAAATACAATATAAGTAAAAACTGCAAGTAGTCTGATTTCACTCCCGGACCCGGAGAAAATAATGGGCAAAGGACTTGCTGTCAATGTAATAAGCTGAATTAACATAAAAACTCTATAATCCCCAATACAGAAATATTGGATATTTCTTGTGGATAAAAAGCCATACTCAAAACCAATAATGGACTCCAACAACTCAAAAACAAAAGTCAACCCAATTAAAAATGGGCAAAGGACTTGAATAGACTTTTCTCCAAAAATGATATACAAATGGTGAACATGCATATGAAAAAATGCTCAACATCAATGATCATCGGAGAAGTGCAAATCAAAACCAAATGGTATATTGCCTCATAGTCATTAGGATGGCTGTTTAAAGAAATAAAAAAATAGTAAGTTTTGGCAGAGATGTGGAAAAGTTGGAACTCTTGAGCACTGTTGGTGGGACTAAAATGGTGCAGCTGCTATAAAAAACAGTATGGTGGTTCTTCAAAATATTAAAAGTAGAACTAGCATATGATCCACAAATCCTCCTTCTGGGTATATAATCAAAGGAATTGAAAGCAGGGTCTCAAAGAGATATTTGCACAACTATGTTCATATCAGCACTATTCACAGTAGCAGAGGTAGAAACAACCCATGTCCACAGACAGATGAATAGATAGATAAAATATGGCCAAGAAATACAATATTATACAGCCTTAAAAAAGGAAATCCTATAACATGCTGCAAAACATGGATGACCCTTTAGGACATTATTTTAAGTGAAATAAGCTAGTCGCAAAAGGAAAAATGCTGGTTCCACTTATATGAGGTATCTAGAACAGTCAAATTCATAGATATAGACAGCAGAATGGTAGTTACAAGGAGCTGGGGAAATAGAGCAAAGGGCAGTTGTTATTTCATAGGTATAGAGTTTCAGTTCTGCAAGATGAAAAAGTACTGGAAATCTGTTTTACAACAATGTGAATAAAATTAATGCCACTAAACTATACACTTAACAATGGTTCAGATGGTAAATTTTATATGTGTTTTTTACAATAAATAAATAAATAAATAAATAAATAAATAAATAAATAAATAAATAAATAAAATGGGAAATCCACAGTTGAAGAGGAATTACCTGGATCTGTAGTCACATTACCTTGATGGTACAGAGACTCTAAGGAAATGAAAACTAGTCAGAGCTGGTGAACCCTATAGGGCCTCAGCAAAGTCAACAGAAAGGACACTTCCAAAGCTCAGAGCAAATGAGACTCCCACAATAAGCCACCACCAATGAAGTTTAACTTACAAAGATTTCAAAACATGCAAGGAAATGAATCACCTCAAGCGAGTACTAGCAAATATAGCCAACAGGAAAATGTGTAACCAGGATTTAGAAATAATAGAAAAATTAAGTAGATTTACAATGTCAATGATATGACAGAGAGAAAAAAAATAAGGAGGTAAAAACAGAGAACTGTACAGAGTGAACAGGAAAAGCAAATTTTTGAAATGAAAACTTCAGTTACATGCTAGTTACTAGACACACCTATACCATAATGACAAAGAATGACTAAAAATAATGGAATGTGGAAAATGATATGCCAGGCATATAATAACCAAAAGAAAGCAAAAATGCACATTAAGGCAAATTTAAGGTAAAGTCATTAAATAAGGATTTTTTAAAAAGGATACTATATAATAGTAAAAGGAGTAATCCACTTATTTATTAAACCTCAGGCAGTCTTTTAGGCCTTGGAGAACAATACAACCTATTAACAAATAAAGAACTAATATAATGTATAATATCAGGTGGAGAAGTGCCATAAAAAAAATTAAGCTGGGGTTTGGGGAGGAAGGACACAGAGAATGCTAATTTAGTTCAGGTGGTCAGGAGAAGAATTGAGTTGACATTTTACTAAACATCTGAATAAAGTGAGGAAGCAAATTATTAAAAGTATAGGGGGAAAAAGCTTTCAAGGCAGAGGAAAAAGCAATCAACCTTTGGAGACAGGAATGGGCTTTGCCTATTCAGGAAGAGCAAGAACAACAAGGTGGTTGAAGAAAAGCAAGAAACAAGAAAAATGATAGAAGTGGACCCAAGAGTCAAGCAGAAAACCAGCCACACAAACCCAGGATACATTAAGAGGTCTGAATTGTTTCTTTCCAATATAATATAACCCTCATGACCAATTATAAATACACCTATCAATCTGCTGTTGAAATATAGTATATAAAGCAAAAACAGGGGGGGCAATTACAGGAAGACTAGACAATTTCATGATCATAGTATTTTAATATACCTCTCTGGAAATGACAATTATCAAGCAAAAATTACTAAACATAAATAAGTATTAACTAAATCAACAAGCTTAATTTAATTGCTCCCAAATCACAAAACCTGTAAATGCAGATAAGAATTTTGAGAATAAATTCAGCTGGAAAAGAAGTTAGATTGCAAAAATATACAGAAGAATGGAAAGTGAGAGTTACTACCATCAACAAACGAGAAAAGAGCAGGGAAGATTAGACTACCTATTATTAGGGTAATATAAATACAATGGAGTATACATCGAATAAAGAGGGAATGTGGGAATTTCTAGGTGGAGGCTCTGCTGAGGATAGAAAGAATGAATTTATAAGGGACTTCACCTAGTTATTGCAATAATGCAGCCATAAAGTTACAAGGGTTTGAATTAAGGTAACAGTACTATAATGGAAAAGAGGGTTACTCTGAGCCACACTTTGAAAATGCGGAAACAACACAGGACAGGGGAAGAATGGGATAAGGAGAGGGAGGTGTCAAGACAACTTAAGGATTTTTAATCAAAGACACAAGGAGAATGTAATTTATAAATATGAGACAATTGGGAAGGGGGCCAATTAAATATGAAAGAAAAATCTCTTGTATTTACAGTGGGACATTCAAATGGAGAAGTACTATAGGAACATAGGCTGTGGATTTATGTTTGGAGTTATCAGTACAGTGACAGCTGAAACCATAAGACTGGATTTACCAAAGAAATATTTACAGTAATAATTTTTGAGAATCTCAGGATCACAGAACCTGAAAAAAGTTCCTCTTCCTTGAAAAATGCTTATTTGCATATATACATAATATTTTCATGACATTTCAGGATATTCATGGACCTACTAATGTATTACTTGGGTTTCAAATTTTAAAACTCTGGTTTAAAGAGAACAGGGTAGAGCCTTGACTGACATACAGAGCTAGAAAGAGTAAGTCATCCAAGGAAACAGAAAAGCACAGGAGAAAAGATAGCCTGAAAAAAGTCAGGGCAATGAATACAACAGCAAGTTGTAAAAAGTAATAGATAATGAACAAAGTAAAACATAAGAAATGACAGAGAAAAATGAGAACTAAGATGAGGGGATAATAGCTCTAACTCTGACGTTTTTATAAATATATGTTCCACAAGTGAGGCAATATGTACCTTCAGCACAATTCCTGTCATTACTGATCCAAAAAAACAAGTCAAAGTACAAGCTGTACTTTTAACTTTGCATGTGAAGTAAATATATAAACTAGTGAAACTGATCCTTTCACTCAACATTACTAGTTAAAAGGACATTGCTTTCAAGATTTTAATTTATGTCTCATATAGAAATAGAAAAACAATATCAACATTAAAAAAATTTTGATTAATAAAAATTATGAAATCAGAAAGTACAACGAATTTGCACAAGCAATTTAACAAAATAACTACAATGCGCTTGAAACAACTGCCTCATAAGCGGCATAAACTCTCAGTACACAGTTTATTACACTTTTTAAAAATTAACAGATTTTAAATTCTTAATATTTCACTGTTTTAACAGCATTTTCTCGATACACAGAGCAGTTTTGTTACGTTTGAAATCTCAACAATTAGGACTGTTCCTGGAAGTAAAAACACTAAATAAGATCACATGACAGTCCCTAATGACAAATCTCTAAGTTTTTCCTAGGAGTCACCACTTTTCTTTATCGTTATCATCGTATTAGGCACAGAAACCAGGTTCCTCCCAGCATGACTGAAATGACAAAGACGAGAAGCACTGAAACATGATTCATACAGTTTCACCTTTTAAAAATCACACACATCTGAATCCACTTAAGCAGCAGTAGTTAGGTACATAGTTAAATATAGGTGGAGTTAAAAAGAAGTCGCTAATAAATAAAATTCCAACCAATGGAGTTACCGGCGCAGTGACATTCCAGAATGATGTAGAATAGGGAAACTGTTTTGACAGACATCGGCGAACTGCTGGAAAACCCTACAGTGGGGGAAAGCCAAACAGGCTGGGAGTCGCGGAGGTGGAACAGGAAGCGCGGGGCGGGACCAGAGAAACCAAAACAATCTGCACAGCTGGGCCAGCAAAACCAACAGGGGCGGGAGAGGCTGAGGGCGCCGTGCACCGAACAGCCTCAGCACCCGCGAGCTCTTTCTGGTGTTCGGTGCCTTTGGAACCTAGGTCCTGTGCTTCCAGCAACCTGGGAGTCTCCCCGCGCTCTCCCATGAAACGCCCTACGAGAAGCGATAAGGAGACCAGAAGGCCCGGACAAGCCCAGAGGCTACCAGGCTTCCATTTTCCCAAGCCTATCGTTCTGCCTCGGTCCCTCAGCCGCGACTTACCCGGATGCAGGCCGCAACTACTTCGGCGGCAGTGGCAACGCGCCTCTTCGCGGCTTTGACGTTCCCAACAGCCGGCCTGCATCAGCTGAGCTTCCAACACGAACCCGAGAGCAACATCCAGGCACCACCCCCTCCCCAGCTCCGCCCCGCCCCAGCGGAAGTGACGCGCCGCCAGTCCGGGTCTACCGGTCCACCCGGGAGGAGCTCTTCCGAGTCACTCCGGCTGGTGCCCCCTCTTCAACCCGCCCGACACATGCGCAGTAGAGCACGACTGAGCGGGGGAGGGAGGCGTGCGTGCGAGCACGCGCCTGCTTGCGCCTGGAGCCGCGCCACTTGGGGGCGGGAGAGGGCGTGTGTTTCCTGCGGTTCTCTTATTTCTGGGCCTCCAGCCCCTGTCAGCTGATCTCAGCCGCCAACTCCATGTCCCTGAAGGCCCTGGCTCCGCATTGTCTGGACGTCGGAGCTGGACGCTGAGTTACTACCCGGCTGGAGGGTGGTGGGCAGCGTGAGCCCGAGCCCCTGCCACTCAGCTGGCCCCATACCCAGAGTTGGCCACCAGACAATGTTACTGGAAAGCGCTTTCGCTTATATTATCTCATTGGAAGTTAGTCTGTGAAGTTAGCATACACAGAAAGCCCTACACTTAAAACTTACAGTTTTCGAATTCTGACATTTTATGCATGCCGGGTCAGCAAACTATAGATAGCCCTTAGGACAAATATGGCCCAACCCCTGTTTTTTTAACATCTGTGAGCTAGGAATGGTTTTTACATTTTTTCATTGGTTAAAAAAATAAAAAGAATGTTTTGGGACACATGACAGTGACATGAAATTCAAATTCGGTGTCCATAAGAAAAGTTTTATTAGAACACAGCCATGCCCATTCTTTTATATCTCAAGCAGCTTTCATGCTACAGCAGCGAGTTTGGGTAGTTACAACAGCTTTTCTCTTTGTCTCTTGAATTGACCTTGCAAATAAGTTGAGGTTAGAAAAGGCAAAAAAGTGTCATTACTAGACTGCAAACTCAAAATGTTACCAAGACTGTTACTCTCTTCCCATAGGCTCACCCCAACTCTCATGGTGTTGGCTTTAGCTCCCGGTAAGGTTACTGTAAAGTGTGTTAGAAAGGAATGATATGAGCTACTAAACACAGTGGGTTTTAGACTGACATTATTATTATTGTTTATTATTATTATTACTGTTATTATTATAAGGTAAGAAAGCCAGCTTGCTAGGCTCTTGGGGGACAAATAATAATGCCTGGTAAATCCCTGCAGTACATAATCCAGACACGTTATTTAGCTATACATTAGTTAAAGGATGTATGCACAAATTCAACTTGAGAGGCATATGGACGTACCTTTAGTTTTGGAGAGATGTTTCTCCCCATTGTTAACGGAAAAAATATTCTTATACATGTTGAAATAATAAGGAAGACTTTATTTAGGACTGTTGCTGTAGGTGTCAAGACTACTGTAACAGGGGAGATGGGCTCAACCATGAATACAACAAAGACAGCTGGCGATGTATAGCCAATGGACAGAGTGAAAGAAGACAGTTGATGGAAAATTCTAAGAGGGGACATTAAGGGTAGGGGTAATTCTTTTTTTTTAAATCTTTATTGTTGAAAGTATTACAGATAAACCCTTTTCCTTCCCCATTGATCCCTTATACCCCACATCCACCCCCCTAACCAGGCCTTCTCCACACTATTGTCTGTGTCCATGAGTTACTCATTTATGCATATAAATTCTTTGATTAATCTCTCCCCACCCACTCCCCCAACCCCGCCTTCCCTCTGAGATTCGTCAGTCTGTTCCATGCTTCTATGTCTCTGGATCTATTTTGTTCATCAGCTTATTTTGTTGATTAGATTCCACATATGAGTGAGATTATGTGATACTTGTCTTTCTCTGACTGGCCTATTTCACTTAGCATAATACTCTCCAGGTCCATCCATGCTGTCCCAAAGGGTAAGAGATCCTTCTTTTTTTACAGCTGCCTAGTATTCCACGGTATAAATGTCCCACAGCTTTTTTATCCACCCATCTACTGATGGGAACTTGGGCTGTTTCCAGATCTTAGCTATAGTAAATTGTGCTGCTGTGAGCATAGAGGTGCGTAAGTTCTTTCTGATTGGTGCTCCTGGGAAGGAGAGCATATTGGATCCTCTGTCCTAAGTGTTTAAGGGTAGGAATCTTAAGGGAGGTCCCAGGGGAAGATCTCAATAGAATGTTCAGCAGCTTTCCAGGTGTATCCTTTCAGGGTGGGGTCTCCACTGATTGATTGGCTGCACTTGGGCACAGGGTCATTATTCATACCACCAGTGATATGCTAGGGGAGGAAAGGTCACCCTGGAGGCAAGGTCCCACCCTACAATTGTCCTTTGCTAGTCACCCAGGGCTGTCCTCCCTGGTGAACTTCTGTATCTTGCCCATCGTCCATTGCTCTGCTCATGTTTGTCTAACTGTCCTATCACACATATACCATGGTGGTATACTGTATAACCTAGGTAGGTAGTAGGCTCTACCATCTAGGTTTGCATAAGTACATTCTACAATGCTTGCACAACAACCTAATTGCCTAACAATACATTTCTCAAAAATTATCCCCGTTGTTATCTAACCTGATTTTCTAGCCTGTAATTGACCTTCAACTCAGCGACATTCTCTTCTGTGTAGCAAAGGTGATCTTTCTAAAGTGCAGGTTCAATCACACGTTTTCCCTGGTTAAAAAGTTTTTGCCAGCACTTTATCTCCATAGAATAAAATGCATGGCAGCACAGGCTCTGACTCTGCCAATCCTCCAGCTTTAATTTCACCACTTGCCCCTTGCTCTTTACCCTCCAGCCATACCTATAGTTTCTCAAATACCTTGTGCCTTTTCATACTTCAGTGCTTTTGCTCATGCCTCCTTTAAAACCGAGAAAGCCTACAAACTAAGCATACTCTTACCTACAGCAATAGTGCTCCTTGTATTTACCCAAAGGAGTTGAAAACTTATGTTTACACAAAAACCTACACACAGACGTTTATAGCAACTTTATTTATAATTGCCAAACCTGGAAGCAACGAAGATGTCCTCCAGTAGGTGACTGTATAAATAAACTGTGATACTTCCAGACAATGGAATATTATTAAGCACTAAAAAGAAATGAGTTTCAAGCCATGGAAGAACCTTAAATGCTTATTACTCAGTGAAAGAGACCAATCTGAAAAGACTACATTACTATATCATTCCAACAATATGACATTCTGGTAGAAGGCAAAAGTATGGAAACAGTAAAAAGATCAGTGTATATTAGGGGTTGGGATGATGGTGGTAGGAGGGGCAGTGGTGAATAGGTGGAGCACAGATTATTTTTAGGGCAGTGAAAATACTCAGTATGATACTATAATGATGAAAACATGTCATTAAACATTTTTACAGACCCACAGAATATACAAGTAAACCCTAAGGTAAACTGTGGACTTTGGAGTACTTTGATGCATCATTGTAGGTTTTTATTCATTGTAACAAATGTACCATTCTAGTGGGAGACGTTGATAATGGGAGAGACTATGTATGTGGGAGGGCAGAGAGTACATGGGAAATCTCTGTACTTTCCTCTCAATTTTGCTGTGAACCAAAAACCTCTCTATAAAAATTGTCTTTAAAAAGAAAAAAACACACAAAAACACAGGACATCCTTATCTTACTACTTTGTAAATTCTTGCTTCTCTTAGTGCCCTGGCTGGACAATATTATAATTTATTCCTTTATATGCCTGTGAGTTTCCTGTAGGCAGGAAGTATCACATAACTATATTCCCATCCTAAATACCCAGCATAAATACCCAGCAAATAGTAGACTCTCTAAAATTCTTTATTGTTGAATTGGATTTTAATTTTATTCTAGATTACTAGTTAATAAGTTAAAAATAGAAAATAAAACTTATTTATGATTCTTTTGATGTTAGAAAAAATTTTAGGAGAAAATCGAATTTTAGCTAATTTCAAACAAAATAAATTCAGTAGTGTGTAAAATAGAAGATTATCTTGTTTTTAATAGCAAACTAATAATACTTAATGGCTTTTATGAAACATCATACTTGTAATAATGTTAAATACGATAATTGTTTAATTCTATATGCTTTTGCTACTAAACAAAATAAATATTCACATTTCTCCTATATCATTTACATGCTGTTCTCATTCTATTTACAGGGTTTTCTAATTGTCTATTTTAGATCTTTCCTTTCTCTAAATCCTATTGAGATCTAGCTCATAATAAGTTCTTCTCAAAGAACTGTTAGACTCTTTATTGTTTAAATAAAACAATGCTATATCCAAAATAAATTTAGCCATGTTACTGCAAGACATTTCTTTAAATCACTTAAGGGATATGCCAGAAAATAATTCTAGAAGAGTGGTTATTGTGGTAAGCAGAATAATGGCCTCCTAAAAAACGTTCATGCCTTAATCCCTGAACTTGTAAATATGTTATGTTACATGGCAATAGGACTTTGCAGATGTAATTAAGGGTACATTTTTATTTTTTATTTTTTTTGGCTTTAACAACAGAAATTTCTCACATTTCTGGAGACTTTAAGTCTAAGATCAAGATGCTGGCAAGGTAGGTTTCATTCTGAAGCCTCTACTCTTGGCTTGTAGGTGGCTACCTATTTGCTGTGTGCTCACATGACCTCTTCATTTTGTGTCCGGGTGCTCAAGGGTACAAATTTTAAGAAAGGGAAATTATCCTGCACTATCCAGGTTGGCTCAATCTAATCAAATGGACCATTAAAAGCAGAGAGCTTTCTCAGGCTAGAAGCAGTAGAAGTGTAACAGAAGGGCAGTCAGAGATATTCATGAATGGTAGGGTAGGGGTGGTGGGGAAAAGTGGGGATAATTTGACAAGAAATACAGAGCACTTACAGAGCGAAGAGATGTTTCTGGCTGACAGCCAGTAAGAAAATGGACACCTTAGTTTTACAGTTACAGGAAACTGAATTATGCCAACAACCTAAATGACCTTTAGGAGCATTTTCTCCCCTAGAGCCACCAGATAAAAGCCTAAGCCTACTGATATCTTGATTTTGACCTTGTGAGACCTGGTGCATAGGAACCAGTCCACCCTACCTAGAATTCTGACGTGCAGAATGGTGACATAATAAATCTGAGTTGTTTTAAGTGGCTAAATGTGTGATATTTTGTTTCAGCAGCAATAGAAAATTAATATAATTACCTTTATATAGTTTGAGGAAATGAAGGCAAGGACTTTATCTGTTTTGATCCTTAGTTTCTAGGCCTGGCATTTAGTAGGTACTCAGTAAATATTTGAAGAGTACATCTCGATTGAATTAGATTCATTGATTCAATAGTTATATTCTAAGTGCCTACTATGTGCCTATCAAAAAGCACCAAGCTATTTAATCAAATAAAGCTATTTGATTAAAAAAAAAAAATTGAAGAACCTTCACGGAATTCATGGCATAAGTTTAGGTAATTATACTATTAATGTGGAAAGAGAGCTAATAGGGCTATGCACTCAATATTATAAGAACTTCCAGTAGGTATACCCAGCCTGGTCTGTGGGGATTAGGAAAAACTTACTTGGAGAGGAAATTTCTGAGCTGAATCTTAAAAGCTGAAGTTGTTAGCAAACAGATGGCAGTAGTGGAGGGGGTAAAGGTGTAGAAGAAGGGAGATAACTTTGCAGAGAGAATAGCTATCATGATCAAAGGCAATGAGATAAGAAACAACACGGTTGGAGTACTCACCATGATGCATGAAAGGAATTATGATCTTTTCCATGTTGCTGGTCCTGGAAATGTGATATTATAGTTGGGGGAGAGCTGAGGCCAAGCTTGGACTTAGTCTTCTGGGTGATCAGTCATTGTTAGATTTTAAGGCAAAAGAGTACTATGGTCAAATATATGTTTTAAGTAGATTCCTTTTGGCATCATGAGAACGCAAGATTTGAAGGAAACAAATTCTGTTATTGTTATCTATTTTCCTATTTAATCTATTTTTTTCTTCACCCCAAATTTGCCTTAAAGAGTTTGCCTGTATCAGGCTTGAAACAGTTTATCCTACTTCCTTCTGGGACATCTCCTGGAGAGCTAAACCAGTTGTATGAGGTAATTTTCTGAGTGAACAAAGAATAGTTTTAATAGACAATTTATATCCCAGGTTTTAGCATAAAAGTAACAACACAAAATTAAAATCTTAAAGACATAAATAATTATATTTTCTTTAACTTGCTTTTGAACCTGAGTTACACTTAACTTTTTATATAATACTTTTCTAGGTTATTTCTTGACTTAATACTTATTTGTACCTCTAATCCAGTTGAAAATTTAACGAAAATCTTAAAATGCCCTAATATTGAATTTTATTGTCATTTTCTTATAGGCAAGTATCAATATTTCTGTTACTTAACTTCAAAGTTAAGACAGGATTGGAGTCCTAGCCTTATTTACCTTTTACTGGTTGTAATACCTTGAGAAAATAACTTCTGCGAGCCTTTCTTTTCTCATTACTAAAAGTTCTCAGAATCCCAATTTAATCATGTACGTAGGTTATTATGATCTACAGTCAGGGGATGAGGTACTGTGATTGGACAGCACAGCAAGGCTACCTCAAGCTCCTCAACAATGCCCTAGGATATTGGTTATTTAAGAAAACAGCAGCTCCCACAGAACCACAGAATGCGTATTGGGAGAAAGGTTTTTCCCAGAAGAAGGAGATGAATGCAAGGCAGAAACACAAAACAGCTGAGCAACACAGCAAGCAGATGAACACTGGTTGGAAGGATGAATGAATCTGTGCCTACATGCAAGAGAGAAAGTAGCCCTTTTCCTTTAGTGCTTTTTACAATCCCTGAGTGCTTAGAGATTTGTCACGGACTAACACCAGGAAGTATAGCACTTGTAAAAAGCATAGGCTTTGAAGCTGGACAGACTTAAGTTCCTGTTTTAGCTTTGCCACTTGCTTGAGCAAATTACTTAACTTGAAAGTCTCAGTTCCAACACTTGAAAAATATATTCTGTTTACAAAGACATTTGGACCCAGTTTCAAATAGAATGTCAACTTCTGAAAGGCAGTAATACTTGTTTGTATCATATCATAAAATTCTAAAAGTATGAACTTCAGAGCCATATGAACCAGAGTTATTTTATCTCTCTCAAAATTATGTAACCTCTTTGAATCTTCTTTTTCTTTTTTAAATATTTGTTCAAATTATTACAGATATCCCTTCTTCTCCCCAATGACCCATTCCTCCCCATCCCACCCCCCTCCCCAGTCCCTCTCCACACCATTGTCCATGTCCTTGGGTTTTGCATATATGCATATAAATTCTTTGGTTAATCTCCCACCCTCCCCCACCCACCCTCCTCCATCCCCCTGAGATTTCTCAGTCTGATCCAGGCTTCGATGTCATAGAATCTATTCTGTTCATCAGTTTATTAAGTTCTTTAGATTCCACATATAAGTGAGATCATATGATGTTTGTCTTTCTCTGCCTGGCTCATTTCACTTAGCATAAGATTCTCCAGGTCCTTCCATACTGTTCCAAATGGTAAGAGATCCTTCTTCTTTACAGCTGCGTAGTATTCCATGGTGTAAATGTCCCACAGCTTTTTTTTATCCACTCATCTACTGATGGGCGCTTGGGCTGTTTCCAGTTCTTAGCTATTGTAAATTGTGTTGCTATGAACATATGGGTGCATATATTCTTTCTGATTAATGTTTCAAGATTCTTAGGATATATTCCTAGAACTGGGATCACTGGATCAAATGGCAGCTCCATTTTAATTTTTTGAGAAACCTCCATATTGTTTTTCATAGTGGCTTCACCAGTCTGCATTCCCACCAGCAGTGTATTAGGGTTCTCCTTTCTCCACATCCTTGTCAGCATATGTTGTTTGTTGATTTGTTTTTTTGTTTTAAATATATCTTTATTGATTTCAGAGAGAGGAAAGGAGAGGGATCGAGAGAGATAAAACATCAATGATGGGAGATTCATTGATCAGCAGCCTCCTGCACACCCCTGACTGGGGATCGAGCCCGCAACCTGGGCATGTGCCCTGACTGAGAATCAAACCCCGATTGCCTGGAACCTAGGTTGATGCTCAACCGCTGAGCCACACCCAGCCAGGCTGTTGATTTGTTGATGGCAGCCATTCTGACAGGTGTGAAGTGATACCTCATTGTGATAATTTGCATCTCTCTGCTTATTAGTGATGTTGAGCATTTTCTCATATGTCTCTTGGCCATCTATATGTCCTCTTTGGGGAAGTGTCTATTCAGGTCCTTTGCCCATTTTTTAATTGGATTGTTTGTCTTCCTCTTGCTGAGTAGTATGAGTTCTTTGTACTTTGGAAATTAGCCCCTTCTCTGATACATCCTTGGCAAATATGTTTTCCCAGACAGTGGGGTTCCTTTGTATTTTGAGGCTGTTTTCTTTTGCAGTGCAGGAGCTTTTTAGTTAGATGTAGTCCCATATGTTTATTTTTTCTTTTGTTTCTCTTGCCCTAGGAGATGTATCAGTGAAAATTCCACTATGTGAGATGTCTGTTACTTTACTGCCTGTGTTTTCTTCCAGGATATTATAGTTCTGTGGCTTACATTTAATCTTTTATCCATTTTGAGTTTATTTTTGTGTATGGTGAAAGTTGGTGGTCTAGTTTCATTTTTTTCCATGTACCTGTCCAATTTTCCCAGCACCATTTATTGAAGAGGCTATCTTTTCTCCACTGTATGCTCTTGCCTCCTTTGTCAAATATTAACTGATCATAATTACATGGGTCTATTTCTGGGGTCTCTGTTCTGTTCTGTTCTGTTGGTCTATATGCCTGTTGTTGTACCAATACCAGTCTGTTTTGATTGCAATGACTTTGTAATACAGTTTGATATCTGTTAAAGTGATCCTTCCCACTCTATTCTTTTTTCTCAAGATTGCTGTGACTATTAGGGGTCTTTTTGGTTCCATATAAATTTTCGAAATGTTTGTTCCAGATCTGTGAAATATGCTGTTGGTATTTTAATAGGAATTGCATTGAATCTATAAATTGCTTTTGGGTAGTATGGACATTTTAATGATATTAATTCTTCCAATCCATGAGCATGACATATTCTTCCACTTGTTTAAATCTTCCTCAATTTCTTTTTTCAGTGTCCTGTAGTTATCCGAGTACAGGTCTTTTACATCCTTGGTTAAGTTTATTCCTAAGTATCTTATTTTTTTAGTTGCAATGGTAAATGGTTTTTTTTTTGTTTGTTTTTTTTTTTTTTAGTTTCTCTTTCTGAAAGTTCATTATTGGTATGTAAGAATGCCATTGATTTCTAGATGCTGATTTTGTATCCAGCTACCTTGCCAAATTCATTTATCAAATCTAGTAGTACTTTGATGGAGTCTTTAGGGTTTTCTATGTACAATATCATGCTACCTGCAAATAATGACAGTTTTATTTCCTCCTTTCCAATTTGGATACGTTTTCTTCCTGTCTGATGGCTGTGGCAAGGACTTCCAGTACTATGTTGAATAAGAGTGGTGAAAGTGAACATCCCTGTCTTGTTCCTGTTTTTAAGGGAAATGTTTTAGCTTTGGCCACTGAGTATGATGTTGGCTTTAGGTTTGTCATATATGGCCTTTATTATGTTGAGGTATGATCCCTCTTTTTCCACTTTGCTGAGAGTTTTTATCAGAAATGGGTGCTGCATTTTGTCAAATGCTTTTTCTGCGTCTATTGAACAATAGAAAATAAATGCTAGAGGTTATTTACTTTTTTAAAGAAATATGAGTTTCTTGCAACCTGTTTGTTTGGCACCTAAAGATGCTCAGGAATGCCATCCTGAATGACCTTCCTTAGAGGGAAGAGTGAGAGGGGCAGAATGGCCTTCCTCCTCCATATCCTGTCTGTGAAATGGAGGAGAGGGGTGGAATGGTCTGTCTGGACTCCTCTAGTTTCAAATGTCATTTCTCCAGGAATAAAGTTACATTCTGCCTGGGAGAGAGTGAGACAGCTTGAGCCATGCACATAAACAGAGAGAGGGACTGAGAACACAGGTACCTAGAGTGAGAGACATCAAAGTCCCAGGTGCTGCCTCCAGTATCTAGGTAGGCTTAGCTCCTGGACGTTTTGAGTCAAATGGGGCACAAAGCTTAGCATTTCAAGATCTTGGTTAATGACTTATGAGTGTAAACAGGTTTGAAAATTAGCAGTTACAGATTTTTTTACCACTTTCCTAAGGATATTTCATAGTAGCAACTGAAGAATTCTAGACAGACAAGTGACCTTCACCCCATTCTTTCAGGAGCTGAGATGCCCACCAATGGCCATCTGCCATCTCTCATGGAGGGGGAAACGTGGGCAAGATGGTGGCATCTCCAGCAACATCTGCCTTGGACCTGTTTCTTCCAGGACAGATTGACTGCCTTCTGAAAACTATCTTAGGCTAATCAACAATGTTAATGCCTTATTCTAACATTTTTGGGGGCGGGGCGGGGGGGGGACAGCTATATTTAAAGAAGAATTTTAAAAAATATCTTTACTTAAATATTAAGGCCCATCCAAAAATAAGATTCCAGGTATTACAGAGAAGATGGAAAATTAAACCATAGATTGTTAATGGGTCACCAGAGATTATCTTATGTTCCTGATGTATGCATCATAGTGCAGTGGACATGAATGCTTGGAACAGGGATGTGGTTTTCATCCTTATATGCTCCCCCACTAGCCCTGTGACCTATGGTAGTTTTCTAAACTCTCTGAATTGTGGTAGTTTTATCTCTTAAATAAGAGGGCTGTACTATTTTGAGTAGGTGATTTCTAACTCTTATTGTAAGGTTTTGTTATTTCTCTTTAAAATCTGGTTGCTGCTTAAGGAAAAAGGCCTGAATCCTGAGTATAGTGGGGAAAAATATGGAATACACATATTCTTCTAACTGTACTGTAAATATCAATACATACATTTCAGTACTTTGAAATCCTTACATAGTCAATGTGAACATTTAATTTGTGTGCTGGCCATAGTTCCAAATTATAACTGAATTTTATTTTAATGCTTTACTCTTGGTCACATATATCTCATTGCTCAGGTTAGTCCTCCATCAGACAAGCAACCTCTAAATATTGCATGGTTTCCATGGGAACAGGCTTTATCCTGCAGATTCCAGGAACACATTTATATCTGGAAAATGAATCCTGCCAGAAAATATGTCTAAATCCAGGCATATAACCCAGATTTTTCTATTTTTTAATTAATTTGATTTAATGATATATATACAAAGTGTCCCAAAAAATGTACACACATTTTGAATCATTATATATTCCAATGGGTTAAATCTGAAAAGAAAGAAACATCAATTGAGCTATCAGTTGCTAAAGTGTGTATACACTTTTTGAAACACCCTGTGTATGTGTATGTGTGTGTGTGTGTGTGTGTGTGTGTATAATTGCATTGAAAAATTGCTTCCATGTGAAATTTTTCCAGCTGAGTTGAGTTGGTACAAACTTGCTTCTGACAGTAAGAGTTGGAAATTGCGTCTTCCATTGAGAGTTTTCCTTCCTTCCTTTCTTTTTTCTTTTTAAAATATATCTTTATTGATTTCAGAGAGAGCAAAGGAGAGGGGGAGAGAGAGATAGAAACATCAATGATTAGAATCATTGATTAGTTGCCTCCTGCTCACCCCCTACTGGGAATCGAGCCTGCAATCTGGGCATGTGCCCTGACCGGAAATTGAACCTCAATCTTCTGGATCATAGGTCGATGCTCAACTGATGAGCTACTCCGGCCAGGCTATTGATTTTTTTTGAAATAATTAAGCATGTGGCTCCATTATGTTTTGATTCTGTTGTATATCTCTGTGGCCACAAGCACTATTGGTCAATTCTATAACAAATTGTACTGGTGGGGATGAGTCTCCATCTTTTATAAAGGAAATGAAAATTTATCAGTTGTTACCTTAATGCAGGCCATAATGAGCTTGCTTTATAGGTGATAGAGTTTTGGTCCTTTTGAATTCCTGCAGCTGAACAATAATATGATTTGGCACTGGGTTTGCCTGTAACTTCTGAAGGCATGTTGGTTTCCCACATCTTTACGTGTACTAAGTACAATACTTCCTTAAAAGTATGCTTTGAGTTCTTACCACAGCTAAAGATGACTATGAAGTTAGTGCAGGAAGTGAGAAGGTTGAAGGAAGAAAATGAAAGACTTTTGAGAGAAATGAAATGAACCCTCTTATTGAAGTGACTCACCAGAGAGTTGAGCTTCAGAAGGAACCATACCCCCAAAAGACAATTAATGAAAGGAGGTAGTCTTTGGAAATTGAAAGGCAAAGATATAAATATTTTGAGCTTACTGCTGAGAATGTGAAAGTCTCATAGGAAGTACTTCTCCAGGTCATCCTTATTTTGAATGTCAAACATTTTGGGTGAAGCATACAAGTGTGATAAGAAACAGCATTTGAAAAAAACTCTAATTTTTTCACAGTGATAAGAAAAATTCCTACAAATAAGTCATTGATAGTGAAAATGAAAGTCTTTAGTTATAGGAATAATGTTGAATCTGTTTAACCACACTAGCTATGAAAATAAACATCCGTTTGTGGTCCAATCAGTTTATCTGGGCCCTCCATCTTGACAGTTTATCTTCAGAAACTTCTGTCTAAAGCTCGAGCTGTTCCTCAATTTATCGTTCATCCCATGATCTCTCTTGACTGTTGTCTGTAGTGGAGTTTTGATTATAACAAACTGCTCTTATTGCCTGACCTGATGTAAATCACCAACAAATGACCCGGATGCCTTGAGTCCTCCACCAGAAGCAAACCATAAGAGGAAAAGAACAAGTAAGTAGTTTGGGTAGCAATTTGTTTCTTCATAGAAAACAAATCTAGAAATTTCAGTACTTGTGTTTGTTTTTTGTTTGTTTGTTTTTAAATATATCTTTGTTGATTTCAGAGAGAGGAAGGGAGAGAAAGATAGAAACATCAATGATGAGTGAGTCATTGATCGGCTGCCTCCTGCACACCCCCTACTGGGGATCAAGCCTGAAACCTGGGAATGTGCCCTTACTGTGTATCAAACCTCAATCTCCTGGATCATAGGTCAATGCTCAACCACCGCGCCATGCTGGCTGGGCTCAGTACTTTTTTTATTTATTTATTATATCTTTATTGATTTCAGAGAGAGGAGAGGAGAGGCAGAGAGAGAGAGAGAAACATCAATGACGAGAGAGTCATTGATTGAGCCCACAACCCGGGCATGTGCCCTGACCGGGAATCAAACCCTGATCGCCTGGATCCTAGGTCAATGCTCAACTGCTGAGCCACGCCCGGCCAGGCAGTACTTGGTTTTAATGAGTAAAGAAATTAGAGGCTATTGAAGGATAATGTTTAAGCTGTGGTGGTGATAAGGGCAAGATTCAACTGCACCCTTTCCTATGAATTTACTACTATGCATTTAAATATCCATAGGATGATTCTGAGAAGCAACTAAAAAAGAATGGGACCTTGTGTTTATGAAAGATATTTGTGCACATTACGGGGGAGAAGTAGCATTGACACTTTGCTGACCTATTCTATGTCACTGAATATGTTATGTTTTTATAGATGCAATCTAACATATTTCTCACAACATTCCTGCAAAATAGATCTTCCCATTTTCATATTTACAGCTGAATAGGGAACCTTCCAGTTAAGTATTTGTCCCATGATTAGTCAGTAAGTGGCAGTGCAACCTGTTTTTCAATGTGTCCTTTCAAATTGTGGAACTGATAAATTAGGTTTTCAATGCTTTAAAATAATTTCAGACTTAACTCTTGTCTGCTTGGACTTGAGTACTGCCAAAATTTTAAAACTAGGTTAGTATCTTGTTACTTGTAAGCCATATAAAACTATTTAGTTTTACACAAAAAGCATATAAGTGTTATATATTTTATATATGTATTTTGTAAAAATGCATATTTCAGCACATAAAATTTAGGTTGTTATGCAAGTTTATAATTATGTTTTTAAGTTACAATAAAATCTTATTTGAGGGTATTAAATATGCAGGTTTCAACATAATTTTTCACTAACAAGGCTGAGTTATTCTAAGAAGATTCTGTAGTAGCAGAAGAAAAATACTAAAATATTTAGACGTTTACTGTGGAATAACTTCTCCCTCAGATACAAATGCTCAAATGCTGCTTCTGGTCAAGTGGGCAGGAGATACATGAGTAAAATGGACACAGGCATTTTCTGAGGGAAAAGTCTGATGTCTGGGTCTCATACTGTCTAATCAAAGGTCTGAAAAAATTTTTTTTAAATTGTCAGACATTTATTAAATACTTATTGATGCAACAACAATTTTATGTAACATAACTGTGTATCTACCCCTATGTAGCCTAAGGAGAAGGAGGTAAATAATGCCTTTTTGTTTTTATTGTTTCACCTTAACAATCATAACTTTAAAAAAAATTTATATTTATTGTTGAAAGTATTACAGATGTTCCCGTTTTCTCCTCATTGACCCCATCCACTCCACACCTGCCCCTACTCTTGTACATAACTTTTATATGGCTTTTATTTCAGTTATAATGCTGTCTTAAACACACCAACTCACTTAATTTTCCAGTAACCCTTTAAAGTAGGCAGTAAGACCTTTCCCATTTCAAAGCTAGAGCTCCATGCACATTTCCACAGTGGCTAAATGGCAGGATTGACACTTGCAGGATGGTAGATTGGCAGTGCTCTTTCTGCTACACAACCACTGCCCCTTAGGCATTCACACCCAAATAACAAAACTCAATAAAACTTACTCTCAAACCCAAACTTTTTATCAAAAAGGTAACATATCAGTCTAGGAAAAGATTCAGGGTTAGGAAGAAAAAAAGAATGCAGATAATATATATTATACAGAGTGGGACAAAAGTAGGTTTACAGTTGTTCATATGGAAAATAATACAATAATTAATAAATAGTCAAGAATAAACTCTGTGTTTCACATTCTCACAACTGTAGACCTACTTTTGCCCTACCCTGTATGCTGCTCCTTGCTCAAAAACTGGTCACAGAAAATATTTTTAAATGTTGTCTGATATACCTTACAAGAATTACACATGATTTATACTGCCTTCTCTGCACTATCTCAAATTGGGTTTTCTCACAATAGGGGGAGGATTTTTATAGATCTGACATGAATATGCACTGTGTGTATCCTGACCTGGCCTTTATTAATTTTTTTATTTTGTCCATCATAAAATTTTTACATTGATTTTGATTTCTAAAAGATATTACATTAAAATAGTACTTGATTACTGAGTTTTTGGCCCTTCCTTAAATTTGATGCTAGAGGCTAATATGTCTCACTCTGATTTCACCCTTGGTACCTGAGCTTAGAGATATAGATTAATAGAATGCCTAAGTGTACAGTTACTGATTTTATATTTAAAAAAAAACTTATCTTTGTAATTTTGTTTCACTCAACTCTGTTTCTTCAATATGTTTGGGTAATCAAGTGGAGTCTCTGACAATATTTATTGGATACAAACTTTTAGGTTTGTAATTGGCTAGGATTTCAAAACAATAGTATTAATGTGCAGTTGCTGTAAAGTTTCAATATATTCATTATAATTTTTAAAAACTTTTTATTTAAGGGTTTATGGCCTTCTAAGCATTTTGTGATGAAACATGGAGTCAATCAATACAACCACCCCATCAAACATCTCAAACACAGACCTAAGCTACTGCAACGCACGCTGCAGGATGATTCTGATAACAGTCTATGGAATGGTTTTGCTTGGAGGTACTACTGGAACAGTACTGATGTCACGTTTGATGTTCAGAAGGAAGAGCCAATCAATGATTGCCACAATTGTTCTTAATATCATAGTGCTGCATTTGATCCTCCTGATCAGCCTTCCATTTCGCCTCAGGTTTTATGTATTAGATGTCTGGGAGCTTGGATCCTTTACGTGCCGATTGGTTAGCAGCATAATCTACTTTCATATGTACTTCACCTTTGTTTTCTATGTGGCCATTGTCATATTCCGATTGCTCATGTATTTTAACAAAGTCCAAATGCAAGAGTTACAAAAGTACCATGCAGTAGTTTTAAGCATTATTATTTGGATGGTGGGTAGCCTAATATTTTTGCCAATATTTTTTTTACAATATGGCATAGATCCAAGTTACTCAGAATACCGATGCTTTGAGTTCTACAAAGATATCAACCATGGGAAATTCCTTATCTTGAACTATTCTATGATTGTCATTATGATCACAGTGGTCATGATCCTCTTTCTGATACAGATAGGTGTCATTGTTCAACTGACAAAGGCTCTTTGGCCTGACATGTGGACCCATCAAGAGTATAGAGCTCAAATCAAGAGCTTCTTTTTCCTCATAGTAATAGCTGTCTGTTTTGTACCCCACCATGCATTCCGGGTATATTTTATTCAAAATTATTCAGGGATAGAAAATTCTGAGCTAGTTCTTTATAATGAAATTTTTGTTGCTTTAACTACTGTCTGTTGCTTGGATATGCTATGTTTCATAGGTGGAGTTATCCATTAAATACTCCTATGTCACTTGCTTTGTAATCATTTTTCCACCATTGTAACAAAATAGTTTCAATTAAATGGGTTCTACTACAATTTCAAAGTTTTTCAGTTTTTCTGCTCTTAATCATCAAATTATTTTTCCATGAAAAAGTGTGAGGATTGATTGTCCCCTTTTTCTCAAGAAAAGTGTTATCTGTTTTCTATTAACTGTATAATATAGTTCAATTTCCTTAGCTCTATACAAGTTGACCCCAAACATCCCTTTCAGACTTAACCCCTACCTTTTTTTTCATATAATATTTATTTCTGTTAAGCACAGCTATTGCACAGGCTTTCTGTATACACCATCCAGGCTATTCTTTTTGCACTTACTCTCACTGAGCTTTAATATTAGAATGTTCTTTGTCTCCATCTCCAAACTATCTATTCTTGTAGATTCACAGGACCTCAAGATACTCTATAGAAACCTCAACTTATTCAATTTATGCTTAACTTGAAGTAGCTGCCACTTGAAAATGACTGATATCTAGTAAATTTATGGCTGCCAGCTGTGGTATCTGGAGGAAAAGAATAGCTCAGATAGTCAAGGAACTTAGAGGAAACCCTTCAGAATTGAAGGGGAATTGATGTGGTGTAATTCTTACTAAGACATAGTAGTTATTCAGAAAGCTAAGAATGCCTCCCAGGCATGGACCCATTAAGTAAGAAAATAAATTTTAAAAAGTGGAAGGCATCTGGACATAGTCTAAGCATACTAGAAGACTATTAGAGCTCAAACCTTTGAGATCATGGGACTATTCTTAAGCTTGTACAAGTCACCCTATATGACCAAGTAGTGTTACATAATTAAAATCAACAGTGGTGCACTGGCAGGGTGGCTCAGTTGGTTGTAGTGTCCTGCCACGCACTAAAAGTTTGCAGGTTTGATTCCTGGTTAGGGAGCATAGCTGGGTTGTGGATTCAGCCCCCAGGTGGGATGTGAATGGGAGGCAACCAAAGTTTCTCTTTTACATCAGTGTTTCTCTCTCTCCCTTCCTCTCTCTGAAAAAATCAACAATGGAATCAGTTAAATTAAATAAAAACAACCAAGACAACCAACTTGGATTCTACTTATCTGATATAGAAAATGACATATTCTTATTCTTTTCTTATAATAATGCTACCTTCAAGAATCATATAACCAAACAATGCCCTTAGTAGTTTACAAGGCAGTACAGTTATATAAAAGAGTTTTGGAGTCATCTGGGTATCTTTGATTCAAAACTGTTTGATAACTATCAAATCTTGGGTGAGGTATTTATGTTAGTGGCAAAGTGGCACCAGAATATTACTGGCAATCAGACCTTGGTTAAGCAACCTCAGTACTTTAGTTCTAACTAAGAAAGAATTCAGAGTCAAGACTCAAATACAAAAGTTTATTCAGAAAGTCACAGAAGTAGAAAAAGTGAGCCATGGAAGAAATCAGTCAGCTGGGCTGTTTGGGCTCAGGAAATGAATTACAGAAGCAAAAGAAGGGCCCTTGGAGCTTAAGGGAAAGAAAGGCAGACATAATACGCCTGGGGGAAGAAGAAGGAGAACTATACTCTAGAGAGAGTGCATGACTTGGGGAAATAAGGGTGTGGGGACAGACATGGGCATGTGTGTGTGTGGGGGGGGGGGGTGAGGGAGAGAGAGAGAAAGAAAGAGAGAGAGAGAGGGAAAGGGGGAGAAAGAGGGAGATAGCACTGGGTCCTCTCTCCTCAGTGTTTTTATTCCCTCTCTAAAGGTGAGAATCTTAGGGGAGGTTCCCAGGGGACTATCTCAATAGAATATTCATCAACTTTTTCAGGTGTGCCCTTTCAGGAGAAGGGTTCATTAGTCATTGCACCTGGTCCTAATATCGCCATAGTGTCATTCTGTCTGGTTTGCCTCCTTTTCTGAGCCTGGAGCTAAAACACAACTGAGGCCTGGATGTTATCTCTTTTTTGATCAAAAAAAGAGATATCTCTATCTCTTTAGTTAATAGACCCAAGGCTTTATTCCTAAAATCATTTGATTTGGATCAGAACCACACTGTCTTGAGGGCTTAATGCTTAAGGGCATGGTCATGCAAGGGCTTGTATGGGAGTTGTTTGAGGTTATTCTCTGCTCCCCTTGTTCCTCCTACTAAACATGACTAGCAACATGCTAGGGGAGGAAAGGTGAAGGGAGGACCCAAACAAGATGACCAGTGATATAAAAGGCCAGGAGGTCTAAACCACATAAACAGTTATATGCTAGGGGAGGAAAGGTCATCCTGGAGGCAAGTCCCACCCTACAATTGTCCATTACTAGGCACTCAGGGCTTTCCACCCTGGTGACCTTCTATACCTGGCCTATTTTTCCTACACTATTCATGTCTGTCTAACTGCCTACTATATTTATATTCTTTGAGCCCCAGTTTTCTATATTATAGGGTTTTGGTAGAGCTGAAACAAGATAACAATATGTGTTAAATAGTGGCATAGTACATCACATATGGCATTCAGAATAATATTATAGTTGACTCTTGAAAAATATAGGTTTCAACTGTGTGGTTCCACTTAAAGGAAGATTTTTTTCAATGAATATTTACAGTACTATAAATGTATTTTCTTTTCTGTATGATGTTCTTAATAACATTTTTTCTCTAGCTTATTATATTATAAGAATACAGTATATAATACATAGAACATATAAAATATGTGTTAATCTACTGTTATTGGTAAGGCTTCTGGTCAAAAGAAGATTAGTAGTTTAGTTTTTTGGGGGACAATAACTATATGAAATATAGACAATAACTATATAGATTTTCAACTATATAGGGAATCAGCATCCCTAACCTCCACATTGCTCAAGAATCAACTGTACTTTTCCTCCTAATACAGTGACACCTTTTTGCAAGAAAATTGTAATATATAGGCCCAAAATGTTTCTCCATATAGAAATATATTTTAGAGGCTCAGATGCTATTTATCAGTGTTGATCTCGTGTTTTATGACTTCATTTAATCAATTAATAAATGGATGATTATTCCTGTTTTTGTCTATAAGAGCTGTCATTATTGCAAGATGGCAGTGGATTTAGTAGAAGCTACACTGACACTCTCCCAGGACCAAACTGGAATTATAGCTAAACTATAGAAAAACTATCATGAATAATCAACTGCAACTGAAGACTAGCTGGGGAGAACCCTCATAATCAAGAACCTAAAGTGGAGACTGAATAGAAATTGGTAGGAAGAGTGGAGGTGCAAGAGGGCTCCCACAGGCAGCAGCTGAAGGTTCAGAGGGATATCTCAGCTGTGGGGGGGTTCCCACTGAGAATGCTGGGGTCTAAACCACAAGCTGGGCTCCCCAGTCTAGAGCACCAAAACTGAGAAAGGTGTCCACAAAACATCTGACTCTGAAATGCAGTGGGGTTTCTGTCTGCAGGGAGAGATGACTGGAAATGCAGGCACCCTCTTAAAAGGCCAATGCACAAAGTTTTGTGTGCAGCCACTCACCTTGGGCTAAAGCAGAAGGAGGGCAGAGTGGACTAGAGCTGTGTGAGGAGAACCAGGGGTGCTGGCAGGGGAAATAGAGCTCAGAGGGCAGCCATTTGGATCCCTGTACTAAGTCATTCCCCATTATTGCAGAGGACATCTTTCTTAGGCAGACATTTAATTTCCAATGAGCTTTTACCTGGAGGGGGCGGGGGAGAAATCACCCCACTCTGTTGGAAAACATCTCCTCCCCGTCATGTGGAGTTTCTACAGCCTGAGGGTCTGAGGCTCAATAAGACTGAATAACTGGCCCTGAGTGCTTTGAATCTTTGCCTTATTTACTTCTGGACACAGGGTTTGGAAAAGCAGACCTTGGTGTGCATCTTGGTCCTGTCCATACACACCCAGCCCCAGCAGAGTGAACCACAGCTCTGGGGTACAGAAAATTTCAAGCAGGATACTCAAGGACAGTCACAAACAACACCTGGTGTTGGCCTGCACCAGAGACCATCCAAAAGACTGGGAGTCCTAGCAAATCTACCTACTGCATAGAAACAAATTCAAACAGACAGCCAAAATGTGGAGACAAAAAAAGAAAAGAAAAAGAAAAAAACCCCAAAAAACAAAAAACAAGGTCCAAAGGAAAGAAGGAAAGAATTCTCCAGAAGAACTAAAGGAAATGGAGACAAGAAATCTATCAGATATAGAGTTCAGAATACTGATCATAAAGATAATCAACATCATAAGAAAAGATATGGAAACTATGAGGAATTAAATAATAGAAATAAAAACAAAACAAAACAAAATAAACATTGGAAGGAATAAACAGAAGATTAGCAGAAGCTGAGGATCAGATCAGCGAATTAGAGGACAAGGTAGAAAAAAATCACTCAATCAGAGATACAAAAATAAAAAACAGGACAGTTTAAGGGAGCTGTGGGAAAACATAAAATGTAACAATATTGCCATCATAGGAGTGCCAGAAGAGGTAGAAAATAAGCAAGGGTTAGAGAAACTGTTTGAAGAAATAATGGCTGAAAACTTCCCTAGTCTGGTGAAGGAAAATGTAACACAAGTTCAGGAGGCACAGAGAGTCCCAAGCAAGAAGAATCCAAAGAGACCCATGCCCAGACTCTTCATAATTAAAATGCCAAGAATTCAAGACAGAGAGAATCTTAAAGGAAGCTAGAGAAAAGCAATCTGTTACCTACAAAGGAGCTCCCATAAGACTGGCAGTTGATTTCTCACCAGAAACTCTATAGGCCAAAAGAGAATGGCATGAAGTATTCAAGGTAATGAAAAGCAAGGATCTGAAACCAAGACTACTCTCTCCAGCAAAGCTATCATTCAAAATAGATGGTGAAATAAAGAGCTTCCCAGACAAAAAAAGGCTAAAGGAGCTTATCACCACCAAACCAGCATTGCAGGAAATGTTAAAGGAACTGATATAATTAGAAGTTGAAATAGAGAGATGAGAAATATAGGCCTAAAGAAGTGAAATGGCAATAGATAAGTACCTATCAATAATTACTTTAAATATAAATGGATTATACACTCCAATCAAAGGACATAGAGTAGCTGAAGCCAAATATATGCTGTCTACAAGAGACCCACCTCAGAACAAAAGACAAATAGACAAAAAAAGACCAAAAGAAAAAAAAAAGAAAAAACAAACCAAAACCTGAGTGAGGACTTTAAAGGAGAGATGTACAGCAATACAGTCACAGTAGGGGACTTAACACCCCACTGACTTTACTGGATAGATCTTCCAGTCAAAAAATAAACAAGGGAACAGTGATTCTAAATGACACACTAGATCAGATGGATTTAATTGACATTTACAGAACATTTCACCCCAAAGCTGCAGAATACACATTCTCCTCAAGTGCATGTGGGACATTCTCAAAGATAGACCTCATGTTAGGAAACAAAACAAGACTCTATAAGTTCAAGAAGATTGAAATCATATCAAGCATCATCTCAGGCATTTACACCATGGGATACTATGCAGCCATAAAAATGAAGGATCCCTTACCCTTTGAGACAGCATGGTGGGAACTGGAGAGTATTATGGTAAGTGAAATAAGCCAGTCAGAGAAAAACATGTATCACATAATCTTACTCATATGTGGAATCTAATTAACAAAATAAACTAATGAACAAAATGGATCCAGAGACATAGAAGCAGGGAACAGATTGATGAATCTGAGGGAAGGCAGGGGTGGGTCGGTGGGTGGGTGGGGAGAGAATAACCTAAAAACTTATATGCATGTATGCATAACCCATTTACACAGACAATAGTGTGGTGAAGTCCTGGGGGGGAGGGGTACAAGGAGGAAGGGATCAAAGGGGGGAAAAAGGGGGACATTGGTAATACTTTCAACAATAAAGATAAATTAAAGAGAACTGTTATTGTCATTACTATAATTATTAATTATACTTTAAAATAATATAATAGAACCATTTTATAATCCTGGTGTCACAGAAAAAGATATGTAGCAATATGCTTAAATTGCATGTAATCAGTTTTTTAGGGGACTAAGGGGAACAGAGTTTGCCACCTTAAAATATGCCTTTTTGGGACACTGATTATTTTAGGCTGGCTAATTTTAAGAAACAATAGACAGACATGGGAGAAACTCTGAAAGCCAAGTAGAAATTATCTTGTGTAAAAGGATATTTACATTTGCAAGGGAAATTTCCCTCACTGTACCAGGTCTGCTTTCACTATCAATGGAAAAGGCACAACTTAAATCTGCATAACAACCTTACCAAATTTATTGTGCTTTTCTTGCTAACCTCCCATAACTGACTCTCCACACCCAACATCTTCTTTTGTTTTTAGCTGAAGGTGTTATTTAAATGGCTTCTACCATTTTGGTGAGTTACTCAGTTTTCCCGGGTTATTCCCATTTATAAAGGAGATATACCTGTTATTAAACTTCAGTTTATTTTTCTCCTCCTAATGTGTCTCATGCAATTTGATTTTTAGTCAAACCACAAAAATAATAGAAATATGGAAGAAAAATTATTTTTCAACTCTGACAGTTTTGGCAAGCCAGCCAGAATAATTGACTGGCTGGTACATTGCTTGCTCCCAGGTTACAGCTATACCTGAGAGATTTGTGATGTCTGAAAAAGAGCTAGCAAGAGGTAAACATTCTTACCTTGTCAGCATCCTTGATCTCTGTTTTTTTGGATTCAATGGAAGTTAGAATTGGTGAGCAAAATTTAGATTAACAGGAGAAAATATTTGTGAAGCTAGTGTGGATGAAAAAAGGGGTTTCTTTGGAAAAGTAACCTTGTTCAGGGTCCAAAGTCCATATATCTGATGGTTAGAGGGCCAAAACTCAAAATATCAGACTTTTGAGTAGGGAAAGGTGTATTGATCAAGAAGGCACCAACTGAGAAGATGGGAGCCATAGTGGTGGTGTGGAACCAAAGACGTTCACCTTATGGAAAGACCAAGCGGCACTCGGTGGCTCGGGGTTCAGGAGGTTTATTCTATGCCAGCAGGCCCAGAGGAGTCCAACTCCAAAGTCTGAGCCCAGAGAACAATTGGGCAAGGAGTTATATACTGTACATTCTTCCTCCTACGTGGCAGCTATACCTTGCTTACGGTGGGGAAAAGCCCTTTCCGGTTTGGCGTGCTCAGGAACATAGCAGGATGGCAATAAGGGAAGCCCCAGGGTGAAATTGTTGGCCATTTTAGACCAGGTTTTCCTTTATCAGTGGTACCTCAAATTCAACTTAAGAAAGTACAGAGTTCAGGCTTCTTTTATGTCAAAGAAAGGGGAAAGGGAGTGGCTGTTTTTGTAAAACTCAAGCTGCAAGTCCAAGTCTTTTAATGATTAGCATATCTATATGCAAGACTAAACAGAAACTATTAGCTTGAAGCCATGGGAACAGAGCAGGCTCGAACAAAATGGAGTTAGACACTGAGCCTTTCCATCTATTACAACCTCACAAAGTTCGTAACTGGGCAGGTCATGGTGGATAGTCACCCCCACAGGCATATAACTGTTTAGTGAAAGGTTTATCTCTTTCTTAAGCAAGCCCTGTCCTTTGTTTTTGTGCATCTAGGTTAATAACCTTTGAAATACGCCGTAACCAATCTCAAGAGAACACATAATCTTGTTAGCTGTCCTGTAACTAATCCCTGCATTGCTTTCTCCCACCTCTATGTAATCTTCCTTACATTCTCTCCTTAATTTAAAATGCATAAAAGAAGTTACAAAACTGTTATTCTCAGGACCATTTGATATTTTGCTCCTCAGTGTATGTCATCAGTTTGGCTCAAATAAATTCATAAAAATTATCTACAGGTTTGGGTGTTTCTTACGTTGACACTAGCTTCTTGGGCCTTGTTTTTGTTTTTATAATTGATCTTGGTTTTTAAAAAATAACTGATCCTTTCCTCCAAGAGATGGTCATTATTTTATTCATTTATGTCATTTGTCTTTGTCTTGTTCTATGTTTTATAAACTTGGTTTTGACCTCCTCTTTGTTCTCTGTCATCTGGAAGTTGCACATATCAGCATACCTTTGGTAGCCAGTCAAATAAAATGGGGATTCCAGGCAGATATATCCAGCTGTACAGAAGCACAGGAATACCTGGGGCTTGCCACTGGGAAGCTGTAGCCAATTGATGGACATCCTTTGCCTTTTTGTCTTACCATGCCAGCTCTCAGAGGAATTTGTCACGTGGGGTCTCTATCCATGACCTTTGTGGTTGGGGCCAGAGATGTTGATCATGCTCTATTGACCATGATTGTGAAAGAGGGGAGAGCACCTAATAGGAATAGGAGCATAGTTGTTTAATGATTAATCACCTTACTAACTATAGATAAGAAGTTTTCTTACAGACCCTGGGAAACTGGATGATGTGCTGCAAGAAGAAAAAAGTTGTAAAAGGATGAGATACCTTGGGGCCTGGATGGGTCCATTGCTCAGAAAAGGATGCATTTTGAGAACAGACAAAGGACAGGATGCACTTTGATTTGGTTGTTGTCCCTGGATCATGGCCCCCTCTGGAAGTTTGCCTCAGGAAATCTGACCATTCTCAGGTCCTAGGGACTGGAGGAGCTGGGTTTTAACACCATTAAAAATTAACTACCTTGTTATTGGACTTCAAGATCCTGGAAGGAGACATGGGGACCATAGACCCTGAAACCATCCTCCCCCTCCCTCTCACTCCTTCCCCCTTGCATGCAGACTTTCTTCCTTACCCCTATATAATCAGCCAGCTAATAGAAGGTGAGGAGGTCAGGTTTTATGTGAACAAATCCTGCTTCTCTCTCCCACACTTCAAGCATTGTTGGAATAAAAGCTCATATATGATTCAACCTGTCTCTGCTTAATTGACTCAAGTGATGACAGGCTGCCTGGACCCATCGTGTCTGGTTTCATATTCAGGCAAACCACAAAGGGACATGCGTGGGGGACCCTTCTGGGATGAGTACTGAGGCTCCCACTTGTTGCCTGGACTGGGGGTTCCTGGAGCTGAGGCCTGGAATTTTATTTGATGAACTGCCAGGAATTTTCCTGTTTTGACTCCCAAACTCAGCAATCCCCATCTCCTCACCTAAGATTTAAGTTGAATCGAGAGTTTTTGGGGTTTTTTTATAGGACACGAGGAGCATTTACTCCCTCTCATTTGGCATGGGTCTTGTATACCTCTTCAGGTCTGGATGGAAAGAGACCTCCAGCTATCTTTGCCTGGTCTCTGAGCCCTTAGTCTGATCCACTCTGGGATGAGAGACAGTGCTCTGCTTCAGTGTTTTGTTTTGTGTTTTAATGCAAGGCATTTGACTGTGGCTGGAGAGATAAGAAGCATGGTATGAAGCTCTTGTCTGTGGGTTGTACATGCCTGTAAATATTGTACATAAGAGTGCCTCTGTTGATTATAGTTTTGTGTTTCTTTGTTGTTTGGTTTAATTTTTTTAAAGATAGGTGCATATCACAATTTGCTGGAGGTCCCAGCTGCTTGGGGCAGGCTCTCCCTCTCAAAGCATCAGCAGCCCTAAATGCTTAATTAGTGAGAGATTTGTCTATCTGTAGTGTGACTTTGGTTACAGATGTTCTTTGCTGCTTTCTTGTCTTTTTATGAACACAGGGAATCCTCTGTCTGCTGTTTGGGCTTTGCACAGCTTAGACTGAAGGTCATTTTTATGCTGAGTTAGTGTGATAGAAGATTATAAGGCTAATGTCCCTATCCCTCCTTTTGAGAGCACTCATTTATTTACTTTAGGGGTTGGCTTTTGTTTTTGTTTTGAAATAGGATAAGATCTCTTCTCCTGTGCAAGATTTCATGTTGTTACATTCTACTCAGAAAGAACAATATGGGAAGTAAATCTTTTAAGCACCCCAAGTTTTTCTCCCAGAAAGGTCAGAGCTGGATAAATGCCTTCAGGCAGGAAGCAGCAGTGGGGAGTCATGCCCATTAGGTAAAGAAAAAAAAGGTACTTTCACAGTAAGGCCGCTAGAGGCCTGAGAGTTACAAAATCTGTCAAGAAAATGCCTTGGGAAATAGTAATTGGCTTTAAAGTCTCATAAAGTTGTTAAGACATAATAAACAGATATAACTAAAGTGAAGCATTTTTGATAAGGCTTTTCAGTAATAATTATATATATAACTTAAGACTTTGGAGTTTTTCTTGGTTAAATAGTAAAAAAATTATTGAATATGTAGGTATTTTCGGATGACAAAATGCTTAAATATTAATCTGAACTTGCCTACTTTGGCTTCTTATTACAGAGAATCTAGAGGATGGATTTGAATCTGTTAATGAATATGTCTTGTATATTATTTGAAATATGACTCTTAAAAATGTGAATGTATCGCTAATCTGAGGAATGCTAATTAATTACCTGTCACTGAAAGGGTCAAGGTTTCTAAGAACTAAGAATTCTAATTAAACTGGAAAGAAATTATATTGTTCTGGTAATGTAAAATTGAAAACAGATTGTTCTAAAGTTGGTTATTTCAGAAGTAGTTAGAAAAAACCGAAAGGGAAAATTGCAGAGGGTGTGTGCCAATTGAAAAAAAAAAAAAATATATATATATATATATGGATTGAAGAGAAATCTTAAAAAAAATTATAGGTAATCTGAATAATAAATTTAATTAGATACATGAATCTAAAGTAAACTAATACAGAATTTGTTTGGTCTTTTACAAGTATGTTAAAAGGGAAAAAGTCTTTCCTGTGTTTGCCTAGGAAGCAAAAGTTCTATGAATTATTGAAATAGTTATATATTATGTTATATTAATCAGGTACTTGATTACTTAAAAAAAAAAAGCCACCTTCTTAATCATGGGAAATGGTTTTGCTAACCTATGTTTGTGTTTAATAACTTTTGTTGTCACTTTGAATGAATAAATAGGCTAATGCTGTTTCATAATAATAATGATATATGATCTTTTGATCGAATAAGTTTGACAACCTTCCCAGTGTTTGAGTTTTAAGAAACTTTTTCTTGACATAGAATTTAATTTAGGTCAACCCAAAAGACCATGGAATGCCTCAAGGAAAAGCTTATACTTAAGGTACATGGGAAGCTTTGTCAAGTAAAGAAATAACTATATTCTATTTATATATGCATATTAATCAAATAGATGTAAAAATCTCCAGGAGTCTATAAATTCTGATATGCTCTCATTTATAACTCTAATTGTTATTCTAGAATATTGTGTTTCACAGAAAGGACAGGATTCCATGTCAATTGCATTGTAATCAAATCCATAACTATGTCATTTTAAATTTCTTCTTGTCATATAGAGATAGTCACTGTTTTGTTTTAATTTATTTGCAAAAATGTCACATCTTCTGAGCGATCCATGGGAAAACTATGACTTATTTTAAATTACATATCTCTAAGGATAAATTTCAGATCACCCCCTTCAAACTAGATGAAAATGATTAGAACTTATAAAGTATCTGGATTTATAGAAGTACCGGCAAGAAAAACCAAGGGAAACAAAAATTGATAATGGAACTGAATGAACTGAAATTAATTATAATTTTTGTAATCTTTTGTTAAAAGTATTGCTGATTTTTACTCTTTTTGTTTTTCAGATAAAAATAAACATTTTTAAAGCAATTTAATAAATTATATATTTGTCTCCCTACCTGTTCTCTCCAGAATTTGGCATTTCTTAATGAGTGAGTCATGGCAATATGTTTCTTTGCATGAATCAATAAGACCAGTTTCCAATTGTGATTTTATTAACCAAGACTTTGACTGGAATATCATGTCTAAGTGAGAGACATGCCTGGCTCTGGATGCCACCAGAAAGCCTTAAGAAATGAAGAATGACTTTGAAGCCAAAAAGAACATCCTGTAGAAAGCCTGGTACTTTGCTTGATCATGTGGTTCATGACAGTGTTTCTAGGTAAGGAATGAGGGTTGCTTTCCTGAGAGATGGCAAGGAAAGAACCTCAAGACATCATTGGGGACCTCAAGAACTTGAATTCACCCAAGTCTAAAGGTATTACAGGCAAGCCTGATGGCAATCAGGTAGCTCAGCTTCTTTGCCCAGAGGGGCTGATTAAAGCTCAGTCATGAGATTCCAGCAAAGTAGATTTTAAAAAGCCTATATGATCAATTGCTATTCTTATTGTGTTCATACAAACAATCAGGCTAAACTAAAACTAAATAATACAGTAAACAAGTTGGTCGTAATTTGGCTCTTAAACAAAAAATGAGGGTGATTTGAGGGGGGAAAATTGTGTTTTAAAAAGGAATTATTAGAACTGAAATGTTTTTTCCTTCCACCAAACCATTTGTCATAATTCTTGTTGTTCTAGCTTTGCTCCAAAAATAGTAAAATTTATAACACAGTTTGCCTCCATCAGGTTACAAACCCTACTTGTACTCAGGGAAAACCATATCTAGATACCATCACCGTCTCCCTCAGTGCCCAGGCCTCATCATTCTTCTGACAAAGAGCAAGGATTTCTTGGCTCTGAAGAAAACATTTGTCCCCCCTCAGCGTGAAGCAGCTACAGAAAAGACACTGTTCCATTTTACTCTGAAACAGTTTAGAGTCAAGATCATTGATGAGTAGATGTAGTAGGCAGTTAGACAGACAGGAGCAGGGCAAGAATGGTGGGCCAGGTACAGAAGGTTACCAGGGTAGAAAAGCACCAGGCGCCTAAGAAGGGACAATCATAGGGTAGTGTGGAACCTTGCCCCCAGGGATTATTTTCTGTTACACATCTGCTACATTCCTTCCAAGCAGGAGAGATAATTCTACTGAAAACATACAAAACCAGATGGCCAGAAATCAACTGGAGGAAAGTAGATGGGACCCACTGTCTGGGAAAAAGATACAGGGATGTTTTCTATAAAGGTTGCAGAAGTTTGCTTCTATAAAGGTTGCTTCCTGTGACAAACATCTGACTTTTATCAAGTGTTCTGGTTACTGTCTTTCAGTATCTGATAGCTACAATATAAATTGTTATGACCCTTCCCTATAGTAATGGACATACTAAGCTGCCGGCTGGTTGGTTTCTGATATGTAGGGTAATTGTTTATTAATATATCACTGCCAACAGTGTTGGGGGCAAAGTGGTTAATTGTGCTCTGTTGACCATGATTGTGAAAGGAGGGAGAGCACCTAATAGAAATAGGAGCATAGTTGTTTAATGATTAGTCACCTTACTAACTATAGATAAGAGGTTTTCTAACAGACCTAAGGCAACTGGGTGATGTGCTGCAAGAAGAAAAACAGAGCTGTAAAAGGATGAGACACCTTGGGGCCTGGATGGGTCCATTGCTCAGAAAAGACAATGCATTTTGAGAACAGACAAAGGACAGGATGCACTTTGATTTGGTTGTTGTACCTGGATCCTGACCCCCTCTGGGAGTTTGCCTCAGGAATTCTGACCATTCTCAGGTCCTAGGAATGGATGGAGCTGGGTTTTAACACCATTAAAACGTATCTGCCTTGTTATCAGACTTTAAGATCCTTGAAGGAGACTCCCACTTCTCTTTCAAATGCAGCCTTTATTTCTTATTGCTATATAATCAGTGAGCTAGTAAAGGGAGGGGAGGGCAGATTTTATGTAGACAAATCCTGCTTTTCTCTCCCAAACTGCTGACATTATTGGAATAAACTCTGTATATGATTCAACTCTGTCCCTGCTTAATTGGCTCAAATGGTGACAGGTGCCCAGATCCATAGTGTCCGGTTTTGAAGTTAGATGAGTGGATTAACCTATGATGTCATTTTGACAGCAACTAAATTATGTTAGGAATTTAAAAGTTTTTTTAGTTTTACAAATATAATCTTTTACAGATTATATCTTTTACAGGGGCTTGGATGCAGAAACCATTCAAAGGCTCCTAATCCTTTTTATCATCCCTGAAACTCACCTATTCATCTCAAAAGGCTTGTAAATATTGGCTGTAGGAAGTGAAAGTCCTTCTAGGAGGAGCTTGCATGTTTTTCCCTGTGACTTTGATCCAAAGTCAGATGAGTTACCATTGCACAAAGAGGCCTTTTCCCTTGTGACTTTGTGATGTGATACTTGTTCTTTTCCAGGAACTTTTATCTAGGCTATTGTTTTAAAATAAAAATTTCAGAAAGACAATTCTTGTCAAGAGAAAGAACAGGTGGCAGAGAAAGCTCATTTGAATAGATCTGACTTTATTTATGGAAGCCGTGAGGTCTCTGTATTTGTTTGTATGTTCATGTGTGTATATAGATGGGTTATATATGCGGTGTTTTTCTACATCTGGATGATATTGTTAATTTGTAGAAGAGTTCCATTTAATTGACTTAAGAACAAACAAGCACTATATACAGGGTAAGGCAAAAGAAGGTTTATAGTTCTTATGGAAAATAATACAATAATTAATAAATTATAATACAAGAATAAACTCTCTGTTTTGTCTACTCACAACTGTAAACTGACTTTTGCCCCACCTGGTAAATTAAGGGTTGAGTATTCTAAAATTCTCAGAAATATAAAAACTAACCCATTTCTACAAGGGCACAGATTCCACATATTAGGGTTCACATTTTTGGTTTATTCATTGAGGGGGCAAGGTGGAATCATGAAGAAAAAATATGGGAAGTCTTGCTGCTTTGTGAGATATGCTGGTTTTTTTTTCAATATACTTCTTCTCAATAAAGATTTTCACTGAAACATCAAATACTTTTTAAAAAAATATATATCTTTATTGATTTCAGAGAGAGGAAAGGAGAGGGAGAGAGAAAAATAGAAACATCAATGATGAGAGAGTCATTGATCAGCTGCCTCCTGCACGCCCCAACCGAGGATTAAGTCAGCAACCCGGGTTTGTGCCCTGACCGGTAATCAAACCCTGATCGCCTGGATCCTAGGTCGAAGCTCAACTACTGAGCCACACCCAGCTGGGCTCAAATACTTTTAAATGAGACAGGTTAGTAAGACAGGACAAGTAAAATAGGAAAACCCAGGCAGATAGTTAAACAGTCAAGCAGTTTATAGCCAGCTAGTAAATCAAAAAATCTTATCTTTGCAAAATCCTATCTTCCCTAACCCAGGACACTTAAGAGTAAATGGTTTACACTTCTCCTCCCCAACCAGATTTTAAATCACCCTACTATGGGAGATAGATAACAGAAATCCAGTTAGCGCCTTTTGTGCCAGCCACACCCAAGGATGGTTAAAGTCAGGCCCATCGCATAAAGCTGATGAATATTTTATTGTGATGCTCCTTAAAGACCTCCCCTAGAATTCCCACCTTCAGAAAATAGATAAGAACCTTAAGACAAGGGCCCAGCGCACACTCACTCTGGAGTGTGCCCCTGTCTTTCCTTTCCCCTCTTCTTCCCCCCAGGCTGTTACCTTTGCCTTTCTCTCTCCTAAGCTTCAAAGCCCCGCTCCTTTTTTGCCTCTGTAACTTACTTTCTGAGCCCCTGCAGCTCAGCTGGCTCACCTTTTCTATCTCTGTAACTTTCTAAATTAACTGCCTTTTATAATTGGAATCTTAATCAGAATTCAAGTACCAAAGTTGCTGAACTGAGGTCTAACCTCTGATGTCCTTTTGCTGTTAACATAACCAGACAGACTCAGAACTCTATAATTTTGAATTCCCAGTTGATCAGACAACTAAGAGGTCATGAACTTTGCCAACATTTGGTGTACCCTCAAACATTTTAACATCAGTGTATTTATTCAGGAAGAAACCTCCTAGTCACTGGATCACAATGCAGGTTGCATTGTTGTGTGAGAAGAATAATAAACAAACTTCCATCCAAAACCACTTAATTTTGGGCTCTAACTAGATTTACTTGTTTCAAGACATAAACATGTAGTAACAGCTCTCATAAAAACTTTCATGTGTTCAGCCAGAAAACAACAACAGAAAACTAACCCAAATGCTGTTCAGGTTCATGTGATTTGGGAAAAATATTCAGAATTAAAGCTAGTTTAAGTTTGTTGATTTAATTTAAAAAGACGTGTCTTTAGGGTTACTGGCATTAAATATAATACTTTCCTTTAGTTTGGTTTAGAAAAATAAGTTCATGTTATCTTGGTCACAAAATTTATCAGAAGGAAAAATAGCTTGGGAGAATAATTGATTTCAATGTCTCATGAAGTTTTCATGGGTAATGGAAACATAATTGTTAAATATTAATGAACTAAATAGATATAAGTAAAATAGAAAGTGTTTATATAAAACTTTTTAGCAGTAATTATGTTATATGTGCTTAAAAATAGTATCCCTAAATTCTTTTGTAACTTGAAACATTACTTTTCCTAAGATAAATTAAATGATGAAAATTAGTGAATATTTAGATCATTTTCAAATAAAATATTGAAACATTAATTGCTTAATAAGCCTAAATTTATCAACTTTTGGTTCCTTATTGCAGAGAAACTAAAAGATAAATTTGGATCTGTAAATGAATATTGCTTGTACTTTGTTGAGGAAGCATTTTCCCAAAAATTATGAAGTAAAAGAACATATGTTTCTAGGTTTTAATAAATGTTTTCATAAATGGTCAGCTAAAGAAAACTAATTGCTTATTTTTTAGTTTTCACTCTTAGGATTAAGAATTATGATTGCCCTGTCTGGTGTGGTTCAGTTGATTAGATCATATACCAAAAGGTTGTTATTTTGATTCCCAGTCAAGGCTATACCTAGGTTTTAAGTTTGATCTGCAGTGGGGGCACATATGGAAGGCAACCAATTGATGTTTCTCTCTCTTCCTTCCTCTCTCTCTCCCTCCCTCTCTCTCTCTCTCTCTCTCTCTCTCTCTCTCTCTCTCTCTCTCTCTCTCTTTCTCTCTCTCCTATCACCCTTCTCTCTAAAATCTATAAACATATCCTTGGGTGGGGATTTAAAAAAAAGAATTCAGATTAATGTGTATAGAATTAAGATATTTTCAGTAAAAAATGTATAAGAAACAAAAATATATTTTATTGAAAAAAAGACACAATTTTGTCTTAAAGAGATGCAAAATTTAAAAAAGAAAAAAATAGAACAAAATCTGAATTCTGAAAAATAAGGTGCTAGACCGTTGATGAAAAGGAAGCTTGACAAAGAAAATTGTATGTGTTCTTAAGCTGAGTAAGATTTAAATACACTTGATTAAGTAAATTAAAATATCATATGTAAATTGATTTGAAATTAAGATTTTGGTTTTTGCCCTGGCAGTGTTCTGGCCATCATTGTTCTGGCCACCATGGCCAGAAGAACACCTAAGGAACTAACAGTAAAAGTAGAAAAATATCCCTATTGTACAGGACAAGGCCTGACAAGCTAACCCAATAATTACCTCTCTCCCTGAAGTCCTTTAGAAAAACAAAACAAACCAGTCACACTCCGGTCAAGCCTAACCCCATTACTCATTGTAAGACATTGTGTTTCAATCATCCCTTTTATGTTACTAAGGGTCCCCCCACACCTTGTTTCATGTTACAAAAGCTGACAACCTAACAAATTATCAAATTATTAGAAGACCCTTTACCATAGTTGTCTTTGTAGCTACTGAGTATAAAATGTGGGAAGAGCTGAGGGTCAGGGCTGCAGTTTGGCTCTTACATGGGTGAGACGCTGTAACTGTAGCTGCTGGCCAGCTAATAAAGGCTCCAAAAATTCAAACACAAACTCTGGTGGTCATCTGTCTCGGGTCACACCAGAACAGCAGGTGTGGCTAATTGGTTGGAGAGTCATTCAGTGATTCCTGGTCAGGACACATACCTAGGTTTCAGGTTCAGTCCCAGGTGTGTGTGTGTGGGGGGGGATATAGGAGGCAACTAATAGATGTTTCTCTTTCACATTGATATTTTTCTTTCTCTCTCCCTCTAAAATCAACTGGGAAAAGGATAAAGTTTTCTTGTACTGGTAGTCTGTTTCTGATAAGATATTGTGAAAAGTTTCCTGCCTAGAAAGCAAAGATTTTGTGTTTTATAAAAAATAATTTTGTATGTTTTATGTTGCCTTAATCAAGTCCATGATTACTTAAGAAAACTGAATCTTCTCAATAGTAAGAGCTAAAGTTTTGCTAACAATTGTGTAACCTTCTGTATTGATCTTTGAAATCTTCTATCATCACTTTAGTTAAATAGATAAGTACTGTTTTACAATAATCTGTGATCTTTTTTGTCAGATATCTAAACTTTTTGATTTGTTTGACAAACTTTCCAAAAATCAAATTTTAAATAGTATTTTTTAACCTGAAATTAACAATTTTCAAAAACTGCCCTTAGAACATTTCAGACTCTCTTTTTATCTCCTTATAAGAGACATTAAACTAATTAGGACTATTTGGTATGTTAAGTTGCATGGGAATCATTTTCAAATAAGTGATGGTAAATTTCTAGGGTATATTGTATGATTAAACAATAGTTGTAAATTAAATAAATGGTTGGTATTATGAGAAAACAAAGATGGCTGCTTGTTTTATTTCCAGCTCCCTTGCAAACTCTATTTTCAGTTTTGCATTTCTTCATTCAACATAGTGCATTTAAACTGGACTTAATTCAATTGCCACTTAGTTTGGGTTATCAACATGTCACTATTGTTGCATGTATATTTTCAAGATGGGTTCAAGTCTTCCCCTGCTGCAAAGCTGATACCTTTACAGTGGCAAAAAAAATTGTTAGAAACTGTGCTTCCTACTTGGGGTATATCTTGTACAATCTCTAGCGACTGAGGAACCCGCTTCATTGAGCAAATCATACAAGCTCTCATAAAGGCCTTGCAGACCTCTTGGAATTAACATTGCCCTATCACTCTCAATAATCATGCTTGGTCACTAGGACTAATGAAAATATTAGATTAAAAAAAAACCCCACAAATCTTAATAATGTAGGACAGAAAGAAATGAAGAACATTTATCTTTTTCTCTCTACTTATCTCTCCAGAATTTGGACACTGTCAGTGAATCTTCTTATTTTCATGGCAAGATTGTTATTTGCATAAGTTCAATAGGATTCTGTTCTTCTTGTAACAAGATACAAATGGAAATTGGTTATATTACCAAAGCTTTGACTAGAATGTAATGTTTGAAAGAGACTTGCATAGATTCAGTTATGCCCAGATAGATTTAAGGAACTAGATTGACTCTGTAAGCCAATAAAAAGCCCCCTTCAAAAAATCAGCCTGATATATTTCTTACAGGGTTCCCAGCACCTTACCAGGTGAGTAAGAAAGATTACTTCCTGGAAGGTTTAGGAACCTCAGGACATTTTGAAGACCTCAGAAGAAAGGAAGTAACCTAAATCTATAGGTATTGCAGGTACAGTCTGATGGCAAGTTCTTGGCTTGGCCTCAGCCTCGAGAGGCTGTTAAAAGTTCAATCTAGAGCCCTAGAGAGTATGGCTCAGTTGGTTGGGCATTATTCTATGCATCAAAAGATTGCTGGTTTGATTCCCTGTCAGGGCACATGGCTGGTTGTGGGCTCAGTCCTTGGTGGGGGCTTGAAGGTGACAGCCAATCAATGTTTTGCTATGACAGCAATATTTCTCTCTCTCTCATTGATGTTTCTCTCTTTCTTTCCCTTCCTTTCTCTCTAAAAATGAATTAAAAGTCTTAAAAAAGGAAGTTCAATCAGGAGATTCCTTATGAAAAATCCTATCAGGAGCTTCAAGATGATGACAGACTGAGTGGATGTTACACTGACACTCTCCTGGAACCAAACTGGAATTACAATTAAAATATAGAAAAACCATCCTGAATAATCAACTGAAAATGAGCAAGAGAGCATCCTCATAACCAAGGAGGAAAATTGGAGACTGCATAGACCCTGGTAGGAAACACCCAGCAAGAGTGCTGGCTGGGCACCCACAGGCAGCAGCTGAAGGTCTAGAGGGATATCTCAGCTGTGGGGGTTCCCACTGAGGACTCTGGGGCCTAAACCCAAGGCTGGGCTTCCCAGCCTACAGCACCAGAACTTAGAAAGGTGCCCACATAACAAATGGCTGTGAAAAGCAGCTGGGTTTCTGTCTGCCAGGGAGAGGCAACTGGAAATGTAGGCACCCTCTTGAGGAGGCAGTGCACAAAGTTTTGTGTATAGCCACTCACCTTGGGCTCCAGCAGAAGGAGGGCAGAGTGGACTGGAGCTGTGTGAGGAGAATCTGAGGTTGTGGGCTCTTGAGATAGAGATCAGAAGGCACCCATCTTGATTCCTGTGCTGAGTCATTCCCCCATACTGTGAACGTCTTTCTCAGGTAGACAATTTGCTGCTTTTGCTTTCTCCACCCTGCTGGAAAATCTCTCTCCCTACCCAGAGGAGTTTCTATAGCTTGAGGCTCATTAAGAGAATCAGATCAATCAGGCTGTAAGCAGAGGCAGATTTCAGAGTGCTTTGACTCTTTGCCTGTTCTGCTTCTGGACCCGGGCCTTTGAAAAACAGACTACGGAGTGCATCTTCATCCTGCGCAAATGCACCCAGCCACCGCAGTGGAAACCACAAGCTGTGGAGTGCAGAAACCTTCAAACAGTGTACTCAAGGCCAGTCACAGTGTCTGTCTTTGGCCTGCACCAAAGACCCAGCAAAAAGATGGAGAGTCCTAGCAGATCTACCTAATACAGAGAAACAAACTCAAATAGACAGCCAAAATGGAGAGACCAAAAAAAAAAAAAAAAAGCCCTGAATGAAAGAACAAGAGAAGTCTCCTGAAAAAGAGAGAAATGAAATGGAGATAAGCAATCTGTCAGATACAGAGTACAGAATACTGATTGTAAGGATGCTCAGCAGCATGAAAAAAGATATGGAAACTATGAAGGAAATTAAGAATGACATAGCAAAAATAAAGAATACACTGAAAGAAATAAACAGCCGATTAGAGCAAGCCAGAGATCTGATCAGCGAATTAGAAGACAGGGTAGAAAAAATAACTCAGAGATACAAAAAGAAAAAAAAAAATTAAAAAAACAGGAGGACAGTCTAAGGAACTGTGGGACAACATGAAATGTAACAATATCTGCATTATAGGAATGCCAGAGGAGGTCGAAAATAAGCAAGGATTAGAGAACCTTTTTGAAGAATTAATGGCAGAAAACTTCCCTAACCTGGTCAAGGAAAAAGTCACACAAGTTCAGGAGGTACAGAGAGTCCCAAGTAAGAAGAATCCAAAGAGACCCATGTCTAGACACATCATAATTAAAATGTCAAGAATTCAAGACAAAGAAAGAATCTTAAAGGAAGCTAGATAAAAGCAATCTGTTACCTACAAAGAAGCTCTTATAAGTTGGTCAGCTTACTTCTCATCAGAAACTCTACAGGCCAGAAGGGAATGGCATGAAGTATAAAGGTAATGCAAAACAAGGATCTGAAACCAAGATCACTCTATCCAGCAAGACTATCATTCAAGATAGATAGTGAAATAAAAAGATTCCACAACAAAAAAGGTTAAAGGAGTTTATCACCACCAAACCAGCATTGCAGGAAATGTTAAGAACTACTATAATTAGAAGTAGAAATATAGAGAGAGAACCATAGGCATAAAGAACTAAAATGGCAATAGATAAGTATCAATAATAACCTTAAATGTAAACAGATTAAATACCCCAACAAAAAGACATAGGGTGGCTGAATGGATAAGGAAGCATGACATGAATATATGCTGTCTACAAAAAACCCACCTCAGAACAAAAGACTCATATAAAATGAGAGTGAAGGGATGGAAAAAATTTTCCAAACAAATGGAAATGAAAAAAAATGCTGGGGTAGCAATACTTATATTTGACAAAATAGCCTTCAAAATAAAGACCATAATGAGAGACAAGAAAAGTTATTACATAATACTAAAGGTATCAATCCAACATGAGGATATAACCCTGATAAACATATATGCACCAAACATAGGAGCACCTAAATTTATAAAAAAAACTTCTAGAGGACTTTAAGGGAGAGATCGACAGCAGTGCGGTCATACTAGGGGACTATAACACCCATTGACTTCACTGGATAGGTCTTCCACACAAAAAATTAACAAGGAAACAGTGACCTTAAATGACACACTAGATCAGGTGGATTTGGTTGACATTTACAGAACATTCCACCCCAAAGCTGCAGAATATACATTCTTCTCAAGTGCACATGGGACATTCTCAAAGATAGACCACTTGTTAGGACACAAAATAAGTCTCTACAAGTTCAAGAAGATTTAAATCATATCAAACATCTTCTTGGACCACAATGGCATAAAATTAGAAATCAACTATAATAAAAACACTAAAAAACATTCAAACACATGGAGGTTAATTAGCATGTAATTAAAAAATGAATGGGTTACCAAAGAGATCTAGAAAGAAATAAAAAACTTCCTGGCAACAAATGAAAATGAACACAAAACAATTCCAAATCTATGGGGCACAATGAAAGCAGTCCTGAGAGGGAAGTTCATAACACTATAAGCTTACCTCAAAAAACAAGAAAAACTTCTAATAGACTCTCTAACCCTACAACTAAAAACTTAGAACAAGAACAACAAGAAAAGCACAGAGTAAGAAGAATGAAGGAAATAATTAAGATCATAGAATAAATAAATGACATAGAGACTAAAGAAACAATACGAAAGATCAATGAAACCAAGAGCTGATTCTTTGAAAAGATTGATGAATCTTTAGGCAGACTCATCAAAAAACAAAGAGAAGGGGCCCAAATAAAATCATAAACAAAAGAGGTGGAATAACAACTGACCCAGCAGAAATACAAAGGATTGTAAGAAAATACTATGGGAAACTATATACCACTAAGGTGGACAACCTGGATGAAACGGAAAAATTTGTAGAAAAATACAACCTTCCAAAACTCAGTCAGGAAGAGTCATAAAACCTGAATAAGCCAAGAACCACTGATGTAGTTGAAGCAGTAATCAAAGGGCTCCCATCACACAAAAGCACTGGACTCCATGGCTTCACAAGAAGGGACTTTTACCTAACATTAACCTAACACCTACTTTCAACTAATACCTACCTTCCTCAAAAAGAATTCCAAAAAATTCAAGAGGAAAGAACAATTCCAAGCTCCTTTTATGAGGCCAGCATTAGCCTAATTCCAAAACCAGATAAAGACATTACAAAGAAAGAATTACTGGCCAATATCCCTGATGAACATGGATGCTAAAATCCTCAACAAAATATTAGCAAATCCAATACAACAATATGTTAAAAAGATCATACACCAAGAGTAAGTAGAATTTATTCCAGGGATACAAGGCTGGTACAATATTCACAAATCAATAAACATGAAACATCACATAAACAAATTGAAAGACAAAAATCACATGACCATATCATAGATGCAGAATAAGCATTTGATAAAATCCAACAACAATTTTTGATTAAAAACTCTCAGCAATGTGGGAACAGAAGGATCATACCTCAACATAATAAAGGCCATTAATGACAAACCTACAGCCAACATCATACTCAATGGGCAAAAACTAAAACCCTTTCCCCTAAGAATAGGAACAAGACAGTGGTGTCCACTTTCACCACTCTTATTCAATACTGTAATGGAAGTCTTAGCTACAGCAATCAGACAAGAAGAAAACATAAAATGTATCCAAATTGGAAAGGAGGAAGTAAAACTGTCATTATTTACAAGTGACATGATATTGTACATAGAAAACCCTAAATACTCCACCAAAAAACTGCTAGATTTAATAAATGAATTCTGCAAGGTAGCAGGATACAAAATTAACACCCAGAAAATGATGGCATTTTAATACACCAGTAATGTACTCCCAGAAAGAGAAACTAAAGAACCAATCCCATTTGCCATTGTAACAAAAAAATTTATATATTTAGGAATAAACTTAACTAAGAAGGTAAAAAACCTGTACTCAGGAAACTATAGGTAGGACATTGCAAAAAGAGATCGAGGAAGATATAAACAAGTGGGAGAATATATCATGTTCATGGATTGGAAGAATTAACATTACTAAAATTTCCATACTACCCAAAGCAATCTATAAATTCAATAAAATCCTTATTAAAATACCAACAGCATATTTCACAGATGTAGAATAAACACTTTGAAAATTTATATGGAACCAAAAAGATCCTTTATAGCCACAGCAATCTTGAGAAAGAAGAACAAAGTTGGAGGGATTACAATACCTGATATCAAGTTATACGACAAAGCCACGGTAATCAAAACATCCTGGTGCTGGCACAAGAATAGACATATAGATCAGTGGAACAGAACAGAGAACACAGAAATCAACCCACACCATTATGGACAATTAATATTTAAAAAAGGAGACAAGAGCATACAATGGAGAAAAGACAGTCTCTTCAATAAATGGTGTTGGGAAAATTGGACAGGTACATGCAAAAAAATGAAACTAGACCACCAACTTACACCATACACAAAAATAAACTCAGAATGAAGTTCTGACTCAAGAGACTTAAAGTAAGATGTAAAACCATAAAAATCCTAGAAGAAAACATAGGCAGCAAAATCTCAGACATCTCTTGTAGGAATACATTTGCCGGTACATCACCTAGGGCAAGAGAAACAAAAGAGAAAATAAACAAATGGGACTACTTCAAAATAGAAAACTTCTGCACAGCAAAAGAAATCATCAACAAAATGAAAAGGGAGCCCACTGTATGGGAGAACACATTTGCCAATGACACATCTGGTAAAGGGTTAATATCCAAAATATATACGGAACTCATACAACTTTCTCCAAGAAGACATACAGATGGCCAAGAGACATATGAGAAAATGCTCAACGTTGCTAATCATCAGAGACATGCAAATTAAAACCACAGTGAGGTATCACTTCACACCTGTCAGAATGGCTACCATCAACAAATCAGTGAATGACAAGTGCTGGCGAGGGTGTGGAGAAAAGGGAACCCTGGTACACTGCTGGTGGAAATGCGAACTGGTGCAGCCCCTAAGAAAAGCAGTATGGAGTTTCCTCAAAAAATTAAATATGGAACTGCCATTTGACCCAGTGATCCCACTTCTAGGAATGTATCCTAAGAAACCCAAAACACCAATCAGAAAGAACTTATGCACTTCTATGTTCATAGCAGTGCAATTTGCAATAGCTAAGATCTGAAACAGCCCAAGTGCCCATCAGTAGATGAGTGGATAAAAAACCTGTGGTACATTTACACCATGGAATACTATGCAGCTGTAAAAAAGAAGGAAATCTTATCCTTTGGGACAGCATGGAGGGAACTGGAGAGTGTTATGCTAAGTGAAATAAGCCAGTGAGAGAAAAACAAGGACCACATGATCTCACTCATATGTGCAATGTAATAAACAAAATAAACATGAACAAAATTGATCCAGAGACACAGAAGCATGGAACAGACTGAGGAATCTCAGAGGGAAGGTTGGGGTGGTGGAGTGGGTGGGGAGAGATTAATCAAAGAACTTATGTGTTTATAAGCATAGCCCATGAACATAGACATTGGTATGGGGAAGGCCTGGGGGTTGGGCGGATGCAGGGTACAGGGCCTCAATGGAGGGGAAAAAAGAGAAAAGCCCATCAAAGCAGATTTAAAGACCCTATATGATTAATAGCTCTTGTACTTATACAAATAATCAGGTCAAGTTTATTTTGCAAATAAACTAGTCTTAATTTGGTTACCTTTGGTAAAAATAAGGGTGATTTTAGAGATAAAAAGTTATGTTTTAATAGAAACTATAATACATATTTGTGAATATTAGATTCTTGTTCAGCTAATTAATTCTCTTTGAGGGTTTGTTTTCTACCTGTGGACTGGATGAGATTTTGAATTCTTCTAGATTCCCCCAATATTTGGTTTCACTCTCCAAACTAATTTTTCCAGTTTTCTCCATTCTTTGATTTGGAATGATTGAGAACTAAAACTTCCCTTTTCCTCCAAAGTCCTGCAAACTACCTCTAGACAACTTGATATAAACTTCTGAGAAATCACCACAACAGCTCATATTTGGATGGTCTTTGTGCCCGTTGAAGAAAGATCATCAGGGACTTTCGAACTACAAAAGTTGTTTGACCCTGACATCTATTAATCTTCTCAACTGCCTGCCTTCAGAACTCAGAAACTTAGATTAAATTTTTTCCCAATCATTAACCTTTGGTTTTTATTTCCATAGAAATGACCCTGATTAGTTACCTAAGTCTTTCACAATATAGGCCTAACTTTGGGAACCCACGTGCAAGACTACCTCCTAAAATGAGACACAACTGCTTAACTGAACTGACCGATTCTCAAGACAGACTTGTTTAATGAAATATGGTGCAGTCTATCAACTTAGCTTCTGAAATGTAAAACTTACTTGAAGTTTCTTTGTTTTTAGCTGAAGGTGCTATTTAAGGTGATGGCTTCTGCCGTTTTGGTGAATTACTCAGTTTTCCTGGATCTTTCCCATGTATACAGGAGGTATAAGTGTTATTAAACTTTAATTTGTTTTTCTCCTGGTAATCTGCCTCATGTTAATTTGATTATTAACCCTGTCAGAAGAACTTAGAAAGGTGGGAGGGAAATTATTTTTCACCCCAACAGGGACATGTTATATGTATGTAATAGTCATGTCACGATTAATTGTGATTAGTTATAGTTAGTCATTACTAACTATATAGTCATTACTCAACTTACAAATGTGTTGGGTTCTTTGAGTTTCTTTTAATATAGTGTGCATCAGGGATCAAAAGTCTGCTTTTATGGTGGGTATCAGGAATCAAAAGTCTACTAATATTCCTACCCCTGTGTAAGCTCCTTCATTTAATCTACTTATTATGAATAGAATAGAGCAAAACAATGGGATATCACTGCCAATGTTATGTTACAAAAAGACTGTGGCTTGCATGTTGGGCACTCTTTCTTTCTTGTTCTCTCTTAGATTGCTTCACTCAGGAGGAAATCATTTGTCATGTCATGAGGCAGCACACATGGTATAGAAGTGAAACATTACAACAGCCATGTGAATGAGCTTGGAAGTGGATTTTCTGAGACCTGAAAGTAGACATAGAGTGATCTCAGAAGCAGCTACTCTCCCAGTTCAGTCTTGAGATAATTGCGACCCTGGCTGACACTGACTATAGCCTCATGAAAGAGCAAGAACCACTTGGCTCATCTGCTCCTAGATTCCTGACATAAAACTAAGATATAAGAAATATTTGTTGTTATAAGCCAGTAAATTTTAGAATAATGTGTTATGCAGCAATAGATAATAAGTACAGTAAGCAAATTATTTACACCTGTGAAATGCTGCCACATAGGTACTCGTGTCTGACATTTACAGTCCACTTGTTATTATTGTCTGCTCCAGTTGCCCACAATAACAAACACATCCTTGACTGTTCTCTGAGTCAATAAGAATTGTCTGGTATTATAGAAGCTTTATGTCTATCCCTAAAGAGTACAAGTAGGAATATATGATAGTACATGGAAATACACTGGGGTGGTTTAGGGTAAAGATTGCAAGGGGGCCAGTTGGGGAGTGGGTAGCAAATGCTTTTTGTTAGTCATATTGATGTATGAATGCTGGTTCTCCAAGTGTAGTTCCCAGACCACCACCATCAGCAACACCTTATGACAATGTATTTTAACAAGCCTCCCAGGTGATCCTGATGTGAGCTAACATCTGAGAAACACTGCTCTAGATTTAGTAGATAGGTTTTAAATAGGACACAAATTCTTTAATGCAGCTCCATTGAGAGGTGGAATCTATACCCCTACCCTTCACTATTGGTGGAATTTGTGATAGCTCCAACCAACAGGACACAGAGATGACACTGCCAATTTCCAGGAGCAGGCCTTAAGAGACTGGTAACCTTCATTTCCTGTCCCCCAAACACTCACTCTTGGAGCCCGAATTGTCAAGAAGTCTGACTTCTCTGCTGGAGAGAAAGCCTGGAGATGCCTAGGACTACATAGAGAGGAAGGAAAGATAAACCTAGATAAGCCCAGCCTTTCACCCAAAGCACCAGGTGTGTAAAAGAAACTGCTTGAGCATTCTCTAAATCAGACCAGCTGACACATGGATGCCATTCCACCTTGTATAGAGAAATTGCTCACACAATTTTGCCTTAACTCTTGCCCATACAGTTAAAAGGTATAATGAAATGGTTGTTTTAAGTCACTAGATTTTGGGGGTAATTTATTATGCACCAATAGATAATTACAACAATAACGATTCACTACAGATAAAATTCTAGATTAGTGCTGCTCAATAGAAATATAATGTAAGTCACAAATGTGAGCCACATATGTAATTTAAGATTTTCTAGTTGCCATATTAAAAATTAAAATGAAAGAGGTAAAATTTAATTTAATAATATACTTTATTTAACTCATTCTATTCACAATATTATTATTTTAAGAAATAATCAATATACAAATTATGGGGTATTTTGCATTCTTTTATTCATACTAAGTTCTTTAAAATTTGGTTTGCATTCAGTGCTTATAGCACATCCTAATTCTGGGTAGCCACATTTCAGTAGCCACACATGACTCATGGTTAATATATTGAACAGCACAGGTACAGATCATCTAGCAGTCCTCCAAAGGATGCACCTGAGGAACCTTTCCTTACAGGAGACTGGCCCTGTATCTCTGTGACATTCAGTTTCCTTCTATGTAGAATGGGAATAATAGAACTTACTTCAGAGAGTTATGAAAATTAAATGGTATTGTATAAGGTGCAATAACAGTGCCTAGTATGTAGCAAATTTTCAATAAGTGGAGTATTATTATTTTTACCATCCTTATATGTATTGGGAGGAAAAGGAAACATGACAGACAACTGTGTGATCAGATGCTGTGCAATGTTTCTGGGATGATTTAGCTTGGACATTCCCAACAGAGTCCCATTCTTCCTTTTGCTGACACTCCCCTGCTTTTTCCTCCATCCCTGTACCATCTCAGATCTCAGCTGTCAATGGCTTTAGTGTTACAAATAAACATTCGATTGCAGGAGTGAGGAACCTTTTTTCTGCCAAGGGCCATTTGGATATTTATAACATCATTCACAGGCCATACAAAATTATCAGCTTAAAAATTAGCCTGCTAGATTTATTGAATTTCGAGTCCGCCTGCAGTTGACTTGGCAGGGGCCAGAACAAGTGATTTTGAGGGCCGGAAGTTCCCCACCCCTGGATTAAAGGGTAGTCCTTTGTTGGGAAAGTGCTCTCCTTTGACCCTATCTCCTTTGAGCCAGTCTATGTTACTTTCCCACCAGGTCTTCTCTCTCACCTAATGTGTATTTGGTTCTAAGTATCCACATAAGTTACTCAATTAAACTAAACAAATACATTAAGCACGTGTGTGATGGTTAATGTGTCGAAGTGACTGATGATGGAGTGTTCAGATTAAACATTATTTCTTGGGTTTGTTTGTGAGGGTATTTCTAGATGAGATTAGAATTTGTATCAGTGGATTTGGTGAGTCAACTGACCTCCAGTATGGGGGACCATCACTCAACCTATGGAACAAAAGGTGGAGGAAGAAAGACGGAATTAGCCCCCAGTTTTTATGCCTCACTACTTGATCTGGGACATCTCATCTCATTTTCTCCTGCTCTCAGGCTGGGATTTACACCTCAGCTCCCACTTCTCAGGCCTTTGGACCTGGACTGAATTAACCACTGCTTTTCCTGGGTCTCCAGCTTGCAGAGAAAAGATGGTAGGACTTCTCAGCCTCCATAATTCCCCACAAGCAATCTTTCGTGTATGTGTGTGTGTGTGTGTGTGTGTGGTTTGTTTCTCTAGAGAAACCTGACATAATGTGTGACATAAAATATCCCAGGCATCACTAGCTTTTGGTTATAGAAAAATGTCAAGTATGTTTTTATTAAACAACTTATGGTTGCTGCAGACCCACAGATCTAAAGGTCAGGAAGCCTTCCTCCTGCAAGTCCACAGACTAGATCATCAGCTGCAGCCAGCACATAGATCTGCCCTGTCCTTCCTCTCCTCCTCATGCTGCTGGTTGGCAAAATCTTCTCCCCACAAGATGGTGCATGATCTCTAATGTTCATACTCCAGATTCTCTGATTCTTCCAGTGCTTGCAGTCCATGGAATACCAGAGCTCTGCTGGGTTCCAAGGACAGACAAAATGAATAGTCCCCTCTCTAAATTCAAGCCACACTTACTTGCCTGACCTGCAAAATAATTTGCTTGGGTCCAGTTTCACAAGCTCTGTCTTTCAGTTTTGTTAGCTTTGGCCTTCGTTCTAGTCTGGAATCTAAGTCTTTCTCTCTCTTTTTTAATAAACACTTCTGTATGTTTCTAACTATCCCTTTTCCAACCCTATGTACTTTTCTATTTGCTGCTTTTCTATACCCTACCCTGCTCTGAGCACCAGAAGGCTATGGGTGTTTTATGCTAATGAGCTACTGGTTGGATTTGACAGGCTGGAGATTTCATCCTGAGGGAGGAGTGAGGTTGCAGTATTTATTCTCTGCTGCCTCCCTTCTGCATCACCACAGTTCCAGCATGGCCTGCAGCCCTTCCAGGCTACAGCTCCTGCAAGGTGGCCTCTGGGTTCCATTGAGTCTCTTTTCTCCCTTTGTGACTTCAGGTCTGGATGTGCTGTTACTAGTCTCTGCTTATATCAGTACCCCTTATTGGCTTCCTCATTTCTGCTAATGCTTCTGAAAAGAGCACCTTCATTAATGCCTCTTCAGTTTCTCCATTTGAGTTGCATTCTATTTCCTATGAAGAAGCTGACTGATATTCCTTAAAACCTCAAATTCATTTCTTAAGACAGAGTAGAAAGATAAACAGTCCCATACTCTCCATTTTCTTGGGCTATCCTAACTCAAACTTCCTCTTCCCCTTCTCATAAAAGAAAAAAATTCACTATTTGCAAACTATTGAAACAAATAATGGGGTGGCGGGAGTGGAGGTGGAGTTGTTAAAAATAATATATAATCAGGGTGTTTGATCAAGAGGTAAACAAGACCTTTTATGCATCCATAAAGGGAGCTCACTCCCTCTTCCCTACCCCCAGTGAACAAGGCCAGAGGCTTTAATTTCAGAAGAGACAACTTTGTGCCAGAGCACTGAAGAACCTAGCAGGAGGCTCTGACTTGGCTCCATCACCCTCTTATGAAAAATCCAACTCATTCTAGATTTTGGAAAGAACTGAAAAAAAATCCACCAATAATTACAAATGTATGTACCTTGAAGTTGGCTTTCAAGTTTTTATTTCCACATGACTTTCTACTGGGCTTATCAGGCAGAAATGTCAAGTAGATTACTTGAAAAGGAGAAAGAAATGGTACCCCCTTAAGGAGAAATGATGCAGAACCTAAAGTACACCATACAATGAAGTCAACATCATACACCTGTAGCAGGGGACACTTTTCTCCCCCTCTTTTATGTTGAGTCATTTGTTTTAGAGCAGTAGTCTTCAGAGAGTGGGCAGAATGATTTTGTGGGATGCAAAAGAATAGTATAAATTTATTTCTATTTATTTTATATAAAAACAAAGTAATTATACACATTATAAGTACAATATAATTACTTTGTTTTTACATAAAATATATAATTACATATTGTACTTGTAACTACTTATGTAAAGTAATTACATTTCATAAATGAACTATCAGGAGTGCATGGGTATAAAGTATGAATAAATATATATTTAATGGGGATGTATACATATTTCTTACTGATAAAAATGTAAGCTTAAAGTAATCTGAAATCCACAGTTCCAGAAGACCATTCAAACAATGACAATATTCTTTCTCAAAAAGTTTTTTTGATATAAATAAAAGGTTTTTTTATAGAAATAAAATGTGTCTTTGTTTAAGGGAAGTAGCTTGATGAAATGTAGTGATTGAAAAAAACTGAGTGAATTCTTCCAGCTAGTCTAGTTGGAAAAATGGGAAGTAGCCAGAATTTGGGTATTTCCTAGATGTTTAAAAAGAAACTTAGGGACTCAGTGAGACTACCTGGAGTAGTGTTTCAGTTGGGAGATATGGCAACTTCAATATTTTAAAGGACAGACCGAGGACGAATGATGACTCTAAGGAAGAAATGATCAAGGACACTGAAAATGTTAAATATTTATCTATTTTATTATTTTTTGTTTGTTTGTTTTTAAATACATTTTTATTGATTTTTAAAGAGAGAGAAAGGAAGAGGGAGAGAGAAAGAAACATCCATGTGGAAGTGAAACATGGATTGGCTGCCTCCTGCATGCCCTCTACTGGGGATCTAGCCTGCAACCAGGGCATGTGCCACAACTGGGAATCAAACCAGCAACCCTTTGGTGCACTGGACAAAGCCCGACGAATGGAGCCACACCAGCCAGGGCTGATGTTCTCTATTTTATTTTTAGTTGTTTTCTGTTTTATTTTGTGCCTCTATATTAAAACTTTTGCACAACATTTTACACACAACTATCAGCCTTAGATTATTAGTGCTTTGGGGAAATGGATGGAATGGGCATGGTGGGATGTTGAGGCAACTGGGGCCATGGGACACCATGAGAATTTAGCCTGAAGGTCCCCAGGAAGGCACCAATTTTGGAGAATTTTTGTATATATATGAGAAGGCACTGAATCACTACAAGACATATATAGAAAAGGTATTTGAGCCATTTTATTAGGCTGTACAAAACAACGCATGACCTCAGAAAGCCAGAGCCATTGAACATACCAGGTTACACATTAAACACACAATGATGACAGCGATGATAACAACAGTGATAATAATACCCCAAAAGAAAAAATATTGGCTTGGTATGTTATAATAATTTATTTAATGGCTTTTCCTTTTTATGTTAGCTGACATATATTGTTTAGATTGAGGCTCCTGTATCTGGGCTCCACTGCATCTTAGAAATTTCCTTTACTAATTCCTTGTTTGGCAAAGGTTCTCTCAAGACCAATATTTTTCCTCCTCTTCTTTTCCTTAGTCTCCCTATTCAAGCTCTAGCATATTAAAAGCTGACTTTAGGAGCTACACTTAAAGCTCAGATTTAGGGCAGCTACCTCTGAAAGGACAGCCTAGAGCAATGGATGAATGTACATGAAGGACGTGCTACTAAGGGTGCTGAAGTTCAAATAGCTGGCACTCCATTTGGTTATATCTTATAAGTTCAAACCAGGTTAAAAACAGAAATTTCTTTAGATCTTGAATATTCATTAATTTTTAGTTCTTGGTCATGTGCAGACTTCCTTGGCTCATTTAACTTTTTTCATCTTCATTTCTCAGAACCTTCGTTACCATTCCTGTATACTGTCTAGCTCCATACCATCCTTGTAGGAATCCTTTCAGTATTTACCTTTGAACTCTTTTCATTCCAAAACTTTTAAGAGGCAATGAGTTAAAAGCAAAATAACCATCAAGATAATATATGATAACATATTAGACATTACTAACAGATATGTGACAAACACATCTGTACAGACCATCTATACTGTTCTTGTAACTTGTCCTATAATTATTTTTCTATATGTAGTTCCCTATTATACTTCCTATTCTTCATACCATGAGATAACTGAGAGCAAGAAAGGAATGGGTCTTATCTGATTGTATATTTTAACCCCAACTTGCAAATCAAACCATTCTTTAAGCTAGCAAAGGGTGAAATCAGACACAGGGGGCTTGATATTGTGAATATGTCCTCAGACAGCAGTCATCTGTTCATATAAGCCATCTGCCCAAAATGCAAGCTTTTCACATAATAGAGAACCAGCCAGTGACCTCATAAACCTGGGCAGGTAGGGGTTTGTGCAAATATTTATCAGTCTGGAAGATGATGAACACATGGGGGATACTCAGAGTGAAAGTTATCCAGTTGCAGAGCAGAATAGACCTCAGACATTATCAGAAAAAATCTTCTGACTTACTGATTTACTGATTATTTTGTCTTCCTCTCAGCCAGTAATTCTGTCACTTACTAGATAAATCTTTAATAAAATTCAGCACACTAAAGGCTACTATCAAATTCTCCATTTATGAGGAACTACAAGGAAGATAAACTGTCTTCCTACTTTACTGATACTAAACCCAGAATTGTCAATGTTTCAGGCTTAGAAAGGGGATGTCAGCTGAATCAAGTAGTTCAGCTTATATCCAGTCAAGGTACCATCAGGAAATGGATATCACGCAAACCAAGATAATACAAGGAAAATTCAATGATGAGAGACTAATGTAGGGAAACCAAAAATAATAATATTCTAGGTCTAGTAACAGCAGCACTATTACTACTCCTAGACCTAAAATGGCAAAGGGAGGGGAGTGGTTACCAAAAACTGAAAAGAGGAGTAATGTGGAGTGAGCTGCTTTGAAAGAAACTATGACCTTTGGTTGAGGAATGCAATCATCTTAGAGCAACACTGCAGAAAATAAGTCAGTGGAATAAATACCACAGTCTTATTATTTTCCATCTCCCCAAACTTTTGGTATTTTTTATTGGTTGAATTCCCCAGAAGCCCAGAAGGCAAGAGCCTGTTGAGGTTGTTCATACAGGGCAGCTTCTCTGAGCAGAGAGCAGGGTAGAGAAATATGGAGAAAAATGTTGACAAATGCCCATGTTAAGAAGTTTTCCTTATTGAAGTAATTCCTTCTAAAACAAAAGCAAAAAGAGATAAAATTTATCAGTTAAATATGGTAAGAAAATAGGTGATAGAATATAAGTGTGCACATTTCAAAGAATAAGAAACCAAAAACATTCAGTAATGAAGACCATATTAAAAATCTCATAAAAGACCATTGAGATTGCTTAAAACATGAAAAAAGACCTGGAAATAAAGATTGATAAAAAGCAAAAATAATTATATAAAACATTTTAAAAAATTAAGAACAATCAGCAAGAAAATAAGTTATGAACACAGAAAAAGAGATCTAACATACACAATGTTATCCTCTAAGAAGATGTTATTTTATTTCTTTTTTTGAAATATATTTTCACTGGGTATAGAATTCTAGGTTGACAGCCCCCCCCCTCCCCCGACTATGTTATCATTTAGAGCTTTGAGTTCAGGGTAATTCTGGCCTAATAAAATAAGTTTGAAAGTGTTCCTCTTGCATTTTCTGGAAGCATTTGAGAAAGCTTGGTATTAAGTTTTTAAATGTTAGAATTCACTTTTGAAGTCATCTGGTCTTGGACTCTTGTTGTGGGGTTTTTATTGTTTTTTGTTTTTTTTTAATCCTTACCTGTGGATATTTTTCCATTGCTTTTCAGAGAGAGCGGAAGAGAGAGAGAGAGAGAGAGAGAAAGAGAGAGAGAGAGAGAAATGTCAATGTGAGAGAGATACATCAATTGGTTGCCTCCCACATGTGTTCCCTGATGGGATAGAACCTGCAACAGAGGTAGGTGCCCTTGATTGGAATCAGACCTGAGACCCTTTAGTCTGCTGGCCAATGTTATAACCACTGAGCTAAACCTGCTGGGGCTCTTGTGGGGTTTTTGGTTACTGAGTTCATTTTTTTACTTGTTACAGGTCTGTTGAGAATTTTTCTTTTTGAGTCATTTCACGTAACTTGTATGTTGATAGGAATTTGTGCATTTTATCTAGGTTATCCACTTTGTTAGCAAACAATTGTTCACAGTATGCTCTTAAAATCCTTTTTATTTCTGTAAGGTTGGTAGTAATTTCCCCACTTTGATTTCTAATTTTGCCATCTTTCTTATTTTCTTTGTGAGTCTAGCTAATGGTTTGTCAAATTTTATGTTTTCTAAGAATCACCTTTTGGTTTTGTCAATTCTCTCTATTGTTTTTCTATTTTATTCTCTATTTTATTTATGTTTAGTATAAACTGTATTATTTCCTCCCCTCTACTAGCATTAAATTGAGTTTGCTTCCCCCCCCAAGTTCATTAAGGGGTAAAGTTAGGTTGTAGATTTTTCTTCTTTTTAACTGTGTTATAGCTATAAATTTCCTTCACTGCATTGATGGGCTTTTTTTTTAAGTTACTTTTTTCTTTGTGTGTTTTATTTGGATAGTTTGTTTTGTCTTCAAGGTCACTGATCATTATTTCTGCAATGTCTAACTTGCCATTAATCCCATATAGAGTATTTTTCACGAGACAGTGTTTGTTCATCTCTATAAGTTTGATTTGGGTCCTTTTTATATCTTTTATACCTCTTTACTTTGTGGTAATATATGGAACAAAATTATAATTACTGTTTTAATGTCCTTATCTGCTACTTCTGGATCAATTTGGATTGATTTCCCCCCCTCCCCCCCATTAGGGTTATATCTTCTTCCTTCTTTATGTGTCTGACAATTTTAATGGATGCCATTCATTGTAAGTTTTATCTGGTTAGATGTTTAATATTTTTGTATTCTTATAAATATTCTTCAGCTATCTTCTGGGGTACAGTTTGATCCCTTTAGGTGTTGTTTTTATGATTTGTTAGGCAGATCCAGAGCAGTGTTCAATCTAGAGGTACTTATTCCCTACTATTCAGGCAAGAACTTCTTGAGTACTATTAAGCTAGTGTCCCATAAGTTGTTATTATATTCTTCAACCTGTCTGGTGGGAACATGTACTATTCCCAGTCCTGTGTGAGCACTAAGTATAATTTCTACTAATCTTCTTACATGTACCCTTCCCCCAGATTGATCAGTATTCATCTGAATACCTTGGTTGGGGGTAGGGTGGTTTCTCCGTAAATGCCTGGAATTCTTTCTCTTTTTTGCTGTCTACTTTCTGTTACCCTGCCCTGCAAATTATAGCTCCCTGTATTCTCAGATGAGCCTTCTCACCCAGGGATTCTGTCTGGATTCCCTTTTTTGATATTGCAAACTGGAAACTTTTATAAGGCAGTAAGATGGGGCAATTATAGGGCTCATCTCATTTGTTTCCCATCTTTCATTGATAACTCTCCTTTTTTGCCTGATGTCCATCCAATGTCTTTAAAACCACCATTACATGTATTTTGTCAGTTCTTTATTGTTTCAAGTAGTAGGTTAAATCTGGTCCCTGTTACTCCATCTGGGTATGAACCACACAATATAATATGTAACAAAATATAATAACAAGTCATATATATTTATGACCTTATTCTGTGGGTTGTGCAATTTGTCTGAGATGTTATAATAACGCTAAGGTGACCTACATAGAGATACTATAATCAAATTTTGTTCTCATTTAGTAATCAATCACAGAATCATGGGCATAAAAGGATATCAGTAGCTATTATCTAAAAACATTTTAGTCATGTAATTCTTCTCCCTTCCCATGCCCACTCTTTCTCCCTAGAATTCTTTCTCCTCCATCTTCATTCAATTCTTATTTAATGGTGATAGAAATTTTTGTGAAAAGATACTTTTGCAAGTTTTAGATAAACTGGATTTCCATACAGGATTACTAATAAAAGTATTTTAGAGTTATATTTCGGCATGACAATAGATCACTATTATTAATGCTCATCTTAAGCTGGAGACTATTTTATTTTATTTTTATTTTTAATTTTTTTTAAACGAAGGCTTCATTCTTAATACATGGCTGTTGTTTTATTATTATTGTTGTTGTTTTTTTTAATCCTCACACTAGGGTATTTTTTCCATTGCTTTTCAGGAAGAGTGTAAGAGAGAGAGAGAAAGAGAAACATCGATGTGAGAGAGACACATCCATTGGTTGCCTCCCACAAGCACCAAGAGCAGGGCCAGGGATTGAGCCTGCAACCGAGGTCAGAATTGAACCCAGGATCCTTCAGTCCATGGGCCGATGCTCTAACCACTGAGTAAAGCTGACTAGGGCAAGACATTGATATAGTTTATTTATTTATTTATTTAATTTTTGTTTATAATATTATAGATGTCCCCTTTTCTCCCCAATGACCTGTTCCACCGAGTCCCATCCCCCTCCCCAGTCCCTCTTCCCACCACTGTCCGTGTCCTTGAGTTGTACATATATGCATATAAATTATTTGGTTACTCTCTCCCCCTCCACCCATCCACCCTCCTCCATCCCTCTGACATTTGTCAGTCTCATCTATGTTTCCATGTCATTGAATCTATTCTGTTCATCAGTTTATTAAGTTCTTTAGATTCCACATATAAGTGAAATCATGTGATGTTTGTCTTTCTCTGTCTGGCTTATTTCACTTAGCACAATTTTCTCCAGGTCCATCCATACTGTCCCAAAGGGTACGAGATTCTTCTTCTTTACAGCTGTGTAGTATTCCATGGTGTAAATGTCCCACAGCTTTTTTATCCACTTATCTACTGATGGGCACTTGGGCTGTTTCCAGATCTTAGCTATTGTAAACCGTGCTGCTATGAACATCGGGGTGCATATATTCTTTCTGATGAATGTTTCAGGATTCTTAGGATACATTCCTAGGAGTGGAATCACTGGGTCAAAAGGCAGCTCCATTTTTAACTTTTTGAGGAACCTCCATACTGTTTTCCATAGTGGTTGCACCAGTCTGCATTCCCACCAGCAGTGTACTAGGGTTCCCCTTTCTCCACATCCACACCAGCAGGAGTTGTTTGTTAATTTGTTGATGGTAGCCATTCTGACAGGTATGAAGTGGTACCTCATTGTGGTTTTAATTTGCATCTCTCTGATGATGAGCGACGTTGAGCATTTTCTCATGTGTCTCTTGGCCATCTGTATGTCCTCTTTGGAGAAGTGTCTATTCAAGTCCTTTGCCCATTTCTTAATTGGGTTGTTTGTCTTCCTCTTGCTGAGTAATATGAGTTCTTTGTACACTTTGGAAATTAACCCCTCTCTGATACATCCTTGGCAAATATGTTTTCCCAAAACATGGGATTCCTTTGTATTTTGAGGCTGTTTTCTTTTGCTGTGCAGAAGCTTTTTAGTTTGATGTAGTCTCATATATTTATTTTTTCTTTTGTTTCTCTTGCCCTAGGAGATGTATCAGTGAAAATTCCACTATGTGGGATGTCTGCGACTTTACTGCCTGTTTTCTTCCAGGATTTTTATGGTTTCATGATTTACATTTAAGTCTTTTATCCATTTTGAGTTTATTTTTGTGTATGGTGAAAGTTGGTGGTCTAGTTTCATTTTTTTACATGTACCTGTCCAATTTTCCCAGCATCACTTATTGAAGAAACTGTCTTTAATCCATTGGATACTCTTGCCTCCTTTGTCAAATATTAACTGACCATAATGTGTGGGTCTATTTCTGGGGTCTCTGTTCTGTTCCATTGATCTATATGCCTGTTGTTGTACCAATGTCAGGCCATTTTGATTACAATGGCTTTGTAATACAGTTTGAAGTCTGGTAATGTGATCCCTCCCACTCTGTTCTTTTTTCTCAAGATGGCTGCAGCTATTGGGGGTCTTTGTTGGTTCCATATAAATTTTCAAAATGTTTGTTCTAGATCTGTGAAATATGCTGTTGGTATTTTAATGGGAATTGCATTGAATTTATAAATTGCTTTGGGTAGTATGGACATTTTAATGATATTAATTCTTCCAATCCATGAGCATGGTATATTCTTCCACCTGTTTATATCTTCCTCTATTTCTTTCTTCAGTGTGACATAGTTTTCCGAGTACAGGTCTTTCACATCCTTAGTTAAGTTTATTCCTAGGCATCTTGCTTTTTTAGTTGCAATGGTAAATGGTATTGCTTTTTTAATTTCTCTCTCTGAAAGTTCATTGTTGGTGTATAAGAATGCCATTGATTTCCGGATGTTGATTTTGTATCCAGCTACTTTGCCAAATTCATTTATCAAATCTAGTAGTACTTTGATGGAGTCTTTAGGGTTTTCTATGTACAGTATCATGTCATCTGCAAATAATGACAGTTTTACTTTCTCCTTTCCAATTTGGATACCTTTTACGTTTTCTTCCTGTCTGATGGCTGTGGGAAGGACTTCCAATACAATGTTGAATAAGAGTGGTGAAAGTGGACATCCCTGTCTTGTTCCTGTTTCTAAGGGAAATGGTTTTAGTTTTTGCCCATTGAGTATGATGTTGGCTGTAAGTCTGTCATATATGGCCTTTATTATGTTGAGGTATGATCCCTCTGTTCCCACTTTGCTGAGAGTTTTTATCAGAAATTGTTGCTGGATTTTGTTGAATGCTTTTTCTGCGTCTATTGATATGATAATCATTTTTGTTCTTCATTTTGTTTATGTGATGTCCTACATTTATTGATTTGAGGATGTTATACCACCCTGGCATCCCCGGAATAAATCCCACTTGGTCATGATGTATGATCTTTTAATGTCTTGCTGGATCCAGTTTGCTAGTATTTTAGTGGGGATTTTAGCATCTATGCTCATCAGGGATATTGGCCTGTAATTTTCTTTCTTTTTAGTATCTTTATCTGGTTTTGGGATTAGGATGATGCTGGCCTCATAAAAAGAGTTTGGGAGTTTTCCCTCTTCTTGAGTTTTCTGGAATAGTTTGAATAGAAGAGTTGTTAAATCTTCTTTGAATGTTTGGTAAAACTTGCCTGTAAATCCATCTGGTCCAGGATTTTTGTTTGGGGGGAGTTTTGTTTATTACTGCTTCAGTTTCATTAGTTGTTATCGGCCTATTCAGGTTTTCTGCCTCTTCTTGATTCAGCTTTGGAAGGTTGTATGCTTCTAGGAATTTGTCCATTTCCCCCACATTGTCCAGTTTGTTGGCATACAGTTGCTCATAATATTTTCTTAAAGTCCTTTGTATTTCTGTTGGGTCGGTTGTTATATCATCTCTTTCATTTCTGATTTTATTTATTTGGGTCTTCTCTCTTTGTTTCTTAGTGAGTCTGGCTAAAGGTGCATCAATCTTATTTACCTTTTCAAAGAACCAACTCTTGGTTTCTTTGATTTTTGGTATTGTTCTTTTAGTCTCTCTGCCATTAATCTCTGCTCTGATTTTTATTATTTCCTTCCTTCTACTGCCTTGGGGCTTTTCTTGTTGTTCTCATTCTAGTTCTTTTAGTTGTGTTAGATGGTTCATTAGATCTTTTTCTTGTTCTTTGAGATAGGCCTGTAATACTATGAATTTTCCTCTCAGGACTGCTTTTGCCATGTCCCCTAGATTTTGGGTTGTTGTCTGTTCATTTTCTTTTTTTGTCCATGAAGTGTTTGATTTCTTCCTTGATATCATTGGTAACCCACTCATTGTTTAATAACATGCTATTTAGCTTCCATGTGTTTGAATATTTTTGAGTTTTTTTATAGTGGTTGATTTCTAGTTTCATGGCATTGTGATCCAAGAAGATGCTTGATATGACTTCAGTTTTCTTATATTTGTAGAGACTTGCCTTGTGCCCTAACATGTGGTCTATTTTTGAGAATGTGCCATATACACTTGAGAAGAATGTGTATTCTGCTTCTTTGGGGTGAAATGTTGTGTAAATGTGAATTAAATCCATTAGGTCTAGTGAGTCATTTAAGGTCTTTGTTTCCCTGGTGGAAACTACAGAGGAAAACAGTAAACTTGGTTATAATGATAAAGTCCCAGTCATTAAGCTGGGATATCAAGAAAGTCTTGATAGTAGAAGCAAGGATAAAACAAAACAAAGCAAATAACCAAAACAAAACTAAAAACAAGCTAAGCAAGACAGTTCTTTTATAAAAAAGAGAAAAAAATTTAGTTAAAAAATGTTTAAAAAGATTTTTTTTAATTATTATAAAATTTAAAAAAGAAGAAAAACAAATTTTCTCCCCTTTCTCTTCTTCCTAAGGAAAAAAGAGAAAAAACAAACAAACACACAAACAAAAAACAACAAAAAAACAAAAACAAAAACACACACAACCAAACCAAAACAAAATAAAAAAACAGAAGAAAAAAAGATAGTCAATCAGGTGAGTTTCTTCCGGGCAACTTATGTTGCCTGAGGGTCATTGTTTTGTGTGCTGATTTAGTTCTCCTGGGAGGTACTTGTGTATCACCCAATGTGAGGAACCATCTAGGTTTGGCTCTGGAGTCCTCAGGTAGATGGTTGATCTGATGCTCTCCGTGGACCACCCCCTCTTGTCAACTATTTTTCAACCTTGTAGTTGCCTGGTGTTACTCCAGAGTCTTCTGTAGAGTCTTTAGGGTGCAGGGTGGCTAGTGTAGCTCAGGGTATCACTCCCCTTAGAGGTTTCACTTTCAGGCACTCACTCTGTGGAAGTCAGTCTCTGCTCCACCACCATTTCCTCAGTCCCTACATTGTCCTCTGATTCTAGTTCCCCATGCTCTGTCCTGCTGCAGCTTCAGATTGATTTCAGCCTGTTGCTTTTTCTTATGGGTCATTTCAGCAGCCTGGGCTCAATGGGTTCAATTAAAAACACATTCTGGTGAGCCCTTTGCCTGCCCAGCCCCCAGCAGGTGTTTTCAGCTTTTCCTCCAGTTCCCAAACATTAGTCCCTGAGAGTCTTATTCTTATAATGTCCTCCTGTGAGCTGCTCTCCCTTCCTCCTCAGGACTGTGCCCTGCGGGTGTGACTGGGGCTTCAGTGAGCTGGACCCGCCCCTTTCTTGTTGGGGGCAGTGCTCCTGGCTGCTGGAGAGGCCGGCAGGCTCTGCCCCTCCCTGCTCTGCTCTGGTTGGCTGGTTGCACCAGGCCCGCCCCTCAGACTGTCTACAGTGCAGATGCCAATCCCAGCCTCCACTGGTATGTCTGTGCAGTGCATGCTGAGAAGGTGGGAGCCAGTTCCGTGATCAAACTCACAAATGCACAAAGCAACACACAGGCAGAAAGTCCGCCCTGCAAGGTCCTGCCACCCGTGCACCAAGGCCCCCAGCGGGAGGGGATGCAAAGTCAGCTCCAAGCAGCTCCCTGCACCGCTGGTCTCAGCAAAGCTGGAGCGGCTTCATGCGCCACCACAGCGCCCCTCAGGGCTGGTCACAGATCCCAGACTCTCCAAACCAGGAGCTCAGGGCAGGAGGGCTCCTCCCCTCTCCCACACCGCACAGATTCAGTGCTTTCTGGGGTTCAACATGATGCCCCACAGGGAGGCAGAGGGTCCCCGTGTGCGGCTGCTCAGCACAGTCCTCTGGTCCCTTACCACTCCGGTGCCACACACTTTGAGGCAGCCCTTCCTATGGCCGGCACTCTGAGCACTAGATGCTGGTCGCAGCTGCCACTAGAAGCTTTGTTTTCTAGGAAGGCGCTGATCCCTCCGGACTCACCGCTCCTGTGGTTCCCTCTGCCCTGTGTGTGGGGCGCTCCTTACCCTCTCGTCCTCTCCGGGTGTGGGATCCCCACTTTTGGAGGCTGGTCCGCACTCCCAAGGGGAGGGAGCTTTGCAGCCTCCAAGCCTCCGGGCTCAGAGCCCAGCACAGGCTTCAGGGGGGACTCCCCCTTCCGACACCCCCTTCTCTTACCGGACTCCATGATGTTTCTTCAGTGTTCCCCACTCGCACTCCGTCCACTCAGGTATGTTTCTCTGGTTTTTCCAAGCTGGTTACATAGGATTTTAGGAGGAAATTGAGTCCGTGGCTGGGAGCAGGTCCACTTTGCTGCTTCCCCTCCACTATAGTTTAAATCATTGAATCCTCACAGAAGAGATTAAGTAGTTCCATTATTATCTCCAGTAAAGACACTGGAGTACAGAGAGGTAAAATAACTTGTCCAAGGTCACAAAGGCCACCACTACACACAGAATTGTCTCATGGAGATTTCACAGAACATGTGTGAATGTGTTGGAGCAGGGGGAAAGATAGATAAAAAAGGCTATAATGTAATAATCTTTGTTATTCACTAAATACTGATCACACGCACAAGGTTGATCTTAAACATGCTATTACTTAAGCCTAATGCTATTGTTCAGATGGACTTTTGCCCTACTCTTGTTCCCTGGGGATTCATCAATGCTGTGTATCATAATAATCCTAATTTAATTGTCAGTAGTGATAATGAGTCTCCTCCTTCCACATTATTCTACGAACCTGAACCATGAGCTTCCCTCCATGTCTGATCCTCCGTTCACATCCCTCATTCATGTGAAAGGCATCATTCACTCACCTACACCTGAAACTTAGGAGTTTTCTGTGGTTTCTTCTTCCTCACCCCTACAAAATGTCACTCCCCAAGTCCTATTGATACCAACCCCCAAATATCTCAAAAGTTGTCTCCTTCGCTCTTTACCTATGGTGTTTGCCTTCACTTAGCTCCTTAGGCTAGCTCTCCTAAGTTGCTGCGACAGGCCTCTAACTGTCTCAATATCCCTTATTTCACATCCCCAACCATATTTTCTTCAATTGCCACACTGATGTCACTGTGTTTTTTCTAAAACTGAGTCCTTTATGTGTCACCCATCTGTTGTAAATCTTCCCACTTTGAACTTTGAGATGCTTCACACTGTTGTCATATAAAGCCCAATCTATTAGCACACTTATGGGAACTTCTGTGCTCCAGGCCCACCTGGCATTGCCAAACTCATTGTGACCCCCACACAGATCCTTTATTTCAGGAGAGCATCACATTTGCAGTTTACTCTATATGTCAGGCTCTTTCATCACTCTATAACTTTGCGCATACAGTTTTCTCCAACTTGGAATCACCTTTCTCTCTTGTCCTCCTTTTATCCTCAACTGCCTTTCTCTATGCTCCATGCTCAGTTCTACCTTAGCTTTTGCTCTTGCCTCTGATCCTTTATGGAGAGCAGGAGGAGCAATTACTTACTACTATTTGTCTTTTAAAAAGGCTCATGTGTCAGAATTTCATGATGGCCCTTCCCTATCTCCAGACTGAATGCTTTAATCTTTTTTCATTTTTTCTTGCATTTTATATACATTTTTAAATAGTTGTGATTATGGATAAACTGGATTAAAACATCATTTATGGATGTAGATTTTTAAATGGTAATATTTTTGGATTACATGGAACCTCTAAGATACTTGTAATAGAAATAATTTGCATAAAGATGTTAGTAAAGTCACTGAAAGCATAATATATATATATATTAAAATATGTTTTTGTTAATTTTGGAGAGAGAGGAAGGGAGAGGGAGAGAAATAGAAACACTAGTGATGAGTCATTGAGCTGTCTCCTGCAAGCCCCCTACTGGGGATCAAGCCTGCAACCCAGTCATGTACCCTGACTCGGAATCGAACCATGACCTCCTGGTTCACAGACTGATACTCAACCACTGAGCCATGCTGGCTGGGAAGCATAATATGTTTAAATAAAAAAAATGGAGGAAAATAGGATAGAGAAATACATTGTAATTTTTCCTCCAGTCATGCTGGAAGACACCTCTACTCTTATCTGAGGCTGTTCCCTCCACCTGTGCCCTCCCATCTCCTCTAGGGCTACTATTTCTTCAACATCTGATCTCTTGATTTGTAACAATCAGCATTTTTATAGTCAAACATCTTCCACCTTATTGAAAAAAGTAAGACCAGCTCTCCACCACCCAAATTCCCTTGGTAGCTGTCCCTTCTCTTTCTACATTTCTTTACCCTATAGTTTCCAGATTCTCTTTGCTTTCACTTCTTGATTTAAGATTCTTTCCTCAAGTGACTTTCTCTAGACCACTCCACTGAAAATACTCTCATGACCTCAACACTGATATTTCGTTGTTCAGGCCACATGAGCAGCATTTATTTGACCATTTCTTGTTTATTTGACCACTTCATAGCACTGGCAATATTGATTACTGCTCCTTTGACTTTTATGATATCACCCTCTCTTGGTTTCTCTCTTAGCTAGTTGGCTTATTCCTTCTCATTTTCCTTCATGAGCTTCTCTTTATCTGTTCTGAAATGTTGATGTTTCTCCTGTACTCTCTTGGGTGCTTGTTAGGGTTTGGCCAGTGATGTGGATTATGAAAGAATTCACAACTAAAAGAAGAGATGCAGAGAGGAAGTTTATTTTACTTTCCACAAGGGGAAAGGGCCAAGTATGGCTAGTCAATACAGGGCAAGAAACAAACAGCAGCTTCCTTTTTTAAGCTGTGGCTGTTGCTAAGGGACAAGGAAGGGAGGGAGTTTAGGGGTTGAATTTGAGCAAAAGCCAAGGGCTGTCTTGAAAAGTTACAGTTTGTTTGCTTTCCAGGAGACAGTTGGTCAGATGTCCTAGGGAGGTGTCTTATCAGTATTTTCCCCAAGCCTGTAAAACAAGCTCAGAGCAAAAGTTAAGAAGAGTGCAAAAGAGGCTTATTTGAAGGGGAGAGGGAGAGGGACCTTTCTATTAACTAGAGACTCCTTGGTGTGAATTATCCCTGGGTTGTGAAAACAGCAGGGAGGAGGGGGATGCAAGATTGTAGCATTGAGAGTAGCTTATCTTGCAGTCTGAACAACAGATAAACCAACAATGTTGGAGTTTATTTACCAGGTGCTTCTCATAAATTGTGGAAGGCCACAGCAAAGAAAAAGAGAAGCCTTTTTCCTGTCCTTACAGTGTTCACTTTCTCAAATGACACACTTCCCTTGGTCATCTCCTCTTATTGCTGTGTCCTTAGTATGCCGATTGTATGCAAATCTTTATTTCCTATTTAGATATTTTCTGGATACCTCCAGCTTATATCCAGTAGTCTCCAACGAGTTATGCACACCTGCCCTGAGGTGTGCAAAATAATCTGTGAGGTTACAGGGAAAAAAGTATTTCTTTTTTGGGGGGAGAGGGCAGATATTTCTAATTATGTTTCTTATCTGAAAAATTAGAAAGGTACTATGCTTTTTTAATGCTTATGCATTCATCAGCAGTAGTGTCCTCAATTACTTATTCTTTCTCTCATTTCAGGGTCACACAGGACATGCTGTGTCTCTAGGTCTCCAACCACCACATACATGCAAAGGTACCAAGAAACTCTAGGGCTGTTGGTTGTTTCTTATAGGAAGGTAGTCACACATAGGCACATCCCAGCTGTGTGTGGACCTTTACCTTTCACCCTCCAGCTCCAGCAAAATCAGGTGGTACAAATTATAAATCTAATTATTATTTTTAAACAATGCTGACTATAGGCTCATATGTCTATTCAAAAACAACTCATGGACCAATGGCTACAGATTATCATTTATATTACTTAATATATTCCATAGTGTCAGCCAAGAGTCACTGTGGTGCTCCAAGTAGCTTGGGAAATAAATATGTCATCAATCCAGTTCAGCTGAGATTAACCGATTCTATTCATATGCCATTTTACATCCAAGCTGTTAATTTCATGGAGGGAAAAACAAAAAACCCACACAAAACGAAACCTCAAAACACTATGATCTTAGCACATAATCTTGGCAATGTTTCTTGTGGAATGGAGAGTAACTATGAGAATGCTTTGTTCCACACAGACTTTTACTGGTTATTTCTGGGAAAGTTCATTTTTATTTTGGAAAAAAAAGTTTTAAATTTGTGGACATGTACTTATCAGCATTTTGCCATCTAACAGATATTTTTTGGGGAAAAAATCATCATTATCCATCCCTCCAAGATTAGAATGATATTTTAAAATAGTGACAAAGTTACTACTTTTAAAAACAATTCATGGTAAGAAGACAAAACTATATGAAAATTTATATTTAGAAATATTTCCATAATCAACATGATTTTAATGGTGAAAAAGCCTACATAATAGTTTATTCCTATTATGATTAGAGAAAATATGCTGAAAGATTCCAATTTTTGAAATGTTTTGATTTTTAAAATTACATACCTTATGGTTCATTGTAGAAAATATTCCAAGTGCACTTGAGAGATGCTGTAATCTGCAGTTGTCAGTACATATCAGTTAGGTCAACATGATTGATAGGGTTGTTCAGATCTTCAATAATCTAAATGATTTGTGTATACTTATCCTATCAGTTATCAGCAAAGGGACATTGGAATCTCTAATTATGATTGTGGATGTGTCTATTCTTTCATTTAATTCAAGCAATCTTTTTGCTCCATGTATTTGAAGCTCTTTGTTAAGTATAAACATTTAAAAATATTTGTTCTCCTGATGAAACTTTTTATCATCAGGAAATGTCTATCTGGGAAAATATTCTTGTATTGAGGTCACTTTGTCTGATATTGATATAATCATGTCAACTTTCTGTGCTTAATGTTTACAATATATCTTTTCCACCATTGACTTTCAACTCGCCTGTATCTTTATATGATAAAGCTTATATTTTTATTAAATGCTGCACATGATGGGGCCTACTAGAACAATTAAACAGCAGTGTTTAAAATAATACAGTGAAATGCAGTCAGAGTCTTTACAAGGCTGACATTATTATCAATAACGCCCAGTTTTTGACGAAAACTTACCAGATTTGCAAAGAAACAGAAATGCATAGCCTTTGCTCAGGAAGGAAAAGGGCAATTAATATAAATTAACCCTGAGTGGTCCCGAATGTTATATTTAGCAAAGATTTCAAGGTAGCTGTATAAAAGATATGTTCAAAGAAAGGAAAGAACATTTTAAAATTAATGAAAATATGACATCAATGAATGTATCAGATAGGAAATCTCGACAGAAAAATGCAAACAATTAAAAAAGGGCATTCTAAAGTTAGAAGATAAAATAACTGAAATAAATTAGATGGACTCAACACATGAGAAATGGCAAACAAAAAAAACACAAAAAACAATTCAGTAAATCTGGAAAAAGATCAGTTCCTCTTCTCTGGGTCTTCATATATATTGAGAGGTCCAGTGAATACAGAAATGAAACAGGTGGTAATAAATCTATGACCCAAGAAAATAAATACTTTAGATAGTGCTGTGCTGGGGGGTGAGGGGTGGGGGCGGGAAGAAAATGGCAAGTCAATGTAGGAAAGAACACTTTTAACAAGTCACAAATCTTGAAAGACAATGTCAAATATATATATGCAAGGAGCAAAACAAACTATTAGACCCCTTCTAGAGTAACATCTCTTCTAGGTTACTTGGCATTTATAATGTACATTCTGCTCTAATAAAATATAAATACATTTTCTTATAACATTTTCAGATTTACCCTTGAAGTCAATTCTAGGAAGACCCAAATAAAAATCTATCAAGTTTATGTTTCAAAGCCTCAACACTTAAGCTTTTTGCAATGCATAAAAGTGATGTTTAGAAACCTAATGCCACCTATTGCTTTGCATGGGGGGACTGAGACAGGGAGGAGGTAGCTGAGGGAGGCGGGGAAGACAGGCCTCTGTCGTCCCTTCAGGGTAGGGGCACAGGAGCGGGACAGTTTTCCTGGCCAAACGCACATAACCGTGGCCAGGCCTGAGCACGCGCGCGGGAAGGCTGGGGGTGGGGGTGCCAGGGCTCGTGGGCGGCGCAAAGGCTGGTAGTGGACGTTGCGGCCCTACCGCTTCCCGGGCTCTCCCGATGGGCGCCCTCCGAAAGCACAGCAGCAGCGGGCCCGCGCCGTCCGCGCCAGGTACTGGGACTTGGTGGAGCTCATTCCACAAAGGCCACAATTTAGACCCCGGGGTTTGTTCCTTTTTGTTCTTTAAATGTCCCAGTATAGCTTAAAGGAGACTGTTTGCATAAGGCTTGTTGGAGAGTGCAGCACGATTTGCTAGGATGTAGTCTGTTCGAGGTCACTCCTTTGTTTCGCACGAGTGTCTGACCACACTCACGAGGTCCCTAACGCCACTGAATAGGGTATTTGGGCCTCACTGATTTAATCCCTGTAGAAAGTCTATGTTGTGTCCCATACAACTCGTGGCCTTGTTCTAAAAATTAAATCTCCTTGGAGAGGGACTCAAGAAAGATCCTCCAGCATGTTCACAGATAACATGTGGGAATGAAAATAGAGAACACTCCATAATACTTCAGGAAAACAAACAACTGTTTTTAAGAAACTAACTCCTATCATTCTTACCTTGCTTCAGGATTCTTGGGAGAGTAAGAAGTTTGGTTGGTGTAAGTAAGCATTTAGCAGAGCCCAGTACCAAGAGTCCTTCAGGGACATTGGAGCCTCTCTCTGTAGAGAAGGGGGAAAGTACATAAGCCAGTACTGAGGGAAAATTTGTACGGTACATTAAGATGCTGCTTGAATGTATAAACAGGACATTATTTAAATTTCTCTGACATGTTTTCTATTTTCCCCCCATTTTTCATGTGACAGTGGATAAATGGCAGGCAAAAAGCGAGAAATCCAGTTACAGGTGGGCATTATGTATGAACAATTCCTTACTCGGTTCATTGGCACTTGAAGACCTTTTACAGCACCTTCCTTTTTGCAGGCAGTCATCAATAATCAAAGCCTATGGGATGAGATGCTGCAGAACAAAGGCCTAACAGGTACTGGGGCTTCCTCGTGTGCAGTCACCTGGAGTTTGGCCCAGGGCATCTCATGGCACCCAGGGGATCCCTACTTCCAGCATAAAGTCCTGCTATGTCTTTGCCCTTGCCCCTGCCCCAGCACAGGGGTAAGCTGCTGCTTCAGAATCTTTGACTCTGTTCTTTCATAAATATCATCATCTCCTAGTGATCGATGTTTACCAAGCCTGGTGTGGACCTTGCAAAGCAATGCAAACTTTATTCAGAAAATTGAAAAATGAGCTGAACGAAGATGAAATTCTGCATTTTGTTGTAGTAAGGATTTAATTTCCATTAAACTATTGTTTTCTTGTTACTGCAAGTGTTAATCTCTTTAAGTATTGTCTTAATTTAAACCACCTGGCAACTTGTCAAAATGGGCAGTGTTTACTTGGTAGTTTTATCATATGTTTAGTTCTACCTGATCTGAGAACAAACATGATTTTTATACCATTCCTATAACCATGAGGTTATTGACCATGGTTATGAACTTTAGAAAAGTATAAAAATGGATATTTGTCTATTGATCTGTTTCTTTTCACATGAACTTATGCAGTGTGTCTTTTAGACTAAGGGCTACTAGTACAGTTTACTGGGTAGCTTTGGGAAGGACGCTGGACATTTACCAGGTAGCAATTTTCCAATGGTAGTGATTTCCCTCATTTATTTGCCACCCAAAGGTGACAAGGGATTAAAATATTACAGCCAAACTCATTAGAGCTTATCGTATTATTTAATCTGTCCACATTAAGTTATTAGCTACTTAGAGTGTTGTTATCTAATATGGTGTCTTTTGAGCACTGAAATGTGGCTAGCGTGACTGAGGAACTGAATTTTTATTTTTAATTAACTTATTTAAGTTTGAAAACTATACTCAATTCAGTTATTGTAAAACTTTTAAAGTTGTTTGGAAAAACTTGGGTGTGTGATTCTATTTTTTTAACTGTAAATTTTATGAAATCAAATTAGAAACCAATTATTTATGATTTAAAATTTAGCCCATAAGTTGAGGTGTACCCTAAATTTAAAATACACAATAGATTTTGAAGACTTAGTATGAAGAAAAGAATTTGAAATATCTCAATAATGTTTACATTGATCACATGTTAAAATGATAATTTTTTGGATATATTATTGTATAAGAAAGTTGTATCATTAAATATATTCTAACATTAGTTTTACCTGTTTCTTTTTACTTTTTAAGTGGCTACTAGAAAATTTAAAAGTATAAGTGTGGCTCACATTCTGTTTCTATTGGATAGACACATGTCCAAACCTGCCAGACCTAAGATGCAGAAGCAGACAACTAATTACATAGCTTTACCCCTTATTCCTAAAATGCATAATCCCTGATGCAAACATGAAACCTTAACACATTGCATGTTTTCAGGCCTTCCATGACCCCTCCCAACCCACACCTTGGGATGAGATTGATTACTGATCTTAACTTGTGTTTGTCCATCCACTTTTGCAAACACATTGTTTATAGGATTTTCTTTTCTTAGTTCAATGTTATAAATAAACAGTCTAAAGCTTAGAAACTCACCTCATTTTTTTATCTTCAAGATAGTAGGCTGCAAAGAACCAACAAAGAAAAAGAAAAAAAGAGTAAAAAAAATTGAGATAGAGTAGGTGGCTATACACAATTGTTAAATATTTTATCTAGAACTTGACATTGCTTTCTTAAATAAGAGCCCTGTAGTATTTTGTTTTTTAAGGATAATATTCTTTTTTAAAAAATTTGATTTTAGAGAGAGAAAGGGGGGAGAGAGAGAAATATCGATTGATTTCCTCCCGCACGCACCCTAACCAGGGATGGAACCAGCAACCTGGATATGTGCCCTGACTGGGAATCGAACCCATGACCCTTCAGTGCACAGGATGATGCTCCAACCCACTGAGCCACACTGGCCAAGGTGGGCCTGTAGTGTTTTAAAAGGCAGCATTCCATAACAACCTGCTTTACTGTGAAGGGTCAGAACCACCTGAACGAGGTTGGAATGTGATTCTATATTTGATCCTTGGCAAGGAGGAAAACCTAATTTCAGAGGACAGAGAATGATGGAGCCTAAAGGGGATTGCCACATGCAATAGACAATGGGTTGGTATATATAAGTTAAAAAACAGTATCAGAAAAATCTAACAGCTGGCAAATGGATCACAGACAATCAAGCATCATCAGAAAATTCTTATGAATCCTGGCAGTTGTGTTTGTGGTAGGAGTGCAAGTTCATGGGCTAGAGACAATCAGGAAATTCCAGCGTTAAAAAGGAAATTGGGGGTCAATGGGGAGAGGCTGACAACAAGGCAGCCCCCGCTGCTCACCCAGGCTAGCTGGAAGGAAACTTGAGCAGAGGACAGCAAGAGAAGTCCTTAGGCAATGAGATAGTGTAACTTGATGCTGTGTTTCCAGGTGGTCCAGAGTCATTACATCCCTCCTTGTTTGTTGAGTAGTTGAGTATGAGTAGGACCAAACCTGGGATGTGTGTGGGGTGGGGATTTTGATGGAGGCAGCTGAGTGGATGTGGAAGGAAAATTAGACCATATATGTTGTTAGGCTCCTATCTCAGCACAGCTCAGAGCTGTGTGAGGATACAGGGCTGGGGTTTATGACCGTCCTCCCAGGGGTACTCCCCAGCCTACTCCACGACGCATCAGTTCCGTGACTGTCTATCCTACTGGGAAGTGCTAGTAGTCTTTCCAAAATATGTCCTATTTACAATAATAGCTTAACGAAAAAAATCAGTGCGTTGTCCTTAAGTAGTTTCTCTTCTGTTATGTTTGAGAGCACTTAACAGTTGTATATTCATATAGATTGATGCTATTTTTAATATCTGTCCTCCTCCTAAAGGGTAAAAAAATGAATTCATAGCTTCCAAACCCCCATTGTAAGCAATGGAAGGGCGCCCTCTGCCGGATATTTTGCTTTCTGCAGTTAGCCAAGGAAAGGGAACCTTTCTGAACTTGTAAATTTAAATCCAAAATTACGACCTATGAAATTGATTGCCTATTGAAATCACCCTAAGCTGAATGGTCAGTATAATTTTTTTTCTGTTATGTTCCCTTTTAAAAGACTTGAAGACTTGTACTAGCATTGTACCTATACATATAAAAATTCAGTAAATATTATTTATTGTAGTTCTTTTATAATATTAAATGCTTTACTTGTTAGTGCTTTATTATGATATAAACATTGTAATGATGATACCTAATTACTTTTAATATCATCTTTATCATTATAGATTGCTTTCTTTCAGCCTCTTTCAGTCTTTTTTTTTGGACAGGGGTACATACAGCTGAACAGCAGGAAGTCAGGTTGAGGTCAAATGATGCAGGGCCTGACTTTCTGGTGTTTGCAACTTGATCCTTAAAACAACTATAACATACTAAGAGAATGTTGAGTAAATATAAAAATAAAAATTATATATGTATTTGTGTTTTTTATACATAGTGTATCTAATGACTTGGATATAGTTTCTTATATTATCATGTGAAGTATTAATATATTTTTTCCAGGCTGAAGCTGACAGCATTGTGACTTTGCAGCCATTTAGAGATAATTGTGAACCTATTTTTCTTTTTAGTGTTGTAAGTATATTTATTGCCTCAAATGTATTATCAGATTCCAATTTACAGTTAAAGAGCAAGTAGCATTGTAAAATTACCACAGAACTATTTTGATGATACTAATAGATTTTTTTAACTTCATCTTTGCTTATCTAGTAATATATTTTATAACCTGACTTCTAGGAGCTAATACTGGATTGAGAGATTAGACTACCACACACTGAGCTGATCAGAGAAAAGAAAAACAAGATGTATTTACCTTTTTCAAGGAAATAATCAGACACTTGTATGATGAATTATTATTTACAGTAGTGAAAAACTGAAAATTTCTTAGTTACCCAGTAGGAGAGAATTTGCTATAAATATTCATGTATACCAATCCAAGGAAATATCTATATGATCACTACTTTGTAATATATATTACTTTTATCTCTATACTTACTAATGAAGAAAGAAAAGGAATTCACCAAAATGTCAAGTTTTCTATGTATGGGGGAAAGATGCGTAATTTCAGTTTTCTTCTTTATACTTTTCTATATTTTCCAAATATTCTGTGATGAAAATACAACTTTAATAATCAGAAAACTATAATAAGTGTTCTTTTCTAAAAGGAGAGTATACAATTAAGTGCTAACTTGTGTGACAATTGTGTAGCTTCTAGAGAGCTAGAGAACTGGGGTAGTAAGGAAAGGCTTCTCGCAGAGGGCATGGATTTCCTCTGCTGCTGGATATTCAATTGTCATTTTTTATATTAAAAATAATGATTTAAAAACACTTCTTAGATATAACTGTTTCCTTCTGTTAAATAATACTCTTGCAACTATTTCAAGGAACTGAATTACTGAATTAAAACTTTCATTGTAGATCTGGATATGTAGGATTTTATGATTTAGATGAGGGGTCAGCCAGCCTTTTCTGTAAAGGGCCACATACTAAGTATTTTCAGCTTTGCCAAAATACTGGCTCTGTGTTGGGTCATAGTTTGCTGACCCCTGGCCTGGAGGTAGTTTAGGGAACCAGAATGAGTAATTGCATGAAGTAGAAATGGGCTTAAGCTAATGGGACAATGAGGAGGCTCTAGCAGCAGTAGCAGTTAGGAGCATGGGACTGAGGAAGAAAGACTGGGTAGGCGGACCACCTTGTAGAGCCTGGAGCTTTGGGATGAACATCACCCTGCCAAGATAGTCAGGTCTCATCAGTAGACCCGTTCCTATCCTCCTTTAATGGACCATCCAGTTATTTTTCTCTTATCTGCAACCAATGCTCAAAGCATCAGTCCTCCCCTCCTCCCAGCCATGCATGCTCCATCCTTCTAATACTCAGAATTTTTTTTTTTTTGATCCATTTCTCTAGTTCTCCCCTATCTCTCAGGTCCTTTCACTGTGTGACATTTGGAATTGATGTAAACAACTGTCAGGCTTTTAAGATTTTTACCCTTGGCTCTTTAAGTTCCACTTCCTTGAGTAACTTTAAGTCAGGTTCCTTACTTAGGACATTTTCTCTGCTGCCCAGAACTGTTTTCTCAGATTGTTTCTTGAGACCAGAGTCGAATTGATGTTTCCTTAATTCTTACTATTATAACTTTCCTTTCCTCGTTTGTTGGAGGTCCACTCTATTTGATTTCTTCTCCCCCACCTTACTCCTGTCATTTACTGGCCTTCAGATCAGCTGTGTAGATTACTTTTTGTCTGTGTGTGTGTGTTTATTTTTGTTTAAAATATTACAGATGTCCCTTTTTCTCCCCAATGACCCATTTCACCCCTTCCCACCCCCCTCCACAGTCCCTCTCCCCACCATTGTCCGTGTCCTTGGGTTGTGCATATATGCATATAATTTCTTTGGTTACTCTCTCCCCCTCCACTCACCCACCCTCCTCCATCCCCTGATATTCGTCAGTCTCATCTATGCTTCCATGTCATTGAATCTATCCTGTTCATCAGTTTATTAAGTTCTTTAGATTCAACGTATAAGCGAGATCATGTGATGTTTGTCTTTCTCTGCCTCGCTTATTTTGCTTAGCATAATATTCTCCAGGTCCATCCATACTGTCCCAAAGGGTACGAGTCCTTCTTCTTTACAGCTGTGTAGTATTCCATGGTGTAAATGTCCCACAGCTTTTTTATACACTCATCTATTGATGGGCATTTGGGCTGTTTCCAGTTCTTAGCTATTGTAAATTGTGCTGCTATGAACATACGGGTGCTTATATTCCTTCTGATTAGTGTTTCAGGATTCTTACCGTATATTCCTAGAAGTGGGATCACTGGGTCAAACGGCAGCTCCATTTTTAATTTTTTGAGGAACATCCATACTGTTTTCCATAGTGGTTGCACCAGTCTGCATTCCCACCAAGAGTGTACCAGGGTTCCCCTTTCTCCACATCCTCACCAGCACATGTCATTTGTTGATTTGTTGATGGTGGCCATTCTGACAGGTGTGAAGTGATACCTCATTGTGGTTTCAATTTGCATCTCCCTGATGATTAGCGATGTTGACCATTTTCTCTTATGTCTCTTGGCCATCCGTATGTCCTCTTTGGAGAAGTGTCTATTCAGGTCCTTTGCCCATTTTTAAACTGTATTGTTTATCTTTCTCTTGCTGAGTAATATGAGTTCTTTGTACACTTTGGAAATTAGCCCTTTATCAGATGTATCATTGGCAAATATGTTTTCCCAGACTGTGGGGTTCCTTTGTATTTTGAGACTGATTTGTTGTGCAGAAGCTTTTTAGTTTGATATAGTCTCATATGTTTATTTTTTCTTTTGTTTCCCTTGCCCTAGGAGATGTATCAGTGAAAATTGCACTATATGGGATGTCTGTGACTTTACTGCCTATGTTTTATTCCAGGATTTTTACAGTTTTGTGACTTATATTTAAGTCTTTTATCCATTTTGAGTTTATTTTTGTGTATGGTGAAAGTTGGTGGTCTAGTTTCATTTTTTTGCATGTAACTGTCCCTTTTTCCCAGCACCATTTATTGATGAGGCTGTCTATTCTCCATTGTATGTTCTTGCCTCCTTTGTCAATTATTAACTGACCATAATTGTGTGGGTGTATTTCTGGGGTCTCTGTTCTGTTCCACTGGTCTACATGCCTGTTGTTGTACCAATACCAGGCTGTCTTGATTACAATGGCCTTGTAGTACAGTTTGATATCTGGTAAAGTGATCCCTCCCACGCTGTTCTTCTTTCTCAATATGGCTGCAGCTATTCGGGGTCTTTTTTGGTTCCATATAAATTTTGAAATGTTTGTTCTAGATCTGTGAAATATGCTGTTGGTATTTTAATAGGAATTGCATTGAATCTATAAATTGCTTTGGATAGTATGGACATTTTAATGATATTGATTCTTCTAATCCATGAGCATGGTATCTTCTTCCACTTGTTTATATCTTCCTCTATTTCTTTTTTCAGTGACCTGGAGTTTTCCAAGTATAGGTCTTTCACATCCTTGGTTAAGTTTATTCCTAGGTATCTTATTTTTTAGTTGTAATGGTAAACAGTATTTTTTTTTAGTTTCTCTTTCTGAAAGTTTATTGTTGGTGTATAAGAATGGTACTGATTTCTGGATGTTAATTTTGTATCCAACTACCTTGCCAAATTTGTTTATCAAATCTAGAACTACTTTGATGGAGTCTTTAGGGTTTTCTATGTACAATATCATGTCATCTGCAAATAATGACAGTTTTACTTTCTCCTTTCCAATTTGGATACCTTTTATGTTTTCTTCCTGTCTGATGACTATGGCAAGGACTTCCAGTACTATGTTGAATAAGAGTGGTGAAAGCGGACATCCCTGTCTTGTTCCTGTTTTTAAGGGAAATGGTTTTTAGTTTTTGCCCATTCAGTATGATGTTGGCTGTAGGTTTGTCATTTATGGCCTTTATTATGTTGAGGTATGATCCCTCTGTTCCCATTTTGCTGAGAATTTTAATCAGAAATGGGTGCTGGATTTTGTCAAATGCTTTTTCTGCATCTATTGATATGGCCATATGATTTTTGTTCTTCATTTTGTTTATGTGATGTACTGCATTTATTGATTTGAGGATGTTATACCAACCTTGCATCCCCGGAATAAATCCCACTTGGTCGTGGTGTATAATCTCTTTAATGTATTGCTGGATCTGATTTGCTAATATTTTGTTGAGGATTTTAGCATCCATGTTCATCAGGGATATTGGCCTATAATTTTCTTTCTTTGCAATGTCTTTAGCTGGTTTTGGGATTAAGATAATGTTGATCTCATAAAAAAAGTTTGGGAGTTTTCCCTCCTCTTGAATTTTATGGAATATTTTGAATAGAATAGATGTTAATTCTTCTTTGAATGTTTGGTAAAACTGGCCTGTCGATCCATCTGGTCCAGGACTTTTGTTTGCTGGGAGTTTTTTGATTACTGCTTCCATTTCATTAGTTTTATCAGCCTATTTAGTTTTCTGCCTCTTGTTGATTCAGCTTTGGAAGGTTGTATGTTTCTAGGCATTGTTCATTTCACTCATGTTGTCCAGTTTGTTGGCATATAATTGCTCATAGTATTTTCTTATAATCCTTTGTATTTCTGTTGGGTCGGTTGTTATATCGCCTCTTTAGTTTCTGATTTTATTTATTTGTGTCCTCTCTCTTTGTTTCTTAGTGAGTCTGGCTAAAGGTGCATCAATCTTATTTACCTTTTCAAAGAACCAGCTCTTGGTTTCACTGATTTTTTTGTATTGTTTCTTTAGTCTCTATGTCATAAATTGCTGTTCTGATCTTTATTAATTCCTTCCTTCTACTTCCTTGGGGCTTTTCTTGCTGTTCTCATTCTAGTTCTTTTAGTTATTGTGTTAGATGTTTCATTAGAGCTTTTTCTTGTTTCTTGATATAGGCCTGTAAAGCTATGACCTTCCCTCTCAGGACTGCTTTAGCTGTGTTCCATAGATTTTGGGTTGTTGTCTGTTCATTTTCCTTTTTTTATCCATGAAGTGTTTGATTTCTTCCTTGATCTCATTGGTAACCTATTCATTGTTTAATAGCATGATATTTAGCTTCCATGTGTTTGAATATTTTCGAGTTTTTTTTTATAGTGGTTGATTTCTAGTTCCATGGCCTTGTGATGTAAGAAGATGCTTGATATGATTTCCATCTTCTTGGATTTGTAGAGACTTGCCCTGTGCCCTAACATATGGTCTATTTAAAAAAAAAAAAATCTTTATTGATTTCAGAGAGAGGAAAAGAGAGGGAGAATGAGATAGAAACATCAATGATGAGAGAATCATTGATTTATTGTCTCCTGCACGCCCCCAACTGGGGATCGAGCTTGCAACCCGGACATGTGCCCTGACTGGGAATCGAACCAGCGACCTCCTGGATCCTAGGTCGATGCTTAACCGCTGAGCCATACCCAGCTGGGCCATGTGGTCTATTTTTGAGAATGTTTCATGTGCACTTGAGAAGAATGTGTATTCTTTTGCTTTGGGATAAAATGTTCTTTATATGTCATTTAAATCCATTGGGTCTGGTGAGTCATTTAAGATCTCTGTTTCCTTGCTGATTTTTTGTCTTGATGACCTGTCCAATGCTGACAGTGGGGTGTTAAAGTCCCCCACTATAATTGTGTGGCTGTCAATGTCCCCCTTAAAGTCCACCAAGGCATTTTTTATATATTTAGGTGCTCCTATATTGGGTGTGTAAATGTTTATAAGGGTTATTTCCTCCTGTTGGATTGATCCCTTTAGTACTATGTAGTGACCATCTTTGTCTCTTGTTATGGTCTTTATTTTGAAGTCTATTTTGTCATAAATAAGTATTGCTACTTCAGCTTTTTTTACCTTTCCATTTGCATGGAATACTTTATTCCATCCCTTCACTTTTAGCCTGTGTGAATCTTTTGCTCTCAGGTGGGTCTCTTGTAGATAGCATATATTTGGGTCCTGTTTTCTTATCCATTCAGCTACCTTTTGTCTTTTCGTTGGACCATTTATTTCATTTACATTTAAGGTTACTATTGATATCAACTTATTTATTTCATTTACATTTAAGGTTACTATTGATATCAACTTATTTAATGCCATTTTTCCCCTTTATGCTGATGTACCTTTCTCTCACTATTCCTTCTTTTTCTTAAAGCAGTCCTTTTAGCATTTCTTGCAATGCTGGTTTGGTGGTACTGAACTCCTGTAGCTTTTTTTTTTTTTTTTTGTCTGTCTGGGAAGCTCTTTATTTCACCTTCAATTTTAAATGATAGCCTTGCTGGATAAAGCAATCTTGATTGCATGTTCTTGCTTTTCATTACTTTGAGAATTTCATGCCACTCACTTCTGACCTGAAGAGTTTCTTTTGAAAGATCTGATGTCAGCTTTATGGGGGTTCCCTTGTAGGTCACTGCTTGTCTGTCTCTTGCAGCCCTTAATATTCTCTCTCTGTCCTTGACATTTGCCATGTTAATTATGATGTGTCTTGGAGTGGGTCTCTTTGGGTCCCTCTTGTTTGGAATCCTCTATGCTTCCTGAACTTGTGTGGCTTTCTTCCTTACCAGCATAGGGAGGTTTTCTGTTATTATTTCCTCCACCAAGTTCTCTATCCCTTGCTCCCTTTCCTTTCCCTCTGCCACTCCTATAATGCAAATGTTGTTTCACCTCATGTTGTCCCAAAGCTCCCTTAAACTGTCCTCATGCTTTTTAAGTGTTTTTTTCTTTTTGCTGCTCTGATTAAGTGATTTTTTTCTGCCTTGTCTTCTAAGTCACTTATTCTATCCTCTGCTTCATTGAGCCTGCTTTTAATTCCTTCCAGTGTATTCTTGATATCAGATACAGCATTCTTTATTTCTGTAGGATTTTTGTTTATGTTATGTATCTCTTTTCTCATGTTTTCATGAAGATCCTTGATCTCACCATCTAGTGACTTTTCTCATTAATTTCCTTGAGCATCTTTATAATCATTACTCTGAACTCTGTTTCTGATAATTTGCTTAACTCCATCTCATCAAAGTCTTTTTCTGGCGATCTTTTCTTTAATTTGGGGGTTGTTTTTTTGTCTGCCCATTTTGGTGGCTCTTAGTGTTTGTACCTATATGTTAAATATATTTGTTGTCTCCTAGTCTTATGGGAATTTTGTATTATGAGACCAGTGGAACCCAGAGGTGTGTTTTCCTTATACTTCTGAGCTCTTTGCTCTAGGCGTGTCCCTTTTGTGGGTTCTTTGGGCTCTCCTGCTGTGGTTGGGTCTAGATTGTTGTTGACCAGTCCTTGCGAGGACTCTCCTCTCAGGTTGGCTGTGTGTCTCAGCCCCAACCTTGTTGTGCAAGCTGTTGTACGGGTGCTGTCAAGGCAGGACAATACACAACTAAACTTCCAGGGAACAAGAGGTATCTTACAAAATATCTTTACAATCACAGTGAAAACAACCCAAGTGAAAATAGAACTGGGAGAGTGAAGAGAGAGCACAAATTCTAGAGTAAAAAAAAAAAAAGTAAAAATAAGAGAAAGAAAAGTAAAGCTTAGAGAGAGAAAAGTATATTGTTGTTAATAGTGATGAAAATTTAAAAAATAGTAGTAATAAAATAAACTAAAATGTAAAAAATAAAGAAGCTACTGCGAGGTAAAGAGGCAGAGAAAAGATTCTGAAAGAAGGGCCAGCAAAAAATTAAGGGACAGAATAGGAATAGGGTAATAGTTGAAAATGAGAAAATAAAAATACAATAAAGAGAATAAGGGAAACTAACAATTAAACAAAAACACAGGAAGACAGAAGGGAGGAAAAAAGAAAAGAAAGAAAGAAAGAAAGAAAGAAAGAAAGAAAGAAAGAAAGAAAGAAAGAAAGAAAGAAAGAAAGAAAGAAAGAAAGAAGTTATGCAAATGAATTGAGAAGAGAGAGAGAGAGAGAGAGAGATAAAGCCTAGGCAGGGAGGGAGTCCAGTAAGAGGTTTGGGAGAAACTATAGAGAAGAAAAGCAGTAAACTTTGGTACTTGCCTTTCTCTGACTGGCTTATTTCCCTAAGCATAATACTCCCTAGTTCCCTCCATGCTGCCAAAAGAATCAGTGATCCTTCTTTTTACAGCTGCATAGTATTCCATGGTATAAATGTACCACAGTTTTTTTATCCATTCATCTACTAATGTGCTCTTGAGAAGAATGCATATTCTGAAGCTTTGGGGTGGAATGTTCAGTAAATATAAATTAAATCCATCTGATCTAGTGTGTCATTTAGGGTCACTCCTTGTTGATTTTTTGTTTGGAAGACCGATCCAGTGAAATCAGTGGAGTGATAAAATGCTCTACTATGACTGTCTTGCTGTCCATCTCTCCCTTAAAGTCCTCTAGAAGTTTTTTGTTTTTGTTTTTGTTTTTTTTTTTTTAATAAATTTAGGTGCTTCTTTTTTGGGTGCATATATGTTTATCAGGGTTATATGCTCTTGTTGGATCGATCCCTTTAGTATGATGTAGTGACTTTTTTGTCTTTCATTATGGTCTTCATTTTGAAGTCTATTCTGATATGAGTATTGCCACTCCAGCTTTTTTTTTCATTTCCATTTGTATGAAATTCTTTTTCCCATTCCTACACTCTCATCCTGTATGAGTCTTTTGCTTTGAGATGGGTCTCTTGTAGACAGCATATATTTGGGTCATTTTTCTTATCCATTCAGCTACCCTATGTGTTTTTATTGGAGCATTTAATCCATTTACATTTAAGGTTATTATTGATAGATACTTATTTATTGCTATTTTAATTCTTTATGCCTATGTTTCTCTTTCTATTGCTACTTCTAATTACAGCAGTTCCTTTAACATTTCCTGCAATGATGGTTTGATGATGATGTACTGCTTTAGCCTTTTTTTGTCTGGGAAGCTATTTCACCATCTATCTTGAATGATAGTCTTGCTGGATAGAGTAGTCTTGATTTCAGATCCTTGTTTTGCATACCTTGAATACTTCATGCCATTCCCTTCTGGCCTGTAGAGTTTCTGATGAGAAGTCAGCTGACAGCCTTATGGGAGCTTCTTTGTAGATAATAGATTGCTTTTCTCTAGCTGCCTTTAACATCCTCTCTTTGTCTTGAATTCTTGGCATTTTAATTATGATGTGTCTGGGCATGAGCCTCTTTGGATTCTTCCTGCTTGGGGCTCTCTGTGCCTCCTGAACTTGTGTGATTTTTTCCTTGACCAGGTTAGGGAAGTTTTCTGCCATTATTTTATCAAATAGGTTCCCTAATCTTTGTTTACTTTTGACCTTCTCTGGCACTCCTATGATATGCATATTGTTACAGCTCATGTTTTCCCGCAGTTCCCTTAGACTGCCTCCTGTTTTTTAATCATTTTTTCTTTTTGGTTCTCCGATTGAGTAATTTTTTTCTACCCTATCTTCTAATTTGCTGATCCAATCCTCAGCTTCAACTAATCTGCTGTTTATTCCTTCCAATGTATTCTTTATTTCTGCTATGTCATTCTTCATTTTCATCATAGTTTCTATATCTTTTTCATGCTCTTGAGCATCCTTACAATCAGTATTCTGAACTCTGTATCTGATAGAGTGCTTATCTCCATTTCATTTAGCTTTTTCTGGACTTCAATTGTTCTTTCATTTTGGGCTTGTTTTTTTGGTCTCCCCATTTTGGCTTCTTGTTTGGGTTTATTTCTCTGTATTAGGTAGATCTGCTAGGACTCTTAGTCTTTTTGTTGGGTCTCTGTCTGGTGCAGGTCAATGTCAGATGCAGTTTGTGAGTGGCCCTGAGTGCCCTGTTTGGAGCTATCAACAACCCTTGGCTTGAGATCTTCTCTGCTAGACCTGAGTGAGGTTGGACAGGACCAAGATGAACACCAGATCCAGAAGCAGATCAGGCAAAGGGTCAAAGCACTCAGAAGTCTGCCTCTGCTTGCAGCCTGGTTGTTTTGATTCTCTTAATGAGCCTCAGGCTGTATAACTCCATAGGGCAGGGTAGCTGGTTGTTAGCAGTCTCTTAAGTAGCCTCAGGCTCTAGAAACTCCTCTGGGTAGGGAGAGAGGTTCTAGCAGGGCAGGGCAATTGTTTCCCCCTCCAGGCAAAAGCAGCAAATATGTCTGCCTAAAAAAGATGTCCTCTGCAGTATGGGGGAATGACTCAGTACAGTAATCCAGAGGGGTGCCCTCTGATCTCAATCTCCAGAGCCCACAACCCTAGGTTCTCCTCACACAGCTCCAGTCCACTCTGCCCTCCCTCTGCTGGAGCCCAAGGTGAGTGGCTAGACATGTAACTGTGCATTGGCTCTTTAAGAGGGTGCCTGCATTTCTATCCATCTCTCCCTGGCGGACAGAAACCTGGCTGCTTTACACAGCCAGATGTCATGTGGGTAACTTTCTCAGTTCTGGTGCTCTTGGCTGGGAAGCCCAGCCTGGGGTTTAGGCCCCAGAGGCTTCAGTGGGAAACCCCCACAGCTGAGGTATCCCTCCAGAACTTCAGCTGTTGCCTGTGGGAGCACAGCCAGCTCTTGTGCCTCCGCATTTCCTACCAGCCTCTATGGGGTCCCTAATTTTCCTTTTTGGTTATAAAGGTTCTCCCCAGCTCGTCTTCAGTTGTAGTTGATTATTCAGGATGTTTTTTTATATTTTAGTTGTAATTCCAGTTTTGCCATGACAGAGTATCAGTGTTTCTTCCACTCAGTCTGCCACCATCTTTAATCCTAGGATCCAATTCTTATAGATGCACCAGTTTTTTGTTCCTCTCTTGATGATACCTGTCATGGTTGTTATTTCACATGTATTTATGTTATTTTTTGTTGTTATTGCTGTCTGTCTGTTTGGTTTTTGGTAATTTAACTAGGTCAGGTATTAGGTATTAATAGGTCAGGTAATAATAGACCAGACTATTGTGTCATACTATAATGCCTGGTACAGTGCTAGTAAAAAGATATTTAATAATTATGTGCTGAAATACAGGAAAAGGCTACATAATATCAAATATAATCAAAGGGTAATATTGGTAGGCCTACATAGAACCGTTGAAATGCAATGCAAGGATGGCCTATCTTTGGCTGTAGGGGGAAGGAAAAACTGGAGATAGAACTCAAAGAGCTGGGTTTACCAAATCAAGACATACTTCTGATATCTTATATTAAAATGGCTAATACAGTTGCTAAGAGAGGGTTGGTGGAGGTGTAGGTTACTTAGTTTAGTTGCAGTGTTAATTTTTACCTACCTTGAAAATGAAAATTTTCTTTATGCTTTCTTTTTCTTTATAGAATGGCAAAATTGTTGCAAAGATTGAGGGTGCAAATGCACCTCTTGTTAGTAAAAAAATTATTAGTTTGATCAATGAGGAGAAGAAAATTGCAGCAGGTGAAATGGTTCGCCCTCAGGTAATACTTTGGACTACTGACTACTTTGTTTTTTTAAAAAATGCATTAAATATTTTTTGTTGTTTTTCTAAAGGATTTTTCCTGATTTTATAGCTGTCTAGGTGTCTAAATGTTGCAAACTTTCTGGGAAGTATTTTGGAAATATGAATCAAAGGACTTAAAAAAACCATGTATCCTTTGAGCAATTACACTTCCAATAATTTTTCCTAAAAAGATAATGAGACAAATATATTTAAAAAGTGTTTATTGCAGTGTTGTCTGTTATTAAAAATTTGGAATTAGACACTGGAGAAGATTGCAGTGGAGCAGGTGGATCTTGTGCACCCCTTCTCCCAGAACCAAATTGGAAATAAAATTAAATTGGGGAACACCTACTCTGAATTATCAACTGAAAACTACCTGAAGAGGAGATTTTTAAACAATGAAGGGCAAAAACTACATGGAGACTGGTAGGAAGGGCGGGGTTGAGAGAGGGGCTGGCCCTGCTACCAAGGGCAGCAGGCCTATGGTGGGGAGGAATACCTGGGTTGCAGCCAGGTGGGGGTGGGGTGGGGAAGGTTCTCCTGAGAGGACTGAGGCCTGGCCACAAACTCAGCACCCCTAGGTAGCATCCAGTGGTGAAAGGTGGCAGGGCTTCTATCTGCCATGGAGAGATGGAGCCTGCTGAGAACAAATTCACCTTTTTATGTTTTTTAAGGGCCAGTCACAGAATTTTTGTTCACAGCCATTCACCCTGGGCTTCAGCAGATGGAAGGAGGTGTGGACTGGAGTAACTGGAGGAGAGTCTGGGGTGGGAGGCACTGGGGAGAGATGTGGGAGAGCAGATGCTGAGATCCATGTTCTTGGTCATCCCCAATGATACCACAGCAGCCAGTCTTCTTGAGAGGCACACACCCCTCCCAATAGCAGCAGCCTGGAAAGAGGCAATTACCTGAGTTAAGGCTTGCTCCACTCTCTGGAATCTTGCTTGCTCCATCCTACATCTGGGCCCTTGCTGAGGAGGCAGCAGCAGAGACCCAGCCTGTGGGTCTGGGCAGACTTGGGGGGCATCAGTGACTGGCTTTAGGGTGGGGTCCACACTTTCCTGGGAACCTGGCTGGTCTTTTCCACTCATGGGAGAGCTGATAAAAACTCCCAGCTTCCAGCAGACCCAATTGGCCTATGAGGTGGTCTGCCCTGTCAGGGAAATATTTCAGGACAGACTCAGATGTGTGGCTCTGGGACATCTATCTTCCCTGAAGTTTTGAAGATATCTTTCACAGGAGATTCAGAGGTCCCATCATCAGGATTCCACTTGAAGTCCTATCAGAAACAACGTTTTCAGTGACTAAGTCTGACAGCCTGCCTGCAGATGGAGGTGGGCAGAAGCAGCTCCCAAGGTGCCTTGGGACACTTGTTGACTTACTCCTGAGCCCTATGATGCTAAAAGCTAGCTGTGGAGTTCAGTTTGGCCCCTCTGGTGCACAGCCAAACCCACCAGAGGAAGTCACAAACTGTGGATTTCTTGAAGCTTCCACCAGATTACTGAGAGCAAATTGGCTAGCACTGAAGTACTACTCAGGTAGCCTGGAACTGACACACAAAACAACCTCAAATAACGTAAGAGCAAGACCCAAAGGGAGAACCCAGCAAGCACTAAACTCTGCTGAGACAAAACCCACTTTGCTCTTTTTCATTATTTTCTTTATTTTTTCTTTTTATTGCTTTATTATTATTTTTTTCTCTTATATCATATTTCTTATTTTTCTCTTATTTTCTTATCCTATTTTCTCTTTCTCTTTTCTTAATTTTTTCTCTTTCTTTTCTCTTTTTTACTGTTTTTTCCTATTATTTATTTTTTTCTCTCCCTTCCTTCCTTTCATATTCTTTTCTCTCTCCCCTTTTTTCTTCTTATATTGTTTTTTTCTCTTTTATTATTTTTGTTCTTTTTTCTATTTCCTAAATCTTTTTTCTTTTTTGTGGTTGTTTTTGTTGTAGGTGTTGGGTTCTTTAGTATGTTTCTGTTCTGTTTTGTTTTGTTTTGTTGTGTCAGCACCTGTACAACAGCTCCCATGACATGATTGAGATTGAGCTTGACAGGCAGCCAACCTGAGGGGATATTCCACACATGAATGGGACAAAAACAATCAAGGCCAAATTATAATAAGAGGGTCTGAATAACTCACACAAAGGACATTCCTAGAGCATCCAGCTAAGGAGATCAAGGAGACTGCACAATTGGGTCTCACAGGAAACTTAATACATAAGGACATTCCATAAAGACTGGGAGTCATAGCAGTTCTATCTAATACACAGGAACAAAACAAAGAGACAACTAAAATGGAGAAACAAAAAACCACCCTCAAATGAAAGAAAAAGAGGAATTTCCAGAAAAAGAGCTAAATGAAATGGAGGCAAATAATTTATCAGAGAGAGAGTTTGAAGTAATGGTTTTAAGGTTGCTCAAAGAAATTAGTGAGAACTGCAAGAAACTCAGTGGGAAATACAGCAGCATGAAAAAGAAATCGAAAGCATCAATAAGAGCCAGTAAAAATGAAGATACAATATCTGATATCAAGAATACAAGGGAAGGAATTTAAAGTAAGCTGGGTGAAAAAGAGGATTGAATCAGCGAGTTGGAAGGCAAGATAGAAAAAAACCCAATCAGAGGAACTAAGAGAGAAAGGATTTTAAAAAATGAGTATAGTTTAAGGAAACTTTGGTACAATATGAAACATAATACTATCCACATCATATGTGTGACAGGAGAAGAAAGTGAGCAAGGGATAGAAAACCTGTTTGAAGAAATGATGACAGAAAATTTTTCTAACCTGGTGAAGGAAAAGGTCACACAAGTTCAGAATGCACAGAGTCCCAGTCAAGATGAACTCAAAGAGACCAACACCAAGATACATCATAATTAAAATGGCAAAGATTAAAGACAAAGAGGGAATCTTAAAGGCAGAAGGAGAAAAGTAATTTGTTAGCTACAAAGGAGCTCCCATCAGACTGTCAGCTGATTTCTCAGAAACTCTACAGGCCAGAAGAGAATGGCATGAAGTATTCAAGGTAATGAAAAGCAAGGACCTGAAACCAAAACTAACTTTATCCAACAAGGCTATCTTTTAAAATTGAAGGGGAAATAAAGAGCTTTCCAGAAAAAAAAAAAAAAAAAAGGCTAAAGGAGTTCTTTACCAACAAACCAGAATTGTAAGAAATGTTAAAGGGACTGCTTTAAGAGGAAGACATACCCAGAACAAGGAACATAGGTTTAAAGAAAAAAATGGCAATAAATAAGTACCTGTCAATAATAATCTTAAGTGTAAATGGAATTGATGCCCCAATCAAAACACTGAGGGTGCCTGAATAGATACAAAAACATGACCCATATATATGCTATCTACAAGAGACTCACCTCAGAACAAAAGAAATGGAACAGAAATGGAAGTTGAAGAGATGGAAGAAAATATTTCATTGAAATGGAAAAGGAAAAGCTGAGGTAGCAGTACTCATATCTGACAAAATAGACTTCAAAGCAAAGGCTACAAAAAGGAACAAAGAGGTGACTACATAATACTAATGGGATCAATCCAACAAGAATTCATAACCCTTGTAAACATTTATGCACCCAATACAGGAACACTAAATATATAAAAAAGCTCATGGTGGCCCTGACAAGTTTGGCTTAGTGGTTAGTGGTCAGGCTGAGGGTTGAATGGTCCTGGGTTTGATTCCGGCTAAGGGCATGTACCTTGGTTGCAGGCTTGATCCCTGGCCCCTGTGGGTGCAAATGCATGATGCAGCCAGTCGATGTGTGTCTCTGTCCCTTCAGTTCTCTCTGAAAAGCAATGGAAAAACTATCCTTAGGTGAGGACTGAAAAACAACAAAAAACTCTTGGTGGACTTTAAGGCGAGATCAGCAGAAATACAATCATAGTAGAGGACTTTTACACTCCACTATCATCACTGGATAGATATTTCAGAGAAAAAATCAACAAGGAAAAAGTGATCTTAAATGACACACTAGATCAGATGGATTTAACTGGTATTTACAGAATATTTCTTCCCAAAGCAGCAGAACATACATTCTTCTCAAGTGCACATGGAACATTCCCAAACATAGACCACATGTCAAGACACAAAATTAGTCTTAACAAATTTAAGATTCAAATAATATCAACCATGTTTTTGGATCTCAATGGCATGAAACTAGAAATCAACTACAATAAAAACCTCTAAAACACTCAAACGGTGTTTATGGAGGCTAAATAGCCATTATTAAACAATGAATGGATTACCAAGGAGATCAAGGAAGAACTATAAAAATTCCTGGAAATAAATGAAAATGAACACAAAACATCCCCAAATCTATGGGACACTATGAAAGCAGTCCTGAGAGGGAAGTTCATAGCATTGCAGGCCTACCCCAAGAAGCAAGAAAAAATCTTAAATGAACAATCTAACCCTACAGCTAAAAGAACTAGAAAAACAACAACAATAAAAGTTCAGAATAAACAGAAGGAAGGAAATAATAAAGATCAGAGTGGAAGTAAATGACATAGAGACTAAAAAAATATATACAAAAGATCAATGAAACCAAAAGTTGGTTCTTTGAAAAGATAAACAAGATTAATGGACCTTTAGCCAGACTCAACAAGAATAAAACACAGAGGACCTATAAAAGTAAAATCAGAAATGAAAGAGGTGAAATAACAACTGACAACACAGAATTAAGAAGGGTTGTTAGAAAATACTATGAGCAACTATGTGCCAACAAACTGGACAAACTGTGCGAAACAGACAAATTCCAAGAAACAATATTTCAAAACTCAGGATGATTCAGAAAATCAAAATATATCAATAACACCTAATGAAATTGGATCAGTAATTAAAAAAATTCCCAGGGGATATAACTTGAGGACCAAATGGATTCACAGGCAAATTTTACCAAACATTCAAAGAACTAACACCTATCCTCCTTAAACTATTCCAAAAATTCAAGAGGAGAGAATGCAAATTCTTTTTTTTATTTTAAGTTTACCTTTATTGTCCAAAGTGCTACAGATATCTCCCCTTTTTCTCCCATTGATCCCTTCCATCGTGCATCCACCGCTCCCCCTCAGGCCTTCACCACACTATTGTCTGTGTCCATGGGTTATGCATATATGCATATAAGTTCTTTGATTAGTCTCTCCCTACCCACTCCCCCACCCCTGGTTTTCCACTGAGATTCATCAGTCTGTTGCATGCTTCTATATCTCTGGATCAATTTTGCCGCTCAGTCTGTTTTGTTTATTAGATTCCATATATGAGTGAGGTCATGTAAAGCTGAATCAGGAAGAATCAGAAAACCTGAATAGACTAATAATAATAGGCTGTTTTGCATTACCTTGAATATTTCAAAGCAGTAATAAGAAAATTCCCAGTAAACAAAACCCCTGGTCCAGACTGCTTCACAGGGGAGCTTTCTAATTCTTTAAGTTATAAGGTTAGATAGTTTACAAAAACTTTTTTTGCTTTTTGAGGTAGGCCTGTAGTGCTATGAACTTCTCTCTTAGGACTGCTTTCACTGTCTTGATTTCTTTCTTGATCTTATTGGTAACCCATTCATTGCTTAATAACATGCTATTTAGCCTCCATGTGTTTGAATGTTTTTAAATGTTTTCACTCTAGTTGATTTCTAATTTCATGCCATTGTGATCTGAGATGCTTTATCTGATTTTGATCTTCTTGAACTTGTAGAGACTGGTTTTTCATCCTAACATGTGGTATATCTATGAGCATGACCCATGTGCACTTGAGAGGAATCTATATTCTGAAGCTTTGGTGTGAAATGTTCTGTAAATATCAATTAAATCCATCTAATCTAACGTGCCATTTAGAGTCACTGTTTCTGTGTTGACTTTTTGTCTGGAAGATCTATCCGGTGAAGTCAGTGGGATGTTAAAGTCCATGACTATGACTGTATTGCTGTTGATTTCTCTCTTAAAGTCCTTAGGGTTATTGATAGGTTGTTACTTACTGTCATTTTGATTCTTTATGCCTGTGTTTCTCTCTCTCTCTCTTTCTTCTTCTTCTTATTACAACAGTCCCATTAACATTTTCTGTAATGCTGGTTTGGTGGTGATACACTACTTTAGCCTATTTTTCTTTTCTTTTCTGGGAAGCTCTTTATTTCACCATCTATTTTGAATGACAGCCTTGCTGGAGAGAGTATTCTAGGTTTCCGATCTTTGTTTTGCATTACCTTGAATACTTCATGCCATTCTGTTCTGGCCTGTAGAGTTTCTGATGAGAATTTAGCGGACAGTCTTATGGGAGCTTCTTTGTAGATAACAGATTGCCTTTCTCTTGCTTCCTTTAATATCCTCTCTTTGTCATGAAATTTTGGCATTTTAATTATGATGTGTCTGGGTGTGAACCTCTTTGGATTCTTCCTGCTTGGGACTCTCTGTGCCTCCTGAACTTGTGTGACTTTTTCCTTGACCAGGTTAAGGAAGTTTTCTGTCATTATTTCTTCAAACATGTTCTCTAACCCTTGCTTACTTTTGACCTCCTCTGGCACTCCTATGATGTGAGTATAGTTACATTTCATGTTGTCCCACAGTCACTTAGACTATCCTCCTGTTTTTTAATCATTTTTTCTTTTTGGATTTCTGATTGAGTGATTTTTTTTTACCCTGTTTTTAAATTCACTAATCTGACCCTCAGCTTCCCTTAATCTGTTGTTTATTCCTTCCAATATATTCTTTATTTCTGCTATGTTATTCTTCATTTCTGACTGGTCAGTTTTCATAATTTCCATATCTTTTTTTTTGCCTTTAAGCATCCTCACAATCAGTATTCTGAACTCTATATATGATAGATTGCTTACCTCCATTTCATTTAGCTCTTTTTCTGGAGACTTCTCTTATTCTTTTATTTGGGGTTTGTTTTTTTTTGTCTCCCCATTTTGTCTGCCTGTTTGGATGTGTTTCTATGAATTAGTTGTATTTTCTAGGACTCCTAGTCTTTTGGGTGGTCTCTGGTGTAGGCTAATGTCAGATGCTATTTGTGACTGACCTTGAGTACACTGTTTGAAGTTTTCTGCACTCCACAGCTTGTGGTTTCCTCTACTGTGGCTGCGTGCATTTGTTCAGGACCAAAATGCACACCAAAGTGTGCTTTTTCAAGGCCTGTGTCCAGAAGCAGATCAGGCAAAGGGTCAAAGCACTCTGAAATCTGCCTCTGCTTGCAGAGAATCAACCTGATTCTCTTAATTAGCTTCAGTCTGTACAAAACACCACTGAGTAGGAAAAGAGGTTTGCCAACAGGGTGAGGCAATTGCCTCCCCCTCAGGCAAAAGCTGCTTGGAAGGTAAATGTATGGGGGAATGACTCAGCACAGGAATTCAGAAGAGTTCCCTCTGATCTCTGTCCCCAGAGCCCACAATGCAAGGTTTTCCTCACACAGCTCCAGTCTATTCTTCCTTTCTTCTGCTGGAGCTCAAGGTGAATGTCTGCACATGAAATTTTGTGCATTAGCTCTTTAAGAGGATGCCTGCATTTCCATCTGTTTCTCCCTGGCAGACAGAAACCCAGCTGCTTTTCACAGCCAGATGTTATGTGGGAACCTTTCTCAGTTCTGGTGCTCTTGGCTGGGAAGCCCGTTCTTGAGTTTAAACCCCAGAGTCTTCAGTGGGAGCCCCCCACAGCTGAGATATCCCTTCAGACCTTCAGCTGCTGCCCATGGGAGCCCAGCCGGTCCTCTTGCTCCTGTACACTGCCTATCAGCCTCTATGTGGTTTCCACTTTTCTTCTTTGATCATGAGGGTGCTCTTTAGCTTGTATTCAATTGCAGTTGATTATTCAGGATGGTTTTTGTATATGTCAGTTGTAATTCCAGTTTTGTCCCAAGAGAGTGTCAGTGTAGCTTCCCCTCAATCTGCCACCATCTTTAATCTCCCACACTCTTTATGAAGCTAGCATTATCTTAATTCAAAAACCAGTTAAAGACACTGTGAGAAAACAAAATTATAGGCCAATATCCCTGATGAACATATATGCTAAAATCCTCAACAAAATATTAGCAAACTGGATCCAGCAATATAGTAAGAAGATCATACACCATGACCAAGTGGAATTTATTCTGTGGATGCAAGGCTGGTACAATATCTGCAAATCAGTAAATGTGATACATCACGTAAACAAAATGAACAATAAAAAGCACAGATCATATCAATAGATGAAGAAAAAACATATAATAAAATCCAGCACTCGTTTATGATAAAAAAATCTCAACAAGGTGGGAATAGAAGGATCATAACTCAACATAATCAAGGCCATATATGACAAACCTACAGCAAACATTATATTCAAAGGGGAAAAACTAAAAGTGTTTCACTTAAGGTCAGGAACAAGACAGGTATATCCACTTTCAGCACTCTTATTCAACATAGTGCTGGAAGTCCTAGCAATAGTGATTAGACAAAGAGAAGAAATAAAAGGCATCCAAATTTGGAAAGAGGAAGTAAAACTGTCATTATTCACAGATGACATGAAAATCCTAAAGATTCCACTAAACAACAACTCAATCTAAATAAATAAATTCAACAAAGTAGCAGGATTTCTGGGTACAAAATTAATACCTAGAAATTAGTGGCATTATTATACACCAATAATAAATTCTCACAGGGAGAAACTAAGAAAGCTCATTTACTATTGCAACAAAAAAATAAGATACCTAGGAATAAACTTAACCAAAGAGGTAAAAGACCTGTACTCAGAGAACTGTATGACACTGAAGGAAGAAAATGCAAACAAGTGGAAGAATATATCATATTCATAGATTAAAAGAATTATCGTTAAAATGTCCATTTTACCCAAAGCAATCTATAGATGGAATGCAATTCCTATTAAAATACCAATGGCCTATTTTACATATCTAAATCTTACAAAAATTTATATGGAACCAAAAATGACCCTGAATAGTCTCAACTATTCTTGAGAAAGAAGGATCTTGAGAAAGAAAAACAAAGTGGGAGGTATCACACTACCTGATATAAAACTGTACTACAAAGGCACTGTAATAAAAACAGCCTGGTACTGGCATATGGATCAATGGAATAGAACAGAGAGCCCAAAAATCAATCCATGCCTTTATGATCAATTAATATTTGACAAATGAGGCAATAGCATACAATGGAGTAAAAACTGTCTCTTCAAAAAATGATGTTTGGAAAATTGGACTGGTACATGCAAGAAAATGCAACTTAGACCACCAACATACATCATTCACAAGAATAAACTCAAAATGGATAAAAGACTTAAATGTAAGTCATGAAACCATAAAATCCTAGAAGAAAACATAGGTGGTTAAATCTCTGACATCTTTAGCTGCAATATTTCTGTTGATAAGTCTCTGGGGCAAAGGAGACAGAAAAATATAAACAAATGGGACTGCACCACACTAAAAAGCTTCTGCACAGCAAAAGAAACCATTAACAAAATGAAAAGGGAGCCCACTGTATTGGGAACATATTTATCCATGATTCATCTGATAAGGCATTAATTTCCAAAATGTATAAAGGACTTAATTCAACTCAACATCAGGAAGACAAATAATTGAATTAAAAAATGAGCAAAGAACCTGAACAGATACTTCTCCAAAGAAGTCATACAGATGGCCAATCAACATATGAAAAAATGCTTAAGGTTATTAATCAGAAGGATGTAAATTAAAACTACAATAAGGTATTCCCTCACAGCTGTCAGAATGGCTACTATCAATAAATCAACAAGCAACAGTGCAGAGAAGGATGCGGAGAAAAGGAAACCCTAGTTTACTGTCGATGGGAATGCAGATTGATGCAGCCACTGGAAAACAGTATGGAGTTTCCTCAAAAAATTAAAAATGGATCTGCCATTTGACCAAGCAATCCCACTTATGGGTGTATATCCTAAGAATCCTGAAGCACCAATCAGAAAGAATATATACCCTCCTATGTTCACAGCAGTATTAAATACAATAGCTATGATCTGGAAGCACCCCAAGTGCCCATCAATAGATGAATGGATAAAAAACTGTGGTACATTTGCACAATGGGATACTATGCAGCTCTAAAAAAAGAAGGAATTCTTCCCCTTTGCAACAGCATGTGTGGACCTGAAGATTATTATGCTAAGCAAAATAAGCCAGTCAGAGAAAGACAAATATATGTTCTCACTATTATGTGGAATCTAATGAACAAAATAAACTGATGAACAAAATAATGCCAGAGACATGGATACATGGAACAGATTGAGAAATATCAGAGAGGAGGGGGCTGGGAGGCCTGAATAAAGGAATGTAAAGAGATTAGTTAAAGAACATATATGCATAGCTGATGGACACAGACAATAGTGTAGTGAAGACCAAGAGGGGAGGGCACTGTTTGGAGCCAGGCATATATTGGGGAGAATGGGAGACATCTGCAATAGTGTCAACAATAAAATTTTAATTATCAGACGAAAGGGAACTTTAGTTCCCAGCAAAATATAATTTAAATTGTAAATGTAATTTTTATATTTTTTAACATCAGTAACATATATTAAAAGATAACTTTAATAATAAACAATACATTTTCTTTATAAATGTTTTTACTTTTCATAAATAACTCAAAAAATAGATAAGATAGAGGCAAAAAAGTAAATGCCTGCAGAGCTGAATTTAAATGCCCAAAAAAGCTCCGGCCTGGAGACCCCACTACGGGAATTTAAATGTCGTCTTTTAAAGGTTAAATTAGAAACAACATTTTGAATCAACACAAATGCTAGCAACAGTCAATACATAAAATATCTCTAATTTATTTCATAATTATTCAAATCCACAGTAGAATGTTATTTGGTGTGTTTTAGCTCTATATTATTGATGTGGAAAGAGGCCAAGATAGATGAATAAAAATAGTACACTTACATTGGATATTTAGTATGAGACCTTCTGTGTTGAAGTGTATTACTGTGTAAGAATAAATAAATATTTTAAGAAACAAATCATAAAGCATGTGGAGGTATGAACATAATAGCACAAGAAAGTAAGCCACACAAAAAAGTGATCAGAAATATAGGAAAATAAACAGGAGAAACTGGTTGTAATACACAAGCACAAACATACACACAACAAACAACAACAGCAAAATACAAGGGAAAGCATAAATTCAAGAAACAGAAAGTAGAGACTAGCCAGGAAATATTGAAAAATAGAATGATGAGACTGTATAGGCCCAAACTTTTGCAAGTACTTGCTATAGAAATTTCAGTTTAAATCAAGAAAGGATAAACAGTTCAATAAAGGGGCTTAGGAATACTGGGTTTACTATTTGCATAAAAAGTTGTATCATTTTCTCATACATACATACATATATAAACAACAGATGAATTAAAGAGCTGAAAACAAAGAAACTAAGTGTAAATATTAAAAGAAATATTGGCAAACTCTTATATTGTCATAGGTTGAGGAAGTCCATATTAATATAATACAGAACAGAGATATCAGAAAGGAAAAGTTGATAGATTTGATTATTTAAAACTGAAGTGTACTCTAAAATGTAAAAGGAAGGCAGTAAACTGGGAAAAATGCTTGCACTATGTGTTATTGTGCTAATATTGACAGTATCTACAAAGTACTTTGTTAAGAGCATTAAGAAAAAAATGATCATTTTGATGGAAAAATGATAAATGACAAATATAAAGAATTTACATTTATTATAATAATTTTTCTTATCTAAGAACATTTTTCTTGACTTTTTCAGGGAATCATCTCCTCTGTCTCTCCCCATTTCCCCCGCTTCTTTTTAAAAATTACAATTACTAGGAATTATTGAGGACTTACTGTTTTGCTAAGCTTTACAAGCAGATCTCCTGATTTAATTCTTACAGAAATCTTTTCACCTCCAGTTTTGTTGAGATATAATTGAGATAGCATTGTATTAGTTTAAGATGTACAACATAATGACTGATATATGTATATATTGCAAAATGATTATCACACCAAAGTTAGTTAACATCTGTCACCTCCCATGATTACATTTTTTTGTGTGTGATAAGGACTTTTAAGATCCCTCTTAACAATTTTCAAATATACAATATAGTATTAACTATAGTCACCATGCTGTATATTATACCCCAGAGCTTGCTTATAACTGGAAGTTTGTACCTTTTAACCAACTTCATTGAATTTCCCAACTCCCAACCCTCCACCTCTGGCAATTATCATTCTGTTTTCTGTATCTATGGCTAGTTTTTTTAGATTCTACATATAAGTAAGATCATATAGTACTTGTCTTTCTCTGTCTGATCTATTTCAGTTAGCATAATGCCCCCAAGATTTATCCATGTTGTCAAAAATGGTAAATTTTCCTTCTTTCTTTATAGATGAATAATATTTTATTGTACATATATACTTCGTTTTCTTTATCTTTTCACCCGTTATGGACACTTAGCTTGTTTTCATATCCTGACCATTGTAAATACTCTTGAGCCTTGAAAACACGGGGGTTAGGAGAACCAGCCCTTGCACAGTCATAAAATCACTATATAACTTTTGACTCCTCTCAAACTCAATCCTTCCTCAGTGTATAAATGGAATTGGTTTTAGGACACCTGCAGACACCTGCAGACACCAAAATCCACCAATGCTCAAGTCCCTCATATAAAATGGAATAAAATAATGCGTACCGTCAGCCCTCTACTTCAATGGATTCCCAACCATGGGTCAAAAGTACTGCTTTTGATTTGCATCTAGATGCAAAACCCAGGGATATGGGTGGCTGACTGTATGTTTATTGAAAAAAATCTGTCTATAAGTACCCACACAGTTCAAACCCATGTTGTTTAAAGGTCAACTGTAATGCTGCAATAAACATGGGAGTGCAGATAACTTTTCAAGATAGTGACTTAATAGGTAGTAATAGCAGTCTCTTAAGATCCTTTGTATTTCTGTGGTATCAGTTGTAATGTCTACTGTTTTATTGCTAATTTTATTTGAGTTCTCTCTTTTCTTTAGAGTCTAGCTAAATGGTTTGTGTTTTCTTTTTTTTTTAAAAAAATAGCACTTAGTTTCATTGATTTTTTTTCTATTGTATTTTTAGTTTCTATTTTATTTATTCCTGCTCTGATAACTTTGGTTTCATTTATTCTTCATTTTCTAGTTTCTTGAAGTGTAAAATTAGATTGTTTATTTGAGATTTTTTTTTAAGTGTAAGCATTTATTGCTATAAACTTCCCTCTTAGAACTCTTTTGTTACATTCCTTAAGTTTTGATATGTTGTATTTCCATTTTTATTGGCTTCAAAGAGTTTTTAGATTTGTGTTTTGATTTTTTCTTTGACCCATTGGTTGTTCAATAGTATGTTGTTTGATCTTCATATATTTATGTATTTTCTAGTTAATTTTTAGTTTTATACCATTATGGTCAGAAATATGCTTGATATAATTTTCATCTACTTAAATCTACTAGGACTTGTTTTGTGGCCTAACATATTATCTATCCTAAAGGATGTACCATGTGTACTTGAGAAGAATGAGTATTCTGTTGCTTTTGGATGCAATCTTCTGTAAATGTCTCTTAAATCAATCTGGTCTAACATGTAGTTTAAATTCAATGATTTAATTGATTTTCTGTCTGAATGGTTTATCCATTGCTGGTTCTTCTGAACAAACCAACACCAGCCCTGCTGGCTGCCAGAACCAGGCTATCAAGGGATGTGTCCTCTGGGAGGCAGCCACAAAAGCTGACATACCAGATGTGCACTCAATCTATTGTTTTTATTTTTATTGATTTCAGAGAGAGGAAGGGAGAGGGAGAGAGAATAGAAACATCAATGATGAGAGAGAGTCACTGATCAGCTGCCTCCTGTACATCCCCTACTGGGGATCAAGCCCCCAACCTGGGCATGTGCCATGACTGGGAATCCAATGGAGATCTCCAGGATCAAAGGCTGATGCTCAACCACTGAGCCACGCTGGCCGGGCACTCAATCTATCTTTATGTGAACATCAGAGCCCTGGGACAGAGAAGAGGGAGAGTGCAAAGATGGCACTTGCCACCTTCCCTGGTTTATGGAGAAAATTTCAGTTAGAGCTACATGTGTGTCAGACTAAGCCTGACCCTCAGGCTGCAGCCCCTCTTATAGAACAACATCCTGTTTTAATTAATAACAATAGATATATAAGAAATTTATTAAATCACATTTATTTTATATATTCAATTTTGTTGGACACATCTGTTATTTACCTTTATTATTTAATTGCCTTTTCTAGCACAGCAATGTATGATAGTAATAAAATATAAGGCACAATATGAGCCACATACATACTTTAAAATATTTTACTAGTCACAAAAGACACAATAAAAAAGAAACAGTGAAACTAAATTTAAAAAATTGTTTATTTAATCCAGTATATTCAAAAGATTCTATTTAAATATATACTGAATATAAAAAATAAGGTATACTACCTTCACTTTTTTATACTAAATCTTTGGGATATGTTGTGTGTTTTTCACTTATGATACATTTTAATTAGGACTAATTTCATTTCAAGTGTTTAGATAAACTTATGTGGCTAGTGGCTACCCTACTGGCCAACAAAAATTCAACAAAATGCAAAGTCAGATCAGTTTTGAAGTTATATCTGGCATAATTATCTTATTCCTGATTTTAATAAAGGTGAATGCTTCCAGTATAGTTATATCCAAATATTTTTGAGTATTCCATTGAGAATCTGAAGTTACTAATTCTCTTGCCAAAACAATGTTTATATATAAATATATAAAGAATCATAGAAGCACTTTTTGGGCTTCTCAAGTAATTTAGACCCCCATCCCTCCCATCCTTTCTAGTATTTTACTCTATAGTAGGAAATGGGTTATTATTTTGAGCAAGACTTTTTTTAAAGTTAAGGTAGTATCTTTTGGTTTCTAATTTACTAATAGTAATGGTCAGAAATGGATCTTGAAACAGCAAATACTCTTTTTATGTTTTAACATGATAATTATGTATTTATTGTTTTATTTTATTTTTAAAATATATCTTTATTGATTTCAGAGAGAGGAAGGGAGAGGGGGAGAGAGAGAGATAAATGTCAATGATGAGAGAGTCATTGATTTGGCTTCCTCCTGCTCACCCCCACAGGATCAAGCCACAAACACATGCCCTGACCTTGAATTGAAGGGATCTCCTGGATCATAGATTGACACTCAACTGCTGAGGCACACCAGCTGGGCTATTTATTGTTTTCTAGTTAATCCATGTTTCTTATTGTATTCCTTATGCTCTTCTTAAGTTTTAAAGGTTTTTTTTGTTTTGTTTTTAACCATTTCCATACAGCATACAGTATACGCATTTTTTTTTTCTGATAGTTTTCCTACTCCAACTGTTTTAAATATTTTTCATTCTATTTTAGTGGAAAGCTTGAGAAAAGTAGTGCTAGATAAATGCAGGCACATTTCCACTTTACCTTTTATCCTTTGGGTTATAAATATTTATTAGAAATAAAATTTCAAAAAACTCACCACCACATTAAAATATAACTGTTTTATTTGCATTTTTCTTCCATAGTATAATGAAATTGCGTTTGTAGACCCAGATACAGAAGATGCTGGGGAAGTATTCAATAAAAATGTTGGTAAGAAAACTTAAAGAATGGTAAGGGATTTGTATACATGGATGCTCATTACAGCATCACTTAAAGCAGCAAAGAGCTGGTAATGACGTCAGTATTAGTTGATAAGGAATTGGTAGGATAATTGATTATTTGTGCAATACTAGACTCAGATATTAAAAAGAAACCTCTTTTGCTCCCTTTCCCTTCTCTCTGGTCTCTATGTCTGGAGCCTTTCAGAGGTTACTCAGGCAAAACCAGAGCTAACTAATTTGGACAGCAGCATCCTCTTATTTCATCCCTCAAGTTGTGAAAATGATCTTTCTTGATGATCTACAGTCCCAGTTTACTTTACAGTTAATAGTTTCCTGCCTTCACTGGGTTGTCTATGAAAGTGCACACATCCTCTGGAGGGAGTAGGGGCAAACACATCTAAGACTGTGTAGATAAATGTGGATAAATCCATAATGATAACTCCATTAGTTTGTGATGTTTGCTTGCATTTGAAACTCCACTCACTAATAATACTGAGTTGAATGAATCATGGGTGTGATTCTAATTTATGTAAATTTTATAAAAATAACCAGTGCCCACCTACTCTGTTTTGTGTGTGGGTTTTTATTTTTGTGTGTGTGTTCCTATTGACTACAAACTGTTGTGAATGTTTCCCTTGTATGGAAATGTAAGATGTGCACTTTGATTCCAAATAGAAAATCTTTAGTAGTTGAAATTCCATAATGAGAAGAAAGCTGTCAGTGGAAAAAATTTACTGGACATTAGTAGTTTACATTTTTAATTACCAAAACCTTCATTATCTAGACTTTATATCAAGAAAATGAAGTTCCTTTATTTATTTTTTTCTAGACAAACTGTACAGTATTGCTATTATCAAACCCCAGGCTGTGATTACTGGAAAAACTATAGAAATTAAAGAAAAAGTAAGTGATATTTTGCAATAATAGTTTAAATTAATTGAAAAATAACAACCCTATTAATTGTCTATTTATTTATGTGTTTATTTATTTATTTATTTTTTAAATATATCTTTATTGATTTCAGAGAGAGGAAAGGAGAGGGAGAGAGAGAGACAGAAACATCAATGATGAGTCACTGATCGAGCCCACAGCCTGGGCATGTGCCCTGACTGGGAATCGAACCCCGATTGCCTGGATCCTAGGTCAACGCTCAACCGCTGAGCCACGCTCAGCCGGGCTAATTGTCAATTTAGAGATAAGCAGATTATCACTTAGAGTCAAATAGAATATAATGAACTTCTGGTGCCTCTAACGGCTTTGAATGTTTTCTCTTTACAAAGGCTAGACCCACACAGACATACTTATTTAAATAACTCTCTTTTTATATTGGATTTTAGCAAATGTTTTTCATGTTGAGTAATTAGCAACCCATACTTGTTATAATCTCACATTAGCTTGCTTTATTCTATGTATGTTGTCAAAAATGTATGGTCCTATATAGATCCATGATAGCTTAAAGATGCATTTAATGTTTTGCTTTAGAGGAAAAATATTTTTAAATTTAATTTATCTTTATTGTTGAAAATATTACAGATGTCCCCCCTTTGCCCCACACTGATCCCCTCCACTCTGCATGATGCCCTTACCAGGCAATCACCACACAATTGTCTGTGTCCATGGGTTAAGCATATATGCATATACATTCTTAGGATAATCTCTCCCCATTCATTCCCCCACCTCTGCATTCCCTCTGAGATTTGTCAGTCTCTTCCATGCTTCTATGTCTCTGGATCTATTTTGTTTATCACTTTATTTTGTCCATGAGATTCCACATATGAGTAAGATCATATGATACATGTCTTTCTCTGGCTTATTTCACTTAACATAATACTCTCCAGGTCCCACCATCCTGTCTCAAAGGGTAAGAGATCCTTCACTTTTACAGCTGCATAGTATTCTATGGTGTAAATGTCTGAGAAGATGCTTGATATGATTTCATCTTTTTGAACTTGTAGAGACTTGTTTTGTATCCTAACATGTGGTCTATCTGTGAATGTTTCATGTTCACTTGAGAAGAATGCATATCCTGCAGCTTTGGGGTGAAATGTTCTGTAAATGTTAATTAAATCCATCCAATCTAGTGTGTCCTTTAGAGTCACTGTTTCCTTGTTGATTTTTTGTCTGGAAGATCTTCCCAGTGTAGTCAGTGGGATGTTGAAATCCCGTACTATGACTATATTGCTGTTTATCTCTCCTTAAAGTCCTCCAGAAGATTTAAAAATATATTTAGGTGCTCCTATATTGGGCACATATATGTTTGCCAGGGTTATACCCTCTTGCTGGATCAATCCCTTTAGTATCATGTAGTGACCTGACTTTTCTCTTGTTATGGCCTTCATTTTGAAGTCTATTTTGTCAGATATGAGTATTGCTACCCCATCTTTTTTTTTTCCATTTCCATTTACATGTAAAAAATTTTACCATCCCTTCACTCTCAACCTATGTGAGTCTTATTCTTAGGTGGGACTCTTGTAGACAGCATATATTTGGCTCATTTTTTTAATCCATTCAGGTACACTCTGTCTTTTGATTGGAGCATTTAATCCATTTATGTTTAAGGTTATTGTGGATAAGTGCATATCTATTGCCATTTTAATTCTTTATGCCTATGTTTCTCTCTCTATTTCTACTTCTTATTACAGCAGTCCCTTTAACATATCTTGCAATGTTGGTTTGGTGTGATAAACTCCTTTAGCCTTTTTTGTCTGGCAAACTCTTTATTTAACCTTCAAGTTTGAATGATAGCCTTGCTGGATAGAGCAGTCTTGGTTTCAGATCCTTATTTTGCATTACTTTGAATACTTCATGCCATTCCCTCTGGCCTGTAGAGTTTCTGATGAGAAATCAGCTGACAGCCTTAGGGGAGCTCCTTTGTAGGTAACAGATTGCTTTTGCTTTGCTTTTGCTGCCTTTAAGATTCTTTCTTTGTCTGGAATTCTTGGCATTTTAATTATGATGTGTCTGGGCCTGGGTATCTTTGGGTTCTTCTTGCTTGGGACTCTCTGTGACTCTTGAACTTGTGTGACTTTTTCCTTGACCAGGTTAAGGAAGTTTTCTGCAAACAGGTCCTCTATCCCTTGATGACTTTCTTCACCTTCTGGCTCTTCTATGATGCAAATATTTTTATGTTTCATGTTGTCCCACAGATCCCTTAAACCTGTCCTTCTGTTTTTTAATTGTTTTGTTTTTTTAAAATATATCTTTATTGATTTCAGTGAGAGGAAAAGAGGGGGAGAGAGAGAGATAGAAACATCAATGATGAGAGAGTCATTGATCAGCTGCCTAGCCCGCAACCTGGGCATGTGCCCTGACCAGGAATCAAACCCCGATCTCCTGGACCCTAGGTCGATGCTCAACAGCTGAGCCACGCCCGGCTGGGCTTTAATTGTTTTTTCTTTTTGATTCTCTAATTGAGTGATTTTTTTTTATCCTGTCTTATAATTCACTGACGCAATCCTCAGCTTCCCCTAATCTGTTATTTATTCCTTCCACTGTATTTTTAATTTCTGCTGTGTCATTCTTAATTTCCTTCATAGTTTCCATATCTTTTCTCATGCTGCTGAGCACCCTTACAATCAGTAATCTGAACTCCATATTTAATAAATTGATGATCTCCATTTCATTTGGCTCTTTTTATGGAGATTTCTCTTATTCTTTCATGTGGGGCTTCTTTTTTTTGTCTCCCCATTGTGGCTGTCTGTTTGGATTTATTTCTATGTATTAGGTAGATCTGCTATGACTCCCAGTCTTTTGGAGGATCTCTGGTGCAGGTCAATGTCAGATGGTGTTTGTGACTGGCCTTGAATACCCTGTTTGGAGCTCTCAGCAATCCACAGCTTGTGGTTTGCTCTGCTGTGTCTGGGTGTGTTTGGAAAGGAGCAAGGTGCACATCAAGGTCTACTTTTCTAAACCCTGGTCCAGAACCAGATTCGAAAAGTCTCAAAGCACCCAGAGATTGCCTTTGCCTGCAGGCTGATTGTTATTCAAAGTCTCTTAATGAGCCTTAGGCTATAGACAATAGCAAGGTGTAAACTCCATAGGGTGGGATGTGAGGTTTTTAATGGATAGAGCAATTGCTTCCCCCCATACCCAGGGCAAAAGCTGCTTGGAGGGTAAAGGTCTGCCTGAAAAAGTGTTCTTTGTTGTAGGAGGGCAGGGGGTGACTCAGAGCAAGAATTCAGACAGGTGCCCTCTGAGGTCTATTTCCAGAATGTGTAACCCTGCAACCTCCTCACACATCTCTAGTCCACTCTGCCCTTCCTCTGCTGGAGCTCAAGGTGAGTGCCTGCACATGAAACTTTGTATGTTGGCACTTTAAGAGGGTGCCTGCATTTCCAGCCATCTCTCCCTGGTAGACAGAAACTGCTGCTTTTCACAGTGAGTTGTTATGTGGGCACCTCTCTCAGTTCTGGTGCTCTGAGCTGGGAAGCCCAGCCTGGGGTTTAGACCCCAGAGTTCTCAGTTGGAACTCCCCACAACTGAGATACCCCTCTGTAACTACTGCTGCTGCCTGTGTAAGCCCAGCCAGCCCTCTTGCATTTCCAAACTTCCTAACAGTCTCTATGCTGTCTCCACTTTTCATCCTTGGTTATGAGGATTCTCTCCAGCTAGTCTTCAGTTGATTTTTCAGGATGGTTTTTCTATATTTTAGTTGTAATTCCAGTTTGGTCCTGGGAGAGTGTCAGTGTAGCTTCCACTTAATCTGCTGCCATCTTGCAATCCTGAAAAGATAAATTTTTTAAAGGAAAATTGCATTTTAATCCAAAGGTCAGCAGACATTTTATATAAAGGACCATTCAGTAACTATTTTCAAGTTTGTGGCATATATGATCTCTGTCACAGCTATGAGATCATATTGAGAAAGCACCAGCAGGCACCATGTAAACTAATGGTTGTGACTATATTCCAATAAACTTCATTTCCAAAAATTGGCAGTTGGCCAGGTTTTGACTATAGGCTATAGTTTGCTCATCCCTGAACAAAGACGTTGTGTTAAAACAACAAAATTATATTGAAATTTGAAAGACTATTGCATGTACAGTAGAGGAGATCACATAGGGAGCTATGTCAGAAGGGGTTGGGTATCTCTTGATAAACTTCCATCATGCATTCTTTTTTTAGCCACAGTAGCATTATCACTGATTAAACTACAAGAAAATGATAGTCCATGGGTCATAGTATATATAATCTCCCTTCCAAATATGAGTTGATTTTATTAATACCATTCTCTAAGTATAGTTTCCCTTTTTTATTACAGATTCTGGTGTATATGTGGGAAGGTGGACACAAGACTATATCCCAGTCCCCCATAAATTGCTTATATTTTATAAAGTTATCAAAAATAATATCCATACCCACAGTTTACTGTTTTTTATTCTATATGTTTTAATAGATATAATAGTGAAGATTTTCAAATTATATAGTTCCTTTAGTTGAGGCAACACTATCATCAATTCATCTGAAATTTGTTGTTTTGATGTACTAAACAACATTGCAGGAATGTGAATTATAAATATCTACTAAATACTTTACCTCTCTGGAATACAGTAAAAAGCTACATAACAAACTGAACATAAAAAATTTAAAAAAGGTCTTGAATGAAAAAGAAATTAAACACACTGAATTTTTCAACTATAGTAAAGGAGAAGTTATCAAGTTTAAATGTTGCTTGGATCTTATTTTATTTTATCAGAGACTTAGTAACTTAACAGACATGATTTGAGTATTTAGAAAATTTTCAAATTGGAGTGTCAGGAGAGGTGTCACTAAGATGTAAGTACAGCTCTGTAATATAGGTGAAGCCCATGGGACCAGTCTGGGGCTTGCTTTAATAATAGAAGCAGAGGTACTTGGTACTCAGTACTTCCAAATAAAATTGAGATCAAATTATTGCTATCATTTAATGTATTTACTAAGTTGCTTTGAACCCAGGTTGCACTTACATTTAGTTGTTTATTACCTCATTGGACTTGTTAGATTAGCATCAAAACTTCCCTTTGTTACATTTTATTATACTTGAGTGACATGCAGACTGAATTTGTTATTAAATTAAATTTTCTTTAAAACAAGTAAAGCATGGCTAAACCTTAAATTCTGTCCTTCCAAATAACTTGCATATTTTTGTTGCTAAAAGAGTAAAATATAATAGATTATGAGTTATAGCCTTAACAAAGTAAAGCCTTAAAAAAATTAAAATGATTTTGAAAAAAGATGGTTAAGAAGTGCTTATAAATTTATGTCTTTATGAGTGATTCAGAAGATTATGATATCTTTCTTCAGAATTCAGTTAGTTTTTTCACATTTTGAGGCAATTCACTTAAATAATATAAATATTGTGGTTTCTCTGGTTTAAACCTTGAAAACTTAAATACTAGGGGGCATGATGAGGGCCTTCCTTGTCTATATAATTTTAAGCCACTTTACATCTAGTGCCCCATGGATTGTGCTGAGGTCTTAACATGAAATACATTGAAATCTGGGAGGTGTGTTAAGCCTAGGATCCAAATGTCCTTGACTTGTTTTGCATGTGATCCCACAATCTCTCAATCTGACTTACTCTCTCATTGAAGATCATCAATAAAGGATTTGTCATAGAAGCAGAAGATAAGAGAGTACTCACTGAAAAGCAAGTGAGGAACTTCTATAGCCAATTAGCAGACCAGGTAAGAAAGTTAAAAAAAATAAACCACTGTGTTTTCAAATAGACTATATTCTTGTAAGTTTTAGAGCTTCATTATAGAAAAGCAAATGAATAAGTGTGACCAAGCAAATAAGCTCCTGGTGCCTTTTTTGGTGTCCATATCATGGTAATGCCAAAAATGATGACTCTGAAGAAATATCCAGAAGTTGAGCAAAAGTGGCTGGTCTAGCTGTGTTCTTCTGGAGTGAAAACTTCATTATGTTATGTCCTCTAAGATTCCCTACATGAGCCCTGGAAGTAAATATCCAGGCATTATCTAGAGATTTTTAACCCAGGTTGAAGGCTTCTTGTCATTTACATTACAGAAAAGCTTTAAAAAAATTTTTTTAATTGACTTTAGAGAGAGAGAGGAAGGGAGAAAGGGAGAGAAGCTCCCATCTGTTGCTCCACTTATGTATGCATTCATTGGTTGATTCTTGTATGTGCCCGGAGCAGGGATCAAACCCACAACTTTCGCATATGGGGACAATGCTCTAACCAACTAAGTTACCCAGCCAGGGCCCTACAGGAAAACTTTAATTCTTTCTGTATCCAAAAGCCTTTGTCTCAAGCTATTTTTAAAATTCTCTCTTCCCTGAAGAATGACAATAAAGGCGGTGCTGTGTATTGGAAAGTGCACTGGCTTCGGTTCAGGAGACATAATTCTACAAATTCCCTGTCCAATATGGTAGCCATTAGATACATGTGTCCATTTGAATGTAAATTCATTAAAATTATATAAAATTCACTCTCAATTGCACTGGCCACATTTCAAGTGCTCAATAGCTGCATGTGGTTACATATGTTGGAGAGCACAAGACACGCTTGTCATTACAGAGAAAATTCTACTGAATAGCACTTTGTAAACTAGCTGTATCACTCAAAACATCTCTATTAGCCCCAGGAAAGGGTTGGACCAGCAACATCAGCATCACCTGGGAGTTTTTGAGAAAATTTAATTCCTGGGCCCCACCCTAAACCTGCTCAACCATAAATTCTGAGATTGGACTCCAGAAACCTGTGTTTACACAACAAGCCCTTCAGATGACTTGGAAACTTCCTAAAGCTTGAGGATAGTTATTAGACTATCTTTAAGATCAACCCCTGCTAGGCATGAACTTTTATCCTTGAAAGATGTGTTTGTTAACAGGAGCTTTATAAAGATACCATTCACTTCCCCAGTGATCATGAAGGGGAAGATGCAACTTGACTTGGGTAGTAGCTGCCATGTTAGCCTATTCATTTCAGGAACTTGAACAGTTTATCATTTTATTTTATAGCCTGACTTTGAAGATTTTGTTTCTTCAATGACAAATAGCCTAAGCTATATTCTAGTTGTATCTCAAGGCAATGAACAAGAACTTCTCTGGGAAGAAACTGTATTTAATCCTCAGATCGAAACTGAAGAACCATCTGAAGATCAACATGAAATGGCCACACCTACAGTAATGAAGAAGTGGGACAGGTAGTTTGAATCCAAGACTTTATGATTTGCAATATCTTAGTAGGTAATAAAGAGAGGTATCCAAATATCTTAAAATCTAAATACAAACATACTTATGTTGAAGTCACAAGTATTTCAGTCCCTCTAAAATACTGTATAGTCAGCAAAGCTGGAATTGTCCTAAAAATTTATGAGCAAGAAAATAAATTTCCATTTGTCTTTCTACAGCTGGGCATACCAGCCTGCTTCATTGGCTGGTTCTCCAGGGTAGACTAGGACCATGTATAATCCCTCACAGCCTTGTCTCATCTCCTATTTCCCCACATTCCACTTCTACCTTCCCTGTGTGCTGAAGACATCAAACATACTCTATCCTTTTGCTTAAGACAGTTAGTGGTTTTACATTGCTAAGAATGAAGTAGTTGTATATTTTTGTAACAGATTTTTACATATTTGAAACCATATGTAAGTAACTTATAGAATGGCGGTTTTTATGCACTACTATTTGTGCCTTTTATTTCTCTGAAGACTCAGAAAATACAGAATTTAATACAAATTTTATCTGAGTTGTGCCTGAAGGAAAGGTGGGTGAGTGAGAAAAAAACTGAAATTAGCTGTCTTGATACTTCATGATTTGTGTCTCCCCATGCTGGGCAGACCACCTCCATTTCATTTTCTGGCTGAGAATCTCCAGAATTTTCCTTATTGTGTTATTAATGAATTGCATTAGCTTTTCTTACATACCAACATCATCCGATTCCTAGCAATGTCAAAGTTTTTAGGTAGCATGTAGACCCTAATATCACTTATCTCAAGATTTAAGTGGGATAGGAGGACTCATTAAGGTAAATCAACTACTGACAAAGGGCTTTATAAACAGTGGTACTTACTTTCAGAGTTTTAAGGGAAAATGATAATCAGTTGTCAAAAGGAAGGTTTGAGAAGAGATCCAACACAATGGTGGATTAAGTAGAAGCTACACTCACCACCTTCCAGGTCCAAACTGGAATTACAACTAAAGTATAGAAAAATTGTCCTGAATAACCAACTGAAGACTAGCTGGAGAGAACCCTTATAACCAAGGACATACAGAGGAGGCCACATTGAGACTGGTAAAAAGTGTGGAGACATGAGAGGGCTGGCCAGGCTCCCACAGATGGCAGCTCAAGTTCTAGAGGGATATCTCAGCTATAGAGGATTCCCCCTGAGAAGTCTAAAATCTAAAACCCAAACTGGGCTCCCTAGCTCAGAGCACCAAAACTGGGAAACTTGTGCACATAACATCTGGCTGTGAAAAGCAACAAGGTTTCTGTCTGCCAGGGAGAAATGGCTAGAAACACAGGCACTCTCTTGAAGGGCCAACACACAAAATTTTGTTTGTAGCCACTCACCCTGGGCTCCGTTGGAGGAGGGGCAGAGCAAACTAGAGCTGCATGAAAAGAGTCTAGGGTTGGTGGCTCTGGGAATAGAGCTTAGAGGTGAGCCACCAGGATCCCTGTGCTGAGTCATTTCCTCATACTTCGGACACCATCTTTCTCAGGCAGAGCATTCCCCTCAATGCAGCATCAGCCTGGGATGAAACAATAGCCCCACCCATTGGAATCCCTCTTGCCCCATCCTGTGGAGCTTAAGCCCTCCTGGGGGGTACAGCCAGAGGCTCTTTAAGTGATTTATTTAAGAGATAGCCTGCAGGCAGGGGCATATCTCTGGATGCTTTGAGACTTTTTGCTGACATGCTCCTGGGCATAGTGCTAGTAAAAACAGACCTTGGTGTGAAGCTTGGTCCTTTCCACATGCACCCAGGTCCAGCAGAGGGAACCACAAGTTGTGGATCACTGATAGCTTCAAACAGGTTGCCCAGGGCCAGTCACATACATTGTCTGACATTGGCCTGAACAAAAGTCCCTCCAAAGAGGCCTAAAACCAATATACCCAGGCACCAGCTCCAGACAACCACAAATCAGGATCCAATGAGGTTCATAAGCAGCATATCCACAGGGAAATCTCAGCAGTCACCAATCACTGCTGAAGCAAATTCCACCTCGTATGATCACAACCTTACAGCAGCTTGCATGCTTTATTGGGGGCTGAGCTTCAGTCAGCTAGCTTAGGGGTTGATCCCATACATAAACATGCCAATAGCAATCAAGACTCAATTATAATAGAGGGAACACATAATGCTCACAAAAGACATTCTTAGAGCACCCAGCTCAGGTGATTAGGGAGACTATGCCACTGGGTTTCACAAGTCACCTACTACATAAAGCCACCTTACCAAGACTGGGAGTCATAGCAGATCTACCTAATACATAGAAACAAAAAGAGGAAGCCAAAACTGGGAGGTAAAGAAACAGGCCCCAAAGGAAGGACCAAGAGAATTCTCCAGAAGAAGAGCTAAATAAAATGTAGGTAAGCAGTTTATCAGATATAGAGTTCACACTAATGATTATGAGGATGATCAACAGCATGAAAAAGAACATAAATATCATAAAAAAGGACCAGTCAGAAATGAAGAATACACTGGAAGAGATAAACAGTAGGCTCCAGGAAGCAGAGGATTATATTAGTGATTTGGAAGACAAGGTAGAAAAAAACACACTCAATCAGATCCGCAAAAAGAAAATAGAATTTAAAATAATGAGGACAGTTAAGGGTCCTTTAGGACAACGTGAAGTGTAACAACATCCACATCATTAGGGATACCAGAAGGAGAGGAGAATTTGTTTGAAGAAATAATGACTGAAAACTTCCCTAACCTCGTGAAGGAAAAAGACATACAAGTCCAGGAAGCACAGAGAGTCACAAAAAAGATGAACCCAAAGAGGCCCACACCAAGACACATCATATTTTAAATGACAAAAATTAAAGACAAAGAAAGAATCTTAAAAGCCACAAGTGAAAGTAGTCAGTTACCTACAAGGGAGCTCCCATGAGACTATCAGCTCAACAGAAACATTTCAGGCCAGAAAGGATTGGCATGAAATACTGAAAGTGATGAAAAGCAAGGACCTACAACCAAGGCTACTTTGCCCAGCAAGGCTATTTTTTAAAGTTGAAGGAAAAATAAATAACATCCCAGACAAGAGAAAGCTAAAGGAGTTTGTTACCACCAAAGTAATATTACAAGAAATGTTAAATGGCCTGCCAGAAGAAGGAGGAGGAGGAGGAGATGAAGAAGATGAGGATGAAGAAGGAGGAGAAACAAAACATAGGAACATAGTTAAAAAAATAAAATAGCAATATATATGTACCTATGAATAATCACTTTAAATATAAATGACTTAAGTGCTCCAATCAAAAGACATACGTAGCTAAATGGATAAGAAAATGAGACCCATGTCTATGCTGTTTTCAAGAGACCCACCTCAGAAGAAAACATACACACAGACTAAAAGTTAAGATGTAGAAAAATATATTTCATGCAAATGAAAAGGAAAAAAAAGCCGGGTAGCAGTACTTATATCTGACAAATTAGACTTTAAAACCAAGGCTATAGAAGGACATTACATAATAATAAAGAGAGCAATCCAACAAGATGACATAACCCTTGTAAACATTTATGCACATGACATAGGTGCACCTACATATGTAAAGCAAATCTTGATGGACATAAAGGGAGAAATTGACAGTACTACAGTTATAGTATGGGATTTTAACACCCCATTGACATCAATGGTTAGACCTTCCAACATAAAATCAACAAGGAGATGGCGGCCTTAAATGACACACTAGATCAAATGGATTTAATTGATATCATCAGAGTATTTTACCCCAAAGAAGCAGAATATGCATTCTTTTCAAGTACCCCTGGAACGTTTTGTACGAGAGACCAAATATTAGGACACAAAACAAGTCTCAATAAGTTTAAGAAGGTTGAAATCCTAACAAACATCTTCTTTGATCATAATGCTATGAAACTTGAAATCAATCACAAGAAAACTATAAAACACACAAAGCCATGGAAGATAAATAACGTACTAAACAGTGAATGGGTTAACAATGAGATCAATGAAGAAATTAAAAGATATCTTGAAACAAATGAAAATGAGAACCAGCAACCCAAAATCTGTGGGACATGGAAAGAAGTCCTAAGAGGGAAATTCATAGCATTACAGCTTATCTCAAAAAGCAAGAAAAAGCTCAAATAAACGATCTAACTTTACACTTAAAGTAACTTGAAAAAACAACAATAAAAAAAGCCCAGATTGAGTTGAAGGAAAGAAATGATAAAGATCAGAGCAGAAATAAACAATATAGAGTTTAAAAAACAATACAAAGATCAGTGAAACCAAAAGCTGGTTCTTTGTAAAGATAAACAAGATTGGCATACCTTTAAACAGACTCATCAAGAAAAAAAAGAGAAGGGTCAATGGGGGATAAAAGTGGACATCACTTTTCACCACTCTTATTCAACATAGCACTGGAAGTTTTAGCCACAGCAATCAGACAAGAAGAATAAGTAAAAGGCATCCAAATGGGAAAGGAAGAGGTAAAACTGTCATTATTTGCCTATGACATGATACTGTAAATAGAGAACCTTAAAGATTTGACTGAAAAACTTCAAGAACTGATTAATAAATTCAGTAAAGTAGCAGGATACAAAATAAATATCCATAAATCAGTTGCTTGTTTATACACAAATAATGAACTATCAGAAAGGAAAACTAAATGGAAGCATATACCGTGTTCAAGGATAGGAAGAATTAACATTATTAAAATATCTATACTACCCAAAGCAATCTACAGATTCAATGCAATTGCTATCAAGATACCAATGGCATATTTTACAGAACTAGAACACATATTCCAAAAATTTATGTGGAACCAAAAAAGACCCTGAATTGCCACAGCAATCTTGATAAAGAAGAAAAAAGTTGGAGGAATCACACTACCTGATATCAAACTCTAAAACAAGGCCATAACAACCAAAACTGCATGGTACTGATATAAAAACAGGCATATAGCTCAATGGAATAGAATTGAGAGCCCAGAAATAAACCCACATCTTTATAGTCAATTTATATTGGCAAAGAAGCAAGAACATACAATGGGCTAAAAATAGCCTATTAATAAATAGTGTTGGGAAAATTGGGCAGATACTCAAACAAAGTGAAACTAGACCACCTTCTTACACTGCACACAAGAATAAACTCAAAATGGATTAAAGACTTAAATGTAAGCCACAAAACCACAAAAATCCTAGAAGAAAACATAAGCTGCAAAATCTCAAACATTTCTTGTAGCAATATTTTTTCTGATATACCTCCTCTGCCAAGGAAAACTAAAAAAAAGATAAGCAAATGGGACTACATCAAATTAAAGAGTTTTGCACAGCAAAAAAAAAATCATCAACAAAATGAAGAGACAGCCAACTGAATGGGAGAACATATTCACCAATAATACATCTGATAAGGGGTTGATATCCAAAATTTATAAAGAACTTATAAAACTCAACCTCCCCAAAACAATCCAATTAAAAAATGGGCAAAGGACCTGAATAGCCACTTCTCCAAAGAGAGCATACAGATGGTCAATAGACATATGAAAAGATGCTCAGTGTCACTAATCAGGGAAATGCAAAATAAAACCACAATGAGATATCACCTCACACCTGCCAAAATGGCTATCGTCAATAAATCAACAAACAAGTACTGGAGAGGATGTGGAGGAAAGGGAACCCTTGCTCTGTTGGTGGGAATGCAAATTGGTGCAGTCACTGGAAAGCAGTATGGAGTTACGTCAAAATTTAAGAAAGGAACTGCCTTATGACCCAGTAATTTGACTTCTGGGAATTTGTCTGAAAAAAACCCACAACACTAATTTGAAAGAATATAGTCACCTCTATGTTCATTGCAATATTATTTACAGTGGGTAAGATTTGGAAGCAGCCCAAGTGTCCATCAGTAGATGAGTGGTACATTACACAATGGAATAGTACTCTGCTGTAAAAAGGAAGGAAATTTTACCCTTTGGGACAGCATGGATGGACTTGGAGAACATTATGCTAAGTGAAAAAAGCCAGTCAGAGAACAAGTACTATATGATTTCACTCATGTGGAATTTAATGAACAAACTGAACTAACACCCAGAATAGAAATAGACACATAGATAGAGAGCAGGTTGACAGCACTGGTGAAGATAAGAGGGTATTGGGGCAGAGGTGGAGAGGTTGATCAAAAAAGAAGAAAAGAAAGAATTCATGAACATGGACAACAGTGTGGGGATTGCAGGGGGCAGGGTGTGTGGATGGAGGTGGAGGGGGTATAAGGGGGATAAATGATGATGGAAAAAAAATAAAAGAGGAAAAGGAAGGTTTTGGTGGACAGAGTTTGGCTCAATGATACCAGAATTTTGGGGCCATTAAAAGATGAATTCTGTGAAACATTCATTAATACAACTGACATAAGAGAAGTCAGTATTTTATTGTTGCTATTGTTGGTGTAAGTCTCCATTACTTCCAACTTTCAGAAGCAGTTGTCTCCAGTTTTCAATACCCACATAATAGGATGAACAATTTAGGTGATTGGCAGGGTAGGGTGGAGTGAGATGTGTTAATCTTGTTTTGGCAAAGTCTGCAATATTTTCTTTCTAAACTTAGGGATTCCATTTGCTTTTGGCCCATGTTTATCCTCAGTAGTGGCCACAAGCAGGCAGCAAGGGGTGGTCTCAGGCATGTTGGTCTGGGAATAAGTTTTCACAGCTCTTGTTCCGGAGGTGGTGCCTAACAGGTGCTGTGTGCTTCCACTTCCCATCTTTAAGTAGATCTGGAACCTAAAGAATCAAGGATGAAAACTCTCATGAGTAATTTACACATTTGTTCACTTTCATTCTTTATTGCCACCCTCCCCCACCTCAAGGCCTCCTCACCTTTTTCTCTGGGTAGCTGATGGGGGGGTGAGGCAGAGGAGAAGATAAAAGCAGAGCAGTTAGAGTGGGAGTGATAGGTAGCCCCTTTTGTGAACATGAACTAGTCACAAGACAGTAGAGCCCTAGGCCTTTGTCAAGTTGGTTATCTCTGCAGAGATAAGCACAGTTTGTGAACCCACATGGTGTGTGGAAACTTTGTCCATACCAACAATGGCTGGCAGAGGAGGAGTGAGGAAGAACCAGGAAAACAGGACACAGGAACCTAAGTTTTTCACCCAGATTCCAAATTCATTTGTGATGGTATTTTATCACATTATTTATATTATCTGTTTACATGTTTGTCTCCTTAATCAGTCTGTGTATTAAAAACCCAGAGGACAGCCCTGGCCAGTTTCACTCAGTGGTTAGAGCGTCAGCCCTTGGACTGAAGTGTCTCAGGTTCGATTCTGGTCAAGGGCACTTACTTTGGTTGCAGGCTTGATCCATGGCCCTGGGTCAGGGCAGGTGCAGCCAATCAATCTCTCCCTCTCTTTCTCTCTCTCCCTTACACTCTCTCTGAAAAAGCAATGGAAAAAATATCCTCTGTAAGGATTAAAAAAAACACACCCAAAGGACAGTGTTGTTTATCTTTGCTTTCTGGTCATTCTTCAGAAGATAAAGGTGTGGTTCCCCAGCTGCACTGCTCAGAATCATATAAGTAGTTTCTGACAGTCTTCATTCATTCATTCATTCATTCATTCATTCATTCATTCATTCATTCATTCATTCATTCAATTTATTCATGTGTTATGCATTGTTTCATTCATCTAATATATATTAAAGTTCTATGTGCCAAGTCCTGAAGTTACAAATGTGAGCATAAATTAAATGATCTCTAAGGACTCTTTCAGCTTTACATCTTTATGTGAGAGTGAAGATAAAAGTTCCTATCTACTATAATATATTGTATTTCTCTCTCCATAGACTGTATCTGTCCTATTGTTGGTAACCCATTTGTCTCTGTACATGTCATAGCTATAGAGAGCTAGTTTTTCTTTTATGAAATTCTCATTTAAATGAAAGATAATAGGTACAATTTCTAAAATAATCTTTAAAAGTGTTTCTGGGATCAGAATAGTCTGAATTCTATAACTTTGCTCTTTATTCCCATTTCCAGACCTTTCTTGCCTCTTCAGAATCAAAGGGAATCTGTACTAATAAGCAGCTGGCCATAGGTGAGGCCTGGAGTACACTGGGCCTCCTGACTCCTGAAAGTCCATGATAGAGCTGACCAGGATCACTGAATTTGAAGTTCAGCTCTCTAAGAGCTTTTTCTAATTGTTCCTGTAGGAGAATGACAGCCTGCTGGCTTATAGCCTAGAGGCCATTTTTATCTTCCAACTTCAGGGTCTCCAACATCTAACACACTATACAACAGCCTCAAGAAGCCAACATAGAAAAATGACTATCCACCCACGGGAGCCTACCATCCAGAGAAAGGAAGATCTACACAAAAATCAAAACATAAGCCCACTGAAAAAGAACTGCTAGGGACAGAAAAATTCTTAAATAAACTAGTAGTAGTAGTAGTAGTACTAGTAGCAGTACTTGACTTTCAAGTGCTACATAAACTAAAAAAAGACTTTCAAAATTGAACTATAAAAATCATGATTTGAGTTATAAATTCACTGAAGAATGAGAGGGTGTGATAATCATTTGAGACTCGAATTAAGGACTTGGAAAATCAGATACAAGAAATAGCTCAAAATACAGAAAAAATGAGACATATCCTGAGACCCTACATAAGCAATCTGGAGAATATGGTGGGGATATCATATTCTAATAAACATCCTACACAGAGAAGAAAGGACAGATGGATAAGCTATAATTCAAAAAATAATAGGGGAAAAATTTACCTGAAATGAAGAAATACCTGGGAAAAACAGTGGATATCCTGGGAAAAACACTCTGTTTCCAGAGAGAAAAAAACAGGCAGTGGTGTCCTTAATATGTTGGAGACACAGAGTAGATAATTTTCTTAAAACCCCTCTCCTCTACATGACAGCATTATGCTAAATGCTAATTATTGAATAAGACAAATAATGGACAGAAAAGAAACAGTGAAATTGTCTTTTATGTAATTTTGTGTGTATATGAACATATAAGAAAAATATAACACCAAAACTGAAACAATAGGTTACTACAGTTTAATTATGTTAATGTGTTGTTGTTTTTTTTTAAAAAAGTATAGTTTTTGTTTGTAGCCCTAAATTTTGAAGAATTGTCAGTGATTGTCTCAAAATTGACCTCCACTGTATATTGATATTTAATGAACAGAGATACATGAAATTTCTGTTTCACAATAAATTCCAAAAATTGAAATACTGCCAATAACTTTATTTTAGGATTGATTCTTTCATCAGTCAATCAGAGTACAGTGTAGAGTACACTGTTTATTAAAGATAAGTAATAAAAATGTGCTAATTTGAAGCCTAATGATATTTATATATATTTAATGTTTTAATTTATCTTTATTGTTGAAAGTATTACAAATGTCCCGCTTTCCCCCCATTGATCCCCTCCCTCCTGTACCCTCCCCCCAAGGCCTTCACCACACTATTGTTTGTGTCCATGGGTTATGCATAAATGCATATAAGTTATTAGTATAATCTCTTCCCATCCATCTTCCCATCCATCTTCCCACCTCTGCCTTCCCTCTGAGACTCGTCAGTCTGTTTCATGCTTCTATGTCTCTGGATCTATTTTGTTCATCAGTTTATTTTGTTCATTTGATTCCACATATGAGTAATATCATGTGATACATGTCTTTCTCTGACTGGCTTATTTCACTTAGCATAATATTCTCCAGATCCCAGCCTGCTGTCTCAAATGGTAAGGGATCCTTCTTTTTTACAGCTGCATAGTATTCCATGGTGTAAATGTCTGAGAAGATGCTTGATATGTTTTCAATATTCTTGAACTTATAGAGACTTGTTTTGTGTCCTAACATGTGGTCTAACATTGAGAATATCCCATGTGCACTTGAGGAGAATGCATATCCTACAGCTTTGGGGTGAAATGTTCTGTAAATGTCAATTAAATCCATCTGATCTAGTGTGTCATTTAGAGTCACTGTTTCCTTGTTGATTTTTTTGCCTGGAGGATCTATCCAGTAAAGTTCAAGTCCCCTACTATGACTGTATTGCTGTTGATCTCTCCTTTAAAGTCCTCCAGAAGGTTTTTCTCTCCTTTTCCAGCCTGTGTCTTTTGTTCTGATGTGGGACTCTTGTAGATAGCATATATTTGGGTCATGTTTTCTTACCCATTCAGCTACCTTCTCTCTTTTGATTGGAGCATTTAATCAATTTATATTTAAGGTTATTATTGATAGCTACTTATCTATTGTCATTTTACTTATGCTTATGTTTCTCATTCTCTCTATTCCAATTTCTTATTACAGCAGTTCTTTCAACATTTCTTGCAATGCTGGTTTGGTGGTGATAAATCCCCCCCCCCTTTTTTTTTGTCTGAGGTGCTCTTTATTTCACCATCTATTTTGAATGATAACCTTTCTGGATAGATTATTCTTGGTTTCAGATCATTGCTTTTCATTACCTTGAATACTTCATGCCATTTCCTCTGGCCTGTAGAGTTTCTGATGAGAAGTCAGCTGACAGCCTTATGGGAGCTCCTTTGTAAGTAACAGATTGCTTTTTTCTTGCTGCCTTTAATATTCTCTCCTTGTCTTGAATTTTTGACATTTTAATTATGATGTGTCTGGGCATTGGCCTCTTTGGGTTCTTCTTGGGACTTTCAGTGCCTCCAGAACTTTTGTGACTTTTTCCTTCACCAGGTTATGGGAGGTTTCTGCATTATTTCTTCAAACAGGTTCTCTATCCCTTGCTGGCTTTCTTCACCTTCTGGTTCTCCTGTGATGTGAATATTGTTACATTTTCTATTGTCCCACAGCTCCCTGAAACTGTCCTATTGTTTTTAAATTGTTTTTTCTATTTGGTTCTCTAATTGAGTGATTTTTTTTTTCTACCCTGTCTTTTAATTTGCTGATCTGATCCTCAGCTTCCCCTAATCTGCTGTTTATTCCTTCCCCCCCCCTTTTTTTTAATTATTATTTCTACTATGTCATTCTTAATTTTCTTCATAGTTTCTGTATATTTTCTCATGCTGTTGAGCATCCTTACAATCAGTATTCTGAACTTTACATCAGATAGATTACTTATCTCCTTTTCATTTATCTCTGTTTCTGGAGAACTCACTTGTTCCTTCATTTGGGGCTTGTTTTTTGTCTCCTCATTTTGGCTGCCTTTTTGGGTTTGTTTCCATGTATTAGGTAGATCTATGACTCCCAGACTTTTGGATGGCCACTGGTGCCAGCCAATGTCAGATGCTCTATGTGACTGGCCTTGAGTACCCTGTTTGGAGCTATAGGCAATCCTCAGCTTGTGATTTCCTCTGTCTGGGCTGGGTGTGTTTGGAAAGGACCAAGATGTGCATCAAGGTTTGCTTTTCTAAGCCCTGAATTCAGAAACAAATCAAGCAAAGACCCAAATCACGTGGAGGCTGAGTGTTTTTCAGTCCCTTTATGAGCCTCAGGCTGTAGAAACTCCACAGGGTGAGGTGAGAGTTTTTCAATGCATAGGGAAATTGCTTCTGCTCCCCCCTGCCCCCCTCAGGCAAAAGCTGTTTGGAGAGTAAATATCTGCCTGAGAAAGTTGTCCTCTGCTGAATGGGGAAATGACTCAGCACAGGAATATAGATAGCTGCCCTCTGAGCTCTCCTCTAATTCATCATCCCTGGATTCTCCTCACATGGCTGTAGTCCACTCTGCCCTACCTCTGCTGGAGCCCAAAGTGAGTGACTACACATGAAACTTTATGCATTGGCCCTTTAAGAGGGTACCTGCATTTATAGTCATCTCTCCCTGGCAGACAGAAACCTTGCTGTGTTATGTGGCACCTTTCTCAGTTCTGGTGCTCTAGGCTGGAGAGCCCAGCTTGGGGTTTAGGCTGCAGAGTTCTCCATGGGAACCCCCATAACTGAGATATCCCTCTGGACCTTCAGCTGCTGCCTGTGGAGGCCAGCCAACCCTCTCACTCCTCTGCACTTCCTACCAGTCTCTATGTGGTCTCCACTTTTCATCCTTGGTTATGAGGGTTCTCTCCAGGTAGTCTTCAGTTGATTATTCAGGATGTTTTCTCTACATTTTCATTGTAATTCCAGTTTGGTCCCAGGAGAGTGTCAGTGTAGCTTCCACTCAATCCACTGCCATCATGGAAGCTCCCTAATGATATATTTTTAAAATTCAGCACTTACCACATGAATTGTTTAGAGTGTACACAAACAGATTTTTTTCAAGGAGGAATATTTTACCACCAGCATTGTTTAGAATTGTTGGTGCATTGTGGTAATAAAAGCAGTTCAACTTTTAGTTGGCTTAAATTTCTCTCCAGACAGCAAGCCCCCTAGTGAATTGCACTTTAGGTTACCGCTTCCACCAACTCCATGGTTGGCAGCAACTGAGAACAAGTTGCTTACAAAGGAAAAATCTCTGATTGCTGTGGGACTTATCAGACTATTAATAAGAGGAAAAGACCCCAAACCCTGCATTCTTTATTTTATTATTATTATTATTACTTTTAATTCTCACCCTAGGATATTTTTTTTCATTGCTTTTTCAGAGAGAGTGGACAGGAGAGGGGGGAAAAGAGACAGGGGGAGAAACATAGATGAGAGGGAAATACATTGATTGGTTGCCTCCTGCATGTGCCCCCACCAAGGCCAGGGATGGGGCCTGCAACCAGGGTATGAACCCTTGACCAGAATTGAGCCCTGGGACCCTTCTGTCCACAGGTCAATGCTCTAACCATTGAGCAAAACTGACTAGGGCAATCCCTGCATTCTTATCAAACCCAAGATTATAATTACTTGATGGTGCAAAGAAAGATGTTCAAGGATATACTTAGCAATATATCACCTATCTAACCCTCCTATGGAGAATGTTTGAGGAAAGATGAAAAAAGACCAAAAATGAAAAGGAACACATCAACATGGAGGGAATAAAAGGGAAGCAGTTGTTACCAGTGAACGTTAGAATGTATGAACACCACACCTCCCCTTACACATACACACACAGACACACACACACACTGCAGAATTCTGGGTTATAATAGCTAACAAAGGACTCTAAATAGAAGAAAATTCTGATAGATTCTTAATTATCTCAATAAACCTAGGAGTTACTGAGTATGTGTGGCAAAATGCTTCAAAAATTTCAGAGAGGAGAGATGAAAGATGAGATTAATAGGGTAACTGAAAGTATTCTAAGGTTCTTATTTGAGTTTGCAGAAAGGGGATGAATGGAGTGTTAATTAGGGAAACAGTGTGCCAGAATGCAAGAAATAATTGGAACATGTATGCTAATGGAATCAGGTAAAGGACAGCAAACATTGGTGCAGTGAATGAGTATAATAGAATTTCTACATTAACAAGGGGAAAAACATGGAATTAATAGCAATTTTCTCACACCAGCAAAACAAGGGAAAGAAAAAAGAAAGTATAATTTAAAATAAGTAGTATATATAAAATAAGATGGAAGGAATATAGTGTAGTATCTGGCTATTTTGCTAATTATGAAAAAGATAATTATCCCATTAAGTACAAAGACTATTATGTTAAAGTAAAAAAAACTAAATTAAAAATTGTTATAGTAATCATTGATGTAGAAAAAAATCATTAATGGATACTAAAGCCATTGTGTGAAAAAATATATACAGTTTTGAATAGTATCCTCACAGATATCTATTTCTAAATTTCTATTTAAATTTAACATATTAGATATCTATTTAATTTAGATATCTATTTTAGATATCTATTTAAATTTAGATATCTATTTAAATTTCTTTTGGTGAAAAAGTTTAGTTATGCTTTATTTTGTTTAACTCTAGCATTGAAGCTCTCTATAAATAGATGTTTCTATATGTGTTTGATAAAGAAAAAGATTGTTATTTTACAACAGTAACTGATATGGCAAAGGGCAGTGTAATTGCAAGTTTTAAAATAGATTTTTGATTCATATTTTAAATATAGTTGTTAATTATGATTTATGTTGAATAAAAATTATGACTAAAGTAATGTTTTTTAACACTCAAAATCACTATTATGAAAGACAAAAAAGAAAGGCTGAGGTACTATTAGAGATTAAGGGAGGTTAGGGAGATAAGACAACTACATGCAGTGTGTGATGCTGGATTAGGAAAAAATTACTATAGGTAAAATAGCATTATAAAATTGATGAAATTTTAATATGGACTATGAATGAGGTAATAGTTTTATACTAATGTAAACTTTCCTAAAGTATTTAGGAGGTTCAGTATATCTACAGCCTACTCATAAGTGGTTCAGCCAACACACACAACACACACATTGGGGGATGAGAGGCAGAGAGAGAATGAGAGAGAGCATATGTGGCAAAATGTTAACAATTGGTGAATTTAGAGTTCATTATCCTAGCCTTGCAATTATCATTTTTAAATAAAGTTTTTAATAACTCATATTATTTAGAAGAAACACACAAATAAAAACAAAAATAAAGGGATGAAAAAAAATTTGACAGGAAAAATAAAGTATTGGAATTGAGCATTAAAAGAGTTAAACTTGATAAAGAAGAACATGATGTAAAAGGCAACATTTATAAAGAAGATACAGTAGTCAAAAATGCCCCAAACAACATAACAGTTAAAAATATAAAAAATAAATATATTAGAAAAAGAACTAGATGAAAATGCCTATGGTAAAATATTTCAATACACAGCAGACAAAAATAAACAAAGGATACATAGGAATGGAAAATGCATATTCAATAATTATATGTAATAAATAATGTATAATATATGAAATATAAATATACCTAATCTTAAATCCCATAAATGAAATTTCCTTTGTTTACAAAGAAAACCTTAACAATTTTCTTCTTTTTAAAAAATTGAATTTATTGGTTTGACATTGGTTCACAAAATCATACAAGTTTCAAGTGTACAACTCAATAAAACATCATCTGCACACTGCATCATTTGTCCATTGTCCAAAGCAGAGTCTCCTTTATCCCCACTTTGCCCACCTTCACCTACCCCTACCCCCCCTTTTCCTCACTTGTCTGTGTCTGTTTATACACACACACACACACACACGATATGGATATAGATATATAGATATATAGGTATATATATTGCTTAATCCCTTCACTGTCTTTCATCCAGCCCCCAACTCCACTCCCCTCTGACAGCTGTCAATTTTTTTTAAGATTAAGATTTCACCACACACATTTGCTGATTATAATCCAATAAAATTGGAAATAAACAATACAAAGAGGACCAAAATGTCTTATTTATTTGGAAATATGAAATATGCTTCTAAATAACTTTTGATTCAAAGACAAAATTAAAAGAAAAAAATAGAAACTATCTAAAAATCTTTACACAAAGGAAAGAAAAAAATTTTAAACATTTTATTTTGGTCTTTTTTATTCTCTCATGAAGTCAAACATCCATGTTTTCATTTAATTGATCTTTGGATTGTTTCAATAAACAAATATGTTTTGATGTGTTAGAGAGTTGTTTACAACTTATCTTTATGTGAAATTAAATTTTTATTTGTCTTACTAAACCCCAAATTATTTGTGAACATATTATCAGTTTTAATTTTCTGTCATGGCTATTAAACTTCATTCAGTTTATAATCTTAAATTATATTTTGGATTTCAACAGTTTACAAGAATATCTGGAAAGACAAAATATATCTCAGTTTTGTGATGTTGAAGAGAATATAGATAATGTTAATAAGTTTATTGATATATTCTTCCCTGATTTCAAAAGTATGACATTCAAAAAATTAGAAAGGATACTGGCATTACTCAGACCAGACCTCTTTCAAGAAAAGAAAGGTAAGAAATAAGGCGTAAATTGTTTATTTAAAAAAATGGATTTGGCCTGGCCTGGCTTGGCTCAATGGTTGAGCATCAACCTAGGATCCAGGCAACCAGGGTTCGATTCCAGGTCCAGGCACATGCCTGGGTTGTGGGCTGGATCCCCAGCAGGGGGCGTGCAGGAGGAACGGGATCAATGACTCTAATCATTAGTGTTTCTATCTCTCTCTCCCTCTCCTTTCTTCTCTCTGAAATCAATAAAGATATATTTAAAAAAATAAAATTAATTTAAAAAATGGATTTGAATAAATCCTAGTGTAATTACATTAAAATATATTATTTTAGGATTTAACTTTGAAGAAAAAGCACCTAAAGTAAGAAACTTAGTTAATGTTAATTTACTAATTTTTCAATAATAATAAAATATTTTGTAGTCAAAGAGTTTACAAAGTAATTTTTAGCTTATGAATTTGTTAGAGGTGATTTTAACATGGTAGGAATTATTACATAACAAAGATTGGAAGCTTCCATTTCTGAAATGCCTTAATTCAAAGTTTGAGTCAAACCCTCATTAATAGTGTGATTTGAAAAAGATGCTTTATCAAGTCTCTTTCTTCTAATACAGAATAATATTGAATGCAAACTCTAATTGAAAAGTAGGAGGCTAAATTTAAAAAAAAGAACAAATCAGATGAAAATGAGAAAATATAAATACAGTGCCTACACTCAAAAAGTGATAGTTATTTTTAACCTAATCCCATATTCACATAGCAGAGTGAATATGGCAGAGTAAGAACATAAACATAAATTCACACTATTAATTCTTTTTCATACCTGGTGTATGAAAATACTATGCTTGTATATTGACCTTGCATTCTCTGACTTGCTGAACTTAGTTTTAGAAGCTGTGATGTAGTCTCCTTGGGAATTTCTATGTAGACCAGGATTTCTCTACCTCAGACCTACTTACACTTGGGGCTAGATTATTTTTGGTTGAGGGAGGCTGTATCGTGTGCACTGTAAAATGTTTACAACACCCTTGGCCTCTATTCATTAATTGCCAGTAGTATCCCCAAGCCCCTGTCAAGCCTTGTTGTGACAACAAAAAAATCTCTCCGGACATTATCAAGTGCAGTTTTGGTGAGCAAAATTTCTGGCCAAGAACTACTGATGTAGACAATAATGTCATTGCAAATCAAGACAATTATACCTCTTCCTTTTCAATCTGTATACCTTTATTTCTTTTGCTTGCCTCATTGGACTGACTGGCTATAACTTCCTGTACGATGTCGACTGGGAGAGGTGAGAGTAGACAGGTTTGCCTTGTTCCTGACCTTATAGTGAAAGCATTTGGTTTTTTACCATTAAGTTTAATGTTAGTGCTATATATCCTCTATCAAATTAATGAAATTCCCACTTATTCCTAATTTGGGGATTTTTAAAAAAATATGAGTGGATGTATTTTCTCAAAAATTTTTTTCTGTATCTATTAATATGATTATTTTTTTCCTTGAGTTTGATAATATGGCAATTACTGTGATTTTTGAATGTTGAAGCAGCTTTTCATTCTCCAGATAAACCACACTTGGCTGTTGTATATTGTCTTTTTTACATATTTCTGGATTTGATTTTTAAGTTTTTAAAAAAAAAATCTTTGCATGATGTCATTTTTTATTGTTTTTATGGGTTTCAGAGAGGAAAAGAGAGGGAGAGAGAGACAGAAACATCAGTGATGAGAGAGAAACTTCATTGATTGGCTGCCTCCTGCACACCACCCACTGGGGATCCAGCCCACAACTGGGGCATGTGCCCTGACCGGGAATCAAACTGTGATCTCCTGGTTCATTGGTCAGTGCTCAACCACTGAGCCATGCTGGCCAGGCTGATTTTTAAATACAGTGGTACCTCGATTTTCCAACATCTCCATTGATGAACATTGGTTTACAAATACCGTAAACCCGGTTGTACATGCTTGTTTTGGAACACACTTCGGAAGTCAAACAGCTTCAGCTGAGTGCAAGATCCTGAGGCCTAGCTGCCGGCTATTGATCCCTCAGTTTTCAAACATTTCAGAACCCGAACGGTCTTCCGGAATGAATTACATTAGAAAACCAAGGTACCACTGTATTTTGTTGAGGACTTTCATGCTTATATTCATGAGGATTATTTGTTGTTTTGTTCTAATGTCTTTATCTGGTGGTGTCAGCATAATTCAGGCCTCATAAAATGAGATAAATTGTCACTTCTCTTTATTTTCTGGAGGAGACAGCATATAATTGGTATTACATCTTTCTTAAATATGTACCAGAATTTACTGGCGGAACTATCTGGGCCTAGAGTTTTCTTCTTTGGAATGTTTTGTTTGTCCTTTAAAATCTTTCTTAATATTTACAGGCTAGTTAAATCAATAGATTTTATAAATTAGAACAGTTGTAGATTTATAGAAAAATTAAGATAGTACAGAATTCCCTTATGTCTGCTTAACAGTTTCTCCTATTAACATATTATTGTGATATATTTTTATAATTAATAAACCAATATTGATACATTGTTATTGACTAAAGTCCATAGTTTACATTAAAGTTCTTTATTTTGTGTACTCTATGGGTTTTGACAAATGCATGATATCATGCATCCTCTCTACAGTATCATACAGAATGGAATCACCTATTTATTCCTCCCTTCCTCCCTCCTAACCCCAGGCAACCACTGATCTTTTTGCTGTCTCTATAGTTTTGCCTTTTCCAGAAAGCCAAATAGTTGGAATCATACAGTATGTAGCCTTTTCAGACTATTTTCTTTTACTTAATGTGCATTTCAGATTCCTCTGTCTTTCTGTGACCCTGATAGCTCATTTATTTTTATTGCTGAATAATATTCCATTTTATGGAGGTACCAATGTTACCAAGTTACCTACCGAAGGACATCTTTGTTGCTTTCTGTTTTTGGCAATTATGAATAAAGCTGCTATAGGCATTAATATATGATTTTTGCATATGTAGACATAAATTTTCACCTCAGTTGGGCAAATACCTAGAAGCATGAATACTGGATCACATGGTTAAATTATGTTTAACTTTGTAAGAGACTGTCAAATGCCTTTCAAAGTGGCTGTGCCATTTTCAGTTCTAAACAGTAATTAATGAGAGTTCCTGTTGCTCTACAGGTGGTGGTTTAGAATTTTTTCTATTCTAATAAGTATGTAATGGTATCTCATTGTTGTCTTAATTTATAATTCTCTAATAACATATGACACTGGGCATCTTTTCATATGTTAACTTCTATTTCTATATCTTCTATGGTGAGATGTCTCCAGATTTTTTTGCCCATTTCATAACTGAGTTGTTTACTTATTGTTGAATTATGAGTTCTTTGCATATTGTGAATACAAGTTTTTTATATATATGTGATTTGCAAATATTTTTCTAGGTTTTGGGCTCCGTAGTTTTTAACAGTGTCTTTCACTGAAAAGTTTCTATTTTTAATATAGTCCAACTTATCAGGCTTTTAAAAATTGTTCTTTTAGTGTTTAAATTAAAAAATCATTGCCAAACCCAAGGTTACCAGAATTTTCTTCTTTGTTTTCTTCCAGAAAGTTTATAGTTTGGCATCTTTACATTTAGGAGTATAATCCATTTGAGTTAATTTTTGTGAAAAGTATAAGGTCTATGTCTAGATTTTTTTTGTATGTGTATTCCCAATTGTTCCAGCATCATTTGTAGAAAAGGCTATCATTGCTCCACTGTATTACCTTCACTTATTTGCCACAGATTTGACATATTCTATTCATGTGGATATATTTTTAGGTTCTCTGTTCCATTCTGTTGATCTATGTGTCTATTCTTTTCCCTCACTGTCTTGATTATGGTAATATTTTTTAAATATGTTTTTCTATTTATTTTTTTAGAAAGAGAGGAAGGAAGAGGGAGAGAGAGAGAAACATTAATTCTTGAGAGAAACACCAAATCTGCTGCTTCCTGCACACCCCCTGCTGGGGATTAAACCTGCAACCCAGGCATGTACCCTGACCAGGAATTGAACTGGTGACATTTTTGTTCATAGAATGACCATCAACCAACTGAGACACTCTGGAAGTGCTGATTATGTTCATTTTATAGTCATTCCTGAAGTGGGTGATATCAGTCCTCAAAAATTGTTTTTCTCTTTCAATACTGAGTTGGCTATTCTGGGGTTCTGCCTTTCCACATAAATTTTAGAATCAGTTTGTCAATATCCATATCCACAAATTAACTTGCTAGGCTTTTGATTGGGATTGTGTAGAACATAGAGAACAAGTAGGGAAGAACTGACATCTTAACATTATTGAGTCTTCCTATTCATGAACAAGGAATATGTCCCCATTTCCTAAGATCTTTGATGCTTTTCACCACAGTTTTGTAGTATTTCTCATTTAGGTTTTCTACATATTTTGTTAGATTTTTTCTTCTGTATTTCATTTTTTGTGTACTAATGTAAATGGTATTGTTTTAAATTTCAAACTTCAATGTTCATTGTTAGTATATAGGAAAGTCATTAACTTTTGTATATTAATTGTAACCTGCAACTTTGTTATAACAGTCTCTTATTACTTCTAGGAATTTTGTTGTTGTTTCTTTGGGATTTTCTACATAGAAAATCATGTCATCTATAAACAAAGACAGTTTTATTTTCTCCTTCCCAATCTCTATACCCTTTATTTCCTTTTCTTGTATTATTTCACTAGCTAGGCCAAATAGGGGTGGTTAGAGGGGACCCGGTCTTAGAGAGAAAGCATATAGTATAGAAAATATTTGCTAATGAGATACTTCAGTGTTTGTGTGTGTGTGTGTGTGTGTGTGTGTGTATCTGTATGATTCTTATGTCATGAAAAATTGGAAGTAGCATTATAATTTGATATGTTGAGAATATTGTTCACCTTAAATTAAAATCTAATGAGCTATTTTTGCAATTAAAAAAATTTCATTACAGAATAAAATGCATTATATGCCATCATGATAATATATTTTATATTGTGTCTATAACCAATAACCTAACAATTTAAAACTTATTATGTGACTTTTTATTTAGAGGATGTTTTGAATATTATTCAAGATGAAGGATTTAAAATACTAATGCAAAGACAAATAGTATTATCAGAAGAAGAGGCACAAACACTGTGCAAAGAATATGAAACTGAAGATTATTTTCAAAATCTTATAGAAAAGATGACAAGGTAAAGTAGATTTCAGATGTAGAAAGCATAGTCTGATTTAGTTCTGAAATATTTAAATCTTTTTTTAATCTTTCTTTCTTCTCAAGTTGCCAAACCTCTCAATTCTGTAAACAAGCTCTGAGTTTGCTTTTTTGCCAATCTCCCTCCCATCAATTCTCTGTTCAACTGTCTGTCTTCTTTAGTCCTCATGGTATGTTATTGGAGTGATAGAAATATCCCAGGTGAAGTTGCTGGAGTTCAGTTGAGCTGAATGTCAGAAATCCAGGGTGTGCAACATCATCAATTCCAAGCAGAGAACTGATTGACTCTCAAGGGCTTTGGTAATCCTAAAGACCACTAGTTCTAGGATAGGTATGAAATGCTACAAATCTGTCAGGTTTCTAGAAGAGTAAGTGAAATAGCAGCTGAGGTAGAAATCCAGCAAGGGTATATAAATCAGAAGGAGTATGGGAACAATATAGGAACCACTATATTAGAACCAAGGCCCTTCCTTTCATGTCTCTGCTTTCATCCATCCTTTTATAAATGTGCTTTTAAGAATAAAGTTTTCTTCTTCACCACACTCCAAAAAAAAAAAAAAAAAAAAAAAAGAATACACCAATAAACATTAATTTTAGACTCTATAAAAAGATTGTCTTTACTTTTTGTAGTCTATTTAACAAATACACCTGTATTACCTATGTGTAATTAGCTACTGAGTCATATTTTTATTAACATTATTTTTCCTTTTCTAACAGTGGTCCATCTCTAGCTCTTGTTTTATTAAGAGAAAATTGTTTACAATACTGGAAAGGGTTAATTGGACCAGGCACTGTTGAAGAAGCCAAAGAATGTCTTCCTGAGAGGTTGGATTCATATCATGAGCCCCAAACTACTTTCAAGGGAACCATTATAATTTCCTTTTGGACATAGGGTACAGGAACCACAGCTCTAGTTCAAGGGAGGTTCTCAGGATAGCTGTTTTTCCTGGGTCAGGAGTGGACTGCTATTAACTGGAGGCCCAGCCCTGTGTCATCCTGAATACTACCAAGGTTTTGCAAGAGAAGGCTGTGGGGTGTTTGGTTTGGAGCTTGGAATTAAGTGGTGGATACCCAGGCAAAAGCCAACTATTGGCAGAAATTCCTATCTTAGGAGAAATTCTTCTGAGAAGGGTGTGATGGCAGCTGTAGGTTCTTTAGTTGATCATAACATTTCAAGACAATAATGACTTAATATGTAGTCTGTAATTTGTCAGGAACCATTACTAAGCGTACTGATGAATCTTAGATATCAACTAAACTTTGTAAGCAATTTAACACATGATATATTACTTGGCACACAGGATGCACTCTGTAAATATTTTTTTATCTTAATTATTAGGTTTGCTATACCTGGGTGATGGGGATAGTATCTCATGCATCTCCATTCTTGGGATGGACATGAGCTGATTTGCAATTCACTTAAATTCTTTGTGCCAGTTGCAGGGTAGGATTCAATTCAGGGAAAGAAAGGCTCTCCCTTCAAGTGAGCAAGAATAGAGATACTCTGTTGGGCACAGCAAACTAGACACATGTTTACACAATAAATAACAGTACCTATGAAGCACCACTTATATAAAAGTTGAAATATTTTCTTTTGGGCAGGATATCTTCACTCTGACTTGTCCTGAATGGGCACATTTTACCCCTTATTTAGCCCTAATCACTTATGTCTTTGCTCCTGTACCAGAAAATAGATGTCAAGGATAATGTGGGTTGAACACTGTAAACAGTGTGAGCAGAGTCTTGTAGATCCTCTTAATGAAATGTAACGTAGAACTCAATGCATAACATTAGAGAGAGGAACTACTTTAGAAACAAAGCCTATGCCTGTAGGCACACTCTTTTAGCAATTGTGGTTCCAAGTGTGGAGGTAGTACAACAGGATGGAGACATTTTTTCCAGGTGAAAGCACTGACTGACTGACTCTTCCACCCCATTATTATTGTGAAGATTCCCATCCAGAGCCCTTGTGACCCCTATGTTGCCTCAAGCTCACAACTAATCCTGACCATTATATTTGATTGGTTCCCCTTTTCCAGTTTTCTTGGCTCTGCTCAGATCTTTCAGGTTGTTTTGGAAATAACTTTCAACAGAGCTCTGACCCTTTCCTGTACTCAGGTATCAGATTTGGCACTCTTCATTGCTCAGTCTGAAATATGGTCACTTGTGTAAAAGATAAATATAGTAACCCCTCTTTGCTATTCTTACACACACACATACTTTTTTCAATAATCATGTCTAACAGCATAACAGAGGGGCTTGTTGTAGCTCTCTGCCCTGAATGAAATAAATGCTGGTGATAGTTTAAGCTGTTTTTATCAGCCATTGTGCAAATTCCCCATCCCTGGCAATCACAGGCTCTTAGAGACTTAGGCTGCAAGTATCTACAAATCAGAGGTGTGAGAATAGTCAAGGCCTGAGTGGGAAGGTCAAGTTGGATAAGGCAAAAATGGGTCACTGAAACCAGAGAGGCAAGAAGAGAGTCTTAAAGCTGAGGATAGAAAGCCAAGTTTCCAGTGATGTCACTCTATTAACAGGAAGGGACGTTATTGACCATTGTTGGATTTCCGGGGTTGGCTGCTCAAGACTGTGTGTAAAAGGCAGAAAGTACAATGACCAGTGAGCATCTCCTCTCTTAAAATATATGTAGACAGACAGATAGATAGACGGATAAATAGAGACAGAAAAAGGGAAAACAACATCAAGGAACAACAATTGACTTAAGATATATATATATTTATCTATTGTACAGAAGCACAATAAATTTTTTAACCCAACGTGAATTTTCCAAGACCATCAACATCACTACTGCTTCTTTATACATGAAGCTGTCCTGTAGGCTCCTCTTTTGTTGCTGCTCTTGCTTACCAGGAAAGTTCCATTGCAGTTTCTCCTAGATTTAAAATTCATAATTTGGTATCTTTGGTATAGAGTCAAATGCCATCTCTAGTGCTTGATATACTATCGAATGATGAAAGAAGGGAAAGGAATATTTACTGAGAACTTAATATGCACCATATATTTCAAACACATCGTCAGATTACATCCTCAAAATTACCTTTCAAAATAGGCTTTATTATCATATTTGTATTTGAGACAACTAAAGCACAGAGAAGTTAAATAATATCTCATAGCTAGCAAGCAGTGCTATCAGGAGTCTATAGTTTGTGCTTTTGTCACTGCACTAGGGCAGCCATTTCTCCATTCACTGTTATCTGTCAATCTCCATTATCAGGGCTATTTAAATGCCCATGTCCTTTCTTTCTAAAGACTATTACATCCTTAGAATGAAGTAGCATGCCCTAGACAACTCTGTATTTAATTCCTTTTCCACAATGCTTAGAATAGGGATGAGTTGCTATTGCTTGATCATTTAAAAAAAATATGTTTGTTTGTTTTTATTGATTTCAGAGAGAGGAAGGGAGAGGGAAACAGAGACAGAAACATCAATGATAAGAAAATCATTGATCGGCTGTCTTCTGCACACCCTCTACTGGGGATCGAGCGTGCGATCTGGCCATGTGCCCTGACCAGGAATCGAACCGCGACTTCCTGGTTCATGGGTTGACACTCAACCACTGAGTGCCAGCCAGGCATGCTTGATAATTTGAACAGTTTATAAATAGTGCTACATTGTGTTATGTTATGCTATGCTATAACAGTTTTTAACTTGATTTCTTTTCCAAAGTTTATGCATACAATTTGCAATGGGAAGTTTGCCTGTCAACCAGTTGTATGGAAGTGATTCGTTAGAAGCTGCTGAAAGGGAAATACAGTATTTCTTTCCTCCTCAAAACACTTTAGCACTGATTAAACCTCATGCAACACAAGAACAAAGAGGTAAATATTTAAAAATAAAAGCCAATGTATATATTTTCTCCAAATTTAGTGAAAATTTTCAAACTACAGAAAAGTTGAAAGAATAATGCAATGAACACCTTCATCCCCAGAATGTAACCAACAAAGTTTAGGCTATGGGTGAGATTTTGACAAGATTTACTTTATTTAATTCCCTCAGTGGTTCCCTTCTACTTAAGGAAGAAGAGTTCAGATTGGCTCTCACCTTCAACTCATATCTAGCAAAAAATGTCTTGGCATTTGTAGCATGGAGATGAAAACATCTCTTCACTTTTAGCACAGGAGCAGATCCCCTCCTCTCCCACTTTTATAGTCCATATGATGTCTCAGGAGGTTCCTGGAAAATGGATCTCAGAGACTGAACCCCTACAATACATATTAAAGTTCTTCTGAATGCCAATCTGGTGCTTTTTAAGTTCATTTTAGTTTAGCATAGTTTTGGTTTTTAAAATCAGACCATGCAAGTAAAACTATTACTTTCCTTAGTCCAGTCTACTTGAACATTGAGCAAAAGTAGAGGCAACCTGCATGATTAGCAAATACCTGTTTTCTCTAGAGGAGATCTTCAACCTTATTAAAGAGGCTGGATTTGACATAACACACATGAAGGAAATACTGCTAAACAAAGAACAAGCTGACAAAATTTATTTTAAAATAACACATAAAGACTTTTATAAAGATCTACTGGAAGTGTTGTCTGAGTAAGTTTCTGATATATAGTTCTTTGCATTATAAAGTAGTACATGTTCATTGTAGAAAGAAAAAATGTAAAAATTAAATGAAACATTCCATCTAATCTCATTGATGAAAAGACACCTTATTAATGTTTTGGGTTCATTTTTTCTTTTTTCCTTCTTTTCCTTCCTGTCTTTCTCTCCTTCCTCCCTTCTTCTCCTTATTCTTTGTTTCCTTCCTTCCTTCCTTCCTTCCTTCCTTCCTTCCTTCCTTCCTTCCTTCCTTCCTTCCTTCCTTCCTTCCTTCCTTCCTTTCCTTCCTTTTTAAAAATGTAGGTCTTCACATTAGATATAGAGGTTGTCTGGGTTTAAATCCCTGTTTACCAATGTCCTTTATCTATGTTTTCTTATATGTAAAATGGGGATAAGAATAGTACCTATCTCAGGTTTGTGGTGAGGGCTAAATAATTGATACATTGGAAGTACTTGGAACAGTGCTAGGAATATATTCCTAAAATTAAACTACAGCATTTTTCTAGCACCAAAAACATCCTTTTGGGAGAGGGTTAAATGAAACAAATAAACAAAAAAGAAAACATTAAATCACATTAATAAGTACGAAGAACAAAGAAAAGCTCTCTGAATGAAGCTGTGGCATTCTGTCTTTAACCATGTATGCAATCCTCACAGTTGTAAATGGCCCAAGTTTTCTGAAAGCACTGTTATTTGCAGGGGTCCATCTTTGGTCATGATTCTGAACAAGTGGAATGCTGTTTCAGACTGGAGAAGATTGATGGGTCCCACAGACCCAAATGAAGCAAAGCTATTGTCCCCAGACTGTATTAGAGCCAAATTTGGAATAAATGTTTTGAGAAATATTGTCCATGGATCATCTAATGCTTCTGAGGCAATGGAGACAATTAATAGAATATTTGAAGACTTTGTTCCTGGGAATCCTGAGGAAAACTAAAGTACAATACCTCTTTCATAACTGTTATTTCCTTTTCTTTGGCTGTTACAGTGACTGGGTCTAGGACAAGGTTGTTTTGATCAGAACATTCCCCATGTTCCTAAATTAAACTATTTCTTGCCAGAAGTATTACATTGTTCCATAGCAGCCCTGAAGCCTCAAAACCAAACCTTGTAGATGCCAGGGACCTGGGAGATAGTGAGGCAAGCAAGATACCCTTGTGTTTGCAAGCCTTGGTCTCAAGCTGTTTGTGCCATCTCTTATGAAGTCCCTCTCCTTGACTCCCCTCCATTTCTCCTATTTGAATTGCCAAGATCTCATTCAGCAGCCTCAATTCTATTCACTAAGTGTATGGAAACTTGGAAACTAAAAACTATCTGTGTGTGATATATGATAATATAACAGAATACTAGAAATCATGAAGCAAAAGTCAGTCATTTCTATTCCTTGGCAAAGAGGTCCTTATTTGGGGAGAGATAGCTACATAATATATACGTGGATTGAGTCTGCTTAGTTGTTGATGGAAAACTTGAGAACTTTTCTATCCTGGGTAACATGGGAAATGGAGTGTAAGATAGGTGACTTCCCATCAAACCTAATTTTCTTCTTTATTTTCAAAGGGCAGTCTCACAAATGTACACATGTATGGCTCTGGATGCTGACTTGAATATGATCATACAAAATGCTCACATGTGGAGTGTTGTCACCAGCTTGATGAGCCAAATTGAGAATCCATCCCCCGAGCATAATGAGAAAACAATGTGAAATCCCTTCACACCCATCTAGGTTCCCCAAGGAGAGAACAGTACATTGTTCCCTTAATATTGTCATTTAGGCTATGATTTCTCCAGGTATAAGAACATTGTAGCAAAACATTAAATGCAAAAATAAAATTAAATTCTGGCATAGTACTGTTCATCCTATAAGTCTTATTCAATTATTGATAAAGCATGATTGTACAACCTATAAACATTTACATTGGGAAAATATGTATTGAAGTGTGGGTTTTTGGTTAATAGAAAACTAGTTGAATGGAATTTGTTACCTTCGGGGAGATGCAATCTAATGGGGAAACAAAACTCACAAAAACAGTATCTAATCATAACTACTGTAAGACAGTATGTTATTAAGCTTAACAGTGATGAATAACTTGGGCTGGGGAGGTTAGTGCAACTACATTCTGTTTATAGCATTTAATACAACATGATGTAGATCTTTGCTAACATTTGTATATCCCTCCCTTTTTAATGAGAGGAGCATTATGAATAGTATCAAGGACTTCAAATTAGTGTATAACTCAGTGCTGAATTAACAGACATGTATTCAATGGGTAGGAGCTTGAGAAGGTAAGAAATGAAATAATCTTGAATAAAGGGTAGGATTTTCAAAATCAGAAGTAAGGAAACAAGAAAGTGAATTTAGTTTTAAAAGTTTCTAAATAGGTATATCTTGATGTTTATACATATATAAGGACATTTTGCTGGTTGCTTTTTACTGTGCCTACTATACTATATCATATCATTTTGAGGGATAGTATTGTAGATCTGTTTTAGACATTCAAGAATCATTTGTTCAGCTCATGCTTTATGCTGGACACTGTTGCAGGGCTGAATACACACAGTTCTTTTCCTAAAGAAGCTTAGGATTCTAAAATCTGGAGATAAAGAATTAGGGGTCACCACAGAGTGCTTTGAGCAGATGCATGTAGCAGATTGAGAGGGGGCATGAGATGCAAACTACCCAGGCTGGAGGCACTACAATAATCAAAGTGGGAAGATGACAGCACTCTGTAGAAATGGTGAGTTAGCGATAAGGAGAATATCAGAGAATCCTTAAGAGGCTGCACTGCATCCACAGAATCTGATGATTCACTGCCACTCTACCAAATAAGTGGGAAAAGATAATGCTTCCTGGCTTGAGTAACTGAAGAAATGATCTAATCATCCCCAGACAGGGAACTCAGAAGAGAGAAGGAGGTCAGAAGGAAATACAATGAGTTCTGTTTCTCATGTTGGGAAGAAGACATCTGAGTTGAGAGTAAGTTAGGCCCTCAGTGTAGCAGAGTTAAGAAGGCTTCATTTGAATGTCATCAGCAAAATGGTAGAGCAGGTGGCTACAAGCTCCCATCCTTCCTAATGGACATTGAAAACATAAGCAGAAACTGTCAGAACAAACTGTGTCAGAGCTCTGGAAAACAATCAAAGGTTTACAGTAACCAAATGAATTCTGAATCAATAAAAGGACATCTTAAAAATGATATGAAAGCTTTGTGACATTTTTACTTGCCCTTGTCCTACCACTTCTCCAAATTGGTCACAGTCTTGAAGACTGCAGTCTGTGTTCTCAGCATAGGACTCTGGTGTCTGGTTCCAAAGAGAACAGAGCAGATATTACTAAATAGTTATTGTGTTTTTCTGCTCTAACCTGTCTGGAGGCTACCTGAAGGTTGACACAAAGCACATTGAAAACAAGGATGAAAACATATACTTGTACACCAATGTTTACAGCAGCATTATTCATAATAGTTAAAAGATAGAACACTCAAGTGTTCATCAACAGAAGAATGAACAAATACGGTGTATAAATACAATGGACTATTATTTAGCCATAAAAAGTAATAAAGTATAGCTACAAAATAAATGAATCTTGAAAACATGCTAAATGAAATAATCTAGACACAAAAAGACAAATATTGTATGATTCTCTTTATAAGAGGTACCTAGAATAGGCAAATTCATAGGGACAGAAAGTAGGCTAGAGGGTACTAGGGGCTGGAGGGAGGGAGAAATTGGGAGTTATTGCTTAATGGGTAAAGAGTTTCTGTTTAGGGCGATGAAGCATTTTGGAAATACATTGTGTTGATGGTTGCAAACAATGTGAATGTAATTAATACCACTGATTTATACACTTTAAATGGTTAAAATGATAAATTGTATATTTTTATGTGTTTTACTATATGTTATTATTATTACCATATATATTTTTCTACTAAAAATGGTTAAAAATCATATAAGGAAAAACAGTTCCTCAGGGAAACATAAAAATCCTTCACAACAGAGTTCTCCAAAACTCCTCCTAAAATGACACAGAATTAAGCTAGTCTTATGAGACATAAAGAAAATATGATCCTGACATCAAAAATCCTTAAATAAAAGTAAGCTTTTAATAGTTTCTTGAACAGATACCAAATAAAGAAAATTTTTCCAAAACAAAACAACAATAACAACAAATTCCTAAAACTCCTCATTGGGCATCTCTGTCCCCAGAGTCCCCTTGGACCCTGCAGCTCCTTCCCCACACCATTGCCTACTCCCTTCCCACTCTCTATCTTTCAGTAATTATTTGCGCAGTCAGTCCTATTGTCTTTCTCAGCTCCTTTCAGCAATTCTGAATCTTTGAAAGGATCTGATGAAAAGTTGTGGCTACAAGTAAATAGTTTTAACCCTATCAGAAGAGTTTGTTCATTAACTTATTGTGTTGTAAAATTCTTGTTAATTGCTTGTTTGCTCAATCAGGCAGTACATATAGGTAAAGAAAAGAGACAGCCTCCCAAGTTCTATGATTATATTGCATGTGAGGAATTTGTATGAAAAAAGGAAACTCATAACTGCTTTAAAATTAGCATGTAGCTTTGTAATGTATCTTAAGTGTATTCTTTATTTTCCTAGAAAGTTTTTATTTTTATTGAATTTTTTAATAAGGTGATATGGGTTAATAAAATTATATAGATTTCAGGTATGCAATTCTATAATATATCATCTGTTCATTGTATTATGTGTTCAACTCAAGTCTCCTATCACCATTTGTACCCCCTTTACTCTCTCCTACCTTGTCCCACCCCCCCTTCCCTCTGATAATAACATACTGTTGTCTGTATCTATGAGTTGTTGTTTTTTGATTAATCCCTTCTCCTTTTTCATTCAACACCATGCCCAATGCTTCCTCTCTGTCAGCTGTCAGTCTGTTATCTGTATCTATGAGTCAGTTACTATTTTGTCAGTTTACTCTTTTCATTAGATTCCACATATAAGTGAAATCATATGGTACTAGCCATACCCTGCTGAAAAACCTCTCACCCTACCTTGTGGAGTTTCTACATCCTGAGGCTCATTAAGAGACTGATAACAATCAGCCACCCCACCCTGTGGAGTTTCTACAGCCTGAGGCTCATTAAGAGAATCAGATCAATCAATCTGCAGGTAGAGGCAGACTTCAGAGTGCTTTGAGTCTTGGCCTGATCTGCTTCTGGACCCCAGCCTTGGAAAAACAGACTTTGGACTTGTCTAACATCACCCAGTCCAAACACAGGGAACCTCAAGCTGTGGGTTGTTGATAGCTCCAAATAAGGTACTCAAGGCCAGTCACAAATAGTGTCTGACATTGGCCTGCATCAGAGGCCCTCCAAAAAGACTCAGAGTCCTAGCAGACCTACCTAAAACATAGAAAAAAATCCAAATAGGCAGCCAAAATAGGGACACACAAAAAACAACCAAAATCAAAGAACGAGAGAAGTCTCTAGAAAAAGTGCTAAATGAAATGGAGATAAGCAATCTATCCGATATAGAGTTCAGAATACTGATTGTGAGGATGCTCAACAGCATGAAAAAATATGGAAACTCTGAAAAAATGGCCATCTGTATGTCTTCTTTGGAGAAGTGTCTCTTTAGGTCTTTTGCCCATTTTTTAATTGGATTATTTGTCTACCTCTCACTGAGTTGTATGTGTTGTTGGTATATTTTGGAAATTAACCCCTTATCAGGTGTATCGTTGGCAAATATGTTCTCCTAAACTGTGGGTTCCCTTTGCATTATTTGATGGTTTCTTTTGCTGTGCTGAAGCTTTTTATTTTGATGTAGTCCCATTTTTTAAATTTTTTCTTTGTTTCTCTTGCTCTAGGTGATGTACCAGCAAACATATTCCTATGAGATATGTCTGAGATTTTACTGCCTATGTTTTCTTCTAGGATTTTTATGGTTTCCCAACTTACATATAAGTCTTTTATCTGTTTTTACTTTATTCTCCTGTAATGTGTAAGTTGGTTCATTTTTTTGCATATACCTGACCAATTTAAACAACACCATTAATTGAAGAGACTGTCTTTACTCCATTGTATGTTCTTGCCTTATTTGTCAAATATTAATTGACTATAATGGCTTGGGTGGATTTCTGTTTTGTTTCATTGACCTATATGCTGATTCTTGTGCCAGTGCCTGTCTGTTTTTATTACAATGGTTTTGTAGTATAGCTTGATATCTAGTATAGTGATCCCTCCAACTCTGTTCATTTTCTCAAGATTTCTGTGGCTATTTGGGTCTCTTTTTTGTTTCATATAAATTTTTGGAACATTTTTTCTAGTTCTGTGAAATATGCTGTTGGTATTTTAATAGGAATTGAGTTGAATCTATAGATTGCTTTGTGTAGTATGGCCATTTTAATGATATTAATTCTTCCAATTTATGAACATGGTGTAGTCTTCCACTTCTTTGTATCTTCCTCTATTTTTTTTTTTTTTTCTCAGTGTTCTGTAGTTTTCTGAGTACAGGCCTTTTATGTCCTTGGTTAAGTTTATTGCTAGATATCTTATTTTTTTTGTTGCAATGGTAAATGATTTTTTTTTTTTAGTTTCTCTTTCTGAGTGTTTATCATTGATATATAAAAATGCCATTGATTTCTGGATGTTAATTTTGTATCCTGCTACATTGCCAAACTCATTTAGAAAGTCTAGTAGTACCTTGGTGGAGTATTTAAGGCTTTCTATGTACAGTATCGTGTCATCTGCCTTAAGGACAGTTCTACTTCCTCCTTTCCAATTTGGATGCCTTTTATGTTTTCTTGTAGTCTGATTACTATGGCTAGGATTTCCAGTACTATGTTGAATAAGAGTGGTGAAAGTGGACATTCCTGTCTTGTTCCTGTGTTTAAGGGAAATGACCTTAGTTTTTGCCCATTGAGTATGATGCTGGCTGTATGTTTGTCATATATGGCCTTTATTATATTGAGGTATGTTTCCTCTATTCCCACTTTGCTGAGAGTTTTTATCAAAAATAGGTGCTAGATTTTGTCGAATGTTTTTTTTTGCATCTATTGACATGATCATATGATTTTTGTCCTTCGTTTTGTTTATGTGATGTAGCATATTTATTAATTTGTGAATATTATACCAGCCTTGCATCCCCAGAATAAATTCCACTTGATCATGGTTTATAACCTTTTCAATGTATTGTTGGATTTGAATTGCTAAAATTTTGTTGAGGATTTTAGCATCTATGTTCATCAGGGATATTGGCCTGTGATTTTCTTTCTTTGTAGTGTCTTTAACTGGTTTTGGGATTAGGATAATGCTGGCCTCATAAAAGGAGTTTGGGAGTTTTTCCTTCACTTGAATTTTCTGGAATAGTTTGAGTAGGATAGGTGTTAATTCTTCTTTGAACATTTGGTAAAACTCATCTGTAAATCTGTCTGATCTCAGACTTTTGTTTGCTGGGAATTTTTTTTATTTTTATTACTGCTTCAATTTCATCAGCTGTTATCAGCCTATTCAGGTTTTCTGAATTTTTCTGATTCAGTTTTGGAAGTTTGTATGTTTCTAGGCATTATCCATTTTACCCATGTTGTCCAGTTTGTTGACATATAGTTGCTCTTAGTATTTTCTTACAATCCTTTGCATTTCAGTGGTGTCAGTTGTTTTATTGCCTCTTTTATTTCTGATTTTATTTATTCAGGTTCTCTCCCTTTGTTTCTTAATGCATCTGGCTAAAGGTTCATCAATCAATCTTATTTACCTTTACAAAGAACCAGCCCTTGGTTTCATTGATCTTTTGTATTTTTTTTTTTTTTTTAGTTTCTGTGTCATTAATTACTGCTCTGATCTTTATTATTTTCTTCGTTTTCCTTCCTCTGGGCTTTTATTGTTATTCTCTTTATAATTCTTTTAGTTGTAGTGTTAGATAGTTTATTAGGCCTTTTACTTGTTTTGAAGTATGCCTATAATGCTATGAACTTTCCTCTCAGGACTGCTTTTGCCATGTCCTATAGATTTGGGGTTGTTTTGTGTTCAGTTTCATTTTTTTCCAGGAAGTTTTTGAGTTCTTCCTTGATCTCATTGGTAACCCATTCATTGTTTAATAATATGCCATTTAGCGTCCTTGTGTTTGAATGTTTTTGATTTTTTCAATATATATTTTTCCCTTTAGTTTCATGGCATGTGTTCCAAGAAGATGCTTGATATGATTTCAATCTTCTTGAACTTGTAGAGGCTTCTTTGTGCCCTAACAGGTGGTCTATCTTTGAGAATGTTCCGTGTGCACTTGAGAAGAATGTTTATTCTGATAAAATGTTCTTTAAATGTCAATTAAATCCACTTAATCTAGTGTGTCATTTAAGATCTCTGTTTTCTTATTAATTTTTTTCTGGATGATCTATCCAACGGCGACAGTGTGGTGTTAAAGTCCTGTACTATGATCATGTGGCTGTCTATCTCACCCTTAAAGTCCACCAAGAATTTTTTATATATTAAGGTGCTCCTGTATTGGGTGCATATATATTTATTATGGTTATATCCTCTTGTTGGATTGATTTATTTAATATTATGTAGTTACCTTCTTTGCCTCTTGTTATTGTCTTTATTTTGAAGTCTATTTTTTCTGGAATAAGTATTGCTACCTCAGCTTTTTTTTCATTTCCATTTGTATGGGATTTTTTTTTTTCTTCATCTTTTCACTTTCAGCCTTTGTGAATCTTATGCTCTCAGGTGGGTCTCTTGTAGACAGCATATATATGGGTGATATTTTTTTATCCATTCAGCTACCCTTTTGATTGGAGCATTTAATCTGTTTATCTTTAAGGTTATTGTTAATATGTACTTATTTAACTCCTTTTTTTTTTCTTCCCCCTTTATGCCTATGTACCTTACTCTCTATAGTTGTTCTTCTTAAAGCAGTCCTTTTAGCATTTCTTGCAATGTTGGTTTGGTGGTACTGAATTCCTTTAGCCTTTTCTTTGTGTGCCTGGGATGCTCTTTATTTAACCTTCAATTTTGAATGATAACCTTGCTGGGTAGAGCAGTTTTGGTTACAGGTTCTTGCTTTCTATTACTTTGAGAACCTCATGACAATCCCTTGTTGCCTGAAATGTTTCTGTTTAGAAATTTGCTGACAGCCTTATGGCAGCTCTCTTGTAGGGCAGTGATTATCTCTTTCTTTTGGCTCTTAGGATTCTCTCTTTGTCCTTAATATTTGCCATTTTAATTATGATGTGTCCTGGTTTAGGGTCTCTTTGGGTTCATCTTGATCTGGATTCTCTGTGCTTCCTGAACTTGTGTAGCTTTTTTTTTTTTTTTACCAGGTGAGGGAAGTATTCTGTGATTATTTCCTCAAACAGCTTCTCTACCTCTTGCTTACTTTCTTCTCCTTTTGATATCCCTATGATGTGGATGTTGTTATGTTTCATGTTTTCCCAGAGTTCCCTTAAACTATCCTCGTTCTTTTTAATTCTTTTTTTCTTTTTGTTGCTCTGTTTGGGTGTTTTTGTCTACCTTGTCTTTCAAATCACTGATTCTATCCTCCACTTCATCCAGACTAATTTAATTCCTTTCAATGTGTTTCTGATGTCAGATATGGTATTCTTTATTTCCAACTGGCTTTTATTTAGAGTTTCTATCTCTTTCTGCATGTTGATGTAGTTGTCATTGATTTCTTTGTAGTTCTCATTAAGTTGTTTGAGTATTCTTATAACCAATATTTTAAACTCTAAGAAATTGCATGTTTGCATTTCATCTAGTTCTTTTTTGGTGATATTTTCTTTTCTTTCATTTGGGGGTTGTTTCTTTGTTGCCTCATTTTAGCTGCCTCTTTGCTTTTGTTTCTATGTGTAAGCTAGAACTACTATGACTCCCTGTTTTTATGGTGTGGCCTTATGTAGTATGTATCCTATAGGACATGGTGGTATAAAGTCTCCTTGAACTCCTGAGCTGAATGCTCCAGTAATGTCCCTTGTGTGAGTTATGTGGACTCTCCTATTGTAACTGGGAGCTGATTGTTGTTGGCCTGTTCATGGATGGGATCGACTTTCACTTCACAGAATTGAACTTAGCAGGATGGGGCCAGCTGGAGATGGGAGTTCTTCCTCCTTTAGATTGGGGTGACACAAAACCTCAGACCTCCTGTGGCGAGCTAGCTGCTTGCCTTTTAGCTCAGGAGAGCCTTGTAAAAAACCTTGAGGAGAGGCTTAGAGGGGGTTGCACCAGATGAGCCTGCTCTGGGATATATCCTCTTTCTCCTGTGAGGCTGCACCAACAGGGATGTTCCAGCTGGGCTTGGAGGAAGAGAACAAGACTTCCCCCTCCACTTGGGGTGTCACCAGCCCTTGGGAGGAGAAAGTGAGCTGCTTGCTTCCTTCTTTCTCTGTAGTGATCTGCCAGAAGTCCTGTTGGAATGACCTGAGTGAGTCAGGTCCAAAGTCTAAGCTCTGCTGTGCCCTCTTCCCCAAGTAGATATGAGATTAGCATGGTGTGGCCAGCAGAAACTGGAAATGCTGGTCTAATCCACTCTTTTATTTAGGTGGTGGAGGTCCTTAGCCTTCAAGAAGGGAGGTAAGTGCTCTCCTTTAAGCTCCATGCCAGAGCTCTGGAAGGGAGGCTCCTAGGAGATGCACCAGATTCCAAAGTTCTGATTTGTGACCCCTATTCCCTGTGAGACTGCACCTGCAAGACAGTTCAGGTGGGACTTGGAGTAATAGATCAAAGCTGTCCCCTCCACTTGTGGTAGTACTGGCTTTTGTAGGGGGTGGGAGAGCTTGTCAACTCCTCTCTCCTTGCAGCTCACTGTCAGAGGCTCTGATGTTGACCACCAAGGGGGTAGCTCCAGATGCCTGTTCTGACCTGCAATTCCTCCCCCCTTTTAGTTTGCATTTGGCTGATGGTGCCAACTGGTTATGGGAATGCAAATCCCAGTGGCCCCTTGTGGGTAATGCAGGTCCTCAGCCCTCAAGAAGGTAGCTAGGAGCTTGCCATATAGTTCAGGGTCACCCCATCAGAGCTCTTGAAGGGAGACTCCTAGGGGATCACACCAGCTTTCACAATTTTGATTTATGACCCCTTTTCCTAGCGAGTCTGCTCCTGCAGGATGGTGCAGGTGGTTTTTGGAGTGATAAATCAAGGCTGCCCCCTCTGCTTGGGGTTGGACTGGCTCTTGTGGGTGGAGTAGAGAACTTGTCATCCCCCTCTATCACTGCAGTTCACTGCCAGAGGCCTTGGTGAAGGCCTCTGAGGGGGGCTCCAAAGTCCCAGTTCTGGCTTGCACTTTGTTCCTGCTGTGGATCTGTGCTTGGATTGCAGTGCAGGCAGGTTTTGGAGTACAAATCTAGGCTTTGGGAATGCAAATTCAGGTGGCCTTTATTGGGGGTAGCACAGGACCTCAGCAGGTTAGTTAGCTGTTGGCTTTCTAGCTTGGTGGCACCTGACCAAAGATCCTGAAGGGAAGCTTGCAAGTGTAGTGTAGGCCTTCCCCTTATTCTGCAGCTTCCTGCAGCCTGAGACTCTGCCCAGGATGCCTTCTGTTGGGGAGTGTTCCTGCCTAACCCATGGGTGGGGGATGAAGATTGGCTGTTTTTCCCAGCCATTCAGTTCAATGTCATCTGTCTTTTTTCCAAAAGAAAAAAAGCACTGTTCAGGTCCTTTTTTGGGTACAGCCTAAAGTTCTTTATGCTTGACTCAAGCTTGGCAGGGTGGTATTGCAAGTATTTGGGTGATGGTACAGTGCATTTTCTCCAGCTGGTGCTTTAAGAATAGGAGTGCTGGACCCTGGGAGATGGAGTCTGGGGACAGTGTGGGTTATTGGCTCAGGACTGGGGCCTCAGAAGCCTGCCTCCCAATCTCCAGCACTATGCCACTCCAATCTTCTTCTTATGGCTTCTGCATGCCCTGAGTCCCTTTCCTACACCAGCACCCTGACTGAGTGCCTGAGACTGAGTTCCTGTGTGGTGGCCTTTATGGAGAATGCCTGTGATTCAAGCAGACTCCTTCCCTTTTCCAGTGGTCCAATTCCCTGCTTATTTTTGCTGCCAAATGTTATGCAGGTTCTTCTTTCAGGCCCTGGTGTTCTAGGTTGGGGGTCCTGGCATGGGATTGAGACCCTTATTTCCCTTCTGGGGGCTTTTGCAGACACAATATTTCTCTGGCCTCACAGCTGCTGCCACTGGGTGCAGGGACCAGCCCTTTCCACATCTCCACCCCTCTTACCAGTCTCTGTGTAGCTTCTTGTTTTCACTCCTTGGATATAATACACCTGTACAGGTGTACTTCTGTTGTTAACTCAGGTTAATTGTTCTAAGTTTTAGCTGTATCTCCAATTTGGCGCTGGGAGCAGATGTATTGCTTTCACCTATTCCACTACTATCTTCTTTTGATCATGTAATTTTTATTCTTCATTTTGTTTATGTGGTGTATCACATTTATTGATTTGCAGATATTGGTCCAGACTTACATCCAAGGAATAAATCCCACTTGATCATGGTGTATGATCTTTTAAATGTATTCCTTGACCCAGTTTGCTAAAATTTGTTGAGAATTTTAGCATCTATGTTCATCAGGAATATTGATCTATAATTCTCTTTGTAGTATCTTTATCTGGTTTTAATATTAGGATAATGCTGGTCTTATAAAAAGAGACTGGGAGTCTTCCTTTTTCTTGAATTTTTTGAATTAGTTTGAGAAAGAAAGCTGTTAGTCCTTTGAATGTTTGGTAAAGTTCACATGTGAAGACATTTGGTCCAGGACTTTTGTTTGCTTACAGTTGTGTTTCTGTTTTTAATTACTGCTTCAATTTCATTAGTTGTAATCATTCTATTTAGGTTTTTTTATTCTTCTTGAGTCATTTTTGGAAGATTGTATATTTCTAGAAATATATTCATTTTGTCCAGATTGCTCAATGTGTCGGCATACAGTTGTTTGTAATGTTTTCTTACAATCCTTTGTATTTCTTTGGTGTCAGTTGTTACTTCTCTTTTATTTCTGATTTTATTTATTTGGGTCTTCTCTTATTTGACCTGACTAGTGTGGTTAAAGGTTTGTCAATCTAGTTTATCTTTTCAAAGAACCAGCTCTTGGTTTCATCGACCCTTTGCATTGTGTTTTAGACTTTATTTCATTTATTTCTGCTTTGATCTTTATTATTTCTTTCTTTCTACTCATTTTGGGTTTTTTTTTTTTTTAATTTTTAATTTCCTTTAAGTGTAAAGTTAAATTGTTTACTTGAGAATTTCTTTGTTTCTTGAGATAGGCTTGTAATGCTATGAATTCCCCTCTTAGGGTTGCTTTCCCTGCATCCCATAGATTTTGGGTGGTTGTGTTCTCATTTTCATTTGTTTCAAGGTATCTTTTGATTTTTTCCTTGATCTTATTGTTGACCCATTTATTGTTTATTAAGATAGTATTTAGCCTCTATATATTTGTGTGTTTTTCAGTTTTTTCTTGGGATTTATTTGTAGTTTCATACCATTATCATCAAAGAAGATGCTTGATATGATTTCAATCTTCTTAAATTTATTGAGACTTGTTTTGTGTCTTCACATGAAGTCTACCCTAAAAAATGCTCTATGTGCACTTGAAAGAAATGTATATTTTGCTTCTTTGGGGTAAAATTTTCTGAAAATATCACTTAAATACATCTGATCTAGTTTGTCATTTAAGGCCACCATCTCCATATTGATTTTCTGCCTGGAAGATCTATCCATTAATGTCACTGAGGTGTTTAAATCTTCTACTGTGACTGTATTATTGTTGATCTCTCCCTTTATGTCTATCAAGATTTGCCTTATATATTTAGGTGCTCCTATGTTGGGTGCATACATGTTTACAAGGATTATGTCCTCTTCTTGGATCCTTTCCTTTATCACTACGTAGTGTCCTTCTTTGTCTCTTATATAGCCTTTTAAAAAGTCTATTTTGCCAGATGTAAGGATTGCTACCTCAATTTTTCCCCCCATTTGCATGTAATATTTTTTTCCATTTCTTTACTTTCAGTCTGTGTTTATCTTTTGTTCTGAGGTGGATCTCTTGTAGATAGCAAATAGATGGGTATATTGTTTTTTTATCAGTTCTGCTACCACACATCTTTTGATTTAAGATTTAAGCCACTTACATTGAAAGTGATTAAGATAGTATTTAGCCTCTATATATTTGTGTGATTTTCAGCTTACTGATAGGTACATATTTATTGCCATTATATTTTTTATAACTACATTCCTCTTTTTTTTTTTTCTTTTTAAAGAGACAGTTTAGCATTTCTTGTAATACCGTTTGGTGGTAGCAAACTTCTTTAGCTTTTTCTTTTCTGGGAAGCTCTTTATTTCTCCTTCAATTTTAACATAACCTTGCTGGATAAATTAGCTTTGGTTATAGGTTTTTACTTTTCATCACTTTCAATATTTCATGCTAATCCCTTCTGTCCTGGAATGTTTCTCTTGAGAAATCAATCTACTGTCTTAGGGAAATTCCCTTATAGGTAACTGATTCTTTCACTTGTTACTTTATAGATCTTTCCTTTGTCTTTAACCTTTGCCATTTTAATAATGATGTGTCTCGATGTGAACCTCTTTGGATCCCTCTTGTTGAGGACTCTCTGAGCTTTCTGGACTTGTGTGTCATTTTCCTTCACTAGGTTAAGGAAGCTTTCAGTCATTATTTCTTCAAATAGTTTTTCAATCTCTTACTCTCTCTGTTCTCCTTCTGGCATTCTGTGATGCAGATGTTGATATACTTCATGTTTTCCCAAGACTAATGAGTCTCTTGTGACGGGGAGGTGCTAATCAGGTTCTTGGGAAAGTGAGAGGCATGGCTCCCATCCAAAAACTACACAATTCAGCCACTGACACCCCCTGAGTCTGCCCAGACCTCTACACCCTGACCCAGACTGTTGACTCCTCAGCAAGGCATAATCTTTACAGGCTACAATACAGGGAATCTGGAGGGTGGGGCTATTGCATTTCCCCAGGCTGATGTGGTAAGGAGGGGAGTGTTTTACCCAAGAAAGATGGCATCTGCAGTGTGGGAGTGTGGCTCAGCACAGGTATCCTGGTAGCTATTCTTCTGCTCTCTCCCCAGAGCCACATTATCATGTTTCTCCTCACATGACTTTATTCTACACTGTTCTCCCTCCACAGGAGCTCAGGGTGAGTGGTTATGAATAAGATTTTGTGTGTTGGCCCTTTAAAAGGGCACCTATGTCTCTAGCAGATTCCATCTCTGTGGTGGACAGAATCTTCACAATCAGATGTTATGTGGGCACCTCTTCCTGGCTCTGGTTTTCTAGGCTGGGGTCCCTCTCTTACAGTTGAGACACCATGCTCCTCAGGGGAAACCTTTGCAGCTGAAATGTCCTTCCAGAGTCTCAGCCACTGCCTGTGGGAGCAGGGGCCAACCCTTTACACATCTCCATCATTTGTACAAGTTTCAATGTGGCTTATTCTATAAATCCTTGGTTATAAGACTTCTATTTAGTCTTCAATTGGTTATTCAGGTTTATTATTCTATATTTTAGCTGTGATTCCATTTTGTACCTGGGAGGTGGTGAGCATAATATCCACCTACTCCATCACGATATTGGACTGCCTCTCTTTTCTTAGAACTTTGAGAAGGTAATGCATATAAGTTCATATCAAGATATAACCATGTGGCACAACTTCCTGGGAGAAATAATTATAAAGCTATTATTTGAAAGGAAACTCAGTGATACTTCAAGTAAAAAATTCACCTCAAAATAAAAACATGTGGCTATGCAATAAAAGTGAAACCCCTCAAGAAATCTTAACTTTAATTTTCACCCCATATTTCAGAAAGTGTTGAAGATGGCTTATATAAATATACATAAGATTAAACAAAATAATTGTAGAGGAACATGGAATACAGGGAAGAAGAGTATAAAATATATATACGATAATGTCAGAGTGAAGTGATATACAAAATGCATACTGCAAGGCCCTAATATATATTTAGAAATTGGCCAAAAATTTGACTCTAAGCATTCCAGAAAAAATGACATATCAATTTATATAACTTGCAATCCAACTACAGAACAGAGCAGGCTGTGTACCTCGCAAATTTCTCTGGGGTTGGGAGATGGTTATAAGCCAAAGTTTTCACTTTTTTTTTTTTTAAGTTTTTCTTTCTCAGGATGCAATTTGGGTGATGTTTAGTATGATAATATACTCTTAAACTTTTAGCTAGGATTATATAGAATTTTCTGCATGTTGGCTGTGACATCATCTCTTTTAATTTCACTCAGGAAACTATATTGTAATGCAAATGAAAGGAGTAATATTCTTTTTTTTAAAGTTTGTTTTCTTTGAAAGTATTACAAATGTCCTCTTTTTTTCCTCCATTGACCCCTTCTACCTCACCCCCACGCCCCACCCCACATCCCAAGCCTTCACCACGCTATTATCTGTGTCCTTAGGTTATGCATATATGCATATGTTCTTTGGTTAATCTCTTCCCACCCACCCACCCCTGCTTTTCCTCTGAGATTTGTCAGTCTGTTCCATGCTTCTATGCTTCTGGATCTATTTTGTTCACCAGTTTATTTTGTTCTTTATATTCCACATATGAGTGAGACCATATGATACTTGTCTTTCTCTGACTGGCTTATTTCACTTAGCATAATACTCTCCAGGTCCCTTCATGCTGTCTCAAAAGGTAAGAGAGCCTTCATTTTTGCAGCTGCATAGTATTTCATGTGTAAATGTACCACAGCTTTTTTATCCACTCATCTACTGATGGGCACTTGGGCTGTTTCCAGATCTTAGCTATTGTAAATTGTGCTGCTGTGAACATGGGCGTGCATATATTCTTTCTGATTCGTGTTTCAGAATTCTTAGGCCATATTCTTAAAGGTTGGATCACTGGGTCAAATGACAGTTTTATATTTAATTTTTTGAGAAAACTCCATACTGTTTTCCATAGTGGCTGCACCAGTCTCCATTCTCACCAGGAATGTACTAGAGTTCTCTTTTCTCCATATCCTGAACAGCACTTGTCATTTGTTGATTTGTTGGTGGTAGCCATTCTGACTGGTATGATTTGCATCTCTCTGATGGTTAGTGACTTTGAAGATTTTTTCACATATCTCTTGGCCATCTGTATGTCCACTTTGGAGAAGTGTCTATTTAAGTTTTTTGCCCATTGTTTAATTGGATTGTTTGTCTTCCTTTTGTTAAGTTGTATGAGTTCTTTATATACTTTGGATATTAACCCTTTACCACAAGTATCATTGGCAAATATGTTCTCACATACACTGGACTCCTTTTTCATTTTGTTGATGGTTTTTTTTGCTGTGCAGCTTTTTATTTTGATGTAGTTCTATTTGTTTTTCTCCTTTGTTTCTTTTGCCCTAAGAGATGTATGAGCAAACATATTGCTAAAAGAGATGTCTGAGGTTTTGTTGCCTATGGTTCTTCTAGGATTTTATAGTTTTGCAGCTTACATTTAAGCCTTTTATTCATTTTGAGTTTATTCCCCTGTGTGGTGTAAGTTTCATTTTTTTGCAGGTACCTGACCAATTTTAACCAATACCATTTGTTGAAGAGACTGTCTTCACTCATTGTATGCTCTTGACTCCTTTGTCAAATATTAATTGAACATAATGGATTGGGTCAATTTCTGTGTTCTCTGTTCTGTGCCATTGATCTATATCCTTGTTCTTGTAAGAGTACCAGGCTGTTTTGATTACAGTGGCTTTGTAGTATAACTTGATATTTGGTATTGTGATCCCTTCAACTTTGTTCTTTCTCAAGATCGATGGTGCTATTTGGATTTTTTTTTTTTTTTGGTTCCATATGAATTTTTGGAGTATTTGAAATATGACATTGGTATTTTAATAGGAATTGCATTGAATTTATAGATTGCTTTGGGTAGTATGGACATTTTAGTGATGTAATTCCAGCAATCCATGAACATGGTATATTCTCTGCTGCCTGTATGAGATATGGGGGCTCTCTGGATATCTCTGCCTTTTCATCTGCTTTCTATGCACTGGGAAAAAGGGGAATTTATGTTTTCCATCCCAAGATGCCATCACTGTTCTCCCCCCAGGCTTTTAGACTGTGGTGGGCCCATCCACCTCTGAGATTGACAAACAGAGTTTAGTCCTCTGAGATCCCTTTCAGAACAGTTAGGGCACTTGACATGTGAATGAACCCTTTCAATCCCCTAGGAGAAGCCAAGTGTTAGGAGGTCTCTTTCTGATCGTACGGTTCTGCACTGGGGACAGGGACTCCAGCCAGAGGGTGTGCCAAATCTCTACAAGAAATTTAGTGAGGTCTGGTTTCATGGTCACCTAGAGTATAGAAGCTTTTTACTTAGTTTCTGAATTTTTCACATAAGTAATTTGTCTGTGAATTGTTGCTGAGTTGATGAGTTTGTAGGGGAATGATGGTCCAAAGCTTTCTACTCTGCCATTTTGCTGATGTCATCTCTTAATTATTTAGTGTTAGTAACACATTACTCACTTCAAAACTGTAGTATTCTGATCCTATAAGAAACTCACCTGTGGATATTCATCTGTATTGAAAAATGTACAAAATCTAGTCACATGTAAATTATCAGTAAGAATGTTTCTCAATTTTTCTTCAAAATGCATTTTTTTAAAAACTAGGGTAAATTAATTATTAGCTTTCTTTGGATTGTGCAGAGGAATACACATAGTGAAAATCTTCACCTTTCTCACTTCCTTCGCATTCTTTACTCCTTCAAATAAAATACTCTTATATGCTGCTTCACATGCCTGATAGTATTTGAGAATCCATAATATAATTGTGTTAATTGGTGCATTGTTATTAAATGATTCAGAACTCCAAAAGCATTAAAACAACAAATTCTCTAAAATTTAATAATGTACTTCACCAGCAGATGGCAAACTTTACTCAGTTGTCTATATGTTTGTGCATATCTGTACAAACATTTTATAAGCAAGATATTGAGAAAGGCTATTTCTTTTAGATTATAGAATTAATCTTGAGGTAACTAGTCAGAAATCTAATAATTAATGACCAAAGAGATATAGTCAATTAAACTTCAGTTTTTGTTGATGTTGGTCTTAAGGGTATTGAATTTAGTGGGTGGGACACCACTGCATAAAGCAGGTATATGGGAACTGGAATTAATAGTACCTGGGAATATCTTCTTGGTCCTGGAAGAAAGGTTAGAAAAGGCATTGTTAAAGCTCCAGCTAAAGGGGTTGGTTTTGAGTCTCAGCTGGGCTTTAAGCAGAAAACCCCCACATGTTTTGGGCCATTGTTGCTGAGGCAATTGAAGATTGCAATATTGGTGGGCACACATTAGAGCTCTGAGCTGAGTTTTGTAAGCACAATAGTGAAAATATGGGTCTAAATACAAAGACTGGTTCAGAAGGTAGGCAATGGTATGCCTGTAAGGGAAGCGTATGTATCTCAACAGCCAGAGCTGGGGATGAGGCCTGTGCCTTCATGAATTTCACCATACAGAACAGTCCTCATTATTTAGTGCAGGCTCAGTTATGTACCTTGACTCTGAAATCAGAGCTTCTTTGATTGCCTTATTTAGCTTCTCTAGCATCTTTCCAAGACACAGGACCTGAAGCATTCTTGATTTGAGCATAATACTTTTCAACATCCCCTCCTTGGATCCTGTTCCCTGTAAGCAGATGCTCTGTAGAAAATGGAAAATAGGCTGTGCTCTATTTTATGATCCTCTTCTTGAACTCTTTTGGTGCCCTCTCTTTTCACTGGAATGATCTACTGGTACTGATGCTTGCCTGAACTGTCTAAACTTGCTCACCCTTGGACGCTACTTTGGATGACCTTCCTAGCCAGTTGTTTAAGTGCTTTTAATAAAGAAATAAAGTTAGTAGACCATTTCCCACATGTTATTCAGCTGATAAAATATTTCAATAACAATAAATATTTGAAGTTTTTAGAGGACAAAAAATGTTAATGAATTTTAAAAATCCATCAATTTGATTCAACAACAGTATTTGATGTTTCTCAGTGCCATCATGAAATTTTATTCATAATCCCATTTTTTGCGTAATGTCAGTTCTTTACACCTTATTATATTATTCATGTTATTACAATTTTGTGAGATTTGGGTTCAGCCCTCTCGCTTTGAGTCTGTTGTCAGCTAAGTTTAATTATTAATAAAGTATGCTCCTTTTCTCTCTCAAAGTATATCACTAATGTGATCCAAACTTCCAATTATAAACTATTTCTCAACTAGATATGACAATTACATATTTTAGAATTGTTAAATTATAAAAATGTTCTCATACAAATATTTCAGCTATATATATTAAGCTTATGCTTCTGCTGCCTGAACAGGTAATGCAAAATTACACATCATAGCATTTCTTATTGCCATTAAATACCTCTAAAAATGTTTTCTTACGTTCTAGTATAAAGAGATCTTTCTTGGGTAGAATAAATACCTAAGATCTGTAGTCATGCTCAACACATTTCTCTTCAATAAATTTGAAATAAAACATAAAAGACAAAAAGACATGGAGACATGAAAGTTTGAGGTTTAGGGATTCAAATAGTGTATTGATGACAATTTAAAAAGTTGACAGAGGCATTTTGTTACCTGGCACCACCACTTTATAGATTTTTCTGAAAATGTAGTGGCAAAATCTCAGTATTTTTATAATCTTCATACTGTGATTGACATGAGGATGTGAGTTAGAGACTACAGGGACCATAATTAACCAGGTATCTGGACACCACAGTCGGAAATCTATTGCTACCTTTGCATCAAGACCAGGCTGTCCATAGACTGCTCCCAGTCAATGACTGAGTGCAGCAGGGTGCAAAGGCAGAGCCGTCATCAGGAGGTGAGGGACTCCTTGATGCTTGTCTCAGTGCTCCCTGTAGCCTTGCACTGAGGCAATCTGAAATGCTTTCTTTCCTCTTTCCAATTCAGCTCCCTCTTATTCTCTCTCACAGGTATTTCTTCTAATAGAATCCTTTCACATTTAGTTTAACTCCCTTTTGGTGTCTGCTTCTCTGATGACACAGACTAACAAACATATAATCAATGAAATAATTTTCATCTTTGCATGTCTACATGGCTTAAATCCATCTCTCTCATTTTTGTAGTATCTTCTAATTATAAAAGTAACACATGTTTATTAGAAAAAAATACCCCCAAAACCCACCCCACATTCATGTTCCACTTTTTTCTGGTCCTGAGAAATCAATAATAGAAGAAAAAACATATTGTCACAAAAATTTGTCCTATCCTAGCATGCCTGGGAACCACGTTTGAAAATCCATTTTCACAAGTTATTGGAAAAGTAAACTCATACATTCATGCTATGCAGCTGTGAAAAATGAAAATTCAGTTGTATTTCATACAGGGAAAAATATTTATGTGTCATTATTAAATTCATACATACAAACAGAGAAAAAGTATGAATGGATTCATACTAAAATGCTAATTTGACATTTGGGGTAGCTATTTTGACATTTTGAATGCTTTTCTTTTTAATTTTTTCTTCTCTTTTGTTTGAATAATAAAAGGGGGAATATTTCTTTGCCATCCAAGTATCAAGAATTTCTTGGAGGGTACTGATATTAAGACAGATACCCTATCCGAGGTACTCCACTGATCTGAGAATACAATACTACTTGCTTATCAGTTAAGTCACAAAGGTGACAACTAAAATTTTTGGTTGGCATGTCTATCAGTATAACATAATATATCTTTCAGTATAAAATACATTTTTCAAAAAGTACTTTCCATTAAGAAATGTGGTCAGTATTAGTATACATCAGATTATAACCTGAAGCAGAAATTTGTTCTCTTGTTTCTATTGTGATAAATGAGTATTCCCTCTAGTAGCACAGTTATATGTTACCAAAAAGCTACTGCACTTTGGTTTGCTAAAGTAAAGTTGAGTAACTCTGGGGCACCAGACCTTTCTCTAGCTACATGTGCAACATCAACCAAGTTCTCAAAGCCTTACTTCAGCAAGCTAGATGATGACTTCTAAAGTCCCATTCAACTTTTTTATTCCATGCTTCCAAATAAACTTTTTGCTTCTTGAATTGGTGATAACAACAGGTAGAGACTTGTGGTAATATGTTCTCTTCTTTTTTATTCAGGAACTGGTTCCACTAAGCAGAATTACCCTTGAGCTAGCTCAAGTAAAAGAATTTTATTCTAAGCTTACAGTGGACAATCTTATAAGCATCCAATGCCAGAAACCAAAAGTGTGATTAGGCTGCATTTGTTTAGAACTGGAAAATAAGAAACTAAGGTTATTTATTTAAGTTCTCATGTATCTTAAAATAAAGCTGGCAAGAGAAAAAAATCTATTGGCTCTTTTGTTAAATCCTTATTCTTTGGTTTCTCTAGCTGATAAGTTATATTAAATTTGATTCATTAAACAAAGTGAGGAAGTTGCATAGGTTTTCCTCAGAAGTCAACAAATTTATCTATCTATCATCCATCTATCATCTATCTATATCTATCTAGCATCTATCTATCATCTATCTATCATCATCTATCATCTATCTATATCTGTCTATATCTATCTATCATCTATCTATATCTATCTATCATCTATCTATCTATCTATCTATCTATCTATCTGTCTGTCTGTCTGTCTGTCTGTCTGTCTATCTATCTATCTATCATCTATCTATTATTTATCATCTATCATCTATCATCTATCTATCATCTATCTATCTATCTATCTATCTATCTATCTATCTATCTATCTATCTATCTATCTATCTATCTATCTACCTAATCTATCTATCTAACTATCATCTATCTATCATCTATCTATCTCTATCTATCTATCTATCTATCTATCTATCTATCTATCTATCTATCTATCTATCTATCTATCATCTATCTATCTATCATCTATCTATCTATATCTATCTATCTAACTATCATCTATCTATCATCTATCTATCTCTATCTATTTATCATCTATCATCTATCATCTATCTATCTATCTATCTATCTATCTATATCTATCTATCTATCTATATCTATCTATCATCTATCTATCTATCTATCTATATCTATCTATCTATCATCTATCTATCTATCTATCTATCTATCTATCTATCTATCTATCATCTATCTATCTATCATCATCTATCATCTATCTATCATCTATCTATCTATCTATCATCTATCTATCTATCTATCTATATCTATCTATCATCTATCTATTATCTATCTATATCTATCATCTATCATCTATCTATCTATCATCTATCACCTATCTATCTATCATCTATCTATCTATCTATCTATCTATCTATCTATCTATCTATCTATCTATCTATCATCTATCTATCTATCATCTATCTATCATCTATCATCTATCTATCATCATCTATCATCTATCTATATCTATCGTCTATCATCTATCTATCATCTATCTATCTATCTATCTATCATCTATCTATCTATCTATCTATCTATCATCTATCTATCTATCTATCTATCTATCTATCTATCTATCTATCTATCATCTATCTATCATCTATCTATCTTTCTATCATCTATCTATCTATCTATCTATCATCTATCTATCTATCATCTATCTATCATCTATCTATCTATCTATCTATCATCTATCTATCTATCATCTATCATCTATCTATCTATCATCTATCTATCTATCATCTATCTATCATCTATCTATCTATCTATCTCTATCTATATCTATCTATCATCATCATCTATCTATCATCTATCCATCATCTATTATCATCTATCATCTATCTATATCTGTCTATATCATCTATCATCTATCACCTATCTCTATCTATCTATCTATCTATCTATATCTATCTATCTATCTATCTATCTATCTATCTATCTATCTATCTATCTATCTATCATCTATCATCATCATCTATCTATCATCTATCATCTATCTATCATCTATCTATATCTATCTATCTATCATCTATCATCTATCTATCTATCATCTATCTATCTATCTATCTATCTATCTATCTATCTATCTATCATCTATCATCATCTATCTATCTATCTATCATCTATCTATCTATCATCTATCTATATCATCTATCTATCTATCATCTATCACCTATCTATCATCATCTATCATCTATCTATCTATCTATCATCTATCATCTATCTATCTATCTATATCTATCTATCTATCATCTATCTATCATCTATCTATCATCTATCTATATCTATCATCATCTATCTATCATCATCTATCATCTATCTATCTATCATCTATCTGTCATCTATCTATCTATCATCTATCTAATCATCTATTATCTATCTATCTAATCTATCATTTATCATCAATCATCTTTTTACTTACCTACCTACCTACTATATTCACTTTGATGTGCTCAGTAATTCATTTCCCAGCTGCCTAAGGTTGGGAGTGTTGAGAATAATTCTCATTTCAGAGATAGAACCTCAAATTTCCTCTCCATATATTTATATTTACCTCCTTTCACATGTATTTAGGTGGAGAAATATTTAAGTGAGAAAAATAAACTTTTGGCTCTCACACAAAAGGCCAATCCCACATTTGTTATATTGTGGGCTATGTTCATTTTCAACTTTTTCACATAAACAAACAGTGGATTGTTAATCTTTTATCAATTAATCAAACTGAAAAATGTACCTGATTAAATTTTTGTGTAATAATCAGTATATGATTTAAACATTCAAAGTAATCAGTATTTAAATTTATAAAGTCGTATCCAAACTCTTTTTACTTTCTTTTGCACTAAAAAAAAAAAAAAAAAAGGTTTTACATAAGCATTTTTTTCTCCTTTTCCATGGAGAGTTTCATTTCTAACTCCTCTCCCCCAAAGAATTCCTAGTATGCTGAGAAAGTAAACTAGGTTAGCAATGCCTTTTAATGGCCTTTCCTGGGTTTCTTTAGTTTGGATGCTATGCTAAACACCAATCTGGCTTCCTTAAGGGACAAAGAGGTTTGGCTTTTATACAGCAGAAACACAAACCGAGTATTTTGATACCCTTGTGTGGGTTGTCTATTGGATGGATTCCTTTAATTTTGTTGCCCTGGGGTAACAGTGCAGGCAAAGTTATGCTTTTGGGAGGAGGTTGCCTGTCTTATTCTTCCACTCTCCCCTGGCTTACCTATACACTTCACTTCTGTGTCCCCATGGCTACAGGGATGAAATAAAATTATTTATTGAATTATCTTGTGTGAATGCGAAGTGTACCTTACCCATTATCTGAGAAGCAAGGACAATGATACATCTAAATGAAATTTAATTCTCAATCATTCTGATTGTTCTTTTACATTCCTGAGTAGTGGATGGACAAGTGGCTGGATCCACCTTTTCCAGGTGCAGAGTTGCTATGTGGCAGTAGTGTCATAGCAGGCTGCCAACCGGTGGTTTTGGATCCTGACCCTCTCACCTCAGGCTGATGCCTATTGTAGTCACCTGCAACCAGCAGAGAGACTTGGCCTCAGGATACCTAGGATGTCCTGGGAAGTGACACAAGCACCACACCCACAGGTGTAAAATACTTGAAGCTGACTAGCAGGTACCTCAATCATAACAACAAAAAGAACTCTGTTTCTGGTGCTACTTAAAGGGTACTAATGAGAAGCATCATGAATGTAGAATCAAAGCCTCTCCACCATGGCATGGTAACCAGGAAACAAGGATCCAAAAGTTGTTTGCCTGCCTTTCCTTTTTATTTATTTATCATCATCATTATTATTTTATTTTCTAGAGTTTATAGCTAAAAACAGAGCAGAAAGGCTTTTTTGTAAAAAACAACAAAAAACAACACAAAACCTCATTACAATTTTCCATACCTTACTTTTCTAGATTGCTCAAAAGTCCGTTCATCACAAAAAATCTTCCACAAACAATAAACACATAATGATCTTTTAAACATTCATTACTCTTGCTTTCCTCCTTAGAAGCATATTTTTAATCACATTTTTAAAAAATTGCTAAGATTCTAACAACAGAAGTCAAACTGAAATAATTAGGTGCTGTATTGCAATATGGCATTTATTTTACAATGCACACACTAGGTCAAATTGAAAGAACAAAAGCATATTTCCCTATCTGGAGCTCTCATAGAGTATGCACACAGGCTACTCTGAACATGAAACAGTTTTTGACCAGTTTTTTTTGGACCAGCTTTCATATACCTTCCATACCAACGGGCATACCTACCACTATGCTTGCAGTGGCTTAAAAAGAAAAATTGAAGCATATCATTAAGAAAAATGCTGCAAAATGTGTCTATGAAGAGTACTGTAGTTGTTGAGACAAGGGGTGTGTCGCCTTCCACAGGCTGTTTGGGCAATGCCTGGCCCCATCCTGAGAGGAAGTCTCCGTTTTGAAAAGCAGTTAGCTCATACTCTTTTTGAGTTTGTTCTCTTTGGAGCACTCCTTGCTTTCATGTTCTTCTTGGGGATGGCTGGTTTGGGAGCAGGTGACTTTCCCTTTGGTTTTGGAGGATTACTACGACTGGTGCGCCCAGCTGTTCGCTTCTTATCCTGCATTGTTCTCTGCTGTTCCTGCAGCCTCTCTTCCCACTGCTGGAAGGCAATTTGTAAACATGACTGTCAAATAATCTCACCCCTTTATGCTATTAAACTAATATCAGAACTAATGAAATGTTTTCTACTGTTATGTAGTAATCATGACAATAGTTATAATGATTACCCCCCATTGTTGAGCACTTAGCATGCACCAGAGACTTGGGAAAGTCCTGAATATATGATGAAGTTCTGACATGCATTTATTTCATTGAAATTCACAACAGCCCTTTTAGGTGGGCACCATTGTCATGACCAGGAACAAGCACACCAAGGTTACGTGCAGAAGGCCACACAACTGATAAGTATCAAAGCTGGAATTCAAATTCACCAGTCTGACTCCAGAGCCCAAGGCCCTAAGTTATGCAACTTTTCCCATTGGCCTTCTAATGCAATATTCCTACACAGCAAAGTCTTCTAAAAAGGGTTGACATGGTTAAAAGCAGAAATTTATCCAGCCTCACCGAAAATCACGGGCCTCTTTCTATACTTAAGGATTCACTTAATAATCTTACATCCAATAGAAGACAGAAGCACCACCTACATCTAGTAATCCACTCGTGTTAGCTATCCAGAACTGATGGGAAATGCATCATTCTGGATAGTCAAGTTTCCTTCACAGAAAAGGACTTACTATTTATAACATAAATACTATTTATTTAAACAGGTGCATATAAGAAAAAAAATTGAAAAGTGGTTCCACTTAAATAGATATTGCTTTTTATTATAATACACATGCCCCTACTTTGTTAGAGTTTGAGCACCACCATACAGCATACATTCTCCTAGGCACAAGAAATACAATTAAATAAAAAACACTGTCCTCACCCTCCTAAGGTGTCCTAAAATAATAAACTTTTTGCTGTATGTTACTATTGTATGGTGATTTTAAAAAAATACTTACTGAAGTATATTGTAATATTTGTTGCAAAAGTAAATGGTCCCAACAGCTGATTCTTGAAAGCTTTCTTTCCCTTTAGGTCCTTGTGGTAGACTTACCTTCTACATTGGTGCTGCTAATCTACTGCAGTCTTGGAAACCAGATAACTAATTCTACCAGAATTTTCTGTCTAGTAAGACTAAGGCGTACTCCTGAGTAACTCATGATATTTCGCTCAGATATAACAGTAGTATTTGGTTCTTTTATTCAGAAATGCACTGAATAGGAGAGACTGTGTTACATAAGTCAGTATTAATATACACTCTCCCCTTAACCAAGTGTTTTATTCATGCAAAAAAAAAAAAAAAAAGAGAGAAAGAAATCATAAGCAGTAGCAATGCCTTTGTGAACCTTAAAACACAAATTCTCCTGAATATATCTTAACATATTTTCAGGAGAGGAGATACTTTAAAATTTTCAAACCAAGGAGGTTATTTCTTTAGTTCTAGTATGACTTTACATGTCTGGGGAAAAAATTATTCTAACTCCTCTAATTGAATTACCAATATTTCTATGATATTACCATTAAAATCATGGATAGTACAAAATACAAAATAATTACTTTTGTATATGAGTTACTTTGACAAAAGTCTTAAAATTATTTTAAGTACAGGAAAAAAGATTATGCTTTGTACTGTGACAGGATGAGTTTTAGAACTAGGTATTCACACCCCTACATGTATATGTCTGTTTTAATCCCTCTGGATATAAATTCTGTTCAAGTACCTGACTGCTAAAACAATTACATGTAATACAATAAAGAAACCAAAAACCTAATTTAATCTGGAAATAACCAGTAAGTCAGTATTGAATACAACCAATTTGTCTTTGAAGTTGAAGAGAGATTTATGATAAAAATTCCAAGTGAAAATAGCTATACTCATATCTACCTATCCAAAAGAATTGGAAGAATTTCCAAAGTCTACAGAATTTCTTTACATGCACTTAAATCCATATTCCTACTATTGTTCATTATACTTACTATGGATCTTTTATTAAGCTGGTCTCTCCATTTTTCAACTAAACAATTTTCAAGAAGCATCATCCTGAAAAAGAAAAATTTATCTTCATAAGCAATTTCTGATTATGAAAGTAAAAAGTTTTAAAATACCAAAAATTAAAAAACAAAACAAAATTCTTCAATAACCTCACAATACACCATTTATATTTTGTTGATATATCCTTTCATTCTTCCTTGTACATATATATATTTTATATCATACTGTGTATTTAGATCATATTGTACACCTTCTCATTGTATTATACAAGTTGGGGCAAAGTAGGTTTACAACGGTTTATATGGAAAATAATACAATAATTAATAAATAATTTACAGTTATAAACTCTGTTTTGTGTACTCACAACTGTAAACCTACTTTTGCCCACTGTGTATGTGTTTTCTGACATAATTAGAATTCAAAAATATAACTTTAATAACCAAATAATATTACAACTATGAGTATCTATAATATATTATATATATATACATATACATACATATATATATATATATATATATATATATATATATGTTTTCAATGCATAGTCCCAAATTGTTTTCAAAATGATTGAATTTTCATTCAATTCACTAACATTAAGACTAGGTAAATATTGAATCTTGCTTTTATTTGGATTGGAGAATTAAGGAAATAACTTTCTTTAATGTTTTATTTATTCTTTTAATTTCTTCTGGATATTGTCTCTATAGATTTATGTGCACATTGCCCAGCCAGCGTGGCTCAATGACTGATTTAGGCGATCGGGGTTCAATTCCCGATTAGGGCACATGCCCAGGCTGCGGGCTCAATCCCTAGTCAGGGGTGTGCAGGAGGCAGCCGACCAATGACTCTCACTCATCATTGATGTTTCTCTCTCTCTATCTCTCTCTCCCTCTCCCTTCCTCTTTCTGAAATCAATAAAAACGTATTTAAAAAATTATAGATTTATGTACACATATATCTATGTTGCAGGCTTAATGTTTTAAATATTAATTTACATGAACTCTTTAGAGAGTAAAGTTGCTATTCCTTTGCCATACCTGTTGTATTTCCATAGTTTTTATTTGCCTTTTTATTTTTATTTGTGATTTATATATACAGGCTAGTATGTGGTCAAACACGTGTAGTGACATTTTCCCTTGTAATTTCTTACATTACTTATGTTTACAAAGTATTTTGCCATTCAGATCTCGTACATTTATTTACCTAATTTTATCCTCTTTAAGGTTTTAAAATACACTGCTGGTGGGAATGCGGACTGGCACAGCCATTATGGAAAACAGGATGGCGGTTCCTCAAAAAATTAAAAATGTAACCGCGATTTGACCCAGTGATTCCACTCTTAGGAATATATCCTAAGAATCCTGAAACACTAATCAGAAACAATCTATGCACCCCTATGTTCATAGCAGCACAGTTTACAATAGTTAAGATCTGGGAACAGCCCAAGTGCACATCAGTAAGTCAGTAGATAAAAAAGCTGTGGGACATTTACACCATGGAATACTACGCAGCTGTAAAAATGAAAGATCTCTTACCCTTTGGGACAACATGGAGGGACCTGGAGAGTATCATGCTAAGTGAAATAAGCCAGTCAGAGAAAGACAAGTATCACATGATCTCACTTATATGTGGAATCTAATGAACAAAATAAACTGATGAACAAAATAGATCCTGAGACATGGAAGCATGGAACAGACTGAGGGATCTCAGTGGGAAGGGAGGGTGAAGAGAGACTAACTGAAGAACTTATATGCATATATGCATTACCCATGGGTATAGACAATAGTGAGGTGAAGACCTGGGGAGGGAGTAGGAGCTGGGTATAGTTGGTCAATGTGGGGAAAAAGGGACATCTATAATACTTTAAACAACAAAGATGAATTTTAAAAATTTATCTTTTATCCATTTGAAATATACTTTAGAGTATAAAGTAAAAATATGTAGTATTTTTTCCAAATAAAAATATTTGCCACTTTCAACTAAATAATATTTTTATTTCCTATTGATTTGCCATATTTCTTACATAATATGTTTTCTTATGCACTGGAATCTATTTCAAAACTCTTTCTTCTGCTTTATTTATCTTTATACCAATTCTTGTACATATTATTTTAACAAATGTAACATTATACCACTTTGAATGTCTCATTGAGCAGATTTCCTCTCATCCCTCTTATTTTCAAAATAATATGCCTTTACTAGTTTATTCTTCCAAAATGATCATTTGCATCATTTGTGAATACATAAAGTCCAATCATCACAAAATTTTTACTGGGATTTTGATCAGAATTGCATTAAATTTACAAACTAACTTGGGAAAGATGATGTGAAAATGCTTATTTAATTCATTTATAATCCATTCACCTGTCTAAATAGAATCTAATGGCTAGCAACATGGTAAATCTCCAGAGCTGTGCTTAGTACTGTAGTAGATACAAACACCATGCAAGAAATAAGCTCTGAAATATTCATTCAACATTCATTCATTCATTCATTCATTCATTCATTCATTCATTCATTCAGCTTCTTTAGAGAGACAAGATAAAAGTAAAACAGCCTTAAAACCAAGTACACAAAGTGCTATATGTGGTTTGAGGAAGATGCCCAAGTACTGATAGAGTACAGATAAGATAGTTTTCAAGTGAGGTAAATTTCAGATTTTTGTTTTCCAGAAATAGAGTCTTGAGCTATATCTAGAAGAAGCAAACAGGTAAGCATTAATGACAGAGAATCAAGGAGAAGACTTGTTATGTAAAAATGAATAATTTTGCTGGAGAAGTATATTGCAGCAAGTTTCAGGCTCATCCTGGAATGTTTGATTTTTGTGTTATAAGAAATATATTGATATATAAAAAAGGTGTTGAGGAAAGAGATGTGGGAGACACACTTTCAGCTGGAGATATGAGTATATATGTGTGTGTGTATGTGTGTGTAAAAATTATAAACTAAGTGTATGTAAGGGAAAAGTGTGGAACTGTATCTCAAATGGCCATCTTTACTTGATATGTAAGTTATTAAAGAGACCTTAAATATTCATTGAGCCAGTGTTGCTCAGTGGTTGAGCATCAACCCATGAACCAGGAGGTTACCGTTCTGTTCCTGGTCAGGGCACATGCCAGAGTTGTGGGCTTGATCCCCAGTAGGGGGCATGCAGGAGGCAGCTGATCAATGATTCACTTCATCATTGATGTTTCTATCTCTCTCTCCCTTTCCCCTCCTCTCTAAAATCAATAAAAACATATTTTTTTAAAAAATTCAGTATTTGCCCCAGTAAGATTGATTTGAATGATTTGAAATGAATTGGTTTTACTCAAGGTAATTTATCTGCCTATACATTTTTAAATCATCTGATAAATTCTGAAATTTATTTTTAAATATTCTATTGAAATACTTATATTTCTATTTTTTTAATTCTATGAAGAATTAATTGATACTTATGATATTCCAAGAAAGGCATCTATTAAAATTGCTTTTTAAAAAAGCTGGTGCCATATTTTTTAACCATGACTACTAAATGAGACTGATGTTTTCGTAAGCCATGTGCAGTTTCTTCTACCCCTCTGTGCCTACCGTGAGCGCCATTCATAACACATGATGAGAACGTCTTGATGGGGCAGGATGTGAGGACACTGGCAGGAAGCATTCGTAATGAGTGGGACTTGAGTTCGAGGGATCGGTGATGAGGACTTGAAGATCTCTTTCACATCCACCACTGTTGTTACTTCATTACAGCCACTCCTCTGTACAGCTTTTATTTTGGCATGGATGACTGCAATTTAAAAATTGATTTAAGTGTTGTTGAAGTCTTTGGAGAAAAATAGGGATGCTGTATTCATGCCAATTCCTGAACCTCTTTTAAAGAATTACTCCTGTAATTATGGTCATGTCCAAGTTGCCCAAATGCAGACAAAAAGCCCACAATCACATGCTAAATATAAGGCCGCCCATATTGTCAACATTGTCTTAAAAGACCTGAATCATGCTTCAAGATGTAAAAGTAAATTAACAAGCAGGCTTAGTCTGGGTTCTGCCTTTGGGTCAGTGACTAGGTAGGGTTTGATTAGAGAGCGCCATAGATCCTTCTCAGCTCTAAAATTCTATAATTCTAAAATTAGGTGGTTTTTTTGTTTTGTTTTGTTTTGTTTTTGTTGCTAAAAACATATCAGGAAATTTAGTTACAGAGACTGTCAATAAAAATTTCATAGAAACAAATATTTGTTTATACTCTGCCTTGTGATGATTTGAAGTGGGTATCATATATTCTCAGAATCAGAAACCACCTTAAAGTTTGTATGCTTCAGTTATCCATCTGAGGCTTCAACTTCCTCTGTTCCAGAAGTCATTAGAGTCATAACATTTTAGACTGCGAGGAGTCTCTGAAGATCACTGTTCTCAATCCTTTAATTTCCCACACTATCAATGCACAGTCTGTGGTGAATAGAGGTAGAACTATTATTACAGATGGTTGTTTATGTTACTGTGCCTGATCACACTTTAAATTCTGGCTCTTTTGATCGCTTGCTATTAGTGCCTGCCATACAGTTGTAATCAGCCTAGTATGGATCTGTTTTGGAAGCTGGTTTATAAAGAAGCCAAAAGATTTAAATAGAAATGGTTTCATCATCAAAGTAGTTATGAGGCCATGACACCCAGAGAACAGTGTGAAAGTAAAACTCAGATGACAGACTAAGTAGCTCAGATTAAGACAACATATCTACATAGAATGGGTTTTAAAAACGCAACAAAAACCTACTAGAAAAGAAAGTGTATTTTTTGTTATTGTTTCAATTACCCACATTAGTTATATAACAAATCTGGCAACCTAAAAAAAATAAATTATTTTTTCAGACTTTTATATTGCCATGATCATCTTACTTTCATATGTGTATATAATATAAAGATTATCATGAAATAAAATATCAGTTTGAATACAGAAAACTAAGTTAGCAAATAAAATGAACATTTTTTCCTAAAAGTTTTTGTTATTTCAGCAGAAATAATTTAAGAAATTCAAAGAAACATAAAATAACTCTAGTAGATATTTTAAAAATAATATTTTTAATTAAATTTACTTTCAAGTGATGATAGCAGAATTAAATTGACTTAAAACATTCAAAATAGAATGAATGACTTATTCTTTGAAGAAAGTGCTGTTTTTTTCAAATGAGAAGAGGGCATTTAAGGTATGTCAATAATTATAGCCATAGGGTCCTGTGATTAACATATTCCTACAGCTTCTTTAAGATGTTAAATATTCATAATTATTTATAAGTAAAAAGATACATGGGCAGATCTTAATTCTGGGCTTATGGGTTTCAGATAACCAAATCATGAATCACTCACTCGTCCTTCTTACAGCAATGAAATCTTATGAAAAGAACAAGTGAGGTGTGCTGTTCTGGCTGAGCAGGACCTCTCACCAAGACAAATAGGATCATGATGTCAAACTGAGTCACATCACTGTTTTCACCTGAGTAATTTACTTTGTATTTACTTGATTTACACAGAAAAGCAAGAAGTTTTACAGTTGTTATTATGCCATTTGAAACCTACACAGTTAACTAGAAAAATCACCAAAACGCTTCTCCTTTTTTTTTTAATCCTCACCTGAGGATATTTTTTCCATTGCTTTTGAGAGAGAGTAGGAGGGGGAGAGAGAGAGAAACATTGATGTGAGAGAGACACATTGATTGGTTGCCTCCCGCACTTGCCCTGACTGGAGCCGAGAATCAAGCCTGCAACTGAGATATGTGCCCTTGGCCAGAATGAAACCCTGGACCCTTCAGTCCACAGGCCGATGCTCTAACCACTGAGTAAAACTTGCTGGGGTACCAATCTCATCTTTACTTTATGACTAGTAGACCTGGCTTTAGAATGTGCCAAGTTCCAAAGTTAATGGTCTCACTAGATGACTTACCATAACTGTAATTTTTGCTCAGATATGTTGCCAGAGTTGGTTTCACTTTTTTACACTTGCACCGGTCTAAAGAAGAGAAGAGAGAGACAAACTGTTGGAAAAAGACTCAGAGAAGTCATTCTGGGGAGAAAAAAACTGAGCCTTGAGGGCAAAGAACTCACCCGGGCTTAGGTGTTTACAGTCGACATCAAGAGGCCTTTCCTGTACCATCATGTCTGGTGTGATATCTATCCACTTAGCATCTGAAACACACACAGGGTCACATGGGTGTGGTCAGTGATTTGGCCTGTTCACCCAGCTGGAATAAGGAACCATCTGGAGACATAAACTAATACAGCATCACAAAAAACAAAAAACAAACAAACAAAAAAACCACCAAAAAGCTAAATAGTGAAAATGGCATGCAATTGTCGACTACTTCTTTCACATAGACATCCCTGGGTTTAGGAAAGACTTTCAGGTGAAACTGCTTATCCATCACAAATTGATGTGAACACACATCCATTTAACCTTTCTGATAGTCACAGCCAGCCTGGACAAATCAAGCCATTCCTTTTCAAATCCATTTTAAAATGCTGATCTTACTAGTTGCCAGCTTCCACTAATAAAAATAACCAGAGTATTTCCAAATCTCCACATTACATTTTGCAGTACAGAAACAGTCCACTGCTACACAATCCAAAACAAGCATAACCCTCTATCATTTGTATAATTTAAGAAGAAATAGTTTTTTTCTAAAACTGAATTAGAGAGGAGTTTCCATTTCCCCCTTCACTTTACTTCTCTTCCTTCATGCTTTGGTTAATGCTCTGAGGTATGCATAACTTCAGACACTACACCATAATCTCTTTAAGTGTGCAGCAGTCTGGGTCAGGGATAAAAGAATGCAAAAATATTCCTAGGCTTCATTTCAACAAGTGGATTTAAACTTGCTCCTTCTTCCTAGAGAAACAACAAAATGACCAAAAACAAAGGAAGGAAGTAGAAAATGAGATCCAGTTAACTAAGATGCCACAGATGTTGGCTCCTGGTTAAAGACCATGAAACAGACATCACGGTGACTAAGTTTGCAAGCTGCGCTCCTGATAGGGCGTGATAACGGAACATGATTTTTCAGAAACAGCTTTCAAGAGCTAACATCAAATGGAGAATCCTGGTGGGATTACTTTAAAGATTAAATGATACCTGTAAGGTGCTTAACGCTGGCTCAGACCCACCGTAAGACCCATGTACCTTTTTACTGCTGCTACTATGACTATTCTGTTATTACTGTGAAGGAAGCCACCCCCAACGGCTCTTTGTAAGCAAAATCTTTCCCCCGCCCCCTTAATGTGACATGGCGTTCTTCATCTCCTGAAATTCCTGTAGAAAAATCAGGCTCTTCTAGAAGTCACGTCACCAGCACTTCCCGCAGAAGTGGGGTTCGGGGTGGCGGTGGGGTGGGGTGGGAGCTGGCCGACCCCTGGGGCAGCGGTAGGTGTGGCAGCAAGGCTCTCACTCGGCAGCGACAGCCAAGGGTGGCTCCTCACCCCCCTCAGTCCTCCCCCGGGCCTCACCCTCTGGGAGGTCAGTGACGATGGCTTCGGGCGAGATACACACGCCTCGGTCGTAGACGGGCAGGTCGTCGCAGGCCAGGCTCTCGGGCCAGCTGTGGTTGTACATCTTCATGAGGGGCTCGCAGTCGTCGCGCGCGCGCTGGCACACCGACTTACAGGGCTTGATGGGGTCGTGCAGGAACTCCAGGGTGCAGATGGGCGCGTACATGGCGCAGAGGAAGAAGCGCAGCACGGCGCTACAGTTCACGTCCACCAGCTCTTCGTACTGTTCGATAGCCAGGATGGCGTTCTCCTGCGTGCTGTGATGCAGGTGGTTGGGCATCCGCGTGATGTTCCAGGGCATGTGCCCACACATGGGGATGCGCACCGCCTCGCAAGGGGCGCCGCGGACACCCAGCGCCAGGCGCAGCCAGAGGCACAGCGCCGCCAGGCTGGAGAGGAGCATGGTACTGGGTCCTCCTGCGCCGCGACCCCGACAGGCGGAAAGGGCCCTTCTCTTCCCGCCACCCCCCTATTCTTTCTCTCTCCCCTCTCCGAGGAGGAAGTCCTTTAGGGCACAGAGCCCCCCAACTCCCTTCGGCAGCAATTTGGGGCCACTGGGGCTGGCCGGAGATGTCCGCCGTCTGGTGCACAGTGCACGAGCAGAGCCAGCCTTCAGCCTCTGGGGCGCGAACCCGCACTGGCAGCTCCAGCCCGCGACCCGGCAGCTCCGAGCGCAGCCAGCCACGGCCATTGCGGGACCCTATTTATCCCGATACGTCCCCTGACGTGGGCTCGGAATGCTCCCTTGGCAGCCGCGAGCGCGTCTCGGGCTCCCCCTCCGCCGCTCCACCCCCAGCCCTCTCTTTGTAGAAGCGGTGACATCACCTCCTCCTGGCCGCAGCCCTGGACTGGAATCGGACATTCCCCCAAAGTCCCTCCTTTTTGATATGGCCAATCCTTTCTCTTAGGACCAAGAAAAAGAGCCTCTGGCTGTCGTTTTGGATACCGGATCCAAGAAGGTGCAGGAGGGGATTTAAGAGAGAAAGAGAAGCTCTTTTGAGTCAAAGCTGAACTTTGCACCTTCTGCCTTAGAGGTTCCCCAGGAACACAGTTGGAAGGAAATGGGAACATCTACTGTCCTTTAATTCTGAAAAAAATACTTGGTTTCTCCAGGAGGGGGCATGAGAAGCCCTGAGTAGTGAGATGGATGTTTGGGGCTGGAGAGCGCGGTAATAATCACTGCTGGAAAAGAATGCGCAGGTTATGGAAACAAACTGCCCCACTTCTCCTCACATTGTATGGAGTCTGTTTTGTTGTTACTATAGTGTTTAATAGACATTAGTCTGGGCTCAAGTTTTTCCAGAGTGGCATTTGGTCTGTACCTGCTCCAGAAACAAAACTACCTGAAGATTCAATAGCATCTTCTAGTTTGAAAAATGTCTTGCACCTACCAACATTTCCCCTTTCTTCTTCTAACTCCCTATTCCTCTCTCCAACATGAATGAAACCCGGGGGTAAACAAAGAAAATTTTGGACACCACAGTCTGAAAGATTTTTTCCCCCCCTTCATGCCAAGTGATTCTAACCCAGCAATCTAAAAATCTTGATTTTTGATGTGCTTGGAAACTGTTGTTTAAATTAAGAAGCTATGTACCATGGAAAGTAAGTATGTATGTTTTGTTTTCTCTTTTCTCTTATTTTTAAGAAGAGATAATAAAACGAACTACCTCTGCTGGCTCAGCTATCCACAGAAAAGGGCAACATTGTACCTGGATTGCTGGTATATGTTATTTTCTTAGGGCATTAGAATATGCAAACATGTTCTCTGAATGTTAATCTTTAAAGACATAGTTTCATTAGAAATCTGAATTTAAGGCAGACAGGTTTTTCTCCCTAAAACAGAACCACCAAATTAGTTTAGTTTTGACTCTGATTGGAACTGAGAACTAAAATAACCCAAGGAACAAAATGGGCTAGGCACAGTGCCAAGTGCTTTAAATATATTATCTTTTGGGGTGGTGGTACATGAATTAGGCACGTAAATTTAAAGGATAAATGAGACAATGCATTTCAGGATTCACCTCAGAAGTGCAGTTCTATTTAGAGGAAGCCCAGGGCATCCAAATACAGCCAGGCCAGGCCAGGGAGGTATTTCAGTTTTCTATAGGACAGATCTCAGCTTCAAAAATGCCAAGCCAGGCTAGCGAGATAGCAAGCAAGGGGTGAGCCCAATGAGATCTCAAGGTATTTCCAGCAGTAAAATCCAATGAGACGAGTGAAAAAGATTTTCAACCTGAGTTCCTATGAGGGAAGAAATACAGTTTTGAGAAAGAACTGAACTGCCTACCCTTTTCCTGTGAGTTGGTTGAAGAAAGAAAACTTGGAGAGGGCTCATATGTCTGCAGCCAGTTTGAACCTGCTGCAGTTGTTTAGTCATGCAAGTACCAAGTCACGTTTCAGGTGCTTCCTTGATGTTCTCCATGGCATGTCCTTTAAGAAAGGGTGAGAAGTTATGAGACCTTCTCCATAGAGTTCTTTGCTTACCCCATTAGGTACATTGGCAGTCTGTCCCTAGTGTAGTGTTTCAGGCGGGGGGGGGGCAGTGAGGGATTCATCAGGAGATTCTGTCAACCCACCTCCCTCTTCATGGCTGGCTTTAGCATTCAATCCATTAGCCCATACTTGACCCAGATTTGCTAAAAGCTTGTGTAACTAAGGAAGTTGCCTTGGTCATTAGCTTCCCTCTGGTGATTCATTTTCAATCTCAAGTGCCTGCTTCTCTGCTCCTCCTTCAAATGTTTCGACCTCTCTGAAGCTCTTTCCTTAGCCCTCTTTTTACTCTCTACACTCCCTGCTACTCCGGGTTTTCCTGGCTTGGGCACTATGGACATTGAGGCTGGATAATTCTTTATTGGGAGGGAGAGGATGCTATCCTGTGCATTATGGATAGTAACATCTCTGGCCTCCTACCACTAGATGCCACTGGCAGCTTAGCCCCCACCCCCCTGTAACAATAAAAAACATTTCCAGATACTACCAACTGTCTTCTGGGAGTCAAAATCACCCTGAGTGGAGGACCACTTTTCTACTCTTTGGCTTCAATTACCTAGATGCCAATGGTGCACTATCCAGGCCCCTTCCCTTGCTGGTCGCTGGAAGTGCTTATTCAACTGTCCCTGGGCTGTTTCCACCTGTGTATACCACAGTCATCTCAAAATCAACCAATTCTAAATTGAATTTATCTTTTCTAGCTCAGGAATATTGGAATTTCTACTGGCCCAAACCAGAATGCTCTCTGAGTACAAATCCTTCTCCATGGCTCCCAGCATTCCCACTATCGCCACTTTGCCTCTGACAGCTTCTCTCGTCTGGATTATGACGGCATCTTTCTCATTCTTCTTCCTGCCTTCTGCCCTACCTGTTATCCACATGACACCTGAGTGAGAGCCCTAAGGTGTGTACACCTGCTGATGCCACTCCTAGCTTTGAATTTATCCATGCCAACCACCCTCAGCACTAATGCCAAATACTTAAAATGGCTTTCAAGGTCCTGAGCGACCTGGCTCCATATTACCCTCTGCCTTATAACTGAACCTCACCATTACACTCATTTTCTTTTGTCCCCATGTCTTTCACCCAGAAATGTTCTTTCCCACTTTTACCTGCCTCACTCCTCCACATCTTTGAGATGTACATCAAATGAAAAGATGCTATAAACTTGGAAAGCAAGTCTTTTTTTTAAAGTTGCTTCTTTTATCTTGATTCCATATTATAGATCCCAACATTACATAGACGTAAATCATAAACCCAATGAACTTTGTCCTTGAAAATGCTAAACTCCCAGACCACACCTATCAAGTCTTGTGGTATTGCCACGTGACAGGCGAGGGCAGCACTGTCACTGCGAGTGTGCCACAGAAGCAACGTCCGGAGCCCTCAGGCCAGGGGCAAGGGCTGTCCCCTAGTACCCAGGCTCTGCGCTGCGAATGGGAACAGGGAAAGGGCCATGATGAGTGATTGGTGTTATTTCTTCAGCAAGACACTCTTTTTTCCACTTTTAGTTTGATGGAAGAAGATGGCAATTTTAGCAAAAGGGGCAAGGCACGTGGGACCAAACAAGTGCAGCGGCACTGCTTTCCTGACCTTGATTTTTGTCCCCTCGTGTGGGCGTTAACCTACTGAACACTTAAATTAGTGGAGAAACATATCCCTTTTCACCATGCCCCTTCCCCCCCTTTTAAACCTGAATGCCCTTCAGGATGCTACTGGCACCACTGCCACTGCGTTTCCTGCTGGCAGCAGAGAGCAAGTGAAAAGCGAGCGGCAGAGGGCAGGGGCCCGGGCAGGGACGGCTCCTGCGCGCTTCACCCGCGTCTCCCCAGGCTCCTGGGCCCGGCCCTGCTCTCGCGCTCCCGGCTCCCAGTAACTGTCGAGGCCTTCACGGGCTCACGCAACTTCGCCAAGACAGCACTCGGGCACCGCGTGGGCGAGCCAAGAGCTGCGGCCCGCGGCTTAGCGCCCCTGGGTCTCGGGCTGGCCTTCCCGGCGAGGCGGGCGCGGCGGACGGCGATGCCAGGGCGCGCTCTCCGCGGGGCTGGGGGGCCCCTGAGCGCCGGGCTGCTGGGCGGCCTGCGGCTCTGGGTGCTGGGCGGCCTCTGCGGCCTAGGGGCGGGAGTGCTGCTAGCGGACACCTGGGGGCCCCCGGGAACCCCACGCCCTTGTCAGGCGCCGCAGCAGTGGGAGGGGCGCCAGGTGCTGTACCGGCAGAGCAGCGGGCGCAACAGCCGCGCCCTGCTCTCCTACGACGGGCTCAACCGGCGCGTGCGGGTGCTGGACGAGAGGAAGGCGCTGGTCCCGTGCAGGAGGTACGCGGGCGGCCGGGGTCGGGCTTCCGGGCCGCGGGGGGCTTGCGGCGCCTCCTCTCCACCGAACAGAAACTTCGCGGAGGATCGCTGTGGTCCGTAGGGTGTGGGTGGAGGGGCTGAGCCCATCTAGGGCGGCCTGCCCAAGGGCACCAAATGAGACCCAGCGGGGCGGTGGCGGGTGAAAAGGTCCCGGGCAGAGCTGGATGGAACCGCCCGGCGCCTTGCCCAGGCTGAGGCTCCGGGAGCCGCCTTCGGCCGAGGGCGTCTTCTGCACTGCCTAATTTCTTCCTGGAGCAATCTGCGAGGAGGCACTCAGAACATATATTTCTAGAGAATTAGTCTTCACTTTTTTTTAAGTAATCCTCACCGAGGATAAGTTTTTGTTGATTTATTATAATAATTTTGAGAGAGAGAGAAACATGGATCGGCTGCCTCCCTATGCACCCTGATCTGGGATTGCACCCACAGCCTGGGTATGTAACCTGGCTTGCAATCCAACCGCAACCTTTTTGGTGGATGTTCCAACCAACTGAGCCGCCTGGCCAGGGAGAGTCTTTACATTTTAAAGAATATGACACTACAAATAGTGTGGGGAATCTACCAAAGAAAACATTGCCCAGAAGTTCACCACTCTGTTACAACTATTAAAATTTTGGTCTACTCCCTTAAAGTTTTTTTAAAGCAAATTTTACATCCGGTGATCAAAAACATATATTACCTGTATGTTTTTAATATGACATATTACTTGTTCTAATTCGCCATTTTATTAGTTGGGCCCCTATCTACTTTTGATGGCTGCACAATTCCACCGAAGGGTTAAGGTATAATTTTTTTTTTAACCACTGGTCTATAATTCACCTTTCCACATCTGTTGTGACATCTGAGACCTCATCTTACTTCTGACCCCTTTAAACCTTGGTTTCTATTTTGGGATCACCACCTGTCAAGTCCACAGTCTTCCCATTTCTCCCTGTGTTTCCCTCAGGGTTATGTTAGTTTTTCTGTGTGGCATTTGCATCATCAGGAGGTGCCATGTGAATGTCCATGGGGTAAGGCTCCAGTGGGGAGTAAGATCTGCAACAAATCTTAGTATCATTTCACCTAAAAACTTTTGTTGAGTATTAGGCATCTTGAAGAAAGTAAGGGATCTTTTCAAAGCAATAAATTCAAGAGTGCAAGATAATGCATTATAAAATGTAAAACGTGCTGAGGAGGCCTGTAGTGGCTGAGTCATTGTGGGGTCTGGGAATATTTCTAGAGGCCATTAGGGGCTTTGGAACTCACTTATGTTTCACCTTCTCCAGGAAACCTGGGTTAGGTGCCCATCTGGAGCACTCTCATCACATGCAGCTCATCCCTTATCTTCCTGTATGGAAATTTTTTATTTATGTGACTCCACCCCCAGACTTTCTGTGAGGCCTTTCAAGAACCTGAATGTTTTTGGTTAGGCCTCCAAGGACATAGCAATAATAATAGTAACAACCAACATTTGAACACTTGTTATATACCATGCATGGTGCTGTGGACTTTCCGTATATTGTACAATTTGGCTAAATCTCACAAGAACTTCACAATGTAGGATTTATGATACTTATTTTACAGACAGAGAATCTGAAGTCTAGGGAGATGAAACACCTTCCATAAGATCATGCAACTGGAACTTGAGGAAGCGGGGTAGATTTTTACACCTGTATTATACCAGCCTTTTATTCGTTTGTTCATTTATTCATTCTACATGCATTTGTGTGTGTATGTGTGGGGGTGGCACTGTGTGTAAACAGGCTTCAGGGAGGTTTTAGTCTGGAGACAGAGTCACATAAATAAAAAATTCCCATACAGGGAGATAAGGGATGAGCTGCATGTGATGAGAGCGCTCCAGATGGGCACCTAACCCAGGCTTCCTGGAGAAGATGAAACATGAGTGAGTTCCAAAGCCCCTGTATAAGCTGACCATAGGAGGTATGGAGGGAAGAATGGTCAGGGAGATGCAAGTGTATTCCAGGTCCAGCTTGTGTGCCATCCTAGAGCAGACATGACTGAGTATATTCCAAAAACTGCAGGCTAATCACTGTTAGGACGGAAGCACAGAGTATGATAAGAGGTTGGGGGTCCACTGAAGGATTTTTAAACAGTGGAATGCCATGATTAGATAATACTGAGATCACTAGGCACACAGTTGAGAATGAAGAAGAGCAAGAGTAGAAGCAAGAACATGCTCTAGGAGAGTTTTTAGAGGTCTAGGTGAAAGACAGGTAGTGGCAATGGTGATAGTGAGAAGTAGACACACTACGGAAGTGTTGAAGAGGTTTATTGAAGGGCATGCAAATGACTAGACAGTATGTGGCTAGTGGTGATGGAGAGGGAAGCATCATTTGACTTCTGAAGCTAACCACATGATGGCACAGAATAGATGGTGACAGTGATGCTGTTCATTGAGACAGGGTTTGTTTTTCTGCACTTCTGGTTAAGGGCTGATTGTTCTCCTTATGTGCATTGATGTGAAGTCTGGCATAGCAGTGGTGTATTGATGAATAGTCATGTTGAAGGTGGGCTGAATGCTCAACGCACGCTGCAGAAGCAGAGAGGAGTGTGGCCAGGAGAAGCATAGGGTTTATCCTCCAGAGGTAGTATTTTCAAATTTTAAGAGATTAAACTTTAGAGTCAGACAAATCTGGGTCTGAATTCAGATTTCTTATGTAGGTTTCTGAGTAACTTACTAAAGCTTTCTTAGGTTGTTCATTTACAAAATGGGAATACTAATAATGCCTAATTTATTGGATTCCTGTGGGGATTAAATGAGTTCAAATGTGTAAAGCACATAGTGCAGTGTCTGAGGCAGAGGTTGCTCAGCACATGGCCATGGTTGTCCCTGTCACCACCATTGTCATCACCACCCTGGTGAATTTAGCATGGCCCAGAGATTCTCTGCCAGCCTTCTGGGCTCAGAAACCTGATCCTTCAGGGCCCTCAGAGCTGAGTCAGAGTAAGCAAGCTCAAATGCTAAACTGTATATTTCAATGAGTGCTGTAGCCAGCATGTGGGCCAGAATTCTCAAATCTATAAGACCAAGTAATTCTTCTCCTGTAGGCAGAACTATGTGGGAGCCAAATTATAATCAGGAGATTGTGAGCAAAGAGTTGGAACAAATTCAGTGAATCTAATGATTGCCTACTCTAGGTTACGCTCTAAGCTCAATATTGAGCTTTCCATCATGAATAACACAAGCCAGCCCAGAGTAATCAGGCTAAGATAAAGTGATGCATTCATTTTCACCGTGGAGATGCTTTGTCACGGCTTCACTGCTTGTCCAGATTCCCTCCACTCTGCACAGAGCCCTGGTAGGTCCTACTCAGGTCTGTCTTAGCAACCTTTCTTTTTCTATAACTCCATGATTGACTGATATTGGCTTTTGGTGTGTGTGTTATATCTTTAATAGGGTCACAGCCAAATCTTGCTGGCCTAAAAGCTTTTTTGTCCCATGTGGTGATTTCTTATTTCCCTGCCCTGACCCATCAAGTGTTGGTTTCACAGTTTAACTTTAGAAGATGATTTTATTCCCCCTCTTTCTAATTTCTTTGCAGGGTTCTGTCTTATGGTCCAATTTCTGTTTGTAAGTCAGATGTAGAAAAGAATGTTTACTACATAAATACATTTTAAAGCTCTTTAAATGTAGATTGGTTGGAACAAACTCAGGAACTTTTTTAGGTATTAGCAGTCTGGCCAGAAAAAACAACAACAGATGTTATTTGAAGAAAATATGGATAGGTTGTCTCTTCATATTTATTAGTAAGTTAAGAAGCAAATTTTAGAATTGGATCAATTTCTTAAGATTTTTATTTTGCATTCAGATAGTTATGGAAAATACTACTAACAGTTACTGTGGAGTGACTAGGATTTTCCAGGCCCTTTTTACCCAGAGAGGATGGAAAAGATTAAATAATGTTACCAGCTTCAGATAAGAAGCCTGAGCAAAGAATAGGAAGTGTTACTAATTGATACTATTTTGTTTTCTGGTTTTCTGATTAAACTCACAAGTATTACATTTGAAGACTGAAACAGTTGAAGAAGATTATTTTCATAATCAGTCAACATGTTGAATTTCATGGAAGAAACAATGTAGATACTGAATGAATTTGTTAGTCTACCTATAACTTACTACTCCCACTTATGAAATGGTGCCATGGGTGTTATGATTAATGAAACTACTCAGGTAGAGTGAGCAAAGAGGCATTAAGAGAGTGTGCAGTGATAAGTCAGGAATAATATCTTAGAAGACTATTCAACAACCAATCCTAAAATGGGCAGAGGACCTGAACAGACATTTCTCCAAAGAGGACATACAGATGGCCAAGAGATATGAAAAGATGCTCAACATCACTAATTATCAGAGAGACACAAATTAAAACCACACTGAGATGTCACCTCACACCTGTCAGAATGTCTATCATCAATAAATCAACAAACAGCAAGTGCTGGTGAGGATGTGGAGAAAAGGAAACTCTTGTGTGCTGTTGGTAGAATTGCAAATTGGTGCAGCCACTATGGAAAATAGTAAGGAGATTCCTCAAAAAATTAAAAATAGAGCTACCATATTACCGCAATCCTACTTCTGGGTATTTATCTGAGGAAATCCAAAGCACTAATTTGGAAAGATATATGCACTCCTATGTTCATTGCAGCATTATTTACAATAGCCAACATGTGGAAGCAACCCAAGTGCCCATCAACAGACTAGTGGATAAAAAAGCTGGGGTACATATATACAATGGAATATTACTCAGCTATAAAAAAGAGTGAAATCACACCATCTGCAACAACATGGATGGACCTAGAGGGTATTGTGCTGAGTGAAATAAGTCAGACAGACTTATGATTTCACTTACATATGGAATCTAAAAAACAAAATAAACAAGCAAACAAAACAGAAACAAACTCATAGATACAGAGAACATTTTGATTGTTGCCAGATGGAAGGGGGCTTGGGGGCTGGATAAAAAAGGTGAAGGGATTAAGCAGTACAACTGGTAGTTACAGAATAGTCATGGAGATGTAAAGTACAACATAGGAAATATACGCAATAATATTGTAATAACTATGTATGGTGTCAGGTAGGTACTAACTCATAGGGGGGATTACTTCATAAGTTATATAAATGTCTAATCACTATGCTATACAACTGAAACTAATATCATTGAATGTCAAATGTAATAGAAAAATGAAAGACAAGCAAACAATCAATCCTACTAGTTTGGAGATTTTTTTGGCAGAGGAGGGTAAAAGATGAAGAGAAAAATATATCTTAAATGAATTGGCAAATGGTTTTTATTCATTCTGATCAGTCTATGTCTGTCTCAATTTTCTCAGGGCATTTTCTTTCTTGGAGAACAGAATATCATTTCTTTTATCTATTTTTCCCCCACAGAAAGCCACCTAGTGTAGTGGAGAGAGGATGGGCATCCATTTAGACAGTCATGGGATGGCAAACATGGCTTCTAACCCTGGCTTCACCACAACAAGGTCCTTAACTTCTCAGAACATCAGTGTTTTCCATCTTTTAATTTAATTTAATGATACCTACAATGTTGATACTAAATATTTAGGTCTTCTTCCTTAAGTTAGGTACAGATAAGATTAAATGATACCATGAAAGCACTCATTGTATCAGGCTAATTCCTGTTTATACCTTGATGTAATGAATTTGAAATAGATTATAAAATTTTCTCCACTTATCCCTTTGTGTAGGTACATTCAGAGTTCTTTTCCTTCCTTCTCCTTTTCACCTAAGCTTGTGTGTGTGGGTAGAGAAAAGAAGATCTATCCTTAAATGCTTTGGACCCCAACTCAGAAAGCTCTCTCATGCCAGTGGAACCTCCCTCTGTACTAGGGGACTGAAGGGGACTGCTCACAGAAGTGTTTCTCCAAGTATCTGATGAGGAAGATCAGTTCCATGGGATGCTATCACACTTGGTAACTACAGGGATCATATGTGTTTGAGAAACAGATGAGTCTTTTTTTCTCCAAATATATAATTTTACATTATTTTGTTTTCTTTTTCTTTTCTTTTTAAATTGAATTTATTGGGGTGACATTGGTTCCCCAAACCATATAGCTTTTAAGTGTACAACTCAATAAAACATCATCTGCACACTGCATCATGTGCCCACCACCCCAAGCAAAGTCTCTTTTGGTCCCCACTCCCCCCTCCCTTTGCCCACCCTCTAGTTCCCCACCACCACCTTTTCCTCTGGCTATCACCACGTTTTTGTCTGTATCTTAGCGTTATGTACATATGTTTTTGGTTAATCCCTTTATCTTCTTTTAGCCAGTACCTCAACCCCACTCCCTTCTGACAGCTGTCTGCTGTATGTATCTATGCCTCTGTTTCTATTTTGTTCATAAGTTTATTTTGTTCATTAGATTCCACATATAAGTGAGATCATATGGTATTTGTCTTTCTTTGACTGGCTTATTTCACTTAGCAAAATAATCTGCAGGTCCATTCATGCTGTAACGAAAGGTAAGATTTCCTCCTTTTTTATGCCTCATAGTATTCCATTATGTAAATGTCCCACAGCTTTTTTATCCACTCATCTGCTGATGGACACTTGGGCTCCTCCCAGATCTTGGCTATTGTAAACAATGCTGCAATGAACATAGGTGAACATAGGGGTGCATATCTTTTTTAAAATTGGTGTTTCGGGTTTCTTAGGATATATTCCTGGAAGCGGGTCAAAAGGCAGTTCCATTTTTAATTTTTAGAGATGGAAAAAAAAAAGCTGTTAATTTTTTGAGGAAATGTCATATTGTTTTCTGTACTGGCTGCACCAATCTACATTCCCACTAACAGCACATGAATATTCCTTTTTCATTACATCCTCACCAGCACTTGTTAATTTGTTGATGGTAGCCATTCTGGTAGATGTGAGGTGATATTTCATTGTAGTTCTAATTTGAATCTCTCCGATGATTAGTGACATTGAGCATTTTTTCCTGTCTCTTGGCCATCTGTATGTCCTCTTTGGAGAAGTGTCTATTCATTTTTAAATCGAGGTGCTTGTCTTCCTGGCGTTGAGTTGTACAAGTTCTTTATATATTTTGGAAATTAACCCCTTATCAAATGCATGATTGGAAAATATGTTCTCCCATTAAATGAGTTCCCGTTTCATTTTGTTGATGGTTTCTTTTGCTGTGCAGAAGCTTTTTACTTTGATGTAGTTCCATTTGTTTAATTTTCCCTTTGTTTCACCTACCTGAGGACATATATTGGCAAAAATATTGCTACGAGAGATGTCTGAGATTTTACTATGTTTTCTTCTAGGATTTGTATGGTTTCAAGGCTTACATTTAAGTATTTTATTCATTTTGAGTTTATTCTTGTGTATGGTGTAATTTGGTGGTCTAGTTGCATTTTTTTGCATGTACCTGTCCAATTTCCCCAGCACCATTTATTGATGAGACTGTCTTTACTCCATTGTCTGCTCTTACCTCCTTTGTCAAATATTATTTGACCATAAAGGTGTGGGTTTATTTCTGGGCTCTCTGTTCTGTTCCATTGATCTATATGCCTGTTCTTATGCCAGTACCAGGCTGTGTTAATTACAACGGCCTTGTAGTAGCATAGTTTGATATCAGGTAGCATGATACCTCCAACTTGCTGCTTCGTTCTCAGAATTGCTTGAGGCTATTGCAGGTCTTTTTGATTCCATATAAATTTTGGAAATATTTTTTCCTAGGTCTGTGAAATATGCCATTGGTATTTTAAAAGGAACTTCATAGAATCTATAGATTGTTTTGAGTAGTATGGACATTTTAATGATGTTAATTCTTCCTGTCCATGAACAGAGTATATACTTTCACTTATTTGTATCCCTCAATTCTTTTCTTCAATATCTTATAATTTTCTGAGTACAGGTCTTTTACCTCCTTGGTTCAATTTATTCCTAGGTACCTTATTTTTTCTTTTTGTTGCAGTAATTTTACATTCCTTTGAAACTATCTCCACAGCCACCATCCCCGATCTCCGATCTATTTGAGAGTGGAGTTGCCAAGTTGATATCCCCACAACTCCCTAATACTTCAGTGTGTATTTGCTACAAAGAAGCACATTTTTTCCTGCATAACTGCAACATAACCATAAAAATCAAGAAATTAACCTGGATTCATTTCTACCATTTGAAATTAAGTTTTGACAGTTGTTTTTTTTTATGTTCTTTATAGCAAAACCTCCCAGTTTATATTCAAGCATACATTTAGGTGTTGTGTCTTTTTGTTCTCTTTCTGTCTGGAACTGTTCCTTAATCTTTCTTACACCTCAGCACTTTTGAAGATTAAGTCCAGTTTTTTGGTAAGAATGTTCCTTGATTTTGGTTTATCTGCTGTTTCTTCATAATTAGACTCAAGTTATTCGCCTATGGTAGGAATATCACAGAGGTAATACTTTATTCTTTATGCATCCTGATGCTTACTTTGGTCATTTGATTAACTGAAGATTTCCTGTGTGAAGTGACACTTTTTTATTTTGTAAATAGTATTTTGTAGGGAGATATTTTAAAACCATGTGCATGGCCCATTCTTCATTAAACTTTCAATTTATCCATTTACTTATATCAGCATGGATTCAAGGATTGTCATTGTATTTCATTTGCTCTCATTGTTTATTTTGATGTTCAAATTGTCCCATATTTGGCTAGTGGGACCCTCTTTAAGTTGGCTTCTATATTCTTTTGAGATGTCTCTCTTAGTCTTTGAGGACTTTCTTGCTTTCAGGCACCACAAGATAATCCAAGATCACTTGTACTTTCCCTGCCAGAGTCTCGGAACAATCCATTTCTCAAGAAGCTCTAGGTACTTTTACTGGAGAATAATATTTGGAAGCCAAGTGCTCATGGCTGTTGGGTGGGGCTGCTCCCAGACACTGTCCATGGACAAATCAAGAAGATATAGGTTTGAACACACACACACACACACACGTGCACGCACACAGAGTCACTTACACATATATACACACAGTTATGTCTATATTTATTTCTAAGCTCCCAATTCTAATTCATAGACGCATTTATACCAATACCTCTAATTCTGATCTACTGCCACATGATTCACTCTAGTTTTCTCCAGTTAATTTTTGTTACTCCCTTTTCAGAGGATACTGGCTCCCGTCATTCAGTTGCAGTAGTAGCCAATCGCACATTGCTATGATGCTTCTCCCTCCACAGGTGTCCTCTTCCCCCAGTTGGGCTCTGCACCCTAGGATGGACCATGCAGATACCTACTTTGTTTGGCCTTATCTAGTGGCTCTAAATTGTTTACTGAGAGGAATGTGGAGATCATATTATGTTTTGTGGGGTTTTTTTTGTATGTTGTGTTTTCTTTGGAATCTCTCAGGGTAACATCGTTGTAAATTCTCAGAATGTGTCTGTGTGGCTGAGGGAGGTAAATTAGTACGAAGTGCTCAACAAATTTGATCGCAAACCCTGTGTTGCATGGATTGGGCTTACATTTTATGAAATCGTGATTTTCAGAATTTCAGGAGCATAACTCCTTTCCACTTTGCTTCCTCCTCTAGATCCTTGATGGCTGGAGCCAGCCTTCTCTTTTATTAGCTCAGAAGTTTGACTGCTTGTGGCCTTTGGATCCTTGAAAAATAAACCATGCTGATTTGCAATAGTGAGTTTTTCTTCAAGAATAAGATTTTTTTGGAAGCACATAAAGTTTGCCTTAAGAGTCTTAATTCTATGGCTCTACTGACCTTGGATTTCAGAAGATTGATGTTGGGATGTGGAGGGAGACACAGACAGTGAAGAACAAGACGTTTCAAGGACGATGAGCCCAGGAAAGTAAAGGAACTGGCCTTTTTGTGTATGACTAACACAGATAGAAGCCAGAGGTGGTCCCCATACTGCTCTGAAAACACATTTACTTCTCTCCATTAACCTTGAGCTCTTTCTTCCTGAGTCTGATCTCAAAGATGATGGTCAGAGGCAAAGTGCCCAAAGATCTGAAAATATTCCACCAATTAGTGGTTTGTTTTTCCTGGAATAAATGTGATAGTCTCATATTTCCCCAATTCCAGTAAAAATCTTCTATTTCCTCCTTTATAATTTATTTTACCCATCTTTAAAGAAAAAAATGTTTTTTCTCTTGATCTTACTAGCTGAAACCCCATTCTTTCTTTATATTGAAAGCCAATCTCATGCTAACTCCAATTTCTTTCCTCCCATGCTCTCTTGAATCCTCTCCAATCAAACTTTCACCATTTCTACTGAAACTGCTGTGGTCAAGAAGCAATGTGCTCCACATTAGTAATCAACTGATGCTTTATCACTGTTTGTTTTACCGTTGTCCATTCCTTCCATCTTGATATACTTTCTTCACGTGGCTTCGAGGATACTGCAGTGTTCTGGTTTTCCCTTCAACCTCACTTCCTCTCCTTCTCAGTCTCCTCTGTTTTTCCTCTTCTCTCAGACCATTCATGGTAGAATGCCCCAGGGCTCAGGGCTTCCAGCCCTTTACTTTTCTGTTTATACTCCTCTCCTATTGATCTCATGTAGGTTATGGCTTTAAATGCCATCTTTGCATGGAAGACTCCCACATCTATATCTCCAGCTTATGTAGCTCTCTTCTGAGCTCTATACTCAAATATCCAAATGCTTGTTGAGTTCCTCATTTGGATCTCTAGTAGTCATCTCCAACTCAACATGCCCTGCAAACAAATAAACAAAAGTTCTTCCTCTTGAGGTTTTTTATTTATTTATTATTATTTATTTATTTATTTATTTATTTATTTATTTATTTATTTATTTATTATCTCGGCCTATAACAACTCCAGTTGCTTAGGGTCAATCTTTGGAGTCATCATTGATTTCTTTTTCTCCCCTTGCCACAAGCAATCCATAAGCAAACCCAATTGACTCTAATTTCAGTGTAGACCTAGAATCTAAACACAGCTTTACTGTCATTTTGACCCGAACCTTCATCATTCTTGCCTGTACTTTTGCAATAGCCTCTTCATGAGTTCCCCTACTTTTGCCACTGCCTCCTTTGGTCTCAACACAGGATCTCAAGTGATTCCACTAAAAAATGTTCTGCCATGTCACTGCTCAAAATCCTCCAATGCCTTGCTGTCTATCAGAGTAAATGTCTTTAAGAGGACCTGACCATCCTATGGGACCTTCTTGCCCACTCCCTCCACACCTTGTCTTTGATCTCATCACTCCACCATCCATCCATTATCATATCACCAGCAGTGCACTGCAGTCCATGGCTTCAGCATGCTTCTTACCCTCTGCCTAGAAAGCCTTTCCTTAAAAAGCTGCATGACCGACTCCTAAATTAGGCTGTCTTTCTACTCCACATTCTCATATTGCCTTATATGTTCAAATACTTAACCACTATCTAACATACTATTTAATACTTTTTAAGTTTTCCCTCAAAACATTCTGCAAGCTCATCAGTACAAACTAGTCTATTTCTGTCATTTTTGAACTCCTGGTTTCTCCTTCAGGTCTCAACTTGTCATCTTACAGGGGCTTTCTGTGACCATCAAACAAACCCCTCCCTACAGGCCACTGTACAGCACATCTTGTTCTGTTTTTCTCAGGACAATATCACTGTGTAACATTGTCTTATCAATTAAGCTGTATGGTATTTATTGTCTGTCTCTCCTCCCTAGGGTGAGAGGAGAATGTTATCAACCTGGTTTACCAGCAAATTCCCAGCACCTAGAGGTGCTTGGCACATAGGAAGTTTCAATAAATGTGTGTTGAATGAATAAATACCATTTTTATGGCTTTTGGGTTACTAACATTATACACGTTCATGGTGGAAATTTTAGACAACACAGGAGCAAAATAAAGATTGCTCATAATCCTGCTGTCCAGGATTAACAACCCTGGTAAATGTGCTTCTGGATTTTTCTCTATTCCTGTAACATTAAAATGGAAACATGCTATACAGTTTTTTATTTAACAAAATGTTGTGTATATTTCTTATGCCACTAACCAATCTTTAACAGAATCATTTTTAGTGACTATGGTATTCCAGCTAATGGATAGAACATTGTTTCTTTAAGCAGTACTTTATTATAGAACAATTAAGTTTCTTTACCCTCAAATTTCACTAGTATAAACAACTACATGTATAACCTTGTGCAATTATGTGTGTACCATTTAAAATATATTTTTGATAAATTCTTTGATCAGAAAATAATAGAAAAGGGATCTGCACATTTAAAATTTTTTGGCAACTTTGCCCTTTAGGGAAGTTGTTCCAACCTATATTTTAATTGACAGAATATGAGTGTTCATGTTTCTCACACTTATAAAGAGTCTATTTTTAGTGATTTTTTAACATGATAATAAAAAGAAGGGCAAAATGATGTACCTGCAGTGATGTCACACCCCCTTGTCATGATTCTCAGTCAAATGTGAATGCCTCTAATATTTCAGTTAAGTCTCCTACAGGCTCCTGGGTTAACAATGATACTCTATCATGTTCAATAAATATTTTTATGACCTATTTTATAAAGAATTTATTCTAATCAATAGATATTAAACTTCACCAACCTATAGTGATTTTAAGTAATAGATTGCTTAACATTAAACCATCTTTGCATTCCTGAAATAAATTCTAACATCATTATGTATAATTATTTAATAGTTTGCTACATTTGCTGTGCTATTATTTTACTTAAAACTTGTTTTTAATCCATAGCCACAGTTTAGCTTTATCTATAGTTTTTATTTTTATGCTTTATATGTTTTAATGTAAGGTTTTTCATAGCTTTGTAAAAGTGTTGGCAAGCTTTGTATATTTCTCTATGCCCTAAAGCCTTGAAGTTGGAAAGGACTAATTCATGAAAACTTTTGGACCCAACTCCTTTTGAATAAGTAACTCTTTGATCTCTTTTTAAGTTCAAAGATCAAAGCTATAAGATATCATTAGGTCACTGTAAAGATTTCTCCCCTCTGGATATTGATTCACTTAATTTTCTCTCTCATTCTGTGCTATTTTTGATTATTTACATTTTTCTATGAAATCTTACATTTCCTTAAGATTCTATTTATCGCTTGTACAAAATATTTTATTAACTCCTAAACAACTCCACCTTGTCTTTTGATACCCCTGTTTCTTCTTCTCAAGTACATTTTTAACAATACACTCATGGATTTGTGCAGTGGTTTTATGGTGTATTATTCATTTATATTTTACATCATATATTCCTCCTTGGTCAAGAATAATTTTTGACATCAAATTACACTGTGTACCCATATTTTGAAAAAAATTAAGCAGAGTTGTAGTAGAGCACCCCTTGGAGGGTATATCACAACTTCTGAAAATGGATCCCCCAAGTTCTTTTCACGCATGAGCCTCTCCCAGTTGTTCTCTCATCAAACACTGTCCTTGCTCTTCAATCTCAGTTTTGAGGAATTTCTCTTCTTATGGGCATTGGATGTTTTCCAAGTGCCAATGGCTTCCTTCAGAAGCAGTGATCTTTTCCTCTTTCCTTGGTTCCTCTTTGAGCACAGAGGTCATCTGAAAAATCAGACCCCTAACAAGGTGCCTACATTACTCTCAAACCCTCCAAAGAAAGGAGAAACTCTTGAGATAGATAGCTTCCAAACAGAAGGTAGCTGTCCCAAGACAACTCTTGGCAGAGAGGCCCTGGAGGAAGTAGGGAGGCTAAAGTAGCAAATGTGGAGAAAGCACAAAAGGATGAAAACTCTAATTTCAGGAGAAACAGGACAATAAACCAGTGCACAAATCTATCAGCCCACACTCCTGGGAGCAAATGATGCTGGGGAGAAACACTACTCCAGATTTAAAATCCATCGAAATACCACATCAGGTTCTGTGTTCTGGTGTGGTTTATATGATTTGTCTGGGTGTGGGGTCTTCTTTCTCTGAATTGAGCCCTCTGCTTGTCTACTTTGTGACACATTCTATATTTTTGACAGTGATTCTCCTCCTGGCCCAGCTCCAGGTTGTCTGGCTTACCATTGGGACCCCAGAGGAGACACCCTTATGAGGTCTCAGTTAGAGAATGAAGCTTGGAAATCTGCTTTTCTGATGCCAGGACACAGTGTTTATTTTGTTGTTTTTTTGGTAAAAGACAAGCATTTCTTTAAGTACTACTTGATATGTTGAAAAGAACTTAGGTTTCTAGTCTTTCCTTCTTTCGTCATGTTGGTCAAACCTCTAGAAGGTCAACTTCTTCATGGGTTAAAACACAGATGAATTTTTATGTGTGTGTTTGTACAAACTTCTAAGTAGCTTTACCACAAGGCCTGGGGAAGGGACTGGAGAGGGGGAGAAGGGGTCAATGGGAAAAAAAGAGGGACGTCAGTAATACTTTCAACAATAAAGAAAAGTTAAAAAAGATATATTATTTTACTCATTTTTCTTTTATACTAATTTTCTTATTTACCTGAATCCTTTGTTTTGATTCATGTTTCAGTCAGTTAGAAAACATATTAAATTAATTTTCTTCAGAGACTTTGAATGTTTGAGGACATGTACTCATGCTGTCTTACATAATGATGATTTGCAGGGGGTATACAATTCATGAGGTAATAATAATATTTTTCCTTAAAAATTTTATGGTATTTAGAGCACTAGAAAGGAAGTCTGATACCAAAGTAATTTTAGTTTAGTTTTAGTAATTTTTTTTCTACCCAGGTTTTTGTAGGTTGTTTCCATTATTCTTTATATATATATATAATAAGCGCACACATATATATATGCACACACATATATATTTATATTTATATAAAGGATAATATATATATTTATATAAAGGATAATAGAAACAACCTACAAACATATATATATGTGTGTGTGTGTGTGTGTGTGTGTGTGTGTGTAATTGATTTCAGAGAGAGGAAGGAAGGGAGAGAGGGGTAGAAACATCAGTGATGAGAATCATCAATCGGCGGTCTCATGCATGCCCCCTACTGGGGATTGAGCCCAAAACCCAGGCATGCGCCCTGACCTGGATCGAATTGTGACCTCCTGGTTCATGGGTCAATGCTCAACCACTGAGCCACGCTGGTTGGGCTCCATTATTCTTGAACTTTATTAATTAATGTTTCCAGGTTATGTCTTGATATAGGGACATTTTACCTACTGCTTATAGGGGTTTAATGTGCTGTTTTATCTCTTTGTTTCTTGTAGAATATCTCTCTACTTAGATGCATTGGTTCTCTTACATCTGTCCCCCAGATTTCTTACCTTTTTATTAGCCTTTCATCACTTTATGTTTTTCCCTTAGTTCTGGAATAATACTTTTTAATTCACTGCTTCTGTTTTTTTGTTTCCCATAAATAATGTGCTCTACACTGCCTCCTCTGCATTGTCTATTTTGATAATCATGTTTTTCACTAGAAAACTATCTTTGTGGTCACACATTATTCCTTTTTTCTTAAATGCATCATTATCCCAAGTCCCAGTGAAGGTAAGAAAATAAGATTTATATTTTAGTTTCATTAACTAAAACTGTATGTTAGCTGAAAGGGTGCGTATGTGTGTTTATATTGCAACATGGAGGGAACTGATACAGTTCTACTGAAAAGCATAGTGCTGCCTGTATGAATATGACTATTGTACCCTCCCAACCTCTTTAATACTCCCTGATATGTAGTTATATGAATCATTGTGTACCAGGGCAACAGGAATAGCTCAGTACTAATGAAGCTGTTTCTTTTAGTGGTGGTGAAAAAAAAGGCCATGTTAACTACTGTCCCTTGAGAAGTTTTTCATTATCTTCCATCAGATGAAAGAATATATGCCTACGCCTTGCCAGTATTCATCCAGATACATTTTTGGGAAAAAAATCTCTTGAATTTCTTGAGCACTGTTTTTGTCTTTGAACTAGAATCCAAGTAGTGAAGATCCATCACCTTACAGCTTCTTAAATTGCACACATAATCACTCTTTGTTTTACTTTTCATAGCGCTGCATTCTCAAGTAATTTAATTTTCCTTTTGTTGTATGTGGTTAGCATCAGCCTGCACAATGAGTTTTGTGTCTAACACAACAATTTCAAAATAGTGGTTTTTTTTTTAATGTCTCATAATTACTGTAGGGTGTAACTCAGTCTTGGTTTATGCCAGAATGGCAAGTGGCTGCAGCTTAATTCTTCCTGCAAAAAGTCAGAGAGCCAGCATGCACTACTAATCTATTACATTGCATATTAAACAAATCCTAAGTTTGTCCAGTTTCTTTCATGAAAGCCAGAGTCCTTTTGGAATCACAATATAATATTTGTCCATTCTCTTTTCTGTAATTTAATATACTTTGGGTAGCCAAGAAGTTCTACATGGATAAGAAGAATCACTCCTTCCTCTTGTGGAAGGAGGGAGGGAGAGAAGGAGGGAAGGAGGATAGTGTTAGTAAATTAGAATGAGTCTGGTTGGAGAAAGACCTTGGGTCAAATCCTGACACAATTATTTACTCTTAAGTTATGCTCTGAGCCTCATATTTTCTCATCTGTTAAAAAAAAAAAGAAAGAAAGAAAGAAAAAAGCTAATAACATGTCAGTGAGCTGAATTTTCCAATCCTTAGACTGTTCTTTTTTGGTCATCTGTGCCCAAGTCAGGCTCTGATGTTTTGGGTTCTAAGATTAACCAAATTTTTGGACCTTGCTCATTCTGGAAGGGAAGACTCCCATAGACTTGTAGACTTGTTATAAAGAACCCAATAGGTAATATCTTGTAAAGGAGTGATTTTTATTTATTTCATTTACGGTGCTTTCAGCTGCAGCAAATCTGATTATCAGAGGCTTAAACTATGAGGATGTTTGGCTTGTACCTCAAGATCCTGGTGATACATGTTTTCAGGCTTGACTCAGCAGTTTCAACAAGGCCCCAGATTCTTCCTCATCCATCTACTGTGGCATTCTTAGAATGTTGGCTTTTAGCTGCAAGAGCATACTGACTTCTTGTCTCATCACTTAAAGGTGGTTAATTCCACTCCAAGCATATGTCCTTACCCAACTATACTCAAAGATAGGAAATGAAGGAAGTGGAATAGGATACTCTCCTTTACTTCTTTTTTTCACTGAATTTTTAAAAAATTAATATTTTAAATTCAATTTATTGAGATAACATTACATAATGTTCAAGTGTACAATTTTATAATACATCTGCACACTCCATTGTGTATTCATCACCCTAAGTCTAACCTCCTTTAATAACCATGTACTTGACCTCCTTCACCCTCTTTGTCCTCCCCACATCTCCTTTCCCTTTTGATGACCACCATTCTGTTGTCTGTGTTTGTTTGTTTTGTTTGTTCTTTTGTTGCTTTTTTTTGTATCCTACATATGAATGGAATTATGTGGGTCGTCTCCCTTTCTGCTTGACTTATTTCAGTTAGCATGACTCATACTTGTGAAACCAAATCCAGATTTGGCTGCCTGCCACAACAAAAGCCAAACTGATGAGGCAGGTGCTGGTGATAAAGGAAAGAGGTTTATACAAGTGCTGGGAGCTCAAGAAGATGGAGGAATTTTCTCATCCTCAAAATCCCATCTCCCCATTTCAGTGCAGGCAGAGATTTTTATTAGGAGGGAGAGAGATAACAGAACAGAGATAAAAGGGAAGGCCTGTGGACATGCAGGCAGTGTCCTTGCTGGTCCCAATATGGATTTTCATCGTCGGCGTCCTTGAGTTGGCCACCTGTTTTTCCTTTTTTTTTTTAATCAACAAATTCCTCTGCCTGGGTGGTTGGCATTAACCAGGGTCTTGAAGATTTGGTTGCTCCTGAGGTTCACACAGGAACTGAAACTGCTGGATTGTGAAGTATACTAAAATAACTTTTAACATGTAAGCTCTAGTTTCAAGAAAAAAATCAGGTTAGAATAACAAGCTGGGTTTAATAAGATTAATTCAGGTAGATTTATATAAGTATACTATATTCATTCCCTGTTGCACTTATTGCTGCAAATGCAATATTTTATAGTGTTTTTTTAATGGCTGAGTAGTATTCCATTGTATATATGTACCGCATCTTCTTTATCCTCCTTTTCATTTTTGAAAGAAGAGAAATTTCCAGAGGATTTTCTTTCCCCACATGTGATCATCTTCCCTTTAGGTGTCCAATGCCAGAATGAACTATACACCTAGCTCCAAAGGAAACTAAGAAAATGAGCAAAGAAACATACTTTCTCAGCTTCTATATTGAGAGGCAGGTAAGGGAGAATGGGGTGGGAATGCATGCTGGGTCTTCTATTAAACTATCCACTGTAGAACTCAGGAATGTTCTCTTCTTACCTCTTCATCTCACCAGGGTGAATTAACCCTTCTTGGTTACATAGTAGATAGTGTTAAGTGTACAAGTTAAATGAGTAGTTCTTTGTTAAACATTAACTTATTATAGTAAACACAACTATAATCAGACTTTCTTACAAAGCTGTAAATATTTGCATTTCTATAATAATTTTATATCCATTATCTCAAATCATATTGATAATAATGCTCTGAGTTTCAAAATTTTAGTCTCTCTTTACGTATGAGAAATAGGGAGATTAAAATTGTGATCATACAGCTCTTGAGTGGTAGACTGGGAACTTTGAATCCTTGCCCTAAGCTTTTTTACAGTGCTTTTCACATTGTTTGTAAATCTTGTCTTGAAGTAGGAAAACTACACATAAAGTTTTCTCCCTGATGACCTAGGTAAATATGGCAACCTGTATCCTCCCACAACCACATCAGAATTACAACTTAATTAAAGAATAACCATCACCCAGAACCACCTGAAATCTAGCTGAGACTGGTAGGAGTGGCAGAGACGCAGAACTGGCAGGTCCCACACCCATGTGTGGTGAATAAAAATCAGGAGGGATATGTTAGCTGCAGAGGTCCTCCCTGAGGAGTGAGGAGTCCCAGCTCTACACCAGGTGCCCCAACCCAGGGTTCCAGTGCCAGGAAGAGAAATCCCCATACTTCTGGCTTTGAAAAGTGGTGAGGGATTGTGGCTGCGTGAGATGGAGGGCTGCTAGAGTTTCAGGCCATTCTTCTTAAAGGACTCATACATGAACTTACTTGCACTCACTCCCTTTGAACTCCAGTGCTGGGGCAGAAGCTAGAAAGGCACCAGGAACATACTGGGAGGAATTAAATTGTCTGGCACTAGAGCAAGAGCTGTGAGTAAGGGGAGCAGCTTTATGCCAGACAAAAGTGCTGGCAGAGGCCATTGTTCCTTTTCTGAGTACTACCCACCACAGAGCTAGCAGGTGGGCATCATATCTGAGTGTCCATCACCCTGGCTCACACTCTTTGCCCCATCCTGGTGATTTCCTGACACCCTTCCCTGCTCAACTTGCTGGCCTGCCTGAGCTGTTTCCAGTGGCTTTTCGAATGGCATGTCTTGGCTCATGCTTCAAATTTTCTTAAAATCTCCCAAACAAGCTCATCTGACCTCAGCATGCCCCATACCTCTCATAAAGTGGCCCCAGGCCGGGAGCTAACAGTAGCCAGCCTTGTTTCACAGGTTGGCCTTGACTGAGCACCTCCAATTCCAGCACGAATAGCGGCCATATGCAGATTGCTTTGTGGCTCATGTTGTGCTAGGTGGCCCTGGGAACAACACAAGTAGTGGCTAATCTTGACCTGGAACTCCTGGGAGGCCCCAAAGCCAGTGTATCTAGTAGACAGCTTCAGACCACATTGAAGCACCACTGGGCCACCTCCACAAGAAAATAGCTCAAGGGGCAGACTTAGTGGGCACTAGAGCCCCAGTGAAGTAAGTCTTGCTTTGTAGGGGAGGGCCTTTCACAGCTGATCCTCCACAGTGGTTGGTCTTTGCAGCTGGTTTTTGTGGGGGTAAATCATTCCCATTGAGTGATCAGGGAGGCTGTGCCTCTGTACCGTACAGAACACCTACTATATAAGGTCAGTCTACCAAGCCTGGGAGATGTAGCAGCTCTACCTTATACATAGAAACAAACATAGGGAGGCTGCCAAAATGAGGAGACAAAGAAAGAGCTCCCAAATGAAAGAACACAAGAAATCTCTAGAAAAAGGGCTAAACAAGATTTAGACAAGCAATCTACTAGATGCAGAGTTCAAAACACTTCAACAGCATAAAAAGGATATGGAAACCATAAAAAAAACCCACAGAAATGAAGGATCCACTAATTGAAGTGAAGAACACGTTACAGGGAACAAACAAGAGAGTAGATGAAGCAGAGGATCAAATTAGCAATTTGGAAATAAGGAAGCAGAAAACACCTAATCAGAACAGCAAAAATAAAAAAGAATCCAAAGCAATGATGATAGCGTAAGGCACCTTTGGGACAACCTCAAGCATACCAACATTCTCATCATGGGGTAATGGAAGGAGAAGGGAGAGAGCAAGGAATTGAAAACCTATTTGAAAAAATAATGACAGAAAACTTTCTTAACCTAGTGAAGGAAATAGACATAAAAGTCCAGAAAGCACAGAAAATCCCAAACAAGAGGAACCTGAAGAGGCCCACACCAAGACACATCATAATGAAAATGCCAAATGTTAAAGACAAAGAGAGAATCTTAAAAGCAACAAGAGAAAAGCAGTTCGTTATATACAAGGGAGCTCCCATAAGACTGTCAGCTGATTTCTCAACAAAAACTTTGCATGCCAGAAGGCGTTGGCAAGAAATATTCAAAATAATGAAAAGCAAGGATCTATAACCAAGATTATTCAACCCAGCAAGCTATCATTTAGAATTTAAGGACATATAAAGATCTTCCCAGACAAGAAAAATCTAAAGGAGTTAGTCACCACCAAACCGGTATTACATGAAGTGTTAAAAGGTCCCCTTGAAGAAGAAAAAGAAGAAGAAGAAGAAGAAGAAGAAGAAGAAGAAGAAGAAGAAGAAGAAGAAGAAGAAGAAGAAGAAGAAGAAGAAGAAAAAGAAGAAGAAGAAGAAGAAGAAAAAGAAGAAGAAGAAGAAGAAGAAGAAGAAGAAGAAGAAGAAGAAGAAGAAGAATTTATAAAGATGAATAATAAAATGGCAAGAAATACATATCAAATAACAACTGAATTTAATAAAACAAAACAAAACAAGGAGAACATAAACAGACTCATAGATGCAGAGAACAATTTGACAGTTGCCAGATGGAAAGAGTGTTGTGGGGATGGGTGATAAAAGTGAAGGGATTAAAAAGTACAGATTGTTTGTTACAGAATAGTCACAGAAATATAAAGTACAGCACAGGGAATATCGTTAGTAATTTTCTAATAACTGTATTGTGTCAGGTGCATAAGAGATTTATAGGGATGATCACTTAATAAGTTATATAACATCTAATCACTGGGGGGAACACCTGAAAGTAATATAATATTGTTTGTCAGCTGTAATTGAAAACTAAAAAATGATTTAAATTAAAAAAGAGTTTTCTCAGGCCATATTTGAATCTCCATCAACATGCTTCACACTTTTTGCCCTTCTCTGGTGATTCCTTGAGACCCTGGCCCCCCCTACTTGTAGGCTCATCCAAGCAATTTCCAGTGGGTTTTCCATACAACTGGCTTCTCTTGCCTCATGCTTCGGATTTTCCTAAAATCTGTCAAACAAGCAGCTGGCTTCAGCATGCTCCATAGCTCTCAATAAGTGGCACCAGGCCTGGCACTAGCAGCAGCCCACCTTGGTTCATAACTGGGCCTCTCCTGGGTACCTCCAGCCCAACACAAGTAGCACCCACCTACAGATTGCTGTGTAGCTCATGCTAGGTGGCCCTGAGCAGGGCACAGGCAGAAGCTGACTTTGTACCTCCCAGGAGGCCTCAGAGATAGTATACCCAGTGGTGAGCTTCAGATTACACTCAATTACAACCTTATTACATCACCAGTGACACACTCAAGCAGCAGATTTGGTGAGCACCAAAGCCCTGTGAAGCAAATCCTGCTCCAGAAGGGTGTTTCTGGCACAGCAGCTCTCCTGTTGTAGTCACAGCTCACCCTCACAGCTAATTGGCCTGGGGGTCAATTCCTCCCAGTGACACCAAAAGCAGTTAAGGCTCAACTACACCAAGGCAGTGCACACAGCCCACACAGGGGAGCACCTAGAAGGCCCAGCTCAGGTGACTAGTGGAGGCTGAGCCATTGGGCCCTACAGACACCTGTTACACAAAGCCACTCTACCAATTCCAGGAAACATAGCAGCTCTATCTAATACATAGAAACAAACACAAAGAAACAACCAAAATGCAGAAACAAAGAAACATGTCACAAATGAAAGAACATAAGAAATCTCCAGAAGAAGAACTAAATGAAATGGAAGCAAGCAAACTACTAAATACAGAGTTCAAAACATTGGCTATAAGGATGCTCAAGGAACTTAATGAGAATTTCAAGGAAATTAGTGGGAACATCAACAATATAAAAACGGACCAGTCAAAAATGAAGAATATGCTAATTGAAATGAAGAATAATTTACAGGGAATCAACAGTATATTAGAGGATACCAAGAATCAAATCAGTAATTTGGAATATGAGGAAGCAAAAAGCACCCAATCACAAGGGCAAAAAAATGAAGACTAAAAAGATATGAAGATAGTGTAAGGAGATGCTGGGATATCTTCAAGCATAACAACATTCAAGTAATGGGGGTACCAGAAGGGGAAGAGAGGGAGCAAGAAATTGAAAATCTATTTGAAAAAATAGTGACAGAAAACTTCCCCTACCTGGTGAAAGAAATAGATTTATAAGTCCTGGAAGCACAGAAAAACCCAAACAAGAGGAACCCAAAGAGGTCCACACCAAAACACATCATAATTAAAATGTGAAAGGTTAAAGACAAAGAGAATCTTAAAAGCAGCAAGAGAAAAGCAGTTAGTTATCTATAGGGGAGCTCCCACAAGACTGTCAGCTGGTTTCTCAACAGAAACTTTGCAGGCCAGAAGGAAGTGGCAAGAAATATTCAAAGTGATGAAAAGTGAGGATGTACAACCAAGATTACTCTACCCAGCAAAACTATCATTTAGAATTGCAGGTCAGATAAAGAGCTTCCTAGACAACAGAATGCTAAAGGAGTCAATCACCACCATATCACTATTACGAGAAATGTTGAAGGGTCTTCTTTAAGAAGAAGCTAATGAACAGAATAAACTGATGAACTAAATAGACCCAGAGACATTGAAGTATGCAACAGACTGATGTATTTCACAGGGAATAAGGGGGGGTGGGGGCAGGAAGAGATTAACCGAAGAATTTATATGCATATATGCAAAACTCATGGACATAGACAATAATGAGGTGAAACCGTGGGAAGGGGTGGGAGGGGGGTTGAGGAGGTCAATGGGAGGAAACAGGGAGACATCTGTAATACTTTCAACAATAAAGATAAATTTAAAACACACAAGGAAATAAAGAAACAAACAAAAAGTTTTCTCCCACCTTTTACAGTAGGGTAAACTTTTAGTATTTTTTGGAACAGAAATTAATGAAGCCCTACATCCAGTTGGAAATTACAGTGTTCTGGCCTTGGCTGGTTTTGCTTAGTGGCTAGAGAGTCAGCCTGTGGAATGAAGTGTCTCAGGTTCGATTCCAGTCAAAGGCATATACCTCGGTTGCAGGCTCAATCCCTAGTCCTAGTCAGGGCACTGCGGATGTGTCTCTCTCTCATTAGTGTTCTGTCTCTCAGTCTTTTCCCCTCCCTTCCACTCTAAAAAGTAAATGGAAAAAATATCCTCATATGAGTATTAACAAAAAAAAAATTTGTAGTGTTCTTTTTTGGGAAACAGTAGTATCTTATAAAATATAAAATAGGAATTTTATTTGATGCAGCAATGCCAGTTTATAAATTTTCCATTTTGTTGTAATTACTGAAAGGCAAAAGGGTTTATCTCAAATTTATATCTCAAATTCAGCATTGTTAATATTGCTAATATTAAAAAATTATAGAAATAATCTAATCTCATATATATGAGAAATATGCATTTAGTAAAGTTATTGCAAAGCAATCTTATTTATGAAAATTGAAACAATCATTGATTAAAAATTTCCATATACCACACTGAATCTAATGGCACATAAAAAAAGAATACGTTATGATCAATGAAGCTTATTCCAGGAATGCAAAGATAATTTAAAATTTAAGGAATCCATAAACATCTATGAAAATAAATATGTGATTATCTTCTTAGTATCCAGAAATCCAGTTGATAAAATTCAATAAATATTTCTGATACTAAGCATTCAGTAGCACCTGATGGATGCCTCTTTAATATGATAAAATCTGCACAGCTCTTAACATCCTTAATATTAAAACCATAGCCTCTTTTCCCACTAAACCCAGGAAGGAGGTAAGGATGTTCATTATCTCTATTTTATTTTATATTCTGTTGGATTTATTGGCCAATATAATCAGGGAGATAAAATAATTAGAGGTACAAGAATTAGAAAAGAGATAAAAGCTATCTCTGCCATTGATGTGGATGCAGTATACATGGAAAACATAAAAGACCTAAAAATACAACTATATCAAACAATAACTTAATTTAGTAAGGTAGCTGTATACAAAACTAACATGAAAAATCAATAGTCTTAATATATACAAACAATAATCTGTTAGAAACTACAGTGAAAGAGAAGGTTACATTTTAAACAATAATAGCAAACACAAAATATAAGCTACTTAGGAATAAACTTAAAAATGTGCAAAATCTGTATAGGAAAACTTTTAAACACTCCTGAAATATACCAAGAGACACAAAATAATATTTGAAAACATAGAAAGATATTTTTTGGCCGTGATAGGATGACTCAACATCATCCTATATGGAAAGATATCCATTATTCCTACATTAATATATAAATTTAACTCAATTCCCTCCCCCCTCCAAAATGCAAAGATGTTTGGGTTTGGGGAGAGTCTGGTGTTTTTAGGAACCATGATTTTTAGTTTAAGATAAATGAGATACAAACGTAAAAACAAAAACAATAGGAGAAAACTTATAATGTTAAATTGGAAATATCAATATGAATTCACTATTATTTTTTAAATCAAATTATGAAACATCTTCAGAAGAATGACATTCTAATGACAATGAACATGTTTACTGCCTTGATGTCAGTTTCTAAGTTGTTTCCCACTAAGTCCCAGGGTTCCTTAAAGAAATGGCTAATTTCAGATTTGGTGCAAGAAAAATCCAAGGTAAGCCTGTGTCTTCTTGTGTCACAGAACACCAGGAAACACAGGATAATGGAGTTATGTTAAAAGCCACAAATACTAGTTGGAAGGAGTTCAGAGCTCCCACTGACCAAACTTAGGATAATTTGAGCATTATAAGGAATAACTATTTTAATTGTTTATCTTACATTGAATAAGTAAAACCCAATAGTGCAGAGTGATAATCAATAGACAGATGGATAGATAGCTAGATAGATGTCATTAGAATATACCATTGGTACTATTATACCAATCTCCAATGAAATAATAAATTCATAAAATGGTTTTACCTAAATCCATTAGGTGAAAGTTATAAGGTAACAAAATATCCCCAATAGCACAAAGTATCACCCACCAATTACTTGGTAATTGCCAAAGGAAACACCTTTATTACAGAGATACATGGAGTAACCACATAATAACCTGGTTACTCCCATAGTGGGATGGGACATCACCTGTCTTCTGATGTGACACAAAATGAAGTATACAGCCTTACCAATGACATGTTCTTTCCAAAAATCTTTCACAAACATTTAATCATGCCCTTAAATCTCATGTCCAGTTTAGTTAAATGACACCATGAAGAAACTATCAAAGAAATCTTGAATGTGTAATATCTGCAAACATGGGATCTTCAAAAAATGAATGCCAAGTTAAAAGTAAAAACAAGATAGTAGGAGTGTTCCAGATTTTTTAAAAAAGACATAACAACAAAATATAATGCTTGAACGCTGATTGGATTCTGCTTTAAGAAACCAGCTTTAAAATACATTTTGGGAGAGAATTGAATATGGACCAGATATTAGCTAGTATTAGGGAATGAATGTTAATTTCTTAAATGTGACAATGATATCGCAGTCAAGAGGTAGAAAATTCTTGTTTGTAAGAAATATTTAGAAAATAAACATAGCAAATATGAAAAAATGTAATAATTGTTGAATCTAGGTGGTTAGTATTAAGGTAATCATTATACTAATCTCTCATCTTTTCTGTGTGTTTAAAATATTTCAAAATAAATTAGAAAAAAATGATTCCTTTGAGCTGTATTTTATTTGGAAGGATATCAAGGACAAATAATTGAATTTAAAATGCAGGTTAGAGAGATGAAAGATGGCAGTGGACTGAGTGGAAGCTACACTGGCACTCTCCTGGGACCAAACCGGAATTACAACTTACATACAAAAAAACCATACTGAAAAATCAACTGCACTGAAGATGATCTTAAAAGCACCCTCATAACCAAGGAGGAAAAGTGGAGACCACATAGAGACTGGTAGGAAGTGCTGAGGAGCAAGAGGGCTGGCTGGGTTCCCACAGGCAGCAGCTGAAGGTCCAGAGGGATATTTCAGCTGTGGGGGGTTACCACTGAGGACTCTGGGGCCTAAACCCCAGGCTGGGCTTCCCAGCCAAGAGCACCAGAATTGAGAAAGATGCCCACATAACATCTGGCAGTGATAAGCAGCTGGGTTTCTGTCTACCAGGGAGAGATGGCTGGAAACACAGGCACCCTCTTAAAGAGCCAACACACTAAGTTTCATGTGCAGCCACTCACCTTGGGCTCTAGCAGTGGGAGGGCAGAGTGGACTGGAGCTGTGTGAGGAGAACCTAGTGTTGCGAGCTCTGGAGATAGAGCACAGAGGGCACCCCTCTGGATTTGTGCACTGAGTCATTCCCCCATACATTTACCTTCCAAGCAGCTTTTACCTGAGAGGAAAACAATTGCCCCACCCTGCTGGAAAACCTCTCACCTTACCCTACCCAGTGGAGTTTCTACAGCCTTAGGCTCATTAAGAGAAGCAGATTAATCATCCTGCAGGCAGAAGCAGACCTCAGAGTGCTTTGAGTCCTGGGGTGATCTACTTTTGGACACTGACCTTGGAAAAGCAAACTTTGGTGTACATCTTGGTCTTTTCCAACCTCACCCAGCCCCAACACAGGGGACTTCAAGCCGTGGGTTGTTAATAGCTCCAAATAAGGTACTCAAGACCAGTCACAAGCAGCATATGATATTGGCCTGCACCAGAGACACCCCCAAAAAAGACTGAGAGTCCTAGCAGGCCTACCAAATACATAGAAACAAACCCAAATAGGCAGCGAAAATTGGGACACAAAAAAAGCCCCAAATGAAAGATCAAGGAAGCCTCCAGAAAAATAGCTAAATGAAATGGAGATAAGCAATCTATCCAATATAGAGTTCAGAATACTGATTATAAGGATGCTCAACAGCATGAAAAAGATATGGAAACTATGAAAACTGAACAGTCAGAAATGAAGAATGACATAGCAGAAATAAAGAATACATTGGAAGGAATAAACAGCAGATTACAGGAAGCTGAGGATCAGATCAGCAAATTAGAAAAACAGGGTAGAAAAAAATCAGTCAGAGAACCAAAAAGAAAAAACAATTAAAAAACAGCAGGACAGCCTAAGTGACTGGGACAACAAGAAATGTAACAATATTTGCATCATAGGAGTGCCAGAAGAGGTCAAAAGTAAGCAAGGGTTAGAGAAACTGTTTGAAAAAATAATGGCAAAAAACTTTCTGAATCTGCTCAAGAAAAATGTCACACAAGTTCAAGAGGCACAGAGATTCCCAAGCAAGAAGAATCCAAAGAGGCCCACGCCCAGACACATCATAATTGAAAGGCCAAAAATTCAAGACAAAGACTATTAAAGGCAGCATGAGAAAAGCAATCTGTTACCTACAAAGAAGCTCCCATAAGGTTGTCAGTTGACTTCTCATCAGAACTCTACAGGCCAGAAGGGAATAGCATTAAGTATTCAAGTTAATGCAAAACAAGGATCTGAAACCAAGAACAGTCTATACAGCAAGGCTCTCATTCAAAATAGATGGTGAAATAAAGGTCTTCCCAGACAAAAAAGGGCTAAAGGAGTTTAACACCAAACCAGCATTGCAGGAAATGTTAAAGGGACTGCTGTAATTAGAAGTAGAAATAGAAACATTCCAAGAAATGTTAAAGGGATTACTGTAATAAGAAGAAATACAGAGAGAAACATAGACATAAAGACTTAAAATAGCAATACATAAGGACCTATCAATAATAACCTTAAAGACTTTAAGGGAGAGACCAACAGCAATACAGTCATAGTCGTGGACTTTATTACCCCACTGACTTCACTGGATAGATCTTCCAGACAAAAAGTCAACACAGAAACAGTGACTCTAAATAGTACATTAGATCAGATGGATTTAATTGATATTTATAGAACATTTCACCCCAAAGCTGCAGAATATACATTCCTCTCAGGTGCATATGGGCCACGCTCAAAGATAGACCACATGTTAGGACACAAAACAAGTCTCTACAAGTTCAAGAAGATTGAAATCAGATCAAGCATATCAGATCACAATGGCATGAAATTAGAAATCAACTATAGTAAAAACATTCAAAAACATTCAAACACATGGAGGCTAAATAGCATGTTATTAAGCAATGAATGGGTTACCTATAAGATCAAGAAAGAAATCAGGAAAGACAGTGAAAGCAGTCCTAAGAGGGAAGTTCATAGCACTACAGGCCTACCTCAAAAAGCAGGAAAAATTTTCATAAACTATCTAACCCTATAACTTAAAGAATTAGTTCCCCTGTGAAGCAGTCTGGACCAGGGCTTTTGTTTGGAGGGAGTTTTCTTATTACTGCATCAAAGTATTGAAGGTAATGCAAAACAGCATATTATTATTAGCCTATTCAGGTTTTCTGATTCTTCCTGATTCAGTTTTACATGATTTCACTCATATGTGGTGGCAGAGTGTGTGGGGAGAGATTAGTCAAAGGACTTACATGAATATATGCATAGCCCATGGACACAGGCAATAGTGTGATGAAGGCCGGGGGGGGGGGGGGGAGGAGGCAGGATGTGAGGTGGAAAGGATCAATGGAGAAACTAGGGGGGATATCTGTAATACTCTGAATAATAAAGGTAAAAATTAAAAAATGCAGGTTAGGAAACAAATAAATATTCACTCATTTTTGTAAAATGTGTGTAGTACTCATCTTGAACTGTTGATATATTTGCACATCCATTTTCATTCATAGCAGCATCATTCACAATAGCCAAAAGTTAGAAACAACCCAGTGTCCATCCATGTATGAATGGTTAAACAAATTGTCATATGTACAGTTAATGGAATATTACTGAGTCTTATAAAGGAAGGAAATTCTGACACATGCTACAACATGGATGAACCTGGAGAATATGCTAAGTGAAATAAGCCAGTCACAAAAGAAAAACTACTGTTTGATTCCACTTATTTGAGGTAACTATAGTAGTCAAATTCATGGAGACATAAAGAAGAATGGTAGTTACCAGGAGCTGAGGGTGGGGGTGGGGAATGGGGAATTGTTTAATGGGTATAGAGTTTCAATTTTGCAAGATAAAGAGTTCTGGAGATTGGTTACAGAACAATGTGAACGTACTTAATACTATCAAACTGTACACTTAAAAATGGTTAGAATGGTAAATTTTATGTTATGTGTATTGTACCACATAACATTAATAATTAAAATTAAAAACATAGGTTTAGAGAGTCATTTCTGTAAGATAGAGCTTCTGTACAATTTTTATTTCCTTTTCCTATTTCTATATTGTTTGACTTTTTTCATTAAATATGAATCAATTTTCCAAAAACCAGAGACCTATTTTCAAAATATAAATAACTTCTGCAGGTCTTTAGTGTTTTAGAAGACATGAGGATGGTAGAGCATGTTTTCTAAGGAAAATGGATTTTCAGGAAACAATAGAAATTGTCAATGTAGTCTGAGAATTTTGTCAAAAGCAATAAAAACATTGTCCCAGAAGTGGGTGGCAAAATGGGACACTGGATACCTCCACTGCACTTAGGTTGTCCTGGAGAGCTGGGCCTACTGACAAGTGGCCAGACCTGGAGAGCTGGACCTCGCTCACAGCTGAGGCCCAGTGGGGGGGGGGTCACCCAAACCGTATTTACTTGGTGTCTGGCCAGCAAGGAGGAATTTGATGAACCAGGGCTGACCTGCCTGCCTTGTCTTCCACATCCATTCCAGCACCTCACCTTGCTTGACTGCACCCCAGGGGTAAAGTTTGTGACAATTTCCTTCGATTCAGAGCCAGCCTTTAATTTCACCTCCCAGAATCTAGTTTCTGTTGTAGTTGGTCAGTTCTTCTGGTCTACAGATAGTACTCGCACAGTATCCCAGGCCAATGACTCATTTCAACCTTGGCTGACCTCTGCATTTTGACCTGTCAGGTTCCAAGCCCTGTATCCTATTTGTGATGGAGAACCTGACAACTTAACTGTGTATATGTTCACATTAATATACAAACCACTACAGCATAAGCAATATCGTCTTTCCAAAACTTCATGCAGAGCTATACTCGCATTTATATGCACATGGTATTTTGGAAAACAAATTATTACAGTTCTATTTTGTTTCTCATTAAATGAATATTTTCTGTTTTACTTAAGGGATTGTTGACATAGCTCAATATCAGACTATGCATTCATTAAGAAATTTTTTTTGGAAAATAAAACAACAGAGAACACCATATAACAAACACCTGTGTTCAGACCACCCAGAATTAACAAATGTTAACATTTTGTAATGATTGTTTTAAGTCTAGAATTCTCATTTTAAAATTAAATTGTACTCTTTGGAATAGTCAGAGCTGGCCTCAAGAAAACAGTGAAGTTGGCTGTTCCTCTCCTGCTGTCTCCTTTCCTTCCCTGGCAGGTGACTGACTAGGCGTTGGTGGTCCTTCCTTCTGCAGCAGGCCATGCTGTGCCCCTCCCAGAACAGCTATTACCCGGGAGTGTAGGTGGAACAGTGGAGTCCTCAACCATATTAGAAATGAGTCCTGGTTATGAGTCACACAAAAATTCCAAGCAGAAAAAGGAAAGTTTATTAGAACAAAGGAAACATAACTTTACAGGGGGCATTCACCAGGCACTGGGCCTCAGAAAAGAGATGCATCTAGGAACCGAACAGCTACAGGAATCCCAGCTTGCTCATGCTTCTCTCTGCTTCATTTTTTGCTCTTGTTCAGTTCACATGTTGGAAAGTAGCCTCCCATAACTTCTGTGTTTACATATGACATTCCCAGCCACATGAACAGATGGACTGGAAGAACTTCTGTCACAATTCCACATGTCTGAGGGAGCAAAGCTGATTGTCCTGCCTAGGTCAGATGTCCATTTCGGGTTTAGCAAGCCTGCTGAGTGTGGCCAAATCATGTATGCAAACATGGCTGCCAGACCCTCACTTCTGTGATCTCGTGGATTCAGAGGCTGTGGGCTATTCTCAAGAAGGAATTTCCTCTCCTGTACATGACTGCATATCTTCCAGGGGTAATCATAGCAACTTGAGAAGCATGAAACTGAAGTTTCAGCAAAAGCTAGGAATGAATCTTTAGGCTAAACACCTTAACCTTGGGAAAGCACAAGAGCATGGTTTGGTGGTGAAGGGAAGAACGGAGACCACCCCTGAGGGCAAACAGTGCAGGTGTTTTGTGCAGGGCCTGCTGTCATTAAAAGGACCATGGAATAGGATTTGTGTATGCACAAAAATTCCCACTCAGTTAATGAATGGACTGTGCTCTAAAATCGATGCTGTTTTTGTATTCCTTCTGTGAATGTTTAGACTCTCATGTGCCAGGGACCTAATGAGAAAACAGTGACATGAGAAAACTGACAACCTAACCCCAAACTCCTCCACAGTGCTTATAGTATGATGTGAACCATGCATGCTTATAAGAGGCTGACATCATTTTTGAGCAATATGACATAAAATGAGCACTTCCTTTTCTGTCTACATACACTCCCATTTCTAAAGGTCTGTGCTTGAGTTTTACCCTTGTAAGCCATTTCCAATAGTTTCTGGAATAAGCAGGATAGATATGTCTAGATACATACAATGAGGCCATGTATTTTTTTCTATACCAGCTCATAGAAAGCAGAAGCATAATCCTATCAGTAATACTATTTTAACCCCATAAACAGTGATTATTTATACTACTTTTTCCTGAAGAAAATAATGTTTACACTCAGACTTTGGATGGCGAACAGGCATCCTCCATGGAGTCTGTGGAGTGGAGTGAGTCTCACGCACCACAGATCATTTGGATTAGCTATCTTTATTTGTTCATGAAAAGCCACTTCTCTAGGCTCTTCCATCCTCAGGTGCTACGACTTTCACTTTTTGAGATCAGGGCTTTAGTCTCACTGTTCAACCAGCAGCATGGCCTGAGTTTAGGATGGACAATCAAACACACCAAAACTCAGTGGGCGTATGATTTCACTTACATGTGGAATCTAAAAACTAAAATAAACAAACAAACAGAACAGAAAAAGACTCATAGATAGAGAACATTGTGATGGTTGCCAGATGGGAGGTGAGTTGGGGGATGGGTGAAAAAGTTGAAGGGATTAAAAAGTACAAATTTGTAGATACAGAATAGTCGGGACATAAAGTGCAGTATAGGTAATATAGTCAATAATATTCTAATAACTACGTATAGTGTCAGATGGGTACTAGATTTATTGGGGTGATCACTTAGTAAGTTATATAATGTCTAACCACTGGGTTATATACCTGAAACTAATATAATATTGTATGTCAACTGTAATTGAAAAATAAAAAATTATTTAAAGTAAAAAAAATAAAAAGAAAAAAGAAACTCAGTGGGCTTCACCCAAGATTGCTAGCTTTAAGAATGGCACAATCTTGCCGGGAGTGGCTCAGCATTTAAGCATCCACTTAGGATCCAGGAAATTGTGGTTCAATTCCTGGTCAGGGCACATGCCTGGGTTGCGGGCTCCATCCGCAGTCTGGGGTGTGCAGGAGGCAGCTGATCAATGATGACTCTCTCATCATTGATGTTTCTATCTCTCTATCTCTCTCTCCCCCTTCCTCTCTATGAAATCAATAAAAATATATTTTAAAAAAAATGGCACAGGGACCTGTCCAGGTGGCTCAGATGGTGGGAGTTTCCTCCCTTACTCCAAACAGTGGTGGGTTCATTCCTGGTCAGGGAACATACCTAGGTTTTGGTTTGATTCCCAGTGGGGGCTTCTAAGGGAGGCAGCTGATAGATGTTTCCCTCTTGCATCGATATTTCTCTCTCCCCATTCCTTTCTCATTAAAAATTAATAAAACATATCCTCAGGTGAGGATTTAAAAAAAATAAAAAAGAATGACACAGGATGGTTGACAATACAGCATTTAAGGTGATCACTGGGTAGTCTGCTGACTCCCGGCATAGGCTGGGAATATTCTGTGCACATGGGCATGAGAGGTGAGGCAGAGAGCATGCAGACAAACTGCCTGGGAAGCCATTCACTCTGGGGCCTCCTTAGCTTTTGTCCTTGTTCATCTCGGCTTCCTCCCAGTATGTGAGGGGCCACCCATTCTCAGTGCACCTGTCTTCTCACCAAAGCCCTTTATTCATGCCTGACAGTAGAGACAATGGGGCTAGGGTGCCTGGTCCATCCTCAGTGGGTTCGTTCTACGTTCAGTATATGTAATTCCTTGACTTAGTGCTGTAAGGAGAGCTCAACCAAGCCAACGGTCAAATCCTCCTGTGCCCCTGTGTCTAAAAGATAGGTCACAGATCTGTTAATCCAGGCTCAGGTCTTTCTCATGTTTGTATCACAAGCACAGAATCTGGCATATGGTGCTTGATAAGTAATTGTCCAGTGAATATTCAGTTTTGAACTCTGAACTTTAATTATTTTATATTTAGATTGTTTGTATGACTAGTGTTTATAAATAAGTAAATGATTGCCTACAAGCAAAACTATTTATTTTCTATTTTAACAGTAATTTATATCAAAGGCTTTTAGCCTTTGTGCTGATACAAGCCATGATGATCGTCACTTAAAGTGTTGAATATTCTCTTTTACTTTGTATTTCAGATTATTTGAATATATTTTGCTCTATAAGGATGGAGTGATGTTTCAGATTGAACAAGCCACCAAGCAGTGTTCCAAGATCACCCTGACAGACCCCTGGGACCCTCTTGACATTCCTCAGAACTCCACCTTTGAGGACCAGTACTCCATAGGGGGGCCCCAGGAGCAGATCACCGTTCAGGAATGGTCTGACAGAAAGTCAGCTAGATCATGTAAGGGTTCAAAAAAAATATGGGATGGTTGCATCTCAGAGAGCATCATGTGAAAAAATGTTTAAGTCCATTAAGGATGGTAGTTGTTAGGGGAATTTACAAGTGTAATTGAATTGTTTAAGGCCCCATTAAAACCCCCACATGAACTCTGCTAGTTGTGTACCACCAGGATCTAAGCATCATATTTGAAACTTCAGCCTTCTAGTCCTGCCTGCACCTTTCTTCCGCATTAGCTCTTATGGACTTAGCCTTGACTTCAACATTTAATGATCCTCCCACCCCACCTCCCCAGACCAGTGACATGGAAGGTTGTCTAAGGCACACATTACAATTGGGTGCCTCCTTTTCCTTCCCCACATCACTGCCTAAAGCCAAAGTGACCAGATTTACTGCCATTATTTTCAGTGTCTGCTTTTATACATAGATATGAAACTCCTCTCTGTCTGTCAACATGCCTAGCCCAAGACTGTCAGAAACACAGGATTTTATGCTGTGGGAAACACTATGACAGTTGCAAAAAAAAAAAAAAAAAAAGCATAAAATTACCATAAGACCCAGCAATTCCACTTGTGATCATATAACCAAAAGAGTTGAAAGAAATGACTCAGACATTTGAACATTGATGTTTATAGCAGAATTATTCATAATCGTGAGAAGGTGGAAACAACCTAAGTGCCCATCAGCAGATGAATGGATAAAGAAAATGTAGTGTATTCATATAATGGAATATCACTCAGCCTTAAAAGAGAAGGAAATTCTGATACATGCTACTATAATATGGATGAGCCTTGAGGACATTATGCTAAGTGAAATAAGCCAGTCACTAAAGGACAAATACTGTATAATTCCATTGATATGAGGTTCCAAGTAGTCAAGTTCATGGAGACAAAAAGAAAATGGTAGTTGCCAGGGGCTAAGGGGTAGAAGAATGGGGAGTTAGCATTTAATGAGCACAGTTTCAATTGGGAAGATGAAAAAGTCCTGGAGAGGGGGTAGTGATGGTTACACAACAATGTGAATGTACTTAATGCCACTAAACTGTACTTAAAAATGGTTAAAATGGTAAATTTTATGTATTATTTACCACAACAAAAATATAGGCATTTTGCCTGTCTTCTATATTAAAAAGTCAACTTTCCTTCCTCTTATAGATGAAACCTGGATTGGCATTTATACAGTCAAGGACTGCTATCCGGTCCAGGAAACCTTCACCAAAAATTACAGTGTGATATTGTCCACACGGTTTTTTGACATACAGCTGGGTATTAAAGACCCCTCAGTGTTTATTCCCCCAAGCACGTGCCAGACGGCCCAGCTGGAGAGGATGAGCGAGGACTGTTCCTGGTAAGCCTGTGAATGCAGGTGTGAGAGCATCAGACATCAGACACTGGCGGCCTTAGCTCAAAATGTATTTGAACTTGAGAGATGAGAATCTTATTTGTAGATACAAATTGATGTGGGGTTTTTTGTTTTGTTTTGCTGTTTTTGTACATATGATGTTGGCTACTCAAGCTATATTAAAAGAGGGAAGAGGATGGAGATGATGTGGTAATATGATCTGCAGAGATGACCATGGGGACTTTGTGTAGCCTATCTGGGTGCTGTGCTTTCTGCATGTGCATGTGTATATGAAGTATAGTAGCTTGCATGGGGCTGAGAGTCAGTGGGAGCAGTTCGTCTTGGCAGGGAAAAATGTTTTATTATTGACATTAGTGAGAATCACCAGATTCCTGGCATATGGCAATAATAAAAAGCAGAACAATTTTGGTCAATTTATTATTAATTTTTAAGTTTGCTACAGATAATGACCCCTGTATTGCCTTCACTAAGGAGGTGACTGCTCCCTCTGTCCCCACCCCATGCTCCCCAGACTACTGAAAAAGTTATCCCTTAAAACCCCTTCCAGACTTAAGAGCTTATGGCATGAGTCAATTGATATGAACGTTTTGGAAGGAAATGAAAGGCTATAATACAAAGTAATTATTCCTCTAAAGAGACATTTTAAACAAGAGAGTTTGAAAATCTTTAATGTCTACCCCCGGGTAAACATGAGCCACGCATGCTTCCATTTTTCTATGCAAGAGTATTGATACTTGTGCTGAATCATCCCCTACTGTCAGGAGGCCTACAGAGACAGGTAGTATTCTAAAAATAGCCCCAACTTGGGAGTCTGAAGACTACTGTCTCCAAAATCCAGGACCGGAGTTTCCTTGTACTTGAATTCCTTTGATTAACAAAATGCTCTATGCTTTCCCCCACCTTGGCCTTCTTGGGGTACAACCTCTTTGTCTACCTGACTTCAGGTCATCTTTCATAGGTCAGCTCACACAAGATCTTCAGAGAATTGCTCCCAAGCCTGGATTGGGTGCACTTTGCAGCTTATGCAATTTTCACAGCATTATTTAGGCTGTTGTGTTAATTTCCTGCTTACTGGACACTGTCATACACTAGCTTGGCTAGGAGCTCATACAGCATGGATACCATGTTCTGTTAAGGTTTATATGCCCAGCACCAAGTAAGTGCCTGGCACATGGTTAATGCCCTAAAAATTTGTAGAGTGGAGAATGCCAACCTCTCTAGTTTTTAGTTTCCTCATTTGTTAATGAGGTTGCATTTGCAGATCTCTAGGGGGGCTCCCAGTAATAAAATGGATTATTCTAGATTACTGTATTATTGTGTTTCTTCTGCCCATCTATTTACATATTATCTGTTACCCAGAGAAATGTGTGACATCTATATTATGCTGAAACAATCTGTATTACTCACTGTTTATATTATTTCAATAAACAAACTTTGCATTTCAAAGTATTCTTTGATACATTTGCTTTTGTAATAAATATGAATTATCTAGGTGATAATGGAGTTAAAACTTTTCTCTAATGAATAAAGTTATTTATGTGATCTAAGCCAAATTCTTTATCCTTTCTCAAAAGTTTGTTCTTCTGCTTAAAGTCCTGTTGACTGGGTCAGAAGCATTAGAGTCATTCTTGACCCATTTTTCTTTAGTGCTCACATGCAATCAGGGTCCTGAGTCCTATCAGAATAGTTCTTAGAGCTGCTGCCTCTTGTCCATCCCTTCAGCCACCATTCAGGTCTAGGCTGTTAGTATCACTGGCTTTGCACTACCTTTATATCCTCTGTCATTTCCCTGGTCTTTTCTTCTAGAAGTCACCTTCTGCTCAGTCAGTCAGTCATAAGTCAATACTGAAACCTTGTTACCTACCAACCAGGGCCCATGCTGGTTGGCAGAGTCACAGAGCAGAGTGAAGCACAGACAAGGAATGCACAGACAGGGGACTTTCACAGTGCCTTCAAGGTGAGCCAGCCTGATAAAGCCTTTGACAGTGTTTGCCCCAATTCTTATCTCTCCACCCAGCAGGATGGCCCCGCTGCTCTCCAGAATGCTCATTCCCCTTAGCTGTGGATCTTTGCAGTGCACACCCCAACCCACACTCCTATTCAAAGGAGAAAGGAACTCCTTGTATTTTATTCAGGAATATACAAAGTGTGTGCCTGTTCATTTTTCAATTGGCCTGTTTTAGTAGGTAAGCCATTTCACAGAAATGAATGAAAAGTCCCCCTTCCAGAAGGATTTTACATCTGGTGGGACCTCAATACACACTTGATGGTGCCCTGCTCCTGTGGTTCTCCAGTCTCAAAGTAAGGTGGAGTCTCCCTAGCATGGTCTCAAGGAAGGCCCTGCCCACCAGGTTCCTCATTCCTTTTCCAGCCTCAGCACTTGGCACTCCCCTCTCTTTCCCAATGGTTACAGAGCCTGAGAAGTGAGGCCTGGGCCACCTCTGGGTGGCAGGAGGGTTTCCTTAGTCACCAGTCTTATGTAAATCTCTCTAGTAGCCATTATAGTCAGAAAGAAAAGGGCTCTTAAATATTAACAAAGAGAAGCATCCTGTGTCTCACCTGCAGCCATGGTATTCCTGCCACTTTGCCTGATACCCTGCCTCATGTATCTCTGAGCTTTTATGCTACAAAAGAACACCTTCCTTTCCGCCTCTCCCCAGGCAAATTGCCAGGATCCATGCAAGCTCTGGATGTTTGTTATCTTCTGCCTTCAACCTTGCAGGCCCAGCTCTGGGACAGAACCATCCTTCCCTCTTTCCCACTGACCATGTAGAGTCAAAGGGGCCTGGCCTTTCTGCCCCCATTTGCTCTATTATCAGGGTTACTTTCTTAGAAGAAGCTTTGCTAATTGAGATAATGCTTCATTTCCTGAAATTGTGTTCACATTTTAAAATCATTTAAATATTTTTTAAAAGCCACAAAGTTTAGGTCTGAGGAAATTTCCCATAAAGTACACTTAATTTCTTTCTTTTTTTTTTTTTTAAATATAATTTTATTGATTTCAGAGAGAGGAAAGGAGAGGGAGAGAGAGATAGAAACAGCAATGATAAGAGAGTCATTGATCGGCTGCAGCCCGTAACCCGGGCATGTGCCCTAACAGGGAATCGAATCCTGACCTGGATCCTAGGTCGACGCTCAATCGCTGAGCCACTTAATTTCTTACCAAGCTAAATTCCATATCTTTGAAAACAGCACTCACCTCTTGCTGGATTTTTCTTTACAAAGTCTACCCTTTCTATATTCCCTCTGTTATTTTAAATCACTTTGTCTATGTATTCACCTGTAACACACTAAGGTATTTTTCAGTTTTCCCAAGTATGTGGAAAGCCCCTCAAATGTAGGAACCATATCCTTACCCTTCTTGTTGAGTTAAAACGATTTCAGTTGGAGGAGAGACTAAGCCTTCTCAGCCAATCTTGTGAATAAATTTGAGATTTAAAAGCCTTCTAATTAGCCCTAGCCAGGTTTGCTCAGTGGTTAGAACATCGGCCCTCAGAATGAAGGGTCCCAGACTTGATTCTGGCCCAGAGTACGTACTTCAGATGCAGGATCCATCCCTGGCCCTGGTCAGGGCACGTGTGAGAGGCAACCAATCACTGTGTCTCTCTCACATCGATGTTTCTCTCTCTGTGTCTCTTCCACTCTTTCTGAAAAAGCAATGGAAAAAATATCCATAAGTGAAAATTAAAATAATAATAATAATAATAAATAAAAGCCTTGTAACTAAACATCTCTTTAAAAGACAAACTTTATATATGGATATTCTAGCATCAATAATATTTTCTTTTAATAACTATGCTAGGATAATAACAACAGAAATATATTTTTATTTGTTTTAAAGCAGAATTATTAGCTCAGCTACATGTGTAGAAAAAAGATTGGGCCTATAATTTGTTGTATAATTTATTCAGGGAGAGTAATGCTTACTTTTATCATATGACAACTTTAAAATTTATATTGTTTTCATTAGAGCAAAAATTAACACATATTTATAATATCTTTTTCATATTTAAAAATGGGACATGTAGTGTAGCCTCAGCAGTTAAGGGGTGGGCTATCATTATCTTATAAATTAGGAGTAATTTGCAGTGAGTACGGCCTGCACAGTATTTAGGTCATCTGAGTATGTGCATATGCTGTGCAGCAGTTGCAGCTGTATCACTCCCAATGTCATACTGTGTATTATTTTAGCATACATTTGTTCAAATCCCATAGCTAAGTGTTCTTTCCTTTATCAGAATAATTTTTTATGGCAAAATATGTATTCTTCTTACTAAAATGTGACTGCTATTTTTAAAATTTTCAGTTGAGGTTTATAGTTTTAATAAAAAAAGTTATAAAATAAAGCAAATAAGCTTACCTTGTGAAATGGTTTTTCAAACCTAAAGTACATTATTTACTAACCTCTCAGCCTAATAGTTGATTAGAATTCTCAGCCTTGAGAAAGGTTGGGAAAACACTAGTATTGGTTTCCCATCAACCTAAACTATTGGAAAGTTCCCAGTTAACTAAATATAGAAAAACCTGTTTCATTAACTGTATACTTTTGGGCTAAGACATAGAGACTGTCTATATCTATATATCTCTATCTCTATCTCTATCTCTCTATCTAATATCAACAAATATCATGATTACAGCAATTCTATAAATTCTAGTTCAAACTATGTCCCAAATGGCAAAGAGAACTGAAAAATAAGACTATGAGGAGGAGGAAGAGGGGGAAGGAAGGAGAGGAAGAGGAGGAGAAGCTGTTTGATTTATTATCATAAATCCTCAATCCAAATTTATTGATGTGTATTGATGAACTAACATGACAACAGTTGAATGCAAACTGTTAGCAGCACCTTAGATATTTTCAGTTCAGATATCTCCCCTTTAAAGTTATCCTAATATAGAGCATTTCCAAACCAAATTTTCTTCCTTAAACCATAAACCATTGTCCCCTTCTACCAGAAATTCAGAATTATTTCCATGCCTGTGGCTTTATGTACCTCACAGAAGATGTTGCCACTTAATGAGAAAGGAAGCTCAAATGAGAAAGTCTACTGATTTCGGGAATATGGCCCCTGCTTTTTCAGTTCAACAAATTTGGAATGATTTTTATTTTGTTTACTCAGAACAACTAAAGTTCAGTATTCTGGTGTGTTTAAGTGTGTAGAAACTGAACCTTGGAAGACAGTTTTCAGTTTAACTTTGTATGAAAATTATACTATTATGTGGATAGTCTTTAGATAATAACAGTTTATCATGTGATTTTGAAAACTCACTAGTCTATCTCAGGCTTCCTAAACCCCTTACTTTCCCAATTCAGCCATGAAAACTTTGTATTTCCTGAGCTGAAAGTTAGGAAAAAGGGTAAACAATATTTTTTCAGATAATTAAGATAGTTCAGATAATACAAGAATGATAGAATTTATTATGATATTTACAATGGATGTTCCTGGAATGGAAACACATTTCCTCCCAGAGTCTTGTGATATATAATCATTCAATAAATCAATCTGTTAAAAAATGTTTGTTAATAAATTTTCCATTTAGATGAATCCATGTGTCTCTAGGAGAGTGTAAGTAACAAATTTAAGTAAGTCAGACATAGATGGGTTAAACTTAGTTGTCCCCAAACTTAAAATAAGGTTAAGCTATGTAACTGAAAGGTTAAAATCAATACATAATGAATGGACAAATGAGCTATTTCAATATTTAAGCCATGGAAAGAGAAGGTCTACATGTTCAGGGATGAAAAAGTGGTAAAATTATGAAGACCTAATAAAGCCAGATTGCCATTGGAATACCATCTCATCAAGTTGCTGTCAGAATGGGGTTCATGTGAAAGAACACAGGAAAATAATTATTTTGTCTGAAGACAAAGTGTTTTATCAGAAGGAGTTTGGTTTACATTGAATTAGATAGGGAATCTGAGATGAAGGATTATTTTATATTTATTTAACTGTGTTGTGTCCAGGAGAGAAAATTATGGAATCTGTCAAACAGAGAATGTTGGGGACAATTTTAAGATAAATATCATGTGATGTTACTTTGACCAAGATCCAGAAATACCCAGATTTTACTTCCCCCTGTCTGTCAGGGACCTATAACCAAGCAAGCTCGGAAGAGAGGCAAACAAACCATTACCATTATTTAGCTGGAACTTTGCTCCAGGTCCTTCTGAAGAACTCTAGTGAATTAGGCTAGACCAAGTGGAAGAAGTAGAGGCCAAAGTAGCCAGGGCCAGAGAAGGCTAAATTACTAGGTTTGCCCATTCTACAACAAATGCTAATTCAAATAGATCTTATCACTCCCAGTTGAGCAAAAGGGCCCACAGAGCAGACCTCCTGGCACCAGAGGAAAGGAGCAAGGCAACAGAAAGCAAGCATTTGCCTTAATGCCCAGTGCTGCCTTCCTTAGGCCTTGACTGGTAGAGCAATGGCCAGCTCGCATGAAGAAGAACACCTAAAATTGAGAGAAAGATGTGGTGAGGCCTGTGAATCAGGCAGAACTCAATAGACTCAGTGGCCTAGAAGAACTATTCCTTCTGACTAGGCGGATTCCTTTCTGATTAGAAATTTTGCTTCTCAGTAAATTTATCACAGGTGAATGTCCTAAATGTCAGATTTAAGTATTTCAGTCACTATGAAGGTTAAAAATACCATTATAAAATAAGGCATTGTTGTTCTGGTTTATATACTATTCTCTTATCAAAGTTAAAATTGCTTAGTATATGTAAGTTTCTGAGAAACACTAGTGGTATAATAGAAAGGAGGAGGGTTTGAAATATACATGCCTGAGTTCAAAGGCTAATTAGGTTACTTATTATCCTAAATGAGATATTAGAACTTTCTATGAGCCTAAGTCTTCTCTACTTCTTACTTTAAAAGATTTTGAGCCCTGGCCAGTATTGCTCAGTGGTTAGAGTGTCAGCCCTCGGACTGAAGGGTCGTGAGTTTGATTCCTGGTCAAGAGCACATATCTGGGTTGCAGGTTTGATCCCCAGCCTCTCTTGGGTAGTGTACAGGAGTCAACCAATTGATGTATCTATCTCACATTGATTTTCTCTCTCTCTCTCACTTCTCCTTCCCCTTCACTCCTACTCTCCAAAAATCATTGGAAAAAATATCCTCAGGTGAGGGTTAACCAAAAAAAAAAAGAAAAAAAGATTTTGAGCCCAGCTGGAGTGGCTCAGCAGTTGAGCACGGACCTAGGATCCAGGCAATCAGGGTTCGATTCCCGGTCAGGGCACATGCCCGGGATGTGGGCTCGATCAATGACTCATCATTGATGTTTCTATATCTCTCTCTCCCTCTCCTTTCCTCTCTCTGAAATCAATAAAGATATATTTTAAAAATATATATTTTTATAGAATTAAATGAAGTAGTATTTATAAAGTGTGTAGCAGATGGCTTTGCAAGTAATCGACACTCAAAATTTTAGATACTTTCTACCTTTGTTCTCTTTCCCCTGAGAGTCAGACTAATCACCTCTGGGCCAACACAATCACACTTTTGTTACTGTGTAAATTTGTTAAGGATTAGGGTTATGATAACCCTCAAAGGCAGTGCCCTCTGTGGGCTCCCCTTGACCTATTAGCTGGCCTACCCTCTGAGATAGTTGTGTCTGTTCTCCATTGCTTCATGCCCATTGGCAGAAATGTACACCTAACCTTAGCCACACTGAGATACCATAAGGTATAACATAAGCTTAGTTTTTAAAATAACAGTGACTGTCTCTTAATAAATATGGCCCTTATGGTTCTTGACATTTTGTATACAATACCTTAAGGATAGAAAAAATTAAAATAGTATCAACCTCAATCTTAGAGAACATTAATGAGCATTTACTTTGTGTCAGGGTATTATGCAGAATTTTATATAGATTATTTCATTTACTTTCTACAATAACCTTTGAACTATATATTATTATTATTATTCCCATCTCATAAATGAGAAGACTGAAACTTATATTAAAGGCCCTTGACTTAAGAGGATAGTTATTAACAATCTTCAATTATTATTTTACACCCTAGGTGTATGTTATTAGCATCTTACTTATAAAGTCACATTTGTTAAGTGAAGAAAAGCCTAATAATACATTAAAACGCAGTTCTCTGCAGCCAATTTTGAGTATGGTCTGAATAGAAAACTATGGTAAAATTACCTTTGTTTGATTGACAGCAGTGCCTGGTGGACTTCTGGGTTATGGTGGCACCTTCTTATCTTTTCCCAAACTTCATGGTAAAATGTCCATTTAAACAAACAAACAAACAAACAAAAAGATACAAACTCTCAATAGTACTGAAAAAGAGAATTTTCCATCAGCAGTTTGCCAAGATGTGCAAGAGTTATCACTAACTAGATGTCAGAGGGGCTAGCTGAGTAGGGGCCATGGCCATTCCACTGCTAGGCTTTGAAAAGCACCATGGCAAGCAAGAATAACAGAAAAATGTTCCCACCCACTGTTACTACTTCTGCCAAAGGTCTGGCTTGATCAGTCAGAAAGTGAGCATGTATCTTCCCTACTGGGAGAGAAAATTTCTGGAACAGCTAAAGCCTACCGTTCATCCTCTCTTCTCACTCTACTCATCAATAGAGTCACATTACTGAATCAATTCCAAGTAATACTATTTCTAGTAGTAGCCAAGGGTGAAATAGGACAGGTTCATTGTACACAGTATGTAAAGTTCCCCACAGAGAGAAAAGATCCTAGAAATTATAGTTTTCAGGCTGAAGAAATGTCACCAGTCTGAAAGATCAGAAACTCATCCATTCATTGAGCTTTACTGAGGCCTTCTTGTGTGTGACTCTCTAGGTACTAGAATACCTTGGAGGGCAAGATGGGCAAGGTCCTGACCTCAGGGAGCTTCCATTCTGGTGTGTGTGCACGGCGGGGGTTCAACAGAGAGACCATTTAAAAATCCAGAGAGTGACAAGAAGTAAACAGAATGAAAAGGGAGTGATAGAGTAGAGTGAATAAATAGTTACTTTAGATGGATGGTCAGAAAAGGCTTCTCTGAGGAGGTCCCCTTTAATTAGAGATCAAGAAGCAGCTAGCCATAAAAAGATCCAGCATCAGGATGCAATGAGTTCATCTTGTTTGAGGAAACATACAAGCCCAAGTAAAAGGAGCTTTGTGGTCAAGATCTTCAAAGAGTAATTCCAGATGAGGGCAGGGTCCTGGATGCTGGCAACCAGAGAAAGGACTCTGACTTTATTCTAAAGACAATGGGGAGCTGATGGAAATGAAAAATATCTGACTTATATTTTGAAAAAGAGCATTCTGTTTGCAGTGTGGAAATGGGTGGTAGGAGAGTGGGAGGGAAAGCAATAATAGTGGAGGCTACTGCAGTCATCAAGGGAAAGGATGGCAGCAGTGGGCTGGCAAGAAGAGGACAGGGTCAGGGTACGTTTGGGAGTCAGTGGGATGTGTTGATGGATTAGATGTGGAAGATGAGGAGGAAGACTGAGTCAAGGAAATCCCAGTCAACTGTAAGTCATGATTAAGTTTACCTCAGATTCAGAGAACTAGGTAATGGAAGCAGGAGAAAATCTTCCCTCAGTGTAGTATATAGGTGTGTGTGTGTGAACTATTAGAACATTTTATGGATACTGTGTATACATGCATGACCGTGTCTGTCTGTGATGCTATGTAATAATATATAAATTAGAATTTTCCCTAAATTCATGGAATTATGCTAATGCTCAAAGCTGAGAACAACATTTAGAGAGCTGCCAGTAGTTGAGGCTAGCTGCCACCTTCTTCTACTAAGGAAGAATTGGCCTGCTATAGATCGACTGTTTATGTGCCTCCCTCCCCATGAAATTCATATGTTGTATTAGGAAGTAGTGGCCTTTAGGAGGTGATTAGATCATGAATGAGAGTCCTAATGAATGGGATTAGTACCCTTATAAAAGTGGCTGGAGAAAGGTCCATTGCCCCTTCCACTATGTAAGGGTACAGTGAGAAGACAGCTTTCCATGAACCAGGTAGGGAGCTCTCATCAGACACCAAATCTCCTGGTGCCTTGATCTTGGTCTTCCCACCCAGCCTCCAGAACTGAGAAATACATTTCTGTTGTTTATAAGCCACTAAGCTGTGGTACTTTTTTATATCAGTCCAAAGAGACTAAGACATGGCCCTACCACTCATCACATAAGATGAGGACTGTGAAGAAACAAGTGTCGTAGGGAGTGCACAGCTTCTGAACAGAGACATGGCCTTCCCCTGCCCACATCACCTGTAAACACAAATGTGTTGGCCTGTTGGCCTCTTGTTACTCAGTTGAACATCTGTTTTAGAAAGGAGACATTTTAATGGCAAATATTTTGCAAATCAATAGTTTTTAAAATGCCAGACATAAGCAGAAATAAAACGCAAACAGAAATTTTATTCACATTAGCATCAGAAATTTGTGGAACCTATAGTCTAAAAAATAAATGCCCAGTAAACATAGACTTTATAAATATACATCAGTATATAATAATTTTAAAATAATTTTTAATTTACCTATTAGTAGTCTACAGAGATAATTTTCCACACTTAATATAAGGATTTAAAAAAATCTAATTCCAAGCCCCAAAGGGTTTACTTTCCAATTTGACAACATAATTTAAAGTTTATCTGGAAAAATAAACAATGGGACTAGAGAACACAGTTGTGAACTCTCCCTATGAGATGTTAGTTATAGAATGAAGTGTTAAATAAAAGGTTGGACAGAATCTAGAGTTCACAGATAATTCATTGGGTACATAGTCTTGAAACAGATACACAAACTTAGCATTTCATAATAAAGCATCATAAGCCACATAAGGGATGGGTTTTCTTATAAAAAAAATTTGGGAAAATTATCCATTTCTTTTATTTTTTTACTTTAGTTTTTTATTTTTCAATTACAGTTGACATACAATAATATATTAGTTTCAGTTCTTGAATTCAGTGATTAGACATTATATAACTTAATAAGTGATCACCCTGGTAAATCTAGCACCCACCTGGCACCATACATAGTTGCTACAATATATTGACTATATCCCCTATGCTTGTACTTTACATCCCCATGATGATTCTGCAACTATCAATTTGTACTTCTTTTCTTTTTTTTAATCCTCACCAGAGGATATTTTTTCCATTTCTTTTCAGAAGGAGTGGAAGGGGGAAAGAGAGAAAGAGAGAGAGGGAGGGAGAGAAAGAGAGAAAGATCAATCTGAGAGATACAGATCAATCTGTTGCCTTCTGCATGTACCTGGACCAGGGCCCGGGGATTGAGCCTGCAACCGAGGTACATGCCTTTGGCCGGAATCGAACCCGAGACCCTTCCAGGCCACAGGTTGACACTCTAACCAACTGAGCCAAAAAGAGTAGGGCAAATTTTCACTTCTTAATCTCTTCTCCTTTTTCATCCCTCCCCCTAAACCCCCTCCAATCTGGTAACCATAAAAATGTACTCTATATCTATGACTCTGACTTATTACACTCAGCACAATACCTTCTAGGTCCATCCATGTTGCTGCAGATGACAAGATTTCATTCTTTATCTTATGGCCAAGGCATAGTCTATTATATATATGCACCACTTCTATTTATCCATTTATTTCATCTATTGATGGACCTTTAAGTTGCTTCCATACCTTGGCTATTGTAAGTAATGCTGAAGTGAACATAAGGATGTATATGTGTTTTAGATTTAGTGTTTTGGGTTTCTTTGAATAAATACCCACAAGTGAAATCCCTGGGTTTTTCTTTGTCTCCTGTTATAGCCTTGTTTTAAAGTCTATTTTGTCTGGTATAGGTATTTCTACCCAACATTTTGTTTGTTTGTTTCTATTTTCATGAAATATCTCTTTCCATTCCTTTACCATAAGTCTGGGTGTGTTTTTTAAACTGGAGTCTCCTGTAGACAACATATGTAAGAATTTTGTTTTCTTATACATTCAGCCCCTGTTTGTCTTTTGTTTGGCACATTTGATCCATTTGCATTTACAATAATTGTTGATAGATATGTCTTTATTTTGTTATTCATGGTTTTAATCTTTTATTTTCCATCTTCTTCTTAAAGAAGACCCTTTGACATTTCTTGTAAAGTTGGTTTGTAGGTGATGAACTTCTTTAGCTTTTTCTTGTCTGGGAAGATCTTTATCTGTGTTTTGATTCCTAATGATAACTTTCCTGGGGAGTGTAATTTTGGTTGCAGGTCCTTGCTTTTCATCACTGTGAATATTTCTTCTGAATCCCTTCTGGCCTGTAGAGTTTCTGTTGAGACATCAGCTGATAGTTACTAAAGCTTTCTTGTAGATAACTAACTGCTTTTCTCTTGCTGCTTTTAAGATTCTCTCTTTGTCTTTAACCTTTGACATTTTAATTATTATGTGTCTTGGTGTGAGCCTCTTTGGGTTCATCTTGTTTGGGATTCTCTGTGCTTCCTGGACTTGTATGTCTATTTATTTCCCTAGGTAAAGGAAGTTTTCTGTCATTATTTTTTCAAATAGGTTTTCAATTCCTTGCTTTCTCTCTTCTCTTTCTGGTATTCCCATGATGAGAATGTTTGTATGTTTGAAGCTGTCCCAGAGGATCCTTCTTTTATCATCACTTTTTAAATTTTTTTTTTTTTTTTGCTGTTCGGACTGGGTGTTTTTTGCTTCCTTGCCATCCAAGTAACTAATTTGATCCCCTGCTTCATCTACTCCACTGTTGGTTCCCTGTAATCTGTTCTTCATTTCAGTTAGTGTATTCTTCATTTCTAACTGGTTCATTTTTATGGTTTCCATGTCTTTTTATGCTGTTGAAGTTCTCCCAAATTCTTTAAACATTCTAATAACCATTGTTTGAAACTCTATGTCTGTTAGTTTCCTTGCCTCCATTTCATATAGTCCTTTTTCTGGAGATTTCTTATGTTCTCTCAATTAGGTTCTATTTATTTGTCTCCTCATTTTGGCTGCTTCCTTGTGTTTCTTTCTATATATTAGGTAGAGCTGCTACATCTCTGGTCTTGGTAGACTGGTCTGATGTAGTAGGTGTTCTATAGGGCCCAGAGGTACAGTGTCCAGAATCATCTCAGTCAGTGCTCTAGGTGTGCCCCTCTATTTGATTTGTGTGCACCCTCTTGTAATAGTTGAGACTTGATTACTGTTGGCATGTCACTGACAGATTTTGACCCTCAAACCCACTGGCTGGGAAGACTGACTGGGACTACTATGAAGGAGATGCTGTGCAGAGACTGACCCCCATGGAGCAGGATTTGTTTCAGTCGGACTTTGGTGCATGCCAAATTTGCCCCTTGACTGTGTTGCTTGTGGTAGTGCTTCTACATGGTCTGAAGCTGTCCACTGGCTCTGTGGCTTTCCAGGAGGTTCAGGCCAAGGACAACCATCACCTGTGTTCTGCCTGGGGTAACTTGGCATGAAGTACAGAGTGACCTGCCGATGGCTGTTACCTGTGCTGGGCTTGCAGGTGCTTGGCACAAGTCAAGCTGCAAACTGAGGCTGGCTTCCACTAGAGGTAAGCCTGGGACCACTTAACAAGAAATATAGGGTACACTGAGGCTAGTTGGTTTTTCTTTGAGAGATTTTAGGAGAGTCCACAGAATGAGCCAAGAGAAGATGTTTGTATATAAAAGTCATTAGAAATGGCTTATGTGGTCCTAAAAGTTGGGTGGAGCTAAAACAGTGTTAACCAGGTTACTGGAGACTCAGAAATGGCTCCAGACTGATGGATCTGTGGGGGGTGAGCTCAGAAAAGGGACAATACCTTCTGCCAGCAGTTCTGTCTGGGAGAAAGTAACCCCTATGTCCCTGGTGCCTTTTGAGCTGTTGTCTTAGCACAAGAGCTCAGAGCAAGTGACTAGAAGTATGTCCATGTGCACAAGCCCTTTAAGAGAAATATCTGGGACCCAAGCAGCCCTCTGTCTCACTCAGCCACAATTCCTACTTGTTTTCACAGTCAGAAGTTATGGGGACTTCTTTTCCTGGCACTAGAATCCTGGGCTGGAGGGCCTGGATATCCTTCCTGATTCTTATCCACCATACATGGGCGTGGGACCAGCCTGTCCCATGTCTCCACCTCTCCTACTAGTCCAATGTGGCTTTGTTTTTTTATCCTTGAGTGTAGGACTTCTGTTCAGCTAAGCTTCAGGTGGTTCTTAATGATGGTTGTTTTGTAGTTTAACTGTAATTTTGATGTGGTGTGGGAGGATTTGAATATCTTATTTACCTATGTCACCATCTTGACCAAAATTTTCTATCCATTTCTTTTAGAAAGAAAATCTAGTTGTAGTTTTTCCCATAACATGCACTGAAATAAGTTGTAGTGTATTAACGAGATAGATATAAAAACAGTATGAAACCACTATAGGGCTTTTTTAAGCCTATTAAAATAAAATACAAAAAAATATAACCTGATATTAGATTTGATAAATTAAGCAAAAACAAAAAAAGTATTGAAAAAAAACACACAGGAGAAACAACTGACTTTATAAAGTTGTCTATTTTAAAAGAGCTTCCCATACAAAATAAGGCTAAAGGAGTTCAGCACCACCAACCAGCATTGCAAGAAATGTTAAAAAGACAGCTTTAAGAAGAAGAAGAAAAATAGAGAGTAAAGCACATAGGCATAAAGGGAAAAAATGGCATTAAATAAGTACACATCAATAATAATCTTAAACTTAAATGGATTAATAAAATAATCAAAAGATATAGGGTAGCAGAATGGAAAGAAAACATGGCCCATATATATGCTGTCTACGAGTGACCCATCTCAGAACAAAAGATTCACACAGAATGAAAATGAAGGAATGGAAAAAACTATTCCATGCAAATGGAAACAAACAAACAAAAAACTGAGATAGCAATACTTATTTCTGACAAAATAGACTTCAAAATAAAGACCATAACAAGAGACAAAGAAGGTCACTACAGAATACTAAAAGGATCAATCCAACAGGAGGATATAACCCATATAAACATATATGCACCAAATATAAGAGCACCTGAATATATAAAAAAAATTCTTGGTGGACTTTAAGGGTGAGATTGATAGCCACATAATCATAGTAGGAGATTTTAATGCCCACTGTCATCATTGGATAGATCATCCAAACAAAAAAAATCAACAAGGAAACAGAGATCTTAAATAACACACTAAATTAGATGGATTTAATTGATATTTGCAGAACATTTCATCCCAAAGCAGCAGAATATACATTCTTCTCAAGTGCACATGGAACATTCTCAAATATAGACCACGTGTTAAGACACAAAACAAGTCTCTACAGGTTCAAGAAGACTGAAATCATATCAAGCATCTTCTCAGATCACAATGGCATGAAACTAGAAATCAATCACTATAACAAAACAAAAATATTCAAACACATGGAGGCTAAATATCTTGCTATTAAACAATGAATGGGTTAGCAATGAGATCAAGGAAGAAATCAAAAACTTAATGGAAACAAGTGAAAATGAACACAATAACCCAAAATCTATGGGACACAGTGCAAGCAGTCCTGAGAGGAAAGTATATAGTATTACAGAAATACCTCAAAAACAAGAAAAAAGTCTAATAAACTACTTAACACTACAACTAAAAGAATTAAAAAAAGAACAGCAAGAAAATCCCAAAGGAAGTAGAAGGAAGGAAATAATAAAGATCAGAGTGGAAATTAATGACATAGAGACTAAAAAATAATACAAAATATTGGTTCTTTGAAAAGATAAGTAAGGTTGATGAACCTTTGGCCAGACTCACTAAGAAACAAAGAGAGAAGACCCAGTCGGGTCACGGGGCATTAGAAGGAAATGCTAGCAGTCAACACACCTTTAACCAGTGTGAATTACACGTAACAAGCTGAAGGAGGAGCGGAGAGTAAATCGGAGGACATGAATGTCAAATCCTCTCCCAAACTGACTGATGCGCAAACAGAAGCCGAGTGTTCTGTCGTAAACATTCTGAACATCAGAAACTGTACCAACCGCATTTTCTGCTTTGGAAAATCGCAGAAAAATATGACCTTAGGGAAAACACACCTTTTGCCTTGACCCCCTCCTCCCTAACCCACCTCCAGGAGTCTTCCTCCTGGGTCGACTTCCAGGTACAAACCAATTATCCATAGCCCCCTCCCCTCTCCCGGAGGCTCTCACAGCCTGGGCCCCAGGGCCAGATGCCAGACAGCTGGGGGCAGCTCCTGGGCCCCGAGATCACTGACACACTCGGACTAGGCCATCCTAAGCCCGCTGGCCCTTCCTCACCTGTTCCTTCCTGAAGAAACCACAGTAAAGGCTCTGCCCCTTCCTGTCCCTCACCCTTAGCTAGTGACTGACCCAGGTTCTTTCTCAGGTGCCCCCCGTGAGGTGACATGCCCAAGCTCATTTTCATAAGAAATGAAAGAGGTGATATAACAACTGACACCACAGAAATACAAAGGGTTGTAAGAAAATACTATGAGCAACTATATGCCAACAAACTGGACAACCTGGGTGAAATGGACAAATTCCTAGAAACACACAATCTTCCAAAACTCAATCAGGAAGAATCAGAAAACCTGAATAGGCTGAAATTGAAGCAATAATCAAAAAACTCCCAACAAACAAAGGGATGTCCATTTTCACCACTCTTATTCAATATAGTATTGTAAGTCCTTGCAACAGTGACCAGATAAGAAGAAAAAATTAAAGGCACCCAAATTGGAAAGGAGGAAGTAAAACTGTCATTATCTGCAGATGACATGACATTGTACATAGAAAATCCTAAATTACTACTAGATTTGATAAATAATTAGGCAATGTAGCAGCGTACAAAATTAATATCTGAAAATTGATAACATTTTTATACACTAATAATGAACTTTCAGAAAGAGAAACTAAAAAACAATATTACTTACCATTGCAACTAAAAAAATAAGATACCTTGGAATAAACTTAACTAAGGGTGTAAAAGACCTGCACTCAGAAAACTACAGGACACTGAAAAAGAATTAGAGTAAGATACAAAAATTAGAGTAAGATACAAACAAGTGGAAGAATATGCCATGTTCATGGATTGGAAGAATTAATATCATTAAAATGTCCATACCACCTAAAGCAATTTATAGATTCAAAGCAATCCCTATTAAAATACCAAAAGCATATTTACATATTTAACAGAACTAAAACAAATATTCCAAAAATTAATGTGGAACCAAAAAAGATGCAAATAACTGCAATAATCTTGAGAAAGAAGAACAGAGTTGGAGGGATCACTATACCAGATATCAAACTATACTACAAAGCCTTATAATCAAAAGAGCCTGGTACTTTCACAACAACAGGCATGAGGATAAATGGAACAGAACAGACACTCTGGAAATTGACCCACTCCATTATGGTCAATTAATATTTGACAAAGGAGGCAAGAACATACAATGGGGTAAAGACAGTCTTCAATCAGTGGTGTTGGGAAAACTGGTCAGATACATGCAAAAAAATGAAACTAAACCACCAACTTACACCATACACAAGAATAAATTCAAAATGGATAAAAGAGTTAAATGTAAGTCGTGAAACCAGACAAATCCTAGAAGGAAACATAGGGACTAAAATCACAGTCATCTCACATAGAGGAATTTTGCCAGTACACCTTGGGCAAGAGAAACAAAGGGAAAAATAAACAAATGGGACTACATCAAACTAAAAAGCTTCTGCACAGCAAAGAAATCATCCCCCAAATGTAAAACACTGTAGGGCAGAACATATTTGCCAATGATACATCCGATAAGGGGTTAATTTCTAAAATATACAAAGAAGTCATACAACCAACAAGAAAAAGACAAACAAATTAAAAAATGGGCAAAGGTCATGAATAGACATTTTTCCGAAGAGGACATACAGATGGCCAAAAGACATATGAAAAAATGTTCAGTGTTGCTAATCATCAGAGAGATGCAAGTTAAAACTACAATGAGGTATCACTTCACACCTATCAGAACTGCTACCATCAACAAATCAGACATGTGCTGGAGAGGCTGTGGAGAAAAGGGAACCCTGATACACCGCTGGTGGGAATGCAAACTGGTGCAGCCATTATGGAAAACAGTATTGAGTTTCCTCAAAAAATTAAAAATGGAACTGCCATTTGACCCAGTGATTCTACTTCTAGGAATATATCTTAAGAATCCCAAAACACCAATCAGAAAGAATTTATGCATCCCTATGTTCATAGCAGCACTATTTAGCTAAGTACTATATAGCTAAGATCTGGAAACAGCCCAAGTGCCCATAGTAGGTGAATGGATAAAAAAGCTGTGGGACATTTACACCATGGAATACTATGTAGGTTTCAAAAAGAAGGATCCCTTACCCTTTGGGACATATGGATGGACCTGGAGAATATTATGCTAAGGGAAATAAGCCAGGCAGAGAAAGACAAATATCACATGATCTCATTTATATGTGGAATCTAAGGAACAAAATAAATTGACAGAGAAGAGAAGACCACAGTCATGGAAACATGAAACAGACTGACAGATTTCAGAGGGAAAGCAAGAAGGTGTGGGGGGAAGAGATTGACCAAAGAACTAATAATCATATATACACAGCCCATGGACACAGTCAATAGACAGGGGAAGAACTGGGGAGGGGTGGAAGATGGGGTGAGGGTGTTAAAGGGTAGAAAATGGGGGACATCTGTAATACTTCCAACAATAAAGATAAATTAAAATGAGAAATATATGTAATATCACATATATTATACATATAAAGTATAATAGATATATAATATTCCATTATGCAATATTATACTATCAAGTATATGATATCAAAAAGGAGATTAAAAGACAATTGACAAGTGGAGGAAAATATTTTACAACATACTTCTTACATAATGTGACATTTTACTAATCAACATTTATAGTTCATTGGAAAATAAGCTAAAGACACAAATAGACAATTCATAAAGGAAGAAAAAATGGCTAATAAACATATTTTAATCTCCAACTTCAGTAGTAATCAAAGATATGCAAGTTAAACAACATAATGCCATTTTTACCTTCTTGGACTTGTAAATATTTAAAAGTTTACAATACCAAGTGATGTTAAAGGGTTGATGATGCAGTAAGAACTCTTAGACACAGCTGCTGACCTGTACTTTGGTGCATCTCTGGAAACCATTTTGGTGATATGAAATTGAGAGCCTTATAATATTTCTTATGCCACTATCTCCCACTCCTGTCCCCAAATGATTGAGAAAACATTTAGTATCACCAACTTTAAATATTTCCAGCTAAATTCTTGCAGTGTGGCTGTAAACTATAGAGCTTTTAAATTTTAATGAATCATTTGATCATTTCTTAGCATAGGCTCCACATTATTTTCCCCCCACACATTATTTTTTAAAGAATGCATTGATACTCTCTTGTCTCACTTTTGAGAGTTGAAGGAATTTTCTATCCATCAGTTTTCTATTTTTGATTAAAGGGTGTTAATTCAACCTAATGAGCTATTAAAATCCTGGTCTTCCATCAATTGGCCATAGAAACTTTGGATCCTCTCCTCAAAAACAGACATATTCAAACAAAAAACACTGTCCTCCACAGGTCTTTAACACAGTTTGGGACAGGGAATTAGAGTAAAATTTCTAGAGCAATGGTTCTTAAATTGTATCATGAATTGGAATTACTGGAAAAAGTTGATAAAACAGATTGCTGGTCCTCATCCCCAGAATCTTAGATTCAATAGATCTGGGCCAGACCTGAGAATGTGGATTTCTGACCTGTTCCCAGGTGATGCTGATGCTGTTGGAGAACCACTGGCCAGGAGGAAATTATTCCCAAGGTAAGCAGGATAAGTAATCATCTGACTTTTGGAGAGCAGTATGGGGAGCAAAAATGTGAGTTAAAAAATGAAATTGTGGTCCGGCTGTGTGGCTCAGCAGTTGAGTGTTGACCTATGATCCATGAGGTTGCGGCTTGATTCCTGGTCAGGGCACCTGCCCGGGTTGTGGGCTCGATCCCCAATAGGGAGTGTGCAGGCGGCAACCTATCAATGACTCTCTCATCATTGATATCTCTCTCTCTCTCTCTCTCTGAAATCAATAAAGATATATATTTTAAAAAATGAATTTATGATGGAATGTTTTCAAACATGCTTTAGCCAGTATATGAGAAATATTTCGGTATCATCATAAAAGCCCAGCAAGACTCTAACAGTCACTATTTTTAATGTAAGATCAGTTCATGGTTTTCCAGCTAGACTTTATTTTCCTCAAGAGCAAGACTCCTTCAGCTTTTCTTGAAATCCCTATAGTTATTTGCACAATGACCAATGTAAATTTGCTAATTGATCTTAATTCATAAACCGCCAAACTCTGAGAAGAAAGACCCTATAGAAAGTTCTGGGCCTATAACCACAGCTACAACTTTGGATTCATTAAGGAATCTCACTAAATCCCTATCTTTCCATTACCCTACTTGTAGCTGAGGATAAGCTGAATAAACTTTGAGGTTGAAGATTTTAATGATGGTAAGTCTCCTCTAAAATTCCCTGGCTGAATTCTGCTTGAGGACGTCAATAGTAATGGTAGATAATCATGGGACAAAGATGGTATTATTCAGTTCACCCAGATCCTTAATGGAGTTTCAGGAAAATGGGAGTGGGTTTGAGAGATGTAAATAAAGGAATTAGCTCTTACTAAAAACAAATTTTAAAAGCCAGCATTTCTCATGTATCTACTCTGTAGATTTCTTTTTCTTCCTCCCTTCCTCCCTTCCTCCCTTCCTCCCTTCCTCTCCTTTCTTTCTTTCTTTCTTTCTTTCTTTCTTTCTTTCTTTCTTTCTTTCTTTCTTTCTTTCTTTCTTTCTTTCTTTCTTTCTTTCTTTCTTTCTTTCTTTCTTTCTTTCTTTCTTTCTTTCTTTCTTTCTTTCTTTCTTTCTTTCTTTCTTTCTTTCTTTCTTTCTTTCTTTCTTTCTTTCTTTCTTTCTTTCTTTCTTTCTTTCTTTCTTTCTTTCTTTCTTTCTTTCTTTCTTTCTTTCTTTCTTTCTTTCTTTCTTTTTCTTTCTTCTTTCTTTCTCTTTCTTTCAGGAAGGATTTCTGGTCCAAATTAGAGACCTCCCTGGGCCATATTTTCTATAGTTATAAAGATGATAATCCTAATAATTACTTCACAGGTTTAATAGAGTAAAAGATAATGTTTGAGCAAACAACTACAATAGTTCCATGTGAATGGTGGATATTTAGAATATATAAGAGTCTGTCTTCAATGAGAAGAAATCCTCAGATCACAGACAACCTGCTTTCTCTGGTATCCATATATCTATGGGTTTTGTCTTCATCCTCAGAGGCCTGGCTTTTGGTGAATAGCATGAATGTGACCTTAATTCCTATGTCCCATGATACTGCATGTTTGGAAGAGCTGTAACTCACATCCACACATGAAGGAGACAACAGGGAAGCCCTCAATTGAACTGAATTTTCTGAAGTGTTTTCTCTGGTGGTGAGGCAGAGTGATATTTTTAAGTATTGCCTCCCCCAGGCCTCACTGAAGCAAAATCAAAAACCTTTAAATGCTTTTAAAAGCTGAAAAGCAATGAAGTATATGGCATAAAGATTCTGATGCATGCTTCCAAGGTGTTTCCATCATCCCTCAGCAACCCCAAACAAGTTAAGCCTTGGTGAGCTCCAAGCTGAGACAGAGTGTGGGCCTCCCAGAACTGCACCATTGAATGCCCCATGCCTTGGACACTGCCTGCTGCCTCTCTTGCATGCAATACCTGTGGACAGGCTGCTTTGACAAACCTGAAGACTTACATCCTTGTTGGTGAAAGAAAACACCTCACATCCTGACCAAGGTGGAATAAGACAAACCTGTTGAAAACTTGTGCATGATCCCAGGAGGCTGTGGGCAAAGTGTCACTGCTGCACTTACCATGGAGGAGCCCTTCTCAGGAGACAGATGGAATGAAAGGTATGGTGTTTAGAATACTGAACCTGACAGTAACACAGGCCTCCACCATGTCTTGCCTGCATTACTTATATAAGAGCTAATGCTGCCCAGGAGCACTATTCTAAGAATATTGAATGAAAGTCTAATTTAGTCTTCACAATGGCCCTTATTATCTCTTACTATGAGGCAGTTAAGACTCAGAGATTAATTCACTTGCTTGATTCCCACAGCCAATACTCCTCTCTCCCACACTCCTCCTCTGTTGCCAATTTTTATGTCTTCCCACTGCTCTCTGGAGGAAACTCAGTCTCCGTCACACAGTTATGACAAAGCCCATCATGGTCTAGCTCCTGCACAGGTCTCCAGTGTCATTACTTTTTTGCCCCTAAATTGCATTCAAGTCTTCAAATGTTTTATATTTTCTGTTGCCTCAGGACCTCTGCCTGAAACAACCTCTCTCTTACCTCCCTGTGCCAGGATAATCACTATTCAGACTTCGGTAAACTTAGACCCAGCTTCCTCCCTGGCTAGAAGTGGGTAGTTACTCTCACTATTTGCTATATAGTATACTCTTTTTTGCTTATCATACAACATTTTACTTTATTGTATTGACAGATATAGCTGTTGATTTCCCCCTCTGGACTTAAGGTTCTATGTGGCCAGGCTTTGTCCACAGGACAGGGAGCCTGCCATTGAGTGGATGATCAGTAACTATTTCCTGATGTATGGGAGATGGACTTTCCTTTCTCATCCACATTACTCTTCCATTCCTAAAAATCCTAAAATTTCTATTAAAAATTATCATCAGTATAACCTAATTAATCTTTTGTCATCTCTATCCTTGCCTAGCAAGAACAAAAATCCTTCTATTGCAAAATCCTTGTTCAAAAGAAGTTATGTCAAATAATTAAAGGAAAGCAGTCAAAGAAATGTCCTTCCTTTAATTTTTTTAACTTAAAAATGTTAACTATTCTCCTGTTTCCCTCAAAGCCACTTACACATGCATAACCCTGATCTCTGTAACCTCATGGCCCCAGAAACCACACATCTTGTGCTGTGCATCTCATATATCACTCATTCACAGAAGTAGGGTAAGAATGGAGAAAGCAATGGTTCAGGGTAAAACTAGCTCAGGCTATACTCCCAGAACAACCACTTTCTAGATTTATAAATTAGTGCACTGTATTAAATCTCACAGGGTCTGGATTTCCTCCTCTCTGAAATGGGAATGCTAACATTTACTTCATGGAGTGGTTATGAGGATTCAACAAAATTATAAATGTCAAGTGTCTAGCCAAGGGCCAAACATGGAACAAGCACAGAGTTACTGATGCCCATTTTCTTTTTCTTCTCTCTTTGCCCTTATTCTGTGAGATTTTGGTCCAGGAATTTTATAGCACCTGTACAGGAATTATTAACCTGGACTTTGGCGGCTCTGTGAATACCTTGAATTACATGCAGAGTTGTGTATGTCCATAAGGACTTTTATTTCTAGAGAGAGAGTATCTCTGTTAGTCTCCTGAGGCTGCCTTAACAAAGTACCACAAACTTGGTGGCTTAAACTATAGAAATGTATTGCCTCAGATATCTGGAGGTTAGGAATCTGAAATCAAGGTGTCAGCAGTGTTGGTTCTTTCTGTGGCCTCTGAGGAAAAATCTGTTTCAAGCCTCTTAGTTTCTGGATGTCTCAGGCATTCTTCAGTTCTACAAGATAACATTCTTGCTGTGTCTTTACATTGTCTCCCTCTGTACATGTCTGTTTCTGTGTCCAGATTTCCCCTTTATATAAGGACATCACTTATATTGGATTAGGGTTCACTCTAATGACCTCATCTTAAATTTGATCATCTACAAAGACTCTTTTTCCAAATAATATTGCATTCACAGATACTAGGGATTAGAATTCCAATATCTCTTTTGGGGGGGACATAACTCAGCCCATAACAATTCCATTGCTTTTTTTTTTTTTTAATATACTTTTATTAATTTCAGAGAGAGGAAAGGAGAGAGAGAGAGAGAGAGAGAAACATCAATGATGAGAGAGTCATTGATCAAGCCCTCAACTAAGGCATGTGCCCTGACAGAGAATCAAACCCAGATCGCCTGGATCCTAGGTCGATGCTCAACCGCTGAGCCACGTCTGGCCGAGCAATATCCGTTGCTTTCATTGAACTCTTAAAGGAGTTTGTAGCCCTTCCAAAGATTAAGAACTAGTGGCTAGAAAACCTGCTTTATGGATTGTCCTATATCAACATTACCAACAAGTTCACAAGCTTGAGATGTGCCAGGCTGTGTCTTGAGTGCCAAATCATGGAGAAACACCAAGGTTATTTTGATGGTGTTGTTTAGGCATGCACTAATAGGCAGAGAGTACAGAAGGTCTCTTTTCACACCAGACTTGATTCTGGTTGACAACCACAGCTTTTGGGTTAAAATCCTAATGGCTGTTTTTAGAATTTCTTGATTTCCACTCATACAATCCAGTGGGTGAGGCATTTTTATGAAGTAACTCATGATCATATAAAAGTTGATATTAGTGCAAGATAGAAAGAAACATGATTCTACAAAAGCATAAAGTAAAGGAATTTTATTGGGCCTGGATCAGTCAGGAAAAGCTTCACTGAGGAAATGATGCTTCATCTGAGATCAGAAAGACAAATTAAAGTGCACTTAAAGGGTAAAGTAATTTAGGTAGAAGAATAGCATATGCAAAGGCCTGTGGTAGGAAGGAACATGGTACAGATGAGGAAATAAAAGAAAGCCAGTGAGGATGGAGGAGAGATTTGGAAGTGGGATAATGAGAGAATGGTGTAAGATGAGGTTGAAGGAAATTTGGGCATTATGAAGAATTTAGGATCTTATCCTAGGCAAAATGGAAAACCACTGAGAAACATCTCCATCTTACTCAACCTGTATGTCAACCCATACTCTTAGCCCCTACCCATCTTGACTTCTTGAAATTTTTAGCCTTGATTCTTTAAAGATATTATATTATTGCTATGGCTATGCCTTTTAAATGTCATTTTACTCTCTGTTCATTAAATGTTGCATTTCACTCTCTCCCTGAGTAATCTCATCCTGTTGCATGGTTTCAGCTACCACCCTTCTGCAGTTGTCTCCAAAATTTTCCCCTGGGTTGCAGTTGCCTTTTCCCATCTGCTTACAAAATAAATACTGCACAGTTTTGGTCTCATGAATATCAATATGGTCTGCTTAAACCCTGTTTTGTAACTCTATGGGTAACTCCTATATCGAGGACGTTAACAAATCAATATCATTTGGACTATTAACAAGGATTTGTCACAGGGCAAAGGAGAATGAATAGCCTTTGGGAGGCTTGAACAGTGATTGCTGGGATGCTCTAAGCAAGACCTCTCCAGTCAGCAGTGGAAACATTTGACAGATGGTTTGCCCTTGTGCTCTCTCCTAATATATAAAACACATGCTTTGAGTTTGCTGAGGTTTCTGTTCATGTTGCCTAAGGGACCCTGACTCAGGGTTACAATCACCCTCTGCTTACGTCCATGTGGGCATAGAGCATTACCCTAGCTGAGATGGTGTGGAAGAGAGCCAGCAGATTAATGCATTTCAAGGTCACTGTGGCAGGGTCTACGTGAGTACTAAAAATCAGACTTAATTGGAAGTCTTGGTGGCTCTGATGGTCAGGGAGTGATGCTTCTAAGGTCTCTACTGTGAAAGATAAACAGAAGAAAGAGGAAGAAAGAGAGTGGGGGAAGAAAGGAGGGACAGAAGTAAAGCTTCAAACTAGTATTTACTGAATACCGCATGATTTACTTTCACAGATATACTTCATTTGATCCTCATAAACAGCCTGGCAAGGTGAATATTTTGGGCTGGGAATCAATCGTTTTCTTTTGTAGTTGATGTTCTTTCAGTTATACCACAAAGCCTAGGTCATGGAAATGGTAAATTAACCAGAACTTTTGACTCATACTGGTTTCTGTCACCCATGAAGACTCGCCTCCCATTGAGTTCTCTAAGCTCTTTCCTTGAGACACCTTATCCTGAACTTATACATTTAAGTAGAACCAACTCAGAGGAAACCTAAATCACTTGGCTGACAGCAAGTACTGCAAGTCAGGGACAAAAAAATTCTATGAGACAATCACCTCTGTCTTATGTGCTAAATCTTTCCCATGGCAGTTCTTTCTAAGTTTTAGTCTAGGTTTCTCTTCCTGATTTGACTCACCTCACACTCCGACATGTGATCTTGTTTTTTACTGGATTTAACTCAGTACTAATTGAGGACTTTCCCCTTGGGCCACTCATTGGTCATACTGGACTTATTTTAGGTCCTTGAATACATCATGACTCTGTCTGAAACCAAATTTCTTGTACTTTTCTACCTGGATGATGTTCTATATGCTCCAGTGCTGAACCCCTTTAGGGCACAAGAGAGTTCAGAGAGGATTATGTAGAAAATAATCTGACTATAAGAAGGACTTTGGGGCACTTTCAATAACAGCCTCCTTAAATAAGTTGTACTCGTCCCATGTTATGTTAAGGAATTTGAAGGGAAGTTTGTCCAGTAAGAACTCCCATCATTAATGGAATATATTTGACAAGTGCTCATTCAACAAATTCCCAGTACATTGGGTAAATTTTGTTCTGTTAAATTCAATGAGTTATTCTATCCTTGGAACTCTAAACGGTTTTGTACAAACCTCCATTAGCATATACAGCAATCGTTGCCTAACAGTGAGTTCCTGAGTTGGATAATCCAAATATGTGTCTCTACTTCTGGATATTTCCCCCTCAATATCCCAAATTTTGTGCACTGTGAATTATTCTTGAAGGGGTTTATATTTTAATAGTCACTTCCAGACATTGCTAAATCATTACCTGCACTTACTGTTATTCTTTATTATCCACATCGTGGCATTGATTGAGACACGGAGCTAACCTTTTCCCATTATTTCCACAAACAAACAAATTATTTAAGGTCTTTACTGCAATTTTAGGCAGCTAGAAGGAGTTTGCAGACAGCACAGAATGCATCCTAAGACAGAACAAGAAAACTTGAGATTCTCTTGGAAACTGCCCCATGTTGCTTGGCCATTTCTTTCAACAGCTGTCTCTCCTTTCTTTCTTCCACTCCCTGGTTCCCACATCCCTGTTTTTTAGAATTAAGAGCATTTGAGCTCTTTCTTTTACTTCCTGTCCTTTTCTAACCCATGCTGTCATTGACTGAGCTATTCCAAGTAGTTTGTCCAGTTATTTTGCTAAATTAAGGCAATTATTTTCATAAGATCCAGAAGCTAAGATGATAATTGTTTTTAACAGAACATAAACACAGAGCTTGTTACTACAGGAACCATATACCCTTATGGCTGGAAATATAAGCCTACCAATTGGCAGCTCCTTTTTATCCAACTACCCAGATCAGCAGGTGTTTGTGCCTTTTGTTTTTTTAAAAGACATACTCCAATCTGAGCATCACAGTTTCCTCAGCAGAAGAATATTTAAGTCACTCCATAGCTCCCTCTAAGCAGCATGAGAAGAGGAAGAATGGGGCAAATGAGCAACCCCAGGACATGCTCTGATGAGGCCTCCGAAATTCAGTAATGATTTAGAGAATGCCCTAGTTGTCAAAACTTCAGTGTCATCCTGGACCCTAAAGATCAGGCAGAAAGGAGTATAAATCCCTTTGCCAGACAAGCAAAATGGAGTCAACCAGTTATTAGGACAATTTTTTTTTAACTCTCTACACCAACATTCAAGCCACTCATCTCAGGGACACTCAGTGGAAACTAGTCAGAGGGAGTCATAAATTTGGAGTCTGTAAGTTGGAAATGCAAAGGACATTTTATTTTGCTCATTGTAAGTAATAAAACTATGTAGGCTTTAATCAGGATAAATGTTACTTAGACACCCACCTGGTTTATGCCTTTCAGTGTTTAAATTTTTCTATTTAAAATTTTGCTCCCTTGATTGTTTTGAGAAATATGACTTAAAATTAATGAGGGGCTGCTGTATCTTTCTAAATTATTATTTCCATGTACACTTTACTCTGTACACTGAGGTCCTTTAAAGTGCTGATACATGCAGGTTGAATGAATGATTGAATAAATGAATGTGAGAATGAGAGAAAGAGAAAAGGAAAGAGGGAGAAGAAAAGACAGAGAGGAGGAAATAGGGGCACAGGCAGGAAAGAGAGAAAGAATTGATCTGAATAATTCTTTTATTGAAAACAACATTATTTAGAATAATAAGTATCAACCAATAAAAATGTGGTATTTAAAGGGAACACTCCACCAGTTAGTAATGAAAAACAGCAGTTATATTCAGGATGATGCACCACATCAGAAAGTAGCTCAATATATCTTGTTAAGATTATATGATAACAGAAACAGTTTTTCTGGGTAAATCTCAGGAAAAAAAAAAAAGTATAAGGAAATTCTTTTAAAAACAAATATCAGTATTTAATATCCACTCAAGACCTGTGCCTATATGTTTTTCTTTGTGGGAAAAATGATTCTGGAACATTTACCACTTCCCATTTTCATGGCAACACACCCTCAAAGTTCTCACAGTACAGTACTACTGTTTTAAACATCCATCAATTAAATACTGTTTTATCTAAACTAGAAAATATTTAAAAATAAAAAAGCCATCTAGTGGTTTTATCCTCATCATTTCCTTTTCCTTCTTTTCCCCTCCTTTCTTCAAAACTACAATCAGCATAAGTACAAAAGAACCACTACCTAACCACAGACTTTAATTCAAGGAGGACAGAAATTTTAGCTCATAAACCCCAAAATGATGAAGTCAATGATTCATTAAAGGAAATGAAAATGACATTCTCATGGAGGAAAAAGTTACCTTCTTACTCAGAATTAAAATTTCAGTTTAAGTTGTTCAAAAGGTTTGATAGTGGCCAGGAGGATTGATTTGCCAGGTAGCTTCCAAGAGAGCAGCCACTGGGCACTTTCTCATTCTTCCCTGTTCTGAAGTTGTATCTGGTGTGCTCACAGCCTGAAGTAAGATCTATGGCTGGTTTGGAACTCTTTGAGCTAAGACACACACAGAGAGGCATGACTGTGGGTCTCTCCACTTAAGTCATATCAGTCTCTGATTGTCACGTATGGGGCTTTCTCTCTGGCCCTGTCTTGGGCACATTTTAGGACAGATAAGAAGCAGTAGTTAGTATGTCAGAGGACAACTAAGGGATGCAGATTGTCAAATTTCATAGAGGCATATTATTAAATTTTTATTTCTGAACATTGGTAATAGTAACAATTTCAGCAGCAAGTACCGTTTTTGGACTCAGATATTTTGCCAAGCATCTGACACGCATCATTATATTTAATAATCTTCATTATACAAGGAAAACACTATTATTATCAAATTCTATTATACAGAAGAGGAACCTGAGGCTTACACAGGTAAATTAATGTGCACAAGTTCAATAGGGCACAGCCATGGCAGAGCTGTGGTATGGAGTCAAGTTATTGGCTTTAAAAGCCTGCATTTTAAACTGCTACACAATATTATATATTTATTAAAAAGAAATATTTTTTTAAAAATTAAGTATAAGCATATATGTTTGCAATCTGTAACATTAGAAATTTTGTTCATTATTTTTTGTGTTGTGGTCTGGCTTAGAGTCACAAACACTGGCTGCTAAGGATGACCTTCCAGCTCCCTACACTGTCCATATTCCAAGAATACACTTGGTGCTTTTGTTTAAACTGTGCCATTGGCCTCAAATGTCCTTCTTATCTTTTTCCAACAGCCAAAATCCTGCTCTCTACTTAGAGTCTAACTCAATAGTCACCTTCACTCAATAACTGGGAAATGGAGGGAGTTGACATTATGATTGTCCAATTGCATTGTAAACCTAGCAAATGTTTTGGTGAAATTGATACTGGTTTGAGTGAAGTTGTACTGGTTTAGTGAGTCCTATTGTTTGCCAAGTGAGGGCCGACATTTCTGACTTTCTACATCCACTGTGATTCTGCAAGAACAGAAGAGGATTTCCCTCTAGAACAGAGACAGGCAGGGCTACAAAAGCTGCAGTGGTACGATTTCTTTATATTAATGAGAAAATTTAACCACTAGGGAGCCCAATGTATTCTTACACATAATGGGAAAAGTAGTATGTCCAACAGGTCTTTGTTGTGTTTTTTTTTTTTTTTTTAATATATCTTTATTGATTTCATAGAGAGGAAAGGAGAAGGATAGAGAGATAGAAACATTAATGATGAGAGAGTCATTGATCGGTTGTCTGCTGCATGCCCCCAGCTGGGGATTGAGCCTGCAACCCAGGTGTGTGCCTTGACCGGGAATTGAACCCCAATTACCTGGATCCTGAGTCGACGCTCAACCGCTGAGCCACGCCTGGCCGAGCTCCAACAGGTCTTTGATCCCTCATGAAATTCTTTATACTCTACTCCTTGTTTACAGTTTAGGCTTATTGGAATTTCCTTATTGATGGTATATTAGGTTTCTATGCCTTTTGCAAAGAATAGTAATAAGCTTGTATATGCATTTCAATTTACTTTTACTTGTTGTTGGTTATCACAATACGCACCTCCTGTCCAATAATAAGCAATCTCTCAAGTCGCAGTGACTTAAAACACATGTACAGGTCACTGGCATTTCTGCATTATTAGCAGCTGCTCATCATTTAGGTAGTTTTGCTCCATCAGTCTTCTCCATCTGGGCATTAGGCTGGAAGAGAAGCCCTTCCTGTTCTCATGGCAGATGGAAAAGGGCAAGAGAATGGAGAAAACAATCAATGGCTCTTAAAACTTCTGCTTGTGAGTGGGATATACCACACACGCTCACATACCACAGGCAAAATCAAAAGACATAGCCAAGCCTCATGGCAGTTTAGTACCAATGTTTATCCCTCTCACTGGAGGCTCTGCCAGTCAACTTACAGAGTGAGGATATAGAATCATCTTAACAAAAGGGTGAGTAGCTGTTACTGGTTATACACTCTAGTAGCTGGTTATACTCAAAACAACTTAAATATTACTTGTAATGTATGTGATGCTTATTTCTATTTGTTTTGGATTGAATTATAGCCCCTCAGAATTCATATGTTGAAGTTCAAACCCCCCAGTACCTATGAATGGAACTTTATTTTGAGATAGTGTGTTTAAAGAGTTAACTAAGGTTAAATGAGTTCACTGGGGTGGACCTTAATATAGTATGACTGGTGTCCTTATAAAGAGACTGAGACACAGACACACACAGAAGGAAGACCATTGGAAGACATGAAGAAGACAGCCACCTACAAGCAAACCAGAGAGATTTTAGAACAATTCCAACTTTTCAATTACTTGAACTTGGATATACAGCCTCCAGAATTAGAAGAAAATTAATTTCTGTTGTTTAAGCCACCCACACTGAGATACTTTGTTATAGAATCCCTAGAAAACTAATACACTAATAAAAAAATTAGCAGATTTTATGACATTGATGTTTCTACTTATTTTATGCAATTAACACCTGGAATAATAATCCCTAACAAATATTAAGCATTTACTATTTGTTAAGTGCATTAGTAAGCATTCTACATACATTATCTATTTTATTGCCTCAAGATAATTCTATGATATAGGTATTAATAGTATCCATATTTTATATAGGAGAAAATACCCTACATATGGCTTAGAGGATTTAAGAAATTTGCACAAATTTATGCCCAACTGGAAAGCTGCGATCTGATCCTAGGTCATCTGATTACAGAACTAGCCTCCTGATACCACTATCAAGAGACATTAGGACATTTCATAGTATTTATTAATCTCAAGAAAGTTAAGGGAATATAAAAATGAGTGAGCTGTGATACCTTTCTTGAGGAGTTCACAATCCAGTTAACCATAATTCTAAGGAGGATGAAATAATGTCATATAAAAAGTTCTGTCCAGAACTGTTATTTATAACTTGGGTAAATAAATTGATGACACCATAGTAAATATTGCTGATGATATAGCTGGAAGGGGCAGCACATGCCTTGGGTAATAGGCACAAAAACTTAAAAAGAAGATAAAATTAAACCATCTTGTCAGGGTGAAATGATTGGCCAAATCTAAAGAAATGAGGTACAATGAATCAATAAGATAAACTTCTCAGTCCAAAACCAGCTGGGTCAGAGCAACAACAACAAAAATGAACGTAAACTGTTATGAGGACAAAGGGCATTTTAGTTTTATTAGTCAGTGGTGTCACTGGTTATGAATAAGTCATTCAGCAAACATGTATGGAGTGCCTCCTTTGCTTCAGGCACTATGCTTGGAACCAAAGACAGAAAGATGAGCAAGTGAAAGTCAACACTCTTGGGTAGCCCTCAGTCCCACAGAAAGAGTCATAAGTATATCATTATAAAATGATATGATAGATGCTTTAAATTTTTTTAAAATTGATTTTAGAGAGAGAGAAAGACAGAGAGAGAGAGAGAGAGAGAGAGAGAGAGAGAAACTTCAATTTGTTGTTCCACTTATTTATGCATTCATTGGTTGATTCTTGTATGTTCCCTGACCAGGGATTGAACCCACAACCTTGGCATATCAAGTGATTCTCTCACCAACTGAGCTATCTGGCCAGGGCCTAGATGCTTTTAAATGAGTCTGAGTGAAACACTTTTGAGTGTACAGAAAACAGAGGAAATATCTTTTCATAATGTCAGGGGAAGAAGGTAAGGAAGACATTTGAAGTTAATATGGGAAAAAGGAGCTTGCAGAAAAGGGAGTTCATGACAAAATAGGAGGAACAATCAGTAAGTGCAAAATTCAACTGTATGAAAAACCTCAGGTCTGTTTGAAATGGTTGAAATGCAGGTTTAATAATGGTCAGAGTCATATGATGAGGCTGAAAATTGGACTGGGGTTGGGCTTTGAAAGACAGTGCAGTCAATGCTACAAAATTTGACCTTCCTTTAGTATGTAAGTAACTGCAGGATAATAAAAGTGTTTAGAGTAGACCCATGGCAACATTTGAATTTATGAAAGATAATTGTAAGAAATGTAGAAAAGAAGACTGGAGAATGGAGAGAATAGAATAGTTATGTGGTGGTTGTAATTCTTCAAGTAAGAAAAGTTGAAGCCTGACTTAAGCATGTTCTAATACTTATACTAATGTAATAGGAGTGGGTCTCTCCAAGGATCCAGGCTCAAGCTAAAGTTCTGAGCTGTTTGGTATGGGGTTTTTAAATTCTTTTTTTAAAAATATGTTTTTTATTCATTTCAGAGAGACATGAAGGGAGGAAGGGAGAGGGAGAGAACATCAATGAGAGTCATTGAGTGGCTGCCTCCTGCACACTCCCTACAGGGAATGGAGCCCACAACCCAGGCATGTGCCCTGACCGGGAATTGAACCATAACCTCACGGTCAATACTCAACCACTAAGCCATCCTGGCTGGGCTGGTGTGTTTTGTTTTTTTTTACAATACCACTCAAGTTCAGATGCTGGTTCCTTCTGTACTGTCACAGTCCCTTTAGATGTCCAGGGTTTGACCCTCTTTTAAGGGGCCTTAAATATTCTAGGCTGCTAAAAAGAAATATAGTAGAATTTAAATGGACTAATTAAAATCTCAGTACATACTTGGATGACACTTGTACTGGGATATACATGGGTCAGGGGATGAGGTGCAAGCAGCTAGGCAGAATGACACACTTCATGCTCTGTTGAGTGGTAATGGGCAGCTCTCAGCATTGGTTTGGCTCCAACACCTGTCCCTAGATTGGCCACAACTGTATTATTTTGGGGAGAGACTGGCTTCTTTCTAAATATGATCTCTGCTCTTCTCTATGTGATCCTTCCAGGTCATCCAGAAGGTCATCCTGACCTCTATCCTTACCCCCTATTTTCCTATTGACTCTCTGGAAAACTACAGTCTTAACATTATTTATAGGCTAATTTTATAACTTTATTTGTCAAATATTTGCTTTTTGATTTTTAAAAATTATTCCTTCAAAATGCTTGGTTCTTATAAATTAAGAGCTTTCGAAAATATTATATTTCATATGGACTTCAAAAAATTTGACTATTTTCTTTGTGTTCAAGATAAATCAATTTTAAACTCCCCTCTTCTTACTCCCTTTAAACTAAAGGGTGTCTCTAGTGGTCTGCCTCCTTATACAGGGTCATATATGATCAAGGAAGTATGGGAAAAATCATATTAATTATTGTTCAAAATAAAATTTTACTAAAATAATTGTTTTTTAAATCTAGCTAAAGTGTATAATATCCTTGGAAAATAAAAATTCCTAAAACTGAGTCAAGATAAACAGAAAATAAAATAGGCTAGTAATTATAGAAAGAAAATTAAAAAGAATATCGAAGTACTAAACCATCTCACAATAAAGATACTCAGTTTTATGTGATGACTTCAAGGATCTCATTTCATTCCTACAATTTAAAAAAATTGCTCTGAAGCATTGGTTTTCAAAATATCTAAGCACAAGAATCACTTGAGGAGCTTAGTAAACATATAGACTCCTCTCTCCTCAGCTTTATCTTCTCTTTGAGATGTCCATGCAGCATTTATGGGATGGGACCCAGGAATCTGATAGATGCTTGGAGAACGATGCTATTCTTTGAGAAAGCTGTTTAAAGCCACGATCTTCAATATAAAGTTTGCACGAAAAATTGAATAGGGTGAAGATAAAATTAGAAATTTTACTTTTTTTCTTTATTAGGAAAGAAATTTCACTTTAATAGTATTTGTTTTATTAATTGACCTGGTTTTCTCTCTGAATCTGTATGTCAGGTGGTCAAGCCACACACATGGCCCTGCAGAGAAAGGTCTTTGGTGAAAAGTATGGGTGCAAATGGTCCTCTCACCATCATATTTGCCCTTACACACTGCACTGAAATTTTCTGGGGTTATTTCACATAGTTGTCACCAAATGAATCCCCACAAAACAGACAAGTGGTACAATTATATTATTGAATAGAGGCCACAGCTTTAAGAGAACACGACTAATAAGATGATACTTTTCTTACTCAGAGTTCAAAGAAAATGCTTCATTAATCACATTATGAGGCAAAAACAAAGGTAATATAATCAGATATAAAAACTATCAACTCACGTAGTGGAATTGTTACTGATACATCTCCAAGGGCAAGAGAAACAAAATAAAATAATAAAATAATGGGGCTACATTAAACTAAAAAGCTTCTGCACAGCAAAAGAAACCAGCCTCAAAATACAAAGGAACCCCATGGTCTGGGAGAACATATTTGTCAAGTATGTATCTGATAAGGGGCTAATTTCCAAAGTGTACAAAGAACTCATACAACTCAACCAGAGGAAGACAAACAATCCAATTAAAACATGGGCAAAGGACCTAAATAGATACTTCTCCAAAGAGGGCAAACAGATCGCCAAGAGACATGTGAAAAAATGCTCAATGTCGCTATTCATCAGAGAGATGCAAGTGAAAACCACAATGAGGTATCACCTCACACCTGTCAGAATGGCTACCATCAACAAATCATCAAAGGACAAATGCTGGTGAGGATGTGGAGAAAGGAGCACCCTAGTACACTGCTGGTGGGAATGCAGACTGGTGCAGCCACTATGGAAAACAGTATGGAGGTTCTTAAAAAGAATTAAAAATGGAACTGCCTTTTTACCCAGTGATTTCATTTTTAGGAATATATCCTAAGAATCCTGAAACACTAATCAGAAAGAATATATGCACCCCTATGTTCACAGCAGTGCGATTTACAATAGCTAAGATCTGGAATCAGCCCAAGTGTCCAGCAGTAGATGAGTGGATTAAAAAGCTGTGGGACATTTACTCCATGGAATACTATGCAGCTGTAAAGAAGGATCCTGTACAGTTTGGGACAGTATGAATGGACCTGGACAATATTATGCTAAGTGAAATAAGCCAGGCAGAGAAAGACAAATATCACATGATCTCACTTATATGTGGAATCTAAAGAACTTAATCGATGAACAGAATAGATTCAATGACATGGAAGCATGGATCAGACTGACGAATCTCAGAGGGAAGGGGTGGGGAGAGATTAACCAAAGAATTTGTATGTGTATAGGCATAACCGAAGGACATAGACAATGGTGTGGTGAGGGACTGGGGAAGGGGGTGGAAGGGGTCAATGGGGAGAAAAATATTTTGAACAACAAAAAAAATCAACCCAAATAATGTTAACTGACCAAAAATATTACTGGGAACTATGAACCTACACATAATAGGAACAACAATCCTTATTCTCAGTGTACATTATGCCTTGTGTATTAACTAATAAAAAAATGAGATCATTAAAATTTAGGGTATTTAAAATATAAACATCCATAATATTATTAATAATTTAATTTATAGATAAAGTTTATAAATAAATGAAAATACATCTATTGTGGTTATATTCTAAGGCCATTTTTGCTGATAGGTGTACACCATAAAAAATATTAGACCTTTACTTCAAGCAGAGCTATTCAAGGTGTGGTCCATGGATGGATGCCAATAATGAACTATTTGTTGCAGGTCCACAATAAGTACAATTGAAAGTCAATGTTTAGAAACTTTTATAGTAATTTGATTGAATAATTTTATGTATATTAAAACTAATAATGTAGAAATTTAACTTGTATTTTTATTGTTTTTGGTTTTTATTTTCTTTTTCTAACAATTTCTATTTCTTTTGTTTTAACAAAAATAGCAGTGCATAATACATTGGAAATTAAGAAAAAAATGGGGGGTTGGATGCTGGGTGGAGGGGACCAATGGGAGAAAGGGGATATCTGTAATACTTTCAACAATAATAAATAAATAATTTTTTTAAAAAGGGTCTTTAACCACAGATGATTTGAAAAACACTGTTTTAGAGCATAAAAAAAATAAACTATTCTAGTTTATTTTATGAAACTAGAACAGCCCTGATACTCAAACTTGACAAATATCCTACAAAAATAAATACACAAACTAACTTCAGCTATGTTACAAGTAAAATATTAGCAAATCAATTCAGCCTCAAATTAAAATACTAATAATATGCCATGAACAAGTGGAATTCTGATTTTTCTTTATCTTTTGAATGATATAGTTTAGTATCATAAAATCGATTAATATATGTTATGCTAATAGTTTAAGAGACAAAAACTGTTATCTTAGTACTAATAAAATTATTTCATCATCAATAAAACAAGTTATTAAACAGTAATGAGTACAATTTTCTAGAATCATATATTTAAACATATTTATTTATATGAATGAAGTAAAAAAAAATCTGGAACATTATAAACCAAAATGTTTACAGTAGTTGCTTTGGTTTTGATTCACATTTTATTCTTTTTTACCCCCAGCTTTATTGAGATATAATTGACATATAACACTGTGTAAGTTTAAGGTGTAAAAGTGATTTGATATCTGTATGTATTGTGAAATGACTACCACACTAAGATTAGTTAACACATCCATCATCTCACACAGTAACTTTTTATTGTACGTATGTGTTTGGTGAGAACATTTAAGATCTATTCTCTTAGCAATATTCAAATATACGATACAGTACGGCTAACATATGGTCATCATGCTGTACATTAGATCCTGCTGTACATTAGATGCTGTACAGTTATTCATCTTATAGCTCATAATTTGTGCCCTTTGACCAAAATCTCTCCATTTTCCCCACTCCCCAGGCCATGGTATCACCAATCAACTCTGTTTCTATGAGCTCAGCTTTTCTAGATTCCACATATAAGTGAGATCATATAGTAATTGTCCTTCTCTGTCTCACTTATTTCACTTAGAATAATGTGTATGCTGTAAGAAATGGTAGGATGTCTTTTTTTATGGTTGAATGATATTCCATTGTATGTAGATTACATTGTCTTTATTGATTCATTAGTGGAATTGCTGGATCATATGGTAGTTCTATTTTTAATATTTTGAGGAATCTCCATACTGCTTTCCAAAGTGGCTGCAGCAATTTACTTTCCAGCCAACAGTGCGCAAGGGTTCCCGTTTTACACATTTTCACCAGCATTTATTATCTCATCTTTTTTATAATAGCCATTAAATGTTTGAGATGATATCTCATTGTGGTTTTGATTTGCGTTTCCCTTGTGATGTTAAACACCTTTTAATGTACTTGTTGGCCATTTATATGTCTTTGGAAAACTATTTAGGTCCTTTTCCCATTTTTAAGTTGGATAATGAGGATGAGGATGATGATTTGTTATTGAATTGTATGAGTTCCTAATATATTCTGGCTATTAATGCCTTATCTGATGCATGGTTTGCAAATATTTTCTCACATTCTGCAAGTTTCCTTTTCATTTAGTTGATGATTTCTTTCTGTGGACAGAAACTTTTTGGTTTGATGTAGTCTCATTTGTCTATTTTGCTTTTGCTACTCTGCTTTGTTGTTAAATAAAATATAAAAAAATTGTCAAGACCAACATCAAGGACCTTTTTGCCTATATTTCCTTCTAGGAGTTTTACAGGCTCAGGTTTTATATTTAATTATTTAGTCTACTTCAAATAAGTTTTTGTGAGTGGTATAAAATAGGGGTCCAATTTGACTCTTTTGCATGTGAATACCCAGTTTTTCCAATACCATTTATTGAAAGTTCTTGGCTCACTCTTCACATATTAATTGACCATATAAGCCTGGGTTTATTTCTGGGTTATCTATTCTGCTCCCTTGACCTATGTGTCTGTTTTTGTCAGTACCATACTATTTTGATTATTTCAGCTTTGTAATATAATTTGAAATCAAACAGCATAATGCTTTCAGCTTTGTTTTTTCTCAAGATTGCTTTGGCTATTCAAGGTCTTTTGCAGTCTATACAAATTTTTGCAGTTTTTTTTTTTTTAATTTCTCTAAAAAATATCATTGGAATTTTGGTAAAAATTGAACTGAATCTACAGATGGCTTTGCATAGTATGGACATATTTTAACAATATTAATTCTCTGATACATGAATATGGTATATATTTTTATTTGTTTGTGTCTTCTTCAATTTTTTCCATCCAAGTCTTCTTGTTATCAGTATACCAATCTTTCACCTTCTTGGTTAAATTTATTACTAAGAACTTTATTGTTTATGATGCTTTTATGAATAGGATTTTTTCTTTATTTCTTTTTCAGATAGTTCATTGTTGGTGTGTAGAAATGCAAATAATTTTTGTATATTAGTTTTGTATCTTGCAACTTTATTGAATTTATGTATTAATTCTAACAAGTTTTTTGGTTTTTTTTTTTTTTTTTGGTGGAGTTTTTAGGATTTTCTAAGATTGTGTCATCTGCAACCAGAGGCAATTTTACTTCTTTCTTTCTCATTTGGATGCCTTTTATTTCTTTTTCTTACTTAATTGCTCCAGCTAGAACTTTCTTATATCAAAATGTTTACAGTGCTTATTCTTTTTGTTTAATCCTCACCCAAGGACATGCTTTCATTGATTTTTAGAGAGAGAGGAAAAGAGAGGGTGATGGCAGAGAGAGAGAGAAAAACATTGATATGAGAGTGAAACATTGATCAGTTGCCTCCTACAGGTGCCCTAACTGGGGATCGAACCTGTAATCTGTGTATGTGCCCTGACTGAGAATTGAACCTGAGACCTTTCAGTATATGGGATGACACTCCAACCAATTGAGCCACACTGGGCAGGACCACAGTACTTTTATTTGTTTGATTCACATTTTTTATAGCTATTTTTAAAACTTGCTATAATAAGTATAATTTTATGTAATAAGTAAAAAACTGTTTTTATAAACATATAACTGAGAAAGAAAAGTAACAAGAACCCTTTAGTATCTCTCAAACTACTGTTTCTTAAATGTGTTCACATAACAAAGACTGACTTTTTGTTCTTTGAAAAATATCAAGTCTTTTACCTTCCCATTTATTTCCCCAGGTAAAGGAGTCCAGTAGGGCCAGTCTTCTACATTTGAAATTTTCTTCCTACAACCACTTCCACCTACCAGCTTTGTATCTTTCCTTATGTAATTGCTCTAAATTTTATGATGCTTTTTTGCCACCTACCTATCAAATGTTTTTTTCTATTAGCTCTAGTCATCACTAAAAACTTCTATCTTTTTGTGACCTATTAAACCAAATGATAGTATTATTTATTGTATAATCACCAATACTCTCTACAAGTCTTGCTTAAATAATTTGCTTCAGTAGTACCTTTACTTTCATGCATATTTATATTGGATTCCCTCAAAGAAATCATCATTTCCTTTAGAAAAATACTTCAGTAACATAAAAAGAAAACCAAAAGCTATTGTGTTGTGTGAAAAGGACAAGATGAAAAATAGTGAGTATTGAATCTTCATCCATCCTTTAATAAAAATATTTGTTGAGTGCCTGCTATGTGCCAGTCAATGGTCTAAACTCTGATGATATTGAAATAAACCTGAAAGATTAGATCTTTACTGTCAAGGGGTGTATATACATGCATATGTACAGATATGTAATAAAAATATCAGAATGAGATAAAAAGAAGTAACGAGAAAGTAGATAGAGGGTGTCTTGATTATTCCTCATGTATCCTCCTAGATTTACTCTCTATTCTTTTCTGCTTGACTCCTGCTTTTCACTGGTCATGAGGACATATCAGGAGGTCCCTAAATGGCCAGCCAGGAAGACAGATCTTAAGCCCTAAAGTGTGGCGTTTCATCTGAATCCAGAAGTGACTAAAGCTGTGGAACCGATAGGACTTTTGCAGATTCCTGTCAGTTGTGAGGCTTAACAAAGATGGTGGTGGTATAGCACAGACCAAAAGATGGGTGGCATCTTCAGAACAAAGGAAACCCAGCCTGAGCTGTATTGTACAGAAAGGAAGAGAGGAAGACAAAAACAAACACTGAGCATGGACAACTCTTGCAAGCACTTAGCCTATGAATGGGCAGTAGCTGAGAGAAAGATATGGGGTGAAGACACAGCTTTTCTAAAATGGAAATATTATGGTATATTTTCCCCTTGGTAATGACCCCATTAAAGAAGGGGGGGGGATGGTGTGGCAGGGGTGGGAATAATTACAGGAGCAAAGTTCCCAGGAGGAAATGGGAATGGAATCCAGTACAAAGTGGAGTGCTTGTCCTAGGAGCAGACAGAAGGCAGAGTGCATGAGACACTGCCTGTGCCTGGTGCATTGGGTAGAAAGATCAGTTCTGATTGCTTCTGTATGAGTCAAAGTCTTCAGGGGAGAGTAGGAAGCGGAGAGGGGCTGTTGAGGTTTGAAGAAAGAGAAGAATGTGAAACTGTCTTTTAGGTGGATGGGCAGGTGAAAAGTCTAGAGCTGGAAGCACCAAGTGCCACTAAAGGGGTTAGCTAGGTGAGAATACATACAGATGGTAAAGTCTACTAAAATACTGACGTCAGGTATCTAGTGATTATTTCTCTTTTGTAGTTTTCTGATTCCCTAAGTTTTCCCCAACACACATATATTAATTACTTCTATAATTAGCTTTTTAAAACTGTATGGAGGAGTGAAAAGCAGGACATATTATATATGTGACAGGTGCTTATGGTTTATGGGAGGTGAGCAGGGAATCAGAAAGACAATGGAGACGTCATTCTGGTTGCCTCTGAAAGCAATGCCTGCACAATAGAAATGAAGAACAGGACAAAATATCTTTGAGTTTTCTCAGGCCATCAGCTTTACTCTTTGTGTAGGCCTGAACCCTCAATTGTGTTTCTCACTTGAGTTTGATTGGTTTAAAGGTGAAACTAGGTTGACTGCCACTTTTGATTTTTTAGTGGTGATAAGTGTTCTCATTCTTTCCTGCATTTTCAAGGTTTTTTTAGTGGGAAGATGGGTGAGGCTCTGTCAAGGACTAGCCAGGCATCCCTTACACCAGAAACTTATTAATATTTTTAAGTTTGCTTGCTTGTTAAAATGGTTAAAAGTAAATGTCTCTTCTAAGAGTGTCTTTTGCTGTTCACTATTTATGTCTTAACAGCTTTCTCTAATGTTTTTTTAAATTTCCAATCAAGATCACTGTTCCAAAAGGGAATTTCAGACATAATGCATTATTAGGAAAGGACTGTTACTAGTTTCAAAAACATTTTCACCCTGTTAGACCCTGTAATGTTAGCTCATATGTGCTTTTCTTTCAACCTATGATAGATGGGGTAGTGAGTGGGGAATTTCAGGGCAGTATTTTAAACCGAGTTTCTCTGAGCAATTTACCCTCATTTTTCTGTTGAAGTCTTTATTGGGATCATAAATCTAAGCTCTCAGAGAAAGATGTGGGAATTAGATCCTATGATTGCTAAAACACTCTATGGAGCTCAGCTGTGTGGGCTCAGAGGCAATAACTTCAAAAGGGGAGAGAGATAGGGTGTGTGTTTGGAATCCTGACAGTGGTGAATTGAAGATTTCAGAGCCAAGATGCAGCTGTGGAAACCAACTCCAGAATTTTACATTAGGATAAAGGGGGTGGATTTCTCTTGGGGTGGAAATAATATTTAACTTAACAATATGTATTTGGAATATGTCAATCTTCCTTCATGAAATGTACAAACTCATTGATGAATGTTTTTCATCATTAAACTCTTTCATAATGAAGTTTTTACATAATAAGTCTCTTTAATAAATAAGTTGATCCATTATTTGTATTCATACAAGAAGGTAAATTCTTTTTTTTTTTTTTAATATGTCTTTATTGATTTTAGAGAGAGGAAAGGAGAGGGAGAGAGAGAGACAGAAACATCAATGATGAGAGAGTCATTGATCAAGCCCACAACCCGGGCATGTGCCCTGACCGGGAATCAAACCCCGATCACCTGGATCCTAGCTCGACGCTCAACCGCTGAGCCATGCCTGGCCGGGCCAAGAAGGTAAATTTTTAAAAGGACAGCACAGTTAGTTTAATATTAGTTTATATATATTGCTATTCAGAATAAAGACAACTAGATGAAGAATACTGTCTGATCACTGGGTCTTATTTGAAAAACACAACATGGAAACTTGGGTGATGTTAATGGAACTATCTAAAAATCAGTTGAAGGGAATTACTTGCAACTAGGCATTTCTTTTCCTGAAGGAATGTCTGTGATGTCTCACATTAGATAGGCTGAAGTGGGGAGGTGAGAGTGTAGTTATTGTGGGTGAAAAGCTCAGGATATGCTTAGAACCAAATTTTTAGGATCTCATTAGGAAGGGCTCAAAAAACAGCAAGATCAGTAACTTTCTAGACAATGATTAGAGTTGCTTTGGAAGTTGAGCAAAAGATAGTTTTCCTTAAGGAAACTAGGTCTTCATCGACTGGAACTCTTGGCAGTCAAGCAAGCTAAAATCAGTATCTTTGAGAAAGTTATTAAGTATAAATTTTCATATTTTTGCAATGAAATAATATCTGCATTATAGGTGGTAGGATTTAAATAAGAAAATATTGCCCATGGCTTGCACATATACGTGCACACACACAGCCACACACACCCTGGATATAGTACAAGTTTAAAACATTATAGTTTGTCAGGTTCCCAAGATATAGTATCTATGTCAAATGATTACCAAAGTTAGCCCCTTTCGAATTAGAGGACAAGCTCAACTTTGGGGATAACATGTGAACCCAAGCACCTGTAGCCTCTGTAAGCCTGTCCTCTCTCTTTTCTCTGAGGGCAAAACTGGGATCCTGTTGTGATTGAAGGACCTTGTCTCTATACCTACAATCCTAAATGCTTTGGGACACCTGGTTGGAAGTTGCATTCTTTTTTCAATTCTGACAGGTTAAAAGACTGTACCTTTCCTTTTTCACAGCTAGCACAAGGGCTGATGTCAGGGTTTTTTGAGGGAGGATGGTGATTCTCATCTGAGGATGAATCTGCATAAGTCATATAAGACCTTGACAGGTTGGGTGGATGACTGCAGGCCCTGTATTGTTGGTCAAGGAGTCAGTCACTGGCTCTGTTCCAGCCATCCAGGGGTCTGGCAGTTGAGGAGGTTCATGGAGTGATCTGATAAAGACCTGCAGAAGGGAAAGATTAAGTCAACCTCTTCTAGACTCATTACAGTCCCCCAAAGCTTTAATGACCTTTTTGCTTAATACTGACACAGGAAAATTTTTAGTTCATTGACCTTACAAAAAATTATGGCTCTTTGGAAAGCTTTTGTTCATGGAAACTGGCAGCACTTTCAAACACTTTAATGATGTTTATTATTCTAATAGCACCTGTCCTTTACCCTGACTGCATACTCCAAAAAAAAGTTAAAGAGGCAATTATTCATTTTACATCCTGATGTTTTCTTAAGACCACAGCTGTGGCCACTTCAGTGTTCAGCAAAGTATTTCTTTGATGAGTGACTTAGGGAGGGGTGGAAAGTGGAATGGAAGAGATTACTGGAAAGTCTTTAACACTGGGGAGCAGTCTCTCCCTATTTGACTCCAAGGAATTCCCACTCATGGAATCTGGCCTATCATAAAAAATTTTCTGTACTTTATCCAACTTAATAAGTCACATCAACAAATATGGTGAATGAGGACTGTTTTTCACACTACAGAACAAGCAATATAGCCTTCCTAGTTGAAGCTCTGAAAGGGGAGGAATCAGTCCTGTTTTCTCCTGTGGGACATAGTCTTCTATCTTAGCTGACTGGATCCTCTTGTTCATGACTCCTCCTGTAGTTCTCTCAAACAGTGACAGTGTCAACATCCCCACAGACAGCTACTTCTTCCGTAACTCCACTTATGTTCAACTTGAATTTCACTGGAAGCTTTATCAATTTTTGTTTCTTTGTTGCACTTTCATCTTTGTTGCACTTGATCTCTAAGCCATTATTCTTCTTTGATTATGCATTGTTTCTAATATTATGTAGGGTTATCACTGGAAGACAAGGAGGCAACACAACTACATGTCTGTGTGTGAACTGAGTAACAGATGTGTGGTGGCCAATCACTGATAGACTTTGAAAGATGTGATGTGATTGGCCACTGGTCATGTGTTTCTGTTATGAATGTAATGTTTTGTGTATTGTATGTCTGAAGTTCACACAAATGTATTGTGGTAACTAAAATCTAAATTGTGTTGTTGGGGGACTGATATCATTTAACCAAAGTGTGGTACTTGAAATCTATGTATAATTGGATCTGTGCATAGCAAGAATGGCCTGATTACTACTAGGACAGTTTTCTGACTTTTTTTTTCTTTGGTGTCTCTAATCCATCTGATAGTCACTGGTTAAGGTGTTCCTCTAGGATGACTATTGTCTTATTCATCATTTAACCAAGGACCTCACAGAGTCTTACATGCAGTTTTCACCCCAACCTAGGTGTAATGTAGTTATAACCATCTTCCTGGTTGACTTAAGCAGCTAGACTTACATTCTGAGATTTCATCTCTATTAAGCCCCAGGGGTAACAGCTGTTCCTGAACCTTGCTGCAGGGTTAGAGAATTGAGGCCGCTCTGGTAACTTCTATAGAAAGTGAAGTAGAAGACTATGGGCCTTTGTTAAACCTGGACTTTCTGGGTATAATGTCTGAGTGATATCCCAGTAAGGTGGATCTTAAGAGCTGTCCCTTTTGTTTCTTTGGCTTTCTCCACAAGACTAGCTCTCCAAATACCCACAAGACTGTAAGAGTAACTGTTGTGATCCCAAGTGGGAAGCCAGTGGTTAGGCTTCTTAAACTTGTTGTTTTGTAGGTGACAACAACAGAGGCACTTCTGCCTGGTGTTTTGTCTGCTCTCTGAGACTAGGAAGAGTAATGCTGCCTTATTTACTCAAGGTACCCTTCTCCCTTGTATTGCTGCAGTGAGATGCCAATACCTCCTTCTTCATAGTCTCTCTTTTGGTTCCTAGCAAATAGGACAATATCCCTGAAATTTTCTTTGTATATACCACAAAAAAACCTCTAAAGAATAAGAGGTGAGTAGGAAGAAAATTTTTCTTCTTATTTGGATCCCCCAGAAGAAAACCTGTAGAATCAAGCTGGGCAGACTTTTGTGACTATCTCAGCCAATAGAGTATAATGGAAGTGATGCCACATGCCTTTTGAGATTAGATAATGAGAACACTTTGCACTTTTGCCTTGTCTTTTTAGGACACTTATTCTTAGAACCTAGAGGCTATGTATTCTATGAGGAAGCCTAAGCTAGTCCACACAAGGAGGCAATGCATAGGTGATTTGGCCAGTAATCCAGCTGATGTCTCAGCCAATAACCAGCATCAACTACCAGGTATGTGAGTGAAGATGCATCCAAATGATTCCTATGCTCAGCTGTTGTCATCCCAGTCTTAGAGTCTTCCCTTTAATGCCCTAGGCATGGTGTAGCAGACATAAGCAGTCCAGTCTGTGTCCAGACCAAATTCCTGACCGATGAAATCTATGAATAATTTTTTTAATTTTTAATTCAATTGTATGCCAATGAATTTGTGCAATAGTAACTAGAACAGAAATGCTTAACTCTTTGAAGACATTTAAATTGTCTGAGTGGTTAGATAAGTGAATTTATCTTTTATTATGTATACTTTCTAACATGCACAATGCACATGGGTAACTTCTGTGGGCAATAAGGACATAGAGAAGTGGCTGATTAGATGTGGATGAGAGAGGAAAGTGTCTAGGATGCCACACAGATTTTATGTCCTTGAATTCTAGTGAAGAGGCTGTTCTAAATTAATTGTTCCCCATATCTCATCCATATAAAGGACACTGGTAGCACATTACTTCTTGTTGAAGTGTTGCATTAAGTAACTTTTTAGAAGTAGCCCCCAAACTATAATAAAATGTGATGTGATCATTTCCCACCCTCACCAAATACTGACAAGATGTAAAAATCTCCTTATCCCTTGCAGCAAGATGGTTAATCTTGGGAGAGATGCATCTCAATTCTATATACCTCACTTAGCAGACCAGCTTTCATGTTCCCCATCTCCTCATCTCCTGATTTTGTGCTTGAACTAATACACTTCAGTTTTAGGAAATTTCTGACAAAAATAAAATAAGCCAGCTAGACAGTTGTGGCCCTTAGAAGAATAAGAGGCAGCCTGAATAATAAGGATCAATTTGATGCACCAATAATGACTCTCAGAAGGAGAAGCTAAAAAAGCATTCTCATTTACCATTGCAACAAACACATTTAGATACTTAGGAATAAACTTAACCAAAAAGGTAAATGATCTGTACTTGGAAAACTACAGGACATTGCAAAAAGAGATAGAGGAAGATATAAACAAGTGGAAGAATATATCATGTTCATGGATTGGAAAAATTAACATCATTAAAATGTCCATACTACCCAAAGTAATCTATAAATTCAATGAAATCCTTACAAAAATACCAACTGCATATTTTACAGATCTAGAACAAACACTTCAAAAATTTATATGGAACCAAAAAAGACCCTGAATAGCCACGGCAATGTTGAGAAAAGAGAACAAAGTTGAAGGGATCACAGTACCAGATATCAAGTTATACTACAAAGCCACTGTAATCAAAACAGCCTGGTACTGGCACAAGAACAGGCATATAAGTCAGTGGAACAGAACAGAGAACCCAGAAATCAACCCATGCCATTATGGTCAATTAATATTTAACAAAGGAGGCAAGAACATACAATGGAGTAAAGACAGTATCTTCAATAAATAGTGTTGAGAAAATTGGACAGGTACACGCAAAAAAAATGAAACTAGACCATCAACTTATACCATGCACAAGAATAAAATCAAAATGGATAAAAGACTTACATGTAAGATGTGAAACCCAGAAGAAACCATAGGCAGCAAAACCTAAGATATCTCTCATAGTAATATGTTTGCCGATGCATCTCCTAGGGCAAGTGAAAGAAAAGAGAAAATAAACAAATGGGACTATATCAAAATAAAAAGCTTTTGCACAGCAAAAGAAACCATGAACAAAATGAAAAGGGAGCCCACTGTATAAGAGAACCTTTTGCCAGTGATACATCTGGTAAAGGGTTAATATCCAATATATACAAACAACTCATACAACTTAACAAAAGGAAGACAAACCTTCCAATTAAAAAATGGTCAAAGCACTTAAATAGACACTTCTCCAAAGAGGACACAAAGATGAGTAAGAGACATATGAAAAAATGCTCAAAGTCACTAATCATCAGAGAGATGCAAATTAAAACCACAATGAGATATCATTTCACACTTGTCAGAATGGCTACCATCAACAACTCAGCAAATGACATGTGTTGGCCTGGATGTGGAGAAAAGGGAATCCTAGTACACTGCTGGTGGGAATGCAAACTGGTGCAGCCACTATGGAGTTTCCTCAAGAAATTAAATATGAAACTGCCTTTTTACCCAGTGACACCACTTCTAGGAATATATCCTAAGAAACCAAAAATACCAATCAGAAAGAACTTACGCACTCTTACGTTCATAGCGGCACAATTTACAATAGCTAAGATCTGGAAACAGCCCAAGTGCTCAACAGTAGATGAGTGGATAAAAAAGCTGTGGCACGTTTACACCATGGAATACTATGCAGCTGTAAAAAAAGAAGGATCTCTCATCCTTTGGAACAGCATGGAGGGAACAAAAGAGTATTATGCTAAGTGAAATAAGCCAGTCGGAGAAAGACAAATATCACATGATCTCACTTATACGTGGGATCTAATGATCAAAATAAACTGATGAACAAAATAGATCCAGAGACATAGAAACATGGAAGAGACTGAGGGATCTCAGAGGGAAGGTGGGGATGAGGGAGTGGTTGGGGAGAGATTAATTAATGAAACGTGTATGTCTATAAGCATAACCATGGACATAGACATTGGTATGGGGAAGGCCTGGGTGTGGGGTGGAAGGGATCGATGGGGGAAAAAAGAGGACATCTGTAATACTTTCAACACTAAAGATTAAAAAAAAAAAAAAGAGGATCTGTTTGACCACCAGTTCACCAAAGAAAGACAAAACATTAGCATCCATTGGTTGCATAAGAGCCTGTGCCAGGAATTGCTTGTTTTAACTAATTGAACTCAGTATATCATTGCAACTAAGCAAATCTAAGTTCATCATTTATTCTTAGAAAGTGAGTATAATTTACTCTTCCATCTTCTGGAGAATAAAAGCATTTACCATCTCCAAAATGAATGGATCTGGGTTGGGAGGCTCTGCAGCTCCCAACGTCAGCAAAAAGTAAATTCTATAGGCAAGTGTCTCAACCATTAGATCTTTAAGATTGTATTCTGGTGGTATACAAAGAGAAAAAAGTAGAATTTCACCTGTGGAATAAACAATGGGCAAAATGTTTTCTTTCCATCTTCTTGTAATCTTAAAGGTGATAGTCTCTTCAAACTTTAAAAGTTTCTATCTTTACCAGTTGGGAACAGAATAGTTGGAGATTGAAGCAAACAGTGACCACGAGGCCCTTGGAGGGATAAAAAAGTGAAAATAACCAAAATTACATCTTTGTTACATGAGTGGCTCAAAACAGAAAGCTTCATGCAAGGTTTTTGTTGTTGTTGTTGTTTTTGTCTTGGCAGCAAGTGTTTCCCTTACACCATTGAATGTCATTGCAATCACATGGTGTCAATAACAAATGAATTATGGCCAGAGCATCTAAAATCTGTTCTTACAGACTTTAGATCTGAATTCTCCTTGCAAATCTCAAAAGCATGCTCATTCTGAACTCTGGCCAGTTTTTTGACCTTTCTGTTGACCTGAAGGGGTTACGTAGCTGAGGTAAGACTCAAACTAATGCCTGGAACATCCCTCAAAGTGGCCAAAACATTTTCTTTATGACTGTGATGCAATTTCCAAATCTCATTGCTTTCTGTTGCAGAACTTTCTAGGCTATTGAATTCTACAGTGTATCTCAGTATAATTTCCAAATTCTGACTTGAGACTTGAGTTAGTTTTTTTTTTTTTTAAATGGACTAAACACATTGCCAATTGATAGCATCATGCTGCATCTACTGAATTAGATTTTGGTGCCTGAGGCCAGACATGGGAGTCTATGTCTATTTTCTACACCATTTTAATTGGTCTTTGTAGCCAGCATGGTCACGACATAAAAGCCTTTACTAAGGTGGTAGGAATGAAGAAAATAAAATAATGAAAGAACTTGATGACAGTGAATATAAGTTGTAGGGGGAAAGGAAACAAAGTTGATTAAGTCTCCTGAATAACTGGGCTAAGATAAAGCTTTGTAAATGTCCCTTCTCTTACTTTAGCAACCTGTTACAATGAAAGACAATCCACTTTTGCCCAGCCAGTGTGGCTCAGTTGACTGGGCATAATCTTGTGCACCAGAAGGTTTCTGGCTTGATTCCCGGTGAGGGCACATGCCCAAGTTGCAGGCTCTATCCCTGGGAGGGGGGTGCAGAAGGCAACTGATCAGTGTTACACTCTCACATCAATGCTTCTCTCTCTCTAAAAAAATAAAAAGAAAGAAAAATCAATAAATTATTCTAAAAAAAAAAAAGACAAACCACTTTTCATTTATATGAAAAAATAATGTATTTTTGTGAGACTAAACATTAGAATTGAACATAAACTATTTGTCACTGATATGATTTTCAGAAAATGAAAAAGCAAGCAATGAGTTCAGGGAGAGAGAAATGATAATACAAAACTCATTTCTTACAACAAGGAAATAAAGAATTTTGTAACTGTGTGGTGATGAAAGTTAATTAAACTTATTATGGCAATAATTTCACTATATATTATATATATTATATATAATCCTTATATTGTACCTAAAACTAATATAATGTTATATGTCAATTATATTACAATTTTAAAAGTATTTTAAAATAAAATAATACAAAACTCAAGAGCATTATCATAAACCAGCCTTAACGAAATTGAAATTTTAAAGATAAAAAGTTCCACTTCATACTGACAACTCTAAAATATCTTAGTATACACTTAGAAAAAAATAACCACATGGATAAATCCATAAAGTGATACTTAGGCTATAAGACTTAACTAAATGGGGGAAAAAAACCCATCTGACTAAATGAGACTATCCAATATAATTATATGTTAATTATCCCAGTCTCCTGCAACTTAAATATGTTTAATACATTTTTAATCAAATTATCAACTTTATATTTTTGGGATTTGAGTACTTGACTAAATTTCTTCTAGAAGAGTAATTTGTGTAGGGATATCTTAAATTTTGTAAGAATGATGAAAATTTGTCCTAGAACATACCAAAAAATATAAAGCTAACCAAAACAAAATGAAAAGATAAACCACATGTAAATATTGGTTAAAATAATTATTAAGAGCTTTTAAAATGGAAAAGTGGGCAAAGCATTTGAACAGAAAAGTCACAAATGAAGAAAAAAATACACTCTTCAAATGAAAATTTGCTCAACTTCCCTCAACAAAGATATGAAAAAGAAAATTAGAGCTTGGTCATTGGTTCTTTTGTTTTGTTTTGTTTTTATTGTTTCTTTTTTTAAATGTAAGGGCAATTTGACACCCAATGTACTTAGGGACAAAATGTCACTCATTATGTAAGTGGTAATGCAATTAATACAACAGTTTGGAAGAACATTTTACATCTACATTTCAAAATGTTTTAAATTTTGACCTAACAATTCCACCTGTGGTGATTTTTTCTACAAAATAGACATCTAAAATTATAAAGATATATAAAAAGATGTTCACTGCTATATGGTATGTAAAATAAAAATTGGAAACTAACTCGTATAAGTTGTAATTTATTTTAGTTATAAGTGGCAGAAAAACAATTGTAGCTCAAATAAGATGCACACTTATTTTTCTCTCCTATAAAATCACAGGTAAGCAATCTAGGGTAGATGTATGACTTGATTTTATCAGGGTCCAAGCTACTTATGTCTTGTGACACCACTGTATTGGCCTCAACCTCATGGATACAAGATGGCAGCATGTGCTCATAGTCTGCAGGATGGAAGAATGGAGGTAGAAGGGCAGAGGGACAGGCATACTATCTTTTAGGGAGTATCCCTGAATCTTCTATGTGATGCTTCTAATTACATTCTATTGTCCGGAACTGAATCACATTATTTTATGTACTTGTAAGGGAGATTGGAAAATGCAGTGTTTATCCTGGGTAACTATGAGCCTAGTTAAAAACGTGCAAGGGCCTGGCCGGGCTTCACTCGGAGTTTGAGCACTGATTTAGGATCCAGGGAATTGTGGTCCAGTTTCTGGTCAGGGCACATGCCAGGGTTCTGGGCTTGATCCCTGGTTGGGGGCATGCAGGAGGCAGCCAATGACAACTCTCTCATCCTTGATGTTTCTATCTCTCTCTTTCTCTCCCTCTCCCTTCCTCTCTCTAAAATTAATAAATATATATGTATTTTTAAATGTGAAAGGACTATTATCATATACAGAAGGCAGAATGGATTTCAGGGAACAATTAGCAGTCTCTGCTACACAACTGAGTGACCAATAGCAGGGAAATATGTTATAGAACATCACACAGTTGAATGTTATGCAGTTGGAATAAATTAAAGCAGTTCTACATGGATTTGCATGGAAAGTTATTATAGAACAGGATGCTTGAGAAATGTCTGTATAAGCTCACCAAAGGACATTTTTAAATGCTTATTTATGCATTATTCAAAATAGCCCCAAATAGAAAATGCTACAAAAATCCACTGATAGTATAGAATGGATAAAGTGTGGCAGTTTACATAGTAAAATGCTATAGGTAATGGGAATAAAGTGTTGCCATATGCAACAATATGGATGATTCTTAAAACACAATGTTGAACAAAAGAAGCAAGGTACATAACACATAATGTATATGCACTTAGCTTCTAAGTTCAAAAACAGATAAAAGTAACCCATAGAAAGCAGGGTAAAGTCCCCTTTAAGGGATGATAGCCACAGTAAAGGAACATGAGGAAGACTTCTAAGTTGCTAGAAATGTTCTATTTCTTGAACTGGGTGCTGGTTATTTAGGGATGTTCATTTTGTGAAAGTTCATCAAACTGCACAATTACATTTGTGCAATTTTAGTATGCATGTTACATTTCAGTAAGATTTTTAAAAAGCATATGTATATTTGTACATATGTAAAAAAAAAAACTGGAAGTGAATATGCCATGTTCAATTAGGAGTCAGCAAACTTTTTCTATAAAAGGTCAGCTGTTAAATATTTTAGGCATTGCTAGCCATACAGTCTTTATTACAACTACTCAGCTTCACTCTTATAGTGCAAAAGCAGCCCTAGACAATACAGAAATGAATGGGTGTGGCTTGTTCCAACAAAATTTATTTGCAAAAACAGATGACAGGCTGTAGTTTGCCAGCCCCTGTGCCAAGCTGTTTATAGTAGTTACCTCTGGGGCTAGGATTGAGGGGTAGGATACTTTTTACTCTTTAGATGTTTCTGTAATGTCTAATATTTTATAATCAGCATTTTATTAAAGCACCTACTTTTATTAAAAGCTCATTGTTACAAATGTTTCCCTGAAACAAACAAACAAACAAAAAACTGGATCTAAGAGCAATCAAGGGACATCTCAAGGTAACGATACAAATGTGATGCAAATAAGCATATTATCTGCCACCTAACAACAGATTTTATTGCCAATTAGTTAGGATTAACATCTGTTAATAATAAAAAATCTATTAACCAAGATTCTTTATCTACACTTGTAATTTTCCATTTAAACAGATATTAACCATCACACCCATAGAGTCAGATTTCCATGTTAAAACAAGAAATTTGTTGCTTTTTCTTTGCATATGGAGCATGTATTTTGATGGAGGTATAAGCATGCCACAGCATGAATGTGAATATGCAAAGGAAAACTATGATTCATGGGCTAGAAAAGAATTCACAAATAAGCCGACAATTACTTTTGAACTTTATTAAGATAAATTCCAATTGTTTTGTCTTATTAATAGGAAAATACATGTAAGCCAATGTCCATGGTTTCTAAGTATTTAAAACCCAATTGTAGACCCAAGATATACACAAACAACATTAACTTTAGACATTCTGTGCCTCTTATTTTGGCAGATATATGCAAGCATTATTAAAAAACAAAACAAAACAAAGAAACAAGAAAGAAAAAATATTGTGGCTGAATGTAGAAAATCCAACTTTTCAAAGAAGCAGAATAGATTTGGCAAAGGGCATAAGAAACCCAGACTCAGAGAACAAAGTTCCAAATGAACACGATCTGCTCAAAGGACAGCAAAACCAGTTTGCTTTGGGGGAAAGCCAGTTTAAAGACTGTAAGCTTTCTCCAGAGTTCAGTGGGAGATTGAGCAAGCAATTGATGAGTTCTTAAGAAGAATTTTGAGAATGTGTGTACAGCTCATGACCTTTTCCCTCACTTCCTTCCAAATAACTAGTTCGCCAGCTGCAAAAATTTAGTCTAGGATCTTAAGGCTGAACCCTAAGACTGGACATTCCAATTAGAATAATGACAATACAAATAGCTAGATAGGACAGATAGTTATTTTCCATGTCTAAATGAACACTGCTTTTAGCAAAACTGTCCTTAAAAAGGCAATAGTCCATGCTAATGTTGTATGTTTGTTTTGAGGTTAGTCTCTTGTCTCTGACAAAATTTCATTGGAGTTCAAATCTTAAGAACTCCCAACAGAAGGTCAGATCTCTAGCAAAAACATTCTTCTAGAAAAAAAAAAAATTTTTTTTGGTTAAATTTATTGAGGTGACATTGGTTAATAGGATCATATAGGTTTCAAGTGTACATTTCTATGATACAAAATCTGTATATTGCATTGTGTGCCCACCACCCAAAGTCAAACCATCTTCTGTCACCGTATATTAGGTCCCCTTCACCCCCCACCACCCACACCCCTTTTCTCTGGTAACTACCACATTGCTGTCTATGTCCACAAATTTCAGTTTTATATCCCACATATGAGTGAAATCATATGGTTCTTATCTTTTTCTGATTGACTCATTTCACTTAACATAATATTCTCAAGGTCCATCCATGTTTGTCACAAATGGCAGTATTTCATCTTTTCTTATGGCAGAGTGGTATTTCACTGTATATATGTGTCACACCTTCATTATCCAAGTCTAAGCTTACTGGGGATAAAAGAATGGTTACTACCAAGAAACTCTAGTAGTTAAGAATGCTTCTTGGTAGTGGCCATTATTTTATCCCTAGTAAACCTAGACTCTCTGGAGGGTTCTGGACCTTGTGACTAGTGTAGAGATAGGCATAATCTTGCTGAGGTTCTCTCCTCCTCCCCAGGCTACTGGTTTTGCACGTTGTTTCTAATGCTTTCAGGGATAGTTGCCCTTTGAGAGAAGGAGAAGGTTAACCCAGGCATTATCTATACTGTTTTTCTACCTTGAACTGCTTAAAATGCCAATCATTTCTAACACCTGGAATCAGGTAAGACTCAAGTCAAGAGATTTTGGGGAGGAAGAGGTAAAGGATCTAAGAAGATCCTGTCCTCTTTCAATAATACAAAGTAGTCTTTCTTCTTGCAAGGTAAAAGTATAAAGATGAGGGTGAAAAATAAGACCCTAACTCTCTACTGAGAGGAATGAAGTCAAAGCATGGTAACAACAACAGGAAAGAGACAGCCGCTACAAAAGCAGACCATATTAAAATAAAGTGCCTTCAGCAAACAGGCATGATAGGCTCTGGAATGGCTGCAATTAAATGGGGCTGTGTACAGTAACATTTTTTTCTCCCATGAATATAATAGTTTTTCAAATGTTGAAAAAAAGAACATTTAATCTTTAAAGAGGAGGTCTTTTGGAAAGATGAGATAGTGGGAATAAGTCCAATTTGATTTATTCTCTAAACCATCTAGCCAGTTTCCAACTTCACGTGACCATGTACTGGGAACATAAGGTGATGGTTCATAATTTTATGGGGTCCCAACTTCCACCATGACCCTCACTAACCACTTAAACCTCTGGAGCTCCTGCCATCTTCATCTCCTTTTACCCAGGCTCTTTGAGGCCTAGTATTCACTAGATACATCTGCCCATTAAAGTTAGGATTGTTTCAACGATATATATATTTTCCATATATTTACTTTTAACTTAAATATAATTACATTTGAAGTGAGTTGTTATAGAAAGCATATATAGTTGGGTCATATGTTTTTAACCACTTAAATAATCTCTTTTAATTTGTACATTACACTACTTATACTTAATATAATGTTGATATTTTTATTTTGGACTGCCATTTTATTTATTTCCTGTTTGTTTTGTCATTTAAAAATTATTATTGTTTCCCATTTTCTATCTCCTTTTGGGTGTGTGAATACTTTTTTACTCTTTATAGTTGAAAATATTAGAAATTACCCTCTTCTTCTCCCTCATTGATCCCCTGCACCCTGCATCACCGCCCCCCAGGCCTTCTCCATACTAATGCCTGTGTCCATGGGTTATGCATATAAAGTCTTTGATTAATCTCTCCCAACCCATTCTCCAACCCCTGCCTTCCCTCTGAGATTCAACAGTATATTCCATGCTTCTATGTCTCTGAATCTATTTTGTTCATCTGTTTATTTTGTTCATTAGATTCCACATATGAGTGAGAGCCTGTGATACTTGTCTTTCTCTGACTGGCTTGTTTCACTTAGCATAATACTCTCCAGGTCCATCCACCCTGTCCCAAAGGGCAAGAGATCCTTCTTTTTCACAGCTGCATAGTGTTCCATGATATAAATGTCCCACAGTTTTTTTATCCACTTATCTACTGATGGCACTTGGGCTATTTCCAGATCTTAGCTATTGTTAATTGCACTGCTATGAACATAGGGGTGAATAAGTACTTTCTGATAAGTGTTTTGAATTTCTTAAGATACATCCCTAAGAATGGGTTCACTGGGTCAAAAGGCAGTTTCATATTTAAACTTTTGAGGAACCTCCATCCTATTTTCCATAGTGGCTGCACCAGTCTGCATTCCCACCAGCAGTGTGCTAATGTTCCCCTTTCTCCACATCCTGTTCAGCACTTCTCATTTGTTGATTTGTTGATGGTAGCCATTCTGACAGGTGTGAAGTGATACTTCATTGTGGTTTCAATTTGCATCTCTCTAATGATTAGCAAGGTTGAGCATTTTTCAATATGTCTCTTGGACAATCGGTATGTCCTCTTTGGAGAAGTGTCTATTTAGGTCCTTTGCCCATTTTTCAATTGGATTGCTTGTCTTATTGGTATTGAGTTGTATAAATTCTTGATATATTTTGGAAATTAACTCCTTATCAGATGTATCATTGCCAAATATATTCTCAGATTTTGATTACAGTGGCTTTGTAGTATAGTTTGATATCTGGTAAAGTGATCCCTCCAACTCTGTTCTTCTTTCTCAAGATTGCTGTGGTTATTTGGGGTCCTTTTCAGTTCCATTTAAATTTTTGGAATATTTGTTCTAGTTCTGTGAAATATGCTGTTGGTATTTTAATAAGAATTGCATTGAATCTACAGACTGCTTTGGGTAGTATGGACATTTTCATGATGTTAACTCTTCCAATCCATGAACATGGTATATTTTTTCATTTGTATCTTTTTTTCAGTTTTCTGCAGTATTCTAAGTGCAGGTCTTTTACATCTTTCATTAAATTTATTCCTACGTATCTTATTTTTTTAGTTGCAATGGTAAATGGTATTGCTTTTTCGTTTGTCTTTCTGAGAGTTCATTGTTGGTATATAAAAATGCTGTTGATTTTTGGATCTTAATTTTGTATCCTGCTACAGTGCTGAATTATTTATCAAATCTAGAAGTACTTTGGTGGAGTCTTTAGGGTTTTCTATGTACAATATCATGTCATCTGCAAATAATGACTGTTTTACTTCCTCCTTTCCAATTTGGATACTGTTTATGTTTTCTTCCTGTCTGATGGCTATGGCGAGGACTTCCAGTACTATGTTGAATAAGAGTGGTGAAAGTGGACATCCCTTTCTTGTTCCTGTTTGTAATGGAAATGGTTTTAGTTTTTGCCCATTGAGTATGATGTTGGCTGTAGGTTTGTAATATATGGCCTTTATTATGTTGAGGTATGATCTCTCTATTCCCACTTTGCTGAGAGTTTTTATCAGAAATGGGTGCTGGATTTTGTTGAATGCTTTTTCCTTATCTATGGATATGATCATGTGATTTTTGTCTTTCAGTTTGTTTATGTGATGTTTCATATTAATTGATTTGCAGATATTGTACCAGCCTTGCATCCCTGGAATAAATCCCCCTTGGTCATAGTATATGATCTTTTTAATATATTGCTGGATCCAATTTACTAATGTTTTGTTGAGAATTTTAACATCTATGTTCAAGGATATTGATCTGTAATTTTCTTTATTTGTAGTGTCTTTACCTGGTTTTGCAATTAAGAAAATACTGGCCTCATAAAAAGAGCTTGACAAACAATTAGTTACCTACAAGGGAACACCCAGATGATTTTCAGCTGATTTCTCAATAGAAACTTTGCAGGCCAGAAGGGAGTGGTAAGGAATATTCAAAGTGATGAAAAGCAAGAACCTACAACCACGATTACTCTACACAGCAAAGCTATCACTTAGAACTGAAGGCCAGATAAAGAGCTTCACAGATAAGAAAAAGCTAAATGAGTTCATCACCACCAAATCAGTATTACATGAAATGTTGAAGGGTCTTTTCTAAGAAGAAACTAATGAACAAAATAACTTGACAAACAGATTAGACTCAGAGACACTGAAACATGTAACAGGTGGTTATATATCAGAGGGAAGAGGGCAGGGGGTAGGGCCTGGGTAGGGGGTGTGAGTGAGGTGGAGAGGGGTCAATGGGGGAAAAATGGGATACCTGTTATATTTTTAACAATAAAGATAAATTAAAAAAAAAAAAGAGCTTTGGAGTCTTCTCTTATCTTGAATTTTCTGGAATAGTTTGAGGAGAATAGGTGTTAATTCCTCTTGGAATGTTTGGTAAAATTCATCTGTAAAACCATCTGATCCCAGACTCTTGTTTGCTGGGAATGTTTTGATTACTGCTTCAATTTCATCCATTGTTATTGGCCTATTCAGGTTTTCTGAGTCTTCCTAATTCAGTTTTGGAAAATTTTATGTTTCTAGCAATTTGTTTTTTTCCCCCAGCTTGTCCAGTTTGTTGGCATATAGTTGCTCATTGTATTTTCTTACAATCCTTTGTATGTTTGTGGTGTCAGTTATATCACCACTTTCATTTCTGATTTTATTTATTTTGGTCCTCTGTTTCTTGGTGAGTCTGGCTAAAGGTTCATCAATCTTATTTATCTTTTCAAGAATCAACTCTTGGTTTCTTTAATCTTTTGTATTTTTTTTAGTTTCTATTTTATTTATTTCTGCTCTGATCTTTATTATTTACTTCCTTCCACTTCCTTTAGGTTTTTCTTGCTGTTTTCTTCCTAATTCTTTCAGTTTTAGTGTTAGATGGTTTTGTAGAGCTTTTTCTTGTTTCTTGAGGTATGCCGTAAGACTATGAACTTTCCTTTCAGGACTGCTTGTGCTATGTCTTAGAGTTTTGGTTGTTTTTTGTTCATTTTCATTGGTTTCCAGGAAATTTTTGATTTCTTCCTTGATCTTGTTGGTGGCCCATTTATTGTTTAATAACATGCTATTTAGCCTCCATGGGTTTGAATATTTTTGAATTTTTGTCGTATTTTATTTCTAGTTTTATGCCACTGTGATCTTAGAAGATGCTTGATATAATTTCAATTTCTTGAATTTATAGACACTTGTTTTGTGCCTTAACATGTGATGTAAATTTGAGAATGTTCCATGTGCACTTGAGAAGAATGTATATTCTGCTGCTTTGGGATGAAATGTTCTGTAAATGTCAATTAAATCCATGTAATCTAATGTGTCATTTAAGGTCTCTCTTTCCTTGTTAATTTTTTGTCTGGGTGATCTATCCACTGATGACAGTAGGGTGTTAAAGTCCCTCACTATGATTGCATTGCTGTCGATGTCCCCCTTATATTCCACCAAGAATGTATTCATTTATTTGGGTGCTCCTATATTGGGTGCATACATGTTTATAAGGGTTATATCTTCCTGTTGGATCAATCGCTTTAGTATTCTGTAGTGACTTTCTTTGTCTTTTGTTATGGTATTTATTTTGAAGTCTATTTTGTCAAAAATAAATATTGCTACTCCAGTTTATTTTTCATTTCCAATTGCTTGGAATATTTTTAAACATCCCTTCACTTTCTGCCTGTGTGAATCTTTTTTTTGATGTGGGTCTCTTGTAGATAGCATATATATGGCTCATGTTTTCTTATCCATTCAGATATCCCATGTCTTTTAATTGAAGCATTTATTCCATTTATATTTAAGATTATTGTTGATATATACTTATTTAATGCCATTTTTTCCTTTTATGCCTATGTTCCTTTCTCTCAATATTTCTTCTTAAAGCAGCCCTTTTAGTATTTCTTGCAATGCTTGTTTGGTGGTACTGAACTCCATTAGCCTTCTTTTGTCTGGGAAGCTCTTTATTTCACCATCTATTTTGAATGATAGCTGCATGATAGAGCAGTCTGATTATAAGTTCTTGCTTTTCATTACTTTAAAAACTTCATGCCAATCCCTTCTGGCTTGAAGTGTTTCTGTTGAGAAATCTGCTCAGAGCCTTATGGGGGCTCCCTTGTAGGTCACTGATTGTCTCTTTCTTGAGGCCCTTAAGATTCTCTCTTTGTCTTTGACATTTGCCGTTTTAATTATGATGTGTCTCGGAGTGGGTCTCTTTGGGTTCTTCTTGTTTGGAACCCTCTATGCTTCTTGAACTTGTGTGGCTTTCACCTCCAACAGCTTAGAAAAGTTTTCTCTCATTATTTCTTCCAACAGGTTCTCTATCACTTGCTCACTTTTCTTCCCCTCTGGCACCCTTATAATGTGGATGTTTGTTCATTTCATGTTGTTCCAAATTTCTCTTAAACCTACCTCGCTTTTTAGTATTTTTTCTTTTTGCTGTTCTGACTGAGTAGGCTTTTGTACCTTATCTTCTAATTCACTTATTCAATCCTCTACTTCATCAAGCTTTCTTTTAATTCCTTCCAGCATATTCTTGATGTCAGACATAATATTCTTTATTTCTGCCTGGTTCATTTTCATAGTATCTATGTCTTTTTTATGTTGATGTACTTTTCACTAAGTTCTTTGTATTTCTCATTAAATTCCTGAATGCTCCCATTAAGTGTTTTGTGGTTCTCACTAATTTCCTTGAGCATCTTTATAACCATTACTCTGAATTTTATTTCTGATAACTTGCTTACCTCCATCTCATCAAGGTCTTTTTTAGTGATTATTTTTTTTTTTTTTAGTTTAGGAGTTGTTTCTTTGTCTCACCATTTTAGTGTCTCTTTGTGTTCGTATTTGTATATTAGATACATTTGCTTTCTCCCAGTGTTGTGGTGTGGGCTTTTGTAGTGAATGTCCAGTGGGGCCCAGAGGTGTGTTTTCCTTATACTTCTGAGCTGTATGCTCTAGGTGTGTCCATTTTGGGTGTTCTTTGGGCACTTCTGTCATGATTGGGTCTAGGTGGTTGTTTATCCACTTGTGGGAGGACTATCATCTCAAGCTGGCTAGCTGTGAGGGTCAGCCACAACACATTCTGGTGAACTCTTGTATAGGTGCTGACAGGGCAAAACAAAACAAAACAAAACACCACCAAACCGATAGGAAACAAACAGGAACTTACAAAATATCCTGATAATCACAATGAAAACAACCCAAGAGAAAGTAGAATTAGGAAAGCAAAGTGAGAACACAAATTCTAAAGCCAAAGAGAGAGAAAAGGATATTATTGCTAATAATAATAATAAATAAAAAAATAAAAAATAGAGAACCTATTGGGAGATAAAAGGGGCAGAGAAAGATTCTGAAAGGAAAGCAGGGCAAGCAAAAAAATAAGGGTAGAGTGTAGGAATAGGAAAGTGGTAAAGGAGAAACAGACGGGAAGACAGAGAGTGAAAGAAGGAAAAAAGTTATGCCAATGGAACAAGAAGAGATAGAAAGGTAAAGCAAGGGTAGGGATGGAGGCCAAAAAGAGATATGGAAGAAACAATAAAGTAATAAACTTAATGATTATAGTAATAATAACCCATCAATAAAGCAGAGAATATCATGAAAATCTTGATAATAAAACAACAACCCCCCCCAAAAAAAACCTCAAAAAAGAATAAGCAAAGTAAGACAAAACAAATCCAAGACAAAAATCAAAAGATTAAAAAATTATAAAAATTAAGAAAAATATTAAAAAGGTAAAAAAAAAAATTATTTCCCTCTTTTTTCTTTAAAAAAAAAAAAAAGCCAACATTGTGAGATTTGACTGGGAAGCTTATGTTGTCTGAGGCTCACTGATTTGTATGCTGATTTTGGGTCTCCTGGGAGGTACTTTTGTGTCAGCCAATGTCAGGAGTTGTCTAAGTTTGGCTCTTCGTGTCTTTATTTAACTGGTTGTTCTGAGGCTCTCTGTGGACCACCTCCACCTGTCAGCTATTTCACCTCCACCTTGTGGTTGCCTGGTCTTACTCCAGCATCTTCCAAAAAGAGAGTGTTTAGGATTCAGGCCAGCTAGTGTAGCTCTGGCTATTGATTGTGTCCTTTACTTGGAGATTTCACAGTCAGATCCTCACTGTGGGGAACTTAATCTCTGCTTTAAAGCCTGTTCCTCAGTTTCTACCATATCCTCAAATTCTAGTTCCACGTACAATGGCCTGTTGCATGTTCAGACTGAATTCAGTCTGTTGCCTTTTCTATATGGGCAGTTTCAGAGGCCTGGGCTCAGTGGGATTGATCAAAAAAGACTCTGGTGTACAAGTTTCCTGCCCAGACACAAGAAGGGATTTTAAGCATTTCTTCCAGTGCCCAAACAATAGACCCTGAGAGTCTTACTCTTGTAATGTCCAAACTGTGCCCAGTGGGGGATATTTGGAGCTTCAGTGAGCTGAACCAGATCCTTTCCTGTTGGAGAAGGTGCTCCTAGCCTGTGGGAGATGTAGGCATGCTCTGTCCCTCCTTTCCTAGTTCTGGTTGTCTTATCTCACAATGTGCTCAATTTAAACTCTCCACAATGCAGGCACAAATCCCAGCTTTTTTTCGGCTGTCTGCCCAATGCAAGCCAGGAAGGTGGATGCTGTGAGGTGCCAATCAGTAATCAAAAACATATAAAGTATAAAAAACAGGCAGAAAACCTGCTTTGCAAGGATCTGGCACCCTTGTGCCTTGGATCCAAGTAGGAGGGGTTACAAAGACAGCCCCAAGCAGGAGGCGTTACGAAGACAGCCCTAAGCAGGTCTCCTGAACCGGTGATCTCAGTAAAGCTGGGGAAGCTTCTCACACTATCCCTGCTCTCTTCAGAGCAAGTCAAAAGTACCCAATCCACCCCACAGGCAGCTTGGTCCATCTCTGGCATAGGGAGTCACACCAGTAACTCTCGTCCCTCTGTGGCAGTGGGAGGGCTCTCTGCCCCTTCCCTGAGCCACACAGTTCAATTGCTTTCTGGGGCTCTGCACAATGCCTTACAGGAAAGCAGAGGTCACTGCTGGGTGCAGACCACAAGCCCCTTTCTGTTCAGAAGCCACACACTGCGGGACGGCCTTTCCTAGAGTCAGCATCTGGGGTGAATCACTCCTGCCCAGGCTGCCACCATTAGACACGTTGTTTCACTGGGAAGGTGTGGCTCCCTCCTCTCAGGCACACTGTACCCCTGGCTCCTTCTCCCTGCAGAGCATGGGCTCTCCTTTCCTCCTCCACTGCTCCAGGTTTGAGATTCCAGATTTTGGATGCCAATACACACTCCCAGGGGAGGGATCTTTTCAGCCTATAGCCTTCTGGCCTTGCAGCTCAACTCTGGCTCAGAGGGAACTTCCTCTCTCTACACCACCCCTTCTCTTACCAGTCTCTCTGATGTTTCTTTAGTGCTCCTTACTGGAAATATGTCCATCAGCTACATTTCTCTTGTTTTTTCAAACTTGTTATGTAATATTTTAGCTGTAAATCCAGTCTTTGGCTGGAAGCAAGGGCACTCTGCCTCTTTTTTAGAGTGCTGTCATCTTGCAGACTCTCAATAGTATCTGAATTTTTTTTTAGTATTCAGTTTTATCTATTGTGCTATCTACTACATCTCTTTGCATAGACTTTTTCTTAGCTAATTTAGAGATTATAATAGATATACTAAGCTTTTCACAGTCTACTTAAAATCATTAGTTTATCACATCAAGTGATAGAAACAATGCAATAATACAGGTTTTACCCTTCTCCCTTTATAGTGTAGTTATCATATATATTACATCCACCTATATTAAAAACTCCATCAGACAATATTAAAATTTTTGCTTTCAATCATCAAACATATTTTAAAAAACTTAAGGGCAGAGAAATATTCTATTATAATTACCCAGATATTTACCATTTCCTTTGCTCTTCTTTTCTTCCTGATGTTCCAAGTTTCACTGTGCTATAATTTTCCATCTATCTTTAGCAATTATTTTAATACAGGTTTGATGGGAAGGAAATCTCTTAGTTTTCTTTTATCAAAGAACCTTTTTAATTTTCATTCCTGAAAGATACTTTCACTGCATATAGATTCCTATATTTACAGTTCTTTTCTTTCAGCACTTGAAAATTGTCATGCCACTTTCTTTTGCAGTTTCTCCATGGTTTCTGATGAGAAAGCCAGTTCTTTAAATTGTTATTTCCCTGTGTGTAATGCACTTTTTTTGCTTCTGGCTACTTTCAAGATATTTTCTTTGTCTTTAGGTTACAAAAGTTGTTTATGTTGTGCCTAAGTATGGATTTTGGGGTTTATCCTGTTTGTAGTTTGCTGAACTTCTTGAATCTGTAGGTTTATGCTTTTTGCCAAATATGAAAAGTTTCTTCAAATACATTTTTTTTTCAGGTACTTTTTTTGTCCTGAATATTTCTCCTCTCTTTCTGATTCTTCAGTGACATGAATGTTACACCATTTGGTATTGTCACTTAGGTCCTTGAGGCTATGCTAATTTTCTCTTTTTAATATATAATTTTTCTTTTTTTGGTTCAACCTGGATAATTCCATTGTTCTATCATCAAGTTCACTGACTGTTCCCTCTGCCATCTCCATTTCACTACTGAGTTTATCTAGTGAGATATTTTAAAATTTATGTTATTATACTTTTAGTTCTAAGTTTTCTATTTGATTTTCTTTTATATCTTCTATTTCCTAAGATTTCCTATCTTTCTGTTCATTTTAGAGCAGTTCCTCTTACTTCCTGGTATATTTTTATAATATCTGAATTTAAGTCTTTTTCAGATAATTCCAACATTTGTGGCTTCTCCACATTGGTATCTATTGATTGTTTTTTCCCCACATGAGATGAGATTTTCCTGTTTCTTCACATGCTGGATAATTTTGGATTGTATCTTGAATATTTTGAAAATTACATTATAAAATTCTAGGTCTTGTTTAAATTCTATGGAGAAAGTTGATATTTTATTAAGCAATCAATCCATTTGGATTCATATTGCAAGGCTCAACTCATCTTCTGTGGGTGGTGGTTTCAATATCAGTTCTACTTAAAAAGACTTTGCAAAGCTATTTAGATTTGTCTTAAACGTGTGCCACCCAGTAGCCAGTGTAGGACCTGGACAGTGGTCTAACTCTTTGTTCAGTTCTTAACTGAACAACTGTTGGTGTGCTATTTAAAATCAGATCCATGTATGTGCAGCTTGGAAGTGAGCCCAGGAGTCCATAAACAAATTTACATGGTTCACTTACCAATCCTCCTCCTCCCTCTCCATGATTTACTTGTTACCTTTTGTTTTTCTGTGGTGCCCCTTCAGTTTTCCAGACAGAAATCTCAGGTTTTATTCATTAAACCTTGCTTTGCTGTACACTTTCCACAGGTTTATCTATTTTTCAGCTAAACAGTAGGAGGACAGAGAATAAAAAAAGCAACAGGAGTTCACCCCAGTCTCTTGAAACCACAGTCCTCTGATTAGAGAGAAACATTTCCTTCCCTCAGAATTTAAGCCACCTGTAAGTCTCTGCTGCTGCTGTTGTCCCTCCTCTCATTGGCATGGAGTTGTGATGTGAGAGAACCATAAAAAAATAAGTGAGTGGTTTTTCTCCATTCTCTCTGAGCACGTGGAGATCCTTTTCTCACATCTTGAGCCAAAACTCAGAGACTTCTCCTGTAGCTCTCTCTTTCTGTGCCAATGCCCACCTCTGGATGACAGGCTGACTCCAGTCCAGGCTGGGGGACACTGAAAGGAAAAAATGTTAAACTCATTATTGGTTTTGTAGTATTTCAAATTAGGGTATTCCACAATCTTCCTTCTATTCTTTACTTTCAGAATCTTCAAATTGCTCTTCCAGACATTCTGTACAGGTTTTACTGGTATATTCAGTTGGGAGGATAGAATGAAATGTACTTACTTTTCTTAGGCTATATTTTTTAATGACTAACATGACAGCATAATAACAAAAACGAAGTGAACAAGGTTGCACACTTTAGTTCTATGTGTTAAAACTATTCCAGGGTCTTGCCTTCTGTATCACAAGTGGTAGCAAAAGCCAGATCTAGATCTCCTAATTCTATAGAGCAGTAGAATTCCCAATAAAAGCCATCATTAATTACTCAGGTTAGCTTATGTAGCTTACTTGCTTAGCTTTCCTAACCAGTTTAGTCTTACTTTGGATCTGTTCTCTCCTGGGCATTTTCACACACCAGAAATTATTTAATAATCACAACTCCCTGATTAGGTGGTGGAAATTATCTTTAGATTAAGTGACTTGCTTATTAAGTGACCTGTTAAGTGACAAATGCTGCCAGATGGTGGGGGTTTGGGGTGACTGGCCTCCTGAGTGGAAATCTGCCAGGAACTAATGGAAGTAGTAGCATAATTAAGCATTTTCTCACTTACTGAATGAAGTGGGATTTAGTTGTTGGCATTTATTTTTCATAGTCATGGGCTACCCATATGCTGCAAGCAGTACACATGGATAGAGAACTAACTAGGTTAGAATTCACTGACCTTCAGCATTCCAACTTTTCCTGAGACTTCTAGACACTAAACTCTCCATTTCTGCTAGTGTCTCTCTGCCCTTAGCTTGATCTGAATTTTTAGGTGGTTTATTTCTCTGGCACTAAATGTTACTCAATACTTAGCATTTTTCCATGATTATTTGGGTTTAAGGTTTAGTAATAAAAAACAACTCTAGGTTACAATTAGGTGCTTACAAAAACATTAAAAGTCTAAAGTAGCAAAAGCCACAGGTTTTAGGTTTAGAGCTATAGAAAGACAAGAGTTGCTGCCACCCAGAGTCAGCAATCCCCTGCAGATTTGAGAACTCCTTCACAGTATCCTGGAAAGTGAATGTCATTAAAATGCATAAACTGCTACAAAAACTCATACTTACCTTGGCTACTGTAAATAACGCTGCAATGAATATAGAGGTACATATATCTTTATGAATAAATGTTTTCCAATTTTTTAGATAAGTAAGGACCAAATATATGGTAATGGAACGAGACTAAATTTTGGTTAGTGAGCACACAATGAAACATACAGATGATGTATGTTAGAATTGTACACTTGAAACTTATATAGTATTACTAACCAATGTCACCCCAATAAATATAATTTTTTAAAAAGCTCACACCTGGAAAATTCACACCCCCACCCACTGTCACACAAAAATGATGGCCTCTGCCCCTTCTCTGTTTCAAGTCTTGTAAAAGTGGATCTTGTTGGTGGAACCCTGAACAAATTCAAAGCCTTATAGGCAAGGGAGCTTAGGAACAATAGCTCCCAGGATTCTGGCCCGACGAATACAAGAGACCTGAAGTGGGTATGAAGAATAATGAGTGCCAGCATTAATATTTAGTGAACTAATAATGTTTAATTTCAATGAAGAAAAAAAACAAAACATTTTTCATCTGGCAAGTCAGGCCTTGGTTGGTGCTCATCTCTTGTGAAATAGAATTTCATTAGTCATAACACATTCAATAATCATATAGATGCGTCGTTAAGCTCTGATTTTGCACATTCTCTGGGGCAACTGAAAACAAATAATGGACTGCCTCAATCAAAATTAATGTTTGGTGTAAAAAATTCAATGACCTTCACAGTTAAGATTTTTTATTACCAGGAGGAGATGGATGTAGCATTCTGTTGTTGGTGTTGAAAAATCTACCTGCTACAAATTGTAGAAATCCCTGAACCACAAGGAGTCTATACTTTGAGTAAAATTTCTGGGAAACATCTGAACTCACCATGAATTAATGATATTTGTATTAAACATTGTTACTTAAAATTGGTTAGAAAATCAAATGTATCCAAAATTCAAAAATTATGTTTATTGTAGAATTGCCATAAAGATAGCATGATGTGTGTAGTTTTATTCTGGAAAATGAAGCATTTTTTTAATTTAAAAAATCTAGGCAAAATTAAAATATATTTTAGCTTATGAGTATTTTATTTCTACAGTTGTACACATTCCAATGGTTCTGTTTTGAGTAACAATCATTTCACACTTGAATTTAACCACTTAAAAATCTATCATTAGTGGATTCCAAAGTGGCTATAGAGTAAGTGGAAGCTACATTCACCTGCTCACCTCAAATCAAATTTACAGCTAAATTATAGAACAATCAGCTTGAATAACCAACTGAAGGCTGGCTGAACTGAGATATTATAACTTAAGATTTACAGAAGAAGCCACATAGAGACTAATAAAAGGCAAATATCTAGAAAGGGCTAGTCCCACACCCTCAGCTGTAGTGGCTGAGAAGCTGGAAGGATATCATGGCTGTAAAACTCTCTTTCCATGGGAGCCTGGGTTCTCCATGACATGTAGGGATCCCCTGCCCAGAGCAACAGAATTGGGAAGATGAGACAGCATAGAAAAATCAGTGGGGATTCAGTCTGCCTGAGAGAACAAGGTGCCACCTTGCCAGGAATGAGCATTCCTATTGCTACAGAACCTGCCTGGGGAGTACACTCCCAGGTCCCCAACTGCTGGTGAGGCCACTCTGCCATACTCATTAGGTCCTACAGAGGGGTCTATTTCTGCACCAAGCAGTGATTTGGGGCCTCCTTTTTCTGGGGAGGCTTCTGACAGAGACTCAGACAGTGTCTAAACTATATGTCTTTGGAAAGAGGGCCAGTCTCCTCCACATCAAGTGCAGAGCTGGCACCCCTGCCCCACCCCTCCTGAATCACTTAGCCAGCCTTGTCCTGCTGAGTTCAGCCTCATAGGGAGATCCGAGAGCTGTGCAGAGTTGGGACTTTCGAATAGTGTCTCTGGTGAAGTTTTGTCCTGGAACCAGGCAGGTGGGCACAGAGATGTGTGGCTACATCACAAGGGGCAAATCTTATCTCCCCTGCAAGCTCAGTTCACACTACATCAGGAAGGGGAAGAAGTGCCCACCTTCTCTTCTACAGGCTTGTGAGAACCACTTCCAATGAGAGGTTGTTTGGATCAGCACTGCCACGACCAAGATACTCCACCCTTCAGTTCTGTGGAAAGAAATTAGAGGGGCTAAAAGCTAGGACATTCAAAGTGTGAGTCCCTAAGGGGCTATTGTCTGGGACTGGAATGAAGTGCTTAGCTCCCTCCTACAGGTGGGGCTGATATCACCTATCCCAATAACAGACTCTTTTGACATGTTTCCCTGAGCCCAGGGGTTCTGCCTGGCTGAGTTTGTTCCTGTAGAGTGGCTGGCTACCCTACCTTGTGTGGCCTTCCTGGGGAAACTAGAGTTGGAAACTTTGGCAGAGTTTGAGTTATTTGGCTCTGGAATAGGGGACACTCTCCTGCAATTGAGTGTCTAACCACATCACCCACAAGTAGAGGACCCACTAGCCCTGTCTTTCTGACCCCTGTTGCCCTGCCCTCCTGAGCTCATAACCTGTGGATGGGTCTGTGGGTCATGGCCAGCCTGGAGCCACTCTACAGTCTTTCTTCAGAAGGCTTTGGAGGAAGATCAGGCTATCTAAGGGAGAGGCAGTGTAGCTGACAGGCGGAGGTGGACCTCAGAGAGCTTTTTATAGATCTGCCCCTAACTCTAAGCTGGAATAAACTATTATACACAGATTGGCACTGAATAGACAGATTACAATTAGTGAAACTGAAGAAGTAATAAAAAAACTCCAAACAAATAAAAGTCCTAAAACAGAGGGCTTCACAAGTGAATTTTACCAAACATTCAAAGAAGAACTAACACCTATACTTTTTAAACTATTCCAAAAAATTCAAGAGTGGGGAAAACTCCCAAGCTCATTTTATGAGGCCAGCATTATCTAAATTCAAAGACCAGATAAAGGCACTATAAAGAAAGTAAAGTATAGGCTAATATTCCTGATGAACATAGATGCTAAAATTCTCAATAAAATATTAGCAAACCACATCCAGCAATATATTAAACAGATCATACACCATGATCAAGTGGGATTTCTTCCAGGAATGCAAGATTGGTACAATATATGCAAATCAACAAGTGTGATACACCACATAAACAAATAAAGGAGAAAAACCACATGATCTTATTAATAGATGCAGAAAAAGCATTTGATAAAATCCAGCACCCTTTTATGATAAACACTCTCACCAAATTGAGAATAGAGGGAATACACCTCAACATAATAAAGGCCATACATGACAAACCCACAGCCAATATCATAATAGATGGACAAAACCTAGAAGAGTTTCTCTTAATATTGGGAACAAGACAGGGATTTCAGCTTTCACCACTCTTATTTGAAATAGTACTGGAAGTCCTTGCCATAACAATCACACAAAAAGAAGAAACAAAAGGCATCCAAATTGGAAAGGAGGAAAAAAACTGTCATTCATAGATGACATGTTATTGTACATAGAAAACACTAAGGCTCCAACAAAAAAATACTAGAACTAACAAATAAATTTGGCAAAGTAGTAGGATACAAAATTAATATTCAGAAATTGATAGCATATATATACACCAATAATGAACTATCAGAAAGAGAAATTTTGAAAACAATCTCATTTACTACTATTGCAACAGAAAAATAATGTATCTAAGAATATATCTAACCAAGGAGGTAAAAGACCTGTATTCAGAAAATTATAGGACATTGAAGAAGGAAATTGAGGGAGAAGCAAATAAATGGAAGCATATACCATATTCATGGATTGGAAGAATTAATACTACTAAAATGTCCATACTACTCAAAGCAATCTATAGATTCAATGCAATTTCTATTAAAGCACCAGAGACATATTACTAGAACAAATATTCCAAAAATATATATGGAACTAAAGAGGACCCCGAATAGCCACAGCAACCTTGAGAAAGAAGAACAAAATTGGGGATATCACTGTACCTGCTATCAAACTATACTACAAGGCCACTGTAATCAAAACAGTCTGGTGTTTGTGTAAGAACAGGCATATAGATCAATGGAACAGAATCCAGAAATAAACCTACATCTTTTTGGTCAATTAATATTTGACAAAGAAGGCAAGAGCATACAATGGAGTAAAGACAGTCTCTTCAATAAATGTTGTTGGGAAAATTAGACAAGTATATGCAAGGAAATGAAACTAGACCACCAACTTACACCAAACACAAGAATAAACTCAAAATGGATAAAAGACTTAAATGTAAGTTGCAAAACCATAAAAGATCTTAGAAGGAAATATAGGCAGTAAAATCTCAGACATCTCTCATAGCAATGTTTTGGCCGATATAGCTCCTAGGGTAAGGGAAACAAAGGAAAAAATATACAAATGGGATTACATCAAACTAAAAAGCCTGTGGATAGCAAAAGAAACCATCAAGAAAATGAAATTACAGCTCATAGAATGGGAGAACCTATTTGGCAATGATATATCTGATAAGGAGTTAATTTCCAAAAAATACCAAGAACTTGTACAACTCAATACCAAGACAAACAATCCAATTGAAAAAACGGACAAAGGACCTGAATAGACACTTCTCCAAAGAGGACATACAGATGGTCAATAGATACATGAAAAACTGCTCAATGTCATTAATCATCAGAGAGGATGCAAATTAATATCACAATGAGATATCATCTCACACCTGCCAGAATTATCATCAATAAATCAACAAACAACAAGTGTTCATGAGGATGTGGAGAAAAGAGAATCTTAGTACACTGCTGGTGGGAATGCAGATTGGTGCAACCACTGTGGAAAGCAGTATGGAGTTTCCTCAAAAAACTAAAAATGAGCTCAGCAAGGTGTGGCTCAGAGGTTGAGTGTCGACCTAGGATCCAGGAGAGCAGGGTTCGATTCCCAGTCAGGGCACATGCCAGGGTTGCAGGCTGCAGCCGATCAATGACTCTCTCATCATTGATGTTTCTATCTCTCTCTCTCCCTCTCCCTTCCTCTCTCAGAAATCAATAAAGATATGTTAAAAACAAACAAACAAACAAAAAAACTAAAAATGAAACTGGCATTTGACCCAGTGATCCCACTTCTGGCAATATATCTGAAGAAACCTGAAACACTAATTCAAAAGAATACATGCACCTGTATGTTCATAGCAGAGTTATTTACAATAATCAACATCTGGAAACGGCACAAATGCCCATCAGTAGATTAGTGGATGAAACAACTGTGGTACATTTACACAATGGAATACTATAGAGCTGTAAAATAGAAGGGATTCTTCCTTTTTGTGATGGCATGTACGGATCTTGAGATTATTATGCTAACTGAAATGAGCCTTAAAAAAAAGGACAAATACCATATGATCTCATAAGTGGCATCTAATGGAAAAAATAAACTGACAAACAAAATAGAATCAGAGGGCCCTGGCCAGGTGGCTCAGTTGGTTGGAGCATCGTCCCATATACTAAAAAGTTGCAGGTTCAATTCCCAGACAGGGCACACATCTTGGTTGCCCAATTTGATCCCTGGTCCAGACAAATATGGGAGGCAACTGATCAAGTGTCTCTCACATCGATGCTTCTCTCTCACAGTGATGTTTCTGTCTCACATCAATGTCTTCTCTCTCTAAAAAATCAATAAAAACATACCCTCAGATGAGGATTTAAAAATAACTTTTTTTAAAGAGGCATGGATACCAGGATACATGGAAGAGACTGACAGTTGCCAGAGAAGATGGGGGCTTGGGAGACCAAATGACAGACACTGAAGGGATTAGCCAAAAAACACATATATGTAACACAGACACAGACAACATTGTGGTGATAGCCAGAGGGAAAGGGGGATGGGGGCTAGGTGAAGGTGCACAAAGGGAGGCAAATGAGAATGTAAAGAGAACTTGCTTGGGGTGATGGGTGCACAATGCAGTGTGCAGATGATGTTTTATTGAGTTGTACACTTGAAATCTGTATGGTTTTGAAAACCAATGTCACCCCAATAATTTCTATTAAAAAATAAGTCAGACAACTGCATTTTATATCTAAGATTACATAAACTCCAAATTTTTGACTTTTAAAAATCTATCATTAAATTAAAAAGAACTCTAGTGGCTTTAAAATGAATCTGTAGATACTTTCTTTGTCTTCCATAGTAGGATAGTACCTCATTTGCTATTATATAAGAAAATTATTTAAATATTTAGTACAAAGTGGAAGGGTTTTGTAAAATAAACCAACAAAACTAACCATACAACCAAACAAAATCCATGTAGGTCAAGCATTTTAAGTAAAATACCTTTTGTAGGACCATTAATGCTGAAAATAAGATGGAGTAATTTTACTTACTTCAGAACAGTATAAAATAAATATTTACAAAGAGTGGATAGCATATTACTAAATGTATATGTATGTTAATTTTTAAAAGACATTATAGGAAAGCAAAATACAATTTATGTCTCTATAGCCAAAGTAAACTAAGCAATGGCCAAACGTGTAAAAATTTGGGATTTGGTGCCTACGTTACCATACTTTAATTTTAACAAAACTACACAAAGTTTGATATTATCTATTATATGTTGATTTAATTGATCTTGCCATTTTGTTTATTCAACATGATTTTCACAGTAAAATTGCTTTATATCTTAGACGCCTTTTGTATTGCTTGCCTTGGCCACTCAACAGCGTGTTGGATGACCATTTTCTACTCTGTGTTACTAAAAAACTAGATGCTGGATAAAAGAAAGAGAAGAAATTAGCCAAAAGACATATATATATAAAACACATAAACATAGGCGTAAACAAAAGTGTGGTGATAGCCAGAAGGATAAAGGTGTGGGGGTTAAGTGGAGGTGTGGGAAGGGGCAAAGGGGAACAAGAGATACTTTCCTTAGGGTGGTGGGTGCACAATACCAAAAAAAAAAAAAAAAAAGAACTAGATGCACCATACTTTCAGCAAAGATATTAATGACCATTAAATAGAAATTGTTACCCAAGCCAAAAAAGCCTCCAGGATCCAATGTGTCAACCAAAACAGTACTAAATAAACCTATTCTATAAAAAAACTTTTTTAAAAAAATTTATCTTTATTGTTGAAAATGTTACAGGAGTCTAATTTTTCCCCCCCAATTGACCCCCTCAACCTCCCTCTCACCCCCTCCCCAGGCCTTCACCTTGTTATTGACTGTGTCCATGGGTTATGCATATATGCATATAACTTCTTTGGTTAATCTCCTCCCACCATCCACCACTCTTCCCCCTTCCCTCTGAAATATGATTGTCCGATGCATGAGTCAATGTCTCTGGATGTATTTAGTTCATCAAATTCTTTTGTTCATTAGCTTCTTCTTAAAGACCCTTCAACATTTCATGTAGTGCTGCTCTGGTGGTGATGAACTCCTTTAGCTTTTCCATGTCTGAGAAGCTCTTTATCTGACCTTCAATTCTATGTAATAGCTTTGCTGGGCAGAGCAATCTTGGTTGTAGGTCCTTGTTTCTCATCACTTTGAATATTTCTTGACACTCCCTTCTGGTCTACAAAGTTTCTGTTGAGAAATCAGCTGACAGTCGTATGTGTGCTCCCTTGTAGGTAACTAACTGCTTTTTCCCTGCTGCTTTTAAGATTCTCTTTGTCTTTAATCTTTGGCATTTTAATTATGATGTGTCTTGGTGTGGGCTTCTTTGGGTTCCTCTTGTTTGGGATTCTCTGTGCTTCTTAGACTTGTAAGTTTATTTCTTTTCACAGGTAGGGGAAGTTTTCTGTAATTATTTTTTCAAATAGGTTTTCAATTTCTTGCTCTTTCTTCTTCTGAGACCCCAATAATACGAATGCTGTGCCTCTTGAAGTTTTCCCAGAGGCTCTTTATAATATCTTCTTATTTCTTTTTTCTTTTTGTAAATACATCTTTATTGATTTCAGAGAGAGGAAAGGAGAGGGAGAGAGAGAGAGAGAAACATAAATAATGAGAGAGTCATTGATCAAGCCCGCAACCCGGGCATGTGCCCTGACAGGAAATCAAACCCCGATCACTTGAATCCTAGGTCGACACTCAACCGCTGAGCCATGCCTGGTCAGGCAATATCTTCATATTTCTGGATTCCTTTTTCTTCTTTTCTCTTCTCGTTGGGTGTGTTTTGTTTCCTCATATTCCAAATTACTGACTTGATTCTCAGCGTCCTCTACTCTACTGTTGATTCCCTATAAATTATTCTTCATTTCAGTTCATTTAGCTTTCATTTCAAATTGGTACTTTATTATGTCATCAGTGGTCTCACTTGTTTTCATAATACTCTTACTAATATGCTTGAGCATCCTTATAACCATAATTCTAAAGTCTGTACCTAGTAGCTTGCTTGGTTTTATTTCATTTAGTTCCCTTTCTGGAGACTTCTTCTGTTCCTTCCTTTGTGACATGTTTCTTTGCCTCCACATTTTGGCTGCTTCCAGGTGTTTGTTTCTATGTATTAGGTAGAGCTGCTATGTCTCCTGGAATTTGCAGCGTGGCTTTGTGTAGTAGGTGTCCTGTAGGGTCCAGTGGCTTAGCTTCCTGAGTCACCTGAGCTGGTCCTTCTAGGTGTTCCCCTGTGTGGACTATGTGCTCTGACTTGTTGTAGTTGAGCCTTGGTTGCTGTTGGCATCACTGGAAGAATTGACCCCCAGGCCAATCAGCTGTGAGGACCAGCTGCAACTACAGCCAAAGAGCTGCTGTTCTGGATACACCCCTATGGAGCAGGATTTACTTCAGTGGAGCTTTGGTGTTCACCAAGTGCTCCCCTTGAGTGTGTCAGTTGTGGATGTGGTAGGGTTGTAATCCAGCATGGTCAAGTTTGACTACCAGGTGCACTGTCTCTGGGGCCTCCCAGGAGGTGCAAAGTCAGCCTCTGCCAGTGCCTTGCCCAGAGCCACTCAGCATGAACTACACAGCAAACTGTAGTTGGCTGCTCCTTGTGCTGGGCTTGGAGGTGTCCAGGAGGGGCCAAGCTATGAACCAATGCAGGCTGCCACTAGTGCCAGGCCTGGGGATACTTATCAAGACATATGGGGCATGCTTCACCTTGTTTGAGATATTTTAGGAAAGTCCTAAATATAAGGCTTGAGAGGCCACTTGCGTAGAAAAGCCACTGGAAATGGCTCGGATGAGCTTGCAAGTTGGGAGGGGCGGGTCTTGCGGGAATCACCAGGGCAGGGTGAAAGGTGTGAGTCAGGTGCTGGAGATTCAAACATGTGTGGGGAGGGCTCACCAAAGGAGCAATGGCCTCTGCCAGCTCTTCTGTCTGGGAGAAAGCTGCCCCTTTACTTCTTGCCCCAATCTCAGGCAGGTTATTTTCTCCCCAAGTGTCCCAGCTTCCTTTCAAGCTGCTGCCTGGTGATGGAGCTCAGAGGGAGCGCATCTGAGTGAGTCCGTGCACCAGCCCTTTAAGAGGAGCTGCCTGGGACTCCCGCACCCTCCGTGATCCTCAGCAACATTCCTTGCTGGTTTTCACAGCTTGGAATTGTAGAGATTTCTCTTCCCATCCCTGGAGCCCTGGGCTGGGGGCCCTGATGTAAGGTTGGGATGACTCACTCTTCTGGGAAACCTCCACCTTTGAGATACCCCTCCTGGGTTTAAACCAGGGCACCAGATGTGGGCCAAGGACTGCATCTTTGCGATTCAGCCCCAATCTGTTAGGGTCTCTATAAAAAAATTCTTAAGTTAGTATGCCATATTTCACATTTTGAACTTTAGCTTGAACATACTAAATTTTGCTACTGTGGCTAGAGTTTTAAAGTGAGTTTTCTCATTTGGAAATAGCTGCTAAGATGGCGCAACAAAAAGTAATATGTTAATGTATGAAAATAGTCTCATATTCAAAACAATCTTTTGGGTATACTTAACTGGAACTATTTCTAAGGATCATACTTCTTTAGCGTTTTCTATGAAGAGGTCTACTGATGTCATATCCACATAATTTGTGCTCTGCCTCTACTCTTTAATTTGACTGGATGATAAGGATCTATTACAGTTTCAGGGCATGAAATTCACACTTCAAGGGGCTGAATCCTGAAGCTAAAAGTTCTTATATAGCACTCCAATAAATGATGGTGCTCATTATCATTATTCCTCCTAGAATCATTGAACCTTATAGAAAAAATTTTGCATGGGCCTAACCTATGGGTTTGGCTATCATTGGATCCACCTATACATTATTTGACTTATTGATGAACCCAAAAATCTTCCTCCTTAATTTGTAAGCCTTAGTGCATCTACTGTGGCCTTACACTATAGACTTTTGTAGCCTCAGTAGTCCCAGGTCTGACTCAGGCCTGCCAGATGACTGAAAATTCTGTTAGCACTGGTGGTAACAAAAGACATAACATTTAAGATGAAAAGTGTCCTGTTTTTTTTTTTTTTTTTTAGAAACATTAGCATATAATGTTTCAGTTAGAAGTGCTTTTTCTTTCTGATACTAGGAATTCTGTGAAATAGATATTAGACTGTATGACAACTCATCCAAGAAAGGAGTGTAGGTCACTTATCTAACATTAGACAGAACTAATGGATGGTCTTGAACCCATAGGTCCCAACTGAAAGACCTCAAGATCTGTTTAATAGATAGTGGTTCAAATCTTCTTTCCATTTGGCTGACATCTCATATTAAAATTCATTGGAAGAGGCTTTGAGATTTCCCTATTCTACTCTTAAAAATTCTTCTAAGACTCTCTTTCAAGTATCCATGAAAACTATCCACAACTAATCACAACTCCAATGAGGAATGCTTTTCTATCATATTTGGATGCCTGTATTCATGCTCCCAGTAGTGCCAGGGCAGTGTCTGGAATGTGTATATAAAGCCAACAATCATGAAATTACTGTGACTAGTTCTCAGTCTTGACACATGAAGACCTCCCACTTTACTCTGTAAACAACCCTTTGCTAAATTCTTGCGTGGTCTGAGAAGTCTCTCACCCCTTTCCTCTGGACTTTTAGAAAATCATGGAGAGGTCAATAATTTGCTTCAATGAAAATAGAACTCCTCAGCAACAATGTAATTACATAATCAGAAGGAGTTAGCATTTGTGAAGAGTTACTTTCTAATACCATCTTTAGAATGATTAAGAATCCATGAGCTCTTCTGAATTTCCAGACCAATATTAAACTTTGGTCATGGCCTGCAATTATACCCTGTTCCCAGCTTTAGTGGATATTAATTAAATCCACCTGATCTAGTGTGTCATTTAAGGCCTCTGTTTCCTTGTTGATTTATTTGTCTGGAAGATCTATCCAGTGATGTCAGTGAGGTGCTAAGTTCCCCTACTATGACTGTATTGGCATCAATGTCCCCCTTAAAGTCTTCCAGGAGTTTTGTTATATATTTAGATGCCCCTATATTGGGTGAATATGTTTTCCAGGGTTATATCCTCTTACTGGAATGATCCCTTTAATGTTATGTAGTGTTCTTCCTTTTCTCTTGTTATGGCCTTTGTTTTGAAGCCTATTTTGTCAGAAAAGAGTATTGCTACTCCAGCTTTTTACTCATTTTTATTTGCATGGAATATATTTTTCCATCCCTTAACTTTTATTTGTTCTGAGAATTGTCTCTTGTAGACAGCATATATATGGGTCATTTTCTTATCCATTCATCTTCCCTATGTCTTTTGATTGGAGCATTTAGTACATTTACATTTAAGGTTATTATTGATTGGTACTTATTTATTGCCTTGTTTTCTTTATATCTATGTTCCTCTCTCTCTCAATTTCTTTTTCTTCTTAAAGCAGGCCCTTTAACATTTATTGCAAGCTGGTTTGTTGGTAATGTACTCCTTTAGCTTTCTTTTTTTTTTTGTCTAAGAAGCCATTTCACCTTCATTTTTTTAAATTTTTTTTATAATTAGGGAGCATTTATCCTACTATCGAAATTGGATATATATACATATAAAGTTATATATATATAATTTAATTTTTTTGATTTGTTTTTGTTTAAAATATCACAGATGTCCCTTTTTCTCCCCAATGACCCATTCCACCCCATCCCATCTCCCTCCCCAGTCCCTCTACCCACCATTGTCCATGTCCTTGGGTTGTGCATATATGCATATAAATTTTTTGGTTAATCTTTCCACCTCCACCCAGCCACCCTCCTCCATTCCTCTGACATTTGTCACTCTGATCTATGCTTCCATGTCATTGAATCTATTCTGTTCATCAGTTTACTAAGTTCTTTAGATTCCACATATAAGCAAGATCATGTGATGTTTGTCTTTCTCTGCCTGGCTTATTTCACTTAGCATAATATTCTCCAGGTCCATCCATACTGTCCCGAGGGGTATGAGATCCTTCTTCTTTACAGCTGCATAGTATTCCATGGTATATGTCCCACAACTTTTTTATCCACTCATCTACTGATGGGCACTTGGGCTTTTAAATGATAACCTTTATGGATAGTGTAGTCTTGGGTCCAGGTCCTGCTTTTCATTGCTTTGAATACTTCATGCCAATCTTTTCTGACCTAAAGTGTTTCTGTTGATAAATGGGTACTCCCTTGTAGATAACTTTCTGTCTCTCTTTTGCTGCCTTTAATGTTCTTTATTTGTCTTTAATGTTTGTCATTTTAATTATGATGTGTCTTACAGTTTGTCTCTTGGGTTTATCTTGCTTGAAACTCTCTGTGCTTCCTGAACTTATGTGACTTTCTCCTTTGTCAGTTTAAGGAAGTTTTCTTTCTTTATTTCTTTAAACAGGTTCTCTATTCCTTGCTCACTTTCTTCTCCTTCTGAAGATGTTATGTTTCATGTTGTCCCAAAGTTCCCTTAAACTATCCTCCTGCTTTTCAATGTTTTTCCTTTTTGCTGCTCTAATTAAGAGGTTTTATTATACCTCGTCTTCCAAATCACTGATCCAGTTTTCTGCCTCATTCAATCTATTTTTGATTTCTTCCAGTGTATTCTTGTTGTCAAATATGTTATTCTTTATTTATAACTGGTTATTGTTCATGATTTCTATTTCTTGTTTTATGCTGTTGTAGCTCCCACTAAATTTCTTATAATTCTCACTAAGTTCTTCCAGCATCCTTATAATCATTACTTTTACCTCTGTATCTTATAAATTGTCTGCCTCCATTTTATTTAGCTCTTTTTCTGGAGTTCCTCCATTTCTTTCATTTGGGGGTTGTTTCTTTGTCTCCTTATTTTTCCACTCCCTTTGTACTTGTTTCTATGTGTTAGATCAGATTTCTATTTTTCCCAGTCTTTGTGGAGTGGCCTTATGTCTAAGTGTTCTGTGGAACCCAGTGGTGCTGCCTCTTAATCTCCAGGGCTGGATGCTCTAGGAATGTCCTTTGTGTGAATTATTTGGGCCCTCCTGTTGTAATTGTGTGGGATCTCCTCTCAGGCTGGCTGACTCTGAGGCTCACCCTTAAATATGTTGTGCAAGCTGTTGTGCAGATTCTTACAGAACAAAACAAAACACAACAAAACAAGAAATAAAACAGGGACATACAAAAGACCCCTACAACAACAACAAAGGAAAACACAAAGAAAAGAAAATTAGGAAAGAGAAAAGAGAACAAGAATAATAAAATAAAAGAAAAAATATGAGGGGAAAATAAAGGGGAAGAAAAAGGGATATGAAAAGGCAGAAGGGAAAGAAAGAAAATAAGAATAAAGAATAAGGGAAGGAAAATGGTAGAAGAGAAAAGAGGAAGAACAAATTATGAAGGGAAAAAGAGGAAAGACAAAAAATAAGAAAAGGAAAAATTAGAGAAAGCAAGAGAAAGAAGGAAAAATTGAGTAAGAAAAGAGAAATATGAGAGATATGAAAGGGAAAAGAGAGACAAAAAATAACAAAGTAATAGAAAAAATAATAAATAAGATAATGCAAAAAAAAAAAGTGAAGTGGTGTTCATCTCAGCAGAGTTTAGTGCCTCCTGGGAGCTCCCTTTGGATTCTGCTTTTCTGTTGACTGAACTGAGGCTAACTGCTTTGCCTGCTGATTCTAGGCCTTCTGGGAGATATTTTGGTGCTAGTTCCTGTCAGAAGCTGTCCACATTTGGCTCTCAGCAACCTGTTAGAAGTTTCAAGCAATCCACAGTTTTTATCAATCTCCACAGGACTTGGCTGTGTATGGAACGGACCAATCTGCATTCTAAAGCCAGTTTGTTGGCAGAAGGGGACCCAGGGATGGGTGAGCAAAGTTCCCCAGGTTACCCTGGCTTGGCCTCCACCAACCTTCATCTGCCAGACAGCTAGCTATCAGTCTTAATCATTGAAAAGGCTGTTTTCTAAAGGGCAATTGGTGGAATTGGAAGTATAAGACCTCTGGCTCTCCCATGGAAGTGGGGATGTCATTCAGATTTCAGGGAAAATGATGGGTGTGTTTCCCAATCCCAGAGCTACTCCCCTAACTGTCCTTGGCTGGGTAGAGAATCTTGTATGCAATACAGTGGGACCTGCTGGAAACCTAGGGTTTCTATCAGCTTTCCCATGAGGCATGAGCACCAGTTAGGTTCATGGGATAGTGAGGCAGATGGCCCCATCCCCAAGTCAGTCACTGATAGTCCCTCAAACTGTTCAAACCCGTAGGCTTGGCCTCTGCTGTTGTCTGCTCTGCAGGGGTCAAGATGTATGTAGGGTGTGGCTGGCAGGGTTCCTGAGGGTGGGCTAACCTGCATTTTGTAGGGTGGAGTACTTGCCTTGTCCCAAGCTGTGGCTTCTTGGAGGGGACTGCACCTCACAGGGAAAATGGCCACTTAGGTTTGAGGGGGTATGTCTGATTGCAGGTCTCCGAGCTGCAGATTTTCCACATCTTTCCCCAGTGCTTCCCAAGCCACCTTCTCCTCAGGCAGCTCCAGTCAGCATGCCCGCCCTCCACCCAAGCCTCTGGTGAGGAGCTGCAAATGTTCTAGGTTTATTTTCTCCTTTGTTTCTCTTGCCCTAGGAGATGTATTGGCAAACATATTATGATGAGAGACGTCTAAGATTGTGCTGCCTACATTTTCTTCTAGGATTTTTATGGTTTCTCATCTTACATTTAAGTCTTTTATCCATTTTGAGTTTATTTTTGTGTATGGTGTAAGTTGGTGGTTTAGTTTTACTTTTTCACATATACCTGTCCAATTTTCCCAGCACCATTTATTGAAGAGACTGTCTTTACATTGTATGTTCTTTCCACCTTCATCAAATATTAAGTTTAATGGCTTGGGTTGATTTCTGGGTTCTCTATTCTGTTCAATTGATCTATATGTCTGTTCTTGTGCCAGTACCGGCTGTTTTGATTATAATGACTTTGTTGTGTAACTTGATATCTGGAACTCATACAACTTAACAAAAAGAAGACAAACCATCCAATTAAAAAATGGACAAAACACCTAAATAGACACTTCTCCAAAGAAGACATACAGATGGACAAAAGACATATGAAAAGATGCTCAAAGTCACTAATCATCAGAGAGATGCAGATTAAAACCACAATGAGGCATAACTTCACACCTATTAGAATGGCTACCATCAACAAATCAACAAAGGAAAAATGCTGGTGAGGAAGTGGAGAAAAGGGAACCCTATTTTCTTTCATGGATTGTGGTTTTGTATTATATCTAAAAACTTATCACTAAGCCCAAGGTCTCTGAAATTGTCTCCTATGTTTTCTTCTAGAGGTTTTTTAGTATTGTAATTTATATTTAGATCTGCAATACATTTTTAGTTAATTTTCTGGAAAATATCTAAGGTCTGTGTCTACAGATATTTACTTTTGCATGTAGATGTTCAATTGTTTCAGCACATTTTGTTGAAAAAACTATCCTTTCTTTATTCAATTACTTTTGCTCTTTTGTCAAAGATCAGTTGACTATTTCTGTGTGAGTTTACTTCTAATCTTCTTATACTGTACCACTTATTTATGTGTTTATTCTTTCATCAATAGTATGCCGACTTCATTACTTTGGTTTTGTAATAAGTCTTGAAGATGGGTGCTGTCAGTCTCCTGACTTTGATTTTCTTTAGTATTGTATTGGCTATTCTGGGTCTTTTGCTTTTTCATATAAAATTTAAAATCACTTTGTCTATATGCATAAAAATAGCTTGATAGAATTTTTATTGCAATTATAATGAATATATAAACTGAGTTGGGAAGAACTGACAGCACAACAATATTTAGTCTTCTTATCCATAACTATTTTTCCATTTTTTAAGTCATGTTTGATTTCTTTCATTAGAGTTTTATAATTTTTTTCTTAGAAACTCTGTACAGATTTTCTTAAATTCACATTTAAGTGTTTTATTTTGGAGGTATTATTATAAATCATATTATGTTATTAACTTTCAAATTCTAATTGTTTTTTCTTGATATATAAGAAAACTATTGACTTTTGCATATTAACTTGTCCTGCAAACTTGCTATAATCAGCTATTAGTTACAGGACTCTAATTTTTTTTTTTTTATTCAGAAACAAGTATGTCATCTGTAAACAAAGACAGTTTTATGTCTTTCTTATCACTATATATATTGTTCACTTTTTTTTTTTTTTTTTTTGGTCTTATTGCACTACCTAAGACCTCCAGTACAATATTGACTAGAAATGGTGTGAGAAGATATTTTTACTTTGTAATGCATTAGGAGAAAAGCATTTAATTTCTCACCATTATGTATGATGTTAGCTGTAGGTTTTTTTGTAGATACTCTATCAAGTTAAGAAAGTTTCTGTCTATTCCTAGTTTGAAGAGCTGTGTTTGTTTAAAATAATAAATGAATGGATGTAGGATTTTGCTAAATGCATTTCTTCATCTATTAATATGACTATATAATTTTCCTTCTTGTATAAACTTTATTATGAGAAATTTTGGGAGAACATGGAGTTAAAACCCATGAAAGTATGGGGGTAAGGACTCCCAAGAATTTTTAACTCAATCTAGTCCACATTCAGCCTCCAGCAATGCACTAAAATTAACATTTTCATATTTTTACAGTATGTAGCTTCAGCAGTTTCTGTTCCTAGTAAGCTGATCTCAGATGTGATTCTCTGTATTCACCTGTCTCTCTAGATTTCAGAATGGCAGTTTGCTCTGTGACCTTAGTTCTCTGATGAATCTAAAGTCATTGAATTTTAGTTTGTTTGGATTTTTTCTTGTTTTGAAGATGAGAGTTATGACTTCTGTGCTCTTTACATGTCAAAGCTGAAACTAGAAGTTGACCTGAATATCCTATTTATGTCTATAGCTGGGCAATAAGATTTTCAAAACTTATAGCCCAGTCCCTGCTCCATAGCAGGTTGCAGACATGACTAAGTGTTTCTATTACCATTTCCTTGCTCTAATATTCTAATTTTTGTTGCTCTTGTTGATGTTTAATTTTCAGGATATTTAGAATGATTATCATGTTATTGACTTAGGAGGATCCTCCAGAGGTTTGAATCTAAGAAAACTAATGTTCCTTGGTTCCTTAGTGTTCTCCTGACTATTCATTAAAACAGTGTAACTTTCACTGTTCTATAGACCAATAAAAATCACAATAACATCCCCAGGTCATGATGGTCAGCTGTAGTGACTGCAGTGGTAAAGTTGTGTTTTATCTTTTAATGCTCCTGCAATTCAAGCTCTTTCTGTCTATTTCCATTCTACTTAAAACAGACTTGTAAGATTATCTTTCTCAGATCAGTAAACTTCCACCAGCCACACCAAATTACCATTAATATTGTTACTTTCATAGAGATAGACTGTGCTAATTAGGTTCTGACATGACTACAATGGGAGAGAGTAGTAGAGCTGTTCTAGTGAGGCAAGAGCTTGTATCTAAGTCATTGGGCAACTTGGCAGCTTTCTAACTATTTGCTAGAAATTGTATTCTTTCTCTAATAGCATATATTAGTAGAATAAAAGATTGCACCATTGTTGTTTTCTCCTTCCAATAATAACATTCATCAGGCTTGAAATTAACAAAAACATTTCTCATGTTAATTAAAGGACAAGATAGGCAAGAGAGTCAAGAAAATGAAGAAACAATTAAATATGTTTCAAACAAAGAACAAGATAAAATTCCAGAAACAAGTCTTAATAAAGATGAGTGACTTATCTGAAAAAAAGTTTCAAAATAATAGTCATAAAGCTGCTCACTGAGGTCAGGAGAACAATGCATGAGCAAAGTGTAATTTCAACAATGAGAAAAAATATATAAGAAAGTATCAAACAGAAATTACATAATTGAAGAATAAAATAACTAAACTAAAAAATTCAATAGAAAGGTTTAACATCAGGCTAGATCAAGCAGAAAAAAGGATTGGCAAACTTAAAGATAAGGCAGTGAAATTCATCCAATCAAAAGAGCAAAAAGAATAAAAAAGAGTGAAGATAGTGTATCAGATTTATGAAATAACATCAAGCAGACCAACATATGTATTACAGAGGTCTCAGAGATAAAGGTTATTCCAAGAAATAATGGCTGAAAGCTTCCCTAACTTGGAAATAAAACAGATATCTGGATTCAAAAAGCCCAGAGAATTCCAAATAAAATGAATGCAAAGAAACACCAAGATGCATTATAATGAAACTTTCAAAAGTTAAAAGAGAATCTTAAAAGCAACAAGGGAAAATTTTATTATATATATGGGAACCTCAATAGGTCTATCAGTATATTTTTCAGCAGAAACTTTACAAACCAGAAGAAAAAAGCATAATATATTCAAAGTACTGAAAAAAAGGAAAAAAAATAACTAAAAATTACTCTCAGAATTGAAGGAGAGAGAAGTTTCCCAAATAAGCAAAAGCTAAAGCAGTTCCTTACCACTAGACTGGCCTTATAAGAAATGTTAAAGGGAATTTTTATAGATAAAAAGAAAGGACCCTAATTAGCAACAGAAAAATATGTAAAAGCATAATCTCTTGGATAAAAGTAAATATATAGTTAAATTTGAATACTCTGGTGTTATAATGGTGGGTAAATCACATAAAGCTAGTATAAATGTTGAAAGACAAAAAAGTATTTAAAATAACTGTAACTATAATAATTTGTTAATGGATACATAAGGTAAAAATATGTAAATCGTGACATCAAACACATAAAATGGGAGTAAGAGTACAAATGTAGTGCTTTAGTATGCATGTGAAGTTGTTATCAGCTTAAAATAGACTGTTATAAGTGGTTTTATGTAAGCTTATGATAGCAACAAAGCAAAATACATATAGCATATACATAAACAATAAAGAGAAAGAAATCTAAGCATATGACTACAGAAAATCATCAAATCACAAACAGAGCAAGAGAAAAACAGAGTAAAGAAATTACAAACAAATTAACAAAATGGCAATAGTAAGTTGGTGCCTATCAATAATAACATTAAGTGTAAATGGGTTCAATTACCAAATCACAATTAATAGGGTGGCTAAATTAATTTAAAAAAAACACACAAAAAACCAACAATATGCTGCCTTCAAAAGACTCCTTTCAGCTACAAGAAAGCAAACAGACTAAAATGGAATAGACAGAAAAAAGATATCCCATACAAATGGCAGGGAAAAAAGTGGAGGCAGCTACATTTATATCATACAAATTAAACTTTAGGCTAAAAATTGTAATAAGAGATAAAAAGGTCAACCTAACAAGAGGATAAACATTTGAAAATATTTATGCATCCAACATAGGAACATCTAAATATATAAAGCAAACATTAACCAATCAAAAATGAGAAGTCAACAATACATTAACCATAGGAGGCTTCAATACCCCACTTTTGGTAATGGATAGATCATCTAATCAAAGAAAAAAAATCTTTAAGAAACATTAGATTTAAATTTAAACTAGACCAGATAGACTGAACAGAAATTTAGAGAGCACTCCATTCAACAGCACCAGAATACACATTTTTCTTAAGCATGCATAGATCATTTTCCAGGATAGATCATATCTTAGGCCACAAAACAAATCTCAGTAAGTTTAAGTATATTAAAGTCATATCAAGCATTTTTTTCCCAACCACAATGATATGAAACTAGAAATCAATTACAAGAACAAAACTGGGAAACTCAAAAATATATAGAGATTAAATAACATGTGACTAAACAACCAAATGGTCAAAGAAGAAATCAAATAAAAGAGAAATTTAAAAATCTAAAAAAAAATTAAAATGAAAATAAAACATACCAAAACATGAGATGCAGCTAATGCTGTTTTAAGAAAAATGTTCATAGTGATAAATGCTTACATTAAGTAAAAAGAAAGAGCTAAATACAAACTAAGTGTACACCTCAAGGCACTAGAAAAAGAACAAATTAAGTCCAAAATTAGTAGAAGAAAGGAAATAGCAAAGATCAGAGCAAAAATAAATGAAACAGAGATTAAAAAGATAGTAGAAAAGATCAATGGAACTAAGAGCTGTTTTTTGAAAAGATAAACAAAACAGACAAACTTTTGCTATACTTTGAAGAAAAAAAGAAAACAGACTAAAAAAAAACAAAAAATGAAAAATGAGACATTGCAACTGATACCACAGATATACAAATATTCTTGAGAGACTAATATGACTAATTTTATGCCAACAAATTAGAAATCTAGAAGAAATGAAACATTCAACTTACCAATATTGAACCTGAGAGATTTTCTATTTGAGAAAAAAGAAAGTCTACACAGACCAATTACTACTAAGGAGATTGATTCAGAAATCAAAAACCTCCCAACAAAAAAAGTTCAGGACTAGATAACTTAACTGGTAAATTCTACCAAATATTTGAAGAATAATTACTATCAATCTTTCTCAAACTCCTCTAAAAAATAAAAGAGAAGGGAACATTTCAAAATTCATTTTAAGAAGCCATTATTACCCTGATACCAAAACCAAGCAAGGACACTACAAGAAAATAAAATTACAGGCCAATATTTCTGATAAACATAGAAAAAAAAATCCTCAATAAAATAGTAGCAAACAAAATAAAAAATACATCAGAGAATCATACACCATGATCAACTGGGATTTATTCCAGATATTCAAGGATGGTTCCACATCCAGAAATCAATCAATGTGATATACCACATTAATAAAATAAAGGATAAAAATCAAATGATCATCTCCATAGATGCATAAAAATCATCTGACAAATTTTACCATCCATTTATGATAAAACTCTCAAGAAACTTGGTATAGAGGAATGACCTCAACATAATAAAGGCCATATGTGACAATCCCACAGGTAGCAGCACATTCAACAGAGAAAAGCTGTAAAGATTTCCTCTAAAATCAAGAACAAGATGAGGATGCCCACTCTCATCACTTTTATACAACATAACACTGGAAGCCCTAGCCAGAGCAATTGGGCAAGAAAAAAAAAAGCATTCAAATAAAAAAGTAAAATTATTTATTTGCAGATAGCATGATACAGAAAATCCTAAAGTGCCACCAAAAAACTGTGTGAAACTTATCGATGGCTAAGTAAAGTGCAGGATACAAAAATCAATATACAAAAATCAGTTGCATATCTATATATCAGTAAGAAGTTGTGAAAAAGAGAAATTTTAAACACAACTTCATTTATGTATCAAAACAAAATACCAAGGAATAAATTTAACCAAAAAGATGAAAAATCTGTACACTTAAAACTATAAGACGTTGGTAATGGAAATTAAGATGACACAAATAAATGGAAAGATATTCTGTGCTCATATATTTGAAAACTTAATCTTTTTAAATGTCCATACTACCCAAAGTGATCTACAGATTCACTGCAATCCCTATCAAAGTTCCAAAGGCATTTTTCACGGAAGTTGAAAAAATTCTAAAATTTGTATGGAACCACAAAGGACTCTGAATAGCCAAAATAATCTTGAGAAAGAACAAAAATAAACACGTCACACTTCCTGATTTCAAAGTTACAATAATCAAAAGAGTATGGTAGTCACATAAAAACGGACATATAGATTCATGGTCCAGAATAAAGAGCCCAGAAATAAATTCACGTATATATGGTAAATTAATTAATTATTTTAAACATATCTTTATTGATTTCAGAGAGAGGAAAGGAGAGGGAGAAAGAGAGATAGAAACATCAATGATGAGAGAGTCATTGATCCGCTGCCTCCTCCACGCCCCCAACTGGGGATGGAGCCCACAAACTGGGCATGTGCCCTGACCGGCAATCGAACCCGATCGCCTGGGTCCTAGGTCGACACTCAACCGCTGAGCCACCCCCGGCTGAGTGCTAAATTAATTTATGATAAAGGAGCCAAGAATACACAATGGGGAAAGAATAACCTCTTCAATAAATGGTATTGGGAAAACGGGACAGCCGCTTGAAAAAAAAAAATTAAATTAGACCACTATCTTACACTTACCCAAAATCAACTCAAAATATAGTAAAGGCTTAAACATAAGACCTAGAAACAAAACTCCTGGAAGGAAACATAGGAGGTAAACTTTTTGATATCAACCATGATAATGATTTTTTTGGATTTGACAACGAAAGCTAGGCAGCAAGAACAAAAATAAACAAGTAGAACTACACCGAACTAAAAGGCTTCTGCATAGTAGAGGAAACTCTCAACAAAATAAAAAGCATCCTACCAAATGGCAGAAAATGTTTGTAAACCACATATCTGATAAGAGGTTAATAACCGAATATATAAAAATACAACACAACAGCGAAAATAAAATTAAACAATCCAATTAAAAAATGGGCAAAGGGCCTGGTTGGTGTGGATCAGCGGTTGAGCATTGACCTATGATCTAGGAGATCATGGTTCAATTCCTGATCAGGGCACATGCCCGGGCTGCGAGCTCCCTCCCCAGTAGGGGTGTGCAGGAGGCAGCTGATCAATGACTCTTATCATTGATGTTTCTATCTCTCTCTCTTCCTCTCCCTTCCTCTCTCTGAAATCAATAAAGATATATATTTTTTAAAAATGGGCAAAAGAACTAAATAGACATCTTTTCCAAAGAAGACATTCAGATAGCCAGCAAGTACATGAAAAGGGGCTCAACATTACTAATCAAAAGCAAATGCAAATCAAAACTATAATGAGGTATCTTGTCACACCTTGTTAGAATGACTTTCATGAAAAAGACAAGAGAGAACCAGTATTAGCAAGCATTTAGAAAAAGGGAACCCTGTGCACTGTTGGTGGGAATGTAATTACAGCCACTATGGAAAGCAGTATGGAGGTTCCTAAAAAATTAAAAATAAAACTACTATATGCTCTAGAAATCCTACTTCTGGGTATATATCCAAAGGAAGTAAAAACCAGATATTGAAAAGATATCTGCCCCCCATGTTTATAGCAGCATTATTTACAACAGTTGAGGTATGGGAATTACCTAAGTGTGAATCAACAGATGGATAAAGAAAATGTGACATATATATACAGTGGATATTACTCACCCGCAAGAAACAAGGAAACCCTGCCATTTTTGACCACATGGGTGGAACTTGAAGGCATCATGCCAAGTGAAATAAACCAGGCAGAGAAAGACAAATACTGCCTGATAGCACATATATGTTGACTCTAATAAAAAATAAAAGTCAAACTGATAGAAACAGAGTAGAAAATGGTTGCCAGGGGCTCGAGGATGGTAGAAATAGGGAGAAGTGGGTGAAAGGGTACTTTCATCTACAAGATGAATATGGTCTGAGGATCTAGTATAAAGCATGATAACTTTAGTTGACAAGACGGTATTGTACAATGGAAATTTGCTTAAAGTGTAGAACTAAAATGTTCTCACAAATAAATTAGTAAAAATAAATAAACAAACAAACAAAATACATGAGGTGATTGATGTGTTAATTAACTCGATGGGGGGAATCTTTTCACTATGTATACCTATATCAACTCACCGCAATGCACTCTTTAAATATCTTTTAACTTTATATATCAATATACCTCAATAAAGCTGAAACTAAAAATAAAGGAAAAAAGCATAGAAACTGCATTTATAATGCTTTTTGCAAATATAAAGAGGTCCAAAAACTAGTGTAAAGAATTAATTAGATATTCACAGTTGTAAAATAATTTTATGATTAGCCATGACAGTGTGGTTTTGTCAGTCTTTTGTCTTCATTTCCAGTAGCCAGCTATGAGTGAAGAGAGACTTCAATCTCCCACGGATGGCCATGATTTTCTACATCTAGAGCTGACCAGAGCTGATCATCATTATCTGGGGTATAACTGTGATGATTTGGGGGCTGTAGAGCCTTGAAAATTATACTGATGCTATTGAGAAGTCAGGAAATCACCAGAGAACCAAGAAACATGTGTTTTCTCAGGCTCAAACCTCTGGAGAATCCTCCTAGATCTATAATGTGGTTATCGTTCTAAACATCCTAATACGCTGAAACCTCTGCCCAAAGTGGCTAGAGGCACATAGTTTGCCTGTCTTGATAAGGCTCCTACAGACCTAAAGTTGTGATAATATTATTTAACTCATTTCAATATTAAGATATTTTCCTGTCATACCTCTTTTATCTAAAATATTACTGTATTTTAAGCTCATTTCCTTCTCTAACTTTGTGTTACCCCAGGTCTCATACATTTTTACCTTAGTCTTAATCACGTAAGAAAAGTTAAAGTTAAAGCAAATCTCTATACATTGCTGATTTCCCAAAATAAAAATCCCATACAGTCCTTTACAGCTTCTTAAGAAACTTAACCTATCTGACGTCCCATCTATTCTCCCCAAAACCTTAACTTATCGCTTATATAGGGTGTCCCAAAAAATGTATAAACAAAGTTGAATAATTATAAAGGCCGTGTTTATTAAAATACATTTCATTTTTAAAATTGTGCTATAAGTTGTTAAAGTATGTATACAATTTTGGGGGACACTCTGTATTAATCCCTGAAGATTTGAGTAAAGGCTTTTTAGTCTGAGGTAACACTTGCATCTTGTTGGTTCATATCAGAGCCTCTACAACTTATTCTAAAGAATTAACTCTGCAAGTTTGATGAGATAAATTTTAATGAGTCCAAAATACTATCTGAATACATTCTTTTATCACACCTAGATAAATGCTTAGTCTGGACTATCTAGAATAAAGAAGGTAGACAATTTTTTCAACAAAGATGATTTGATATTATTTCCATTTATCTTCTCTGTTCTCTTCCGAAATACCCGTTACCTATTCACACACATCTCTTGTTTTGGAAAGAAGAGTTACAGTACAGGGCAAGACTAAAGACTTTCTGACTACTACTCATTGGTTGTCTGGCTCAGTATTCTTTCTGCTTTTTCAGTGTCTTAAGCTATGTTTGAAAAAGGACTTCATCTCACCTCCACTTAATGCAACTGGTGGTGGCAAGGTAAACAGGAAGAAACCCTAAGGCGATAATACCTGCCCTTCAGTTGGAGTAATTACCAATTGTAGACTTCTGGGTGTTGATAGGAACCATTAGACAGGTTCTTTTTAAAAATAGGTAATGAAACTTTAAAGGATAAAATCCTACTTCCTAACATACAATTTTGTTAACCACTCTGTTTAGAAAACTGGGTTCCTTGTGGTTTCCCAGCCCCCAGTAGCTCCTCTTGACGCATGAGGTTGGGGCTGTGTTGGTCATGCCACTTTAGATTACTGGATCTCACAGGATACTACAAGGCAGACACACCCCAGGCTGACTCACTGAGTGGGAAGTTTAAAAAGATGGTTTTCCTCAGCCATCAATTAGATAAACCACATTTTTCCAGGAGAAAAACAGAATTTTGAAAAGGTTTTTACAAACAAAACTCTCTTGCTCATGATGCTTTCTGCTATGTTTTCTTGTGAAGGGAAGTATGACTTTAACCTTAATTGCCCTTACAAATTAGCAAGTAAAATATAATGCCACCCTTTCCCCCTTCTATCCTTTCTTTTTTTTTTTCTTCTTCTTTTTTTTTCCTTCTTCCTCAGAAGGAGATACTTTCATGATTTTAGCTCTGGTAAAATTAGAGCATTCTTCCTCTGCCTCTATCCTCAAAGCTGTGGTTTTGACTGACCAAATGGTGAATAAGTTATAGATGCAGGGCTGAGTTCTGTTTTCTCTGCTCTGGTTACTCTTCTTTATACATTTCTTTTTATCTTTTATTCCTTGAAAATATACTGAAGAAAGACATTTATAGCTTGTGCCTTTTTGAAAATTGCAATTTAGATTTAATGCATGTCAGAAGGAATCAAGCACTGAATAATGATTTAAACCATCTCACCTCACGTTTTTACAGTGCTGGATGCATGTTTGGAAAACACTGGGTAAGTGGTTCCCGCTATATTGTAAGATTCCCAAGGACAAAGGACCTGTTTATAGTTTCTATCTCCTGGTGAGCAATGTATGAACACACTGAGTAACATGTTCAAAAAAGCAGAACTTCATCATGTAAAAGAATAAAAGAAAAACACACAATCAAATATTTTCACAAAGAATTTTGTACAAAAATCTCATTTCCATACCCAAAACTTGAGACTAAGGTGACTAAAGTGATAGTTCCATATGGATATTTAGGCTCAAGGACCCCTTGTGCATATTTTTAATATAGACATCTAGATCTCAGACCAGTAGTAGATTATTACTGTCCTCTTCCCGCACTCCTCTTGTGAGGGAAAGTTGCCCTTGGGTATGTGAATATGGGGGAATCCTGGAACATTAAGGCATTACTGTTTGATGGTCTCTTAGAATTTAATCTCCATTGGAGTCAACTTACAGCAGCCAATGGTAAAATGTGCTCACTAAGTTCCGATAAAAGTAGTGTTAACAGATAAGAATGATATAACCAGGTTTTTGTGTGGTTATATGCGTGAGTGTTTGTATATAATATCCTATTTAGGTCTCATAATAATTGAGGAAGAATATATCTCCACTTCACCAATGAGAATACAGAGGTTCAGATGAATACTTTGCTAAAAGAACACTGAAGTTGTTGATTCTGGCTTCAAAATGTGAGCTTTTAAATATTAAATAATGCTACTTCTACCAAGTTATATTTCCTCTCTGGTATTAGATATTCTGCCACTCTTTTCTACTTTAATTCTATTAGTGTGTTTTCTTTGAGAGTTAATTCGCAGTATAAAGGTAGGAAAACAGATATCAGACAGATTTTTTTAAAAGTCTGTGCCCTTTATAATGGTGGTGTTATGATTCCTTTCTCATGGCCAAAGGCTTCACCACTGCTTTTTCTGGGGTCTGAGCAGTGGGGCAGGGGAAAGGCAAATACAGTTCTTAGGATGGGTCCTAACAATACCATCCAAACTTTTCCACATTGTCACTGCTTCCTTGGGTGTCCTGGGCCCATCCTCTACTTTAAGGGTCTTAGGAGTAGCCTGGGTTTATGTGGCAGTTGCCTACATAGGGTAACTTAGACAAGCCAACAGTCTTAGGACAGCGCAGGCACTTTCCTGTTGTACAATCCATGGGCAATACAGGTACCTGCAGTGCTCAACCGTAGGGCAAAGGATGGCATGTGGTCATCACTGGCTGAGCTGGCGAAGGTTGAGCAGACTCTGGATACTATTCTGCTCCTCTCCTTCAAGTCCAGAGGCTCTTTCACAATCTCCCATCCCACCTGCCTCCATTCTTCTCTATATCATCGGAGCTACTCTTTGCAAATATCATCTCCCATCTGGTTGGCTGCCTCTTTGTTTTGTTGTCAGTTTCTTTTTTTGAGCAGATGTTTAGTTTGATATAGTCCCATTCATTTATTTCAACCTTTGAGGTCAAGTTCATAAAATGTTCTCTACTTCCAACATCCATAAATTTGGTACCTATGTTTTCTTCTATGTAACTTGTTTCGGGTCTCACATTTAGGTCTTTGATCCATTTTGAGTTCATTTTTGTACATGTGGACAAACTGTAATCCAGTTTTACTCTTTTGCATGTGGCTTTCCAGTTTCCCCAGAACCACTTACTGAAGATACTGTCTTTACTTCATTGAGTGTTTCTGGCTCTTTTGTCAAAAATTATCTGCCCATGTACATGTCATTTTATATCTGGACTCTCTATTCTGTTCCACTGATCTGTGCCAATACTACACTGTTTTGATAATTGTAGCTCTGTAGTATAATTTGAAGTCAGGTAGCGTAATACCTCCAGCTTCATTCTTTTTTCTCTGGATTGCTTTGGTTATTTGGGGCTTTTGTGGTTCCATACAAGTCTGATGATTTCTTGTTCTATTTCTTTGAAAAATGCCATTGGGATTTTGATGGGGATTTCATTAAGTCTGTATATTGCTTTGGGTGCTATGACCATTTTAACTGTTTGTTGATTCTTCCAATTCATGTACACGAGATATGTTTCCATTTTGTTGTGTCTTTTTCAATCTCTTTTAATAATGCTTTGTAATTTTCAGTATATAGGTCTTTCACAGTCTTTATTAAGTTTATTCCAAGGTATTTTATTATTTTGTTTGCAATTGCAAAAGGAATTTTTTTTTTTTCATTTCTTTTTCTGAAGTTTTGTTGTTAATATACAGGAAGACAATGGATTTTTGTACATTGATTGACTATTCTGCAACTTTACTATATTTGTTTATTGTTTCTAATAGTTTTTTGGTGGAGTCTTTAGGGTTTTCTATATACAGAATAATGTTCTCCGCAAAAAGTGACAGTTTTACTTCTTCCTTCCTTATTTGGATGCATTTAATTTCTTTCTCTTGCCTTATTGCTCTGGCTAGGACTTCCAGAATTATGTTAAGAGTAGTGATAGTGTACATCCTTGTCTTGTTCCTAATCTTAGAGGAAAAGCTTTCAGGTTTTCACCATTGAGTATGATATTAGCTGAGGATTTATCATATATGGACTTCATTACATTAAGGTACTTTCCTTCTATACCTATTTTATTGAGTGCTTAATCATAAATGGATGTTGTATCTTAAATGCTTTTTCATCATCTATTGATAAGATCATATGATTTTTATCCTTTCTTTTGTTAACGTGGTGCATTACTTTGACTGATTTATATAGGTTTAACCATCCTTGTGCCCCTGTAATGAACTCCATTTGATCATTATGTTTATTTTTTTTATGTACTTCTGTATTTGATTCACTAGTATTGTTTAGGATTTTTGCGCCTGTATTCATCAGAGATATTGGTCTGTAGTTTTCTTTTTGTGTGTTACCCTTGCCAGGTTTTGGTATCAGGGTTACATTGGCCTCAGAAAATGTGTTAGGAAGTACTGCCTCTTCAATGTTTTGGGAGAGTTTCAGAAGAACAGGTTTTAAATCTTCCTTGAACATTTGGTAGAATTCACTGGTGAAGCCATCTGGTCTTGGACTTTTATTTTTTGGGAGGTTTTTGACTGTTATTTCAATTTCCTCACTACTGATGGGTCTATTTAGATTTTCTAGTTCTTCATGATTTAGTCTAGGAAGGTTTTATATGTCTAGGAATTTATCCATTTCTTCTAGGTTATTGAATTTGGTGGCATATAGCCTTTCATAATATTCTAGTATGATCCTTTATATATCTGTGATGTCTGTGGTGACTTCCCCTCTCATTTCTGATTTTGTTTATATAAGTCTTTTCCCTTTTTTCTTTGTGAGTCTAACCAGGGGTTATCAATTTTATTAATCTTTTCAAAGAAACTGCTCCTTGTTTTATTATTTTTTGTATAGTCTTTTTTCTCTCTATTTAAGTCAATACTGCTTTAATTTATATGATTTCCTTTCTTTTGCTGACTTTGGGTTGCTTTTGTTCTTTGTCTAGTTCTTTAAGATGTGATGTTAGGTTGTTTAATTGGGATTTCTCTTGTTTCTTGAGGTAGGCCTGTAATGATATAAACTTCCCTCTTTTTACTGCTTTTGCTGCATTCCAGAAGTTTTAATATGTTGTATTGTCTTCTCATTTGTCTCTATATATCTTTTGATCTCATCTTTTATTACTTCTTTCATCCAGTCATTTTTTTAGTAGTATGTTGCTTAATCTCCATGTATTTGTGGGTTTCTTTACTTCCATTTTACAGTTGATTTCTAATTTGAAGGCATCACAGTGAAAGAATACGCTCGGTATAATTTCAATCTTCTTGGATTTGTTGATGCTATTTCTGTGACCCAACATATGGCCTATCCTTGAGAAGGTTCGATGTGCACTGGAGAAGAATGTATAATCTCATGTTCTAGATGAAAGGCTCTGTGAATGTCAAATATGTCCATTTGGTCTAATGTTTCATTTAAGGCCGATATTTCTTTATTGATTTTTTGTTTGGTTGATCTATCTAGAGCTTCACTGGAGTATTAAGGTCCCCAAAGATTATTGTGTTTTGATCTGTTTCTCTCATTAGTTCTGTGAGTAACTGCTTTATATATTTCAGTGTTCCCTGGTTGGGTGCATATATATTAAGAAGTATTATATTTTTTTTGATGTAGTGTCCCATTTATCATTATAAAGTGTTCATCTTTGTCTCTTGATATCTTTGTTGTCTTGAAACCTATTTTGTCAGATATAACTATGGCTACACCTGATTTTTGGTGGATGTTACTTGCTTGGAGAATAATTTTCCACCCTTTTACTTTGAATCTACTTTTGTCTTTGCAGCTTAGATGTGTATCTTGAAGGCAGCATATGGTTAGATTGTGGTTGTTGATCCACTCTGCTGCTCTGTGCCTCTTTATTCAGAACATTTACATTTCAGGAAATTATTGATGTGTATTTTCTGTAGCCATTTTATCTTTTCTTTTTTGGTAGCTCTGTACCTTTATTGGTTCTTTTCCTTTGCACTTCTGCTGTTGTTTTTATTTGGTGGTGTTTCATACTTCTTTCCTCTGTCTTCTTTTTTTAAGCTTTGTGTCCTTTTGGGGGATTTTTGTGTGTGGTTCCCATTAACTTTATAAAAAATAAAGTTGCATATATACATTAGTGTTTTTTTTTCTTTTGAGTGCATCTGGTGTTCATCCTCTTTTGCCTGCTCAGACATTTACATCTTCCCTTTTTATTTTTTTGTTATCATGAATTATCCCTGTTTATGCTGTAATTGTTTTGGTGATTTTACTTGTAGTGTTGTGACTTTATGTTTTTTATTTCAGGTAGAATAACCCCCTTGAGTGTTTTCTGCAGTGGAGATTTTCTGGTGATAAAATCTCTCAGCTTCTGTATGTCTGGGAATGTCTTTATTTCTCCTTCATATTTAAAGGAAAGTTTTCCTGTATACAATATTCCTGGCTGTTAATTTCCATTTTTCAGACATTGGAATATTTGTTTCCACTCTCTTCTGGCTTGCAGAGTTTCTTCTGAGAAGTTGATGGAAATTCTGATGGGTTTTCCTTTGTAGGTCACTTCTTTCTTTTCCCTGGCTGCTTTGAGAATTTTTTCTTTCTCATTAATTTTTGACAGTTTTAATTCAATGTGCCTTGGAGAGGGCTTCTTTAGATTGAGATAACTAGGTGTGCTGTTTGTTTCTTGGATTTGAGGATCTAGTTCTTTCCATAAGTTTGGGAAGTTCTCATCCACTGTTTGTTTGAATAGACACTGTTCCCCTCTCCCTCTCTTATTCCAGAATGCCTATTATTCTAATATTTCTTTTTCTGATGGAGTCAGAGAGTTCCCATAGAGCTCTTTCATTTTTCTTTATGCTCAGGTCTCTCTTCTTCCCTCTATGTCATTTCTAGTTTCTTATTTTTGATATCACTAATTCTTTCCTCCATCTTGTTGGCTCTGTTTTCTATGTTCAGTAGCTCAATACTAATCTCCTTAATCGCATGCTTCATTTCCAGGATTTCTGATTGGCTTTTTTTAAAGTTTCAATCTCTTTAGTAAAGTACTCATTTTGTTTTTTGACTTGTTTTCTGAATGCACTGAATTGCTCATCTGTATTTTCTCACATCTCATTGAATATTTTCAGAAATGTAATCTTGAAATCTCTGTCTTGTGTTCCAGCTTGCTTTCTGGGGATTTTTCATTTTCTTTCTGGTCATCCTCATTACTGTGGTTATGCATGGTATTTTCTATTCTCCTTTGTCTAGGCATGAATATCCCTTCTATAGCAGTGTTCTCTGAAGAGGTCTTTCTACTACTTTCCAGTAGATGGAACTGAATAACATTTTTAACCTCTGTGATCTTCCAGACTTGACCTCCATGGCTTCTGTAAAACAGTACTGCCACACTGCTTGGACGTGGGGCTTGTTTTTCCCTCACTGTAATTGCAACCCCAGACTCCAGACCTCCATGGGGTCCAGCCCCATGCACCAAACCTGCAGATCAGTCACAGAGGGAAATAGTGGTTGCACTGCAATAGCTCTTGGTGTACAGATAAAATGTTCCTTGACCCTACATCAATGGCAATAGGAGGTGAGCTTTGGGAGTCCGAGAGGTGGCAGGGCTCTGTGCTTCCATTTCTTTGTCAGCAACACCCCAGCCAGACAGTGGACAGCCACATGACAGAACCCCACACTCTCAGGCATCTGATGGCTTAGTCACTGTTCTCTCTTCTCACCCTGCTGGCATGACCCCCTCAGCTAGCTCTCTGTTCCTCCAGGCCAGCCAAATGAAGCACCTGCTACCACCAACTTCCTACACATTCCCAGCCATGCCATGAGCTGCTAGCTGCTGGACTGAATCTGAAGGTTGTCTGAGTCTTTCTCCCTTCTCATCTCCCCACTTATTCCTGGTTTCCCACTTATAGATATTTTAATGTGCAGATCTCTCAGACATGCCTCAGTATTGAGTAGGGAATCCTTTGCTGAATTATATTTCATTAATTTGTTGAAATTTCAGGGGGAGAGGCCCAGGGAATCTCTTGTGCTGCCATTACTCTCTATTGATTTCACATTAACATGTTTTCACATATTATATCGCACTTGTGACTTCACAGGGTTTTATACAAGTTTTTTCCTAAAGCGTTTAAAGGATTTTGCATAAAATGTTAGCATAATGTTTTCAAAAGTTGTTTTTCAAATATAGAAGTTACCAAATACTGTAATCTGTATATTTTTCTCACATTAAATTTGTCATTTTCTATATTGTTATTTGCTGATTATATACTCTATGGACCCAGTCCCAATATATCTGAACTTCAGGTAGCTTTTTTACAAAGTATTGGAAAAATCTTTCTAATTAAATGTTCCTATTATTGTGACCAATGATAACTATAGATGAGTAAGTATGAGAACTTAATGAGATAGATTCAGCTTAAATAGAAGTTTCTAGGGTTTCCTAACATATCAAAATCTGAATAAATTTAGTAAAGATATGTTAATCTAATTTGGATGATGTAAAACTGAAATACACAATGCAAATGTCAGTGAAATGGACAATGTCAGGTGGGGAGCTAAGAAAACTTTAAATGTGACTGATCATTAACCAGCATAAATGTTCAAAAAGCAGATCTAAATGTAAGATCCTGAATATAGGTTGAAAAGGAACTTTATAAAATGTAGGGTGTGGCTTAATAGCACCTCACATAAAAAATAAAACAACAGAGAGAGAATTCAAGATGGTGGCAGAGTGGGTGGATGTTACACTTACATCCTTCCAGGACCCAAGTGGAATTACAACCAAAATATAGAGAAAGTAACCAGAATAACCAGCTAAAGACTAGCTGAAGAGAAGTCTTTTAACCAAGGATTACAGAAGAAGCCATATTGAGACTGGTAGGAAGGGCAGAGTTGTGAAAGGGCTGGTCCCACTCCCACAGGAAGTGCCTGAGACTACAAAGGGATATCTTAGCTGTGAGGGTTTCTCCTGAAAAGTAAGGCATCTCAAATACAAGCCAGGCTCTAGAGCACCAGAGCCAAGAAGAGGCACTCACGTAACATCTGGTTTTTAAAATAAATAGGAATTTTGTTCACCATGAAGAGACAGAGTCTGCTAGAGACATTGGCACCTTATTGAAGGGCCAATGCAAAAAATATTGTTCCCAGCCACTTACTGTGGGCTCCAGCTCAGGGAGGATGGAGGAGAATAGAGTCATGTGAGGAGAGACTGGGGTTTGTTGCTCTGAGAAAAAGCTAAAGGGACAGTTGCCAGGATACCTGTGCTGAGTCACTCTCCCACACCACAGACACTATCTTTCTTGGGTGGATAAATCCCCTACATATAGCATCAGACTGTGGGAATGCAATAGCCCTACCTTCTGGACTACCTGTCACCCTACTCTGTAAAGCTCATGCCCTGCTCCAGAGTCAGCAGCCTGGGCTGCAGTGTTGAGGTCAGTGACTGACTTGTGTAGCTTTGAAACAGGGGCCATTCTCCTCACTTTCCTGTGAACCTAACTGGCACCTCTCCCTCACAGGACACCCACTAGCCCTACACTCCAGGTTATAAGTGCCCCCACCCTGCTGATATCTGGCTCCTGGCAGAATCTGGGACAGACTGAGTGTGTGGCTCTATAATGGAGGCTATTTTTCTTTTCCATGTTCAAATGGTGGAGAGCCCTCTCTTCACGCTAACGAAATCTTGGTCTGTTTGGGCCTAATAAACTCTGCTGACCTCACCCTGATGACATGCTGAAACCCCACCCAACCACAAAGGTGTGTGAGCACCCATCAGGTGGCAACTAGACTTGGTATATCCTGGGCATTTGCTGAGTGTTCTCTGACCAACTACTGGCACTCAGTTTGAACCTGTATCAGTCTGGTGAACACCAGTCACCACTACCTGGTGACTCACTGAGAATATACTTCATGCAACTTGACAACTGCCAGAGGCTTTTAGGCTGACTGAGCCTAACAGAAAACCAGCAGGTAGAGGCAAAGCTCAGGGCAAATCTTGGGACTTTTGCTGAGCTGCCCCTGGCCCCGGTGCTGGTGGAAGCCATGCTTGGTGTGCAACTTGTCCTTCCTGCACACACTCAGAGACAACAGAGGTAGCCACAAACTGTAGATCACATTGTAGCTTTAAACAGGTTGACAGGACCAGTCACAGGCAGCTTCTGATATGGGCATGCACCAAAGTCCCACTCAAGAGTCTCAGAAAAAACACACCCAGTGGGAAACTTCAGACAATATCAGAGCAGGATCTAATAAACTTCACAAGCAACATATCCAGTGGGAGATTTTCCCAGGCACCAGACTTTGCTGAGGCAAATTGTGTTTCATGTGGTCAGCACCTGCACAGCAGCCCATATACTGTGGTTGAGGTTGATATTCAGAAAGCCAGCCTGAGGGTCATCCATATGCACAAATGGGCCAATAGCAATCAAACCTCAATGATAACAGGAGGGCCCAGATAACCCATTCAAGGGGAATTCCTGAAGAACCCAACTCAGGTGATCAAAGCGACTCACACTAGGTCCAACAGGATACCTACCACACGAGGCAACCCTGCCAAGAATGGGAGTCATAACAAATCTATCTAATGCATAGAAATAAACAAAAGAGGCAGTCAAAATGGGGAGACAAGTATGCCCAAATGAAAGAACAGAAGAAATTTCCAGAAAAAAAGATCTAAATGAAATGGATGCAAGCAATTTGTCAGATATCAATTTAAGAAAATGGTTATAAGGATGCTCAAGGAATGTAGTGAGACCTTCTATAGAATGGAAAAGGACATAGAAACCATAAAAAAGAAAGTCAAAAATGAAGAGTATAATATCTGAAATGAATACTACATTAGAACGAATAAACAGTAGGTTGGATGAAGTAGAGGATCAAATCAGTGATTTGGAAGACAAAGTAGCAGAAAACACCCAATCAAAGGAGCAAAAAGAAAAAAAAGTTTAAATGAGGATAGTTTAAAGGATGTTTGGAAAACTATGAAGTGTAACGACATCTGCATCATAGGGATAACAGAATGAGAAGAAAAAATAGATCCAGAACCTATTTGAAAAAATAATGGCTGAAAACTTTCCTAACCTGATGAAGGAAAAAGACACAGTTCCAGGAAGGGCAGAGTCCTGAATAAGATGAACCCCAAAAAACCCACACCAAGACACATTATAATTAAAATGCCAAAGATCAAAGACAAAGAGAATCTTAAAAGAGAAAGACAGTCAGTTACCTAAAAGGAAGCTCCCTTAAGACTTTCAGCTGATTTCTCAACAAAAAAACTTCAGGTAGGAAGGGATTAGCAATGACCTATAGCCAAGACTACTTTATCCAGCATGGCTGTTATTTAAAATTGAAGGAGAAATAAAGAGCTTCCCAGACAAGAAAAAGCTATAGGAGTTTGTTATCATCAAACCAGTTTTATAGGAAATGTTAAGGATCTTCTTTTAAAAGAAGAAGAAAAGTTTTTAAAAAAGGAACATAGTTAATAAAATGGCAATAAATACATATCTATCAATAATCATTTTAAATGTAAATACCTTAAATGCTCTAATCAAAAGACATGGGGAACAAAGTGGATGAGAAAACAAGACCAATCTATATTCTGTCTACAAGAGACCCACTTGAGAATGAAAGATACACACAGACTTAAAGTAAAGGGGTGGAAAAATATTCCATGCAAATGGAAACAAAAAAAGCTAAAGTAGCAATACTTATATCTAACAAAATAAACTAAAAAGGGCTATAATAAGAGATAAAGGAAAATACTATATAATGATAAAGGGAACAATTCAAAAAAAGTATATAACCCTTGTAAAAGTGTATGCACCCAATTTAGGAGTACCTAAATATATAAAACAAATCTTGATGAACTTACTTAAAGCAAGAGATTGACAGTAGTACAGTCATAATAGGAGTTATTTAATACAACACTGATATTGAAAGATAGCTCTTCCAGACAGAAAATCAACAAGGAAATGGCAACCTTAAATGAAACACTAGATCAAATGGATTTAATTGACATCTTGAGAGTATTTCACTCCAAAGAAGCAAAATATAAATTCTTTTCAAGTGCACATAGAACAGTTTCTAGGATAGACTACATGTTAGCACACAAAAAGAGTCTTAATAAATTTAAGAAGATTGAAATCATATCAAGTATCTCCTCTGACCATAATGGTATGAAACTAGAAATCAGTCCCAAGAAAACAACTGACAAACACACAAAGTCATGGTGGCTACATAATATAATAAACAATACATGGGTTAATAAGCTCAAGCAAGAAATAAAAAGATACCTTGAAACAAATGAAAATGAGAACACAACAATCCCAACTCTATGGGATACAGAAAAAGCATTCCTAAGAGAGAAATTCATAGCATTATAAGCCTATCTCAAGAAAAAAGAAAATTCCTAAGTAAAGAATATAACTTTACACTTAAAGAAACTTAAAAGAGAAAAACACAGAAAGCTCACAATGAGTAGAAGGATGAAAATAATAAAGATCAAAGCAAAAATAAAAAAATAAAGTACAGGAAAACAATAAAAAAGATGAATGAAATTAAAAGCTCATTCTTTGAAAATATAAACAAGATTGACAAACCTTTAACCTCATTCATCAAAAATAAGAGAGATGACCCAAATAAATAACATCAGAAATGAAGAAGTAACAACAGACACTAAAAAAATACAAAGGATTTGAAGAAAATATAACAACTATATGCTAACAAATTGGACAACCAGGATGAAATAGATAAGTTCCTAGAAACATACAATTTTCTAAAACTGAATCAAGAAGAATCTGAATCTGAATAGACATATTACAATTAGAGAAACTAGAGCAGTATTTTAAAAACTCCCAACAAACTAAAGTCACATACCAGATGGCTTCACAGGCAAATTTTTCTAAACATTGAAAGAAAAACTAGCACCTATCCTTCTCAAACTATTCAACAAATCCAAGAGGAAGGAAGACTCTCAGGCTATTTTTTATGAGGCCAAAATTATCCTAATTCCAAAACCAGATAAAAACACTATAAAGAAAGAAAATTATAGGCCAATATCCCTGATGAACATAGATTTTAAATCCCAAACAAACACGGCCAGTGTTGCTCAGTGGTGGAGCATCGACCTATGATCCAAAAGATCACTGTTGGATTTCTGATTAGGGCACATGTCCGGGTTGTGGGTTTGATCCCCAGTGGGGGGGGGCATGCAAAAGGCAGCCAATCAACGACTCCCTCATCACTCTCTCATCATTGATATCTCTCTCTCTCTCTCTCTCTCTCTCTCTCTCTCTTCCTTTCTCTGAAATCAATAAAGATATTTTTTAAAATAAATAAAATTCTCAACAAAATGTTAACAAATGGATCAGCAATACATTAAAAAGATCATACACCATTATCAAGTGGGATTTATTTGGGGATCCTGGGTTGTTATGATATTGTAAATCAATAAAATAAATAGAAGAAAAAATACCTAAATATAAATTTAACTGATGATATAAAAGTCCTCTACTCAGAAAATTTTATGACACTGATGAAAGAAACTGAAGATACAAATAAATGAAAGTATATACCATGTTCATTGATTGGAAGAATTAACATAATTAAAATGGCCATACTACCCAAAGTAATCTATAGATTCAGTGCAATAACTATCAAGATACCAATGGCATATTTAATAGAACTAGAAAAAATATTTTAAAATGTATGGAACCCCAAAAGACCCAGAATAGCCACAGCGGACTTGGAAAAAAAAAAAAAAAAAAGTTGAAGGAGTCTTGCTACCTACTATCAAACTATACTATAAGGGCATCAAAATCAAAACAGCATGGTACTGGTATAGTTGCAGACATATAGATTAATGTAACAGAATAAAGAACCCAGAAATAAACCCACACCTTAATGGTCAATTAATATTTGATTAAAGAGACAAGAGCGTAAAATGGAGTAAAGATAGTCTATTCAATAAATGGTGTTGGGAGAATTGGACAGATATATGCAAAAAAAGTGAAACTAGATCACCTTATTACACCATGCACAAGGTTAAACTTAAAATGGACTAATATTTAAATATTACACACAAAATCATGAAAATTGTAGAAGCAAACACAGACAGTAAAATCTTGAACATTTCTCATAGCAATATGTTTTCTGATATATCTTCTTGAGCAAAAGAAACCAAAGAGAAAATAAACAAATGGGACCACATCAAACTAAAATGTTTTGTACACCAAAGAAAACTTATCAAAACAATGAAAAGACAACCTACTGAATGAGAGAACATATTTGCCAATGATGCATCTGATGAGAGCTTAATATCCAAAATTTATAAAGAACTTATAAAATTCAACACCAAAACAACAAACAATCCAATTAAAAATGGCAAAGGACCTGAATAGACACCTCTCCAAAAAGGACATACAAATGGCTAATAGACATATGGAAAAATGTTCAATGTCACTAATCATCAGAGAAATGCAAATTAAAACCACAATGAGATATTACCTCACACCTGTTAGAATGGCTATAATCAATAAATCAACAAAAAACAAGTGTTGCCAAAGATGTGGGATAAAAGAAACCCTCATACACTGTTGGCGGGAATTCAGATTGGTTCAGCCACTGTTGAAAGCATTATGGAGTTTCCTCAAAAACTAAAAATCGACTTGCCTTATGACCCAGCAATTCCACTTCTGAGAATACATCTGAAGAAACTTAAAATACTAATTTGAATACTATATGCACCTTTAGGTTCATTGCATCATTATTTACAATAGATTTGGAAGCAGCTCAATGGTTCATCAGATGACTGGATAAAAAAGCAGCGGTACATTTACACAATGAAATATTATGCCGCTGTAAAAAAAAAAAAAAAAAAAGGAAATCTTACCTCTTGTGACAGTTTTTAATGCTTTTTGCAGCTCTAGGTGTCAGAGGTTAAAATTTCCTTTGGTGTCATTATTTTCTTAATTGAATCCTTTTGTCTTTGGGTTTCCATAGAGAATCCTTCTTAAAAAGGGTCTGAGCTTTGCAGTTCTTTAAGTTGTAATCTACTATTATTGTGTAGGGAAACTATCAATATTGTAGCAAGATGTTGAGTCGGGGAATCTTTCTAGTTCCATGATTACATATTAATCTTTTAGTGAGCCTATGTCCTGCACTGACTTTCACGTGTACTTTGAAGTTCTACCCCCACCACTCTGTCCTTAGGTGTGACAGGAAGGCTAGAGGGGGTGGACCTGGGTGTTGGGAGCCAGTAACATATCTGGACATGGTCCATGCCATCTGAGGGTCTGGAGTCAAGGACTCGACCCTCCCCACAAGCTCCTGTGAGGAGCCAAGATAAAGATAATTACCAAGGTCTGGGCTCATGCAGGAGGCAGGATGTTTACTCTGAAAGATTGTTTATGCAGCTTTGAAGTAACTAGTTTGTATCACCCTCACCACATTATCACTTGTTTGTTACTTACTATATAATAAAGGCATTGAAGACATTTGGTGCTGTTCTTCATTAGAGGGCAGTCCTCCTGATCCCATAACTTTGTTTGTCTCTTTCATTCCCATTGCTGGAAATCAGGTTTGTTCATCTTTCAGGCTGGTTTCTGACACCTGGGTATTTTCCTTCCTCCAGGTTAGTTATGCTATGGTAAATAGTTTTCCTTGAAGACAGGCCTTTCTTAAGAAGGGTGGGGAGCTCTGGATATATTTCAAAATGATTACTTTCCCTTTTTCCTGCCAGAAGCAGTAGGGGATATTCCTCTGAACTTCATCTGAGAACCTGGAGGTAAAATTTACAAATGTGTGAAGCTTACCCACACTGAGCCCCCAGCAATTTGTCAATTATATTTTAAATATTTTTACCTAAAGCTTCAGGCATCTGCTCCCACAGTTTTGATTATCAGTATCTGCCCTCTCTCTAGTTTCTATAGCATTATTTTGCCCTGTGACCTCAATTCTCAGGTGGATATACTAATAGTTGTTGACTTTTCAGTTTCTTGTTGTGAGAACAAGAGTAATGACTTCCAAGATCTTAACATGACAGACCAGAAACCAGAAGTCAGAATGATAGATTTATATCTAAATCTAGGGGGGTGACAATAGTGCTGATATAGCCGAATCACATCCAAGAAATGGAGTTCAGCTATAGTTAGCTCACTTGAAAGAACATATCCAAAAAATAAATGGTGAAAGGATAATAAAGTCATGCATAAATAAGAATGATTAAAAATTGGTCTGAATGGCAAGTGCCACACTAGTTTTGCCACTCAGGAAATTTATCTTCTATTTTAATATCTCCACTTTCCAAATCTAGATTTCTAAAATACATATACTACACTGACAATTTTTTGTTACTTACATGTAAATTATGAAGTTATTTCTAATGAGATGCCAGGAATTCTGCCATAGAAACAAAACATTCAGTAATCTCCAGCCACGGTTGGTGGTGGTAATTCAGTAAATATGTCTTTTCTCATAGATAATGATTCTGGTATAATTTGATAAAGTAAAAGTACTATGATTCACCTGTCAGGGAATTGGTGTCTCAGAAAATACCAAGAAATAAATATTTTCCTTGAGTAAAGATGATTCAAAGTCAATAAAAATTTTCCCACAAAGGAAACATCAGACCCAGAGAACTTCACAAAGTAGCTCTACCACACATTCAAGGAAAAAACTTCAGTTTTTCTTAAAATTATTCCAAGAGAATAGAGAAAAAGAGACTACATCCCATCTCATTTTGTGAGTCCTGCATTTTGATGTTCAAACCTGACCAGAATACACAAATAAAATTTTACTCCACAACTGCACTCTTGAACAAAAATGCAAAATATTAGTTATCAAATAAAATATTAGCCATCTGTATACAAAAATATTTAAAAAATTAATATATCTTGCCCTAGCCAATTTGGCTCAGTGGTTAAAGCATCAGCACATAGACTGAGGGGTCTTGGGTTTGAATTCCGGTCAAGGGCACATACTTTAGCTGCAGGCTCGATCCCGGGCCCAGTTGTGGCATGTTTGGGGGGCAACCAATCCATGTGCCTCTCTAATATCAATGCTTCTCTCTCTCTCTTTCTCTCTCCCCCTCTCTCCCTTCCACTCTCTCTGAAAAGCAGTGGAAAAAATAACCTCTGGTGAGGATTTTAAAAAAGAAGTTAATATATCTCCAGTACAGTAAGTTTGTCCTAGAAATGTAAATTTAGTTTAATAACAGAAAATTAATTAATATAATTTATCACATTATTAAAGGTAGAAAGGCACATGATTTTCTTAATAGATGTAGAGGAAAGCATTTTTAAAAACTCAGTATTCACACATGATTTAAAGATGTAATGTTGAAGGCATTTTCTTTAAGATCAAGAAAAAGAGAAGAATGCTTGTTACCATCACTTCTATTCAAACATTGACTGTAGAATCTAGCTAGTACAATGGAGTAGAAAAAAGAAAACAATAAGAAGAAAAAGTATCATTTTTGCCGGTATAGTTTTTATCAATGTAGAAAATCTAAAAAAAACCCTATAAAAATATTAAGACATTTAATTTGTTTTGGCAAGTTTTTTAATATAAAAGCAATATATAAAAGTCAGTTGTATTTCTATATCAGGAACAAGATATTTTTAGTGACGACTAAACATAAAAATAACTAGGGTTAGTCCTATCAAAATGCATGCAAACACTTAATAGAGAAAATTACAAAATTTTGATAAAACTCATTAAGGATTATTTAAACAAGTGGACAGAAATAATCTGTTCCTGTAAAGATTCAATTTTGCCTATCTTAAACTATAGATTCAGTGAAATTCCAACAAAAATCCCAAGGCAGCTATAGAGAGCAGTGTGGAGCTATAGAACCTAGTCAATATTTATCATTTGAAAGTGGTAGAGGACATGCAACTGAATTCTGAAGGTGTTGGGTCAAGGGTGAGGTAATAAAATTGGATGAGACAGGTTGTTTTTTTTAATTTGGAAGTACATTTAGACCTTATCTGGTTTAATCCCTTAGCAAGGACCTCAGGAGACAATGTTAACACAATATTAGAATAATTCTTGGATGCCTGGAAAAACCAATTGCACCCACTAATTGAGGCAGAAGTGCCAAAATTTCCACAGCAGGGATTGGAGGAAAGAATAAAAGAGGTCACAGAAGTAAACATTCAAACATGAATATAGTATATCAGACAAAAAAAACATTATCTGACTATACCCTATGGGAAGGCCTGGAGGACACTCCATTTATTAGGACAATAAAGAATGTGTTGGTGAGACAGTCACCAGCATCACTGAGAAATCTTTTCTCTAAGCTTGGAACTATCAGAACTGAGCTCATAGATAGAATGTGGATGATCCCAAAATAATAGAGGACAGGAGGTTAGACTTAACTACCAGAACAAAGGTTAAAACAGCTTTTGCAAACAATGGCAGGTTAGAGTGGCATCCTGGGGGCAGCTATGGAGATATTTAACATAATGCAATCTTCCAAGGAGCCCAAGAGATTGACACATACTTTCCTGACTCAGATCCAGTGGGCTTAAGTAGAAGTTGTATGACAAGAAGATAGGACCCTACAGCATCACAACAGCACTTGTAATTTTCCTAGCCCTTTATCAAAGGGTATATAAGACATTTACCACTGGGGGAAAGGGAAAACCCAAACATGTTGAGGATGGTTGGGCACAGGGACCAAGTTGACTCAAAGTGACAAATGTTCCTTTTAGAATGAAGACATGTAAAAGTGAAGTAATAAAAGGAATCTTGACCCAGGTACATTTCACAGAGTATCCGCTGAGTCTGAGTCCAGTCAGTGGTCATTTTCTCAGATCTAAATTTAAGCTGAAACAGTATATTTGATAGCTAGCATAACCTTCACATTTTTTTCTTGATCTTTAGAATAATACCTATCCAAGTGAGAAAGTCCAGGTTGATATCTCTAAAAGTTTTCTCCTCCCTCCAATCCAAATGGTAAATTACAAACAATATTGCATCTTGGAGTTGAGGGGTTGATTCCAGAGATGAGTGATACCCTTAAGAGTCCTAAAGTGTGCAGAGGTGGTGGTCTTCACCATATACTCATTTAATTCACCTGTGGAGCTCCTAAAAATGATATGGATATTGGTGGATAACAGTGGTCCACTGCAAACTCAACCAACAGGTCCCCAAAGTCACAGTTACTGTGCTGGATGAGATATTTTTGCTAGAGCAGATTAAAGTAGCCTAATGTACATGGTATCTTTAATTCACAGAACACTTATCAGTGAGTATTCATCAAATGAGAAAGGCTAAACAGCCAATAGACAGACCAATTGACCACAACCAGCCTCTGCTATTGGTAACCTCAATGCTAACACAATGGAATCAAAAATAAAGTAGTTGCAGTGGCAGTGATGGAGGTTGTGCATGTCTCCAACTTCCAGCAACAGAACAATCCTGAATCATTTACTCCCAATTTAGCATATCCTTCAACAAGAGCAAACAGCCACTTACATTGGACCTGTTTTGGGTCAAATTGTGTCCCTACCAAAAGATATGTTTAAGTCCTAATTTTTGGTATTTGCAAATGTGATCTTGTTTAGAAATAAGGTCTTTGACCATGTAATTAAGATGTAAATTAAGATGAAGTGGAGTTAGAGTGAGTCCTTAATCCAATATGATTGGTATCCTTATAAGAAGAGTAGATGAGATACAGTCAGACACACAGAGAAGAACACCATGTAAAGACACAAACACATGGGATAACATGACCATGCGACAACAAAGGCAAAGATGGGAGTTATAAACTAAACTAAAGAATGTGAAGGATTATGGGCAACCACAAGAAGCTAGGAGAGAGAACATGGCCTTTCCAACACATTGATTCTAAACTTCTAGCCTTAATAATTGTGAGAGAATAACTTCACCTTTGTTTTAAGCCATCCAGTTTGTAGTAGTTTGTTAGCCCTAAGAAACTTAATATAGGACAGCTTTCACCCTTGGTATGGGCAAGGATTTCTCTCATCTAGAATTGATACATACTATGGCTATAATTTGCCTTTCCTGCCTACAGGACTTTGGCCAGCATACCTGAAGGCTTACAGTGTTTCAGCAACACAGACTACTAGTTAACAATATTTTAGACCAAGGACACTAGTATACAGCAATGATGGTACAGCAGTAGATACATTCACATGTGATCCATGAGTCCTATCTCAAAATACGCTATTCAGAATATACTAGCCTAATAGAGTTATTGAATGAACTTTGAAGTACAGCTGAGGCAGCAACTTAAAGATGATGCCTTAAAAAGATAGGATACCATCCTCCAGGATATATACATGCAACCTTTAGGCCTAGAGCTCCTGGTTCCAAGAGGGGGAGTGTTCCATTAAGAAAACAGCTAGAGCCCAGCCAAGCATGGCTCAGCGGTTGAGCCTCGACCTGGGATCCAGGCGATCAGGGTTCGATTCCCGGTCAGGGCACATGCCCAGGTTGTGGGCTCAATCAATGACTCTCTCATCATTGGTGTTTCTATCTCTCTCTCTCTCCCTCTCCTTTCCTCTCTCTGAAATCAATAAAGATATATTTAAAAAAAAAAAAAAGAAAAAGAAAAAAAAAGAAAACAGCTAGAAGGTGGATTGAACTTTAAACTATGGCTACTTCCCAGTCCCTGAAGATCTCTTGTGTCAAGAGAACAGAAGACAAGGGGAGGAGATAATTGACTATGCTTATCTTCAGGAGGAGGTAAGGTTGCTGTTATACAATGCAGGCAAGGAAGAACAAGTTTGGCACTGAGGTGAACCACTAAATCATCTCTCACAACTTACTTGCCCAATTTTTACAGTAAGTGGGCAAGTTCGGGAGCTATGTCCTAAGAAGGACACAATAATAAGAGTCTCAGATCTTTAGGGATAAAAGCCTGGGTCATGCCTTCTGTAAGTCACCTAGACTAACTGAGGTGCTAGTGAAAGGTGAGGGGAATTTAGAAAAGGTGATGGAGAAGGGGAATTAAGATTTACATCTTTGAGTAACTTATGAACTTACTTGAGTAATTAGCACAATACATAGTTAATTCTACTAGCCTTCCTCTTGTGAATTTCCCCAGAAAAGAGAACAAGCAGAATTCTGAAGGAGCTCAATTATAGTGAATGCTATAGGGCACCACCCAAATCCACTAGGGCACTCATTCTTCAAACTGCATGAAGTATTCACTACTTAGAGTTTATAGTTGACTCTCTATATAAGAATTGCTTTTCCCTGAAGGGAGCTGCATTACCCAGTGTTACTTCCTTTGCATAAGTAGTCCACATGCAACATTTGGTAGGTGTGATGGTTAAAAGACCTGGTCCCTTTAACTCAATTTGTGACATCTTTGAGGAGTCCACCCAGCTCCAGATATCCCTGTGATATACACTGAGGCTCTGATGAACATGCACCATAGTTAAACTTCTCCCTCTGCCCAATTCTATTTGTCTCACTCCTTCTTGGGTATTGATTGCAAGGGCATGAAATCCTGCACATGAATCTCTGTCTTACAATCCATTTTCCAGGTAACCCAAGTCAAGACAAGGTGGAACTTGAGAAACTGATCTTAAAATTTATATGAAACTTCAAAAGTCCAAGAATAGTCAAGAAACTCCTAAAGAAGAACAAAATTGGGAAATGGGTGATGCTGTTGGGGGAGACAGCACTATCAGCTGTCAAAACTTATAAATATGTAGGAAGTAACAACAGTATAATTTTGCTACAGAAATAGATAAATTATTAATGGAGAAGAATGGATTAGTATTCAATGAATTATTATTTAGAATATATAAATAAACCCTGAAGACCAATAAGAAAAACTAAAACAACCATTTCTGAAAAAAACATGAACAAGTGTTTACTACAACATGAATATAAATCTTTTAAAAACAATTTATAATAAAATGAGAAGTATCTAAAACTTCATATCACACAGATATATACAAATTTACTCAGGAAGATGTTTGTTGGTTTTCAGACTCTGAATGTAACCACCACTTATATATTTTGTTCATCTATGTAAATTTCTTTATAATTCCCCAGTGATTTTAATCCTCACTAAAAGTTCATCAAAATATATTGCTAACATATTATTTAACAATTAAGCAAAATATGCTTTCATTTCAATTAGATACTTAAAGACAATTCCTAAAAATGAAAATTTATCAAGAATAATTAAAATTCTTAAAGTATTTAATTATATTGATTAATTAATATTAAAATTATTTCACTGAAGCATACACACACATGTGTGCAATAGCTGTGAAAGTGCATTTTATATGATTATAAACTATAAATGTTAGAATTTATTTTTGAAAATCAGTCCAATGGGAATTCCTGACACAGTAGATTCCAAGTATGGAATAAAATAGCCAGGAAATATCAACTAGAAATAGAGTATTTGACCATACCCCTCTCACCTCCCATTAGTATAGAAATATTCAATATGATACACATTTTCTACCTCTCCTGTCACACTCAACCTTTTCCAGGTATCACTAACATTTGTATCTTTTCTAGCAGGATACCAGGTCTCTATACCAATTGTTTTCCACAGAGTCCTCCTGAAAGCCACTATCAATTCTTCAGAGTTGGCAAAATAAATGAAACTTACTTCCCATCTTTACTCTAGACCAAGCAGCATGATACACATTTTTCATTTTGGCCTTCAGGAACATTCTGTTCTTACAAATAGCAGACACAAAGTATTTTCTCTTATCCACGAGCACTCCTATTTTCAATCTTAAGCACAAAACAAGGACTCAAAAGAAACACTGGCACACACTGCCATCTTCTACTGCTAGAAGAGTTTATTTTTGTAAAAACCAATTTTATTTTTAGTTCTAGTCACTTTAGTCACTGTAACCAAAATTATGTAAACTTTCTAAATAGACTAAATATTCTAAAAATACAGTAAAACATCAGTCTCCAAACTAACTAAGTCCCAATATGGGTGTCTGACCTAAACCCACAAAATGAGAATGATGGGAAGGTCACTTATCAAAGTACAGTGACCATAACATGCTCCCATCAGTGTGCCAAAAACAAAGGCAAATAAACAGTTATTACTCCAAGTGATTCCATTGTCTTTAGGAAAGAATTTCATCCCTGCATACCTGTAAATGCTTATCATATTAGACTTATAATTTAAGTTCACCAATTATACAAATGTGTCTTTTGAACACTTTTTCAAACTTTGAGAAGTAGTGTAATTATTTGCAACTTTGTAACTGTACTTTCAGAATCTCCCTTGAAGAAATATGAGTGTGTGCTGTGGGGGGGAAAAGTTGTAATTTATATTTGTTACCACTTACTTATAGTGTAGCCTTGAGTATTTTGAAACCTAAATGAACTACTTTGACCATTAAAAAGAATTGTGAAGATAAGTAAATCAAACATTATGATATAAACATAGTTTGTCTATATTTCCTCAAAGTCTGTAAATGTAGTACCCATAAAGCCCCTCTCTGTAAGCTTTTAATGCTGTAGTCATGAGTTCATGAACATACCCACTCACTTGCCAGAGCTTAGCTCCTCTCTCTTTTTTTCTCATCTCCTCTTACAGCCTTGGCTAATGGAGGTCTCTTTACTCATGCCTCCAAATTACTGAAGCATATTCAGTAACATAGAGAAATGTTTTTTCTCTTTTGTTGTCACCTGCTACTAGAAATATAGCAAAGCCAAGGTGCTGCCTTATACTTACTACACTGTCTGTATTTTAAATGTTTCAGTTTGGACAATATGATGTATGTGTACAGGCTATATTCAGCCTACAGTCTAGAGAAGTTAGTTAAAATTTGTGGTTTCCTAATCCTGAATTCATACTTCATGGTGGGTTAGTTAGCTCTTGAAAGACTCTATCAGGTGTCTACTCCCCAGAAATGAATACAAAAAAATGCTAACTTTTGAAGTCTAAATCTCTACCACTGCATTTGTTGTTTAGACATGAGTTTTCATTGGTGAAATGAGTGGTGATCAAGATATGAGATTAACAAGGCAGATTACTATGGGTTCTTGCATGCTTTCACAAATAGGATAAATGAATCTAATGATCCAAGATTCCAGGATGATGGTGGATTAACAGGAAGATACACTGACACTCTCCCAGGAACAAATTGGAATTACAGCTAAAATATAGAAAAACCAGCCTGAATAATCAACTGAAGACTAGTCAGAGAGAACCCTTATAACCAAGGACATAAAATGGAGATCACATAGAGACTGGTAGAAAGTGAAGAGGTAGGAGAGGGTTAGCTGGGCTCCCACAGGCAGCAGGTGAAGGTCCAGAGGGATATCTCAGTTGCAGAAAGTTCCCACTGAGAACCCTGGGTCTGAACACCAAGCCAGGCTCTACAGCCCAGAACACTAGAACTGAGAAAGGTGCCCACATAATACCTGGCTGTGAAAAGCAGTGGGATTTCTGTCTTCCAGGGAGAGATGACTGGAAATTCAGGCACCCTCTTAAAGGGCCAACACACAAAATTTCTTGTGCAGCTACTCACCTTGGGCTCCAGCAGAGAGAGGGCAGAGTGGACTAGAGCTATGTGACAAAAATTCAGGTATGCTGGGTATGGAGCTAAAGCTCAGAGGGCAGCCATCTTAATTCCTGTGCTGAGTTATTCTCCCATAATGCAGAGGACATATTTCTCAGGCAGACCTTTACAACCCAGGCAGCTTTTGCCTAAGGTGGGGGGAAGCAATTGCCCCACCCTGTTGAAAAACTTTTCTTCCCACTGTGTGGAGTTTACACCTTGCTGTGGCCTACAGCCTGAGGCTCATTAAGAGACTGAGAATAAGAATAAGCCTACAGGCAAAAATAAATCTCTGGGTGCTTTGAGTCTGCCTGATCTGCTTCTGAACATGTGGCTTGGAAAAGTTGAGCTTGGTTTACATCTTGGTCCTTTCCAAATGCACCCTAGCAGAGGGCCGATAGGACTATATAGGATACTCAAGGAGAGTCGAAAACAGGTCTCACATTGACTTGCACCAGAGACTCTCCAAAAGACTGAGAGTCCTAGCAGATCTACCTAATACATAGAAACAAATCTAAACATGCAGCCAAAATGGGGGAACAAAAAATGAACCCCAAATGAAAGAACAAGAGAAGTCTCCAGACAAAAAGTTAAATGAAATAGAGATAATCAATCTATTATATACAAAGTTCAGAATACTGATCATAAGGATGCTTAACAGTATGAGAAAAGATATAGAAACTATGAAGGAAATGAAGAATGAGATAGCAGAAATAAAGAATACATTGGAAGGAATAAACAGCAGATTAGTGGAAGCTGAGTATTAGATCAGTGAATTAGAAAACAGAGTATAAAAAAAGCACTCAATCAGAGATCCAAAACGAAAGAAACCATTTAAAAGCAGGACATTTTAAGGGAGCTGTGAGACAACATGAAACCTAACAATATTCACATCATAGGAGTGACAGAAGGTGAAAAAAGTCAGCAAAGGATAGAGAACCTTTTTGAAGAAATAATGGCAGAAAACTCCCCTAACCTAGTGAAAGAAAAAGTCACACACATTCAGAAGTCACAGAGAGTCCCAAGCAAGAAGAGTCCAAAGAGGCCCATGCCCAGACACATCATAATTAAAATGCCAAAAATTCAAGACAAAGAGAGAATCTTAAGAGCAGCAAGAAAAAAAAATCTGTTAGCTAGAAAGGAGCTCTCATAAGGCTGCCAGCTGATTTCTCATCAGAAACTCTAGGCCAGAAGGGAATGAGATGAAATATTCAATGCAAAACAAGGATCTGAAACCAAGATTCCTCTATCCAGCAAGGCTATCATTCAAAACAGATGGTGAAATAAAGAGCTTCCCAGACAAAAAAAGAAAGAAAGAAAAAAAAAAAAAGGCTAAAGGAGTTTATCACCACCAAACTAGCATTGCAGGAAATGTTGAAGGGACTACTTTAATGAGAAATAGAGTGTTAGGTAAAGCTAGCCTCTGAAGCCATTTGGACAGGGTTTTTTTTTGCTGGAAATTTTTTTATTGCTGCTTCTATTTTGTTGGTTGTTATTGGCCTATTTGGGGTTTTTTTGTTCTTCCTGATTCACTTTTACAATAATGTCACTCATATATAGAATCTAATGATCAAAATAAGCTGATGAACAAAATAGGTCCAGAGACACAGAAGCATGGAACAGACTGATCCAGAAGCAAGTCTCAGAGGAAAGGTGAGGGTGGAAGAGTGGGTAAGGAGAGATTAATCAAAGAACTTATATGCATATATTCATAACCCATGGACACAGAAAATAGTGTGGCAAAGGCCTGGGGGTGGGGTGGGAGGGGATCAGTGGGGAAAAAGTGGGACATCTATAATGTTTTTTAAAAATTTATCTTCAACAATAAAGATAAATTTTAAAAAACACAAAACAAACAAACAGTAAAATGAAGACACCTTTCCCAAGAAAGAATAACTATGTAACAAAGAGTCTCTCAACAGGACTCAGATCAGTGGAGGTCTGCAGACCAATCAACCAGGAACAAAGGTACAGTGGTACCTCAGTTTTCAAATGTAATCCATTCTGGAAGACAATTCAAGGCACAGTTTACCATACAAAGTAATGCAAAATGGACTAATCCATCCCAGATCTTTAAAACCAACTCCTAAATCAGCAATTTAACATGAATTTTACTATCTAATGATACCACAGATCTATCAAATTATACACAATGAAAGCAATAAACACAACATACTGTATTGTAAAAGCAATAATAAATAAACACAATGTAATAACAGTATTGTAGATGATAAAAATGAAAATGTACTTTTTCTTACCTGCAATGATGATAGTCATGGTTTGGATGGGGGTCCCCTTCAATAATCACAATAGGTTACTGTTCTTTAGGTATTCTATGGTCCTCTTCCAGAATCACAATAGGTGACTGTTGTTCAGGTGTTCGGTAGGCCTCTTCCATAATCACTGTAGGTGACTCCTCTCCTGTCATTCCTCCCCTTGATTTTTTTTACACCACTAACAACTGGTTCAGACTCACTGGATCTTTTCTTCACTAAAAATTTTTCAATTGACATTTGCTTTTCCCGATGTTTTAAAATTTGTCTAAAGTGAGACATAGCATTATCATTGAAAATGTTAGTGACATGACACAACAGCCTTATCAGGGTGATATTTTTCAACCAAAATTTGCACTTCAACCCATTTTGCACACATTTCTTTGATCAGTGAAATAAAAACACTTTCTCTTTCCTCCCCCTCCTCCAAAGACAATTCCTCAGTTGCCACCTGTTGCTGCTCTGTCAGAATGTTTTGAAGTTCTTCTATGATGAGTTCAGTCTTGTGGTCTTTCACTAACTCCTCCGCATCATCACTACTCACTTCTAAGCCCATGGGCTTTCCCAGAGACACAATATCCTCAACAATAGAATCATCCTCTTGAATATCCTCAAATACACATTCAGGGACCGCTTCTGGCCACAGTTTCTTCCATGCTAACTTCATTGTCCTGTGAAACCCATCCCTCCATGCTTGTCTATGAGATGTAAGCAATGTAGGATATTGAAATGATTCTTCCAGAACTCTCTGAGGGTTAGCTCTGTGTCCAAGGTCATCTCAAAGCACCTTTGGAACAGTGCTTTGGTGTAAAGCTGCTTAAAATTAGATAAGACCTGCTGGTCCATTGGCTGGATGAGTGGAGTCATGTTGGAGGGCAAAAACTTTACATTGATAAAACTTCAATCAACTAGTCCTCCAAGCCTGGAGGGTGAGATGGAGCATTATCCATAATAAGCAGGCACTTCACTGGGAGATTTTTGTCTTGGAGGTATTTTTTTACACTTGGCCCAAATACTTCATGAACCCACTCAATAAAAAATTGCCTGGTCACCAAAGCTTTGCTATTTGACCTCCACATTACGTGAAATTTGCTTTTTATGACACTGTTTTTCTTAAATACCCTGGAGTTCTCAGACTGGTAGACTAGCAAAAGCTTCAACTTAAAATCTCCACTTGCATTCCCACAAAATAAAAGGGTTAGCCTGTCTTTCATGGGCTTGTGTCCTGGCAATGATTTCTCTTCCTTTGTTACCTAGGTCCGCTTTGGAATTTTCTTCCAAAATAGGCCTGTCTCATTGAAAACTTGTCAAGGAAGGAAACCCTCTGCCTCTACATAATATTTAAATTCCAAAACAAATTTGTTGGCATCTTCTTTGTTGGCCCTGGCAGCGTCACCATATCTCACCATATTGTGTATGCCACTTCTCCTCTTAAATTTTTGAAACCCTCTACTTGCCTTGAAAATATCACTCTCAGCACTTGTTCCACAGGTGTTTTTTGATGAGGTCAGCATGCAAATGAAAAGCTTTTTCACAAATCATGCTCTCAGAAATGCTGTCACTGGCCAACTGTTTTTCACTTATCCATGTGAAAAGCAATTTTTCCACTTCTTCAATCATCTGTGTTCTTTATCTGGTAAGTGTTTTAACACCTCTTGCAACATTGGCTCCTTTAATGGCTTCTTTATTTTTTAAGGTGGTAAAAATTGTAGATTTGGCCATACCAAACTGCATTGCCAGATCACATACACTGACACCACTTTCATGCTTGGAAATAATTTCCTTTTTCACCTCTATTGTTGTTCTGTTAATGATTCTCTTGGCTTTGCAGCTTTTATCTACTTCTCACAGCAAGGGATGATTGGCAGAGGGCTCCTGAGATGACAAGAACACAGATTAATCACAAACAGTCACGAAAACCAAATCGGTTGCAAGAGTGCTTCTGAGATGAGATGAGAACAGATTGATTGCACACAGTCACCAAATAAGCCCAAATATCACCTCTGTGTGGGTGCTCAGGGCTCAACAGCCGACAGCTAGGCCTCAGGATCTTGCACTCAGTGGAAGCCATGTGGCATGTTCGACTTCCAAGACGTGTTAGAAAACCAAAGCAATTACTTCCAGGTTTATAGTATTAGTAAACCAAAATGTTCATCAATGGAGATGTTTGAAAACTGAGGTACCACTGTATTTAGAAATCATGCTCCTGCCTGGATCCCTGTCTTGGTGCTTATCTGTCTACAGCTCACATCCACCACTTAGTCTTCATCTATCTCTTGCCTTGCCACTCCTCCCTTGCTTTGACATAAAAGATGCCTGAATTTTAGGCTCTCTTAAGATGGATTTGTGAGAGCTATCCCACGCGATCATCTTCTCCAGCTGGGACTTCTCGATCAATAAACCTTTCCTTACTCCCAAAAAAACCCAAAAAACAAAAACAAAAGAGAGAGAGAGAAGAATCTGATGAGCTCAACATTCTAGCACTTTTGCAGCAAATAAATACTTAGGGCGAGAACTACATATTCCACTACAGCAGTATCCCTCAGTGCAACCGCTTAATGGAAGATTTTGTTATCTTTATTGATTAAAAACCAATAGATCTTGTTTCCAAAATTTGTTTTACATTTCCCTTGAGATAAACTTTTAAAGCAAGATGTTCTCTTAGTGTGGTAAGGACAGAGAGTAGGGACTTTAGACTGCTTAGAGGAATAGCAAGACTGTTATTAATCAAGGCACATGTGAAAAATTCAGTTCAAAACTTGCTTTCATTATAACAGATTACTGTGAAGTTTGGAGAAAGGAGTCAGAGTTCTCTCCCATCTCTAGTTGTTAAAGCTTATTCATATTTATCAAAGGACAAGAAATTGTCTTATAACAGTTCTCAAATATTCATTCATAATTCATTAAATAGATATTGACAATATCTACTTAAGTTAGCAATCTGCATACACTTCAACCCAACAGTCTAGCTTTTGGGACTCTATCCCATGGATATAAAGGTGTCAGGATATATAAAGAGAAATATAAAAAAATAAAATTATTACAGCACTGTTTAAAGTGACCAAAAATAAAGTGTAAGCAAAATGAATACCAACCAAATGGAAACTGGTTAAATGAATTATGAATGAATATTATGCAATATTAACAGCTATTATTAATGAGTAATTAAAATATGTGAACTGACTTGGGACTTGTAGTATCCCAAAGTGTGTTGAATATAAAAAAATGACTTGTAGAAAAAAGTATTTAATATTCCATTTTTGTAAAGTAAGCAATGACAAAAAAGTATGTGGAATGTATATGTATATAAAATTATAGCCCTGCCAGGTGTGGCTCAGTTGTTGAGCGTCGACCTAAAATCCAGGTGATCAGGGTTCAATTCCCGGTCAGGGCACATGACCGGGTTGCGGTCCCGATCCCCAGTTGGGGGAATGCAGGAGGCGGCCGATCAATGACTTTCTCATCATTGATGTTTCTGTCTCTCTCTCTCCCTCTCCTTTCCTCTCTCTGAAATCAATAAAGACATATTAAAAAAAAATTACAAAAGATACATAATGTGGGGGTGGGTAGGGGCAATGAGAGCAAAGAATAGAGTGGGGAAGAGAGATAAGTAGAAAAATCAAAGTCAGAAGAAGACTGCTAATTAAGAATACATAATACTATGACATGATTTATATACCATTACATGTGCATATGTATGTTTACAGAAATTAGAACTTATTTGCTAACTTACACAAAAAAAGGAAGTGTTAGTAATGCGTATCATGATTCTCTTTCAGGATAAAGAAAATAAACCACACTAGGCATAGATATATCTATGACTACATATGTGACTACATGTGTGTATTGGTAGAAGAAATATCAATGACTTAAGATACGAAAATACCAGTATGTTACTGGTGAACATAGTAATGATTTGAAATGATTTCTGATGAAAGTGAAAGAAGAAAATGCCAAAGCAGGGCTGCATTTGAACATAAGAAGACAAAAATCATAATTACAGAAGAAATACACAACATAGACAATAAAGACATTGAAATTATTAAAGATTTTGCTTACATTGGTTCTGTCATCAATTCTAATGCAGACTGCAGCCAAGACATTAAGAGAAATCTGAGACTTGAAAGAGTGGCAATGGAAGAATAAGGAAAGATCTCCAAGAGCAAAAAAGTGTCATTAGAGACCAAGGTTAAGATTATCCATACCCTTGTACTCCTGGTTACTACTATAGTTGCAAAAGTTAAATAGTGAAGAAGGCTTATAAACAAAAATTGATTCATTTGAAATACAGATACCCTGGACCACCAGAAAGGTAAACAAGTGGTTCCCAGAACAAAATAAGCCTGAAATATTGCTAGAGGTAAAAGTGACAAAACTGAAATTGTCCTACTTTGGGTACATCTTGAGAAGGCAGAGTTCTTTGGAAAATACAATAATGCAGAAAAAAATAGAAGGCAGCAGGAAAAGAGCAAGTCCAAATAAGAGATGAATTGACTCCATAAAAGAAGCCTTAGTCATGAGTCTATAGGAGTTGAGCAAGGACGTTGTGGACATCATGGACATCAGTCATTCATAGGATCATCAGGAATTGGAGTCAACTCAACTAGCATGAAACACATATGTGTTTGTACGAGCAAAAATAAGGGCATGGAAAGATACACAATAAGATCTCCAGCGGTGACCTCAGGGTCAGGTGAGTTAATAAGAATTATGTTCCTGTGGTGGGTGATTGTTAGTTTTGCCAATTTTTTTTGAGATCTAAATATAATTTTTAATGACTCAAGGGTGATAGCTATGAGAAAAGTGATTGACTACCTTTTAAATATGGCTTTACTCACTGATGTATTTTAATGAGATAAGCAACTTAGTCAACTTTTCTTAGAACTTATCGTAGGTCTTTTCACAAAGGTTTTCTTTATTATGCACTTAGGGGGACAGGACTTCAGGCCTTTCTCTCTCATATTTGAAACACAGTGCACACCCTATCATCATGTATATACTGAGTTATTTTGCCTCTAAAGGATGTAGGCAAAATGGAGAGGTTAAAAATTTACAGCAAGGATTAGCTTTAGGGAGATCAGAGTCAGTATAATTTGGAGTCAATTGCCCTTTCTAGGGAGAACATCCTTCACAGGTATTAAAGCACAGAGCTGAACTGTGGGCCATTGGGAAGGATTCTGTAAACCACTGAAGCAAGTTACCCAAGTTTCAATCATTATACATTATACTTAGTAGTTTCCATAATGTCCTAGCTAGTGTGCTGCTTGACCATTTAATTGTGTCTGACAGAGTGATGCGGTTGCTAGGAGACATGCTTGTTAAGCTATCATTGCAGCCTAAACTGGCAATGCCATGTTCATTTAGCATTTAAAACAAAGCTGCTAAGTCGTCAAAGTCTAGAACTGTCTAATTGATCCTTGCTTTTAAGTGTCACTCTTCATATTATATCATACTTAGGTAAGTCAGCATTGCCTGCCCATTTTATAAATAAGAAATGGAAGGCAGAAGAAGCCAGAGTCTGTTGCCTAGAAAGAGGCAGGCTGTGCAACCCACCTCCCTGGATTTGACTCTTGGCTCCAACATTTCCTAGTTGTGTGACTTTGGGTGATATATTTAACCCTTTTGTGCCTTAGTTTCTCCATATAAAATAGGCAATAATTCCTACATCATAGGGTTGTTGTGAAAATTAAGTATTCCAGGCACAGTTATTAGCAAATATGTATTTATTAGCCCTTTCTCCTTTATTCAATTCTGTGACAAATACTTCCCATTTTACAGATGGGAAAACTGAGGCACAGAGGAGTTGTGTAACTTGCTCAAACCAGCAAATGTGAGAGCCAGGATTCAGATTCAGACAGTTTGACTCCAGACTGGAGTTTTTAACCATGACACCACACTGGCATAACGCATGGAAAACTCCCACTGTAATAGGGCACAGTAAGTTCTTCACAAATGTTAGCTGTTACTAACAGCAGCTGTTTAGAAAAGGCGGTCTGCAACTTAGTCCCCTGAGACTGTCTGCATAAGGATTGTTTAGCACTTGGCTGGTCAATTTAGGACACTAGGCATTGAAAATGTGGACTGCCTTGAGTTGAAATGGGTGGTTTTTTCCTTAAGAGGACAGTCACCTCTTGCTGATTCTTACACCTTCTTCTGAGTATCCTGTGTTTCTTTCAGGGCATTCTCAGTGACCTGGAACCCTCACAAGATGATGGGCGTGCTGCTGCAATGCTCCACCATTCTTATCAAGGAAAAGGCCTGTACTCCCTCCAGAGATGAGCTGGTGGCCTGTTAATCTTCAGGTAACCTTGTGCCTCCTCTAGGCTCTTATTTTCTGCTGCCCTTCTTTGTTCCGTGCTCAGGGCCCTGTAGGAGCCAGAACCTGCATGAGCTCTTCACTCCACTCCTAAATTAGAGTGCCTGCTAACTTCATAGGAGATCCTGTGACTAGATGCACTCCTGTTTTGATTTCCACCATAGGGGATACTCCAGGGATGCAACTAGATGTGTGCAGGCTACCTCTTCCAGCCAGACAAGCAATATGATGTCTCCTATGACACTCGGGACAAGGCAATTCAGTGTGGCCATCATGTGCACATTTTCAAGTTCTGGCTGATGACCCAAACATGCTGCAAAACAGCTTGCCCAACAACCCCAGGAAAGATGTTGCTCAAGATGTCATGTTGTAGGAACTAACAGGATTTTTAGCAGGGGTTGATTCTGTTGTCATTGTTTTTCCCAACTTCCCTCTGAGATCTCTCAGGCTGTTCCATGCTTCTATGTCTCTGGACCCATTTTGTTCATCAGTTTATTTTGTTTATTACATTCCACATATAAGTGAGATCATGTGGTACTTGTCTTTGTCTTTCTGGCTTATGTCACTTAGCATAATACTTTCTAGTTCCCTCCATGCTGTCCCAAAGGATAAAAGATCCTTCTTTTTATAGCTGCATAGCATTTCATGGTGTAAATGTACCACAGCTTTTTTTTTTTTTTTTTTAATATATCTTTATTGATTTCAGAGGGAGGAAAGGAGAGGGAGAGAGAGAGATAGAAACATCTATGATGAGAGAGCCATTGATCGAGCCCACAACCCGGGCATGTGCCCTGACCAGGAATCGAACCCCGATCGCCTGGATCCTAGGCCGACGCTCAACCACTGAGCCACGCCAGGCTGGGCACCATAGCTTTTTTATCCACTCATCTACTGATGGGCACTTGGGCTGTTTCCAGATCTTTGCTATTGTAAATTGTGCTGCTGTGAACAGAGGGGTTCACAAGTTCTTTCTGATTGGTGTTTTGGGTTTCTTAGAATATATTCCTAGAAGTGGGATTACTGGGTCAAATGGCAGGCTGATTTTTAATTTTTTGTGGAAACTCCATACTACTTTCCATAATGGCTGCACCAGTCTGCATTCCCACCAGCAGTGTACTAGGATTTCCTTTTCTCCACAACCTCGCCAGCACTTGTGATTTGTTGATTTGCTTTTGGTAGTCATTCTGACAGGTGTGAAGTGACACCTCATTGTTGTTTTAGCTTGCATCTCTCTGATGCTTAGCAATGTTGAGCATTTTTTCATCTCTTTTAGCCATCTATATGTCGTCTTTGGAGAAGTGTCCATTTAGGTCCTTTGCCCATTTTTTAATTGGACAGTTTTTCTTCCTTTTGTTAATTTGTATGAATTGTTTGTATATTTTGGATATTAACCCTTTATCAGTTGTGTCATTGGCAAATATGTTCTCCCATACAATGGGATCCCTTTTCATTTTGTTGATGGCTTCTTTTGCTGTGCAGAAGCTTTTCATTTTGATGCAGCCCCATTTCTTTATTTTCTTCTTTGTTTCTCTTGCTCCAGGAGATGTATCCACAAACATATTGCTACGAGAGGTGTCTGAGATTTTGCTGCCTACATTTTCCACTAGGATTTTTATGGTTTCACATCTTACATGTAAGTCTTTTATCCATTTAGTTTATTTTTGTGTATGGTGTAAGTTGGTGGTTTAGTGTCATTTTTTGCATGTATCTGTCCAATTTTCCCAACACCGTTTATTGAAGAGACCATCCTTACTCCATTGTATGTTCTTGCCTCTTTTGTCAAATATTAATTGAGCATAATGGCATGGGTCAATTTCTGGGTTCTCTGTTCTGTTCCACTGATCTACATGTCTGTTCTTGTGCCAGAACCAGGATGTTTTGATTACTGTGTCTTTGCAGGATAAATGATGTCTGGTATTGTGATCCTTACAACTTTGTTCTTCTTTCTCAAGATTGCTGTGGCTATTTGGGGTCTTTGTTGGTTGCATATTAATTTTTGAAGTCTTTGTTCTAGATCTGTGAAATATGCTGTTGGTATTTTAATAAGGATTGCACTGAATTTATAGATTGCTTTAGGTAGTACGGACATTTTAATGATGTTAATTCTTATAATCCATGAACGTGTTATATTTTTCCATTTGTTTATATCTTTCTCTATTTCTTTTTTCAGTGTCCTGTAGTTTTCCAAGTACAGGTCTTTTACATCTTTGGTTAAGTTTATTCCTCGGTATCTTATTTTTTTAGTTGCAATGGTAAATGGGATTGGGTTTTTAGTTTCTCTTTCTGAGAGTTCTTATTTGGTGTATAAAAATGCCATTGATTTCTGGATGTTAATTTTGTATCCTGCTACTTTGATGAATTCATTAATTAAGTCTAGTATTTTTTTGGTGGAGTCTTCAGGATTTTCTGTATACAGTATCATGTCATCTACAAATAATGACAGTTTTGTTTCCCCCTTTCCAATTTGGGTGCCTTTTATGTTTTCTTCTTGTTTGATTGCTGTGGTGAGGACTTCCAGTAACATGATGAATAAGAGTGGGGAAAGTGGACACCCTTGTCTTGTTCCTGTTCTTAGGGGAAATGGTTTTCATTTTTGACCATTGAGTATGATGTTGGCTGTAGGTTTGTCATATATGGCCTTTATTATGTTGAGGTATGATCCCTCTATTTCCACTTTGCTGAGAGATTTTGTCAAAAATGGGTGCTGGATTTTATCGAATGCTTTTTCTGCATCTATTGATAGGATCATGTGATTTTTGTCTTTCAGTTTGTTTATGTGATGTATCCCATTTATTGATTTGCAAATATTGTATCAGCCTTACATCCCTGGAAAAAATCCCATTTGGTCATGGTATATAATCTTTTTAACATATTGCTGGATTCCATTTGCTAATATTTTGTTGAGAATTTTAGCATCTATGTTCATCAGGGATATTGGCCTGTAATTCTCTTTGTAGTGTCTTTATCTGGTTTTGGAATTAGGCTAATACTGGCCTTGTAAAAAGAGTTTGGAAGTGTTCCTTCCTCTTGGATTTTATGAAATAGTTTGAAGAGGGTAGGTGTTAATTCTTCTTTGAATGTTTGGTAAAACTCCACTGTGAAGCCATCTGGTCCAGAGCATTTGTTTGCTCACACCCCTTTGATTACAGCTTCAACTTCATTAGTAGTTATCAGCCTATTCAGGTTTTCTGACTCTTCCTGATTTTTTGGAAGGTTGCATTTTTCTAGGAATTTGTCCATTTCTTCCAGGTTGTTCAGCTTTGTGGCATATAGTTGTTCATAATATTTTCTTACAATCTTTTGTATTTCTGTTGGGTCAGTTGTTATTTCACCTCTTTTGTTTCTGACTTTGTTTATTTAGGTCCTCTCTGTTTCTTGATGAGTCTGGCTAAAGGTTCATCAATCTTGTCTAACTTTTCAAAGAACCAGCTCTTGGTTTCATTGATCTTTTGTATTGCTTTTTAAGTCTCTATGTCATTTATTTCTGCTCTGATCTTTATTATTTCCTTCTTTCTACTTTGGGCTTTTCTTTTTCTCTTTCTGAGTTTTTAAGTTGTAGGGTTAGAGAGTTTATTAGAAGTTTTTCTTATTTTTTGAGGTAGGCTTTTAGTGTTATGAATTTCCCTGTCAGGACTGCTTTCAGTGTGTCCCATAGATTTAGAGTTGTTGTGTGTTGGCAATTTTTAGAAATATATCTTTATTGATTTCAGAGAGAGGAAGGGAGAGGGAAAGATAGAAATAGAAATATCAATGAGAGTCATTGATTGGCCAACTCTTGCATTCCTCTGACTGTGGATCAAGCCCTCAACCCAGGCATGTGCCCTGACCAGGAATCAAACCTCGATCTCCTGGATCCTAAGTTGATGCTCAGCTGCTGAGCTGCTCCTGGCGGGGACAATTTTTTTTTTTTTTTAAATCCTCACCAGAGTATATGTTTTTCATTGATTTTAGAGAAAAGAAGGGAGAGAGAGAGAGAGAGAAACATCTATCAGTTCCCTCCTGTACAGGCTCCAACAGGGGATTGAATACAACTGAGGTGTTATGCCCTGACCCAGAATCAAAACCACCACCTTTCAGTGTGTAGGACAATGCTCCAACCAACAGAACCACACTAGTCAAGGCAAGCTTTGCACACTTTTGAATTTCATTATGTTGTTTTATTCACTTATTACAACACAAATATATTACTTTTGAAATTTGAAAAGAAGCAAACATGCAAATTATAGACCGGATATTTCAACAATTTTCTAACTAGTTCTTCCTTAAATAATTTTTGAATAAATATTCTTAAATAAATTTTTATTTAAAAATTTTATTTTAAACCATTAAAACTTTATTAAATTCATCAATGTACTGAATCTTTATTGAAAATTCTTAAGTTCCTTAATTTGGTCAAAGAGTGGTAAAGTTAATTAAATATAATACTGAAATTTTTAGGCAACTATTTAACTAAATCTGTAAAAGTAAATTATGTTTATCATTATTTTTGCCTAGGAGTAACACTTCTGGCTTTTGAGGGCTATCAAAAACAGCATTTTATGAAACTGTAAGTATATAAAAGACATTATGCCTTTTAACGTTATAGTTTACATGCAGTAAAATTCACCGTTTAGTCCTCCAAGAAATAGATGCCAAATGGGAATTAACATGCATTATATTGGCAAGTGTTTATTGTTATTTTTAATTTTAGCCATTATAATTGTTTAGTTATTTCCCACTGATATATTTTACACAAAACTCAACACTACACAGCAGGTGAAGTTTACAGAACAGATTATTTTGAATAGTTTGCCCATAGTGACTCAGAGCTGGTCTGATCTTTAAAGTGGTGTCTGTAACCACAAGTAATCTATTGTCTCCTGGATCCTGAGCCTTCCTTCAGTTATGGTTGGTTGTGTGTGTACATGGTTACTCAGAAGCAATGTGGCATAGAATATATTTCCTGGTTATTTCCACAGTTTAAAGAGGTGATCAATATCACAAAACCTTTTGAAGTTTTATGCAGGCCTATCTTTGAATAGTGGGACCTACAGAAAAAAGAGAGAAGTAGAAAATAGAGATGTAAAGTCATACAAACTCTATATTGTAAACACATAAGTTTAAATTGAGGTTAATGGAAATTGAGAGGAGAAATATTGAAAAATAACATCAATAGTAAGCTGAGTGAGGCTACTGTAAAATGAGTTGTTTATTAAACTAAATTTTCTCTGATGTGCTTCACATGTAATGATGACACATTACCTAAAACCATTCTTTGTTTTTTAGGACAATAAGATAAAATGCAGAAGAAATAAGAATGTGTTAATGATGTTTAACTCTCTATCTTTAAGATTCTGATTTTTGTTAAATTAGTTGAATGATTCTACTGAAAACCAACATTGTTAATCATGATGTGACTTCTTAGAAATTCATTTGATAAAAGGTGGGGTGGAAGGAAAGTCTAACAAAAATTTTGTGAGGTCTTCCTTGATGCTGTTTTGAGTCTTTTGTTTTTGGCAGGTGTTAAGGTACAGTTAGAAAACATAAGAAGTGGTATAGAGAAGTGGGATTGCATGATTTAGGGATAAATATCTGAGTAACATGGCCCCAGTGATACCTAGAGATTGGAGGGAGTGTGTGAGAGAATGTGCACTGAAAGCTGGTCAAATTTTTTTTTTTTTTGGTATTTTTTGCTTTTTAAAGCTAAGATTACATTTGAAATTGTATTTATTCCTTTAGAAAATTATCAGTAGAGTACAGAAACAAAAAATACATAAACTAAACTTTATTTCAGACCTCTTGAGTGGGTGTATATGTAAACTGGAAAGCTATAATCTCTAATAAGCTTAGAAAAAGGTATACCAGCTTCTATCTAACCAGAGTGTCAATATTTACCTACCTCTTCCATAATTAAAAGCATATGTCTGACCATAAGAAATGAGTGAGACTTTGCTTATATTATTAACTGCTTCTAACTTATTGGCCACTTAAGTGTCACTGGCTCTGTGAAGTGAATCAGCAGAAAGAAGAGTGTCTGTGTCAGAATCCACTTTATGCATTTAAGCTAACTCCACAATTTATAAAATCATTCATGTAAACAAATTCCAACCTCAAAATTTTTCTTCTATCTCAAGTCCACCAAATTGCAAGTTAACTACTTTTCCTAGTTGATTGAATAACTCAACAGGCAAAAACTGTGTAATCATTTGTTTAAAGTGCAAATGATTTGGGAAATTTAACTAAATGTTTTTATTAGTGTCATGGAAAATTATGTATATTACTGTCATTCAATATTTAATCATCAGCCATTTTCTAAATAGTTTTAAATGTCAAGTCAAATGTAAATCTCTAAATTTTAAACTGTTTAACCTTATTGCACTAAGAATAGCAAAGCAGGAACAAAGTATTCAGAGCTAACTTTTTAGACTGTTGCAAGGAGAATGTAAAATACAGCCATATTTCCAATAGGCTCAAAATAAGTTAATTTTATTTTTCAAGCGAAGAAAATTCTTTTTATTTAAATTCTGATCTATTTTTTCACAGGATCATAAACTTACTGTATGATAAACAAAGACATAAAGAGTTGACACACATAATGCAGCAATAAACATAGGGGCACATATATTTTTGCAAATTTTTCCCTCAAAGTTTTCAGGTAGATACCCAGAAGATGAGTTGCTGGGTCATATGATAACTCTATTTTTAACTTTTTCAGGAACCACCATCTTGTTTTCCATAGTGGCTATACCAGTTTACATTCCTACCAGCAATGAATGAGTGTTCCTTTTTCTCCACAATCTCTCCAACAGTTGTCATTACTTATCTTATTGACAACAGCCATTCTAACAGGTGTGAAGTGGTATCACATTGTAGTTTTTATTTACATTTCCCTAATAGCTAATGAAGTTAAGCATCTTTTTATATATCTGCTTTCCTTGTGTATGTCTCCTTGGGAGAAGTGTCTGTTCAGGTCCTCTGCCCATTTTTTAATTGGATTATTTGTTTGTTGTTGAATTGTGTGAGTTCTTTATATAGTGGAACCTCGGTTCTCGAACTTAATTTGTTCTGGGAGGCTGTTAGAAAACTGAATCTTTTTTTTTTTTTTTTTTTAGAAATAATATAAATTGAATTAATCCATTCCAAACCCCCAAAAGCAAAAAAAACAGGAAAATATTCACAGCACAATTTCCTGAGATGTTAACAATGAGAGGTTTAGCCATAAACTGACTCATGCTCACATATTCTCTTTGTTAGTTTCCACTGATCATACAGGTATCAGCATGAAAGGGTTGTAGGTTGTAGGTTGAGAACAACCGAGACATTTTCCATGAACAACTTGGTAAAGAACCAAGTTGCCTGAGATGGGATACTTTCAAGAACTGACGTTTGACTGTATATTTTGGATATTAAGCCCTTGTCAGAGCTGTTGTTTGCAAATATCTTCTCTTATTCAGTTGGTTGCCTTTTTGCATTGTTGGTGATTTCTTTGCTGCATAGGTGCTTTTTAGTTTGATATAGTCCCATTAGTTTATTTTTGCTTTTACTTCCTTTGCCTTTGGAGTCAAATTCATAAAATACTCTCCAAGACCAAGGTCCATAAGTAAAAAAAAAACTATGTTTTTTTTCTATGTAATTTATTGTTTCAGGTCTAATATTTAGGTCTTTGATCCATTTTGTGTTAATTTTTGTTATGGGGACAAATAGTAGTCTAGTTTCATTCTTTTGCATGGTGCATTCTAATTTTCCCAGCATCATTTATTAAAGAGGCTTTCTTTTCTCCATTATTGAAAATTACTATTCCCACCCACCCCTGCTATCACTCTGAGATTCATCAGTTGTTCCACATTCCTATTGTCTCTGGATCTATTTTGTTCATCAGTTTATTTTGTTCATTAGATTCCACATATGAGTAAGATAATGTGATACATGTCTTTCTCTGACTGGCTTATTTCCCTTAACATAATACTCTCCATACACATGCCCATACACATACCCATAAACATGCAGATTTATTTCTGGGCTCTCAATTTTGTTGGCATTTTTAACATCTCAGGAAATTGTGCTGTGAATATTTTCCTGGTGTTTTTTTTTTTTTTTCTTTTCAGGGTCTGGGAACCAATTTTGTGTGTCTGTTTTCTACCAATACCATGCTGTTTTGCAGCATTATTCATGTTGGCCAAGACATGGAAATAACCGAAGTGTCCTTCAATAGATGATTGTATAAAGAAGATGTGATACATATATACAGTGGAATACTCTTCTGCCACAAGAAAAGATGAAATACTGCCATTTGCAGCAACATGGATGAATCTTAAGAATATTATGGTAAGAAAAATAAGTCAGACGGAAAAAGACAAGAACTATGATTTCACTCATGTGGGATATTAAACTGAAAGCAACAAATGAACAAACAAGAAAAGCCAAACAAAAGCTCATAGATGCAGACAACAGTGTGGTGGTTAACAAAGAGAAGGGAAGGTAGTAACAGTAAAAGTGGGTCAAATATATGATGAGAAAAGAAGATTTGACTTTTGGGTCATGAGCACACAGTACAATATATAGATGATGTACAATAGAATTGTACACTTGAAACCTGCATAATTTTATTAACCAATATCACCCCAATAAATTAAATGAAAAAGAAAGAACTGACACAAATAATTAAAAATAAGTCATTGGCAAGATACAAAATGAATGCATTCTAGATAAGTGAATACATCAATTATACATTTAATTGAGATACTTTGTATTTCCAAATATCAGCTTAATTTTTTCCTCCCTAAATTTTTTCATCTTTAAGAAACACTGCATGCCTTGTTGTACTTCTTTACTCTACTGGCATGGATAGCATATTAATGTAATTTTAGTGTTTGTTTTAATTCTGTAGCATACTCTATCTTACAATATATTTTGTCTTTATGCATCAAGCCAGGGTACTATCTGCAGACCTTAACTCTAGATTAAGTATATGGAAGCATTTCTCCAGAGGCACATGATGCATGGTAATAAGCCTATGACCAATTTGACAAATGTCCACCAAAAGACTGCAAAGCATTTTCCAATACCCCAGAAAACACAATTCAATGATAAGAGGAAAAGAAGCGTAGAGAAGACATAAAATGAAATGAACATTTTTTAGAAATAATAAGTGACTTTATTGAAGTGGTTTGTGTCTCAACCTATTTTCAGGTGGATACTATTTAGAATGATTATACATGACGCTAGCCTTCTTTCTAAAGTTAGTGAACCCAGGTGATGAATTTCCATCAGGCTCCTAAATAATATTTGTAGAAAAAGAGCTTGGCTTTTTATCCTATATTACATGATCTAGGCTTGTAAATGGATTGACTCAATTTTCAGAGACTGGGGTCTGCCCTGTAAATTCATCAGTTCATTATTAACTATATTTTGTGAAGATAAAAAAGTCTTATTGTGATACCCAAAGTAAATAATTCATTTTGATATGTCACTGAACATTAAATTTCCAACTAGAACAAAATCTTATGTTTTATAAATAAAATTAAATAATATAAAACTAGTAATTTTAGCATTCTTGTTGTATCACGGGTCCCTTTTATTTTTTTTATGTTTCAATTTATTTTTATTGTTGAAAGTATTACAAATGTCTGCATTTCCCCCTCATTGCTCCCCTCTACCCTGCACCCCCACAGCAAGGCCCTCACCACATTATTGTGTGTTTATGGATTAAGCATATATGCATATGAGTTCTTAGGTTAGTCTTTTCCCACCCACCCTTGCCATCTAGCTGAGATTCATCAGTCTGTTTCATGTTTCTATTGTCTCTGGATCTATTATATTCATCAGTTTATTTTGTTCATTAGAGTCCACATATGAACAAGATCATGTGATACCGTGTATTCCTCTGACTGGCTTATTTCTCTTAACCTAATACTCTCCAAGTCCCACCCTGCTGTCTCAAAGGATAAGGGATCCTTCTTTTTTACAGCTGCATAGTATTCCAAAGTGTAAATGTCTGAGAAGATGCTTGATATGATTTCAGTCTTCTTGAACTTGTAGAGACTTGTTGTGTGTCCTAACATGTGGTCTATCATTGAGAATGTCCCATGTGCACTTGAGGAGAATGTATATTCTTTAGCTTCGGGGTAAAATGTTCTGTAAATGTCAATTAAATCCATCTGATCTAGTGTGTCATTTGGAGTCACTGTTTCCTTGTTGATTTTTTGTCTGAAAGATTTATCCAGTAAAATCAGTGGGATGTTAAAGTCAACTAGTATGACTGTATTGCTGTTGATCTCTCCCTTAAAGTTCTCCAGAAGTTTACTTTGTTTTTCAGCCTGTGTGGGGCTTTTGTTCTGAGGTGGGTCCCTTAAAGACAGCATATATTTGGGTCTTGTTTTCTTACCCACTCACCTACCCTATTTCCTTTGATTAGAGCACTTAATCCATTTATATTTATGGTTATTATTGATAAGTACTTATTTATTGCCATTTTATTTCTTTATGCCTATGTTTCTCTTTCTGTTTCTACTTCTAATTACAGCAGTTCCTTTAACATTTTCTGCAATGCTGGTGATAAACTCCTTTAGCCTTTTTTTTTTTTTTTTTGGTCTGAAAAGCTCTTTATTTCACCATCTATCTTGAATGATAGTTTTGCTGGATAAAGTAGTCTTCATTTCAGATCCTCATTTTGCATTACCTTGAATACTTCATGGCACTCCCTTCTGGGCTATAGAGTTTCTGATGAGAAGCCAACTGACATTCTGTGGGAGCTTTGTAGGTAACAGATTGCTTTCTTTAGCTGCCTTTAAGATTCTATGTTTTGCCTTGGCTTTTTGGCATTTTAATTATGGTGTGTCTGGGCATGGATCTCTTTGGATTATTCTTGCTTGTAACTCTGTGTGCCTCCTGAACTTGTGTGTCTTCTTCCATGGCCAGATTAGGGAAGTTTTCTGCCATTATTTCTTCAAATAGGTTCTATCACCCTTGATTACTTTCTACATCTTATGGTAATCCTATGATTTGCATATTGTGTGTTTACATGTTGCCCCACAGCTCCCTTAGGCTGTCCTCCTATTTTTTAACTTTTTTTTTCTTTTTGGTTCTCTGTTTGAGTGATGTTTTTCTACCTGTTTTCTAATTCACTGATCTAATCCTCAGCTTCCCCTAATCTGCTGTTTATTCCTTCCAAAGTTTTTTTATTATTTCTACTACATCGTTCTTAATTTCTTTCATAGTTTCCATTTTTTTTCTCATGCTATTGAGCATCCTTATGATCAGTATTATGAACTCTATATCTGATAGATTGCTTATCTCCATTTCATTTAACTCTTCTGGAGAATTCTCTTGTTCTTTCATTGGGGCTTTTTTTTTTCTCTCCCCATTTTGACTACCTGTTTGGACTTGTTTCTATGTATTAGGTAGATCTTCTAGGACTCTCAGTCTTTTGGATGGTCTCTGTTGCAGAGCAATATCAGACACTGTTTGTAACTGGCCTTTAGTAACTTGTGTGATGCTTTCCACACTTTGCAACTTATGACTCCCTCTGCTGGGGCTAGGTGTGTTTGGAAAGGACCAAGATGCACAAGATATGGTTTTCCAAACCCTGGGCCTAGAAGGAGATCAGTCAAAGACTCAAAGCACCCAGAGGGTGATTTTTTTCACTCTCTTAAGTAGGCTCAGGCTGTGGAAAGTCTACAGAGTGAAGCCAGAGGTTTCTAACAGGATGGGGCAGCTGCTCCCCCCCAAAGGCAAAAGCTATCTGGGTGGTAAATATCTGCCCGAGAAAGATGTTCTCTAGTGTATGAGGGAATGACTCAGCACAGGAATCCAGATAGCCACCCACTGAGCTCTATCCCAAAGCCAGCATTCATGGGTATTCCTCATACTTCTCTAGTCCATTCTGCCTACCTCTGCCAGAGTCCAAGGTGAGTGGATCCACACTAAATTTTGTGCTTTTGTCCCTTAAGAGGGTGCCTGCATTTCCAGCTGTCTCTTCCTGGCAGAGAGAAATCTCACTGCTTTTCACAGATGGGCACCTTTCTCAGTTCTGGTGCTCTGGTCTGGGAAGCCCAGCTTGGGGTTTAGCCCCAGAATTCTTAGTGGGAAACCTCCACAACTGAGATGTCCCTCCAGAACTTTTGCTGCTGCCTGTGGGATCACATACAGCCCTCTCATGTCTCAGCACTTCCTACTAGTCTCTATATGGTCTCCACTTTAGATCTTTGGTTATGAGGGTGCTCTCCAGCTAGTCTTCAGTTTGTTATTTCAGGGTGGTTTTTCTATATTTTAGTTGTAACTCCAGCTTGTTCCTGAAAGTGTGTCAGTGTAGCTTCCACTTAATCTGCCGCCATCTTGGAATCTCACTGGTCTGTTTTAGAATTTGAATCTGGTGAACTGTCAAGACCTTCTCAGCAGGAGATGAAAGATGGTGGTGAACTGAGTGAAAGCTACACTGACACTCTCTTGGGACCAAACTGGAGTTACAACTAAAATATAGAAAAAACATCCTGAATAATCAACTGCAATGGAAGACAAACTGGAGAGAAACCTCATAACTGAGGAGAAAAAATGGAGACAACATAGAGACTAGTAGGAAGTGCAGAAGTGTGAGAGGGCTGGCTGGGCTCCCACAGGCAGTAGCTGAAGGTCTGGAGGGATTATCTCAGCTGTGAGGGGTTCCCACTGAGGACTCTGGAGCCTAAACCCCAGTCTGGGCTTCCCAGTTAAGAGCACCAGAACTCAGAAAGGTGCCTACATAACATCTGGTTGTGAAAAGCAAAAAGGTTTCTGTCTGCCAGGGAGAGACATCTGGAAATGCAGGCACCCTCTTAAAGAGTCAACACACAAACTTTCATGTGCAGCCACTCACCTTGGGCTCCAGGAGAGGGAGGGCAGTGTGGAGTGGAGCTGTGTGAGGAAAATCTAGGGTTGTGGTCTCTGGAGATAGAGTTCAGAAGATTCCCCTCTGGATTCCTATGCTAGTCATTCCCCTATACTGCAGAGGCAGACATTTACCTTCCAAGCAGCTTTGGCCTCTGAGAGAAGCAATTGCCCTACCTTGCCAGAAAACCACTCACCTTACCCTGTGGAGTTTCTACAGTCTGAGGCTCATTAAGAGAATCAGATTAATCAGCCTGAAGGCAGAGGCAGACTTCAGAGTGCTTTGAGTCTTTGCCTGATCTGCTTCTGGACCCAGGCCTCAGAAAAGCAGACTTTGGTGTGCATCTTGGTCTTTTCCAAATGCACCCAATCCCAATAGAGGGGACCTCAAGCCATGGGTTGTTGATAGCTTCAAACAGGGTACTCAAAGCCAGTCACAAACAGCATCTGACATTGGCCTGCACCAAAGACCTTCCAAAAAGACTGAGAGTCCTAGCAGGCCTTCCTAATACACAGAAACAAACCCAACAAGCAGCCAAAATGGGGAGACAAAAAACAAGCTCCAAATGAAAGAATAAGAGAATTCTCCAGAAAAGGAGTTAAGTGAAATGGAGATAAGTAATCTATCAGACATAGAGTTCATAATACTGATTGTAAGGATGCTCAACAGCATAAAAAAGATATGGAAACTATGAAGGAAATTAAGAATGACATAGCAGAAATAAACAGCAGATTAGAGGAAGCTGAGGATAGGATCAGTGAATTAGAACACAGGGTAGAAAAAAATCACTCAGTCGAAGAACCAAAAAGAAAAAACAATTAAAAAACAGGAGGACAGTCTAAGGGAGCTGTGAGACAATGTGAAATGTAACAATATTTGCATCATAGGAGTACCAGAGGAGGTCGAAACTAAGCAAAGGTTACAGAACCTGTTTGAAGAAATAATGGCAGAAAACTTATTGAACCTGGTCAAGGTAAAAGTCACACAAGTTCATGAGGCACATAGAGTCACAAGCAAGAAGAATCCAAAGAGACCCATGCCCATACTAATCATAATTAAAATGCCAAGAATTCAAAACAAAGAAAGAATCTTAAAGGAAGCTAGAGAAAAGCAATCTGTTACTTACAAAGAAGCTCCTATAAGGCTGTCAGCTGAATTCTCATCAGAAACTCTACAGGCCAGAAGGGAATGGCATGAAGTATTCAAGGTAATGCAAAACAAGGATCTGAAACCAAGACCACTCTATCTAGTAAGACTATCATTCAAAATAGATAGTGAAATAAAGAGCTTCCCAGGCAAAAAAAGGCTAAAGGAGTTTATCACCACCAAACCATCATTGCAGGAAATGTTAAAGGGACTTCTATAATTAGAAGTAGGAATAGCAGCATTGTAAGAAATGTTAAAATAGGTATAAAGAATTAAAATGGCAATAAATAATGTGCTCTCAGTAATAACCTTAAGGACTTTAAGGGAGAGATCAACAGCAGTATAGTCATAGTTATGGACTTAATACCCCACTGACTTCACTGGATAGATCTTCCAGACAAAAAGTCAACACAAAAACAGTAACTAAATTACACACTAAATCAGATGTATTTAATTGATATTACAGAACATTTCACCCCAGAGCTGCAGAATATACATTCCTCTCAGGTGCACATGGGTCATGATCAAAGATAGAGCACATGTTAGGACACAAAACAAGTCTCTACAAGTTAAAAAGATTGAAATCGTATCAAGCATCTCAGATCACAATGGCATGAAATTAGAAATCAACTAGAATAAAAACACTCAAAAACATTCAAACACATGGACTTTAAATAACATGCTATGAAACAATGAGTGGGTTAGCAAGACCCACTCAAGATAGAAATCAAAAACTTCCTGTAAACAAATGACAATGGACACACAATGACACATATTCTATGGGACACAGTAAAAGCAGTCCCAAGAGGGAAGTTCATAGCACTATAGGCTTTGCTCAAAAAGCAAGAAAAAAAATTAGTACACTCTTTAACCCTACAACTCAATTAGAAAGCTCCCATGTGAACTTGCCAGGACCAGGGTTTTTGTTTGCTGGGAGTTTTTTTATTGCTGCTTCAATTTCATCAGTTGTTATTGGCCTATTCAAGTTTTCTGATTCTTCCTGGTTCAATTTTACATGATCTCACTCATATGTGGAATCTAATAAACAAAATATACTGATGAACAAAGTAGATCCAGGGACATAGAAGAATGAAGCAGACTGATGAATCTCAGTGGGAAGGTGGGGGTGGGAGAGTGGGTGGGGTGAGATTAATCAAAGAACATATATTCATATATGCATATCCCATGCACACAAACAATAGTGTGGTGAAGGCCTGGGGAGGGAGGGCAGATTCATGGTGGAGGGGATCAATGGGAAGCAAAAGGGGGGAATAGCTGTAATACTAAACATAATTTTTTTAAAAAAAAGACTTTCTAGGGAAAAAAATGCATATTCAAACTAAATTTTGTATATAGTTTCTTTGCAAGCTTGTACTTTGGCACCAGTTTAAAAACCTTGAAAGTAAATATTGGGGCCAAGTTTAAGAATACATGCATGCAACAAGGATCTCTGCAAAATTGTGTTTATTATTGTAAGACTGAACCACAATGTGACTTAAATTCTTAGCAGCTAAGGAAAAATAGAAAGTCTAGCCATCATGACTCTCAAGAAAAGGAAACATAGTTCTTATGGAAAACAAATCTTTGCCTAGCCATGAATTATAAATAACTTCTCCTGGGATGTTTTTGTAAAATTTACTTTGGAAACCCTGCATAATCTCAGATGCTATAGTAAATTTTATGTAATTTATTATTTTTGTCAATTATGCAAATGAGTGAACATATGATTACTAGGAAACTGGCATCCTGTTGTTTGTCTGAATCACAGAGAATATGCACTCAATTCACTAGGTTTGTCTGACTTGTCTATCTTTGGACTTGGTTTCCTAAAAATCTTACTTTTCACTCAAAGTTTGGCTTTTGATAGGTGTAATTCAGATATCAGCCCTCTGGAAATTTCTGATACATTCAGCCTTATGGAAGATAGGAAAAGAAGAAACAACATATGTAGAATAAAAGTTCCCAAAAAAGAAAACCAAAACAATAAAACAAGAAAGATACAAAAAATATATACAATTAAATACCAACTTTTCTAAAATTAATAATATGAATATCTGAGAGATGTTGAAAAAGCACACTATGTGCCTGAGAATATAGGCTGAGAACACCAAAAAAAGTCTAATGAAATTATTGGTTATTAAAGAAAGTGAGCAGTAAATCCTTTTGACATCTGCACAAAAAGTTAAGTCACTTATAACTGAAAGAAAATCAAATTGTTAAGAATTTTCAATACCATCAATTTATAGCTTCTAGGGTAAACCAAAAAAAAAAAAAAAAAAAAAAATCTGAGCCAAGTTCAGATAAACTATTTTTCAAGTGTACAAATTTTTTTCAATATCCCATGAGTTATTCCTGAAGTATCTACTAGAGAATAATATTCAGACAATGAAAGTGACTGGAAATATATCAATTTAAGACTGTTGGTGAGCATTAGCATAGCACTGTGAATAAATGATAGTAATAAAGAAATAAATATAGTATGTAATGGTTATATGTACAAATCCTAATGTTGACATGTCCCCTAAGAGTGAATAAGATAAAGGAATAAGGATAGAATGTAGACTTCTTTGAGTACGGCTTGTTTTATAGAATTGACTTTGAAACCATGCAAGCATTTTATATAACAAAAAAATTAATCCCTAAAAATTGAAATTAAAAAGATATAAATGAATCCAAATGGGTAACTAGTTGCTGGCATAACCACACAGAAACTAACCCAAGTAACTTAAAAAAACAATAACAATTTTTGACTGTACATCCCTAATAATATATGCCCAAAGGACAAAAAATGCTGGAAACAATTTTAAACAGTTTTTACTAATCATAATATAGGTGGTAGTGATGGTTTTGTAATTCAAAAATGTTGAGTGTATAAAGTATAATTTTGTGACATTATAATCCTGTTATCCAGTGTCCTTCACTAGAAAAATTCTTTGCAAGGGGGAAAAGAAAAGCAGATGTCGGAAAGAGAAGATTAGGTAAAGACCTTTTAATCCTGAATTTGAAATATCAATATAAATTGAGAATATTTTCTGCTTGAAAAAAACCCTATTTTCTAATTTTCTTCAATTGAAAATTCATAGAATTACTGATGCATCCAGTAACAATTAGTACCTCCAGCGCCCAGAATTTGGTGTTGAAATCCAATTTTCTTCTGAAAGAGCTAGAGCTCCTTGAAGAAATGGCTAATTCCAGGTCCCAAACAAGAAATACACAAGATAATCTTGGAAATTCTATTTTTTATATATATACATATCTTTATTGATTTCAGAGAGAGGAAAGGAGAGTGAGAGAGAGAAACATCAATGATGAGAGAGTCATTGATCGGCTGCCTCCTGCATGCTACCAACTGGGGATTGAGCCCGCAACCAGGGCATGTGCCCTGACCGGGAATTGAACCCCGATTGCCTGGATCCTAGGTCGATGCTCAACCGCTGAGCCACTCCCAGCCGCGCAATCTTGGAAATTCTTATAACATAACAAGGAAGCTAGCAAAGATTACTAGTTTTCTGTCAAAGACTTGAGAATCAGTTTGCAAAGGTTGTCAAAGATTGAGGCAATATAAAGATAAATGAAGGGGAAAATACTTCAAAATATTGAAATATATCAAGTCCACGAGTTCATAATGACAATTAAAAAAATAATTGGAAGACACTAGTGAGCCAATTTATTATTTTAAAAACTCATAAACAAAGAATCACTGGATAATCAGATAGCAGATAAGAGCAAGACTTTTTATTGTGGTATTTCAGCAAATAAATAAAAAAGAAATTATAGCTTTGGAATATCATCCTTTTGGAGCCTAAAATGAACTAATCAATGTATGCATTGAGCTTCAATTACTGCTAATATCAAAAAGAGAAAGATAACCAGACATTACTTGTCTCCTGATGCAGGAACAAAGCACCTCCTAATAAGGAGTCTTTGCTGAAATTCAAACCTGAATGTGATCAGTCCTCTAGATCCAATGACAAATTTACAGAAAATTCAGAGGAAAGAGGAACATGTTAAACTATACTATGGGAATGTAATCAGCAAAATCCTGTAAGACCAACAATCGAGTTCTTCAGCAAATAACTTATAGAGGATGGGGGGTAGGTGGAGGGGTAAACTAAAGGTGAAAAGAGACTTAAAAGGAATATACTAACCAATTATTGCATGTAGGCCTTGTTTGTATACTGATTCAAACTAGAAAATTTTGTGTCATTAAAGATATAATTGGGAACTTGAACACTGACCCAATATTTGATGACATTCAAAATTATTAATTTTTAAAGCCACAATCATGGTATTGTGATTATGTAAAAAGAAAAGAGTCCTTTTCTTTTAGAGTTACATACTGAAATATTTGTTTATAAAATAAAATTTTGTCTGGAATCTTCTACAAAATAGTTTGAGAAGGTGGATGTAAGGGTATATATGAAATGATTTTGTTGAAACTGGATAATGGCACATGGGGAGTTTATTATATTTTTCCTTATATTTTTTTGAAATTTTCAAAACTAAAACATTTAAAATAAAAACATGTATTTGATAGCTTTGCCTGTGCATTATCATGTCTTGATGGCACTTGAATGATATGTAATTTTTTCTATTAGGAGATATTTCTTTTCACCCTATGTCTGTGAAAAGCAGTAAGTGCTGCATGTGAGACCAGCGAGGGTTAAAGAGAGCTTGCAGCTGATACATCTGGGGAACATTAGCTATATTAAGGACAAGCTGGCATGAAAAGGTAACTGGAAGAAGCAGTTGAATACTCTCTGGTCAAGCCTTGAGGTCATCTGAATGAAGGGACTGCGGTTACAGTCTAGAAAGGGACATGTATCATTTCAGCACTTTGTTTCAAACCCCAGCACAAAAGTTCCTTTGGTTTGGAATTGGATCAAAACTAAGTAGAAGACTTCTTTATTCTCAATAAGCATATTTAAATGTTTTATATCACAATACCTTTCATGAAAGAGCAGACATAATATATAGTAACAACAATTAAATGTCTTTTAGATTTTTCTATGTTGCAAAAATTTCCATTAATTATGTATGTGAGTATATTGATAATCACTTCTTTTGATTGCCATACCAGTCAACAAATATCCACAGTATTTATTATGTGGTGGCACTGTGAAAAGCCTAAAAGTTACTGTAAGACATGGTAGAATTATAGGAGTATTATAGTTTCATGGAAAGCTGGACTTTGAAATCAAACAAAAATTGTCTAAAATCTGACTGTCATTTCTCAGCTTGTTGGGTTGGGCCATGTCCTACTTTGGTTCCCTTTTCTGTAGAACAAGATTATAGTCAGGTTAAAGATAATACCTAAAGCACTTAGCCCATAGTGCACATTCAACACATGGAAGAATTGTTGCTTTCACATTTGCTTTCTTATGATCAGCAACTAATGTCACTTGTCTTTGAGTAAAGGCATCTTTGAGTATTAGACATCTTTCTCCTTCAGCAAACACCACTGCTAGTGGTCTCCTGACCCACCAGCTCAATCTCTGGTGAAGAAAAACCTTAAATCAACAGTTACAGATTAAATTTTATGGTAAAATAATTTCTATTAAAAGTTAAAGGCTGTTTGTAGAACAATGGCCTCTCTTCTTGGTATCTTGTTTTTTACAGTTAATAACAGCAGTGAATAAATAAAATTTGTAAACCATTTTGATGCAACTTTAACACACATAACCTCATGTCATTCTTATGAGCAGCCATATTTACATTGTAAATTACATTCAAATTATATGATAAAATGAGTCCATTTCACTTACAATAAAAGCTAAGGCCAACAAGGGTTTTCCATCAAACCATCTGGCATTTAATGTAGGGCAGAAGTTTCCAAAGCAAGAGAGCTGATAGCTTAGGCAACAATTAAAGGCCATGAAGCCACTCTACTGTGCTGTGAACCTACTTTCATTTCTCCTACTCATTTCATTGTCAAGAGGCTGGGACATTGAAAAATATACTTTCTATTGTACTTGCATAACTCTTATATAATCAATTCAAGTCTACTGCAGAAAAATTATAAGTTGTAAAGAAAAAATTCCTAAAACCCCACCATTTAGAGGTAATCACCATTATTATTATATATGGATATATATCTCTATCCAGATTTTGTATAAACATTTTTATGAGAATGTGCTCAATCTGGTATGTTCCATAACTTATTTTTTCACTTGATATTCATTTGTGAAGATTTTTAATGAGATTTAGTATAGTTCTTAAAGTATTAAAACTGTTATAGTATTCTATTAGATGGAGGACCATTAACCAATTTTCTGTTGCATATTTTTTGTTGTTTTTTTCTCTTATGTGTCTTGAATATATATTTTTGTAGGGAAATATGATGTGTGAAAATTCCATAAAGTGGAATCATAGTATGTTTTAAATTCCCCTTTCCAATATTTCATTTTGTACTCCTTAAACGGAGTACTTTATTCATTTTGCATGGCAAGCTTTTCTACATTAGCAATGCAGCATATTAATGGGAAAAAGCCATAGAAGATAGACAGCAATAGGCACTTTTTTTTGGTCTATAATCCATATTGAATAGGTGTGGCCATTGGTGACCAAGCCAGGGAACATACAAGTGTGTTGAGAGGAGATGCATGTGGTCTAGAACTATGGTCTCACATGTGCATCTGAAACCACCTCTATATGGAGAATGAATCTATTTCACCAAATATTTTAGAAAGCTTTTGAGCAGATAAAATTTTAACTCAGATATAGCTTAGTTCTCTACAATGCTAATATACAATACTGTTTAGACATTTTTAATTTTATATATGAAATTTGATTTATCAAACATTGTAATGGGTGCTTTGTGCATTAGGCTTCTTTGGTTCTTTTTCATAATCTTCTAACTTTCTATTTGTACTCTATCAAAGTCAGTCATTTCCCATGAAGAAAACCAGAACAAAAATGTTCTGTTTCAATTTCAGAATCAAGTTACATTTCTGGTTTTAGTGATTATGGATAAGAAATACATATTTGGTGACTGAAGCTCTGTAATTTTTAGTGACTAACTATAAAGAAAATGTTTATAAAGAAAAGTTTTAGTCAGTGTCTATGTAGTGTATACAGTCTGATATCCTCCAGAGTCCATTGTATGTGTTTTCTAATTTTATAATACACTGTTGGCGCTACCTACCTCAAGCACCTATTTTAGGAGCATTCCACACACAGAGGAGTTAACCTGTGGCCAAAATTAGAATGGGGCCAACCTTTCCAACAGACATGTGAATCTTTGCTCATGGCTTGATTTTGTCTGAATTTGATAGATGATGAGTAGTGCCAACCTTAGTAAGAGGGAAGGTGGAATAAAAATCTTAGAGCATAGGAAAATATGTGGCTACAGGAAGATCTAAATAGTATCTTATGTCAAAAAATTCTTTCCTCAGGTCTGTCCTATCTTGTTATACCACACCGATGCTCAGGGAAGTTTTCATCAGCCATTTGTTGACCATTTGTTAGTTATGTTAAAATTGATTACATATGCTCCTCTGACAATTACTGCTGGGTCACAGCAGGAAAGAGGAAAGCATAACTAAAACAAAACAAACAAAACCCCATAAAAGTCAGTATTCATGCCAAGGTCAGACTCCTTTTCAATTCTGATTTGGCAGTGAACTGGAAACAGGTGGGGACATGGTTTGCTTGACTATGGGAGTCTCTGGGTCTACAGAGGCACAGCTGGTAGAAGTTTTGTTGGGAGAGGAGTTTCAACACAAGAAGGAGTGTCTTCAAGTAAGGCCAGTACCTGAGCAGCTGTTGTAGCAGAGAGCCTGGTTACATTGCTGATGAGTGGCCTTAGCTTGGTAGGTAAGCAGCAGCTTGTGTTAAAGAAAAGGTCAGAAGAGTTTTGATATCTAATCTGGGTAGGTGTGCTTGGAGGAAGGAAGCTGTCTCAATGCAGGCAGTGTCACAAATCCCTGAGCTGAGTGCCCCAGTATCAAGCACATGTTGAATCCATCAATGGCAGGGACCCACAGTGGGGGAAATCCCACCTAGCTGTGAAACTGGAAGCTGTGGCCCCTGTAATTTGGTGAGTTAATATCATTTTAGAATTTGCTACTAGCATAGAAAATGCCAGTTTTGTAATTGGTACACACCACCACATTGGCCCAAGAAAGGAGGCAATTCAGGACCAAAAGTGGCAGAAGTAGCAACTAGGATGAAGCATGGGTGAAGGAATTTGAAACTGACAACCCAGGTAGTGCTCCTAAAATATGTAGTGACCTGGAGTACCAAATCCAACGAGGAACTACTGTGCTTCTACTCAACCCTGATTCTGATTTTGGGTGAAGGAATTTGAAACTAACAACCCAGGTAGTGCTCCTAAAATATGTAGTGACCTGGAGTACCAAATCCAACGAGGAACTACTGTGCTTCTACTCAACCCTGATTCTGATTTTGGACCTGAAAAATTTCCTGGGATGTCCAGGGAGGAATCTTTATGCTGAAGTCACCCCCTGCTAGAATGGAGGGCTCAGGCTATATGGAAATCATTCCAGGATGGCTCAAGCTAAGAAGTGGGAGGGAGCCTACCCACAGGGGCTTTAGAGGAACCCAAATCAAGGCTGCCGCACAGATTGAGAGCAGATCTTGCACTAGCATCGCTGTAGTGGAGACATGTGAGTGCTATTACATTGTAGGAGTGGACTGAATACTGCCTGGAGAAAGCCACTGTTAGGGCAGAACCTGGGGAGCCACAACATGTCCGAGCAAAAGAGGCAAAGTGACACTGATAGTCAACCCTGAATGATAGTAGAATGGAGGAGTTAAAGAAAGATCTGTTTTTACCATAAAAAGTGAGGGCAATTTGCCATTTGACTTCTTCTCTATAACTAGTTATACCTCAATGGGCATGATAGAATCACCCAAGAGCATTTTGGAAATTTTAGAAGGCTTTTTTCCCCTTTGTTATAGTGATTGGAAAATACTATGGACATTCAGTGAGCAGGTCAGGGGTACAAAGTGTCTTGCAATAGATAATTGTCCCACATTTTGGACACTTCCAAATCATCTCACTGAATATTTACATGGATTTAAAAAATCTCTCTAGAGCCCAACTTCTTTAATATTAACACAAAATATTTCTGTACAGTTTTAATATACATAGAATCTTTCAGTAATAACTATAAATTGAGAGAGGATTGTATTTGGTTTGATTAGAATGATTAACGAGCTATTTACCATCTCAGGAAACCACACTACTGAGAGCAATGCTCCTCATGGTAATTGGGCCACCTACACAGCACACCTAGATTGTCAGAGTCTGCAGCTACTGCATACACGATGATTCTACACATAGTTTCCAACATCTCAATGCTTAATTATGTCTCATGGTGCAGTCATATCTGAGTCATAAATTAAAAGTAGTTAAATTAAAACAAACATATAATAGGAAAAATAAAGCCAAAAGGTAGCTCTAAGAAAAGATTAAGAAATTGATAAATTCCTAGCAGGACTGATAAAAAATAGAGAAAGACTCAAATTACTAATATCATAAATGAAAAAGGAAATATCATTAGAAATCACAAAGGCATTAAGAAGGTAATAAGAAGCTACTATTAAGAGTATTAATTAACTTGAAATTTCATTTTTTTTAAATCTCAAATTTCTAGAAAACTCAAATTAACAAAGCATCACATTAAGAAAAAGAAAATACAAATAATTCTATGTATATTAAAGAAAATGAATTTGAAATTAAAACCCTTCCCACAATTTGAGATAACCTACATTTTACTCAAGGTCTTCCAGAGAATAGGGAAGAGGAAGCCCAGCTTCTGTTATGAGCTCAGCATTTTCTTGACCTCCCCAAACCCAACAAGGACATTCTCTTTTCTTAAATGGAAAATTTAAAACTATACTCTCTCTCAAGTTAGGTAAAAATTCTAAACAGAATAATTGCAAACATAATCAAGCTCTACATATAGAAGAATAATATATTACAACAATGATGGAGTTATTCCACGAATATAATGTTGGTTTAGCATTTCACAATCAAGCCATGTAATTTAGCAATTAACAGAAAAAAGGAGAAATATAATACGGTCACCTCAATAGAGGCAGAAAAGCATTTGGTAAAATTCAACACCCATCCCATAATAACGACTTACAGTACATTAAGAAAAGAAAGGTCTTCTTTATCTGATAATGAACATCTCAAGAAAATCCAAGTAGTGCAAATACAAACAAAAAATGATTATTATCAAATTTAGAGATGAAATATTGAAAGCACTTATCATGAGATTGGGAATGAGACGTGGATGCCTGCTGTCATCACTTACTATATAGGGCAGGCATCACAAACCCAAATGCCTACAAATTTCATGGGAATACGGAGGGCTGGGGTCTACGGACCTTGAGAGAGAATTTTCTTCCAAAAGTCATTCAAATTCAATTACAGGATAAAACCAAACAAAACCAAGACAAAACAAAACAAAAATCATTGGGTCAGCCAAACAAAATATCTGCAGGCCATATTTAGTATGCAGTCTGAAAATTGGTGAACTTGGCGGTGGTTGTTTTGGGCCCAGCTGATTGGATTCTGAACTTCACATCTTAAATGAAAACAGTAATCAAGTATATTACTTCTGGAAGGAGAGCTTGTGTTTTAATAGATGCCAAAGACTTAAGCTAAACTTGATGTTATTTGGAGGAGAGAACAAAAAGGCAAGTCACAAAACAGAAAGAATAAAAAATACTAGGGGTATAATATGGAAAGTAAGGCTTAGGCAGTGGGCCTTCAGGTATATTGATACAACAGCCACTGGGCACCTCTGCCTGAATTTGTCACATTATACAAGTGTGAAAGACAAAAATGCATTAGTGAGTTGCCTGTTTTCATTTGTTAAATCCTTTCCTATGCTTTGTCCCTGGAAGTGCTTTGCGTATAATAGCCACTGGTGAAACCCTTGAATTTAATAGTATTCTTGATATCTGATGTCTTATTTGCCCCCAAATAAATAGGAATGGTCCTTTATGCCCCTCAACTGATGTCATCAGCTTGCTCCTGGTTCCAGAGTGGCAAATAAGAAGGCAGAAGGAAGGAAGGCCACTTTTGCTCAGGAAGAGCAACCTGTTGGGTGGTTTCTTTTGCACATGTGTTAAGAACTAGCTTGACCCAGAACTACCTCCCTCATTTCTGCATGGAGAGGGTCATGGAATCTTTGGTACAGTGACTTTCTGAATATAAACTGGCCTTGGCTTTTGTATTTTCTTGGAAAAACTTCTCTCAGCTTTGCAAAGTGAATGAGCTCTTTGCCTGCTTCCCAGAATGAAGTGCAGATTGTAGCAGATGGCCAAAAGTCTAAACACAATCTCCTTCTAGTGCCTTTGCTGCTTGGTGTGGGTTTCCTATGTAAGTCGGTTAGGCAGCTCTAAGGACTCACTTGGAGTCCTTAAAGGAAATCTCATCCTAGAAGCAAGAGGTGCGTCAGAGTAGCTTGACCAAACTAACCACCTGCGCAGTGGTCAGTCTGAGCTGTCACCTGGATTATCTGGCACCTGGATGTGTCTGTTTTCAGAAATACCAAGGTTTGGAGATTCTTGACTACATATTTATGAGCACAACTCTATGTTTTAGATGACGTGAATATGAGTCTTTAAGTTGTCTTCAAGCTTTCTTGCTCTTCATAGAACTGAGTATGTTACCAATACAAAACAGGGTCTGACCACCTGGTAAGTGTCAGCCAAAAGAATTCCAAGTTGATTTTGTTAGTAGGAACTTTACTGTGAGCCAGTGAGCAAAGAGTGCACTGGGTATCATTTCCTGAGCAGTGCCCTCCCCAAAAACAAAAGACCACAAGGTATGATAGGGTTAGTTACTTAGCACATTGAGGTATGCTTGGGCTGAGTATGCGTAGTAAGCAGACGTGTCTATATATACATCTCATGTACAGAAAATGGTGGACACACCCTGCCTTGGGCAGAGATTTTAGTACGTATTATAATGAGAGTATAAGGAGAAAAGTTCATGCCGAGGCCATAAAAGTGTCCTCTGGTCAGTTTCAACTGGTCTGGGGCAGCTTTCAAGCTGTTTTCTTATCTTTACCTTCCAGTCTTGAAGGAAAATATCTCAGGCAAGCATTGTTAGTAATCAATCAATCAATCAATCAATCAATCAATCAATCAAACAAGCTTAGCAAATGTTTAGGCAATCACACAGGCTTTCTTCTAGCTCTTAACCCTTCTGTAGTAGGTAGGCTACAAGAACACTGGCTACCCCAAGGACCTGGACAAGTAAAACCAGGGAAAAGCTGGAGACTTAATTGCTATTTCCTACAAACATTAACTTACCTTTGGACTCTGTCCATATAAACCATTTCAAATTGTCTGTAACTCATTGGGTTGTCTTTTGCTTCTTCCTGAAAAAGAGAGATACAGAAGAAAAATATATGTTTTTTCTTTTATTATAACTGGTTTCAAGAATAACGCATGGCAACACCACTTTAATTAGAGGTTGTGACACATAAGTTTGTTTTAAGAAACTTATCACATTCATTATATAAATTATTGAGTTGCAGAAACTTTGCCTAGGGGTCAGAGTTCATATATATGCTCTATTTACTGAGATATGACTCAGAACTGCACCTGGCCTGTTGCTGTTTGCTATGAATGGTGTCATTTGTGTCAGACTACACTTACTGGAATGTGTCTTCAAATATAGCTTTGGTTAACACAAAATATTGAATTTTTGTTCACAAAATTTAAATTTCATTTTTATCTATGGATCTGTTTCTGTTTTGTTTCTTCATTTGTTTTATTTTGTTTTGTTTTTTTTTAGATTCCACATGTAGGTGAAATCATATGGTAATTTGTCTTTCTCTGTCTGACTTATTTTACTCAGCATAATATCCTCTAGGTCCATCCATATTGTCACAAATAGCAAGATTGTATTCCTTTTTATGGCCAAATAATAGTCCATTGTATATATGTACCATTTCTTTATACATTAATCTATCAATGGATACCTAGGTTGTTTCCATATCTTGACAATTGTAACTGCTGCAATGAACATAAAGGTGCATATATCTTTTCAAATTAGTACTATTTTTTTTCTTTCGATAAATACTAAAAAGCGATATTGCTGGGTTATACGGCAGTTCTATTTTTAAATTTTTGAGGAATCGCCATACTGTTTATCATAGTGGCTGTACACAAGGTTTCCCTTTTCTCCACATCCTAGCCAGTAGTTGTTATTTGTTGATATATTGATGGCAGCCATTCTGACAGGTGTGAGATGATATCTCATTGTGTTTTTAATTTGCATTCCCCTGATTATAAGTAATGTTGAGAATGTTTACAAGTGTCTGTTGGCCTTGTGTATGTTCTTTTCAGAGAAATGGCTGCTGCCCGTTTTTTAATTGGATTGTTTGGTTTTTGATGTTAAGTTGTAAGAGTTTCTTATATATTTTGTATATCAGATATATCATTTGTGACTATATTCTCCCATTCAATAGGTTGTCTTATTATTCTGTTGATGGTTTCCTTTGCTGTGTAAAACCTTTTTAGTTTGATGTGGTTCCATCTGTTTATGTTTGCTTTTGTTGCCTTTGCCTAAGGTAACATATTGAAGAGGATACTGCTAAGGCCAATGTCAAAGAGTTTACTGCCTGTTTTCTTCTAGGAGTTTGATGATTTGGGGTCTTACACCTCAGTCTTTAATTAATTTTGAGTTTACTTTTGTATATGGTGTAAAAAATTGGTAGTTTGCATGTATCTTTCCAGTTTTCCCAACACCTTTGAAAAGATTTCTCCTCCCATTGTGTATTCTTGCCTCCTTTATTGTAGATTAATTGACCATATAAATGTGGGGCTATTTCTGGGCTGTCTACTCTGTTCCATTGATTTATTTGTTTGTCTTTGTGTCAGTATCAGGGTCTTTTTATTATTGTAGCTTTGTAGTATAGTTTGAAATCAGGGAGTGTAGTTTGTTCTTTCTCAAGGTTGCTTTGGCTATTTGGGGGTCTTTTATGGTACCATATAAATTTTAGGGCTATCTATTCTAGTTCTGAGAATACCATTGCTACTTTAATAGGGATTGTATTGAAATTCTATATTGTTTTGGGTAGTAAAGGCTTTTAACAATATTAATCCTTCTAATTCATGTGCATGGTATATCCTTCCATTCATTTGTGTCCTATTCAATTTCTTTCAATGTTTTCAAAGTATAGGTCTTTCACCTCCTTATGGTTAAATTTATTCCTAAATATGTTATGCTTTTTGATGAAATTGTAAATGGGATTGTTTTCTTAATTTCTCCTTCTGATGGTTCATTAGTAATGTATAGAAATGTAACAGATTTTTGTATATTAATTTTGTATCCTGCAACTTTACTGAATTCATTTATTAGTTCTAATAGTTTTTTGGTGGATTATTTAGGGCTTTCTCTATATAATATCATGTAACCTGCAAATAGTGACAATTTTATTTTTTCCTTTCCAGTACATGCCTTTTATTTCTTTTTCTTGAGTGATTGTTAAGGCTAGGACTTCCAATACTATGGAATAGATATGATGAAAGTAGGCATCCTTGTCTTGTGACAAACTTTAAATTTTTACATGGGGACAAATATAAACTCAGACTAGGGGAAAAAAGACATAGATCTAACTCAGGGAACTTCGATTCATTACACTGGAATCCTGTGACAGAGATCCTAATTTATTTGTTTATTAACATACCCTTTGCCTAAATAGAGCATAACTGGCAGGCACTTAGTAAATGGCTGTTGAATGAAGTTCACTTTTGCCCTTAAGGCATCTTCTTAAGAGTACTTTGGGGGACAGAAGTGGCCCATTATAAGTATTTTATTAAATAGAGAAACATCAACTTGAAAAATACCACTGGTTTTAAATCACCAAAATTTCCATGGGAAGAAACAAAACAAAACATGGGACTACAGGCTCCAGTGTCCTGTACACATCTAGAAGACACAATCCTAGTGTCTTCTAAGAGAAAGGCAGATATATTGGCAAGATTGGTGATGTTAGAGGCATGGCAAATACTTTCCAAGAAGTAGATGTTTATCACAGCTTCATTTACTGAATAATTATTTTGCAGTGGGAAAAGTGTTCATCAGCATAACACCACATTTTTTGTCTATATGATTCAGGTGGTGCTAGCCCCAGCCATAGTCACAAAAGTCTTGAAAACTAGAGTCAATCCCAAGACTTTTACTGATACCATGAGAAAAGGGGTACATTTGTTGTGCTGGAGTTGTGAAGCTGGTAGAGTGAAGGCTTGAGTCACTCATGTCCATCTTTACCACCGGGGGAAGAGTCTTTCAAAGAACAAAGGTAACCCAAAGAAACTCAGAAATGAGAATTAAATACAGATAGTTTTTTTGTTATATTGTGAAAGCATCTGGATCCAGCCATACCTGAAACCAATATCTATACTTTCCACAAGGTGGAAAACTTTTTAAAAATCCATTTTTCCCAGCATATTTCTCTCTATTGCTTTTTCTCAATTCTTACCCAGCAAGAGAAAGTTTTCCCTTTAAAAAAATTGTGTCAAAAAGTTCTTTTATACTTTACTAATAAATGATCTATGTCTTCATTGGGTACCCTTAATGCTCTACTTTAAAAGTATCTTTTCCAAGTTGAAAATTATTTGAGACCTTACTATCTCAACATATTTTTTAAAAAATTTCAAACAGCTCAGAACACTTTATACAAGCCAGTTAAATGAAAGCTTGGGTTACCTCTTTTCAGAAGGCAGAAGAGCTATCCATAACAAAAAATATTAACTTGCATGTAAAATGAGAGGTTTTCTGAATTAAAGGCAATAACATAGGCACTAAAAACTTCATTTGCCTTGTATTCGGCCTCTTTATTTTTAGCCCTTCCCACACAGAAAGAAGGGCAGGGGCTTAATTTTGTCAAGGAGATGTAACGTTGTTTATACTAACAGAAGTTATAAATAAGTGCAAGTAAATCAGAGCATGGATTAGAAGGTACTTTTCAAACACAAAAGAGCTGGATACAGGTGTTGAGAGGAAGAATTACAGAAGCAAAAGCAATGGCATTTTAAACTGTTAGAGCTTTAGCATTATTGTAACTTGTTTAACACTACATGCATTATCTGACTTATCCTCAAAATAACCCCATAATTTCCACTTAAGACAAAGGAAACTGAAGCTCATAGTGGTTAAATAACTTGCCCAATGTTACATAGTTAATAAATGCTGATGATGGATTCCAGCTGGCTCCAAACCCAAACTCTTAAGTTTCTTTTGGAGGAGGCAACATAACAGTGGTTAAGGATTTGTACAAGGGTTAGTTTCTATAAACAAAGCTTTTAAGTGATGTTCTCTTAGATGAAAATAATAGACAAGAAGAAATTGCACCCTGCACTATTTACAGAGATTACTTATGTGAAGAGTTATAAAGTCTGAAATTCTTTTATCCTGGATACTCTCACATAAGTTGCTTTAAATGGAAGAACTTAATTGTGTGCTGCTGGGACTGTGGGCTGAGCAACAGGTGGAATGCTAGCATGCCTTGGGGTAAAATAAAATCTTCAGATACTCTCATTCCCTCCTACATAAAAACTCTGAATGCTCTCATAATATTCCTTAAAAGAGTGTCTGTCACTTTTGACATTCTCAAGTACTCCAATACTTTGATAATGTTCTATGATAACATCACATTCTTCTATTTTTCTTCTGTGGTTCTGTTTCTTCTGACTTCTCTGTGGGCTGCTCCATCTGTCTATCAAATGCTGAAGTCCACATTCACTTTCTGCAGATCTCATATCCTGGGATCTCATAGTTTATCTACCTAGTAGCTCAAGCCAGAATATAAAGTATATATTACATATAATAGTATTTTTTGCTAACTCCCTTAACTTTTTTAAAGACTTTTAAAATAAAGATTTTATATTTTAGAGCTTCATAGGCTCACAGCAAAATTGAGGGGAAGGTAAAGAGACTCCCATGTACTCCCTGCCCCCCCCCAAATCCTTCACCAGATTGGTATATTTGTTACAATTGATAAACCTACAATGACATATCATAATCACCCAAAGTCCACAGTTTACACTGCAGTTCACAATTGGTGTTTTACATTCTATAGGTTTGGAAAAATGTAAAATGACTTGTAACCATAATTGTGGTAACATACTAACTATTTTTACTGCCCTAAAAATCTTCTGTGCTCTGGCTATTTATCCTCTCACACACACCCCAACCCCTGGCAACCACTTATTTTATCTTACCGTCTCCATAGTTTTGCCTTCTCCAGCGTATCATATAGTTGGAATCATAGTATGTAACCTTTTCAGATTGGCTTCTTTCACTTAGTGATATGCAAATAAGTTTCCTCCATGCCTTTTAGGGGCTTGATACCTTATAATTTTTAGCCCCACATAATATTCCATTGTCTGAATGTCCCATCATTTCTTTATGCAAGAAGAACATCTTGATTGTTATTAACTTTTGACAATGAATAATAAAGCTGCTTTAGACATCAATGTACAAGTTTTTGTGTGGACATAAGTTTTCATCTCCTTTGGGTAATTACCAAGGGGCATAATTGCTAGATCCTATGGTAAGAGTGTGTTTAGTTTTATTAGAAACCTCCAAAATGTCTTCTATGGTGGCTGTACCATTTTTACATTCCTATCAGTAATGTGTGAGAGTTCCTGTTGCACCACATACTCACCAGCATTTGAGATTGTCAGTGTTCCAGATTCTGGCCATGATAATCTGTGTATCTCACTGTTGTTTTAATTTGTATTTCCCTGATGACATATGATGTGGAGCATCTTTTCATGTGCTTGTTTTCCATTTGCCTAATTTCTTTAGTGAAGTGTCTATAGATGTCTTTGGCCCATTTTTTAATCAAGTTGTTTGTTTTTATTGTTGAGTTTTAAAAGTTCTTTGTATAATTTGTATCATGGTCCTTTATCACATGTGTCTTTTGCAAATATTTTCTTCCAGCCTGTGGCTTGTCTGCAACATGATTTTTCATATTCTTCATTATATAGAATTCCAAATTTCAGGAAAAATAAAGACAAAAATTATCAACAGAAAAAGTTTAAATGCTTGAAAAATAATATTATACACATATTTATGAATAATTAAATATAATTTAAAAACATTAAAATGTCTAGAAATGATAAACAGCAAATTGAGAAAAATGTTTACCTCTAAGGAAGGATACAAAGAAATAGGATCAGTGAGTGGTACATAGGGTTTTAAAATTTAGATTAAACAATTGTTGACTAAAATGTGGGAAAAATCTACATCGAGAATGTTGGATTATGTTTTCCATTCTTTTATATATGTTTGAAATATGCTATAATTTAAAGAGGAAAAAATAAAAATTATAATAGGTTTTATTGTTTTGATACTTATCATGGTGAACTTATTATTTTAACCTTCTCTTTTTAGGGTTCAATTTATTTATTTATAGGATTCCTTTCCATCCTAAAATTCTAGGAATGCTTTTATGATGTTATGTTTCACTACTTTCCTAGGTGCATCCTTATTTACAAAATATGAAACTTCAAATGTTTGCTTAAGCAGTATATTCAAATTACTTAATTTATAAGGGGAATGTAAACTCATTGTTACTGCAGTGTTTGTGTTGAAATAAGTGCCCTCACTTGAATTTGGACTCTTCTGTTAACTGAGTAAATAACTCATGGTCAGTAGCTTGAAAGAACATCACTGTTCTAAATACAAGAAGTGTTATACTACACCTAGGTTGGGTGAACACCAAAAGAAGGTAAGCGCTAAAGAATTTTTCCCACTTTTTTTTATTTAAAAATTTTAAAATTACAGTTGACATTCAATATTATACTAGTTTCAAGTATACAGCATAGTGGTTAGACATTCATCTAACTTACTAAGTGGTCCTCCTGATAAGTCTAGCACCCACTGACACCATATGTAGTTATTACAATATTATTGACTATATTTTCTATGCTGTACTTTACATCCTTGTGACTATTTTGTAAGTACCAATTTGCACTTCTTAATCCCTTCTCCTTTTGTTCTGGGGGGACCCGTGACAGACGACCACCAGAGTTTGTGTTTGAATTTTGGAGCCTTTATTAGCTGGCCAGCGGCTACAGCTGCGGCGTCTCGCCCATGTGAGAGCTGAACTACAACCCTGACCCTCAGTTCTTCTCTCACTTTATGCTCAGTAACCACAAAGGCACTGCAGTAAAGGGGTTTCCAATAATTTGTCAGGCTGTCAGTTTTTGGTACAGGAAACAAGGGGGGGGGGTCCTTTAGCAACACAAAAGGAATGATTTAAACACAATGTCTTACAGTGAGTAATGGGGTTATGCTTGGCTGGAGTGTGACTGGTTTGTTCTTTCTATGGGAACTCGGGGGGGGGGGGGTGATTATTGGGCTAGCTTGTCGGGCTTGTCCTGTACAGTAGGGATCTTGTTCTGCCTTTACTGTTAGTTCCTTAGGTATATTCTTCTGACCATGGTGGCCAGAACACTTTTTTTACCTAGCTCCACAATGCCTCTCTCATCTGGCAACCATCAGTTTGTTCTCTGTATCTGTAAGTTTATTTCCATTTTGTTTTATTTTTTAGATTCAACATATAAGTGAAATTATATGGTATTTTCTCTGTCTGACTTATTTCACCTAGCATAATGACCTCTAGGTCCATCCATAAAAGCATATTTTCATTCTGCTCATAGATCAGGGTTTTTCATAGGTAGTGCATTTAACCCCAAGATAAAATTTCTAGAAAAATTTTCCAAAATAATTTAGAAATTCATGACAGCTACATTTCTAAATGGTCATTGGAGTGGACAAAACAACAACAACATGGACTTCTAGGCTCTTCCTGACTGAGGCGTCCAGCCATACCCCAGGGCAATTAGAACAATGATCTGGGGCAGAACTTTCCTCCCCCAAACCAAGCCAAGCCAGAATCACCAACAGCAGTTGAGCCTTTTAAAAATATTCTTTGAACTTAGGGGTATGTATATTCTTTCGAATTAGTGTTTCAGGTTTTTTTTGATAAATTCCCAAAAGAGGAATCACTGTGTCAGAAGGCAGTTTTATTTTTAATTTCTGAGGTCACTCCATACTGCTTTCCATAGTGGCTGCACCAATCTGCATTTCCACCAGCAGTGCACAAGGGTTCCCTTTTCTCCACATCCTCACCAAAACTTGTTGTTACTGATTTATTGATTTACAGCCATTCTGACAGGTGTGAGGTGATATTTCATTGTGGTTTTAATTTGCACTTCTCTGATGATTAATGATGTCAAGCATCCTTTCATATGTCTATTGGCCATTTGTATGTCCAGAATACTACTCAGCTGTAAAAAGGAAGAAAATTTTACCCTTTGCAATAGCATGGATGGACCTGGAGAACATTATGCTAAATGAAATAAGCCAATCAGAGAAAGACAACTACCATATGATTCACTCATATGTGGAATTTAATGAACAAACTGAACTAGCAAGCAAAATAGAGACAGATACAGCTCAGGGAGGATAAAGTGGGGATTGAGGGGTGGGGAGAGGAGGGCATGGAGGGATTGAGCACACACAAAAAAGGAGAGAACTCATGGACATGGACAACAGTGTGGTGATTGTGGGGGTGGAAGGGGATGAGTGGAGGTGGTAGAGGGCATAGACAGAATAAAAGATAATGGGGAAAAAATAAAGTTTTAAACTAAAAGTAAAATAAAATAAAAATATTCTCTGAAAGTGAAAGTTTACATAGTATGCCTTAGATTTTTTTTTTTTTTAAATATATCTTAATTGACTTCAGAGAGAGGAAGGGAGAGGGAGAGAAAGAGATAGAAACACCAATGGTGAGAGAGTCATTGATTAACTGCAGCCTGCAACCAGGCATGTGCCTTGACCGGGAATCAAAACCTGATCGCCTGGATCCTAGGTCGATGCTCAACCACTGAGCCACGCCCAGCCGGGCAGTATGCCTCAGATTTGAAACACTCTTATAGGCCCTAGATGTGAGTGATCTGGGCTCATAGTAATCTGGATTTATGGCTCAAGGCCCCAAGTGGACTCACAAGCTTGGGAAAAAGAAATCAACTAAAACTCTGTGATTAAGCTCTGATCTTTACATAGGAAATGTTTTTTTTAAATTGCCCCCGGTTCAGGGGACAGATACTTAAGATGGTGCCTAAAATAAATTAACTAATGCTTGTTGTTAGGCTTCTGTACCCAACTGCTTTCGCAAGGCCATTAAAATAGCTTATTCCCCTCCAGCCAAAGAGGATATGTGTGTGTGTTTTTTGCTTTAAATACTGCTAGTGTAGGGGAAGGGGTATGGCAGATTTGGGTGCGGTGCCCCTGTCATCCGCTAGCACAATAAACTTTGCTCCTACATTTGACTCTGAGTGTGGCGTTCTTTGTCATTCTTGCTGTAAGCTATAACATGAGGAACTAAAGAACTTTTAGCCCTGCTCAGTTTCTTCTGGATAAGCTGGTGTCAGGGCCTCCTAATTATACTAGTTGGAACTTGCTTTCCACAGGGAATGAAGAAGGAACTGTAAGACTCTTTTTTTAAATTTATCTTTATTGTTGAAAGTATTACAGATGTCCCTTCCCTCCTCCATTGACATCCCCCACCCAGCTCCCACCCCCTCCCCAGGCCTTTACCACACTATTGTCTATCTATGGGCTATGCATATAAGCATATAAGTTCATTGGTTAGTCTCCCCTGCCCCCACCCCCACCCCAATATGTCAGTCTGTTGCATGATTCAATGTCTCTGGATCTTTTTTGTTCATCAGTTTATTTTGTTCATTAGTTTCTACATATAAGTGACATCATATGATACTTGTCTTTCTCTGACTGGCTTATTTCACTTAGCATAATACTCTCCATGTCCCTCCATGCTGTCTCAAAGGGTAAGAGATCCTTCTTTTCTATAGTTTCACAGTATTTCATTGTGGAAATGTACCACAGCTCTTTAATCCATTCATCTATTGATAGACTCTTGACAAACAACCTAATTAAAAAATGGGCAGAGGACCTGAATAGACACTTCTCCAAAGAGGACATACATAGGGCCAATAGACATATGAAAACATGCTCATCACTAATCATCAAAGGGATGCAAATTAAAATGACAATGACATATCACCTCACACCATTAATAAATCAACAAAGGACAAATGCTGTCAAGGATGTGGAGAAAAGGGAACACTAGTACACTGCTGATGGGAATGCAGACTGGTACAACCACTATGGAAAGCAGTGTGGAGTTCCCTCAAAAAATTAAAAATGGAATTGCCATTTGACCCAGCGATCCCACTTCTAAGTATATATCCTAAGAAGCCTGAAACACCATTCAGAAAAAATATATGCACCCCTATGTTCATAGCAGCATTATTTACAATAGCTAAGATCAAGAACTGTAAGACTCTTAATTGCATACATGAAGGGAATCATTGAGGACACTTGGACTGATAAAAGGGGATAATAGAAAGGAGAGAGGCTATTGCTTGAGACCTAGAGTTAATGATTAGGTGCCTTTTCCTTGCTTTCCACACTCACACTCTCATCATGGATCTGAGGTGGTTTATGTGTTGACTTCTAATTCTGTCTGCATATCATCTAAGCAGGAACAAGCCCTTCTCTGAGGCCTATCCTTGTTTCCTCTTTCATCTTATCTTCCACTTCTTAAATTCTCTAAATTTTCAAATGTTGAGTTTATCAAACTCATTTATAGATGAGTTTGGAGTGCCACGGCAGTTTGGGGATCTGTGGGTAAGAGTAACTGTATTAATTCTTTTGAAGTTAGAAATAACGAAGGGTAAAATACATGACTTTAAGGACCCTGAGATAGAGGTAGAAATGCTTGGGCATATTATAGTGGGACCCTGGGCCCAGAGCCTAAACTAGGTTAAGCTTACCTAATAAAAAAGAAATCTGATATTTCAAGAAGTCACGTACCAATTCTGGGGAAATTGAATTTTAAACATATGGGACTTCACTGAACCTTATATAGTTGTCTATCCCCAGGAGCTATTTACTAGGGAGGCTACACCTAAACTTCTAATGGGAGGTCATTTTTATCAGGTTCCTGTTTGAGTGTCTTTAGAACACAATGTATGTATGCAAGGTGAACTGTGTAAAATAGATCAAAGGTAGCACATATTCTGATATATCTGGAGTTCTTCAAATGGAATGTGGGCATGGAGTTGGAGAGAAAAATGAAGATCAAGCACAAATGTCAGCCAGCCAGACTGACAAATGGTGAAGAAATTTATAAGGTTTTTAAAAGAGCATTGTCAGCATGAACTTTGAGAGTAAAAAGAACTAAGCCCTGGTCCAGCCAGTGTTGCTCAGTGATCCAAGAAGTCCCTAGTTGGATTCCCAGTGAGGGCAAATGCCTGAGCTTCAGACTCGATTTCTGATAGGGGGTGAGCAAGAGGCAGCCCATCGATGTCTCTGTCTCTCATCAATGTTTCCATCTCTCTATTCCTCTGTCTCTAAAATCAATTAAAAAACACACACATATTTTTTTTAAAAAAAGAACTAAGCCCTGAAGGAATCAAGGATAGATTTTATGACATTAATCATAGTCTAGAAGGAAATTTGATGAAAAACTCGACCACCATCTCCCTATATAGGGTAATGGAGTTAGAATGGGAATGATCTGGGAGGGGGTAAGTGGAGCCCCATGCAGGGGACTGGACATGAAGTGACCAGATGCACAGGAGTTGGGAGCTGGCCGGGCTTCTGCTAGAGAGATCACTGTCCATCTTGACCCAAGCTAATAGTCACAGAATCCACTACTTTTAGGACAGCTCTGTGCACGTTTCTAGAAGAGAGACTTGGTTGTTTTCCTGGTATTGTACAGAAAAGGCTACCATCTAGAGAATCCCACCTATCATTCATCAGGAAAACTATTTATGCCCCAAAACTTTGCAAGTTCTTATCAAAACCATCCCTAATAGAAACTTCCCTCTTTTCAATAACCCAAGAAGCATTAGGCTTCTTTAAAAAGCTGGATCCTTGGCATCAAGAAGGGCAGTGGAGTGTGGAAGGGGAAAGCCTCTGCATATGTACATGGGTGGTACTATAGAGGACAAGCTCCAGTGTCCACCTGAGCCAAGAGAGATGAAACTCAGTTCTGATGCCAGGGAGAGACTCATCCTGCCTCCAGACACACCACCCCTCTCACCACATTGCTTGACTCAACCTCATGGTTCTTTGGGCTTTTATACATGGACCATCTGTTCCATAAACAGTTAATTGTATTTAAGTTTTTTAAAAAATCTGAGAATTTCTATCTCCCTTCAGAATACTCTTCTAAATCCTTTCTTTGGGAATCTATACCTTTCTTCCCAAAAGTAAGTAGAGTAAAAAGTTATTTCTGTCAAGTCCAATTAATTGATATCTTTAAGAAATCCCACAGGATTACTGTGAATGTAGCCTAATTCTATTTTTAAAAAGATAATTTTATTTTTTAAAATATTATCTAGAAATAATTCAGTAATTCTTCCACTGCTATCTTTTGCTTCTTGCTTCAGCTGGTTCCTGTTTTTTCTTTGTTTTCAAGTGTTCATCCCCAGGCAGCTCTTAGATATTTTCATACCTATAGCTCGTCTCTGATTCTGGCTTGCCCTCTTGATCTTATCTTGCCTTCTCCAGCTGGCCCTAGTGTGTGTTCTCTATCTCAGCAATTGACTCTTATTTTTGAATTGCTGGTGATTTGTGGCCAGTACATCAGTATAATTTTAGCGAAGGCAGAAAGAGGAAAAGTTGTGTAATTCTTTTATTTCTCTTAATCTTCCCCACAAGAAATAAATCTGGGAAAAAAGAATAGGGAAGTGCAATGGGAAAGGTCAGTACAGATAGCTGTGCTTCTGAGGAGAGGGAAGATTATACAGATAGTCAGACTGGGCCAGAGAAGTTGGCCCCTGAGTTAATCATGGAAAACCTATAGCCCTTTCCCTGTGACCCCCTCCCCAGCTTACCCCCTTCAAGATGCTATTTGTGTTGGCTGGTAGAGTCAAAGGGATCCATTTAGGAACTCTATAGTCCTTGTTAATCAAATGTCATCACAGGACACTGCATCAGCCCAGACCTGGAAGACCTGGACAGACTAACAGCTTCTTTACATTTCTTTGGGTGGTATACATAGCTATGCTTGGCTGGTTGATTAATTCTAATGGTGAATTAGTTAATTTAAACTTTGTGGCTCATATACAAATTGGCCACTGCTTCCTTTGTCCACATACATCCATCAAAATAGCACCTGGAAGATATATGGTTATTTTCATCTTTGTAATTATTCTTATATTCAAGCAGATATGTCTAGTAATACTAATAGCCACATATATAGCACTTACTATGGGCCATGAGCTGTTCTGAGTGTTTTACATACATGTATTAACTCATTTAATACTCATAATAACCCTATGAGAAAAGTACTTTTATCATATTCATTTTACAGGGGAGAAAACTGAGCAGAGAAATTAAATAGCTTCTCAATCTCTTGTAGATGATCATTGGTGAAGCTAGGGTTCAAATTAAGATTGTCTACACTAGAGTCTAAACTTTCAATCATTAAATTGTCTTTATACAGTAATCAGTGCCTAGCAAAAAGTGTTAAGCAAATGAGTGCTTAATAAAAAATATGAATTCATTATTTTAATTGGGGGTGTTAAAACTGGGATGTATAGCAAGTGCTTTAACAGGATAAGTATTTTATTTGATACATGTTCTGCCCATATTAAGAAACTAACAGTGTTTAAGTGCCATGATCCCTTGGGTAGGGCTAGGATTAAATTCATCTTCTAACTACACATCCAGAGCTCTGCCTACTCTGCAAAGTGACCTTTCTACCAGGACCCTGGGACTTTAGGATGCCACGGTCCTCCTGTAACTGAAAGGGCTGCTCTCTGAGGCTCTCACACAGTGGATTGGCTAAAGACCTCACTAGACTCTTTTTGCATAATGAGAGATAAATGCTCAGTGAGAACTCTGGTACCCATGACACCAAGATGTCTGCTGGCCTTCAAGTGACCCTGCCTAAACCTCATTCAATAGCTTGATTCTCAAATCAAAAGTGAGAAAGTCTGAGTTCTCTTCCTGCCTCACCAATAATTCTGTGTTCTTGAATCACTTCCCTTTTGTGTAGGAGAAGGGAGAGAAAAAAGTCAGAGCTGACTCTTCAGACTCTTGTCCCATTTTCCAAGAACAAAAAGGCTTGAACACAAAATATCAGATGCTCTTTTTACTTCCTGGGATCTTCCTGAAGACCATGGAGGTAAATGTCTATTTCAAATGACTCCCTTTGCCTTTTGGCTTTAATGAAAGACAAATCTCACCAAGCCTAGAATTAAGATATAATTTTTTTTAAATGTAAGTAGTAAAATAACATAATTGAGGGTCCTTAACCGAAGCATCAGGGAGAGTTTTAGTTTATGAATAAAGCTACAAGGGTTCCAAGTACCATTTCCCATGATTTTTTCAAAGTCACAATCACCTATTTCCACTTTCCAGTGAAAGGAAAACTTACCCAGTGTACCTCTTGTGGCTTTAAAGATGATATGATGCAACACAGTTAGCATTTTTTTTTTTTAATCATGTTACAGAAACTCAGGTTTTTTCTCTCTCGGCGCTCTATTCTCAATCATCTTTAGTAAAACATTTCCTTTTTTAATTCACCCTTAGCAAACAACAAGAAGTTAATCCACAATCTTTGTAAAGAAAAAATAACTTTGGCGGATTTTACCAGGTGGCTTTCTAATCCAGGCACAGGACTCCAGTCAGAATCTTTGTTTAGAGAGGAGTTTTTCACAAGCTGTTTCTCCACAGAAGGCACTTTGGTCTCTTTACAGTAACCAAACCTCTCTCTGTGGGGAGATGATCATGTCGTGGCTCTTCAGCCAAGCAGATACATTCTGTTCTTCCCACTGATTTCAAGGAAGGAGACTTGTGTTATAGCTCAATGTTTTCTTTTCGATCTTAGCTCCCTGAAGTCCCATCACATACAGTCTACTAATTTAAAGTGATAATTTGTTAGTTATTAAGTATTAATTTCAAAAGAACTAGAATGAAAATAAGCAAAAAAAAATTAATCACCCAAATTCTACCCCTGAGAGGAAACCCAGTTACAGTGTTGTAGTGTTGATGACAATGCTCTCAGATAGCTTTCTATGTACATAGTAATCAAAAGTGTTTTTATCAATACATATAAATTTATGTGTATGCATATATTAATATATATATAAAATAAACAAATATATGTATTTATTTAAATTAATAATATAAAAATACTTTTTAATACATATTTATTAAGTATATAATACATATCTATTTAGGACTAGAAAGTGATTTTCTATATAAATATATATAAAACATTTGAGTACTATAATCAAAAGCTTTTGAGTCCTAGCTCTATAGAAATTTATATGAGATGATTATATATATATGATAAATATAATTATTGTCTCCAACAATAATTCAGATTGTTGGAGATTTTATATATGTATATAAAAATGCTTTAAATAGTTAATAACATAATTGAGGGCCCTCAGCAGATATAGCAGAGAGAATTTTGGTTTAAAGATAAAAGTACAAGGGTTCTAAGCTCTCACTTTCCATGATTTTTGCGATATATAAAATTTCCAACAATCTGAATGCTGAATATCAGAGAATCAAACTGCTTTAGGTCTTGGTGAAAATATCTATACGTGTGTGTGTGTGTATTTGAATATCTGTGTGTTTTAGAAATACAAAACCATGTAACCTATCCTATTTTGCAATCTTTTTCTTTTTGCTTATGGACACATTACACATTTCCTAGCCCAGATGTCCATAAACAGGAGAATGGATAAACAAACTATGATTCATTTATACAATGGAGTAGTACTCAGCAATAAAAAGGAATGAACTACCTATACACACAACAGTATGGAAAAATGTAAAAAACAATGCTGAGTGAAAGGAGCTTTACCCAAAAGAGTACCTAGTGTATGAGTCCATTAATATGAAGTTCTAGAGCAGAAAAAGCTCATCTATAATGGAAAAAAATCAGAAAACTTGCTTTAGTAAAATGGGGCAGGGAGTGAGCATCGGGCAAGTGTGAACTTTCTGGGGTGGTTATAATGTTCTATCTTTTAATAAGGGTTTGGGGTACACAGGTGTATGCATGTGCCAAAACTCATCTAAGATTTGTACATTTTATTGTATGTAAATTTTACCTAAGGAAAGAACAGCAAATATTGAACTCTAATTAGTAATACGCATGCTAAAGTATTTAGGGGAAAGTGAAAAGATGCCTTACTTTAAAATTCACTTTTTAAAAGATAGATGGGACTTTTGGTCAAGATGGTGGCATAGGTAAATGCGGTACTCGCCTCCTCCCACAACCATATCAAAATTACAGCTAAACTACAGAATAACCATCATTCATAACTGCCTGAAATCCAACTGAGTGGAAGTCCTACAACTAGGGATTTAAGGAAGAGGTCACATCAAGACCGGTAGAAGGGATGGAGGCTTGGAATGGGCTGGTCCCACACTCATGTGTGCCAGATAAAATTGGGTGGGCTATTTTGGCTGCAGAGGTATATCCTGAAGAGCAAGGGGGTCACAGCACCACATCATGCCCCATAGCACAGGGTTCCAGTGCCAGGATGAGAAGTCCTCATAACTTCTGGCTATAAAAACCAGTGGGGATTGAGGCTGAGGCAGAGGCTGCTGAAATTCCAGGCAGTTCCTCTTAAAAGGCCCATGCATGTACTTACTCCCGCTCACTCCCTCTGAGCTCCAGCACTGGGGCAGCACCTTGAAAGACTCCAAGGATACAAGAGGATGAACTGAATTGTTTGGCATCAGAGTGAGTGCTGGAGAGGCAGCTTTATTGCAGACAGAAGTACTGGCAGACCATTGTGACTTTTCTGAGCCTTCCCCCACAGAACTGTCAGGCCAGCACCATATCTGAGACTCCATAAACCTGGCTCATACTGTTTGCCCAGCTCTGGTGATTTCGTGAGGTCCCACTACACCCAAATTTCAGGCCCACCCAAGCTATTGCCAGTGGCCTGTCTTGGCTTATGCTTCAGATTTTTCTAAAATCTCTCAAAAAGGCAACATTTGACCTCAGCGAGCCCCATACCGCTCACTAAGTGCAGGCCCAGCACTAGCAGCAGCCATCTGCATATCACTTTGTAGTTCATACAGAGTGACCCTGGATAGAACATAGGCAGTGGCTGACTTGGCCAGCACCTCCCCGGTAGGCCCCAGAGCCAGTGCACCCAGTGGACAGCTTCAGACCATGTTGAAGCACCACCTCCCAACCACCTCCACAAGCAATACACTGAAGGGGCAGACTCACTGGGCACCATAGTAGAGCCCTGTGGAAGTAAGTTCTACTCTGTGAGGTGGGCCTTTGCACAGCTGATCCTCCACAGTGGTCGGAGGTGAGTGGTCAGTGGTCACAGCTAGTCCTTGCAGTTGATGAGCCTAAGAGTAAATCCCTCCCATTGATGTGCCAATAGCAATCAAGGCTCAACTACAATAGGAGGGTGTACACAGGCCACACAGGAGACATACCTCTAATGCCACCTTGGGTGATCAGGGAGGCTGTGCCACTGGGCCCCACAAAACACCTACTACATTAGGTCACTCTACCAAATCTAGGAAATGGAGCAGTTCTACCAAACACATAGAACCAAACACAGAGAGGCAGCTAAAATGAGGAGACAAAGAAACATGGCCCAAATGAAACAACAGAACAAAAGTCCAGAAAAAGAACTAAACAAAATGGGTACAAGCAATCTACTAGAGCAGAGTTCAAAACACTGGTTATAAGGATGCTCAATAAACTGTACATGGAATACAATTCAATCACTGTTCAACATTTAGGTTGTTTAAATTTTTACAGTACAAGCACTATTACAACAATCATCCTTACACTTAGATTTTTAGACACTTATCTTATTAGATCCTTAAGATAAATTCTTATGCACATAATTGCTAAGTGAATAAAGAATTATAAATTTGGGGTTTATTTTTATTAATAAGATTTGGAACAATTTTCTCTTTTACTAAAGAGAATAAATCTACATCTTCAAATTTCCTTAAAATATTTCCATAAAGATTGAATTTTGTTCTTTATAACCTTTGCTAATGTTTGATATCTTTAATGGAATAGTTTTATAATTTATTTCTTGGTTTTCTCCCTTAGGATTTCAGGATCAAGGAAAAAGAGACTTAAAAGAGAATAGAGAATTTTCAATGCACAGTGTTGAACTAACAATCTCAATCTGACATGGTGATATGTCTGATTTATTTTCATGATTTGAAATGGAGTTAGTGCTCAACCAGAGATTATTTTACTGAAAACAAAACTTAGTTTATAGGTTTCCTATCAATTATTTTCTCTCTGTGAACATCCAATGAATGTACACAGTATACAAGAATATGGGAGGTGTTTACCCTTTATGCCATTACAGTATGCATTGAAAAATCATAATTTGGAGTTGTATGTGCAGGTACCTGTGGGTTATCAGCAAACTATATAAAAACTCACTTATATATGGAATCTAAAGAACATAATAAACTGATGAACAAAATAGATTCAGTGACATAGAAGCATGGAACAGACTGATAACTCTCAGAGGGAAGACGGAAGTGGTGGGTGGGTGGGGAGAGATTAACCAAAAAATTTATATGCATATATGCATAACCCAAGGACACAGACAATAGTGTGGTGAAGGCCTGGGCTAGAGGGTGAGGGTGGGGTAGAAAGGGTCAATGGGGAAAAAAAGGGACATCTGTAATATTTTCAATAATAAAGATACATTTTTTTAAAAACTCAAAACCATTGAATGCCATGCTTAGATCATTCATATTTAAATGATGGTTAAAAGCCCATACATTCATTTAAAAATAAGAAAAGCCCAAACAATCTGTGTAGAAACTCATTGTTCCAGAAGGGGCAGCACACAAACAAAACATTCAACTGGTTACTGTTCTTGTCCCGCTCATTGTGTGGGTTACAGTCCCATTTTAACCTTTTCTCTTGGCACTTTCAGCAACAGATGAAACCACTGAAGCCACTCAGCAGACAAACACACCAGCTCATGGGCAGAGGATAATTTCCCTTTCCCAGCAGCGCTCAGGGCCCTTCCCTGGATTTTCCAAATGACCTTTATGGGAGCAGCCAACTTCACAAATAGTTTTTATTTTGATGGCCTAGAGAAAAATAACTATGCAAGGTTGCCTAGTGAAAAACCTGAGATTAACACTTTAGATTTAGCTATCACTTGGTTTTAGTTTAAATACAAGAAACTTTTAAAAGGCAGCAAAAGTGAATACATATGTGTACTTACTCCTCATGGAAGTTTAAGCAGCAGATGAGCAACAGGTGCATTTTACAATTTCAAAAATGATATTAGGTGTCAAACAATTTCTCAAAAATGTTCCAATGTCAGCTTTCAAATGGGTCAGCCCATTTCACCCATTTGAAAATCATGTTAATTGATTCTCTAGAGAAATTGATACTGTTGACTTCCTGTTGGAATTTATTTTCCTAATTTCCTTGATATTCCACTTTCTAGTTTCCCATCTACCTCCCTGAATGTCTTTTTTCTGTCTTGATTTGCTTATTTCATTTATCTCAGACCCTAGAAATAATTGTTTCTCAAACTTCAATCTTTAGCTTTATATTCATTCTATCCCTACTTTCTCCCATAAAATTAGAAGAAAAAATATCAGTTCCAATTATTTTGAATGGATTCCTAAAAATGGAATTAAAAATTTTAAATCTAGTAATACGTATGCAAATTGGTATAACCTGTTTATTTCCACCAACTGCTGATAGTAACAATTTCCTTGCATTCTGGTCAAAAAGTTCCCCTCCCAGTCCCCTTCCCATGTTGGGTAGATTGATGGATGAAAAACTGGTATCTCATCCAACCATTAGCCAGTCATGTTCTTTGTCAGTTTTGAATGGAAATAATTTTCTCTGTGTGGTTCTTCACTGTTCTTCACTTAATGGGGTAAAATGAGCATCTATTTTCTATGAGTAAAGGATAAGGCTGTGATGGGTGAGAAACTTGATGAAAGTGGTGAAATACAAAGTAATTATTGTGAGTATCATCAGAGCGAACTGGGGAAATGTAGAAGAAATGGCAGATAATATCAAAAACCCAAATGACTGTGGAGACCCTGAATTGAGCACCAATATGTGTGGATTATTTTTAACCATTCAGAGCTAGTAGTCTAGGTATGTAATCACCAATTGTAGGCATTTGGATTGATCTAGGTCTGGGTTTTTTGGAAGAAAAAGGAATTAGTAAGTGAAGTAGTTGAAAATGTTAGCAGGATAGTTTATGTAATAGATTATGAAGACTGGTACTACTGAATTATACGCTGTTTCAAAATATAGAGCAATACTGGATAAATGATAGAGGACCAGATTATGACTAAAAGAGACTGAAGTCAATTGATAATCACACTAGATAAACAATGTACAAGACCATTTTTCAGAGTTATTGAAATTTTCTATTTCATTGAACTTCTTGTCCATGAATATTTATAAATTAATGGCAAATAACAACCAGGAGAATAATGACAACAACAGTGAGAGGTAGAAAGAGTGTTTAACATGCCAAAATCTCAGAGGATAAAATTTTAACAAAAATTTGAAGAAAAATATTTTCTAAGTGTGCTTGTACACTAGGTCATCCACATCATTTGGGATGTGAAGTATGACTGTGTTTGCTAAAACAGAGCTTTGAGGGGAGAAAAATATTTTAATTAAGGCAAGGAAGGCATGAAGTAGTTAATGAAAGAAGCCTATATAGATATTGAGGACATGGTATATGGAGAAGTTATACTATGTATCAAAAGTTGTTTTAAAATTATTTTTAATCCCTGAAGTCCAGTTGTGTTTGTAAATTATGTGTACAGTTGTAATTTGTTTTGTTTTATAGCATTTGTGACTCAGCATGTACTTTTACTCTGAAAATTCATGTCTGTTTTTATTCTAGAAATTTTCTGTTCATTAACCCTTTGTATATAGTGTATATAGTGTATTCTTTCTACTCTTTCCTCATGAAATTTATTTTGGACCTAAATTGGTGCCTCCTATCCTACCATCTGTAGTTATTAATGTTTTTTTCATATTTTCTATTGATAATCTTCCAAAGTATCAATTAGCTATAGCTGGTCTCATCTACTGTTTAATTTATTCATTGAATTTTTACATTTCAATAACTGTATTTTTCAATTCTAGTTTTGAATTGTTAATTCTCCTCTTTGTTGAATATTCTTAATTTCCCTTATGGTTATTTGTTTGTAAATATAGTTTCTACTTTTGGCTGAGTACCTCTCCAGCAGAGGTTATCTTATGGGTTTTAAAGACATTCCTCAAAGCCTTTGCTTTTGCCTGGAGCCCCTATGGTCAAATGGCTTTAATGTATTTTATTGTTAATGTTTTTGCTGAGTTTATATGGATAGTATGTTTTGTACTACACACCTGTTTTAATGTCTTAAGGTAATTCTTGAATGTCTTAAGGGAGATGATAAGAATCTTACAGTTTCTAAAGTTAGTAAAGTAAAATTCTTTAAGTCTTGGAACTTGAAATAGATGGCCCAGCATAAGTCACAAGTTTATTTAGGAAATTCAGTTTTGGTTTAAAGTCCTACTCATCACTCTAGCTTTGTGTTTTGTTCAGGCACCTACAAATTTTCCTTTCTTGCCTTCAAACTTTGTTATGTATTTTTAAAATATGTGTTATCCCAGGCCAATATAAAATGGAGAACTCTCCAAATAATATTATGAACCCAGGATAACTTTAAAGCTAAAACCTAATGAAGACAATATTGAAAAAATATAAATATAGACTGATTTCATTAATTAATATAGACATAGATGTATACATTGTCTCAAATATTAGAAAATAAGTTTTTTATTGGAAAGGTTTCTATGGAACCACCACTGGAATCCTAAAGTAAATCCTACTTGGTTGAAGCATATTATTTTGATACATTGTTAGAGCTTATGAATATATTTTATTACATTAACAGGTTAAAAGGAAATATCACATAAATATAACTGATGGTGAAATATAATTATTAAGATTCAATAGCCTTTCCCTATAGAAATAAATACCTGTGCATGAGGATGTTTAGAGAAAATTCTTAGTAGAAACATATACTCTAATATATTAGAGCTATACCAATAGATTAGAAGGACTTTTCATGACTTGCTGAGTGAGCTAAGCAAGATACAAATAGCTGTGTATAATATGATCCATTTTTTTAAATAAAGGAATGTCAAAACCTATATCTATGTATTTATATATCTGTGTGGGATCATATAAGCATGAGGAAAGTAAATGCATACTAGGTTGTTGCCATATCTCTGGGAAAAGGGACAGGCTGATGTATGTAGAAGGGAAAAAAGAGATCCAGGAAAAAATAGAAAAGGAGAAACATATTCAACTAAAAATTAAACATGTGAGTTATCATCAAACGTTATGTAAAATAATATATGAGCAAATTATCTTAAAAAGATGTACAAATTAAAGATGATCAAAATAAAACCATTTTTTAAAAATATTTCACTAAGTCCAGAAAGATGGTGGAGTAGGAAGCCCCAAGAATGTGTCTCACCACATAGACAACAATTACATTGGAATAATTTGTATAATGTAACTTTTGGAACTCTGGAAGCTACTGAACTTTTGAAACTTCCAAGGAAGTTTTAGATGGTAATTTGTGATTAATATCTGTCAATTTTAGCTCTTAGCAGTAACCACCCATTGCCCCCAGAACCATGGCAGGAAATTGAGCACGTGCTCCTGGAGTAGCTTGCACGTAGCTTGAGGGAACTAAGGTGAAGAATAAGGACCCTGTCCTTCAAATATCAGAGATCTGTGTTCTAATCACTGATCACTACTTCTAAACAGGGAGGGGCAGACACAGAGACAGGCAGCCATTGTTGCAACCTGCCCTCTATTATTGCAAACCCCACAGGTTCAAAGATACCTGAGAATACCTTAAATTTATACCTCAGGCTGGCTGATACTTAGTATAGAAACAGCCCTATAATGACAGCAAAAATTAATAATAAAGTAAAACAAAAAGCAGTAAACCCTGAGGAAAGGGGAGAATCTGATTTTCAGAGTTACTACATTCTTAAATTCACATGTCCAGCTTTGAACAGAAAAAGCACAAGGCCTACAAAAAAACAAGAAAGTATGGCCAATTCAGTGGAAAAAAATAAACAGAAACTGTCCCTGAGAAAAACCAAATGGCAGACTTACTAGACATTGACTTTAAAACAACTGTCTTAAAGATGCTCAAAGAACTAAAGGAATATATGGAGATGGGCAAAAACAAACAAATAAAAATGAATGAGCAAAGTAACAATATCAATAAAAAGATGGAAAACCTGAAAAGAAACAACAAAAATCTATAGCTGAGAATTACAGCAACTGAAATGAAAAATTCACTGCAGGGATTTGAGCAGACAGAAGAAATGATCAGCAAATATAAAGAAGGGACAAGTGAAATTACTGAGTCTCAAGAACAGAAACAAAAATGAAGAAAATGAGCAGAGTCTGTAGGAACCTGTGGGACATCATCAAGGGGACTAACATACTCATTGTGGAAGTCCCAAAAGGAGGAGGAGGAGGAGGAGGGAGAAAGCGGAGAAATTATTTGAAGACATAATGGCCAAAAACTTTCCAAATTTAATAAAATACATGAATATAAACATCCAAGAAGCTCAAAGATCTTAAAGTAGAATTAACTCAAAAAAACCCACACCAACGCACATAATCAAACTGTTGAAACACAAAGAGAATCTTGAAAGTAGCAACAGAGAAGTGACTTGTCACATGTAAGAGATCCTTAATAAAACTATCAGAATATTTCCCATCACAAACTTTAGAGACAAAAAGCATTGGACCAATATACTTAAAGTGATAAAAGAAAAAAAAAAACTGTCAACCAAGAATCCTATATTCAAAAAAATAAAATCAAAACAAAACAAAAGAACTGTCCTTAAAAAGTGAAAGAGAAATTAAGACATTTCCAGATAAACAAAAAAGCAAAAGGGAGGGAAGTTGTTACCACAAACCTTCCCTGCAAGAAATCCTAAAGAGAGTCCTACAGGTTGAAATAAAAGGACAGCATCTCAATGTCACAGGTAGAAATGAAGACATAAGTAAAGATAAATACATGGATCATTGTAAAATCTAGTATTATTGTTACAGCATTTTATAACTCTACATTTTCAAGTGTACATGATTTAAGAGACTAATGTATATTTTTTAATAATTAGTCTAAAAGCTAAGTGCTATTGTAACTTTGGTTAGGAACTCCACATTTTGTTTCTACACAAATTCACAGACTAATGCACTAAGAAAACAATTATTAAGTTATTTTTTCAGGTACACAATGTATAAAGATGTAATTTGTGATATCAATAACTGAAAGAGATGGAGTCTGTTATGTAAATGGCAGATTTTTTGGTAAGTTATTGAAGGTAAACTTGTAAAAATGCCAAATTAGAATGTCGTGATTTTATAGGATGTTAAATGCCTGCCCATAGTAATCACAAAGAAAATAGGTATAGAATATACACAAAAAGAATTGAGAAGCTACTAAAAACTACAAAAATCAACTAAATAGAAAAGAAAAAATAATACAGGAAAAGAGTGACAAAAAAAGACATAAGGTATAAAGAAAACAAGTAGTAAAATTACAGAAGTATTACAGAAGTAAGTCCCTCCATATAGTAATTATTTTAAATGTAAATGGATTAATCTCTCCCATCAAAGGATATAGTCATAATGGATTTTTAAAAAATATTCTACTTACATGCTAATGTTTATTAAGTTCATTGGGGGTGACAATGGTTAATATGAACACACAGGTTTCTATGTTACGAGATCTGTATATTGCTCTGTGCGACCACCAACCAGACATATCTTCTCCCATCACCATATATTAAGACTCCATTCACCCACAACCCCTTTCCTCTGGCAGCCACCACACTGCTGTTTGTGTTCACAAGTTTTAGTTTTATATGCCACAAATGAGTGAAATCATATAGTTCTTAGCTTTTTTTGACTGACTTATCTCACTTAGCATAATATTCTCAAGGTCCATCCATGTTCTTACAAATGGCAATATTTCATCCTTTCTTATGGTTGAGTACTATTCCATTTTGTACATGTTCCACATCTTCTTTATCCAGTCCTCTATTGCAGGATGCTTTGGTTGTTTCGATGTCTCAGCCACCTTGAATAATGTTACAGTGAACACAGGGGTGCATATATTTTTGCAAATACACAGTTTTGACTTTTTTGGATATATACCCAGGAGAGGGATTGAGGAATCGACAGACAGCTTTCCATAGTGGTTGTACCAGTATACATTCCCACCACTGAATGAGGGTTCCCTTTTTTCCATAACCTCTCCAACACTTGTTGTTGCTTGTCTTGTTGATAACAGCCACTCTAACAGGTGTGAGGTGGCATCCCATGGTAGTTTTGATTTGCATTTCCCTAATTGCTAGTGAGGTTGAACATCTTTTTATATATCTATTGGCTTCTTATGTCTTCTCGGGAGAGGTGTCTGTTGAGGTCCTTTGCCCATGTTTTGATTGGGGTTGTTTGTTTGGTATTGCATTTTATGAGTTCTTTATATATTTTGGAGATTAAACCTACACCTGAGTTCCTGTTTGCAAATGCAATCTCCCATCTGGTTGGCTGCCTCTTTGTTTTGTTGTCAATTTCTTTTGCTGTGCAGAAGCTTTTTAGTTTGATATAGTCCCATTCATTTATATTTGCTTTTACTTCCCTTGCCTTTGGGGTCAAATTCATAAAATGTTCTCTATGTCCAATGTCCATAAATTTGGCACCTATGTTTTCTTCTATGTAACTTACTGTTTTGGTTCTCACATTTAGGTCTTTTATCTATTTTGAGTTAATTTTTGTACAGGTAGACAAACTGTAATCCAGTTTCATTCTTTTTTTTTTTTTTTTAGATATATCTTTATTGATTTCAGAGAGAGGAAGGGAGAGGGAGAGAGAGATATGAAACATCAATGATGAGAGAATTGTTGATCGAGCCCACAACCTAGGCAAGTGCCCTGACCGGAATCAAACCACGATCTCCTGGATCCTATATCGATGCTCAACTGCTGAGCCATACCCTTGCCGGGACAGTATCATTCTTTTGCATGTGGCTTTCCAGTTTCCCCAAAGCCACTTATTGAAGATACTGTGTGTTTCTGGCTTCTTTGTCAAAAATTATCTGCCCATGTGCATGTGGTTTTATATCTGGGCTCTCTATTCTGTTTCACTGTTCTGTGTATCTCTTTGCCAATACCATGCTGTTTTTATTATCATAGCTCTGTAGTATAATTTCAAGTCAGGTAGCATGATATCTCCAGCTTCGTTCTATTTTCACAGAATTGCTTTGGCTATTTGGGATCTTTTGTGGTTCCTTACAAATATGATGATTTCTCATTCTATTTCTTTAAAAAATGGCATTGGTATTTTGATGGGGATTGCATTAAATCTGTATATTGCTTTAGGTAATGTGGCCATTTTAATTCTGTCGATTCTTCCAATCCATGAACACAAGATATTTTTCCATTTTGTTGTGTCTTATTCAATCTCTTTTAATAATGCTTTGTAATTTTCAGTATATAGGTCTTTCACATTCTTTGTTAAATTTATTCCTAGATATTTTATTCTTTTGGTTGCAATTGCAAAAAGAATTGGTTTTTTTTTCCCATTTCTTTTTCTGAACTTTTGTTAGTGTACGAGAAAACAACGGATTTTTGCACATTGATTTTTGTATCCTACAACTTTACTGTATTTGTTTATTGTTTCTCATAGTTTTTTGGTGGAGTCTTTAGGGTTTTCTATATACAGAATAATGTTGCTCACAAAAAGTGACAGTTTTACTTCTTCCTTCCCTATTTGGATGTCTTTTATTTCCTTCTCTTGCCTTATTGCTCGGGCCAGGACTTCCAGAACTATGTTGAATAGAGTGGTGAGAATGGACATCCTTGTCTTTTTTCTGATCTTAGGGGAAAAGTTTCAGGTTTTCACCATTGAGTATGATATTACCAGAAGATTTATTGTATATGGACTTTATTATGTTAAGATACTTTCCTTCTATTCCTATTTTATTGAGTGTTTTAGTTATAAATGGATGTTGTATCTTATCAATTGTGTTATCTGCATTCATTGATATGATTTTTATCCTTTCTTTTGTTAATGTGGTGTATTACATTGACTGGTTTACATATATTGAACCACCTTTGTGCCCCTGTAATGAACCTCACTTGATCATGATGCATTATTTTTTTGATGTACTGCTGTATTAGATTTGCTAGTATTTTGTTTAGGATTTTTGCATCTATATCCATCAGAGATATTGATCTGTAGTTTTCTTTTGTGTTTTACCCTTGCCAGGTTTTGGTATCAGGGTTATATTGGCCTCAGAAAATGTGTTAGGAAGTATTGCCTCTTCTTCAATTTTTTGGAAGAGTTTGAGAAGGATAGGTTTTAAATCTTTTTTGCACATTTGGTAGAATTCACTGGTGAAGCCATCTGGTCTTGGACTTTTATTTTTGGGGAGGTTTTTGACTGTTGTTTCAATTTCATCACTGATGATGGGCTTATTTAGATTTTCCATTTCTTCATGATTCAGTCTAGGAAGGTTTTATATTTCTAGGAACTTATCCATTTCTTCTAGGTTATTGAATTTGGTGGCATACAGTCTTTCAGAGTATTCTAGTATGATCCTTTGTATATCTGTGATGTCTGTGGTGACTTCTCCTCTCTCATTTATGATTTGTTTATATGGGTCTTTTCCATTTTTTTCTGAGTGAGTCTAGCCAGGGGGTTGTCAATTTTATTAATATTTTCATAAGAACCAGCTCTTTGTTTTATTTTTTGTATAGTCTTTTTGTTCTCTATTTCATTCAATTCTGCTCTAATTTATATGATTTCCTTTTTTCTGCTGACTTTGGGTTGCCTTTGTTCTTCTTCTTCCAGTTCTTTAAGGTGTGATATTAGGTTCTTTACTTGGGATTTCTCTTGTTTCTTGAGATAGGCCTGTAATGATATAAATTTCCCTCTTATTACTGCTTTTGCTGCATCTCAGAAGTTTTAATATGTTGTATTGTCATTCTCATTTGCCTCTATATATCTTTTGATTTCATCTTTTATTTCTTCTTTCACCCAGCCACTTTTCAGTAGTATGTTGCTTAATCTCCATGTATTTTTGGATTTCTTTACTTCTGTTTTGCAGTTGATTTCTAATTTGAAAGCATCATGGTCAAAGAATATGCTTGGTATAATTTCAATCTTCTTGAATTGGTTGATGCTAGTTCTGTGACCCAACATATGGTCTGTCCTTGAGAATGTTCCATGTGCACTGGAGAAGAATGTATAATCCAATGTTCTGGGATGAAAGGCTCTGTAAATGTCAATTATGTCCATTTGGTCTAGTGTTTCATTTAAGGCTGATATTTCTTTATTGATTTTCTGTCTGGTTGATCTGACTAGAGCTGTCATTGGAGTATTTGGGTCCCCAGCAATGATTGTGTTTTGATCTGTTTCTTAGTTCTGTAACTATTTTATATATTTTGGTGCTCCCTGGTTGGGTGTATATATATTAAGAAGTGTTATGTTTTCTTGATGTAGTGTCCCCTTTATCATTATAAAGTGTCCATTTTTGTCTTTTGTTATCTTTGTTGTCTTAAAATCTATTTTGTCAGAGATAAGTATGGCTACACCTGCTTTTCAGTGGATGTTATTTGCTTGAAGAATCATTTTCCACCCTTTTACTTTGAGTCTACTTTTGTCTTTGCAGCTTAGATGTGTCTCTTGTAGGCAGCATATATTTGGGTTTTGTTTTCTGATCCACTTTGCTACTCTGTTCCTCTTTATTGGTGAATTCAGACCATTTACATTTAAGATAATTATTGATGTATGAGAATTTCCTATAGCCATTTCATCTCTTCTTTTCTGGCAGCTCTGTGCCTCCATTGGTTCTTTTCCTTTGTACTTCTGCTGTTGTAGTTGTTTGATGGTGTTTCATACTTCTTTCCTCTGTCCTCTTCTTTTAAGCTTTATGTCCTTTTGGGGGATTTTTGTGTGTGGCTACCATTAGGTTTATAAAAAATAAAGTTGCATATATACATCAGGTTTTTTTTTCTTTTGAGTGCATCTGATGTTTATCCTCCTTTGCCAGTTCAGACCTTTACTCCTTGCCTTTTATGCTTTTGTTGTCACAAATTATCCCTGTTTAAACTGTAAGGTTTTTTGGTGTTCTTATATGTAGTGTTGTGTCTTTATGCTTTTTGTTTTAGGTAGGTTAACTCCCTTGAGTGTTTCTTGCAGTGGAGATTTTTGGTGGTATAATCTCTCAGCTCCTGTACGTCTGGGAATGTCTTTATTTCTCCTTGATATTTAAAGGATAATTTTGATGGATATATTATTCCTGGCATGTAATTTCTCTCTTTTTGGCATTTGAATAGTTGATTCCACTCTCTTCTTGTTTGTAGAGTTTCTGATGAGAAGTTGGTTGAATTCCTGATGGATTTTCCTTTGTACATCATTTCTTTCTTTTCCTTGGTTGCTTTGAGAATTTTTTCTTAGTCATTAATTTTTGACAGTTTTAATACAGTGTGCCTTGGAAAGGGCCTCTTTGGATTGAAGTAACCAGATGTTCTGTTTCCTTCTTGGATTTGAGGATCTAGTTCTTTCCATAGGTTTGGGGAGTTCTCATCCAGTATTTGTTTGAATAGACTCTCTGTTCCTTTCTCTCTCTCTTCCAGTATGCTATTATTCTTATATTGCTTTTTCTGATGGAGTCAGATAGTTCCCATAGAGCTCTTTCATGTTTCTTTATGCCCAGGTCTCTCTCTTCTTCCCTCTGTGTCATTTCTAGATTCCTATCTTCGATATCACTAACTGTTTCCTCCATCTGGTTGACTGTTTTATATGCTCTATAGCTCATCCCTAATCTCCTTAATTGCATTCTTCATTTCCAGGATTTCTGATTGTTTCTTTTTAAAATTTCAATCTCTTTGGTAAAGTAATCATTTTGTTCATTGACTTATTTTCTGAGTGCACTGAATTGCCTGTCTGTATTCTCTCGCATCTGGAGTATTTTCAAAGACACAGTCTTGAAGTCTCTGTCATTTATATCACATATTTCCGTGTGTTCCAACTTGTTTCTGGGGATTTTTCATTTTCTTTCTAATCACCCTCATTACCCTGGTTATGCATGGTATTTTGTGGGGATCCAGCCCCAGTGGGTCCAGGGGTCCCCAAAGGTGTGGACAGCATCGGTGAAGAATGAAGGAAGGGCATGGAGACAACGTTCAGAGCATCATGACAATCAGCTTCTTTTTATTGCCTTGTTACAACTGTATTTATACTATTTGATTTTGTTGCTGGTTAAACAACATGGCATCATGTTATGTTCTGGTTTCTGTTTTGGCCTTTCACAGTTAATGAATATACCTTCTTATCTGATCTTTTAAAGAATTTACATCTGTTTAGGTATGTTAATTTTTGTCTTACCTACTGTTTTATTTATATTTTGAAGTTACTATTTTATTGCTCTACCACATAGCTAAAAGGAGAATAACTAAGCCAGCTTTTCTTATGTAAAGGTTATGCAAGTCCTAAGTAAGGCTTATGTAGCTTGTGCATGATTGTTTTTAGCTGTGGTGATTGGCCGCCTGTCTGGCACCTAGCCTTAGTCCGCTTACATCCCTTGAAGCTGTCCGTCCTCATTGTAATATTCTGTGTATGATTATTCTGTGTATGATAAGAGTTCAAGTGTAGATTGAAATAATTTCTTTCCTAGACTGCTTTTTCCTTGTGGGGATTCCCAGAGTTTTCCATTAATATAAACATCCCTCAGTAATCCATTCCTTAGTGGTGGACTCCCTGTGGATTGCCCTGCACCAGCGAGTCAGCAGGGGCCTAGACCCAGGCCTTTTCCCTGGTGGGGAACTTCCTGTGGTAGTGGGCCTAACAAGTCCTAAACTTTCTGCTAACAGTCTGAGTTCCTCATAAGTGGCACAAGATTTTCCCGTACTCCTTGGGGCTTTTACTGAATCATTGTCTTTTCCAGTTCTATCTGACTTCCCTTGCTAGGGAAAAGTTACCAGCTAGGACAATGCCCTTTTCTGGTGCAGTGACTTGGGTAAGGACACAGAGCATTAGAAAGGGAAACAAGCATGGGAAGAGGGGTATGCCATACACCAAGTCCCATGGAGCACTGGCTGTGCAAATGTCTCCTCTTTGAAGGACTGTCAAGCAGCAAGGATGGAACAGCTTCTGGCAGTATTTGCTACTCTCCTTTGTCCAGGAATGAATATCCCTTCTATAACAGTGTTATCTGAAGAGACCTTTCTACTATTTTCCACTATTTCTACTATTGCTGAATCACAATGTTTTTTTACCTTTATGATCTCCCAGACTTGACCTCCATGGCTTCTGTAAGATAGTACAACCACGCTGCTTGTAGCTGGGGTTTGTTTTGCCCTCACTGTAATGGTGGTCCCAGAGCTATGTGGGGTCCCACTCCATGAACCAAACCTGGCAATCAGTCACAGAGGGAAACAGTGGTTTCACTGCAATAGCTCTTATTTTACAGATAAAATGTTCCCTGACCTAACACAGAGGGCAATAGAATGTGAATTTTGGGATTCCAAGGGCAGCAGAACTCTGTGGTTCTGTTTCTTTGTCAGGAACACCACCACTGACAGTGGATATCCATGTGGCCAAACCCCAAGTTCTGTCAGGCATCTGTTGGCTCAGTCACTGTTCACTGCTCACCCTGCTGGATGGCCACCCCAAAGCTCTGTCTTCCTCATGAACAAAAGAAGTGCCTGCTGCTTCCAGCTTCATCCCCTTTCTTGCTGTGCCATGAGCTCTTGGATGCAGGGCTGCTGCATCTGAGGGCTGCCTGAGCTCTCCTCTCTTCTCATCTCCCCACTCTTTCCTGGTTGCCCAACATTAGATGTTTCAATGTGCATGTTTCTCAAGTGTGCCTCTGTGTTGAGTAGGGAATTCTTTGTTAAATTGTAGTTGGCTAATTTGTTGAAATTTCAGAGGGAGAGGCCAAGGATTTCTTTCATGCTACCATTGCTCTGTCACTACTGCAATGGTCTTACATGCTATTTAAGAAACTTGCTTTATTCAAAGACACAAATAGGGTGAAAGTGAAAATGATATTCCATGCAAATAGTGACCAAAAGAGAGAAAGGGTGGTTAACTAATATCAGACAAAATCAAATTTAAATTAAAAAAGTATGAGACAAACAAGAATATTATATGTTAATAAAAGCTTCAATAAAGCAAGAAATAACAATAATAAACATTTATGTCCCTAATAAATGGCTATCAAGTGTATAAAGCAAAGTTGACAGAAATAAAAGAGGATATAAGTAGTTCTGCAATACCAGCTGGAGACATCAATACCCTGTTCTCAATAATGGGTAGAACAACCAAGCAGAGAAAAGTAAGGGAATAGAGGACTTGAACGACATAGTAAATCAATTAGATCTGACAGGTATACAGAATTCTCTACCCAAACAAGAGTATACATATTCTTCTCAAATGCATATGGGATGTTTTCCAGAATAGAATATATATTGGGCCACAAATTAATATAAATAAACTTAGAAAGATAGATATCATGCAAAATATCTCCACCAACCACAATGGGATGTAGTTAGGAATCTATAACATAGTAAAACTGGAAATTTCACTAATTTGAGGCTATGAAACAATATATTCTTAAACAACCAATGTATAAAAAAAGCAAGTCACAGGGGAAATTAGAAAATACTTAGATACAAGTTAAAATAAAAGCACAGCACACCAAAACCTACGGAACGCAATAAAAGAAGGGAATTTATAGCTATAAGTACTTACATTTAAAAAAAAGAAAAGAGAGACTTCTGATCAATATGGCAAAGTAAATAAATGCTGTGTTCACCTCCTCCTATGTCCACGTCAAAATTACATTTAATTATAGAACAACCACCCTTGAGAATCACCTGACAACTAGCTGAACAGAAGTCCTATAACTAAGTATATAAAGAAGAAACTATGTGGAGACTGGTAGGAGGGAAAGAGACTCAAAGTGGAGTGGTCCCACACACACATGTGATGTTTAAGAATCAGGAAGGGTATCATGGCTGTGAAGATACCCCCTGAGGAAGGAAGGGTTCCAACCCCACACTGAGCTAAATCAACATAATTGTTTGGTTTCAGTGCAAGGACTGGAGGAGAAGCTCTCTCTGAGACTAAAGTGCTGCAGTCAGGTACCATTGCTCCTTTGTTGAACTTCACCTATGCTCCAGCCTGCACATACAAGCACTAAATCACATACAATCACCCTGGTGATTTTCTGAGACTTTGCCCCACCCTCTTTTAATAGCTGTTTCCCACAAGCTCCAGCTTCTGCCAGTGCTGTAGACCTTTCTAAAAACTCTGAAAGGTCTACAAACCCCAGACAAGCAGTAACTGGCCCCAGTGTGCCACTTGCTAAGTAGCCTCATGAATGGCACTAGTGGAAGCCAGGTTTGAATCACAGTATAACCACTCCTAGGTTCATCCAACACCAGCAGACAGCTACCAACCACAGATTACTTTCTAGCTACTACCAGGTGGTCTTTGGCAGGACAAAGGGAGCAGCCAACCTTGGTCTGCACCTCCAAAGAGGCCCCAGAATCAACACACCTGAGAGCCAGCTTCAAACCACAAGAGAACACCACTCAATTAGGGCCACAAAAGACACACTCAAAGGGTGGACTGGCAGACAGCAGAGCCCTGCTATAGCAAATTCTCACTCTATGGGATCAGCCCCCACACAACAACTTGCCTTCTCTAGTCATGGCCAGTCCTCACATCCAGTCAGCCTGAGAGTTAATCCCACCCACTGATGTACCAATAAAAATCAAGGATCAACCATAATCAGAGACCACACACAGCCCGACTGAGAGTGGCTCAGCGGTTGAGCATTGACCTAGGATCCAGGCAATCAGGGTTCGATTCCTGGTCAGGGAACATGCCTGGGTTGCTGGCTTGATCCCCAGTCTAGGGCATGAAGAAAGCAGTCAATTAATTATTCTCTCATAATTGATGCTTCTATCTCTCTCCCTCCCTCTCCTTTCCTCTCTCTGAAGTCAATAAAGATATATTTTAAAAAGAAAAAAAAAAGAGACCACACAACCCATGCAAGAGACACTCTTGAGCACCTGGCTCAGGTAAACAGGAAGACTGTGCCACTGGGCCCCATAGGACACCTACTAAATAAGGCCACCCTTCCAAAGCTGAGACACAAAACAGATCTGCCTAATACATAGAAACAAACACAGGCCCGGCCGGGCATGGCTCAGTGGCTGAACATCAACCTAGGATCCAGGCGACCGGGGTTCGATTCCTGGTCAGGGCACATGACCAGGTTGTGGGCTCAATCAATGACTCTCTCATCACTGATGTTTCTATCTCTCTCCCTCTCCTTTCCTCTCTCCGAAGTCAATAAAGATATGTTAAAAAAAGAAAAAAAGAAACAAACACAGGAAAGAAGCCAAAAGGTGGAGAAGAAATACAATATATCACAAATGAAAGAACAGGATAAAACTCCAGAAAAGAACTAAACAAAATGGAGGCAAGCAGTCTACCAGATGATGAGTTACAAAGATTAGTTATAAGGATGCTAAATTAGTTTAGGGGAAGACCATATGATCTCAGTGAGAACTTCTACAAAGAGATAAAAAAATTTATATAGAAAACATAAAAAAAGACTCAGTCATAAATGAAGATTACAATAACTGAAATAAAGAATAATTAGGTGCAACTTACTGCAGATTATATGAAGCAGAGGATGGAATTAGCAATTTGGAAGATAAGGTAGTAGAAAACAACCATCAGAAAGAGCAAAAATAAAATAAAAAATTTAAATAAGGATAGTTTGAGACAACAAGAGGGCAGTGTAGGTAACAACTGTACCCCGCATCTCCCACAACCACATCAAAACTACAACTAAAATACAGAACAATGATCACTCAAAACTTCCTGAAATCTAGCTGAATAGAAACCCTGCAACCAGGGAACTGAAGAAGCATTGAGACCAGTAGGAGGGATGGAGACATGGGCAGGTCCACGCTGAATCACACAGACTCAGTCCTACACCTAGTGCCACAGTTTAACCCCAGGAGGTATATCTCAGCAGTGGAGGTTTCCTAGAGGAATGAGGGGTCCAAGCCCCACAGCAGGCCCCCCAGCCCAGGGTTTCATGGCAGGGAAGAGAAGTCCCCACAACTTCAGGCTGTGAAAAACAGCAGGGACTGTCACTGAGCAACCCGGAGGCTATGGGAGTCCCAGGGAGCTCCTCTTAAAGGGCTCATGCAGGGACTCACTCAGATGTGCTCTTTCTGAGCTCCAGATACAGGCAGCTGCTTAAAAGGAATCTGGGACACCTGGGGAAGAACTAACCTGCCTGAAATTGGGGTGAGAGGTGAAGGGGTAGCTTTCTCCCAGACAGAAGAGCTGACAGAGGCCATTGTTCCTTTGGCCAGCTCTCCCCACACAGAGCTGGCAGGATCTCCAGCACCTAACTCACACTTTTCACCCTGCCCGGTGATTCCCAAAAACCCCACCCCTCCCTACTTGCAAGCACATCCAAGCCATTTCTAGTAGCTTTTCTATGGAAGTGGCCTCTCTAGCCTCAGGCTTAGGACTTTCTGAAAATCTCTCAAACAAACAGCAGATGGCCTCAGCATGCCCATATAGCTTGATAAGTGGCCCCAGGCCTGGCACTAGTGGCAGCCTGCATTGGTTCATAGCTTGGCCTCTCCTGGACACCTCCAAGCTCAACACAAGTAGTAGCCAACTATAGTTTGCTGTCTAGCTCATGCTGTGTGGCTGTGGGCAAGGCACTGGCAGAGGCTGACTTTGCACCTCCCACAAGAATCCAGAGACAGTGCACCTGGTGGTCAGACTCAGTCACGCTGTATTACACCCCTACCACATCCATGAGTGACACACTCAAGGGACACACTTGGTGAATACCAAAGCTCCACTGAAGTAAATTCTGCTCCATAAGGGTGTCTCCAGCACAGCAACTCTTTGGCTATAGTTGTACCTGGTCCTCACAGATGATTGGCCTGGGGGTCAGTTCCTCCCAGTGAAGCCAACAGCAACCAAGGCTCAACTACAACAGGTCAGAGAACACAGCCCACTCAGGGGAGCACCCAGAAGGCCCAGCTCAGGTGACTGGCGAGGCTGAGCTACTGTACCCTACAGGACACTTACTACACAAAGCCCCTCTACAAATTCCAGGAGACACAGAAGCTCTACCTAATACATAGAAACAAACACCTGGAAGCAGCCAGAATGTGGAGGCAAAGGAACATGTCACAAACAAAAGAACACAAGAAATCTCCAAAAAAGGAACTAAATGAAATAGAACCAAGCAAGCCACTAGATACAGACTTCAGAATTATGATTATAAGGATGCTCAAGCATATTAGTAAGAGTATTACAAAAACAAGTGAGACCACCAATGACATAATAAAGTACCAATTTGAAATGAAGGCTACACAAACTGAAATGAAGAATAATTTACAGGGAATCAACAGTAAAGTAGAGGACTCTGAGAAGCAAATCAGTAATTTGGAATATGAGGAACCAAAACACACCCAACCAGAAGAGCAAAAAGAAAAATGAATCCAGAAATATGAAGATAGTATAAGGGGCCTCCGGGACAACTTCAAGCAGCCCAACATTTGTATTATTGGGGTAACAGAAGGAGAAGAAAGAGAGCAAGAAATTGAAAACCTATTTGAAAAAGTAATTACAGAAAACTTCCTCTACCAATGGAAAGAAATAAACTTACAGGTCCAGGAAGCACAGAGAGTTCCAAACAAGAGGGACCCAAAGAGGCCCACACCAAGACACATCATAATTAAAATGCCAAAGATAAAGACAAAGGCAGAATCTTAAAAACAGCAAGAGAAAAGCAATTGATTACCCACAAGGGAGCTCCCATAAGAGTGTTGACTGATATCTTAGCAGAAACATTTCAGGCCAGAAGTGGTTGGCACAAAATGTTCCAAGTGGTGAAAAGCAAGGATGTGTAACCAAAATTACTCTACCTATCAAGGCTATCATTTAGAATTGAGAGAGATAAACTGCTTCACAGAAAAGTAAAAACTAAAAAAGTTTATCACCACCAAACCAGTATTCCAAGGAATGTTAAAGGGACATTTTTAAGAAAAAACTAAAAATACATCAGTAGGAAAATATTGCAAATAGGAAAGTTCTCACTGAGAAAAGCAAACCCATATTATGAGCAGTGGATCAACCAACACAAAAGCTAGCACAAAGATTAAAAGGCAAAAGTAGGAAGTTCATGTGTAATTATAATAGTAAACTAAGTGATACACACACACACACACACAAAAGCAAAAAATAATAACAAAACATAAATGTGAGGAGTGGGAGTAAAAATGACAGTGATTTTAGAATATGTTCAAACTTAAGTATCACCAACTTAAAGTAGACTGGTGTAAACATAGCTTGATATATATGAAGCACATCATAACCAGAAACCAAATTTTACAAGAGATATACCAGAAATAAAGAGATTGAAACAGAACACTCCAAAAAGTTATCAACAGAGAAGTGAATAGGAGAATAAAAAAGGAATAGAAAAAAACTACAAAAACAACCAGAAAACAATAAAATGGCAATAACTACATATCTATCAATAATTACTTTAAATGTAAATATACCAATCAAAATATGAATGTAAAAAGAAGTAGTGATACAATGGAATTCTCAACCATAACAAATGAAATCTTATAATTTGTGACAACATGAATGAATCTAGAAGGCATTATGCTAAGTGAAATACGTCACAGAGAAAGACAAATACCATATGGTTTCACTTATAGTGGAATCTAAAATACAAAATAAACAATCAAAACAGAAACAAACTCATAGATACAGAAAACAAACTGATGATTGCCAGATGAGAGAAGTGTTGGAAGTGCTTAGTGAAAAAAGTGAAGAGATTAAGAAGTACAAATTAGTAGTTAGAAAATAGGGATGTGAAGTACAGCATAGGGAATAGAGTCAATAATATTGTAATTAATATGTATAATGACAGGCGGGTACAAGACTTATTGGGAGATCACTTTATAAGTTATATAAATGTCTAACCACTATACTATACACTTGAAACTAATATAATATTGAATGTCAACTGTAATTGAGAACTAAAAAATAAGCAAAAATTTTTTAAATGGTCTCAAATAAATAACCTAAATTTACAGCTTAAACAACTAGAAAAAAAATGAACAAATTAAACCCAAATCTAGCAGAAGGAAAAAAATAAAATTAGAGCAGAGATAAATGAAATAGAAAATAGAAAAATGATAGAGAAAAATCAATGAAACCAAAAGTTGATTTGCAAAAAGATTGACAAACTTAGCTAAATTAACTAAGAAAAAAAAAAAGATAAAACTCCAGGTACTAAAATCTGAAATTAAAATGGGGACCTTACTACAGATTCTACATAAATAGAGGTATTATAAGAAAGTACTGTGAAGAATTGTACACCAAAAAAAAAAAAAAGGATAATTTAGATAAAATGGACATTTGCTGAGAAACACAAATCCTAGTAAGATTGAATCACAAAGAAATAGAAAATCTGAATAGACTTATAATGAGTGAGGAGATTGAATCACTTATGAAAAATCTTCCCATGAAGATAATCCTGGATCTGATGGTTTCACTGGTGAATTCTATAGTTTAAAGGAAAACTAAAACCAATTCTTCTCAAAATTTTCCAAGAAATTGAAGAGGGGGAACACTTCTTAACTCATTTTATCTCATGTTTTAAAACACATGGAAAGATACTCAACATCACTAATGATTAAGGAAATGCATATTACAATCACCATGAGATACCACCTCACTCCCATTAGGATGACTGCTATTCAAAAAAAACAACCACAAAACAAAACAGAAAATAACCAGTGTTGGTGAGAACGGTAGAAACTGGAAGCTTTATACACTATTGGTAGGAATGTAAAATGGTACAAGGGCTGTGGAAAAGAGAATGACATTTCTTCAAAAAACTTAAACATAGAATTATCATATGATTCAGAAATTGCATTTCTAGGTATATATCCAAATGAATTGAAATCAGGAACTGAAAGAGTTATGGATATACACATATTCATAGCAGTATTATCTGCAATATCTAAAACATGGGAGAAACCCAAGTGTTCAAAAACAAATGAATGGATAAGCAAAATGTCATGTATGCATATAATGGACTACTATTCAACATTAAAAAGGAAGGAAATTCTGACATAGGCTAGAATATGGATGAACTTGGAGGACATTATGTTAAGTGAAATAATCTAGTCACAAAAAGAAAAATCTTGTATGATTCCTCTTATATGAGAGACCTAAAGTAGTCCCAGTCATAGAGACATAAAGTTAGAATGGTGGTTGGGATTTACTGTTTAATGGTTACAAAGTTTCTGTTTTGACAGATGAAAAGAGTTCTGGAGATGGATGGTGGTGATAATTGCACAATAATATGAATTTACTTAATGGTACAACTGTACACTTTTAAATGGTTATGATGGCAAATTTTATGTTATGGGTATTTTACCAAAAAAAAATTGGGGGAAAAAAGTTTTACAAAGAAGTATATATTCAGTTGCACAGAAAGTTTGGTCATGTTTTTTCTAGGAATAATATGGATAGCAGGGAGATGGGGTAGGAGATCTGAATTCCATAAAGCCAGTCCCCCATACAGAGTAAAATCATTACTTAGCTCCTCTAAGCCTTGGGTTTCTCCATTTTTCAACTCTGCACAGCAGAATTATTTAGAAGATTAAATTAGAATGTAAATGAAAATTCCAAATACAGTGTCTGTCTATAGGGTAAAATACCATTTCAGTAATTAATAATATTTTTATTTCATGTGTTTAAATAGAATGCTTATTATTTTTTTGTTTGAGGAATATCCAAACAGAAAATAATTTATCTAAATTGTGAATGGCTTAAAATGTTAGGCATGCCCTGGCTGGTGTGGCTCAGGTGGTTAAGTGTTGTCCCGCACACCTAATGGTTACCAGTTCGATTCCTGATCAGGGCACATGCCCAGGTTGTAGGCTCAATCCCTGGAGGGGGAAATGAAGGATGCAGCCTAAAATGTTTCTCTCTTACATTGATATTTCTCTCTCTTTCCCTGTTTCTCTCTAAAAATCAATTAAAAATCTTTTGTAAAATGTTAGACATAATTTCAACCGTCAGCTTCTGCAGTATTCAGCAAAGGAAAAAATTACATAGCTTCTGAAAAAAATATATTCTTTGAGACTTCTTCTGGGCTATCTCATATCTTCAAATTCCTTCAACACGGAAATATAACACATCATCTTCAAAAAAACTACTGTTGTAGGATTAAAGGGTTAAGAGATTCATAGGATATGGTTGAACTGTGTTTGTTATTAATGGTTGGTCACATGGCATTTGGCAGGCCAAGTGGTAACATTGGCTTCCAGGAGAGAGGATGTTTTGGAAAATGATAATGTATGTGACTATCTGTTCCAATCCATCCTGCACTGGCAGAGCATCCCATTCTACTGCCTGCTTCCTCTGGTTTGGTTTAACCTATTTTTTAGTATCATCAGTTCAAGTGTTTTTCCTGGACTCTGTAGAGTTTCATTCTTTGCTTAGGATCATATGAGATTTTATTGCAAAACCTCAAACCATATTAAATCTGATTATTTTGAAATATGTCATTGACTTTGAGTTCCAGGGATCTGCCTAAATATTGCCTTAGGAAGTAGATAATTTTTTAGCCTCCAGATTGCCAGACCCAAGTGGATAGGTCTTCATGAAGGGGCTGCTGTTTAGAGTTTCTTTTGTAATTCTAAGATTTCAGTTAGAGACATGGTCTTTGCATACACATCTCTTATAGTCAATATAATGAAATCGGGGACTATAAGATAGAAATTGTAATATTTATAAAACTTAGCAATAATTTCCATTTCCTAATTGCTAATACTCATAAAAGATATGGAAGGGAGCCTGGCCAGTGTGGCTCAGTAGTTGAGCATTGACCCAGGAACAAAGAAGTCACAGTTCAATTCCTGGTCAGGGCACATACCTGGATTTCCTGCTCAAACCCTGGTAGGCTCGTGCAGGAGACAGCCAATCAATGGTATTTCTCTATCACCACTGTTTCTATCTCTCCCTCTCCCTCCTTCTCTCTCTAAAAACCAATAAAAACATATTTTAAAAAAATATGGAAGGAAATTCATGAGAACAATATTGGATTGACCACCTATGTAACTTTCACTCACAAACTTAATGAACTTTTGTACTGCTACCATCAGCATAATGGAAAGAGAAGGGCACAATTATACCTTGGTGTAAACCCCATCACCTGGAGTTAACAGGGTACAGAAGTAATTTCTTTCCCCACAACTGCCACCTGGCTCATTGTTATGAGATTATATATTAGTAATGACAGGAATTTCCTATTCTTAGTCATCTTGAGAAAATATAACCATATGCATGCAGTAACTTCAAGAATGATAAGACCTAAGAGAGTTTGAGCATGACAGCCCAGACAGGGACTATCAAACTCAGTAAATTTTTTTATTATCCAAAATATTACAATGTTACAGATACTCCCTTTTCTCCCCATTGACCCCTTCCCCCTGCACCCACTGTCCTCCCTAGGCATTTAACACACTATCATCTGTGTCCATGGGTTGTGCATATATACATATAAATTCTTTGGTTAATCTCTCCCCATCCACCCACCACCACCTTCCCTCTAAGATTTGTCCATCTGATCCATGCTTCCACGTCACTGAATCTATTTTGTTCATCAGTTTATTATGTTCCTTAGATTCCATATATGAGTGAGATCATGTGATGCTTGTCTTTCTCTGGCTGGCTTATTTCACTTAGCATAATATTCTCCAGGTCCATCCATATGTCCCAAAGGGTATGAGATCCTTCTTTACAGCTGCATAGTATTCCATCATGTAAATGTCCCAAAGCTTTTTTATTCACTCATTTACTGATGGACATTAGGGTTGTTTCCAGATCTTAGCTATTGTAAATTGTGATTCTATGAACATAAGGTGCATATATTCTTTCTGATTAGTGTTGAAAGATTCTTAGGATATATTCTTAGATGTATTGGTGAAAATTCCATTTTGCAAGATGTCAGTGAATTTACTGCCTATATATTCTTCTAGGATTTCTATGGTTTCACAACTTACATTTAAGTCTTTTATCCATTTTGAATGTATTCTTGTGTATGAAGTAAGTTGGTGATCTAGTTTCATTTTTTTTTTTTTGCATGTAGCTGTCCAATTTTCCCAACACTATTTATTGAAGAAACTGTCTTTATGCCATGGTATGACCTTGTCTCCTTTGTCAAATATTAACTGACCATAATCATGTGTGTCTATATCTGGGGCCTCTGTTGTGTTCTGTTGATCTATATGTCTGTTGTTGTACCAATAGCAGGCTGTTTAGATTACAAAGACTTTGTAGTATAGTTTGATATCCCATAAAGTGATCCCTCCCACTCTGTTCTTCTTTCTCAAGATTGCTGTGATTATTTGGGTCTTTTTGGTTCCATATAAATTTTTGAAATATTTGTTCTAGCTTTGTGAAATATGCTGTTGGTATTTTAATAGGAATTACGCTGAATCTATAGGTTGCTTTGGGTAGTATGGACATTTTAATGATATTAATTCTTCCAATCCATGAGCATGGTATATTCTTCCACTTGTTTATATCTTCCTCTATTTCTATTTAAAGTGTCCTGTAGTTTCCTGAGTAAGGCCTTCTATATCCTTGGTTAAGTTTATTCCAACGTATCTTATTTTTTTAGATGCAATCATAAATGGTATTGTTCTCTTAGTTTCTCTTTCTGAAAGTTCATATTTGGTATATAAAAATGCCCCCAATTTTCAGATATTAATTTGGTATCCAGCTACCTTACCGAATCTAGTAGCACTATGGTGGACTCTTTAGGATTTTTTATGTACAATATCATGTCATTTGCAAATAATGACAATTTTACTTCCTCCTTTTGAATTTGGGTACATTTAATGTTTTCTTCCTCTCTGATGGCTGTGGTAAGGACTTTCAGTATTATGGTAAATGAGAGTGGTGAAAGCAGACACCCTGTCTTGCTCCTGTTTTTAAAGGAAATGGTTTTAGTTTTTTACCATTATGATGTTGGTTGTATGTTTGTTGTATATGGCCTTTATTACGTTGAGGAATGGTCCCTTTGTTCCCACTTTGCTGAAAGTTTATATCAAAAGTGGGTGTTGGATTTTGTCTAATGATTTTTATGCATCTATTGATATAATCATATGTTTTTGTGTCCTTCATTTTGTTTATGTGATGTATCACATTTATTGATTTGCAAATATTATACCAGCCTTGCAACCCCAGAATAAATCCCACTTGGTTGTTGTGTATGATCTTTTTAATGTATTGCTGGATCCGGTTTGCTAGTATTTTGTTGAGGATTTTAACATCCATGTTCATCAGGGATATTGGCCTGTAATTTTCTTCCTTTGTAGTGTCTTTATCTATTTTGGGCATTAGGATGATTCTGGCCTCATAAAAAGAGTTTGCAGCTTTCCCTCCTCTTGAATTTTCTGGAATCATATGAGTAGAATAAGTGTTAATTCTTTGTTGAATGTTTGGTAAAACTTGCCTGTAAATCCATCTGGTCCAGGACTTTTGTTTGCTGGGAGTTTTTTTCTTACTGCTTCAATTTCATTAGTTGTTATTGGCTTATTAAGGTTTTCTGATTCTTCCTGATTCAGCTTTGGAAGATTGTATGTTTCTAGGAATTTGTCCATTTCACCAAGGTTGTCCAGTTTGTCTGCATATAGTTGCTCATAGTATTTTCTTACAATTTATTGTTTTTCTGTTGGGTCGGTTGTTATAGTGCCTCTTTCATTTCTGATTTTATTTATTTGGGTCCTCTCTCTTTGTTTCTTGGTGAGCTGGGCTAAAGGTTCGTCAATATTATTTATCCTTTCAAAGAACCACCTGTTGGTTTCATTGACCTTTTGTGTGTTTTTTTTTACTCTCTATGTCATTAATTTCTGTTCTGATCTTTATTATTTCCTTCCTTCTACTTCCTTGGAGCTTTTTGTGCTGTTTTCTTTCTAATTCTTTTAGTTGTTGTGTAAGATGCTTTAGTAGAGCTTTTTCTTGTTTCTTGGGGTATGTCTGTGATGTTATGAATTTTCCTTTAAGGACTGCTTTTGCTATGTTCCATAGTTTTGGGGTTGTTGTCTGTTCATTTTTGTGTTTTTTCCAGGAAGTTTTTTATTTCTTCCTTGATCTAATTGGTAAACCATTCATTGTGTAACCCTCCATGTGTTTGAATGTTTTTTAGTTTTTTTATAATTGTTTATTTCTAGTTTCATGCCATTGTGATCTGAGAAGATGCTTGATATGATTTCAGTCTTCTCGAACTTGTAGAGACTTGCTTTTTGCCCTAATATGTGGTTTATATTTGAGAATGTTCCATTTGCACTTGGGGAGAATGCATATTTTGCAGCGTTTGGATGAAATATTTTATAAATGTCAATTAAATCCATTAGATCTAGTGTGTTATTTAAGGTCTGTGTTTCCTTCTTGATTTTTTGTCTTGATGGTCTGTCCAATGATGACAACAGGGTGTTAAAGTCCCCCACTATGATTGTGTTGCTGTCGATCTTCCTTTTAAAGTCCACCAAGAAATTTTTTTATATATTTAGGTTATCTTATATTGAGAACATATATATTTACAAAGGTTATTTCCTCCTGTTGGATCAATCCCTTTAGTTTAATATAGTGACCTTTTTTGTCTCTTGTTATAGTCCTTTTTTGAAGTTTATTTTGTTATAAATAAGTATTGCTATTCCAGCCTTTTTTTGTTTGTTTGTTTGTTTCCATTTGCATGGAATAATTTTCTCCATCCCTTCATTTTTAGCCTGTTTGAATATTTTGCTCTCAGGTGGGTACTTGTAGACAATATATAGAGAGTCCTGTTTTCTTATCCATTCAGCTATCCTGTCTTTTAATTTGGAGCATTTATTCCATTTACATTTAAAGTTATTATTGATTTATACTTATTTAGTGACATTTTTCCCTTTATGTCTATGCTCCTTTCTCTCAATATTTCTTCTTCTTAAAGCAGTCCTTTTATCATTTCTTGCAATGATGGTTTGGTGGTACTGAACTCCTTTAGCCTTCTTTTGTCTTGGGTGCTCTTTATTTCACCTTCAATTTTAAATGGTAACCTTTCTGGGTAAAGCATGTTGCAAGCACTTGCTTTTCATTACTTTGAGAACTTCATGCCAATCCCTTCCGGCCTGAAGAGTTTCTGTTGAGAAATCTGCTGTGAGCTTTATCAGGCTCCCTTGTAGGTCATTGCTTCTCTCTCTCTCGAAGCCCTTAATATTTTCACTTTGTCCTTAACATTTGCCATTTTAATTATGATATGTCTTGGAGTGGGTGTCTTTGGGTTTCTCTTATTTGGGATGCTCTGTGTTTCCTGAACTTGTGTGGCTTTCTCCTTCAAGAACTTAAGGAATTGTGTGTCATTATTTCCTCTACTGGGTTCTATCCCTTGCTCACTTTCCACCCCCTCTGTTACCTTTATGATGTAAATGTTTTTTCACTTCATGTTATCCCAAATTTCCCTTAAACTGTTGTCATGCTTTTTAAGTGTTTTCTCTTTTTGCTGCACTGATTGAGTGGTTGTTTTCTAACTTAATTTCTAATTCACTTATTCTGTCTTCTGCTTCATTGAGCATGCTTTTAATTCCTTCCAGCATATTCTTGATACCAGATATAGTATTCTTCATTTCTGCCTTGTTCTTATTATTCATATCTAGCCCTTTTTTTATATTTTCACTAAGTTCATGAACTTTCCCATTAAGTGTCTTGTGGTTCTCATTAATTTCCTTGAGCACCTTTATAACCATTACTCTAAACTCTATTTTTGATAACTTGCTTACCTCCATCTCATCCAGGTCTTTTTCTGGCAATTTTTTCTTTTCTTTAGTTTGGGGATTCGTTGTCTCTCCATTTTAGTAACTCTTAGTGTTTATATATGTATATTAGATTTTTTTATGCCTCCTAGTCTTGTTGAGTGGGAGTCTGTACTGTATGTCCAGTGGGACCCAGAGGTGTGTTTTCCTTATACTTCTGAACTATTTGCTCTAGGCCTGTCCCTTTTGTGTGTGTCCATTTTGTGGGTTCTTTGGGTTTTCCTATTTTGAATGGGTTTAGATTGTTGTTGACCCATTTTAGGGAGGATTCTCATTTCAGGTTAGCTAACTGTGAGGCTCAGCCACAACCATGTCATGTGATCTGTTGTACCAGTGCTGACAGGGCAAAAGAGAACACAACCAAACTGCCAGGAAACAAACAGTAACTTACAAAATATCCTGATAATTACAATGAAAACAACCTGAGAGAAAGTAGAATTGGGAGAGCCAATTGAGAACACAAGTGCTAAGCAAAAAAACAAAAAAAAAGAGAGAAAGAGAAAGAAAGAGAAAGAGAAAATGATATTATTGCTAATAGTAAAAAAATAATAAAATAAAATAAAAAGTAGAAAATAGAGAAGTTACTGGGAGATAAAAGGGGCAGAGAAAAGAATCTGAAAGAAGGGTGAACAAAAAAATAAGGGTAGAGAGTAAGAATAGAAAAATGGTTGAAAAAGAAAATATAAAAATAAAATAGAGACAAACACAAACAAACAAAAAGAGAGGAAGACAGAGAATAAAAGGGGAGAAAAAGAAAATGAAAGTTATGCCAATGGAACAAGAAGAGAGAGAGGTAAAGCAAGAGTAGAAAGGCCAATAAGAGACATGGGAGAAACAACAGAGAAAAGCGATAAACTTATTGGTTATAATGATAATATCTCAGCATTAAAGCAAATAATATCAAGAAAATCTTGGTAATAGGACAAAAAAACAACAACAACACAAAAGACAACAAAGAAAAAACAAGCAAAGCAAGACAAAACAAATTTTTAAAAAATTAAAAACAATTCGAAAGTTTAAAAAGATTTCCCAGCCCCCCTTTAAAAAAGAAGGAAAAAAGAAAAGAAAAGTCAATCCAGTGAGTTTCTTCTGGTCAGCTTATGCTGTCTGAGGCTGTTTTGTATGCTGATTTCGGGTCTCTTGGGAGGTACTTGTGTGTCAGCCAGTGTCAGGAGCTGTCTAGTCTTGGCTCTTGTGTCCTTAGGTTATTGGCTGGTCTGAGGCTCTCTGTCAACCACCTCCACCTGTCAGCTATTTTGCTTTCCCCCCTGTGGTTGCTTGGTTTTACTCCAAAGTCTTCTGAAGAGAGTCTTTATGGTGAAGGCAGGCTAGTGTAGCCTGGGATATTGTTCCCTTTAATTAGAGGTTTCACTGTTAGGCATTCACTGTGGGGAAGTTAATTTCTGCTTCAAAGCCAACTCTCAGTCTCTACCATATCCTCCAATTCCCCATACAATGGCCTGCTGCATGTTCAGATTGAATTCAGTCTGTCGCCTGTTCGGTATGGGCAGTTTCTGCAGCCTGGGCTCAGTGGGTTTGAATAAGAAAGACTCCTGTGGGTACGTTGTCTGCCCAGCCCCCAGAAGGAGTTTTAAGCTTTCCTCCAGTTTCCAAACTACAGTCCATGAGCGTCTTATTCTTGTGTTGTTATCCTGTGAGCTGTTCTCCCTTCCCCCTCAGGACTATGCCCTGCAGGGAATATCTGGGGTTTCAGTGAGCTGAACCAGGCCCTTCACTGTTGGGGGTGGTACTCTTAGCCTGTGGGAGAGATAGGCATGCTCCATCCCTCCTTTCCCAGATTTGGTTGGTTTTTCTCACAGGGAGCTCAGTTCAAATTCTCCACAATGCAGACAAAAATCCCATCTTTCATTGGTCTTTCTCCTCAATGCAAGCCAGGAAAGTGGATGCCTGTTCAGCAATCAAAAACACACAAACAACACACAGCCAGAGACCAGCCCTGCAAGGTCCCAGTACCCCTGTGCCTTGCACCAAGAAGGAAGGTCAAAAGTAAACCTCATGCAGGTATCCTACACAGCTGACCTCAGTAAAGCTGGGGCAGTTCCTTGCATGCTATGCTGGCTCCCCACAGAGCAGGTCAAAAATCTCTCCTCTCTATCAGCAGCACAGGAGGCTGGAGAACCCATCTGCCCTGCTGGTGGCTCCGGGCCTTTCTCTGGTGGCAGAAGGGCTCTCTTCCCCTTTCACCACAGAGTTCAAATGCTTCCCAGGGTTCTACACAATGCATTACAGGAAAGCAGAGGGTCCCTGTAGGTCACTACTGAGTGCAGCAGTCTTGCCCCTTTTTATTCAAAAACCACACCCTATGGAACAGCCTTTCCTGATGTCAGCATGGGGGCTGAAAGGCTATTGCCCCAGCTGCTGCCACCAGGCACTTTGTTTCACTGAGAATGCTCAGTCCTCTCCTCACAAGCACACTGTTACCCTGGCTCCCTCTACCCACCGTGCATGGGATCTCCTTCCCTTCCCCACTGCTCCAAGTTTGAGACCCCAGTTTTTGGATGCCAGTCCATACTCCCAAGTGGAGGGAGCTTTGCAGTCTCAAACCCTCAGGTCTTGAAGCCCAGCACTGGCTTCAGGGGGGACTCCTTTTGACTACATCTCCCCCTTTCTTACCAGACTCTAAGATGTTTCTTCAATGCTCCTTACTTGAAATATGTTCACTCAGGTATATTTCCCTTGTTTTTCCAAGCTGGCTACCCAGGATTTTAGCTATAAATCCATTCCATGACTGGAAGCAAGGGTGCTGTGCTTCTTGTCAGAGTTCAGCCATCTTCCCTCTTCCACTTGGCTACTTTCTTGATCTTCATGGAACCACATGTTCTTCAACTGTGATGGTACCTATCATTCAAGCTTGCTAAAAAACAATTTTGGAATAATAAATATGTAATTTTTGTGTGAGTGTGGGCTGTCTAAGCTTGAGTCAGAGACTGACACATATATGTGGTTATTCTTGTTGAATCAGAGGGGTAGGACCACAAGAAACTCATTGGAACAGGCCCATAGTGCCTTAAAAAAGATTATTTAAGGAAGGTGCAAAAATATGGAACTTAATCTCATAAGGCAGTCTCAGACACCACTTTTTTCAGACTTTCTCAGAATCCTTGAGATATGGCTTTACCTAGATCCCACACTTGACTCAAGAACTTTACTGAGATGGGGAGAGTGGATTTTTAAAATAAATTCCAAATGACAGTAACAGTAGGAAAGAAGTTTCTCTGTTGGATCATATATCTTCTTAAAGGTAGATATATTCTATTCCTGAAATATGTGAGTGCATTGTATCCACTACAAAGGTACAGTGCAAATATAAAGCCAACTATTTTTGAGTGCATTTGAGGCACTCTGAGGACTTGCCAAATTACTTAACAAAGAATTTAGATAGCACTACATCCTGTGTTAAACAGGAAAGGACAGTAATATATGGGTTATAACTGCTTAATCCTATCTTTGGTACCCTTTGGCTAAAAGCCTGGACTTATATTATATGTATTCTGCATATACTGTAATACCTTGAACATAGCTTATGGCATTAAAAAGTAATTTCCCATTAATTAATATAATATGTGTTTTATATATTAACTGAGAAAAATTCAATTCTGCTGTGGAACACAAGAAAAACAAATGAGGTAGATAAAACTTAAAGCTGTGTTAAACATAGATAATAAATAAGTTAGCAGTTTTAAGACATAGGTGAGACAAAATGTGTTAAATATAAATAATGTATAATCAAATGGCTTCTATCAAATGGGTAGTAGTCCTTAACTATGATAACATAAATAAGCAAGCTATTAACTGGTGATACATGTTAGATTATTAATAATATAAGTAGGGATTAAAAGATCAAGAGGCACTTAATATTTGTGGTGCACGAATACCAGACATATTAAGCATTCAGTTATTCATGAGACTATATATATATTTTTAAATATACCTTTATTGATTTCAAAGAGAGGAAGGGAGAGAGAGAGAGAGAGAGAGAGAGATCAATGATGAGAGTCATTGATTGGCTACCTCCTGCAGATCCCTTACTGGGATCTAGCCCGCAACCCAGGCATGTGCCTTGACCAGAAATTGAACCTTGATCTCCTGGATCATAGGTAAATTCTAAACTGCTGAGCCACACCTGACCTGGCCAAGGGACCATATATTGATTGTTGACACATTCTGGCCCCATTTGTCAAGGCAAGAAGTAAAAATAATATACATAACTGACCATCTGGCTAATTAGTGAAATATAGCTGTGATAAATACTTGTCCCTGTGTTTCTTTTCTAGAGCAACTGTGTGTAAAGTTAACTCTGAGGACCTTCTATATGCTTATGCCCTTTGCTCAACCTTAATTCTTGTCCTCATAACTCCAAGATCAACAAGAAATGTTAATGCAACAAAGGGAAAGGCAAGTCATATAAACTTTGCTTATAGAATACTATTCAGCTGTAAAGAGGAAGGATCTTTTAGCCTTTGGCACAGCATGAAGGGACCTGGAGAGTATCATGCTAAGAGAAATAAGCCAGTCAGAGAAAGACAAGTACCACATGATGTCACTTATATGTGGAATATAATAAACAAAATAAACTGATGAACAAAGTGGATTCAAAGACATAGAAGCATGGAACAAACAGAGATCTCAGAGGGAAGGTGGGGAGGGGGTGTGGGTGAGGAGAGATTAATGAAAGAACTTATATGTTTATAAGCAACTTTATGGCCAGTATTCTGAACTCTGTATCTGATAGATTGCTTATCTCCATTTCATTTAGTTCCTCTTCTGGATAACTCTTTTGTTCTTTCATTTAGGGCTTGTTTTCCCCCCCTGTTTTGGCTAGCCCTTTGGATTTGTTTCTTTGTATTAGGTAGACCTGCCAGGGCTCTCAGTCTTTTGAATGGCCTCTGTTGCAGGCCAATGTCAGATACTGGTTGAGACTGCCCTTGACTACCCTGTTTGGAGTTATCAACAATCCACAGCTTTTGGTTCCCCCTGCTGGGGGTGGGTGTATTTGCAGAGGACCAGGATGCACACCAAGGTCCTCTTTTTCATGTACTGGATCTAGAAGGAAATCAGGCAAAGACCCAGAGTACCCAGAGGCTGGTTGTTATTCATTCTCTTAATAAGCTGCAGGCTATATAAACTCTACAGGATGGGAGTAGAGGTTTTTCAGCAAGGTGGAGCAATTGCTTCCCCCCCTCCCCACCTCCCTGAGCAAAAGCTGCTTTGAAGGTAAGTGTCTACCTGAGAAAGATGTCCTCTGCATTATGGGGGAATGACTCAGCACAGGAATCCAGATGGCTCCCCTGTGAGCTGTATCCCCTGAGCTAGCAGCCCTAGAATTTCTTTACACAGCTTTAGTCCACTCTGCCCTCCCTCTGCCAGAGCCCAAAGTGAGTGGCTGCACAGAAAACTTGGTGTATTAGCCCTTTAAGAGGGTTCCTTCAGCCTGGCCCAGCATGGTTCAGCGGTTGAGCTTCGACCTAGGATCCAGGTGATCAGGGTTCAATTCCCAGTCAAGGCACATGCCCAGGTTGCGGGCTGCAGCCAATCAACGACTCTCTCATCATTGATGTTTCTATCCCTCTCTCTCCCTCTCCTTTCCTCTATCTGAAATCAATAAAGGTATATTTCAAAAAAGAAAAAAAAGAGGGTTCCTGCATTTCCAGGCATCTCTCCCTGGCAGAGAGAAACTCTGCTGCTTTTCACAGTCCAACGTTATGTGGGCAGCTTTCTCAGTTCTGTGCCCTGTGCTGGGAAGCCCAGTTTGGGGTTTATACCCCAGAGTTCTCAGTTAGAACACCCCAGAGCTGAGATATCTCTACAGAACATCAGCTTATGCCTGTGGGAACCTGTCCAGCCTTCTTGTGCCTCTGCACTTCCTACCAGTCTATGTAGTCTCCATGTTAGATCCTTGTTTAGGAGGCTGCTCTCCAGGTATCCTTCAATTTCAGTTGATTTTTCAGAGAGAAATAGAAACATCAATGATGGGAGAGTCATTGATTGGCTGCTTCCTGCACACCCCTACTGAGGATTGAGCCTGCAACCCAGGCATGTGCCCTGACCTGGAATTGAACTTCAATCTCCTGGATCATAGGTTGATGCTTAACTGCTGAGCCACACTGGACAGGCTGTCACTTTCTTATTATGTTCTTTGATGAACAAAATTTTTAAATTTTGATAAGATCCAATATATTTTCTTCTTCTTTTGCTTATGCTGTTGGTGTCATTTGTAAGAATCCATTGCTAAATCTAGCTTTGGAATAAAAATTTACTCTATTCATTCTCTTCGGAATTTTAAAAGTTTCACTACTTATATTCACCACTTATATATTAGGTTATTTTACCACTTACATTTGGGTTGTGTTCTGAATTCTCAATTCTATTCCATTGGTCTATGAGCCCATATTTATGCTAATACCAAACTGTCTTAATTATTATAGTTTGTAGTAAGTTCAGAAACTATTAACTATAAATTTTTTCCTTGTTCTTTTTTTTAAAATATTGTCTTGCCTATTGAGAGTTCCTTGAAATTACATATAAATTTGAGGATCATCTTTCTTATTTCTGAAAAATAAAATAAAATAAAAAACAACCAAAAAACAAATTAGTAATATTGATAGGAATTGCATTAAATTTGTAGGTGGTTTTGGGTATTATTGCCATCTTAAAGTATTAAATCTTCCAATACATAAGCAAGGAATGTCTTTACATTTATTTGTGGTTTTTATTTCAGAAATATTGTTTTAGTTTTCTTTTTTTTATGGTGGCAACAACTTCTAAGCTCTTTATATCTTAGAGGTAAAACCACAAGTATCAACTTTGTGGGGTTTTATAATCTTTAATGTTGAAAGTATTACAGATTTCCCATTTTTCCCCCCATCGATCCCCTGCACCCCACATCCACTCCATCTCTAGGTCATCCCCATACCAATGTCTAAGTCCATAGGTTATGCATATAAGCATATAAATTCTTTGATTAAACTTTCCACAGCCACTTCCCCACCACTGCCTTCCCTCAGTCTGTTCCATATTTATATGTCTTTGGATCTATTTTGTTCATCAGCTTATTTTGTTCATTACATTCCCTATATGAGTGAAATCATGTGGTACTTGTCTTTCTCTGACTGGCTTATTTCACTTAGCATATTACTCTCCTGTTCCATCCATGATCTCCCAAAGAGTAATAGATCCTTCTTTTTTACAGTTGCAAAGTATTCCATGGTGTAAATATACCACAGCATTTTTATGCACTCATCTACTGATGGGCACTTGGGCTGTTTCCTGAACTTAGCTATTGTAAATTGAGCTTCTATGAACATAGGGATTCATAAGCTCTTTCTGATTGGTGTTTTAAGGTTCTTATGATATTCCTAGAAGTGGGATCACAGGGTCAATTGAAAGTTCAATTTCTAATTTTTGGAGGAAACTCCACACTGTTTTCTATAGTCGCTGCGCCAGTCTGCATTCCCACTAGCAGTGTATTAGGGTTCCCTTTTCTCTATAGTCTTGCCAACACTTGTCCTTTGTTGATTTGTTGATGACAGCCATTCTGATAGTTGTGAAGTGATACCTCATTGTGGTTTTAATTTGCATCTCTCTGATGATTAGTGACTTTGAGCATTTTTTTCTATGTCTCTTGGCCATCTATATGGCCTCTTTGGAGAAGTGTCTATTCAAGTCCATTGCCCATTTTTAAATTGAGTTGTTTGTCTTCCTTTTGTTACCTTTAATGGGTTCCTTATATATTTTGGATATTAACCCCTTATGAGATGTATTATTGACAAATATATTCTTTCATTCAGTGGGTTCCCTTTTCATTTTGTTTATGGTTTCTCTTGCTGTGCAGAAGTTTTGTGGGTTTTTTTTTGTTGTTTTTTTTTATGCAGTCCCATTTATTTATTTTCTCCTTTGTTTCTCTTGACCTAAGAGATGTATTGCCAAACATGTTGCTACAAGGGATGTCTGAGATTTTGCTGCCTACGTTTTCTTCTAGGATTTTTATGGTTTCACATTTTACAATTAAGTATTTTATCAATTTTGAGTTTATTTTTTTGTATGGTGTAAGTTGATGGTCTAGATCCATTTTTTTGCATGTACCTGTCCAGTTTTCCCAGTACCACTTATTGAAGAGTCTGTCTTTAATCCATTGTATGTTCTTGCATCCTTTGTCAAATATCAATTGAGCATAATGTTTTGGGTTGATTTCTGGGTTCTCTGTTCTGTTCCACTGATCTATATGTCTGTTCTTGTGCCAGCACCAGGCTTTTTTGATTACAGTGGCTTTGTAGTATAACTGATATTTGGTATTGTGATCCCCCCAACTTTGTTCTTTCTCAAGATTGCCATGGCTATTTGGGGTTTTTTGTTGGTTCAGTATAAATTTTTGAAGTGTTTGTTCTAGATCTTTGAAATTTGCTGTTGGTATTTTAATAGAGATTGCATTGAATTTATAGACTGCTTTGGGAAGTATGGACATTTTAAGGATGTTAATTCTCCCAATCCATGAACATGATATATTCTTCCACCTGTTTATATCACCCCCTATCTCTTTTCACAACATCCTGTAGATTTCTGAGTACAGGTCTTTTATCCCCTTGGTTAAGTTTATTCCTAAATATCCTAATTTTTTTGTTGCAATGATAAAAAGGATTGTGGTGGGATTTTTTTAGTTTTTCTTTCTTAGAGTATATTATTGGTGTATAAAAATGCCATTGATTTCTGGGTGTTAACTTTGTATCCTGCTACTTTACTGAACTCATTTAATAAATTTAGTATTTTTTTGGTGGAGTCTTTAGGATTTCCTATGTACAATATTATGTCAGTTGCAAATAATGACAGTTTTACTTCCTCCTTTCCAATTTGAATGTCTTTTTTGTTTTCTTCTTGTCTAATTGTTGTTAGGATTTCCAGTATTATGTTGAATAAGAGTGGTGAAAGTAGACATCCCTGTCTTGTTCTTGTCCTTAGGGGAAATACTTTTAGTTTTTTCCCATTGAGTATGATGTTCGCTGTAAGTTTGTCATATATAACCTTTATTATGTAGAGGTATGATCCCTCTATTTCCACTTTGCTTAAAGTTGTTATCAAAGATAGGTGTTGGATTTTGTCAAATGCTTTTTCTACTACTATTGATATGTTTATGTGATTTTTGTCTTTCAGTTTGTTTATGTGATGTATCACATTTTTTGATCTGCAAACATTGTACCAGCCTTCCAACCCTGGAATAAATCCCACTTGGTCATGTTATATAATCTTTTTAATATATAAGCTGAATCTGATTTACTAATATTTTGTTGAGGGTTTTATAATCTATGTTCATAAGGGATATTGGCCTGTAATTCTGCTTCTTTTTTTTCTTTCTTTCTTTCTCTTTTTTTTTTTTTTTTTTGTCTTTATCTGGTTTTGGAAATAGGATAATGCTGGCATCATAAAAAAGAGCTTGGAAATGTTCCTTCCTCTTGGATTTTTTTGAAAACTTTGAGGAGGATAGGTGTTAGTTCTTCTTTGAATGTTTGGTTAAACTTCCCTGTGAAGCAGTCCAGATCAGGGCTTTTGTGTGCTAGTTTTTCAGTTATTGCTTTAACTTCATCAGTAGTTTTCTACCTATTCGGGTTTCCTGAGTCTTCCTAATTGAGTTTTGGAAGGTTGTATTTTTCTAGGAGTTTGTCTTTTTCATCTAGGTTGTCCTGCTTGATGGTGTATATTTGTTCATAGTATTTTCTTAAAAATTTGTATTTCTATTGGGTCAGCTGTTATTTCACCTCTTGCATTTCTGATTTTGTTTATTTGGGTCCTCTCTTTTTGTTTCTTGATGAGTCTCACTAAAGGTGCATCAATCTTGTTTATCTTTTCAAAGAATCAGCTCTTGGTTTTATTGATTTTTTGTATTATTTTTTTTAGTCTCTATGTCATTTATTTCTGCTCTGATTTTACTGTTTCCTTCCTTCTACTTAAGCTGGACTTTTCTTGTTGTCTTCTTTCTAAGTCTTTAAGATGTAGGGTTAGAGAGTTTATTAGATGTTTCTCTTGTTTTTTGGCATTGGCTTATAGAGTTATGAACTTCTGTCTCAGCACTGCTTTCATTGTGTTCCATAGATTTGGGGTTGTTGTGTGTTTATTTTTATTCATTTCCAGGAAGTTTTTTATTTCTTTCTTGATTTCTTTGGTAACCCATCCATTGTTTAATAACATTCTATTTAGCCTCCATGTGTTTGAATGTTTTTTAGTGTCTTTATGGTAGCTGATTTCCAATTTCATGCCATTGTGATCTGAGAAGATGCTTGATTTGATTTCAATCTTCGTAAACTTGTAGAGATTTGTTTGGTGTCCAAACATGTGGTCTATCTTTGAGAATGTTCCATGTGCACTTGAGAAGAATGTATATTCTTCAGATTGGGGGTTAAATGTTCTGTAAATGTCAATTAAATCCATCTCATATAGTGTGTTATTTGGGGTCACTGTGTCCTTGTTGATTTTTTGTGTGGAAGACCTATTCAGTGACATCAGTAGGGTGATAAGCCCCCTAGTATGAGGGTTTTGCTGTCAATCTCTCCCTTAAAGCTCTCCAGAAGTTTTTTATAAATTTAGGTGCTCCTATATTGGGTACATATATGTTTATTAGAATCATATCCTCTTCTTCGATCGATCCCTTTAGTATTATGTAATGATCTTTCTTGTCTCTCAATATGGTCTTCATTTTGAAGACTTTTTTTTTTCCAATATGAGTATTGTTTCCCCAGCTTTTTTTCATTTCCATTTTTATGGGAAATTTTTTTCCATCATTTATCCCTTGTCTTATGTGAGTATTTTTTTCTGAAGTGGGTCTTTTATAGACAACATATATTTGGGTCATGTATTCTTATCCACTCAGCCACCCTATGTCTTTTTATTGGAGCACTTAATCCATTCATATTTAAGGTTATTATTGATAGATCCTTACTTATTATTTTAATTCGATACAACTCTATTTATATATATATTTCTACTTCTAATGATAGCAGTTCCTTTAACATTTCCTGCAATGTTGATTTGGTGGTGATAAACTGCTTTAGCCTTTTTTTGTCAGGGAAGCTCTTTATTTCACCACTTATCTTGAATGATAGTCTTGCTGGATAGAGTAGTCTTGGTTTCAGATCCTTGTTTTGCATTACCTTGAATATTTCATGTCATTCCCCCTGGCCTGTAGAGTTTCTGATGAGAACACAGCTGATAGCCTTACAGGAGCTTTTTTGTAGGTAACAAATTGCTTTTTCTTGCTACCTCTAAGATCCTCTCTTTGTCTTGAATTTTTGGTGTTCTAATTATGATGTGTCTGGGGATGGGCCTCTTTGTATTCTTCTTGCTAGGACGCTCTGTGCCTCCTGAATTTGTGTGGCATTTTCCTTGATCAGGTTAGGGATGTTTCCTGACATTATTTCTTCAAACAAATTCTCTATCCATTGCTTATTCTCTTCCCCCCCTGATACTCCTTTGATGTGAGTATTGTTACATTTCATGTTGTCCCACAACTCCCTTAGACTCTTCTGCTATTTTTAATTTTTTTCCTTTTGGTTCTCTGATTGAGTGATTTTTTTTATACCCTGTTTTCTAACTTGCTGATATGATCCTTAGCTTCCCCTAATCTGCTGTTTATTCCTTCCAATATATTCTTTTTTAAAAAATTTTTATTGATTCCAGAGAGAAGAAGGGACAGAGAGATAAAAACATCAATGATGAGAGAGTCATCATTAATCAGCTGCCTCCTGCATGCCTCCAATTGGGGATCAAACCCCCAACCCAGGCATGTGCCCTGACAGGGAATTGAACTATGATCTCCTGGATCCTAGGTCAATGATCAACCACTGAGCCATGCCCAGCTGGGCCCAATGTATTCTTTATTTCTACTATGTCATTCTTAATTTCCTTCATAGTTTCCCTATCTTTTCTCATCATCCTTACAATCAGAATTCTGGACTGTATATCTGATAGATTACTTATCTCCATTTCATTTAACTCTTCATCTGGAAACTTCTCTTGTTCTTTCATTTGGGGTTTGTTTCTTTGTCTCCCCATTTTGGCTGCCTATTTGAGTTTGTTTCTATGTATAGGTAGATCTGCTAAAACTCAGTGTTTTTGGAGTGTCTCTGGTGCAGGCCAATGTCAGACACTGTTTGTGACTGTCCTTGAGTACCCTATTTGGAGGTATCCCCTCTTCTTGGGCTGGATGCATTTTGACAGGACTAAGATGCACACCAAAGTCTGCTTTTCTAAGGCCTATTATCAGAAGCAGGTCAGGCAAAGAGTCAAAGTACTCTGAGTTTTGCCTCTACCTGCAAGCTGATTAATTTGATTCTCTTAATGAGCCTCAGGTTGTAGAAACTCCACAGAGTATGGCCAGAGGTTTTCTAGCAGGGTGGAGCAATTTCTTCTCTCCTTCCCACATGCAAAAGCTGCCTGAAAGGTGAATGTCTGCCTGAGAATTATGTTCTCTGCATTATGGGGGAATGACTCAGCACAGGAGTCCAGATGCCTGCCATCTGAGCTTTATCTCTAGAGCCCACAGCCCTTGATTCTCCTCACACAGCTCTAGTTCACCCTGCCCTCCTTCTGCCAGAATCCAAAGTGAGTGCCTGCACATGGAACTTTGTGCATTGGCTCTTTAAGAGGATGCTTGTATTTCCAGGTATTTGTCCCTGGCAGATAGACACCCAGCTGCTTTTCACAGCCAGATATTTTGTGAGCACTTCTCAGTTCTGGTGCTCTAGTCTGGGAAGCCCATCCTGGATTCTAGACCCTAGAGTCCTCAGTGGTAAGCCACCACAGATGAGATATCCCTCCTGACTTTCAGCTGCCACCTTTGGGAGCCCAGCCAGTGCTCTCACATCTCTGCATTTCCTACCAGTCTCTATGTGGTCTCCACATTTTGTCCTTGGCTATGAAGGTGCTCTCCAGCTAGTCTTCAGTTGCAGTTGATTTTTCAGGATGTTTTTTCTATATTTTAGTTGTAATTCCAGTTTGGTCCTGGGAGAGTGTCAATGTAGCATCTACTTAATCCACCGCCATCTTGAAGAACTGTTGTAGTTTTCAATGTACAAGTCTCTCACCTCCTTGGTTAAATTTATACCTAGGAATTTATTCTTTTGTATGCTACTATAAATGGAAAGGTTTTCAAGTTCTTTTTTAGATTGTTTTTAGACTGTTGGCTTATAGACTGCTGGTATTGATCTTTATCCTGCAATTTTACTGAATTCTTTAATTATGTCTAGTGTCTTTCTTTTTTCTTTCTTTTTGTGAATTCTTTGGGATTTTCTTGGTAGGATCATGTCATCTGCAGATATAGTTTTTTCTTTCCAATTTGTATGACTTTCATTTCTTTTCCTTGCCCAAATTTTCTGACTATAACTTTCAGTACAGTGTTGAATAGCAATGGGAAAAGTGAGCATCCTTGTCTTGTTCTTGATCTTGGGGAAATTTTTTTAGTCATCATGCTCTTGATCTTGGGGATAAATTTGCAGTCTTTCACCATTGCATATGATGTTAACAAATTACCTTTGTTATGGTGAGGAATTTCCCTTCTAGTCATTGTTTTCTGAGTGTTTTATATCACAAAAAGCTTTTGAATTGTGTCAAATACCTTCTCTGCATCAATTGAGATGATCATGTAGTTGTTTCCCTTTGTTTTATTAATGTGATATATATTACAATGATTTTATTATGTGAAATAACTTTGCATTACTGGGATAAATCCCACTTGGTCATGATGTATAATCCTTTCAATATGCTGTTTTTCTGATTGTTAGTATAGTTTAGGAAATATATTTGATTCTGGCTTCTAAATTCGTAAGAACCATTGGCTTATAGTTTTTTTGTGATATGTTTGTCTGGCTTTGGTGTTAGGATATTGTTGGCCTCATAGAACAAGTTAGGGAATATTATTTATTTATTTATTTTTTTAACAGTTTGAGAAGGATTGATGTTACTTGTTTAAATGTTTGGTAGAATTCATCTGGTCCTTGGCTTTTCTTTGTTGGGAAGTCTTTTATTATTGTTTTGTTCAGATTTTATATTTCTTTTTTCTTGAGTCAGTTTTGTACTCACACATTTCTATCCAGTATTTCTGAACATCAAAAATATGATATGGAGTCTCCAACTACTATTGTAACCATCTATTTCTCCCTTCAATTCTGTAAGTTTGCTTTAATATACCATATTTTTAGGCTCCATTGTTTGGTGAATATATGTTTATAATTATTATATATTATTGAAAAATTGACCTTTTTATCTTTAGCCTGGCTGGTGTGGCTCAGCAGTTGAGCATTGACCTATGATCCAGGAGTTCTCAGTTTGATTCCTGGTCAGGGTACATGCCAGGGTGTGGGCTTGACCCCCAGTGGGGGATGTGTAGGAGTCATCCAAACAATGACTCTCATCATTGATGTTTCTATCTCTCTCTCCCTTTCCTTTCCTCTCTCTGAAATCAGTAAAGACATATTTTAAATATATATATATATTCCATAAAAATAGTACCCCAAAGAAAGCTGGGGTGGCTATGCTATGATCAGACAAAATAGACTTGATATAAAAAATTATTACAAGAGATAAAGATATCTTTTAAAAAAAAATGTCTTTATTGATTTCAGAGAGAGGGAGAGAGAAAGAGAGATAGAAACATCAATGATGAGAGAGTCACTGATTGGCTGCTTCCTTCACCTAGGGTTGAGCCCAAAACCCGGGCATGTGCCCTGACTGGGAATCCAACCAAGATCTCCTGGATTATAGGTTGATGCTCAACCTTGGAGCCACTTTGGGAGAACTATATGGAATATATTTTTATATCTTTTCATTTTCAACTTAGATCTTTAGATCTAAAGTGAGTCTCCTGTTGTCAATACATGGTTGGATCTCCAACAGCAACAGATAATTTTAAAAATCCATTTTGTCAATCTCTGTTTTTTAATTGGTGAGTTTAATCTAGTTACATTTAAAGTGATCACAGATAAAGACTTCTGTCATTTTATTATTTGTGTTCTGTGTCATATACTTTTGTGACTCAAATATTCCAATACTACTTTTTTATGTTAACTATTTTTGAGTGTATATTTTTTATTCTCTCTTCAGTTCCTTTTAATGTATATTATTTATTATTTTCTTCATGGTTTTCCTGGGGGTTACAACTAACATCCTAAAAGCAAGGCACTAAAAAGTATATTTTAGATAAGTCTATCTTTTTGGAAATATTGTTCTTTTTTGGATTTCATAATACATCACCTTTGCATACATTTATTGTCTTTCTCTTAAGGCAATTGTTTCTTTATTGGAAATTTTATTTATAATAATAATAAAAAAGTATCAATAAGGAATTATGTTAGGAAATAACAAAGATCTGTCTACAATGGATTAAACAAACAAGTGTTTATATTTATATTTTTCTTCTGTACTGAGAAGTCTAGTATAGTTAGAAAATATTTTCTAGCATGATTTAGTGACTTAGGTTTCAGAATCAAAGGCTTTGCTCTTCTTTTGATCTTTCCCTCATGGTCCAAAAAGGTCACTGTATCTCCAGTCATTATGTCCTGATTACATGAAAGGAGGAGGAGAAAAAGGCAAAATAAAAAACATTCTAACTGCCAAATTAGTCATTTTAAAGACCTTTTCTATAAGTTACATCCAACAACTTACACTTACACATAATTTGCCAGCCATATCTCTAAGAGAGATTAGGAAATGTAGTGTATCTTTTAGCTGAGAATATTGCCATGCCAAAGAACACTTATTAAAAGAGAAGGGGATAATGGATACTGGCAAGGCAATGGGCATTTAATTAGAACTAATTAAGTATTACATTTATACATCATGTATTATGTGCCAGGCATTATTCTAAATGCCTTACATGTATTAGCTCACTTAATCATCACAGCAATTCTAGAGGGTAGATGCTGTTATTATCTTCATTGCACAGATTTTTTTTTTAAATGAATTGAAAGACAGGATAGCAATTTTCTTAATGTCTCAGACTTACTTAACTAAAATTAGAACCTGGTTATCCTCCAGATCTCATTTCTCATTTTTTTTGCTTTGCATTAAACAAAAGACAGATCTTAAATCCATGCATAAGGCTTTTGCACTTTTCCTTTCACAATCATTTGTTAACATTTTGATGCCACCTTAAATTCAATATAATTAAAATTAGCTTTTATAGCTGGTTCCTTAACTGGCTTTCTTCATCTGCAGCCTCTATTGTTATTATTGCTGTTCTCCATTTATCATCATGCCTGCAAGCAACAAAAAGCTCATTTTAATGAAAAAATGTGTAGGAAGTTGTGATCCATAGGCTCTTGATTGGCTACCTCTTTTACAGTTGTATCCCTACCATCTATCCTCATATTTAATCACTGTAACAACCTCCCACTGGGTACCCTCACCTCCATTCCCTTATATTGATGTTTAGAGCAGTCTGATATATACAGATGAATTGGGAAACACTGAGAAGATACTGATGCCAGTTTGAAAGTAAAAGATTTTAATTTTCCTAACATGTTTTGAAAATCTGTTACATAAAATGTCTGTTTATTACTCATTCAAAATTCCTTGGATTGAAATTTGATATTCTAAACTAGGCTCAATGTCTTAACAATTTTGCTTTCATGTAGTTCTCTATCTCCAATATATTTACAGTTACCTAGCCATTCCCAGCAAAAGCAAAAAGGTAAAGAAATAATAATATCCTCCCTTTCTCACCAAGTTATATTCTGACCCTTTCAAGTTTTACCACTTCAGCTTATGGAAAAACTACTTTCATAGAAATAAACAGAAAATAAGAAGATAATCATTTGATACTTATCAAAAAGTTACAAACAATAAAATGAAAACTGAATTTTCTTACAATAAGGGGACTTTACTTTTTCTTTGTATCTTCGTTAACCAGTTTCATTAAGTAAGTAATATATGTGTATTGACTGTTTAAATTAAAACAAATTATTTCAATTACTTACTGCTGCATAACAAATATCCTGGCAAAACTGTGGGTTAAAATCAATTATTTACTTGCTCATAATTCTGTAACTTGAGCAGGGCTTGGCAATGAAAGCTCTTCTTGGTTACATGTAATTCTGATAAGAGCAGCTCAGAGAGAACTTAACTCACAAGATTCCAACTGGGGTGGCAAGAGCTTGGGGCTGGGCATCCCTCTCTTTATCTTTCTGTAATCTCTTCCTTCAGTGACTTTCTCTGTCCATGTGGCTTCTCTCTCCCATAGTATATTTGACTTTTTTTATATCATAACTTGTATTCAATATGGTAGAAATGGATGCTGCAAAATTTCTTAAGGTCTATGTCCATACGTTATATAAAAATCATTTCTTTCACATTCTGCTGACCATAGCAAGTCAAAGAGCTAGGCTAAATTCAAGGAGAGGAGAAAGAGACTCACTTCTCTTACACTGGGATAAGAGTAATCACTAATAGCCAACTTTTCAGACAATCTACCACTCAAGTTTTTGCTTTTGTTTTGTCTCAGGAAGATACAACAAAAATGTTTCCAACTAAAGTATGGTGTGAAAACAATTACCATTGTTCTTTTTTCCCCCCACAGCTACATAGCAGTTTGATTGCAAAAGTATGTACCACTCTGTTTCTCAGCCAAATAAGTGAAATTTTAGTGAACACTAAATCAGGTGGAAAGGATTCTTTCATGAGTTATGGTTTGTAGTGGGTTGACTAATGTCTCCTAAAATTATGTGTTCAAATCCCAACCTCAGAACCCATGAATGTGACCTTATTTGGAAAAAAAAAAAAAAGAGGGTCTTTGCAAATGAAATTAAGGAAAGAATGAGGTTATCCTGGGTAAACTAGGTGGCCCCTAAATCTAATGAAAAATGACTTTATAAGAAGAGGAGAAGACTCAGACACACAGAGACAATAAAGCCCCCATGAAGACGGAAGCAGAGGTCGTAGTTATGCTGCCACTAGCCAAGGAATGCCTGGAGCCTCTGGAAGCTGAGGAGGCAAGCAGGCATTCTCCCCAAGAGCCTTGAGAGGGAGTGTGGCCATGCTAACACATTGATTTCAGACTTCTGACCTTCATAACTGTTTGTGGTAATTTGTTATGACATTTGGAGGAAACTAATACATAGTTCTTACCAAACTCCCATTAAAAATATTTTACAATTTACTATTTTTAAAACTTTCATTCCTAGTTCAACTAATTTCAAAGGATTTTTATGTTGCAGAAGAGAATGGAAGGGCTAACAGAAGTTGCATTTTATTTCAAAGTTAATAAGAGTTCTCTTAAGAAAATTTCTTAATTTTGCATATTTCCTTCATTGGTTAGGTACCTACACACATAGAATCCAAATCATCTTACATTTATATTTGCTGGATACATATACTAATCTATCTGTACCTTCCCAACATCTTTTCCCCCATATAGAATCTTTGTGGTCTCAGATAGTTATGGCAAGAAATCAACATAAAATTAAAATATTTAATTATTACAATGGTTTAAATCAATGGTTCTCAAAGATGGCATCCTTACCAGTCTCATCAGCATCACTTGGGAACTTGTTAGAAATGTAAATTCTCACATCCCACTCCTGACCTACTGAGTCAGAAACACAGCAATCTGGGTTTAAACAAGTCCTCCAGGCAACTGTGATACCACTGACATTTGAGAACTCCTGGGGATTCTTCTAGTTGTTAAATATGCCTGTTATTTCAATTATGCTTTCTGGAGCTGGCAAAATAATCACAGGATGAGTTCAGGAACCCACTTTACCCACTGTGAGGTGAATCTGAGCTAAAACTCCATTGGTCACCTGACCACCTTAAGTTCCTCCTCTGCCTGGTGGACCACAGTGGCATTTTGCGTCCCTTAAATTAGTGTTAGATTAGAATCAGTGTCCACTAATTCTCAAAAGACCTGATTATTTCCTTTTCCCAGTGCATAGTCAGCCTTGGGCATGGTGTCATATCACGGACTGAGTATTGGGCACTCAGCTTGGTTGTAGCCAAGTTAACTTGGGTGAATGGAAGTCCATGTCTTTTTCAGGGATTATAGACTTCCAGTCTTTGAGGTATTAATATCTAGTAATTAATTAAATTTCTTATATTTGTGTATGCTAAACACTTCCCCCCCACCAATTTATTTCTTTTTCAGATATCCTTCCCTTTTTGACCTGACTCATCTGGCAAGCGTTTTTACTGGGATGGCTGCTGTCCAACATCTGGTTCTGAAAGGAAACTACAGAAATTCATAAAAACACATTGCTTGATTCCCGTGGGTTTTGGGTGGGGAATAAATTAAACTCTGTATGAACCTCATGAAGATAAAATAAGCAAGGACAGAAGAATGAAACATTAGGTTGGAACTGTAGAAAACCAAAACTGTCAGGTTTGTGCCCTGAGCCTTTCTTCTACGATAGCCATACTGTTGGTTCCAAAAGGACTGGTCTGCTACACTACTTATCTTGCACTGCAAATATAAGTATTCAATATGTCATGCATATCCTGTAAGCATCATTGAAATCATTGTTTCCACTTTGTGTGGGGAAAATACATAATTATTAAAATATCTAATCCTATTCATAGGGCGTAGTCTACAAAATAGACTACTCTCTCTCCATGCTTGCTACTTAATAAATGAGGCATAGGGCAGAATTTAAAAGAAGCTGTACTTAAAAATGTTGCAGCCTGGCCAGGCATGGCTCAGAAGTTTAGCACTGACCTAGGATCCAAGAGATCAAGTTTCAGTTCCCTGTCAGGGCATATGCTCAGGGTTGCAGGCTCAATCCCCAGTCAGAGGCATGCAGGAGGCAGCTGATAATGGCAATTCTCTCATCATTGATGTTTCTATCTTTCTCTCCCTCTCTCTTCTTCTCCCTGAAATCAATAAAGATTTTTTTTTTTAAAAAGTGTTGCATAAAAGTGTGACAAATTACCAAAAAAGTTACAAAATATTCTACCAATGACATGAATTATAGAACTTTGTTAACCTCTCCACACTAGATTTTCAGTCTAGCTGCTCTGCTTCTAAGAAGAGAACGTGTATGTAGAAGTCATATTTGTTGAGAAATGGGAAGCTGAAAATAAACTCATCATTAAGCACTTGGTAAAATACCTATTCCCTTTCAAAAGCTAAAGGTTAATTGATGTCTAGTAATATGTAATTACAGGCTCCAAGCTCATAGCAAAGAGGAAGCACTTCATATTTTTTGTCATTACTTTTTGTGGAAAATTTTATAAACCACATTTGATTGAATCTATAATACTAACAATTTAAAATGCATCATTGTTTTATATACCATTAGAAAAAACTTGCTAATTAAATAATCTTATGTTTTTATTTTACATTTATTGAAAGAACTCTTTAAACATATTTAGACTTAAATTTTTATCATATATAATAACATTTATCATTTTATCACATATAATAAACATTTATCATGTTTACATTAAAAGAAAAATGTTAGCAAAAAGGTTGCTTACCATTCCTAAAACTTCTTCCCATTCAGAGTTCAACTACTCTGAATCAGAGGTGTTGATGTTCATGTTTTCCCCATAATATTGCCTTGAAGGTATCAGGAGATGTGGTGCTACATCATGTATTAAAAGAGTGTCCACTCTCATGTCTGGGCTTTTATTTCAGGCCACTGACGTTTGCTCTTCAAGCTTTGGCACTGACATTGAAAAGCCAACCAGAAGGCCTGGCTGATGAGGCTCAGTGGTTGAACATCAATCTATGATCCTGGAGATCTCTGTTCAATTCTGGGTCAGGACACATGCCCACTTTGCAGGCTCAACCCCTGGTTGGGGGGCATGCAAGAGGCAGCCAATCAATGACTCTCATCATTGATGTTTCTATCTCTCTATTCCTCCCCCTCTGTCTGAAACCAATAAGACATATTTTTTTTAAAAGAAAGAAAACAAAAGCCAACCAGAAGTTGATGGAAGGTTTTGAAATTTTTAAACAAGCCTTAAAATATTTGTTGACTAAAATGTTTAAAGGTGCAGTTTTCCAGTCATGCCATCAGAAATAACAACAAAGTTACTATACTTGTTGATGAGTTTTTACTTTGACTCTTCCAATGCTTGTCCACAGAAGGAGACAAGTAGCATACTTGGTCAGTAATATAGGGTTCCTACCACCAATTTCATACTTGGTAGGTGTCTCACCTTACTTTCTCTCCTGCCATGAACCCTGGAGGAATCCACTTCTGGTCAGAGAGAAGTATCTTTTTTCTTTCATCTTCCTTTGAGAGATTTTAGTCTGTAAATTTTCTTCCCCCCAGGACCAACACTTTTGATCAGTGATATATTATTAAAGCTACAATATGAGTTGCAATGACAAATACTTCCCAGGAGCAGTTTGGCCCTCAGTAACTATCAGTGATGAGATGCAATCAGCTATGTAGCTGGTATGACCGAAGACTGCCAATTTTAGATATTAAATGTTAAAACGTAGGGAAAAGTGTGAATTTTGGGTTTCCTCAAGGGCAGGGATACACCTTTGTATCCCTGACACCTAATGGTGACCTGGGTACTATTCAGAAATCAGCAAATGCTTGTAGAATGAATAAAGGGCTCATCTATGGCCAATGAAATACTGATAATGCATATTAGCAAAGCATGATTCCTCACTTTCACTTTCCTAATGATAGAAAATAACAAGTATTTAAATAGCATTTTTTAAAAATAATAATATTTCTTCTCCATAGCAGTCAAAAATTATAAGTAGAGATTTATATGTGCCACAAATACTATCTTCAAAATTAAGGCTGTGGTATAGCAGAAAATTAATTTTTTCAGGGATGGGCAAAAGTGGGTTTACAATTGTGAGTATGCAAAAACAGTGTTTATTCTTGTATTATTACTTTTTCCTCTATTATATTTTTCTATATGAATAACTGTAAACCTACTTTTGCCCAGCCCTTTATATAAAAATTTAGCTAAACATAATTTTGTCAAAATATTTCATATATCCTGTAAATTTTCAATCAAGATGAAAGGGGGCAAATGTCTGTGGATGCTTCCTCACTATTAATAAGGAAAGAAAATCCATGTATAAAAATGCACTTTAACAAAACTATTTGCCACAATGATGGCTCTCCAAATCTCTTATGTGAACATTCATTTATTCTCTTTACTTTCATTCTTAGTGAACCATCATCTTTATAGTCAAATCAACCTATCTGGGTATGGGGAGAAATTAATTAGGTTAACCATACTCGCTGCCCCATCTTAACCTCAAAGGATTTATCTCATCATTCAACCATCTGTGAATGTAGATTTTAACTTATTCAAATTGCTGTTTTCCAGGAAAACATTCTCAATTAGAGTAATAATTCAGGGTGAAGTAAAAGGTAAAACTACACCAATAATGTGAGCAGGGCAATTTTAATGTAATAAACTGTTAATTAGTTAACTATGAAGAGAAGTAAAGAGAATGTTAAAGGATAAGCAGTTGGTTCTCTGTATCTATGAGTCTATCTGTTTCATTTTGTTTGTTTTTTAAGGCATATAAATGTCTAATCACTATGTTGTACACCTGAAACTAATGTAATATTGTATGTCAACTATAATAAAAAGAATAATCACATGGGAAGAGCACCCACCAGCCCTAGAGCTGTGGGAGAAGACTCAAGAAAGGTACAAACTGGAAAAAGCATCCCACCCCATGGCCAAGTACTGACTAGACTTGCCAGGAAGCCACCCGCTGGGTTGTGCATCACTGGTCTTCATCATACCACTTAAAGGAAGCTGTCCAAGACCAGAAAGCCTTTCTGTCAAGAAAGCCACCCTCCGGCAGCTGCAGCACAGGATCGAAAAGGAAAGTATCACCATGAGAAGCCCTTTCCTCTTACAGTATCTCTCCAGCACTCTCTCTTGTCAAGGTCTAATATTGTACCAGCTGCTAGGAGACATATTTACAAGGCAGATCCCTGGTATCACAAAGCAGGGCAAGAAGGTTGGATTTGGAGCTGAGAGACAATAAAGTGACAACTGGCATAATTAGCTTACCCCTTTGTTCTACACCTGTAACAAAAACTCTAACTTTAGAGCCATTCAACACCCAGTAAATACAGACTGGTGGGGGAAAGAGAAAAGTCACAGATTTATGGATCATAGATTATTGTCACCGCAAATTAATAGTATCTAATTTCACCTGGGTCTTAGCTGCTTGACAATGCTGTCATGTTCATGACCATCTCTTCCTCATTCCCTAAAAATATCCATTTAAAAAGTATTTCTTCGCAAAAAATAAATAAATAAAATAAATAAATAAATAAATAAATAAAAATTATTTCTTCACTTTTCTACTCTTCACCCTTGCCAATATTCTGAAGTAAATGATTTTATTGTTTATTTCAAAGAGAAAGAAACCTTCAGAATGAAACTCACTCATTTTTGTGTGATAACTACAAACATGTGCATCAATAACAAACCTTGCTACTTTCCTTCTTTCATTGAGGGGTAAAGGTATTTTTCCTTTATAATGCATATTCTACCACCTCTACTCTAGACCCCATAGCCTGTCATACCTCTATGGACAGAGTATTATTATTATTATCCTTGTTCATTTTCCCTCTACTGCAGTATTTCTAAAATTAGTCTTTCCAATACTTACCTCATATTCACCTGGGGAATTTGGTTAAAAACGGATTACAGAGCTCTACCTCAAATCTACTAAATCAGCAGCTTTGTAAAGCAGAACTCAAGAATCTCCTTTATATGAGTGTCCTTGATACTTTAATGCATATTAAGTGTTGAGAACCAGTGATATTCATTCTTTTTTTGCATGCTTACTACTTATTCATTAAAAATAACTTGATTCTTTCCTCCTCTGATTTTTATTCCATCTTTCTTTGCCCTTTCACAATGAAGCTCTTTAAAATCATTGCCCATAGTGGGTTGCAAAGTAGACTAAAAATCATTATACTCCCAATGCACTAGAAATGTTTCTGCTAGGTCATCATGACTTCTCTGCGATAAATTCAAAATACTTTTTAAACTATGCAACTCCTCTGTAACTAGGCTTCTGTAATGTTTGACACTGAATTTTCTTTTCCTTTGGCTTTTATTTTTATTTTTTAAGTTTTTCCTACTTAGTTATCATATTCCTTAGTCTCCCATTCAGATTTATCTAACCATCTCATATATATAATCTCCATGTTCTACACCTGACAGTTTCCTTCTCTTCTTACACACTTTTTATTTATTGTTGAAAATATTACTGATGTCCCCCATTTTCTCCAACTTTACTCCCTGCCCAACTCCAGGCCTTCATCACTATTGTCTGTGTCCATGGGCTATGCATATATGCATAAATGTTCTTTTTTTAATCTCTTACTGCCTCCAACCACTCATCCCCCTCTGAGATCTGTCAGTCTGTTCCATGTATCCATGTTTCTGGACCTATTTTGTTTGTCAGTATATTTTGTTCATTAGATTCCACATATAAGTGAGATTGTGTGATATTTTTCTTTCTCTGACTGGCTTATTTCATTCAGTATAATAATCTCCAGGTCCCTCCATGTTACCACAAAGCGTAAGAGAAACTTCTTTTTCATAGCCACATAGTATTCCTTTGTATAAATGTACCAGAGCTTTTTTATCCACTCATATACTAATGGGAACTTGGGCTGTTTTAAGAACTTAGCTATTGTAAATAATGGCGCTATGAGCATAGGGGGACATTTATTCCTTCTGATTGGTGTTTTGGGATTCTTAAGATTTATTCCCAGAAATGGGATTGCTGGGTCAAACAGCACTTCCATTTTTAATTTTGAGGAAACCGCATACTCTTTTCCATGGTGGCTGCACCAGTCTGCATTCCCACCAGCAGTGTACTAGATTCTTTTCTCCATCCTCACCAGCATTTGTTGTTTGTTGATTTATTGATGGCAGCCATTCTGGCAGGTGTAAGGTCATACCTCATTTAAGTTTTAATTTGCATATCTGCTCATTAGAGATGCTGAGCATTTCTTCATATGTCCTCTTTGGAGAAGTGTCTATTCAGGTACTTCGCCCATTTTTTAATTGAATTGTTTCTTTTCCTGGTGTTGAGTTAAATAAGTTCCTTATGTATTTTGGAAATTAAATCCTAATCAGATGTATCATTGGTGAATATGTTCTCCCACACAATGGGTTCACTTTTCTTTTTGCTGGTGGTTTCTTCTGCTGTACAGAAGCTTTTTAGTTTGATGTAGTCCCATTTGTTTATTTTTCCCTTTGTTTCTCTTGCCCTAGGAGATGTATCATTGAAAATACTGCTACCTAAGGTGTCTGAGATTTTACTGCCTATGTTTTCTTGTAGGATTTTTATGGTTTCATGACTTACATTTAAGACTTTTATCCATTTTGAATTTAATCTTGTGTATGGTTTAAGTTAGTGGCCTAGTTTCATTTATTTGCATGTATCTGTTCAATTTTCCCCACACCATTTTCTGAAAAGACTCTCTTTACTCCATTGTATACTCTTGCCTCCTTTGTCAAATATTATTTGACCATAAAGGCATGGGTTTATTTCTGGGCTCTCTGTTCTGTTCCATTGATCTATATGCCTGTTCCTGTCGCAGTATCAGTCTGTTTTGATTACGATGGCTTTGTAGTTTAGTTTGATATCCAGTATTATGATCCCTCCAACTTTGTCCTTTCTCAAGATTGCTGAGGCTACTTGGGGTCTTGTTAGTTTCATATAACTTTTTGCAGTATTTGTTCTAGATCTGTGAAATATGCTATTGGTATTTTAATGGGGATTGCATTGAATGTATAGATTTCTTGGGTTGCATGGATATTTTAATGATGTCAATTCTTCCTATCCATAAACACAATATATGCTTCCACCTGTTTTTATTTCTTCTACTTCTTTTTTCAATGTCCTTTAGTTTTCTGAGTACAGGCTAAGTTTATTCTTAGGTACCTTATTTTTTTGTTTCAATAGTAAATGGGATTTTGTTACTGAAAGTTCACTATTGGTGTATAAAAATGCCATTGATTTCTGGATGGCAATTTGTATCCTTTTATCTTGCCAAATTTATTTATTAAATCTAGTGGGGGTTTTTTTGTATGTGGAGTCTTTAGGGTTTTCAATGTAAAAGATTGTGTAATCTGTTAATAATTACAATTTTACTTCCTCCTTTCCAATTTGAACGTCTTTTATTATTTCTTCTTGTCTAATTGCTGTGGCAGGGACTTCCAGTTCTCTGTTGAATAAGAGTGGTGAAAGCAGAAATCTCTGTCTTGTTCCTGATCTTAAGGGAAATGCTTTTAGTTTTTGCTCAATGAGTATGATACTGCTGTAGGTTTGTCATATATGGCCTTTATTATGTTGAGGTATGAGTCTTCCATTCCCACTTTGCTGAGATACTTTATAATAAATGGGTGCTGGGTTTTGTTGAATGCTTTTTCTTCATCTATTGATATAGTCGTGTGATTTTTATCCTTTTTTTTTATGTGATGTGTCACATTTATTGATTTGCAAATATTGTACCAAGCTTGCATCCCTGGAATAAATCCCACTTGATCACAGTGTATGATCTTTTCAATGTATTGTTGGTTCAGATTTGATAATATTTTGTTGAGGATTTTAGTATCTATGTTCATCAGGGATATGGGCCTAAAATTTTCTTTTTATAGTGTCTTTATCTGGTTTTAGAATTAGGATAGGTTATAGTTCTTTTTGAATATTTGGTTAAACCTGCCCGTAAAGCCTTTGTTCCAGGATTTTTGTTTGCTGTGAGTTTATGTATTTATAGTTCAGTTTCACTAGTTTTTACTGGTTTGTTCAGGTTCTCTGAGTCTTCCTGATTGAGTTTTGAAAGATTGTGTTGTTTCACAGAATTTGTACATTTTGACCAGGTTGTCCAATTTATTGGCATATAGTTGTTCATAGTATTTTCATATAATCCTTTGGATTTCTGTGATGTCAGTTGTTACTTCACCTCTTTCATTTTTGATTTTACTTATTTGGGTCCTCACTCTTTGTTTCTTGATAAGTCTGGCTAAAGGTTCATCAATCTTGTTTTTCTTTCCAAAGAACAAGTTCTTGGTTTCAGTGATATTTTGTTGTTGTTTTTTAGTGTCTATGTAATTTATTTTTACTCTGGTCTTTTTTTTTTTTTTTTTGTCTGTGAAGCTCTATTTCACCTTCAATTTTGAATGATCGCCTTGCTGGATAGACTAGTCTTGGTTTTAGATCCCAGCTTTTCATTACTTTGAATACTTCATGCCATTGCCTTCGGCTTGTAATGTTACTGTCAAGAAATCAGCTTATGGAGGCTCCTTTGTAGGTAACTGACTCTCTTTCTCTTGATGCCTTTAAGATTCTTACTTTGTCCTTAATGTTTACCATTTTAATTATGATGTGTCTTGGTGTGCGTCTCTTTGTGTTTCTCTTGATTGGGACTCTCTGTGCTTCCTGAACCTGTGTGACTTTTTTCTTCACCAAGTTAGGAAAGTTTTCTGTCATTATTCAAACAAGTTCTTGATCCTCTGATCACTTTCTTCACCTTCTGGTACCCCTACGATGTGACTGTTGTTATATTTCATATTGTCCCAAATTTTCCTTAAACTATATAATTATTTTTCCTTTTTGCTGCTTGATTGAGTGATATTTTTTTACCTTGTCTTCTAATGTTCTGAATCAATCCCCACTTTCTCTAACCATTGTTTATTCTTTCCAGTCTATTCTTTATTTCAGCTATGTCATTCTTCATTTCTGATTAGTTATTTTGCATGGTTTCTATGCTCTTTTCATGATGTTGGGCATTGTTAAAACCATTACTTTAAACACTGTTTCTGATAAATTGCTTGCCTCCATTTCATTGATTCCTCCTGTTCTTTTATTTGGAGGCTGTTTCTTTGTTTCGTTATTTTTGCTATTTCTTTGTGTTTGTTTCTATGTATTGGATAGGACTTCTATGATTCCTACTCCTGTTGGGGTGGTCTTCTGTAGTGGATGTCTTGTGATACCCAGTGATGTAGTCTTCTTAATATTCTGAGCTGGGTGTTCTAGAAATGTTCTTTGTGTGGGTAGTGTGGGCCCTCCATTGTATTTAGGTCTTGACTGACCACTGTTCACCTCTTCATAGAGGGGCTCAACCCTTGGGCTGGCTGGCTGCGTGGCTCAACACCAATCATATTCTTCCAACTGTTATACAGGTGCTGACAAAACAAGACAAAATAAGACCAAAACAAAAACTACACAAGAAAAAATAAAAAACCAACAACAAAAATATAAACAACAACCACCAAAAGAAGAATTAAAAAAACTAATAGTCAAGAAACTAAAAGTATTAAAGATGCAAAAAAGAAATGAGAAAAAAGAATATGAAAGAGAAAAAGAAGAGAAAAGAAAAAGAATGAGAATTTTTAAAAAGAAATGAAATAATAATTTTTAAAATAATAATAATGAATAAAAGAATATATCAAATAGAAAAAGGAAAATGGAAAGGAAAAAACAAAATAAAAATTTCAAAAGAGAGCAATAAAATAAAAGGAAATAGAGAAGAGATGTGAAAGAAAAAAGAGAAAGAAAAAAACTTAAAAAAAACACACACAAAAGAAAATATGAGGAAAAAGATCAAAAAGACAAATTAATAAAACTAAGTGGAGTTCACCTCTGCAGATTTTGATGCTTGTTGTGATTACCCTTTGGATCTGCTATTTGTGGAGCTCCTTGGATTTTGTTCTGATGCTGTCTGAACCTTGCCTCTTGGTCTGCTGGTCCAGGCCTCCCAGGAGGTTTTCTAGTGCAAGCCAGTGTCAGTTACTGTCCCTGCTTGGCCCTAGGCAACCTGACTAAAGCATGGTAGGGTTGGAGCCCTAAGTAGTTCAGAGAGCGGTACCTCCACAGCCCAGAGGCTGTCTGCCTCCAGTCTTGCACCTTGAATGTCCCTGCTTACAGCTGCTCTCCCTTCCACCATGGAACTGGATTCTGGGAAGGTACCTGGGACCTAACCCAGGTGGTTTAAACAGATTTGCCTTGAGGGTGGCGCCCTAATTTGTGGGAGTGGGGGCAAGCACTTCTTATCCTTCCCAGGGCTGAGCTGGCTGAATTCACTGGGGAGCTAGGTCTGGATCCTCTTAATGTCCAAAAGCTACCCCAGAGACAAGGTCGCAATGTTTCAGCTCTGCTGGGCTCTCTGGCACACACACCACCACTTCACCCCTGCCTCCACACAAAGTAGGAGGGGATAAAAAATTAAAATAAATTCAGCCCCACTTGGCACTCCAAGCTTTCTCTGCGTCTGCTCGCCCTGAGCAGAGCATCCATTCAGGTTCTGATTGAGTGAAATGTCCTAATCCTATACACCATCAGACCTAGCTCTACAGATGCAAATTTCCAGCTCAGAGACTTCTCCTTTGCCTCTGGCCACAGGAGAACTGGGAAGACCAATTGTTCTGCAGGTAGGGGGAGGGTGCCACCCATGCACTGGAGTTGGGCAAGATTCATCCTTTTTCCCAAGTTTCACTGTCCAGCCCCCTTCCGGCTCTCTGCCCAAAGTTTTTCCAGAGAATGAAGGGCTCCTTATATTCACTGCTGGGTGTACTGATCACACCCCTCACAGACACAGATTGCTGTGAACTTCTAAGCTGATGCTGTAACAAAGTAATTGCTTTTTGCCTGGGCTGGTGTGGTCTGAGTCTCCCAGGGAAACGAAATCTCCACTGATTTCCACTACCTGATGCTATGTGGGCTCACTTCCCCTTCGCTGTTGCTCTGGACTGAGGATCCCTGCCTGGGGCTGAGACCCCATGCTCCCAGGGGGCAAGGGCTCCCTGCCCCACTTTCCCTCCGCCCCTCCCCAATGGTGCAGGTGTGCAAGCTGGCTCACCCTCTCTGCCTCTTCTTCTGTATTTTTCCCCATCGCTACCTACAATACTTCAGATCAGCTACACTTCAGCTGGGTTTTTAAGCCAAAAGTTCTGCAGTTTAGCCATAAGTGTTGCCCAGTGTTGGGAGCATGCAGAGGACCCTCCAAGTACTCTGCAACCATTTTGGGATTTTCCTACACACTTTCTAAGCAATCTCTTGAACCTCTATGTCTGTACATGCCATTTCTATAAAAATGTAAGCCGAGACTTTTCTCTTAAACTTCATGCTTACATTAAATCAGCTATATACGGAACAGCTTTATCTAGATGTTCCACAAGCATTTTAAACCCAATGAGTTTTGTTTTAAGCCTGGTTCTCCTTATCAAGACCTAATTTCTCTTCCTCCACCTTTGTGAATAATACTATAATTCTTCCAGATGTTAAAGTAATCATTAAATCATTCCCTCAGCACACATGCAAGAGTCATGCCAAACTATAAGTATTTCTTTCACCTATTTCTGTTTTTTCATCACCACAATTTGAATTTAGGTTACATCATATACGTTATACAAAAGTCTACTAAATTTTCTTGCTCTTCAAGCTTGCTCTTCCCTCCACATTGTCAACAAAGAATTTTTTTAAAATATCAAATGTTATTATGTCACATTTCTATTTTTAAAATCACCTGTTTTCATATATAAGCAACAAATAAAAAACATTTTATAACATATAATTTGAAATAATTAAAGATATCAAATACCTAAAAATATTCTGAAAGATGCACAATTTCTCTACAGAGAACAAAATTATTTAGAAAAAATAGGTAAAACCTAAATAAATTGAAGCTATACCATATTTATGAACTGGGACGTTCAATACATTACTAACTTGTCATTTCTCCCCAAATCAATCCACATAGTCATATAATTCCACTCAATACCCCAAAGTTATTTTGTAAAATTTTATAGGCTCTTTCTAAAATTTATGAAAATGCAACTGTTCAGGAATAATAAAAGCAACCTTGAAGAACATGTTGAGATGAATTGTTCTACTTTTATTTGAGACTTATAAAACTCTAAAAACAAAAGAGTAGAGAGTTAGTCAAAGATTGTATACAAAGATTGCTCAGTTGTGGAACCATTTTTATTCTTTCTCATTCTTGATATTGATAATCTCTGCCTTTGTCTTCTTTTTTTCTTGACTACTCTTACCAAATTTTATCAACTTTTAGTTTTTTCAAAGAACAAACTTTCATTTTTTTCTATTGTACATTTATTTTCTAAATAATTAAAAGAGATTTCAAATTGTTGTTCATTGTCTACATCTTGGAGACAGATACTTAAATAGCCTGTTCTCAGCCTTTCTTCTTTTCTAATATGTACATTTAGAGCTATACATTTTCTTGTAAACTTAGCTTTATCTATGTCCCACAAATTTTGATATGTTTACTGATTTTTTTAAAGGTTGGTTTGATATTGAGAGAGGTGTATTTAAGGTCACCATTATAACTATAAATTTATCTTTTTGCCTTTAAATTAAGTCAATTTTTGTTTTTAAAGGTATTAGTTATTAGATACACATAAATTTTGAATTGTTTTCTTTCTGGTAGATTTACTTGTTTAGAAAAATCAAATGTCTCTTTGACTATAGCAATTTCTTGCCCTAAAGTTCACTTTATCTGAAATAAGGAGAATTACACATTGTCTGTCTTTTCCCAACCTGTTGCAATATTTTTATGCCTTTATATTTAAAATTCATATCCTGTAGGGCACATAGAGTTTTGTGTTGGTTTCTTATTCATCTGAAAAAAATCTTTGTCTTTTAATTAGAATATTTAGTACATTCATAATACAATTATTTCTTTATATATACCACTCTAATATATGTTTTCTATTTGTAAAACTTATTTATGTTTCACTGAGCAAGTATTTTGTTTTTCTAACTTTCCCTCTACTAACTTATGATATATATATGTAATATATATTATATACATCTAAATGTATTTACATACAGACATATTTATAATTATACATAGATAGTGAGAAATATATAGTTTTACTATATAGCTATATCTGTATATCTCTATCTATTTAGATTAACACATATATATGTATAGTAATCCTTAAGGTTTATGTAATTATCTTAAATATTATAATATGCATCACTTGCACCCTTGACTTATTATCATCTCATATAATAGTAGTCTCTACTGAACAATCAATGAGAAAAGTAAAAATTTTTTTAACTTTTTACAACCCACTCTGGGTTTTTGTTGTTATTATCATGCATTTTAATTATACATATATGTAAACACCACAAACATTATGTTATTTTTTATTGTAAATATTATTTTATATTTACACATGTATTCACCAATACTAGTGATTTTTTTTCTTCTTGCTGAGATCATATTTCTTTTTCCTGAAGAATCCCCTGGGATATTTACTGTAATATTGCTGATGGTGAATTCTCTCTGTTTTTGTTCATCTGGAAACTCTTTATTTCATTTTCAGTTATAAAATATATTTTCACTGGTAGTGAATTTCAAACTTAGTTATTTTCTTTCATCATTAAATATGTCATTACATTTTCTTCTGGCTTCCATCATTTCTGTTACAAAATCAGCTGTCAGTTTTATTGTTACTGGTTTGAAGGTAATGTCTTTTTTTACTTATGTGTTTTTAATTTTTTTTTTTGTCTTTCATTTTCAGCAGTTTGACTTCGATGTGCCAAAGTGTGGTTTTCATTGTATTTACCCTGCTTGAACTTTATATACTTCTTGAATCTGTTGCATATTATCTTTGTTCAGATTTATAAAATTCTTGAAAGATTATCTTTTCATATATTGTTTTATTCCCATCTTCTGTCTCCTTCCCTTATGAAACTCCAGTTTCTTATATGGTAGATCTTTATCAAAACATCTTTTCAAAGATGTGCCACCAGAAAAAATGCAACCTAAAAGAACTGCGAAGCAAGAAACTGGTAAAGGAACTGATAGACATCAGTTTAAATATAAAAAGAATTTATTACATAAAATATTACTATAATTATTATTTGAAACTATGCAGAGTATAAATATAAATCAGAACTAAAATAAGTAAATGTTAGATCTGAGGGAATGTGGTACTTATGTATTTTAAGAATTTGTACTTTTCAGATGAGGGATAAAGATATTGCTTAACATTGAACTTTTCAAAGTTACATATGTGTGTTTAAAGTTTAAGACTAAAGAAGAGAAATAGAATATAAAACTTTCAAAATATTATTTGAGTAATAGGATTTTAAAATAAAATTGAATCTACTAAAAGTTTGAAAGGAGGGGGAAATGGAGCAAGGGGAAGAACAAGATAAACAAAAATTTCAAAATATGATGGCCAAAATAAGTAATGAATACATCAGTTTAACTGAATTTCACAGTTAAATAAAAATTAAGGTTGACTTTAATAAAATGCAGCAATATTCTGTTTAAGAGATACACCTAAAACATGAACAATATTATTTTAAAAAGATAGTAAAATATATACTATGCATTCAGTAATTAAAAAAAAAAGTTCTATTACAGCGGTTAGCAACATTTTTCTATAAAGGGACAGATAATAAATATTTGGGACTGCATGTCACAACAACTACTGAACTCTGCCATTGTAGTAAGAAAGCAGCCATAGACAATATGTGAACAAATAAGCATTTACATATTCTCATAAAAGCTTATTAACAAAACAGGTGGCAGGTCATATTTGGCCCTCAGGCCATAATTTGCTTTGGTCTATTGAAAGGTTATAATCATGGGAGTAACAGATATGCAAAAGAATATTTAAAAATTTTAAGAAATAAACTAAGGTCTAATTTTATAAGAAAAATCAATCTCAGAAGCTAATATAGTTATTCAGTAAAAATAGAGGAGAAGAAATTGAACAAAGATGATAAATAACCTGATTTTTTTACTCCCTCACCCATCATTAACCCATCAGAAATTTCCCCAAAGAAATTAACCCAAAAGAAATTTCCTTTTCCCTCACTCCCACCTATACCAGTTTTAGACAAGGTAAACATTAAGACATAGGCTTGGGAGAGTGATTGCAAGTAGCAGATGATCCAGCAGATCTATTTTTTTGAGAATAGAGTCCCCAGAAATTGTAGGATGGAATGTTCTTCTGCAGCCATTTTTGCTATGAGAATGAAATAGAGTACAGACCACAGCTTGTGATGAGAAGTTCCTAGAACTCTCCCCACTAGTACTTATGGATGATTATTAGGAAACGTGGAGAACACTAACCACCATTTGTACTTAGCATTATAGTCATAAACTATAAAACAGTATATAAGCCAGGCAGCGAAAGACAAATATCACATGATCTCGCTTATACGTGGAATCTAAAGAACTTAATAAACTCATGAACAGAATAGATTCAATGACATGGAAGCATAGATGAGACTGATGAATGTCAGAGGGATGGAGGAGGGCAGGTGGGTGGAGGGGGAGAGAGTAACCAAAGAATTTATTTGCATATATACACAACCCAAGGACATGGACAATGGTGGGGAGAAGGACTGGGGAGGGGGAAGGAACGGGGTGGAACGGGTCATTGGGGAGAAAAAGGGACATCCATAATATTTTAAACAATAATAAAATTTAAAAAATAAAATAAATAAAAATAAAACAGTATGTATAACTTATTGTTTAATTATAATTCTTACCACTAGGTGGAACTCATCCAAAGTAGTATTTACCCGAGAAGGGGCCACATTGACAAGCCTGTCTCCAGCTCAAAAATGTGTTTTGATTGGCCCATCATGTTTTCAAAATTTGTATTATTGTTCAATGTTTAAGATTAGAGAATTCTACATTATAAAAGTAACTGCATTTCTTGCTTCTCTTGAAAAATAGTTCTAAAAACACTGGGCCTTTACTCCACCTGCCAGCAGCCAGCTGACTACACCAGGTCAATGCTGTAGAGAGAGCATCTACTCTGACATCAGGCACTGCTTATTTTTCTCATCTTGTCTGCTTTAATCACTTATAGTCTCATCTGGCCCTTTAGGTATTTAATTTTGTGATCCTTGCATTACAATTACATCAGAAGTTCTCAAACAGTGGCTGTTTGTTTTTTAAAAATGAAGAAAAACATAATTTAATACTGAAATGTATTTCAGAAACATAGATGTAAAATTTAAAGAACAGGAATCAAGATCTGGTTACTATATTGCTTGAATTAATGAGAGTAAAGGAAGCTTAGAACAGGGTAAGTGACAAGACAGTATAAAAAGATAAAAAACAAGAGTAACAGGCAAATGTCAGTTAACTGGGTCCAGTGGTATTCTGAGCCCTTTATGTACATTCATGCATTAAATTCTCAAAATTATTCTCTTAAGCATATTGTTTTCATCCCATTATACAATAAGAAAAATGAGGCCCAAAGTTGAATAACTTCCAAAATCATAGAAAATAGTAAGTGGTAGTACTGGGTTTAAGACCAGGTAGGTCTGAGGCAAAGGTCACGCTCTTAGTATTTACTCTTAAGTCCTTGCTGCAGAGATATTATATGGCGATCAGTTTGAGATATATTTTGGTTTGCTTTGCCATTAATACTGAATCTTTCTGAGCCCTCACATTAATTTCTGAAGGAAGACAGTAGATGAGTTCTCTTCCACAATGGTTCCCCTTCTGATAGTGGCACAGTTCATTTGGATTGCAATCATTCTCTCCCTTCTCTCCCTGAGATTTTCCTTCCAGTGAAAATTCCAGAACTCCCAGGGAGACATTCAGCATCTGGAAAGAGAACAGGAAAATCTACTGTGAGTGGCAGGGGCCATTCTTTTTTATATTTTTATTTATTTTTATTTTTTATTTTTTTTATTATTGTTGAAAGTATTATAGATGCCTCCCCTTCCTTCCCCCACCTTCATTCTTTTTTTACAATTTCTCTCACAAGGTTGCTCTATTGATACTCAGGGAACAAAGCCACCCAGGTAGGTCCCTGAGGCACAAAGTTGTTGCTGATGCCCAGGCAAGGCCTGGGGCTGGGGACCACTGCAGAGGAGAGCCTTGGTGACTTACAAGTACCATCATTTGTGTGGCAGTAATTTCTCCACAGAGAGAAGAAATCTTTCCTTAGTGTCACTTTCAACTATGAAATTCTATGCCGTGTAAACCTTAGACCCCCCCCCCCGCTGGCCCCCACCCATGGCTTCAGTCTTATAATTAAGAGAATATTTGTTTAATTGGGTGGTTTGTCTTTCTTTTGTTGGGTTGTATGAGCACTTTATATATTTTGGAAAGGAACCCTTTATCAGATGTATCATTGAAAAACATATCCTCCCATACGTTGGATTCCCTTTTCATTTTGATGCTGATTACTTCTGCTGTGCAGAAGCTTTTTATTTGATGTAGTCTCATTTCTTTATTTTTTCCTTTGTTTCTCTTGCCCTAGGTGTTGTATCAGTGAAAATTTTGCTACATGAGATGTCTGATATTTTGCTGCCTACATTTTCTCCCAGGATTTTTATGTTTTCACAACATTTAAGTCTTTTATCTATTTTGAGTTTATTCTTGTGTATGGTATAAGTTGGTGATCTAGTTTCATTTTTTTACATGTACCTCTCTAATTTTCCCAACACCATTTATTGAAGAAACTGTCTTTACTCCATTGTATGCTCTTAACTTTGTCAAATATTAATTGAGCATAATGGCTTGGGTAGATTCTGGGTTCTCTTTTCTGTTCCATTAATCTATATGCCTGTTCTTGTGCCGGCCCCAGGCTGTTTTGATTACAGTGGCTTTGTAGTATAGCTTGATATCTGGTATTGTGATCCTTCCAACTTTGCTCTTTCTCATGATTACTGTGGCTATTCCAGGTCATTTTTGGTTCCATATAAATTTTTGTAGTATTTGTTCTAGATATGTGAAATATACCATTGGTATTTTGATAGGGATTGCATTGAATTTATAGATTGCTTAGGATAGTATGGACATTTTAATGATATTAATTAAAATGAGCAGAGGACCTGAATAGACACTTCTTCAAAGAGGACATACAAATGGTCAAGAGACATATGAAAAAATTTTCAATGTCACTAATTATCAGAGAGATGCAAATTAAAATGACAATGAGGTACCACTTCACACCTGCCAGAATAGCTACCATTAATAAATCAGCAAACAAGTGCTGGCTAGGATGTGGAGAAAAAAGAGCCCTAGTACACTGATACTGGGAATGCAGACTGATACAACCACTATGGAAAACAGTGCGGAGTTCCCTCAAAAAATTAAAAATGGAACTGCCATTTGACCAGTGATCCCACTTCTAGGAACATATCCTAAGAAGCTAGAAACACCAATCAGAAAGAATATATGCACCCCTATATTACAATAGCTAAGATCTGGAAACAGCCCAAGTGTCCATCAGTAGATGAATGGATTAAAAAACAGTGGTATATTTACACAATGGAATACTACGCAGCTGCAAAAAAAGGATCTCTTATCCTTTGTGACAGCATGGAGAGACCTGGAGAGCATTATGCTAAGGAAAATAAGCCAGTCAGAGAAAGACAAGTATCACATGATCTCACTTATATGTGGAATCTAATGAACAAAGTAAAGTGACGAACAAAAAAGATCCAGAGACATTGAAGCATGCAACAGACTAATGTATTTCAGAGCGGCAGGGAGAGATTAACCAATGAATTTATATGCATATATGCATAGCCCGTGGACAGACAATAGTGTGGTGAAGGCCTGGGGAGTGGGTGGGAGAGGGATGGAGGGGGTCAATGGGGGGAAAAGAGAGATATTTGTAATACTTTCAACAATAAAGATAATTTTTTAAAAAAAGAGAGTATTTGAATTTGCATACAAAGCCATTTTTACAAGATCCACACTTAATCCACAGGGTGGCTACATTTGAAGGGGTTTTTAGTCTCTGACATGAAATTGCTCAGAATTACCTCTCCTGCCTCCTACCTTCTTTAATCAACCCCTAAAGGGAAAGAACTCCCTCTCCAACTTTCTGTCCCAGTGACGATCCTCTTTTTTATTCAAGGAAGAGTTATATTCTTTTATGGCAGCACCTGAGCTTGTTGTAAAAGCAGCTATAACCAAAATGCCTGTAAATATTTCTACTTCTCAGAGAATTACTCTGTATGAATTACATTGCCTTGTATGGATTATATTTTGCTTTCAGATAATTGGATGTGGATCTACTATGGGAAGCACCTTCAGTATCTTAGTGTCAGGAAGATCATCCCCAAACCCCTCCTTGTTAAAAAAATAATTGGTATTATCATTATACTAAGGATGCATGCAATTGAAAAATGAATTATATTTATAAAGCTTCCATTTCAATAAAAGGTGTTTCTCTTATGATTCCACCATATGCCTATTTTCTTTCTCATGGAAATACTTTTTGTATCTTTAAGTAGAGATTTGAAATAAAGGGTAAACATGAAGAAAACCCTAAAGATGGATTTGAGGATCATGAAATGATCAGACCAGAAATGACCTTGATAAATTGTCTCTTTTGTTCTAGACATATAGTAATATAGTCAACTCTCAATTAATCAGAACAGAGAGATGTTCACAAATAGCCCAAAGTCATAGCTGAAGTAAACTGCATCATCTTCCATTGCATTCCAACTCCATTCCACTAACCTGTAAGCAGCCAGTCTCCAAAGCCTGGCTCTAATTTTCATAAAACCACCAACATCCTCTGGTCCTCTGGGGTAAGGGGAAGGGTGTTCTAGTACACATCTATAGCAACAAGTGATAAAGAGCCATTGCCTAATTTCTGAGTCCTGCTGCATTATTTACATAGCTAATTAGAAATTCAGTCGACTTTATCCCATAGTAATTGAGAAGTGCCTGTATCCTAGTCTTTCCGATCTTCCAGGAAGTAGAATTTCATATCTTTTCTTGTCAATCAGTCCTACAGGTAATTAATTAGCCAAGGAAACCATACTTTTTGCTTAGCACAATATCGTTTAACTTCCCTATGAATTAAGAAAAATTATTTCTTCAGAAGTTATTTATCTTTAAAATGGAAGGTATTAGGTAATTTTTTTTTTTTACATCAGTGATAGAATCCCTCCCAAAGCAAAAAGGAAAAGTTTAGAATTAAGAAAGGTCTATAGATCATGAAATTTAAGCTTCTGACTTTTTCATTTACAGGTGAGGAAGCTCATTGTACTCAATATTTACCTTCTCGTCTGTTAGATAAGGGCCTCAAATGATTTGACCTCTATTGCAGGGGTGGGGTGGGAAAAAATGCTAAAATTCTTATCTAAGGCATTTTCTATTCATGTTGTGTTAGAACTAATCAGTCATTGTCTCCTGAAACCACTATTTTTCCTCAGAAATCAATGATATTCAACTGTACAATTCCAGACTATAGCTTTTACAACACTTGGCTGGAGCAAAGAAAGAAAGTTGCTGGAACTGTGGCTATTCTCTTGTGGTTTGCAGGCAATCCAAACATCACATGTGTGTTGTTATATTTCAATTCTCAAGGACTGTGATGGGATCCCATGTTACGGTATGCTTAAAATAAAAACAGAGAGACCTCCTTTCTGAGGCTGTGGGATGACATGCAGTTTTGTGCCACTTCATCAGAACTTGGTCTTTTGACCAGAGTGTTTATTAAAAAGTGCAGTAAAATAGAACAGACCACAAAAGAAACATTAGAGCTCTCCTTCCCTTTCTGAATTAGTCTGAGAAGAGGATTTCCTTTAGAAATAACATGTCTGCCTCAGTGCTCATGATGCCCAATAAATAGATCTGTCCTAGTGAATGAATTTCCCTTGGGGTTCTACAAAAAAAAAAAAAAAAAATGCCTGAGTTGGGAACTGAAAAAATACCCATTTTACAACCTCTTTCACTGAATGTCCTCCTTTCTTTGGAATGGAAATTATATGATTAAGTTATCTTTGTAATTGAGTGGGCAACTATGTATTCAGATTTAGTCCCGAAGAGTTAGAGGTGCAGGGCAGGGTGTGTAAATGAAAATGTCCTTTGACAACAGGAAAAATAAATTCAGCAAGGCTAAAATTTTGGATTAGGAGAACTGAAATAAAAAGTTTACTGTATGTGGAGTTAATTAACATGTGCAAAGAAAGGTTCTAAAAGTGTGCCACCAGTTTTCCAGATCAGTTCCAGATCACCTTATTGGTTAGAGTTCAACAAAACCCACTTTGCATCTCTGTCCTCTTCTGTGATCCTGAGATGGTAAAAGTGCCCATAAGGATTTTAATTTGCTTTTTTAAAAATATGCTTTTTTATTTTTAGCCTTTATTTTCCCTAGTGCTTAAAAAAAGAATTTTTTAAGTTGGCTGGAACTTCTATTACATTGTTGCTTGGGGTCATGTTGGATCTGGAAAGTTAAGGACTAAATTGAAGCAAGCTGTGCGCTTATGTTTCCAAATTATTAAACATTTACATTTGACAGGTCAAACTTTTTTTCTAAATGTATACACCCTTGATTGAGCAACAGAGTTTGGTGTCAGTAATCTGGAGGCTACCTCATTCTATCAGAAGGTATGTTTTAGGCCCAGTTTAGCTAAACTTTGCTGATGGGACAGAAAATTTAAGTACAAGTATGGACTTTTTTAAAAAAAACAACAACCTTATACTCGTAGAGTACATAAACACTCTAAACCAGCAAAGCAAAGAAAATGATGTGTTTATGATGCTAATTGCTGAACTTCACCCATCCAGTCCAAGATATATTAAAAAGTTGCTTAGACTGGCAATGGATCTTGTTTCAGTTGTCAAGCCTTCGCCTTGTTTTTCCTCTAAGGTCAGAGTATACCAATCCTGAAGGAAGAGAGCAGAGAACCCAAATAATGTTACAAAGTGATCCAAGAATAAGAGAATGCTAACTTCTATTCAGTCAGGATCCTAATATGATTTTTGGGTTAAAAAATGTATTCATGAAGCTTTCAAAGATAACAGACATGTAACCATAACAGAAATGAAGTACAGGGTAGTCTAGTTTCTGTGTGAGTTGTAGGTGATAATATTTAAGGGTAAAATGGAACACCAAAGTACACTCTAATAATCTGCCTTGGAAAAAAAATTATTTATCTACTTTCTTATTGCCATTTGCCAAAATTTTTTGTGTGAATATTCCACAATTTGCATACTTTGCAGATTGGGAAATATAGTGGTTATCCACAATAGTTAATGAGAATAGCCGAAGATTTCCATTTTTCCATAGTGCTTCAAAACCTCTAGACTAAGTCATTCTCTCTTTGACGTATCTTTAAACATTACACCTAGTATCAGATTATTCCATCACATAGCATTTTGTTAAACTACATTGAAACAAGTATATAATATACTTCCTGTGGTACAATATTCCCACCTTGCAAATATTCCCACCAGTGATTGCTCATAATCACACTATGTCTGAATGGTGATTGAGGGAATGTCTAATAGATTAGCTTTCCCATTCTTCTGCATAGTCAGCTCTTCCCAGGCTCCCATTAATAGTTGCCTTTAACCAGAGTTCCCTTAAATGGTAAGATAAAAAGAGTGAGAATCAGAAATTGTGAATCAATAACCACTCTGCTGCCTTATCCTCTAGTATTGATCTGAGGAATTGATGAAGAAATACTTAAAAGTGATTGAAATAATCCTTTGAGTCTTCATCTTCTTCCTTAAGCCCAAAGACCATTCTGCTTCAATTTTGGCCTCAAGAATGGGTTTAGTCCTCAAAAATCATAGATTCCAATATACCATATGTTCACCATAACCTCCTGACCTTCTCAGAGGATCTCCTTGTCTTCACCCCAGAGATCTCCCTCCTTTAGTTCCTCATTTACCCTCACCCAAATGTGTGTTTTCATCAGTAGCTTTGCTACCTACCCTGAACCTTATGATTAATTTCTCCACCTTTTCACCAGCACTTTAATTTACTTATACCCTGTCCTCTTGCCACACCCTCTCTGTTTATTTCCTGATCTTTGGACAAATGACAAGGAACAATTCACCTTTTCTCTTAGTCTATCCAGGGGACTGAGTCCTGCTGGAGAATGTCTCACAACCTTGAAAATTGAACGAAACCTAACTTCGAGTCTCTGGTTTCATGGAACCGTCAGTGGCTCCTACCTGCACTTGTATTAGCTAACATAGGTTTTCCATTCCATTCTATGCAATGTCTCTTCTACAACTAAACACTCACTTCTCTTTTATTAAATTCACAATTCAACTTCCAATTTTCTTGTTCTCATACATTTTTTTTCAATGTTGCCTTCTACTTACTTATGTTTAAGTCTTTCAGCCATTTGTTTGTTTGTTTTCGTTCTCTGCTTTCCACCCTATCTACAAGTTTATTTACCACCAATCCACTTTTACCTTCTTTCTTCTGGTCTAAATTCTTCCCACTGATAGCCAACCACCCAGCCCTTGACCCCATTCTCCTTCAGTCATTCATTGTCTCTCTTATATATTCAACCTTTTCTGCCCTACCTGCTCCTTACAGCCCACTCCCAAAGTGCCATGATTAGCTAATAATGATCCACAGACACTGAGTTCAAGATGAGGTGTGCCATCTATTTACCATCTTGATCTGCTGAATTCTGGCTCCCACTCTCAGGACTCCACTGAAGTTACTCTTGTTGGGGTCCATAATAATATTTTCATCACATTTAGTAGTTATTTTCTGTTTCTATCTTACTGCTCTCTCTACTTTATATGACATTGCTCATCCCATTCTTATTCAAATTTGTTATGCCCTTGTTTCCCAAGACACACTATTTTGTTACTCTATTCCTATTTCTGTAAGTAGAATCTTTCTCTCATATATTCTTTAATTTTGGATTATCTCTTCAGTTCTCTGCCTTAATCACAGACAAAAATTATGTAAAATTAGCATGACATTTTTAACAGTTGTCAGTATGCTTTTGACTTCCAAATCTATATTTTCAACTTAACTCCCTCCCCTTCTTGGGATTTGAAGAAATATTTTCACCAAGTAGCTGGACTTGACTATTAATTTTTTAGAGGAACCTAAATTCAACATTTCTTTTAATCTCTTTCTACTACCCTACATCCCTTCTGCAAACCCTTCTTTATACCCCATATCCACTGACTATACAAAACAGCCACCTTAACTCAAGCTTGAAATCTGCTCTACCTTTTTACTCCCTATTCCCTCACTGTTCATATCACACTTTAACTTAGCCATTGATTATATCTCAAATATTCTGGTACCTGGAACCCTCTTCTCTGTGCACTTTATGACTGCCAGGCAATAAGCTGCCATCATAATCCTTTTGGAGATGCAAAAGATGCCTAAATATTCTCTTTGCTGCTGGTTTTGTCCCTTCATATTAATTCTCCACAAACCATTCCCCCCTTTGTCCTCCAAGATTCAATTACATACCAGCCCTTTGTTATTCTTTTTCTATAAAATGAGTTATTCAGTGAAAGTTCATCCATCATTTTTATCAGAGAATAATTTCCACTAGTGGATAGATATATAGTACACATAATGTTGGCATACATTGGATCTAATAATGGTTGAAAGTTATAATCCCATTCTGAGGTGTCTGGTAAAGTCCAGATCCTTCAGTACTTATGGGAAGATGCTGAAAAACACAAAGAGTCAAGAGCTAAAAGAAACTGGGGGAGACTTCCAAGGACCAACATCCCTGATTATAAGTGAGGATAGCATGTGCCACTAGTTACTTCCATATCTCCTAATGATGGCCCACTTTCTTATTGTCGTGTTGTGAATTATTGCAGTGTTGGGTGGATTTTGCAATTAGGAGGCAATGCGAAAAATTGGCAATGAGAAGAAATTTTGAGGTAGTATTTGTATTGGTCTAAAATGTACTTCTTTGGCCCTAGCTGGTTTTGCTAAGTGGTTAGAGCATCGGCCTGTGGACTAAAGTGTCCCGGGTTCAATTATGGCCAAGGGCACATACCTCGGTTGCAGGTTCGATCTCGGCCCTGGTCAGGGCTTGTGCAGGAGGCAACTAATAAATGTGTCTCTTTTACATTGATGTTTCTCTCCCTGTCTCTCTCTCTCTCTCTCTCTCTCCCTCTTCCTTCCACTCTCGCTGAAAAGCAATGGAAAAAATACTCCCCAGTGAGGATTAAAAAATAAAAATAAAATAAAATGTACTCCTTTGAATTATGTTTGAACTGTTGTGGGAAGCTGGCTTTACATGAAGCTCATTTGAACATGTCATTGTCCTTGTGAAGCAAGGTAACATAACTGCAAGCAAGACTTGTCTTCACTATTATTAAGCTTCATTTGTGTCTCATAGGAACCATGACTCTGGAAGGAATCTATCATTTTTACCTGAAATTTCCTATTTTATTTCCTGTATCTGATGCCACTAGTGCCTGCTTTAAACTCTCAGTCTCACCCGTGATTTCAGACTCAACTGTGGCAAACTTCCATGAGGACTTTGTCTCATATCACACTAATATAAATAACACCTCAGGTGCCCATGCTTTCTGCCCAGGGCCTCTCATTGCTGCAGCATAAGACACAGAAGACCACTCTGCATGCATGCATGCATTCTTGGGGCAGGAGTTCAGAAGCATTAACAACCCACAGAGGAACTCTCAACCAATGTGGGTCAGGAACTGATGGATAATCTCATTTCTCATTAAGCTCCTTGAGAATCCTTATAACCATTGTTTTGAACTCTGTATCTAGTAGTTTGCTTGGCTCCATTTCATTTAGTTCTTTTTCTGGATATTTCTTCTGTTCTTTCCTTTGTGACATGTTTCTTTGCCTCCACATTTTGGCTGCTTTCTGGTGTTTGTTTCTATGTGTTAGGTAGAGCTGCTATGTCTACTGGAATTGGTAGAGTGGTTTTGTGTAGTAGGTGTCCTGTAGGATTCAGTGGCTCACTCTTCTCAGTCACCTGATCTGGGCCTTCTAGATCCTCCCTTATGTGGGCTGTGTGCACTGTTCTGTTGTAGTTGAGCCTTGATTATTGTTGGCATCACTAGGAGAAATTGACCCTCAGGCTAATCAGCTGTAAAAACCAGCTGCAACTACAGCCAAAGAGCTGCTGTGCTAGAGATACCCCTATGGAGCAGGATTTACTTCAGTGGAGTTTCTGTGTTCACTGTGCCTGCCCTTTGAGTGTGTCACTCATAGAGGTGGCAGAGTTGTAATCCAGTGTGGTTGAAGCTGACCACCAGGTTCACTGTCTCTGGGGCCTCTCCCGAGGTGCAAAATCAGCCTTTGCCAGTGCCTTGCCCAGGGCCACTCAGCATGAGTTACACAGCAAACCATAGTTGGTTGCTGCTTGTGCTGGGCTTAGAGGTGTCCTGGAGAGGCCAAGCTATGAGCCAATGCAAATTGCCACTAGTGCTAGGCCTGGGGCCACTTATCAAAGTATATGGGGCATGCAGAGGCCATCTGCTGCTTGTTTGAGAAGTTTTAAGAAAGTTCTAAGCATGAGGCTAGAGGCCACTTGCATAGAAAAGCCACTGGAAAAGGCTTGGATGAGCTCACAAGTAGGGAGGGGTGAGATCTCAGGAATTCACCAAGGCAGGGAGAAACATGTGAGCCAGGTTAATGGAGATTCATAAAAGGTGCCTGCTGGCGCTTTTCGGGGAGGGCTCGCCAAGGGAGCAATGGCCTCTGCCAGCTCTTCTGTCTGTGATAAAGCTGCCCTCCAGCTCTTTCCCTGATTCCAGGCAAGTTAATTCCTCCTAGAATGTCTCAGGTCCCTTTCAAACTGCTGCCTAGTGCTGACTTCAAAGGGAGTGAGTCTGAGTAACTCCATGGGCAGGCCCTTTAAGAGGAGCTACCTGGGACTCCAGTAGCCTCCATGTCACTCAGTCACAATCCCTCCTAGTGTTTACAGCCTAAAGTTGTGGGGACTTCTCTTCTTGGCACTGGAACACTGGGCTAGGGGAACTGATGTGGGGCTGGGATGCTGCGCTCCTCTGGGAAACCTCCACCGCCAAGAGATCCCTCCCAGTTTTAAACTGTGGCACCTGAGTGTGGGCCGGCTGCTGTGTCTCAACAATTCAGCCCAGATACTGCCCCATGTCTCCACCCTTCCTACCAGTCTCCATGTGGCTTCTTCAATACTTTAGTTGTAACACTTCTGTTCAGCTAGATTGCAGGAGGTTCTGAATGATAGTTGTTCTGCATTTTAGTTATAATTTTGATGTGGTTGTGGGAAGTGATGGGTACTGTGGTTACCTATGCTGCCACCTTGTTGTCTATCTAAAACCAATTAAAAACAAACCAAAACAAAATAAAAAACAGAAGTTCCGTGCATAAGGTATACAATAACAGAATTGAAAATTTCACCAGTGGGATTCAGTAACAGACCTGGTCAAGCAGAAGAAAGAATCAGTAAACTTGAAGACTTCTCATTTAAAATTATGTGTCAGAGTAGTAAAGAAAAAAAAAAAAAAAAGAAGAAGAAGAAAATTGACGTGAGCCTAAGGGACTTCTAAGACATCATAAGTGAAATAAAATATGGAATCTGGGAATGACAGAAGAGAAAAGACAGAGAAAGGGACAGAGAGTTTATTTGAAGAAATAATAGTCAATACTTTCTCAAATTTGAGAAAAGAAATGGACATACGAGTTCAAGAAGTAAAAGAATTCCAACTATGATAAATCCCAAAAGACCCACACTGAAACACAGTATGATCAATCTGTCAAATCTCAGAAAAAGAAAGAATCTTGAAAGCAGCAAGAGAAAATTGCCACATCAAGGGAGCTCCTGTAAGGTTATCAGAAGATTATCAGTAGATTTCTTATTAGAAAACTTTTAGGCCAGAGGGAGTGAGCTGATAAATTTAAACTTAGGGGGGGAAATGCAAAACATGAATACCACACCTGACAAAACTGTCCATCAAAACTGAAAGAAGCAGAGGAAGCAGCTGTACCCACAGCTGTAATCAAAATTACAACTAAAACAGAGAACAATCATCACTCAGAACTTCCTGAAATCTAGCTGAACAGACGCCCTACAACCAGGAAACTAAAGGAAAATGAGACCAGTAGGAGGGGCAGAGATGCAAGTGGATCGGGGCTGGATCACAGAGAAGAGATTGGGGGCCCACATCTGGTGCAGCAGTTTAAACCTGGGAGGGATATCTCAGGGGTGTTGGTTTCCCAGAGGAGTGAGGGGTCCCAGTCCCACATCAGGCCCCCCAGCCCAGGGCTCCAGGGCCAGGAAGAGAAATCCCCACAACTTCAGGCTGTGAAAACCAACAAGGACTGTCTCTGAGTGTCAAGGAGGATGCAGGAGTCCCAGGCAGCTCATCTCAAAGGGCCCACACACGGATTCACTCAGAAGCCCTTCTTCTGAGCTCCAGCACTGGGTAGCAGCTTGAAAGGAACCTGGGACACTTGGGGAGGAACTAACTTACCTGAAATTGGGGCAAGAGCTGGAGGGGCAGTTTTCTCCCACACAGAAGAGCTGGAGGAAGCCGTTGTTCTTCCTCCTCCCAGCAGGGAGCCCGAGGGCAGGCGCCATATTTGAATCTCCAGCATCTGATTCACACCTTTGGCCCTGCCCCAGTAATTCCTGGAGGTCCCAACCCTCCCCACCTGCAAGCTCATCCAAGCCATTTCCAGTGTTTTTTCTGTGCAAGTGGCCTCTCTAACCTCATGCTTAGGACTTTCCTAAAATCTCTCAAACAAGCAACAGCATGCCCCATAGGGCTTGATAAGTGGCCCCAGGCCTGGCACGAGTGGCAGCCTGCATTGGTTCATAGCTTGGCCAATCCTGGACAACACCAAGCCTAGCAAAAGTAGCAGCCAACTATAGTTTGCAGTGTAGCTCATGCTGAGTGGCTCTGGGCAAGGCACTGGCAGAGGCTGACTTTGCACTTCCTGGGAGTGCCCAGAGACAGTGCACCTGGTGGTAAGACTCGACCACACTGGATTACAACTCTACCACATCCACCAGTGACACTCTCAAGGGGCACATTGGTGAACACCAAAGCTCCACTGAAGTAAATCCTGCTCCATAGGGGTGTCTCTAGCACAGCAGCTCTTTGGCTATAGTTGCAACTGGTCCTCACAGCCAATTGGCCTGGGGGGCAATTGCTCCCAGTGATGCTAACAACAACCAATGCTCAACTGCAATAGGACAGTGCACAGAGCCCACACAGGGGAGCACCTAGAAGGCCCAGCTCAGGTGACTGGGGAGACTGAGCCACTGGACCCTACAGGAGACCTAGTATACAAAGCCACTCTACAAATTCCAAGAGACATAGCAGCTCTACTTAATACACAGAAACAAATACCTGGAAGCAGCCAAAATGTGGAGGCAAAAAAACATGTCACAAACAAAAGAACAGAAGAAATCTCTAGAAAAGGAACGAAATGAAATAGATCCAAGCAAGCTAACAGATACAGAGCTCAAAATTTTGTTCATAAGGATGCTCAATCATATTAGTAGGAGTACTATGAAACCAACTGAGAAAATCGATGTCGTAATAAAGTACCAATTTGAAATGAAGTCTACTTGAACTGAAATGAAGAATAATTTACAGGGAATCAACAGTAGAGTAGAGGACGCTGAGAATCAAATCAGCAATTTGGAATATGAGCAAACAAAAAACACCCAACCAGAAGAACAAAAAGAAAAAAGAATCCAGAAATATGAAGATAGTATAACTAGCCTCTGGGACAACTTCAAGAGGCCCAACATTTGTATTATTGGAATACCAGAAGGAGAAGAAAGAGAGCAAGAAATTGAAAATCTATTTGAAAAAATAATTACAGAAAACTTCCTCTACCTGGGGAAAGAAATAGACTTACAAGTCCAAAAAGCACAGTGAGTCCCAAACAAGAGGAACCCAAAGAGACCCACAGCAAGACACATCAAAATTAAAATGCAAAAGGTTAAAGACAAAGAGAGAATCTTAAAAGCAGCAAGAGAAAAGCAGTTAGTTACTATGAGGGAGAACCCATAAGGCTGTCAGCTGATTTCTCAGCAGGAACTTTGCAGGCCAGAAGGGAGTGACAAGAAATATTCAAAAGGATAAAAAGAAAGGATCTACAACAAGATTGCTCTACCCAGCAAAGCTATCATTTAGAACTGAAGGTCAGATAAGGAGCTTCACAGATAAGAAGAAGCTAAAGAAGTTCATCACCACCAGGCCAGCACTACAGGAAATGTTGAAGGGTCTTCTTTAACAAGAAGCTAATGGACAAAAGAATCTGACGAACTAAATAGATCCAGAGACATTGACACATGCAACAGAGAGTCATATTTCGGAGGAAAGAGGCATGAGGGGTGGAGGGTGGGAAGAGATTAACCAAAGAAGTTACATGCATATATGCATAACCCATGGACACAGTTAATAATAGGGTGAAGGCCTGGGGAAGGGGTGGGAGCGAGGTGGAGGGAGTCAATTGGGGGAAAATGGGACACCTATATTACTTTCAACAATAAAGATAAATTAAAACAAAACAAAACAAAAAACTGAAAGAAATTAAGAATTTCCCAGATGAACAAACCCTGAGGGAATTCATCACTAGAAGACATGCCCTGCAGGAAATGCTAAAGGGAGCCCTTTAAGTTAAAATGAAAAGACACTAGAGTGTAACACAAAAACATACAAACAATATAAAGCTTTCTGGTAAAGGCAAATATATATTCAAACATAAAATCCTTAAGTATTGTAATGTTGTCACATAAATCGCTTTTATTTCTGGAATATAATTTAACTAACAAAACCATTAAAATAACTATCAATCTATGTTAAAAGATATGCAATGTAAAATATGTAATTTGTGACAATACAAAGTGAGGTGGGCAAAAATATAAAGGAGTGATGTTTTGCATGCAATTAAAGTTAAGGTGTTATTAGTTTAAAATATATTGTAATAACTTTAAATTGTTTTATGTAATCTCCATGGTAATCACAAATAAAATACCTATAGAAGATATATAAAAGGAAATGAATAAGGAATCAGAGCATGTTACTACAAAAATTCAGTGAAACTCAAAGTTAGTAAGAGAGGAATAGAGTCAGAAAAGCTGCAAGACATATGGAAAACTGTTAACAAATGGCAACAGTAAGTCCTTCCCTATCAGTAATTACTTTAACTATAAATAGATTAAGCTTTCTAATTAAAAAATAGATTGATTAAATACATTAGAAAAAAATAATATCTATTCATATACTGTCTACGAGAGAAACTAAATTTAAATCTAAGGGCACTCTTAGACTGAAAGCAAAGGAATGGAAAAAGACATACCATGCAAACAGTAACCAAAATGGAGTATGAGTAGCCATAATTATAACAGACAGAATAGACATTAAGTCAAAGCTGTCACAAAAGACAAAGAAGGACATTTTATAATGATAGTAGGGTCGATTCACCACAAAGATATAACAATTATAAATATATGTACACTTAACATCAGAGCTCCCAAATATATGAAGTAAACGTTGACAGAATTAAAGGAAGAAACAGACAGCAACACAATAATAGCAGGGAATGTCAATTTAATAATGAATAGAGCAACCAGGCAGATCAATACAGAAACAGAGGATTTGAACAATACTATAGATCAAGTTGACCTAACAGACATACAGAATATTCCACCTCAAAATAGTAAAATACACATCATCTCAATTGTACAAGGAATATTCTCCAGGATAGACCACATGTTAGGCCACAAAATAAGTTTAAACAAATTTAGGAAGACTAGAATAATAGCAAGTATGTTTCCAGCCATAGTGGGATGAAACTAGAAATCAATTCCAAAGGAAAACTGGAAAATTCACAAATATGAATAAATTAAACAACATACTCTTAAACAATCAATGTGTTAGAAAATATTTGAGACAAAAAATAACTTAAGTGGTGCAGTATAAGCAGTACTAAGAGGAAAGTTTATGGCATTAAACTTATATTAAAAAACAAAAAAAAACTCGTCAATAACCTAACTTTACACCTCAAGGAACTAGAAAAGAAGAATAAACTAAATCTAAAGTTATCAGAAGGAAGATAGTAAAGCAGAAATAAATAAAATAAAGCATAAAAAGCATGAGAAATATCAACAAAACTCAAAGTGGGTTTTTTAAAAAATCAATAAAACTGACAAACACTTAGCTGAACTAAGAAAAAGAAGAGAGAAACTACATAAATAAAATTTAAAAATTAAAGAGGAGATATTACAAATGATTTCCAAGAATAAAAGAATAAGAGACCGCTATGAACAATTATACCTCAACAATTGGATAATCTAAAAGAAATGAATAAATTCCTACAAACATACAACCTAATAGGACTGAATCATGAAGAAATAAAAAATCTGAACAGACTGATAATCAGTAAGGAGACTGAATCAGTAATCAAAAACTTTCTCAAGAAATAAAAGCCCAGGACCAGGTGGTTTCACTGGAAAATTCTACCAACATTTAAAGAAAATACCGATAATTCTCAAACTCTTCCAAAAAAGTTGAAAAAGGAACAGTTGAAAACTCAGTTTATGAGGCTATCATTACTCTGATACCAAAGCCAAAGATACTGCAAGAAAATAAACAGACAAATATCCCTGATTAATATTTATACAAAAATCTCCATCAAAATGCTAACAAACTGAATTCAACAACATATTAAAAGCACCCCACCACGACCAAGTGGGATTTAGTCTTGGAATGCAATGATGGTTCAACACATGAAAAACAATCAATTTGCTACCCCACTTTAATAGAGTGGAGGGCAAAAACACATGATCATGTCAATTGATGTAAAAAAAAGCATTTAGCAATACTCAACACACTTTCATAATAAGAATACTCAACCCACCAGAAATAGAAGGAAACTACTTCAACATAGTGAAGATCACATGTGAAAAGTCCACAGCTAACATTATACTCAATGGATAAAAACAGAAACAAGGCAAGAGTGTCCACTCTCATCTCCTCTATTTAACAAAGCACTAGAAGTCCTAGCAAGAGCAATTGTTGAGAAAAAATAATAGGTATCTAATTTGGAAAGGAAGAGGTAACATTATCTATGTTCACAGATGACATAAAGAACTAAAGTTTATACACACACACACACACACACATTCACACACACACATGTGTTAGAACTAATAAATGAATTCAGCAAAGTTTTAGAATACCAAAACAACAATCAAAAAATCAGGTGTGTGCCCTAATCAGCGTTGCTCAGTGGTTAGAGCCTAAGCCTGAGCACTGAAGGGTTGAGGGTTCCATTCCCGGTCAAGGGCACATACCTGGGTTGCAGGTTTGATCCTTGGCCCTTGTTGGGGTGCGAGCAGGAGGCAACCAGTCCATTTGTCTCTCTCACATCCGTTTCTATCTCTTTCCCTTCCTCTTGCTCTTTACCTCCCTCCCTCCCTCCCTCCCTCCCTCCCTCCCTCCCTCCCTCCCTCCCTCCCTCCCTCCCTCCCTCCCTCTCTTCCACTCTCTCTAAAAATCAATGGAAAAAATATCCTTGGGTGAGGATTAACAACAACAACAGAAAATCCAGTTGTGTTTCTATGCAATAAAAATGAACAACCAAAAAAAGTAAATTAAGAAACAATTTCATTTACAATAACATTAAAAAGAACAAGATAATTATGAATAAACTTAACCAACAAGGACAAAAGACTTGTACACTGAAAACTACAAAGCTTTGCTAAAAGATATTTTAAAAGACACAAATAAATGGAAAGACAGCCTGTGTTTACAAATTGGAAGACTTCATATTGCTAAAACGTCCATTCTACCCAAAGCAATCTATAGATTCAATGCAAACCCTATGAAAATCCCAATTACTGTTCTTGCAAAAATTGGAAAAAAACCCTTAAATTCACATGAAATCTCAAGGTATGCCAAATAAATCTTGAATAAGAACAAAATTGGAGGCCTCACACTTCTTGATTTCAAAACATTACAAAGCTACAACAATCAAAACAGTGTGCTACTACATAAAGACAAACATATAGACCAATGGAACAGATTAGAGAAGCTAGAAATAAACCATCACACATATGGTCATAAAAGCTTGGACAAGGGTGCCAAGACCACACATGGGGGGGAAAACAATATCTTTAACAAATGGTACAGGGAATCCTGGGTATCTACTTGCAAAAGAATGAAATTGGATCTTTACCTTATTTCACATACAAAAGTTAACTCAAAATGTATTAAAGACCTACATGGAAAACTATAAGTAAAAACATAGGGGAACTGCATCATGACAATGGAATTTAGCATTGATTTCTTGAACACAACACCAAACGCACAGGCAACAAAAGCATCAGTAGACATATGGGACTACACCAAAATTAAAAACTTCTATGCATTAAAGGAAACATTCAATAAAGTAAAAAGTCAAGTATATTTTTCTGGAAGAAAATATTTACAAATCATACATATGATAAGATATTGTTGTCCAAAGTGTACAAAGACCTCCTACAACTTAAGTACAACAAACCATGATTTTTATTTTTATTTTATTTTATTTTTTAAAAATATATCTTTATTGATTTCAGAGAGAGGAAAGGAGAGGGAGATAGAGAGATAGAAACATCAATGATGAGAGAGTCATTGATCAAGCCCACAACCTGGGCATGTACCCTGACCAAGAATCCAACCCCAATCGCCTGGATCCTAGGTCGACGCTCAACCGCTGAGCCATGCCTGGCAGGGCTCCATGATTTTTAAATGTGCAAAACTTAAGCAGGCATTTATCCAAAGAAGATATACAAATAACCAACAAGCATATGAAAAGCGCCATTACTAATCAGTAGAGAAATGCAATGAAATAGTACATACCACCCCCCCCCCAAAAAAAAAACCCAGAAAATAACAAGTCTTGGTGAGTATGTGAAGAAATCGGAACCCTGTGCACTGTTAGCGGAAATGCAAAATTGTGTAGGACTATAGAAAGCACTTTGGAGGTTTCTCAAAAATTAAAAACAGAATTTCTATATAATTCATTAATTCCATTTCTGGGTATGTATGCAAAAGAATTGAAACCAAGATGTAAGACATTTGCACAAGCATTGCTCACAATAGTCAAGAGATGGAAGCAACCCAAATGTCCATCAAAAAGTGAATGGATAAAGAAAATGTGTATACACATACAGTGAAATATTATTAAGCCTTAAAAAAGGAGGAAATTTATCATATGGTACAACACGGATGAACCTTAAGGACACTGTTAAGTGAAATAAGTCAGTCATAGAAGGACAAATAGTGTATGATTCTACATATTGAAGTATCCAAAGTAGTCAAACTCCCACAAACAGAAAGAAGCATAGTGGTTGCTAGGGGTTGGGGAGGGAGGGGAAGATGAGGGGCTGTTGTTCAATGGATATAGAGTTTCAGTTTTGCAAGATGAAAAAAGTTCTACAGTTCAATTGCACAACAATGTGAATATAGTTAGAACTACTGAATGGTATACATTTAAAAATGGCTAAGATGGTAAATTTTATGTCACATGTTTGTTTTTAACCACAATTAAAGTAATACAAAACACCCATGGAGTAATTTTTACAAAATTACATTAAAGTTAACACCTTTCCTACCTGTCTTCCACTCCCATCTCTTTTTTCGCGATTAACCACTGCATTATCTCCAACTCCAGCAAGGTCAAAATCTCTGCTACTGAGTGGCAGAGGAGCGACCTTACCAAGAAGGAAGAAAAATGGCACCCTTTTCTCTGGCATCAGGTGACCCACTTCAAGTGAGCCAGCCAGGGTAAGGAGACGTGGCTTGCCTTTGAGAGGAGATTTGAAGTGCTCTTTAATATATAGCATTTAGCATTCTCATTTATAATAAAGGACTATAGTTTACAATTTACAGTTAACTAGGAATGAGCAGAAGAGTGAATAGACATGCCCAGTTTTAATCCATTGTCAGAGAAAGAAACTTCCTACTGAGCTTGTTTGAAGAGACAATGGGGAACAAAAATAAAGACGTTTTCTAACTATGTCCAATGTGTTTTACCTGTCCAGTGTACTGGTTATTGTACATAATGTTAATATAGAGAAAAAATTGGGAAGGTTATACATTAAATGGTTAATAGTAGTCACACTTGAGGATGAATTAGAAAGAGGGGGTGTGTTTGAAAGAAGACTTTTACTCTTCATGCATATCTATTTGAATTATCTGCAAGGAGTTTGTATTCATATATCACTTATGTAAGTGATGTGAGACTTTTGACATATTATGCAGGTTTATTTCATTTAGGTAATGGTTCTGCCTAAATACTGTCCACTTTGTTATAACCAGATATTATTAGTAAACCTCTTCAGAAAGACAAACTTTTTTCTTAAATTGTTGGAACCCAGCATTGATAATGGGGTTAGGTGTAAAGACTGTTTTCTAGATTTATCTTTTTTTTCTGTAAGCAAAAAGAGGAAAAAGGGAGGGAGCGGAGGGGAGGGGAGGGGAGGGGAGGGGAGGGGAGGGGAGGGGAGGGGAGGGGAGGGGAGGGGAGGGGAGGGGACATTTGGGTTGCTTCCATCTCTTGACTATTGTGAACAATGCTTGTGCAAATGTCTTATATCCTGGTTTCAATTCTTTTGCATACATACCCAGACATGGAATTAATGAATTATATAGAAATTCTGTTTTTAATTTTTGAGAAACCTCCAAAGTGCTTTCTATAGTCCTACACAATTTTGCATTTCCACTAACAGTGCACAGGGTGGGGAGGGGAGGGGAGGGGAGGGGAGGGGAGGGGAGGGGAGGGGAGGGGAGGGGAGGGGAGGGGAGGGGAGGGGAGGGGAGGGGAGGGGAGGGGAGGGGAGGGGAGAAAGAAGAGTGAGGGAGAACATAGATTCAATCTCCTTTTCATATAAATTTTTAAACAGACCAATTTAAGAAAAATACCTCACTAACTTTATTAGTTCTTGCTAATAGTAAAAGAATTCACCAAGAACAAATACTGAGCATTATAGTGCTGTTCTGCTTGTATTATTTTTTTAAAGCATTTTTATTCATAGCATAATTTTATGGATAAATTTTTCATCAACATGGTGTTTCCAAAAGTTAAGAATTACTAACAGTGCTCTTACTTGAATTCCATTCTTTAACATAGATACCACATTAGGTTACAGATTTTTACAAAAAGACTAAGAAAACCCCCAATAAGTCACAAAAGCAAATGGGGAAGGTTATACATTAAATGGTTACCTTTCTTTGAAAATAATAAATTATAATGGTAAACATTGTTTTCCTGGATATCCTGACATTATTTTTGCCCTTCTTCACATGTTACCACTAGAATCTTATGGGAGCTGTTTCCTGCCAACATAAGCATTGGGTGAAAATTTTACAAACATAGCTGGGAAGAACAGACCAATGACCTCTGTATGACTTCTTAGCAACTTTGCAAAAGGGAAGCCGAATTTTATATGTGGATTTGGTGGTTTGACTGGCCTTGGCTAACATCAGGTCCACATGTAAGGGGTGGTGCAGTGGCTCCTTACCCCAGGGCACCAGCTCATTCTCATGTGCTGTGAGTAATAGTGGTGGAAGAGAGCCTCCTTCCTGGTTGTCTTGACTCACTCGGGAGCAGAAGAGGATGCTCATTGAGACTGTGGTGCTGTGTTATGTGAGAGACCGCAGTGAGCTAAAAGGCTTCACCAACATGCAACCAAATCCCTCAAATTGGGAGAGAACAGGATGAGAATCACCAAATTCACTGATGGTTTGGGCTGGCAAAGTTCGATGAAGTTCTAACATTAGCTCTGGGCTCATAAAGCATGTTTTACTTTCTCTTTCCGATTTCTAATAGTTAAGTTGCTGCACCTACAGTTTCCTTTTCAATAAATTCTACAGGAATTTACATTGTTTAAGAGTGAATTCATGTTCAAAGTCTATCTTGTTTCAGGCCTAAATGCCCCAATTTGCCTCAGAACCTGTGTCTCTTTGGACATTATGAACACTGACAACAGCTATCCATTCTTCTCCAGAATTGATGTTTTTCTATATTAAAATTAAAACCACCAATCCCAGGTTTTTCAACTTTTTACTTACATAGCAGGATTATTTCATAGGAACTAAATTATAATGAGCAGTGTGTGAAATAGTGACTTGTCTAATTATCATATTACTGAAGGGTTGTTCCTTTTAGATGAACTCCTACGACAATTTTAGTTGCAAACTAACAATAAAGGGAATATCAGAAAAATGGTCAAACAAAATAAATTAATGCCTCGTTCCATCATATGACTAACCATAGGTCATCACAGAATCTAAAGTGATTTGTCAGTTAAGATAATTCAGGGACCTATAGTTCCACGTGCAATTCAATCAAGGCTAACCCTCAAGGCTATTCAGTTATACATTGTTGCCTCCATTTATTTTCCTGTAATGCTGTCCTTCTCCAACTTCCACTGGCTTTCTTCCTGCTTTATATCACTTATATCCTTAAAGATCCAAGTTACAATATTTTCACATTTGCCTTTCTCTGCTAGGATTTGTATTCTGTGTTCTCTTAATCCTTGCTCACTTTGAATTAAATCTTTATCTCTTCATCATTTTCAAAACACTATTTTCTCTGGTCATTTATGACTCTTGTTTTTTTCCTCTGATCTCTGAGTTCATTGTGTCTAAGTTCCCTTTTGGTCTCTTCTGCTTCCACCTACTCCTTGAATGATATTCCCCAGGATTCTGCCCCGGGTTCTCCCTTCTCAATCTGTACACTCTCACTGAGTAATATTGTCTTGAAGTGTCTCTCATGAACTCTCCAGGTTTATAATCTAGATGCCCATTAGACACATTTCCAAATTAACCATTCACACCTATTTCAAAACCAAAATGTTCAAAAGTGAGTTTATAATGAAACCCCTGTTTAATTCAACTTTCCTTCTAAAATCCTAATTTAAGTTAATGGCAAAATTCTTCAACCAGTCACCCTTTTCCTAGCCCTTTATTTTCCCAAATAAGTAAATTATCAAGTCTTGTCAATTCCACCTCTTAGGAGCTTACATATCCATCACTTCTGTTCCAACCCACACTAATGTATATTACTGATTTCAATTATAAACATATCTATTTCAAGACTTCAGACTTTCATCACATCTCATAACTAGTGGTAGTATGGAGGATGGATTAGATGGGAGGATTTTATTTGCATGACTTTGTAAAATATATATACATTGCATCACCATTAAACAAATATTTCATTTTTTCCAATTAAAACTTATTATTGATATTGGGAGGATTTCATAAATATGCATTAACTATGACACTGATACTTTTTAAATTTTATTTTTCAATCACAGTTTACATTCAATATAATTTTTTATTAGTTTCAGATGTACACCATAGAGGTCAGAAATCATATACTTTATAAAGCATTCCCCCTGACATTCCCAGTACCCACCTGGCGTCATACATAGTTATTGCACTATTATTGACTATATTCCTTATGCTGCACTTTACATCCCCATGACTATTTTGTAACTACAAATTTGTACTCCTTAATCCCTTCAACTTTTTTGCCAAACCCCCAACATCCTTCCCATCTGACAACCATCAGTTTGTTCTTTGTATCTATGAGTCTGTTTCAATTTTGTTTCTTTATTCTGTTCTTTAGATTCCACATGTAACTGAAGTCACATGTATTTGTCATTCTCTGACTGATTTATTTCACTTAGCATAATACCCTCTAGGTTCATCCATGCTGTCACAAATGGTAAGATTTCATTCTCTTTAAGGCCGAGTAATAAAATTCATAAATATATGAAACCACTTTTTTATCCACTTATCTATTGATGGACACTAGTTACTTCCATATCTTGGCTATTATAAATGGCACTGCAATATACATAGAGGTGCATATATCTTTTCAAATTAGTGTGTTGGATTTCTTCAGATATATGCCAGGAGTGGAATCACTGGGTCATAAGCAGTTCCATTTTTAATTTTTGGAGGAACTTCTATACTGTTTTCCACAGTGGCTGCACCAGTCTGCATTCCCACCAGCAGTGTACAAGAGTTCCCTTTTTTCTACTTCCTCGCCGACACTTGTTTGTTGATTTATTATTCATGATAGCCATTCTGACAGGTGTGAGGTTTTCATTTGTAGTTTTAATTTGCATCTCTCTGATGATTAGTGACATTTAGTATCTTTTCATGTCTATTGTCTATCTGAATGTCTTTTTGAAAAAGGGTCTATTCAGGTTCCCTATCCATTTTTTAATTGGATTGTTTGGGGTTTTGTGGTGTTGAATTCTATCAGTTCTTTATAATTTTTGGATATTAACCCTTATCACATGTATCATTGGCAAATATCTTCTTTCATTCAGTAGGCTGTCTTTTCATTTTGTTGATGGATTCCTTTGCTGTGCAAAAATTTTAGTTTGATGTAGTCCCATTTGTTTATTTTTTCTTCTGTTTCCCTTGCCCAAAGACATTATATATATGTGTGTGTGTGTTTTGCTAAGAAAAATGTCAGAGATTTTCATGCCTGTGTGTTTTCTTCTAGGAGTTTTACGGTTTTGAGTCCTACATCAGTGTTTAATCCATTTTGAGTTTATTCAATTTTTTCTTTTAATCCTCACCTGAGAATATTTTTTTCATCGATATTTTTTAGAAAGAGTGGAAGGAAGGGAGGCAGGGGGGGAGAGAGAGAGAGAGAGAGAGAGAGAGAGAGAGAGAGAGAGAGAGAGAGAGAGAGATGATGATAGATAGATGATAGATAGATGATAGATAGATAGATAGATGATAGATGATAGATAGATAGATGATAGATAGATAGATGATAGATAGATAGATAGATAGATAGATAGATAGATAGATAGATAGATAGATAGATAGATAGATGATAGATAGATAGATGATATAGATGATAGATAGATAGATAGATAGATAGATAGATAGATAGATAGATAGATGATAGATAGATAGATAGATAGATAGATAGATAGATAGATAGATGATAGATAGATAGATAGATGATAGATAGATAGATGATGATAGATAGATAGATAGATAGATAGATAGATAGATAGATGATAGATAGATAGATAGATAGATAGATAGATAGATAGATAGATAGATGATAGATAGATAGATAGATAGATAGATGATAGATAGATAGATAGATAGATAGATAGATAGATAGATAGATAGATAGATGATAGATAGATAGATGATAGATAGATAGATAGATAGATGATAGATGATTGATAGATGATAGATAGATGATAGGTAGATAGATAGATAGATAGATAGATAGATGATAGATGATGATAGATAGATGATAGATAGATGATAGATGATAGATAGATAGATAGATGATAGATAGATAGATAGATAGATAGATAGATGATAGATAGATAGATGTTAGATAGATATAGATAGATAGTAGATGATAGATGATAGATAGATAGATGATAGATAGATAGATATAGATAGATAGATGATAGATAGATATAGATTAGATAGATAGATGATAGATAGATAGATATAGATAGATGATGATGATAGATGATAGATAGATGATGATAGATAGGTAGATGATAGATATAGATAGATAGATAGATGATAGATAGATAGATGATAGATAGATAGATAGATAGATAGATAGATAGATATAGATAGATAGATAGATGATAGATAGATAGATAGATGATAGATGATAGATAGATAGATAGATAGATAGATAGATAGATAGATAGAGATAGATAGATAGATAGATAGATAGATAGATAGATAGATAGATAGATAGATAGATAGATAGATGATAGATAGATAGATGATAGATAGATAGATGATAGATAGATAGATAGATGATAGATAGATAGATAGATAGATGATATAGATAGATAGATAGATATAGATAGATAGATAGATAGATAGATAGATAGATGATAGATAGATGATAGATAGATAGATAGATAGATAGATAGATAGATAGATAGATAGATAGATAGATGATAGATAGATGGTAGATGATAGATAGATAGATGATAGATAGAGAGACATTGATATCAGAGACACATTGATTGGTTGCCTCCTGCATGCTCCCTGACCAGGGCCCTGGATCCAACAGCAACTGAGGTACGTGTCCTTGACCAGGAATCAACCTGAGATGCTTCAGTCTTCCAGTAGATGCTCTAACCACTGAACAAAACTGGCCAGGGCTTGAGTTTATTCTTGTATATGGTATAAGAAGGTGAACTAGTTTTATCTTTGTTTACATGTATCTGTTCAATTTTCCCAAAACCATTTATTGAATTAACTGTCTTTATCCCATTGAATGTTTTTGCCTCCTTTGTCAAATATTAATTGATGATATAGTCATAGGTTTATTTCTGGGATCTTTATTCCTTTCCAATTATTTATATGTCTGCTTTATGCTAGCACAATGCTTTTTTGACTACTGTGGCCTTTTAGTATAGTTTGATATCAGGAAATGTGATCCCTCAAACTTTGTTTTTCTTTCTCAAGATTGCTGTGGCTATTCAGGGTCTTTTGTGGTTTCATATAAGTTTTTGAATTATTAGTTTTAGTTCTGTGAAATATGTCATTGATGTTTTGATAAGAATTGCATTGACTCTATAGATTGCTTTGGGTAGTATGGACATTTTAACAATATTAATTCTTCCAATCCATGAGCACAGTGTATGTTTCCATTTATTTGTATCTTCTTCAATTTCTTTCATCAGTGTCTTATAATTTTATGACTACAGGTCTTTTACCTCCTTGGTTCAATTCATTCCTAGCTACTTTTTGGTATGCAATTGCAAATGGAGTTGTTCTCTTAGTTTCACTTTCTGATAGTTCATTATTGGTGTAAAAAAAATGCCACCCAATTTCTGAATATTTCTTTTGTATTCTGCTACTTTACTGAATTCATTTTTCAGTTCTACTATTTTTTTAGTGAAATGATTAGGATTGTCTATATACATTATCATATCACCTGCAAATAATCACAGTTTTACTTCCTCCTTTCCAATTTGGATGCCTTTTATTTCTTCTTCTTGTCTGATTGCTGTGGCTAGGACTTCCAGTACTATGTTGAATAAGAGTGGTGAAAGTGGATATTGTTGTCTTGTATCTGTCTTAAGGGAAGCACTTTTAGTTTTTCTTAAATGAGTATAATTTTGGCTGTCTGTCGTATATGGCCTTTATTATGCTGAGGTATGCTCTTTCTATTCCCAAATTGCTAAGGTTTTTGGTTTTGCTATGTTTTTAACATAAATGGGTGCTGGATTTTGGTCAAATACTTTTCCCTCATCTATTGATATGATCATATGATTTTTATCCCTTATTTTGTTTCTGTGGTGTAACATGGAAGTTGATCTGCAGATATTGCACCAACCTTGCAAACCAGGAATAAATGCTACTTAATCATGATGTATGATGTTTTCACTGTATTGCTGGATTTAGTTTACTAATATTTTGTTGAGGATATTTGCTTCTATGTTCATCAAGGATATTGACTTATAATTTTCTTTTTCTGTAGTGCCTTTTTCTGATTTTGAAATAAGAATAATGCTGGCTTCATAAAATGAGCTTGAACGTATTCTCTCTTCTTGAATTTTATGGAATAGTTTGAGAAGGATAGGTGTTAGTCCTTCTTTGAATGTTTGGTAAAATTCAACTGTGAAGCCATCTGGTCCAGAACTTTTGTTTGTTGGGAGTGTTTCAATTACTACTTCAGTTTTGTTGGTGTAATTGGGCTATTAATATTTGTTTGTTTGTTTGTTCCTTATTTTAAAATATATATCTTTATTATTTCAGGGAGAGGGAGAGAGAGATAGAAACATCAGTGATGAGAGAGTCATTGATTGGCTGCCTCCTACACGTCCACCACTGGGGATGAAGCACACAACCCAGGACTGTGCCCCAACCAGGAATCAAACCAGAATCTCTTGGATCCTAGATTGACGCTCAACCTCTGAGCCACCCCCAGCCTGGCTGCTTCTTTTTTATTTAGTCTTGGAAGATTGTACATTTCTAGGAATTTATTCATTTCTCCCAAATTGTCTAATTGGGTTGGTAAATCGTAGTTTGTAATATTTTCTTATAACCTTTTCTATTTCTGTGGTTTTTCTTTTTTTTCTTTTTAAAATTTAAATTTATCATTGAAAGTATTACAGATGTCCCCCTTTTTCCCCATTGACCCCTTCCACCCCGCACCCACTCCCTGCCAAAGACCTTCACCACACTATTGTCTGTGTCCATAGGTTATGCATATATGCATGTAAAATCTTTGGTTAATTTCTCTGACCCACCCTCACCTTCCCTCCAAGATTTGTCAGTCTGTTCCATGCTTCTATGTCATTGAATCTATTTTGTTCATCAGTTTATTATATTCTTTGGATTCCACATATAAGTGAGATCATGTGATGTTTGTTTTTCTCTGATGGGCTTATTTCGCTTAGTATGATATTTTGTAGTGTCTTTCATTCCTAATCTTTTTTATTTGGGTGCTGTCTCATTTTTTTATTGATGATTCTGGGTAAAGGTTTGCCAATCTTTTTTCTTTTTTCAAAGAACCAGCTCTTGGTTTCATTGATCTTTTGTATTGTGTGGTTTTGTTTTGTTTTAGAACTCTTTTATTTTTTTCTACTGTGATCTTTATTACTTCCTTCTTTCTATTCCCTTTGTATTTTGTTTGTTGTTCTTTTTCTACTTCTTTTAGGGATAATGTTAGATTGCTTATTTGAGATTGCTCTTGTTTTTTGAGGTATGCTTGTATTGCTGTGAACTTCCCTTTTTGGACAACTTCCACTATGCCCCATAAATTTGTAGTTGTTGTTTTCATTTCCTATTTTATTTCATTTAAATTTATCTTTATTTTTGCAAGTATTACAGATGTTCCCTCCAACCCCTCCCATTAATCCCCTCCACCCCGCATCCACTCCACTCCCAGGCATTCCCCATAATATTGTCTATGGGTTATGCACTTATGTATATAAGTTCTTTGATTAATCTCTCCATACCACTCCCCCATCCCCAATTTCCTTTTGAGAATTCTCAGTCTGTTCCATGCTTCTGTGTCTCTGGATCTATTTTGTAAATCAGATTATTTTGTTCATAATATTCCACATGTGAATGAGATCATGTGGTACTTGTCTTTCTCTGACTGGCTTATTTTGCTTAGCATAATACTCTCCAGGTCCATCCATGCTGTCCTAAAGGGTAAGAGATTCTTTTTTTACAGCTGCATAGTATTCCATCTTGTAAATGTACCATAGCGCTTTTATCCACTCATCTATTGATGGGCACTTGGGCTGTTTCCAGATTTTAACTATTGTAAATTGGACTGCTATGAACATAGGGGTGCATAAATTCTTTGTGATTGGTGTTTCTGGTTTTTTAGGATATATTCCTAGAAGTGAAATCACTGGGTCAAATGGCAGTTCCATATTTAATTTTTAGAGGAAACTCCATACTGTTTTCCACAGTGGCTGCACCAGTCTGAATTCCCACCAGCAGTGTACTAGGGTGCCCTTTTCTCCACATCCTGGACAGCATTTGTCATTTATTGATTTGTTGATGGTAGCCATTCTGACGGATGTGAGGTGATATCTCTTTGTGGTTTTAATTTGCATCTCTCTGATGATTAGTGACATTGAGCATTTTTTCAGGGCCATCTATATGTCCTCTTTGGAGAAGTGTTTATTGAGGTCCTTTGCACATTTTTCAATTGGATTTTTTGTCTTCCTCTTGTTAGGTTGTATGAGTTCATTTTATATTTTTTGGATATTTACCCTTTATCAAACGTGTCATTGGCAAATATGTTCTCTTTTCGTTTTGCGGATCATTTCTTTAGTTGTGCCGAAGCTTTTTATTTTGATGTAGATCCATTTGTTTATTTACTCCTTTGTTTCTCTTGCCCTAGAAGATATATTGGCAAACATATTGCTATGAGATGTCTAAAATTTTGCTGCGTATGGTTTCCTCCAGGATTTTTATGTTTGTACATCTTACATTTAAGTCTTTTATCCATCTTGAGTTTATTTTTGTGAATGGTGTAAATTGGTGGCCTAGTTTCTTTCTTTCTTTCTTTTTTTTTTTTTTGCATGTACCTCCCCAATTTTCCCAGCATCATTTATTGAAAAAACTGTCTTTACTGCATTGTATGTTTTTGCCTCCTTTGTCAAATATTAATTGAGCAGAATGGCGTGGGTTGATTTCTGGGTTCTCTGTTCTGTTCCACGGCTCTGTATGTCTGTTCTTGCACCAATACAGTACTGTTTTGATTACAGTGGCTTTGTAGTATAACTTGATACCTTGTATTGTGATCCCTCCAACTTTGTTCTTCTTTTTCAAGATTGCCTTGGCTATTTGGTGTCTTTTTTGGTTCCATATACATTTCTGAAGTGTTTGTTCTAGATCTGTGAAATATGCCATTCGTATTTTGATAGGAATTGTGTTGAATTTATGGATTGCTTTGGGTAGTATGGACATTTTAATGATGTTAATTCTCCCAACCCATGAACATGGTATATTTTTCCACTTGTTTATATCATCCTCCATCTCTTTTTGCAATGTCCTGTAGTTTTCCAAGTATAGGTCTTTTACCTCCTTGGTTAAGTTTATTCTTAAGCATCTTAATTTTTTAGTTTCAATGGTAAGAGGGATTGATTTTTTAGTTTCTCTTTCAGAGAATTCATTGTTGCTGTATAAAAATGCCATTGATTTTTGGGTGTTATTTTGTATCCTATTACCTTGCCAGATTTATTTATTAAATCTAATCGTTTTTTGGTGGAGTCTTTAGAATTTTCTATGTACAATATCATGTCAGTTGCAAATAATGACAATTTTACTTCCTCCTTTCCAGTTTGGGAGCCTTTTATGTTTTCTTCTTGTCTGATTGCTTATGTCTAGGACTGCCAATATTATGTTGAATAAGAGTGGTGAAAATGGACACCCCTGTCTTGTTCCTGTCCTTAGGGGAAATGCTTTTAGTTTTGGCCCTTTGAGTATGATGTTGGCTCTAGGTTTATCATATATGGCTTTTATTATGTTGAGGTATGATCCCTCTACTCCTGCTTTGCTGACAGTTATTATCAAAAATGGGTGTTGGATTTTGTCAAATGCTTTTCTACATCTATTGATATAATCATGGGATTTTTGTCTTTCAATTTGCTTATTTGATGTGTCACACTTATTGATTTGAAAATATTGTACCAGCCTTCCATCCCTGGAATAAATGCCACTTGGTCATGATGTATGACCTTTTTAATACATTTCTGAATCTGATTTGCTAATATTTTGTTGAAGGTTTTAGCATCTATGTTCATCAGGGATATTGGCCTGTAATTCTCTTTCTTTGTAGTGTCTTTACCTGGTTTTGCAAATAGGCTAATCCTCGCCTTATAAAGAGCTTGAAGGTGTTCTTTCCTCTTGGATTTTTTTGAAAACTTTGATGAGGATAAGTGTTCTTATTTAAATGTTTGGTAAAACCCCCCTGTGAAGCAATCCAGACAAGGGCTTTTGTATACTGGGAGCTTTTTATTACTGCTTTAACTTCATCAGTAGTTATCTGCCTATTCAGGTTTTCTGACTCTTCCTGATTGAGTTTTGGAAGGTTGTATTTTTCTAGAAGTTTGTCCATTTCATCCAGGTTTTCCAGCTTGATGGTGTATAGTTGTTCATAATATTTACTTACAATTCTTTGTATTTCTATTGGGTCAGTTGTTACTTCACCTCTTTTGTTTCTGATTTTGTTTATTTGAGTCTTCTCCCTTTAGATCTTCATGAGCCTGTCTAAAAGTTCATCAATATTGTTTACCTTTTCAAAGAACCAGATCTTGGTTTCATTGATCTTTTATATATATATTTTTAGTCCCTATGTCATTTATTTCTGCTCTGATCTTTACTATTTCCTTCCTTCTACTTAAGCTGGGCATTTCTTGATGTTTTCTTTCTAAGTCTTTAAGTTGGAGGGTTAGATGGTTTATTGTGTTTTTCTTGTTTTCTGGGGTAAGCCTCTAATGCTATTAACTTCCGTCTCAGGACTGCTCTCATTGTGCCCCATAGATTTGGGGTTGATGTGTGTTCATTTTCATTCATTTCCAGGAAGTTTTTTATTTCTTTCTTGATTTCTTTGGTAACCCATTCACTGTTCAATAACATGCTATTTAACCTCTTTATGTATGAATGATTTTTAGTGTTTTTATTGTAGTTGATTTCTAATTCCATGCCCTTGTGATCTGAGAAGATGCTTGATATGATTTTAATCTTCTTGAACTTGTAGAGACTTGTTTTGTGTCCTAACATGTGGTCTGTCTTTGAGAATGTTCCATATGCACTGAGAAGAATGTATATTCTGCAGTTCTGGGGTAGAATGTTCTGTAAGCGTCAATTAAATCTATCTAATCTAGTGTGTCATTTAGGGTCACTGTTTCCTTGTTAACTTTTTTTTTTTTTTTTGTCTGGAAGACCTATCCAGTAAAATCAGTGAGGTGTTAAATCCCCTACTATTACTGTGTTGTTGTCAATCTCTCCCTAAAATTCTTCCAGAAGTTTTTCATAAATTTATGTGCTCCTATATTGGGTGCATATATATGTTTATCAGGGTTATATCCTCTAGTTGGATCAATCTCTTTAGTATTATGTAGTGTCCTTTCTTGTGTCTCTTTATGGTCTTCATTTTGAAGTCTATTTTGTCAGATGTGAGTATTGTTATCCCAGCTCTTTTTTCATTTGCATTTGCATGGAAAACTTTTTCCATCCCTTCACTCTCACCCTGTGTGTTTTTTGTTCTGAGGTGGGTCTCTTATGGACAGCATATATTTGGGTCATGTTTTCTTATCCATTCAGCTACCCTATATCTTTTGATTGAAGCAGTTAATCCATTTACATTTAAGTTTATTATTGAAAGGTACTTATCTATTGCCATTTTAATTTTTTATGCCTATGTTTCCCTCTTTCTATTTCTACTTCTTATTACAGCAGTCTCTTTAACATTTCTTACAATGCTGGTTTGTTGGTGATAAATTCTTTTAGCCTTTTTTCATCTAGAAAAATCTTTATTCCACCATCTATTTTGAATGATAACCTTGTTGGATAGAGGAGACTTGGTTTCAGATCCTTGTCTTTCATTACTTTGAAAAATCATGCCATTCTCTTCTGGCCTGTAGAGTTTCTGATGAGAAATCAGCTGACAGCCTTACGGGAGTGCCCTTTTAGGTAACAGAGTGCTTTTCTCTTGCCGACTTTAAGATTCTCTCTTTGTCTTGAATTTTTGGCATTTTAATTATGATGTGTCTGGGCATGGGCCTTTTTGGATTCTTCTTGCTTGTGACTCTGTGTGCCTCCTGAACTTCTGTGACATTTTTCTTCACCAGGTTAGGGAAGTTTTCTACCATTATTTCTTCAAACAAACTCTATCCCTTGCTTATTCTCTTCCCCTTTGGCATTCCTATGATGGGAATATTGGGAATATTAAAAAACTGTCCTGTTTTTAATGGTTTCTTCTTTTTGGATCTCTGATTGAGAGATTTTTTTTTTACCCTGTCTTTTAATTCTCTGATCGGAGTCTCAGCTTCCTCTAATCTTCTGTTTATTCCTTCCAATGTATTCTGTATTTCTACTATGTCATTCTTAATTTCCTTCATAATTCCCATATCTTTTCTCATGCTTCTTAGCATCCTTACAATCAGTATTGTAAACTCTATATCTGATAGATTTCTTATCTCCTTTCATTTACCTCTTCTTCTGTAGATTTCTCTTCTTTCATTTGGGGCTTTTTTGTTTGTTTGTTTGTTTGTTTGTTTTGTCTCCCAATTTTGGCTGCCTGTTTGGGCTTGTTTTTATGTATTAGGTAGATCTTCTAGGACTCTCAATCTTTTTCAAGCATCTCTGTTACTGGCCAATGTCAGAAGCTCTTTGTGACTGGCCTTCAGTACCCTGTTTGGAGCTGTCAGCAACTCACTGCTTGTGGTTCTTTCTGCTTGGCCAGCTTGTTGTTCCCTCTGCTTGGGCTGGGTGCATTTGGACAGGACCAAAATACACACCAAAGTCTGTTTTTCCAAGACAGGGTCCAGAAGAGATCAGGCAAAGATTGAAACCACCAGAGGTCTGCCTCTTCCAGGAAGCTGATTGACCTGAGTCTCTTAACCTCATTTTCATGTATCTCAAGGTATCTTTAGATTTCTTCCTTAGTCTCATTGTTAGTCCATTCATTGTTTAATAACATGCTCTTTAGCTTTCTTGTTTTTGTGTGGTTTTTGGATATTTTCTTCTAATTGATTTCTAAGTTTATATCCTTGTGTTTGGAGTAAATGTTTGATATGATTTCATTCTTTTCAAATTTATTGAGACTTGTTTTGTGTCCTAACATGTGGTCTATCCCGGAAAATGTTCCACGTGCACTTGAAAAGAATGTGTATTCTGCTTCTTTGGTGTGAAATGCTCTGAAAATATCAATTAAATTAATCTTATCTAGTGAGTCTTTTAAGGTCACTTTTCTTGTTGATTTTTTTGTCTGGAAGATCTATCCATTGATGTCCTTGGAGTGTTAAAATCCATTACTATGACTCTATTACTATTGATTCCTCCATTTATGTCCATCAAGATTCACTTTATATATTTAAGTGATCTTATGGTGGGTGCATAAAAGTTTACAAGGGTTATATCCTCTTGTTTGATTGATCCCTTTATCATTATGTAATATTATTGTTTGTTTCATAATATAGCCTTTATTTCAAAATCTATTTTGTCTGATATAAATATTGCTACTCTACTTTTTTTTCATTTTAATCCACATGAAATATTATTTTTCATTCCTCTACTTTTATTCTGTGCGTATCTTTCATTCTGAGATAGGTCTTTTGTGGACAGCATATATATGGAGTTTGTTTTCTTATCCACTCAACCACCCTATGTCTTTTTATCAGACTATTTAAGCCATTTATATTTAAAGAGATTATTGGTATGTGCATATTTATTGCCATGTTATTCTTTATAGTTATGTTTATCTTTTCTTTTTCTTTTTTCTTTGAAAGAAGGCCCTTTAACATTTCTTGGATGACTGGTTTGGTGGTAATAAACTCCTTTAGGTTTTTCCTGTGTGGGAAGCTCTTTATTTTTCCTTCAATTTTAAATGATAACCTTGTTGGGTAGAGTAGTCTTGGTCATAGGTCTTTGCTTTGTGCCAATCCCTCTAAAATGTTTTTGTTAAGAAATTAGCTGAGAGCCTTATGGAAGCTCCCTTATAGGTAACTAACTACTTTTCTTTTGCTGCTTTTAAGATTCTTTGTATCCTTTGCCATTTAATTATAATGTGTCTTGATGTGGGTCTCTTTGGGTTCACCTTATTTGGGATTCTCCATGCTTCCTGGACTTGTGTGTCTTTCTCCTTCTCTAGGCTAGGGAAGACTTCAGTCATTATTTCTTCAATAGTTTCTCAATCCCTTGCGCTCTCTCTTCTCCTTCCCGTGTCCCTATGAGCAGATGGCATTATGTTTGATGTTTTCTTAAACTATGCTAATTGTTAAAATCCTATTTTCTTTTTCCTTCTTTGATTGGATGTTTTCTGCTACCTTCTCTTCCAAATTCCTGATTCTTATTCTCTGCTGTTGATTATTTCTAGTGTATTCTTCATTTCATATATTGTACACTTCATTTCTGACTACTTTTTTATGGTTTTTATGTCATTTTTATGCTTACTATCTCTGTGTTTAAGTTCTCACTGAGTTCATCCATTCTTCCACTATGTTCTTAGAACATCTTTGAAACTATTGTTTTGAGTTCTGTGTCTGGTAGATTGTTTGCCTTTGTTTCATTTAGTTCTTTTTCTTGGGACTTTTTTTTCTTTCTTTCATTTGGAGTATGTTCCTTTTTCTCTCTATTTTGGCTGCCTCTCTGTATTTGTTTCTGTGTATTAGGTAGTTCTTCTATGCCCCCCTGTCTTGGTATGGTGGCCTTAAGTAGTAGGTTTCTTGGGCTCAGTGGCACAGTCTTCCCAATCATCTGTGCCAGGTGCTCTAGGAATGTCTCTTGTATGGTTTATGTGAGCCTTCTTGTGCTACTTGAGTCTTGATTGCTGTTGGCCCATCTTTGGATGAGGTTGACCCTCAGTCTGGCTGACTATGAGGATTGACCCCAACCACAGTGAACCACAGTGAATGTAAGTCTCTAGTCTTCTCTGAGCCACCCTCTTTTCACTGGAGCCCAGAGTGTATGTATGGAATAAGATTTTGTGTGTTGGCTCTTTTGGAGGGTGCCTGGCTTTCTAGCAAACTCTTATCTTTCCCTGGTGGACAAAATCCCTGTTGATTTTCATAACCAAATATTATATGGGCTCCTCTTACTATGTCTGGTGCTCCATGCGAGGTTCATGTGAGAAAGTTTCATGTGAGGTTCAGATCCCTTGCTCCTCAGGAGGGATCTTTGCAGCTGAGATATCCCTCTGGGTGCAAGGCCAGCCCTTTCCACTCTTCCTACCAGTCTTGATGTGGCTTCTTCTGTGAATCTTTGGTTATAAGCCTTCTGTTCAGCTAGTCTTCAGTTGGTTATTCAGGTTGATTGTTCTATAATTTAGTTGTAATTCCAGTTTTGTTCTGGGAGAAGATTAATGTAACTTCTACCTATTCTGCCACCATCTTGGATATCTCCTCAACAAATATTTCTAAACACCTGATCTAGGCATATTTTCATGTCTTAATGTCCATTAGTATATCTGTTTTGAATAAATATCTGTTCAAGTCCTTTGTCCATTTTTTTTATTTGATGATCTTTTGTTGCTGCATTGTAGGGAGTTCTTTATATAACCTGGATACAAGACTCTTATTAAATAAATGATTTGCAAATATTTTCTCCCATTATGTACATTATTTTTCACTCTCTCCATACTGTTCTCTTATTAACGAAATTTTTAAATTTTGATGTAATCTATTTTATCTCTTTTTGTTGTCACATCTAAGAACCCATTTCCAAAGCCAAAGACATGAAGACTTTTCACCTATGTTTTCTTCCAAGAGTTTTATGGTTTTAGCTGTTATATTTAGGCTATTGACCTCTTTTGAGATAATTTTTGTATATGAAGTGAGGTAGGTGTCTAATTTCATTCTTTTGCATATGTATGTTTAGTTGTCCTGGCACCGTTTGTTGAAGAGACTATTTTTAACTTCATTGAATGGTTTTGACCTCTTTGTTGAAAATCAATTGGCCATAGATGTTTGGGTTTATTTCTGGACTCTCAGTTCTATTCCATTGATCTATGTTTCTTTATTCCAGTACCAGGCTGTCTTTATTATTGTAGCTTTGTTGTAAGTTATAAAATCATGAAATAGTATTTTCCAATTTTGCTCTTCTTTTTCAAGATTGTTTTGGCTTTGGGGAGCACCTTGCAATTCCATATGATTTTGAGAACCAGCTTTTCCCTTTCTGAAAATAAGACTACTGAAATTTTAGTAGCAATTGCATTGAATCTGTAAGTGACTTTGATAAGTATTGCCATCTTAACATTAAGTTTTTCAATGAATGAAATGGGATGTCATTCTATTTATTTCAGTCTTCTTAAATTTCAGCAGTGTCTTATAGTTTTCAGTATACAAGTCTTTCACAACATTGGTTAAATTTAATGCTAATATAAATGGAATTGTTTCTTAATCCCATTTTCACATTGTTCATTGCTGGTGTATAGAAAAAAATTGACGTGTGTGTGTGTGTGTGTGTGTGTGTGTGTGTGTGTGTTGAGCTTATACCTGCAACTTTGTTAAATTTATTTGCTAACTCAGAGAGATTTTTTAGATCCTTTGAGATTTTCTACATATAAGGCCATATTATCTGTGAATACATATAATTTTACTTTTTCCTTTCCAATTTGGATACCTTTTATTTTTCCTTTGTTACTTCCCAATTCAGGTACCAGGGCTCCCTATGGGAAACACGGGCTGCCATCTTCAAGACTTTTGCAAAGCCTGAAATGGAGTTGATCAAGGGCAAGTAAAGACATCCCCAAACTCTTCTATTATAAAGTTGCTTTTTTATTGAATCAGAAAGTTTCTTGGTTATAGTAAGCCTTTGTCTGTTTTCGAGACTTCACAGAAAGAGTTTCTGCTTAATCCTTTGATGTTTCTTGTGGCAGTATAGGCCATTAGAACTGCCTCTCCACCATTTTCAAAAATGTCATTCTAAACATTTTTCTAGTGGTGCACAAGATAAATGTGTGCCATTCTAGGCTAAGGGGCACTAAAACAATGTTATTCACACCTGTCGACCTGCTCAATCCATTTTGAGCTATAATTCAACATCTGGTATCAGATCAACTTTCCAATAACCACAATGCTGGATTAACTTAGAAAAGGAAACATTTGCCTCTAAGGGTATCCAAAGCAGGGAGGCGAGATATCTTAGGTATCTCATCTCAGACAGTCGGTAGAGATTTTTGTCACCAGTGGATATGCTCTAAAACTTAATAAAGAGTGAAATGATTTGTAATGTAATACCAGAAATGCAAAAAATAATAAAAAGCAAAGTAAAGCATAAGTATATGAATACATCTAAATGAACATTGTCTATATACAAATAATATTTTATTTGGTTTTAAAATAAATAAAATTAAAATATATGACAATTGCACAAAAATCAGTTGAGTAAATGAAATTAGTGTTCTAAAGTCTTTGCTTTGTCCAGAAACTAGAAATAGTATTAAATTGTAGTAGATCCTAATAAGCCAAAATTCATTTGCAATGAAAAACTAAGCCACAGAGTAAGAAAAATATCTACAACACATATTTCTGACAAAGGAATCAGACCTCGAATACAGAAAAATCTCCTAGAAAGCAGTAAGAAAGAGACAGATAAACTAATTTTAAAATGGGCAAAAGGCTTGAACAGGCATTTCACAAAAGAGAATATCCAAACGACATATGTACATATGAAAAGTGGAAAGCTCTTTTTGTCATCCAGGAAATGATAATTAAATCCACATGTGATACTCCTATATATGCATCAAAATGTATAACATTACAAAAATATCCATGCTGTTTATCATAGTAACTGCACTATTTTACATTCCCACCAACAGTACAAGAGTTCCAATTTCTCCACATTCTTGACAATACTTGTTATTTTTCGTTAATATCCTTCCTAACTTGTGTGAGATGCTATCTATCTCATGCTGGTTTTAATTTGCAATTCTCTGATGATTGGTGATGTTAAGCATCTTTTTATATATCTGTTGGCCATTTGTATGTCTTCTTTGGAGAAATGTCTATTCAAGTCTTTTGCCCATTTTTTAAGTTGGGTTGTTTGTTTGTCTTGCTAAAGAGTTGTAGGAGTTCTTAATATTGTTTGGAAATTAGGTTTGAAAATATTTTCTCCATTTTTAGGTTGCTTTTTCACTCTGTTGATTTTTTTCCTATTTTTAGATTGATGTATTCCTATTTGTTTATTAATTCTTTTGGTGTCATATTCATTAAATCATCGCCAAGACTAATGTCATGAAGCTTTTTTCATTTTCTTTTAGAAGTGTTATAGTTTCAGGTCTTATACTTAAATCTTTAATCCATTCTGAGTTGCATTTTGTGTATATTGTAAGATTGGTATCTATTTTCATCCTTTTACATGTGGAAATCCAGTTTTCCCAACACCATTTGTTGAAGAGACTACCCTTACCCCTTTGTGTATTTTTGGCATTGTTGTTGAAGATCAGTTTCCTTTATATGTGTGGGTTTATTTCTGGGCTCTCAATTCTGTTCTATTGGTCTATATATCTGTCTAGATGCCAGTATCATATTGCTTTAACTATGGTAGTTTTGTAATATATTTTGAAATTAGAAAGTGTGATGCCTCCATCTTTGTTCTTCTTTCTCATGGTTGCTTGGACTATTTCTGGATCTTTTGCAGTTCCATATGAATTTTAGGATTACTTTTCTATTTATGTAAAAAATAAAATAAAAAGGCATTGGAATTCTGATGGAAATAGCATTAAATATGAGGATTGCTTTGGGTAATATGGACATTTTATTAGTAATAAATCTTCCAATATATGACAAAATGTTTTTCCATTTTATTTTATTTTATTTTTTTGGTATTTTCTTTCATTTCTCTCATCAGTGTATTGCAGTTTTCAGTGTAAAAATCCTTCACCTCCTTGGTCAAATTTATTCCTAAATGTTTATTGTTTTTGGTGCTATTGTAATTGAGGTTGCTTTCCTAATTTCCTTTTTGGTAGTTCATTGTTGGTGAATGGAAATACAACTGTTTTTTGTATATTGACTTTGTATCCTGTAACTTTTCTGAATTTGTTTATTTATTCTAATAGGTGTGTGTGTGTGAGAGAGAGAGAGAGGGAGGGAAGGGGGGAGATTTTTAAGATTTTTCTATATATAAGATCATATTATCTGCAAACAGAGACAATTTTACTTCTTCCTTTCCAATTTGGATGCCCTTTTTCTTTTTCTTTTTCTTTTTCTTACCTAGTTGTTCAGGCTAAGACTTCCAGTACTATGGTGAATAGAAATAGTGAGAGTGGGCACTCTTGTTTTGTTCCTGATCTTAGAGGAAAACTTCATTTTTCACCATTGAGTATGATGTTAGCTGTGGGCTTGTCATATATGATCTTTATTATGTTCAAGTACATTCTGTCTACACTGAATTTGTTCAGAATTTTTATCATAAAGGGATGTTGAATATTTTCAACTGTCTTTTCTGCATCTATTGAAATGATGATACAATTTTTATCCTTCATTCTGTTAATGTGGTATATCACATTTATTGATTTGTGTATGTTGAGCCATTCTGGCATCCCAGGGATTAATTCCATTTGATAACAGTTTATGATCCCTTTAATGTGCTGTTGAATTATTCTTGCTATAATTTTTGTTACAAGTTTTGCATCTATGTTCATCAAAGATGTGGAACTGAAATTTTCTTTTCTTGTGATGCTTTTTTCTGATTCTGGTATCAGGATAATACAGGCCTTTAAAATGAGTTTGGAAATGTTGCTTTCTCTTCAATTTTTTGGATGTTTGAGAAATACTGGTGTTAATTCTTTAAATGTTTGGCAGAATTCACCAGTAAAGCCATTGGTCCTTGGGCTTTTCTTTTGTAGGAGGTTTTTCATTACTGATTTAATTTCCTTATGTGTTACCGGTAATTCCACTTCTGAGTATATACCCAAAAGAATTGAAATCAATATCTCAAAGAGATATGTATATTGCCATGTTTGTTGCATGATTTACAATAGTCAAGATTTGAAACCAATCCAAATTTTCATTAACAAATGGATTAAAGAATGTGATATACAATTCAGCCTTTAAAAAGAAGGATATCTTTCCATTTGTGATATCATAGATATCACAAATGGAAAGTATTATACATTTTTTAAGCATTTAAAATGTAGAAGTGAATGTTATCAATATCTGTACATTTTAATAAAAATTCATTTTTCATTTTAAATGTTGTTTTATCTAAAAAATGATTGCTTTCACTGAAGCAAAAGCTGAATGCTAAAACATGCATTTCTGGCCTTTTGAAATTAATTGGGTGACAAAAGACCACATTATCTAATTCTAATTGCTTAAAAAGCATGTGAGAGATCAGTTGCACAACCAGAGATATTTTCTTACTCTGACATTGCTTCGCTTGGTTCAATCATTACTTTTTCTTAACAGCATCTGTCTTGTCTAGATAATTCCTAGGGATTTCTGGAATATAAAATTCAGGGTTAAACTTCTTTCTGACAGCCTGGGCAGCAGTGGGAGCCCAGAGTCTGAACCTGGAGGGGCAGAGAAGCTTATGGATTCAGGTGCTGGGCCTAGGGAGTTAAAGTAAAGACTGGACCAGGCTACACAATGGGATGGGGAGACAGTGGCCTGCAGACCCGGTGCCTCTTATATACCTGTGGCCCACTCATGGTACTGATCATATCATGGGCAGACACAGAAAGCCTGCCTAACTTGAGGCTTCCAAAGGGTTTGGAGGGAGAAGTAGCCAGAGTTACTGTGTAGCCATGGAAAACATTATTACTGGAAATAAGTCAGTCACAGAACAAATATTGCATAATTCCACTTATATGAAGTATCTAATATAGTTAAACTCATAGATACAGAGAATATAATGGCAGTTGCTGAGAATGAGGAGAGGAAAATGAGGATTTTTTTCAATGGTGATAAAGTTACAGTTCTATACAAGATGAACAAGTTCTAGAGTTCTGCTGTACAACATATAGCCCATAGGTAATAGGGTGTTGTGTACTTAAAAACTTGATAAGAAGGTAGATCTCATGTTATGTGTTCTTATCACAAAATAAAAGCGGAGGACACAAGAAATCTTTTGGTTATGATGGATATGTCCATTACCTTATTTGTAGTAATGGTGTCACAGGTGTATGCATATGTCCAATCTCATTAAAATGTATACATTAAATATATGCAACTTTTTGTATATTCAGTTTGATCAATAAAATTGAAAACAAAAAACAAAACAAAAAAACGATAAACACAGAACAAACAATATCAGTGTTGGCAAAGATGTGAAACAACTGGAATTTTCATTTGCTGTTAGTAGGTTATAAACTGGTAAACCAAAAATTAATTTGGCAGTGTTTACTAATACTGAATATATCCTGTGACACAGTAATACTACTACTAGGTATATCCCCAAATCAAATCTGTAACTATGTGCATCAACAGACTGGTACAAGTATATTCATAGCACCATCGTTTGTAGTCACCCCAAACTTTAAACCACCTAATGTCAAGCAATATTAGGATAAAGAAATTTTGGGAATATATGCAAACATGAAAGTGAACTACCACATTCTTTAATATGGATCTGTGGTAGGAGTTAGACAGACATGAGCACACCAAAGACGATGGGCCAGGTGCCAACGTAATCAGGGTGCCTAGCAATGGACAAATGTATGGTGGGACCTCATCTCCAGGGTGACCTTTCCTGCCCTGGCATATCGCTGGCCATGCAGTTTGGACCCCCTGACCTTTCATATCTCTGGCCATTTGGTTTAGACCCTTGACCTTTTCCCCCTAGAGATAACATCTGGGTCTCAGTTGTACTTCAGCTCCAGGCCCAGAAAAGCAACAAAACCAGACAATGAAAACCACAGCTGACCTCAGGACCAGCTGCATTGAATAATGATCCCCTGCCCTGGCACCCGCCAATCAATCAGTATCGATCACAAGCCTGAAAGGACACACTTAGAAAGCTGCTGAATATTCTATTGAGATCTTCCCCTTGGATCTCCCCTAAATTCTCCTCCGTTAAAACCCTTAGGAAGGAGGATCCAGCATGCTCTCCCTCCTGGGAGCACCCAGAGCCCTTCCCACCCCTCCTCATTCCCCCAGGCATCTCACCTTTACCTTCCTCACTTCTAAACTCTAAGGGCCTTCTCTTTGCCTCTACAATTTGTTCCCTAAGCCCATTTCTTCTACGAATTACTTCTTCTACCTCTGTGATTTTTCTAAATGAATGTTCCCTTACAGTTTGAGTCTTGGCTCTGAATTCTTTCCTAGTTAGAATTCAAGTACCACGTTTGCTGAACTCAGGTCTGGTCTGACCCCACTGGTCTAACACCTGGTGCCATTATCAAGGCTGCCAACAGCTCAATCTTACAAATATATTATTGAGCAAAAAAGCCACACAAAAGCACACACTATGTGTGGCCATTTATAAGCATTCGAAAACAGGCAAAACTAACTTAGTAGTAAAATTCAGAACAGTGGTTATTTTTGTCTAGGCATGCAATGACTAAGAGAAGCATGAGAAGGTCTACATTGTTGGAAAACATTTAAAATCTTGATCTAGGAGGTGGTTACACAAGTTCGTTCACTTTGTTACGAAGATGTACAGTCACGATTACTGCAGTTTTTTTTGTATGTTATCCGTTAAAAATGTTACACAGCCATCAATTCAGAAAATTTTAGATATTGTATTTTATCAGCTTTGGCAAGAGTGCAGGAAAAGGGCTTTTCATATATTAGGGGTAGGAAAGTAAATTGTTAACTACATAGAGGAGCAAATGGAGGAAATCTACTACTAAGATTTAAAATGTGCATACTCTGTCCAGTGCATTCACTTGTTAGTGCTTAACACTTGCATAGGTACAAAATGGCACATGCACTTATGTTGAAAATGACAATGCTTCCAAATTAAAAAAATAAAATAAAAAAGAAACAAACTACATGTCCCAGGCTGGGGAAATCATAATTATATCTATTGGTTCTAAGGACTACCATGCAGTATTTTAAAAGAATTGGGTACATTTATATAGAGATATGGAAAGATCTCAACTATATAATGTTGATCGTAAAAAAGAGTAACATCAATACGTATGTAAATACATAGAAACTAGGAGTCATCATAAAGGGACTAGGTTTACAGTTAGTGCCTGAACAGGATATTAACCTAATTTGCAATGTTTAAAATAACGGTTACATATAACTTAAAATTAATAACAGTACTTAGAATGTCTTTGGAAGAATATCCAAGATGTCAGCAACACTAGTTGCCTCCAGTAGGTGAACTGAGTGCCTGAGGAACTGAAAGCAGAAGGAGATTTTTCACTATATAACCCTCTATTTCTTTAAATTATTTGAATAGCATAACTGTAGCATCTATTGGGGGGAAAAGGTTAATTAAAATATATAGCTAACTTGATTTAAAACAATAATTAAAAGATGCCCAATCTCGTGGGAGAACATACACAAATATAATTAAGTGTAACTACTATGAAGATCGAGGTGTCAGATATATGATAGGAGCTCAGAGAAAGGTCTCCTAAATAGGTCTGGAGGACTTGAAGGGAATTCAAAGCGGAGAGGAAGCTTGAACAGGAAAATGAAATGTTCCACTTTTTCATTCCTGGAGCGCTTAGTGCGAGGTGCCCAGGAGCCCTGAAATCCAGGCCCTTGATTACTTCCCACGAGCTGGAACCTAAATTCCCACAAAGAGGCTGGAGAAAGGCGAAAGCAGCAAAATTGTTGACGAGGGGGTAGCAGCCGCTTGCTAGAACTGAGCGGTACCAGATTCCCGGCAGCGCCGCCAGCTCCGGACTCTCAAGCCCGAGTTTCACATTCCCACCCTCCCTTGTGGGCAGGCCAGCCCTCCCTCTCTCGCCTTTACGCCTCGATTATTGGGCAGCGGATGATTGACAGAAGCAAACACCAATCAGTGAGTCTACTACGGATCTCGGGTCCTTCGTCCGGGGCGATACGCGAACTCTGTGCGTCTACGTCAGCGCGCTGACGTCACGAGCCCGGCATTCCCGGAGGTTCAGGGGCGGCTGGCTGCAGGGGGTGGGCTGGGCGTCGCATGCAGGGCTTGCTCCAGGGTTCCGCCCTGCAGAGCCCGCCCCTTCTCTCCGGAGGGCCCTTTGGGCGCGACCTCGGAGTTGTCCCCGGGCCTGCGTGGGGCGGCAGGCCCGGAACCACCCGATGAGGTAGGCTGGGTTTCTCGTCATCCTATTTGACAGATTGGAAAACCGAGTCAGCGGGATCAGACGCTTTTACTCGGGCTCACAGGAGACCTGCCAACAGAGGCCTACGACCGAGCATAGGCTCTGTTTGCTGAGCTCTGTGGTGTCCTTCGGAGAGGAGGAGGTTAGGCTAGGCAGGCTGTGTTTATGAAAGATACACAAAAATTGCAGAATGCTGCATGCATTTTCATCCAGGGCTTGGGGTTGGGATTCAGGGGATGTTTGCCGGAGCCGAGGGCTCCATTCCTTCACCCTGCTGACCCCGGGGAGTCTTCAGTGGCGTTCTGCCTTATATTGGCGCCGTGGGCCCTCCAGAGCGACCAAGAATGGTAACTCGAATGATGCCTAGGATTATACAAACAAGCGTAACCGGCATCTTTTATTCATCAATAAAAGGTCTGTTCAGAACAAAACAAAATTTAAAAATTGCGGCACAAGTCATGAATATGCTGACTATGGTTTAGTTCACTGCTTTGCACACTCATGGGCACTTTCAAAATCTCAGTAGCATGCTTACTTTTGTTTAGGATTAGAAAGGGATTTTTTCTCTCTTTTAGTTCAAATGTGGGTTAACGTTGTGAACTTTTCAGCAAGGTAAAGGAACAGGTCTAACCTCTCAAATACACTGGAATTAGTTCAGTTCTTTTATCTCAGAACTCTGTTGAGAAGGGTTCTGAAAGATAATTCCTATACAAATTCACTCATACACCCTCTCTTCTATTTAGAAGCAGGATCTTACAAAACAAAACAATTTATGGTACTGTTGTTTTATTCATAAAGTAAAAATGTGTATCTTGTAATAGATGCATACATATATATTTTCTATTTTGAAGGATTTATTCTCTTTAAATCTTGCTGTCTCAAACATTGACCTTTTAAGATTGCATTATTGTGTAAAACTGCATTAAAGAAATTAAACTAAAGCCATTTCTGGAAACTTTTCCTCTTAGTTCACAGAAGGATGGTAATATCATTTGAATTTATTCTTTGGACAAGTTTATCTGATGAATGCATCATCTATGCCACACTTTGTTTTAGGTGTTGGAGACTGAGAGCTGAAAAATTTAGATAAGGTTTCTGCCCTCAAAGACCTTACATTTTGGCGGAGATACACTAAACATGTAAACAAAAATGACAACTTTTGGTAATGATGAATGTTAGAAAACCGTATTACAGGGTAAGGGACTAGAGTGTGACTGGGAGGTGGGGGGAAATTTAGGTATGGTGGTCAGTGAAGACTTTCTTGAAGAAGTGATGGTTTGAGACCTGAATGTTTAGAATGAGTAAGCCACGAAAAGATCTGCTGGAAGTTTCCAAGTAGATGTGCAAAAGAGCTAAAGGAAAAATGCACTAGACATTCCCAGAGATAGAAGAGAAGCCATGTGACTGGAGTGGAGTGAACCTAGGAAGAGTGAAGCGGAGGACAGTGGTAGGCAATGACACTCAAGAGATGGGCAGGAGCAGGATCATCTGAATCCCATGTAAGAATTACAAAAGGGCAAAGGAAATAGGATTTGTATATTGCCAAAGCCCTCTGTTTTCTTTAGTGACGCTAATAGACTCTAACTAGCTCTCTGCTTTATTTTGGTTATGAAATCATTGCAATAATCCATTATAACTTTTTTTCACCAGAGGCCCTCTTTCTTAGAGAAAAAAATGTCTTCTGTCCTCAAGCACTAAGCCTCTGCTTATCTTCAGCTTCCTGGTTTTATCATACCTTCCTACTTCCAACCGTGAGTCCTCTCTAGTTCCATCTTTATGTTCTCACCCTTTGGAAAGGACTGGAAGTCAATCTCTGCTCTTCTCCAGGCTGAGTTCTAGGAAACTGTGTTGGTGAAGTGGATAACCATTTTCCATTGATCAGAGACTTAATGTCTGCCTTTATTTAGTGCCCACAGTGTGCCAGGCCCATTATATACATTTTAATCCTTCCAACATATTCCGAAGGTAAATATTATCTCTTCTTTATGGAAAAGGAAACCTAAACCCAGGTAGTACTGAAGGAGCCTAGATTTGAACATCCCAATTAGCCTAATCCCTGCTACTCCACTGCTTACCTAAGTATTGAACAACAGCTACAAATCTGTATTATTTTAAATTATATTTTATGAAATGGCATTTAGAGAACATAATTCAGTACTCTCAGTTGAAAGCTGAGGCTGTGGAGACCCGTAGTTGTTTAGTGATTTTCAAGACATAACTGACACCAAATTCTCCCCTTGCTGACTCTCAGCCTACTGTTTTTTGAAAGTCTCATCACAGAGAGTGTCTGTATATATATAAAATATAGTATTCAACTGTCCTTAAATTTATAGAAGGTAATTTTAAAATGATTAAGCAGTGCTGCTTTGGGGGCTAACATAATCCTTTGTTTTATTTTCCTTCCCTTTTCTAAACCTTAAACAAATATAAACTTTCTGGATGAATCTTTGGTTTCTGTTAGTAGACAGTCATTTCAATATAACTTCATAATTTAAATTTTATTTCACAAATATTTGAAAGGGAGTTTAAAGTTGTTACCATTTTCCAGCTTTAACCTTATTCTTACAAGTATGGGAATATTTTTCACTAGTCAAATTATAATATTAATGGATTAGCACCTTCTTAAATGTTGGAAGATATTTAAATTTAGGCAAAAGAGAGATTTTGCTCTTTAAGTCATCTACTGGATATTTTTACCTGGTATCTCTGTCCTGTAAGATCATTCATGCAACTGAATCTACATTCTGACTATCCAGACTGTTGTGATTTGGCCTCAAATCATAGTGCCCTCCTTCCACCATGAACCCTGTACCCCAAACTAGACTCCTGGCCTTTCCAACTTCAGTGCCATTGTTTATACTCTGCCTGCAGCCTGGAATGCCTTTTAGATGGACAAATCCATTCAGATTTCTTCCTGTCCATCTGCATCCATCAATGCTACTCTCTCGATGAGATATTTCCTGTGTCTCTTTAATGGTAGCCTTCCCTTTTACAGCACTTTTGGGAATCTTTCTCTGTGACTCAGGTTCCCAATCTTGATATCTTTGGTAATACACTATTTTACTCATGGGTGTTTAAATAGATGCTGGCTTGAGCTTAAAAGAGACTTAACAATTTCTGTTATATACGTGGTTGTTCAAATAGATGTTAGCTTGAACTTAAAAGAGACTTATTTCATGTTGTACATGCAAAGTTTTTTGTAGATTGTGGAGCCCTTTAGTTTTATTCGTGCTTTTATTACCTCATCTTTGAGAGAAGCACTGGTATGCTTTTCTTGGTTTCGATTCATCCTTATTCTTTCCTTTTTCAGCTAAGGGTCTGACTTCTACAGTTACCAAGGGGTTGTTGAAGAGAGATTGTCGCAAATAAAAATCAATGTTGTGTGTGTTTATGGTGTTAGAAAAAAATTACAGCAATTCCACTTTTTAATATTAAAGATAAGAAAGCTGAGATCAAGAGAGACTAGCCACGGACCCCTGCAGTGTTGGGCTAGAAAGCCTGGCCAGTACCCCTGGTTCACAGCAGCAGGAACTTGTGCAGGCCATTGTTGGTTCTGATGTCCTACATCAGAACTCCTGAAAGCCTTTCACAAGTGTATCAGCACAGCTCAGTCATCTCTGGACTATTTTGCTTACTTTTCTTGTGAGCTGACCTGGATCTGGAAGATACCTCTTATGGTGACTTGAGATCAAAGCAGGACCTCTAACCAAGGATCCCTGAGTGAGCTATTGAAGCCTCAGGATCTTCTGGGCAGGCACTGGGGAAGTATCAGGTTTGGTGGGCTCTTTGGTTTAAAACCCTCTCTTCTACTTCCCCTCTCATTACAGTTTTCCAAAAAAATATCTTGGACTAGTGGGCATCCTCAGTGTATTAAACTTGGAGTTTGGAAGAATTTGGCCTATTGCCTTCTTATAAGTTATGGTAATCACAGGTTTCTGTTTCCTGTATTTTCTAAAACATTATACTTTTCAAATATTGTGCATTATTGCTTGCCAAAGTATATTCTTGTCTGCTTTTTGTTTCAGGAAAATATATTCTCATAATTATTTTTGAATTAATCACTTGTTTGTTGAATTAATGATGTGGAACCAGAAAATTTTAAGTACATTTCCCTATCTGTGTGGTGGTAATATTCATCAAAGATAACACAAGGAGCTCTTGAGCTATTACATGTTACTTCAGCTGAGGTGGAAACACCAGCCAGGACTTGCTTTTGTTATTATTGATAATGACTAACATCGAAGGCTACCTCTGTGCTGGGTGCTCTTCTAAATCCTTTATTTTTGGATTTCTGATCCTCAGCACTATTGACATTTTGGGCTGGATACTTTGTTGTGGGAGCTGTCCTGTGCATTGTAGGATGTTTAATAGTATCCCTGGGATCTATCCAGTGGAGGCCAGTGGCACCTCCCCAGATCGTGACAACGAAAAATGTCTCCCCAGTCTGAGACTCCTTGAGAACCACTGCTTTTTATATAAACTAACTTATTCCTCCCAACAACCCTTGAGGTAGTTGTATTATTATTGTCCTCATTTAATAAGAGGAGAAGCTGAGGCACAGAGGAGTTAAGTAATTTCTCTAAGGGTACACAACTAGTAAGCAGTTGTGAAACTAGACAGTGTTCTTTGTAGAACCCTGGCCTAAATGCAACCAGCTGAGACTGGGCACCAACTATTAGGGATCTAAAGACCTATGTATATAAACAGGGAACAAAACAAATGCCAACAGGGACCAGGTAGTACTGTAAGTAAGTGAGGTGGCTGGATGGCAAATTGGAAAACTGCCAGATTGGAGTATTTCCAGAATTACCTGTTTCTAGAAATTTGGATTTTATTTGTGTGAAAAACTCTCATCTTAAAATACTGGAAAGTAATTCGATGTTTAAAAAACATAATTTAAGCCAACAGACAGACAAACACTGTCACCTATATATGGAGAACATTTGACTTCAGGCCATCAGTTTGCAGTTTTTTCTGTGTAGACTTTGCAGCAATGTGAGATTATAGAGAAGTATACATTCATTTGATTCTGTGTGGAGGGCAAAAGTTTCCTTCTTTGAAGGCTCTGGAAATGAGGATGGCTGGGGTAGGGCTTCTAGACTAGAAGTGCTTTGGTAAGTCAAAAGAGTGAGAATTAAAGCTGGCCATCCATCACACTTGGAACATTCAGTGCTCTGCTGCTTAGTGCAGACTCAATTTGAAAGTTCTGTATTTCAGCAGCATCATTCATAACTATTTCTCTCATGACCTCTACTTGTCCAGGTTTTAAAGTAAATATTTTATAGGACATTGAGAAAACATAAATTCTGGAATTCAATAGCTTTATCCTTGAGAAATGAAATACAACCATACTTTACTTTGTTGACAGCCAGTAGACAGCTGGGTCTGGGTTTAACTTTCTTTGAATGACCAGGCTCTCTGCCTATATTTTTAGTAGTAGAGGGACTCCTGCTGGCCTTTCTAAGTGTTTTCCTTGTCCTTGGAACCCTAGCCTCTGTAGTTGAGCCTGTGTGCCAGCATGCCCCTGCACCTGGTGTGAAAAGCTAGCTCACGCTCACATGCAGACTTTCCATGGCCCTTGTAATCTGTCCTCACACTCCTGTCTGGCTCCACTTCCTGAGGCTCCCTCCTGTGCCAGACTGCTGTGGCTCACTGCTCCGGGACATGTTCCTGCTCCTCTGGTTTCACTTTCCTCTGGCCTACCTCTTCCTTGCAATGTATTAGTCTTTCATATCTTTCCAAGTCATACATTTTTTCTTAGGCAACCCTTTTCTGGTCACAAGAACCTAAAGTTCAATCTTCTGTGTATTATAATTATTTTGTGCTTTGATTCCTAATTATTGGTATAATCACTTTACCTCCTTTAAAACTGGATTCTACTTGAGGATAGGGACAGTCTTTTTTCTCTTACTTTTCCTTACAGCTGCTAGGATAGTGTTTCACTTGTGATAGATACTTAATACACATCTCTCCATTCATTTGGGTTGGGTAAGTTCCCACTCATATAGAGGTTTCTTTCTCTCTTTCCATATATTTATACCAGTTTATATAGTGTGATGTCAGAGTGAATTCACTAAATAACATTCATAAATGTTAGAAAAAAAGATGATCAAATTAATTGATTTGTGGAGGTTGGGGCATTTTTATTAATTCCATTGTCATGTGTAATAATCAGAGATTAAATATTTTGGGGTTATATAATATGATGAAACTCCTGACATGTATAAACTTGCCTAACTTTAGTCAGCAAGCACCCAGACTCCATATGTTTATATAAAGATATCTGTAATTCATAGATTTTACATACAAATTAAATGCCTAATAAACACATGGTCAGGCATTTCCCTGGGTTCTAAGGATATAGAAGTGTCTTCTAGGAACATTTGTTATACTACTGAGAAAAAGACATGTAAACATATATAAAATATATATAAAAGAGTACAGGTGCTGTTAAAGAAAGATATATGGAATATATATTATACCAGCAATTTTCAATCTTTTTCATCTCATGGCACACATAAACTAATTACTGAAATTCTCTGGCGCACCAAAAATACATTTTTTTGCCAATCAGACAAAAAATAGGTATAATTTTGATTTATTCATACCAGACGGCTATTGTTGGCTGTCGTCATTTTTTATTTGACAATCTCTAAGGGACAAGAGGTCAGTTCCCCTGACTGAATAGTCAGGTATTGCATGTTTTAAAAATTCTTGTGACGCCCGGTTGAAAATTGCTGTATTATATCAATGGGATCAGAGGTTTCATTGAGGAAGTGATACTTAAGCTTCCTTGAACAATGAATAAGCAAGCTTATTACTGCTGTTAATTGTTTGGTGGTTGGATGAAAAGGCATTTGAGACAGAGGGAATATTAGGGCAAAGTCATGGATGGCGAAACCTCTTCCTGTACAAGAGAACTGGATATAGGTTAGTACAGCTAGAGCACTGGGTGTGCAGGAAATGGAGTTTGAGTAGAGGGATAAAATTGTTGCCAGAGAATTGAGTGGGTGGAATTTCTTCATCCCTAGTAGGAGTGGGATTTTTGTGATATCTTGAGAAAAAATTTTTCTAAGATACTTAAAGGAGAAGGAATGGTCTTTATTTGCATGTAGTTATATCCCTCAGTTGTCAAAGTCCCCTTTTCCTTAATCCATTCCTGGAAAAGGTGCAGCTGGGGCTTTAGTAAAGCTAGAAGCAAAGCCAGTGTCTAGGGTTTTCAAACGTTCCCTGATGGAGATGGGTCCAATGTAGCATCACGCTAGTTAAATTCCATTAGTCCGTTGTGTGGAGTCCACATGGCTGTGGGCCACTTGGGTGAGTACAGAGCATGTGAGCCTGTCCCAGTTTCTCTGGAGACGTAAACGCAGGTGGTCTAACTCCCAATACGTGGCTATACCACCGTGAGGGTCGAGAGACACTTTAATTCAATAAGACCGAGCCAATAATTCAAGTTTTAAGAAGGGAGACAGAGACAAACATGAAGCAAATCACACAGGGTTTATTTACCAGTTCCCAATGGTTCTTGGCACCAGCAGGCCACCCAGAGGATCCACTGAAAGACACACACAAGGTCTGGGGGTGCGGCCGCGACAGCGTCGGTCACTGCAGCCCTCTGGAAGTTCTCCTAGAGAGGTGCAGGGCAGAGCAAGGCAGGGTCAGCTTTCCCGGAGCTGGGGATGAAGTCTGTGGAGGGCAGACAAGCATCCAAAGATGTGGCCGAAAAGCCCCTGCTTTTAACAGCTGAGTTGAAGGTGTGGTGTGTCTTCAGTGCGTCTTATCAGGGTCCTACAGAGCGCGGGCCTGCTTGGAAGCCAGGGCTACAAAGTGTTAATCTTATCGTGGCACGCAGGCATCACAGTTACACTTGGTCACACAAGATGAAGTTACTTATTTCAAATCTAATACACACATCAAACTTATATTCCTGACTCTAATACCCACACAAATCTATTTCTATAACAGAGCCCCACAAATGAGGAATGCCAGAGGGCCAAGAGCACCAAGAGAGCACCAAGAGAACGAACTCCCTTTGTTCAGGAGTTTAAATATCAAATCTTCTCCACACTTGCAGTGGCCACACCTATTCTGGCCAGTGACTGACTCCCAGGTGTGGTTGATAGCTGAGCACTTTCCCATGTCACCCAGACCTTACTAGTCATGCCTCTAAATTGCAGCTGTCCTTTGCTCCTTTCCAATTATTAATTAATAACCAGCTTATTTCAACAGTATCAAATTTTTTTGATTTTCAACAGTATCAAAATCAAGTTTTCATTTTAGAAAAACTAGCATGATACTAGTATGGAGAATGTTTTGGAGATGAATGAGACTGAATCATTGGAGTAATGTGAATGAATGATGATTGGAAAAACCATGGAAAAGACCAATGAGAGATATTAGGGGGAATGACATGGTCACTCATTTTGGCATGTTTAGAAAATGGAGTCAGCAGCAGAATCAAATTTAACACATTGTCTTAATGATAAAAGCTATAAATAAGATCTTACTGGCAATTATTGGTTAATTTTTTCTTACCTTAAACATTTTGCAGTGTTTACAGGTAATATATATGTTAAACATCAATATCTGTATTTTTAAGTCATTTATCATTTCTTTTTGATTTTGTAATTGTTTATCTTTTGTTCGATAATTTGAGAGCAAATTTCTTGAGAGTACAACTAGTTTCAAACCTTCATTGAGGACCTTGTGATCTTAAAGGTCCTACTACTTTTGTGATATCCTCTGCCTCTATACATGTGCTCTGAGCCCTTTCTTGTTATTAGGCTATAATTCATAATCTGTTTTCTCTTGTTACATTGAGTCTTATGTTTATGTGATTCTGTTTTCTGAATCACGGAGCTAGGTTGATAAAGTCATCTGATGCTGTTCTCTTGAGGGTCTGGTTTCTTATGTGACAGCTTAAGAAGTCTGATGTAAAAAGACAAGGGTACTGATGTTTTTTAAATCTAGGCATCAAGATTTTGAGATTTTCTTATCTGTCACATTCACCAAGCTTTGGACCTCAAACCTTCATTGATGGTAGACATTGGTAATATTTTTGTGAACTTTGTGTCATCCTTGTATATTGAAGTATAGGAGCTAATATATATAACATCTGCCTATTGGTAGATATTCCTCGGCAAAGGTGTGAATAGCATTCCATTTTATTGATTTCCTCTAGTTTGTGAAACAGGAAGTAGGCCTCCAAAAACTCCAGGGGCTGCTGATGCTACATCTAACGCAGCATTGCTATTAGTGTGCTACTTCAACCAGCTATAGAGCCACTACAGGAGCAGAGAGTAGAAGATGGCTCTGTCAACTAGAATGACATTTGCAGGATCCCTTATCTCTCCAGAGAAGAATTCTTGTATTGTTGAATGAAGTCTTCTATTGTTTAACTCTGAATAGCCACCTTGGCTTTGCTACCTACTCATCATTTGGCTACTTGAACTTTAGCTTGTTTTCTTTGTATAGAGAAGATAGGTATAGGGAGGCTATGAAGAGTGTGTGATGAACACATTTTTAATTCTAGCCTTTAAGAGAAAGAAAGTAGTTACTAATATAAGTGTGTACTTTTAGCCACCTTCTCTTCCTAGGAGGGCAGTAAGCTCATTGCCTTGAGATATTAATGATATTCAGATCAAGATCAATAAGATTGCCAGTTCTGTCCTGAGAATTGAGAGCATTTGCTTGAAAATTGCACTTATTACAAGCAGTTAACTCAAGGCTTTAACTTCCATCTGTATGCTGTTGACTCCCAAATTTCTGTCTCTAGCTCACGCCTCTCCCCTGGACTCCTGACTTATATCCAATCACTTACTTTATTTCTACTTGAATATTAATAAGCATCTCATACTTCATATGTCCAAACTAAACTGATATTCTCCTTCAAAGTTTCCCCTCTTCTATCTTCTCCATTTCAGTAAATGACTCCATCCTTCCATTTCCTCAGGCTATAAATCTGCCAGTTTTCCTTCTTTCCTTCCTTTATCCCATACCCCATGCCCATTCTGTCACCAAATGCTTTTGGCTCTGTATTTAGAACCAATCAGTTCTCACCACCTGCACTACCACAACCCAAGTCTACTAAAGTCAATATATAATCTCTCTTCTTGAATTATTGCCATAGTCCACTAACTGGTCTTGCTGCTTCTATGGTTCTCAGCTGGAGAACCTCTTAAAGCTTTAGCTGGATCATGTTTCTCTTCTACTGAAAACCTTCCAATGGCGTCCCTTCTCATTCAGAGTCTTTATCTTGGAGTATAAGGTCCTCTGCCTGTTGTTACCTTCTCTGTTATCATCTGCTGCTACTCTTCCACTCTGTCATTTAGCTCCCGCAGAGCTGAAAGTTGATGACCTAGTTGAACTCCTACATGGCCAATTCTACCTCTCCTTAGGGCTTTGCCCTTACTGTTCCCTCTACTTGAAGTGTTCCTTCTCCTGGTACCTGCCTGGCATTTCTTATCTCCTGCTAGTCTTTACTCCACCATCTCATTGAGCTCATTCTGACCACTGAGTTTAAAATTACAATGCTCCTTGCCCAGCCAGCATGGCTAAGTGATTAAGCATCGACCTATGATCTAGGAGATCTTGGTTCAGTTTCTGGTTAGGGCACATGCCCGTGTTTCGAGCTCGATCCCCAGCAGGGTGGGCATGCAGGAGGCAGCCGATCAATGACTCTTTTTCATCGTTGATATTTCTATCTCTCTCTCCCTCTCTCTTCCTCTCTCTGAAAGCAATACAAATATATTTAGAAAAACAAAAATTAAATAAAATTACAATGCTCCTTTATTTATCCTCTCTCTCTTTAACTCTAGAAGAAGGTAAGTTCTGTGAGGGTAGGAAATTTTTTCAGTTTTGTTCATTGCTACATCCCTACATTGCTCAGATGAAGACCTGAAACATTTTTGGTGCTCAGAACATATTTGTGGATTAAATAAAGTAGATGTAGTATATTCTTGGCAAACTTTGAATTTTCAGAAATTATCCAGTTCAAATATATCAAATATATTCTTAAACCTGATAGCGCACATCCAGATTCAGTTTCTCAATATGTTTGTGTTTTTTTAAAACAAATACCTGTACATGAAAGATGTGTTCAGTTTATTTTTTTTTAAATATGTTTTTATTGATTTCAGAGAGAGGAAGGGAGGGAGAGAGAGAGAAACATCAATGATGAGAGAGAGTCAATTGATTGGCTGCCTCCTGCATGATCCCTACTGGGGATCGAGCCTGCAACCTGGGCATGTGCCCTGACCAGGAATTGAACTGAGATCTCCTAGATCATATGTCGATGCTCAACTGCTGAGCCACACCAGCTGGGCTTAATATATGCTTTAGTTTGCCTCATAATCTATGAAAACATTGGTGTGCATTTACTTAATCATCTTTAAATCTTAATATTTCTAATTTAAATGCCAAGTAAAAGTTCAGTAACATTTTTAATATTGCTATAGAAATAGATTACTTAGAAATTAGGTTGCTATAAGAACAAGTTTGGGCTTGGAAGATAAATTAGTGTCAGAGGAATGGCTTAAAAATACCATAAACATTTTTTTTCTGCCTTAATTTTTCCAAGTCATTGATAATAATTTCTGAGTAATTATGAGTCTTGAAGCAGATTGTCAAAAGGTTAAATTCTGTTTATGGGTACACGATTACTTTCATCTGCTGATATTAACAGAAATTAGTGGATTCGACAAGACTGTAAGAATGATATAGAACTTTAATAAAGTGCCCTTCTTATGTGGGAGGAAGAGGGCAGAATGCGTAGCAGTGAAGAGTGAGCAAATGTATGGGGATGGAATAAAAGCTTTCATTATATCCCAAATAAATGTAAACAACACTAGAAAATATAAGGTCTAGAAAATAGATATTTGGAATAAAACCATGGAAATAATATATAGAGATATTAAATTCTTAAAGAAAAGTAAGAGAAAGAACAGAAGGAAATGCTGTTGAAGCGTAAGTACCTGTGTAGTAAGTCAGCTGCATGAATAAAACAACACTTGGTGTGTGCCTGAGTCTTGATGGGTGATGCTTTATAAAAAATCTATTTCCCCAAGTGTCTGGGAGTTGTTTAAGTACTAATGTATGGAACGAATGAAGGACAAATTTGGCTTTTATATACTCAGAGTAAAGTGATACCTTGTACACATTTTCACCACAGAACTAAGCAAACTAGACCCCAGACCATTGCACAACGTACACTCCACTGTTTCTCTTAAGCCTTATAACAACAAAAAGACCTTCTTAGGTACTTGACATTGGCTCAAGATTCAGACAAAGTGACTCCTATCTGCAGTCACAAGCACTTTAGAAATCTTTAACTTCTACACTCAAATCCCCATTTGTGTCTAGGTGATTTAATAGTTATATAAAAGGCAGAATGATTTGGATACCCAGAAATCTTATATAAGTTTTCCTTTAAATCTTTCACAAGGTCTCAAACTGCTGTATACAGAATTATGCAAAGACATGTACAAAATACATGTCCATTCTGTTTATAGAATTATTTAAGAGATTTTTCTAGGAAAATTTTGGTTCTTTACCTTGTGCTCTGATGAGCTCATACTCATTGCAAAGTTAAGTTAATGATTTTTTTGGTAGTGAAAATTTGCCTTTACTCTCTTTGATATCTATATATACTGCATATGCATATATATATACTGTTAACCAAAGAAGAGGTTCAGACTGTAATAAAGAACAAAAGGCATTTATTTGAGCAAAAGGATTGCAGTTTGGGAAATGCAGATTCAGTTAGCAACCCAAAATGCTCTCAGGACAGAACAAAAAAAGGGTTTATAAAGGTAAAAACCATAGAATGTAATTCTTTCATAAAATGAAGGATTGCTTGCTAGGTTACCAGGGATTGGTTAATTCCAATATGCAAACAAGGGAGGTGAAAATTACAAGAAAAGAAGTGATTCCATATATGTCCATGTATCAGTTATTCCAGGATGTTTATGGCTCCAGGATGTTTATTACTGGCCTTGAGCTAGGTTTAGCAACTTACTAGCAGCTTTAAGAACTGAGGCGCAAGATGTGCATAGGCCCCACTTCCTTAATAGCAGCCTCCTGAGTATTTTACATTATTATCTTAACAATTTTCATTCCATTTTATTTTCTTCATTATCAATACTATATACACATTATGTTTGAATATATTTATTTTGTATCTATGTTTGTATATACTGGATGGATGGACAGGTGGACCAAGCAAGCAACTCCATTCCAAAACATCCATATGTTCTTACGTTTTTCTGAACTATTCTTAAGTTCTGTATATCATGGCACTGACCACTCAGTACTCCAGCATGCATCTCCTAAGAAGAAAGGTATTCTCTTACATAACCAGGAATTCAAACCATAATCAACTCCCCAGTTGTCTTTTGTAGCTTTTTCTTTCTTTTATTTAAATTCAGGATTCAGTTTTGGCTTGTGCATTGCAGTTGATGGTCATGTCTCACTATGCTTTTTTAAGTTTGAAGAGTATCCATACCACTTTTCCTTCTTTTCTTTTTTTTCACATATTGACCTCTCTGAAGAGTCCATTATAGCTGTCTAGTACAATGTCCCATGTATTGTGTTTGTCTGATTGTTTCTTTATGACTAAATTAAGATTAAACCTTTTTTGAAAGGGTATATCATAATTGATATCATGTGCTTATTGCATTACATCAGAAGGCACATAATATCATCTTGTTTCAGTATTGGTGATACTGTTTGATTACCTGGTATAGGTGGTGACTGCCAGATCCCACCATTGTAAATGTGAGGCAGGATAGCGAGAAGCTAGGAAAATTCCTGGACATGTGGAATGGGGAAACCAAAACAAGAAAATTAAACAAGACCAAACAATCTGAACAACCTACAGCCAACTAGTGAACTGCAATACCTTATCTGTCCTAACCAAGGACACTTGAGAGCAAATGGTTTATATCTCTCCTCCCTAACCAGAGAACACATAGCTTAAATCACCCTGGTTGGGAAAATAAAGAACAGAGACCCAATTAATGCCATTTGTGCCAGCCAAAACCAAGGACAGATGAAGTTGGGAACAAAAACAAAAACTTGATTAGAGCCAGACAGACCTAAGATAAAAGTAAAACAGTAAAGCAGACCAAAGAATAATCCCAAACTACCCTATATGCTTGCTTTGATGCATCGGCATATTACAAATGTACCTGGAAAGCTGATGAATATTCTGCCGAGACCCTCTCCTAAGATTCTCACCTATAGAAGAAAGGTAAAAACCCTCAAGACGAAGACCCAGGGCAGGCTCGCTTTAGAGCACACCCATGTCCCTTCTCGAGCATGAACTTTTCACTTCCTCCTAAATTCTAAGAGTCCCCACCAGGCTTGCAACCCAGGGAGCAGCTTGTCCAAGGCTTACTCTCTGATTCTGTCTCCAGGGCCCACTTTTTCTCTGACTTTCCAGTGAGCTAAAAGCAGCTCCACCTTGGCCCACTCTGTCACTGTGACTGTTACTTCCAAGTGAGCTAACAACAGCACCCGCCTTGGCTCACTTCTTTCCTATAACATTTCGAGGGAGTCAAAGCAGAGCACTGCCTAGGTTCTCCTATTTCTTCTACCCTAAGTCCCTCCTTTGTTTCACTGTCCCTAGCTTTAATAAATGTACTCTCACAGTCACCTGGACTCGTGTTGTGCAATCTTTCCTACACAAAATCAAGAACCTACACACTACAGGCCTACCTGAGGCAGACCACTCTGGGCCGGTCCCCATCCGGTAACAAAGGTATTTTATCCCTTAATGAAATTAAGTAATCTCAGGAATAATAATTTGAGACTATAAAGATTCTATTTCCTAACAACCTTTTAATAATTTTTAGCATCTGTTAAAAATCTTTGCCTAGTCTTGGCCAAGTGTCTCATTTGGTTGGAGCATCATTCCCATTCACTAAAAGGTTGCAGGTTTGATCCCAGGTTGGGGCGCCTATGGGTGGCAACCAATTGATGTTTCTCTCTCTGTCTCTCTCCCTTTTTCTCTCTCTAAAAATCAGTGAAAACATATCCTTGGGTGAGGATTAAAAAGAAATCTTTGCCTAAATCAGTTACTTCAACTGTGGATTACAAACTGTTGATTTTTCTAATTTTATTATTTCTTCTACCTTTTCTATTGGACATTTTTTCTGTAACAGAAAGCTTCTACTCCATTTCTCTTTTATACAGTATTACTGTGGACTTGTGGAACTTTTTAATTTTTCCAACTATAAATTCCAAACATTACTGTCATTACTCATTTTCATGTTCAAGCTGTACCACATTGGCCAGCAAAAACTCCTGAAGACAGCCTGTACAATTCTTTTCAGATGAATATGGCATTTTGTGTCTTCTCTAAGAAATCTTTGCCTGCAAAAAGTTTGTAAAAATATCTTCCTACATAGTCTTATATTTTTGCATTGTGTGAGTTCAGGTCCAATGTCCGTCCCTCCCTCCCTCCCTCCCTCCCTCCCTCCCTTCCTTCCTTCCTTCCTTCCTTCCTTCCTTCCTTCCTTCCTTCCTTCCTTCCTTCCTTCCTTCCTTCCTTCCTTCCTCCCTCCCTCCCCCCCTCCCTCCCTCCCCCCCCTCCCTCCCTCCCTCCCTCCCTCCCTCCCTCCCTCCCTTCCTTCCTCCCTTCCTCCCTTCCTCCCTTCCTCTTCTTTCAAGTTTGATATCTGGTTGACCCAGCATCATTTGTTGAAAACAAACTGTCTTTTCATCATTGGATTGTGTTGACATCTTTGTTAAAAGTCCAATGATTGTATTAGTGCTGGACTAATTCTAGGCTCTCTATTATGTCCCATTCATCTATTTGTTGATCCTTATGTTAGTTTCACACTGTTTTCATTACTGAAGCTTTATAGAAAGTCTTTAAGTTAGTATGAGTTCCAATATTGTTCTTTTTCAAGATTGCTTTGGCTGTTCTTATTTCTTTGCATTTCTATATACATTTTAGAATTACCTTGTCAATTCTACAAAAGCCTTGATGGGATTATGATTGGGACTGAGTTGGATCTATTGATCAATTTGGGGAGAATTGAAATGTTAACAATATGAATTCTTCATATCCATAAACATAGTGTATCTCTCCACTTATTTTCATCTTTTATTTCTCTAAGTAGTGTTTCGTAGTTTTCAGTATTAGAACTTTGCATACTTTTGTTAAATTTATGCCTTAGTGTGTTATATTTTTTATGCTATTTTAAATCTCCCCCCTTTTTGTCTCTAGTTTTTTCCCCCTCCCCAAATGAAGCTGAGAATGAAGGGACTAGTAAATAGGTGAATCATGATATCCTAAGTGAGCTGTTGGTTTCTTTAGGGAAAATGTAGAGCAAAAATAATCTTGATGCAGCATTATAGGAGTCATTATAGAGGTTTGTGTACATTATTCTCCAATAGGTATAGAAGAAAGAGTAGGAGGAAACAAAAGCTTACCTAAGGAAATGACCTTTGAGTTAAGGCTTATAAGAAGGATAAGAGCCATAGAGATAAGGAGAGAGAGTAGTGGCACTCCAGGTACAGAGAAGAATATAGAGGTTCCAGAGAATATGATTTTTTTAAGGAAACTGCTTGTGATTTTTAGCTTGGTGAAGTGGTACTGGAGAAGTAGATAGAATTAGTCCGTGTGCTAGTTTAGGCAAGATTAAGGAGTTTGAGGTCTGCTAAAGGTCTCAGTAAACTATCGTCAACATAAGAAACATTCAAACCTGTAGCAAATTTTTGTGAGTTTATTTGAACCACACTGTTGACAGTTGCTGAGAAGCAAGATCTCAATGGGTTGAGAAAATGCTCCAGAGAATGGCAGTTTTGCATATTATTTTATACATTATAATCAAAAGAGAAGACATAGTAGGTTACATGAAATCCATTGGTGTTATATTAGGGAGGCTGGAGAAAGCCTAGCAGGGGTCGGAGTGGAGGTGGGGACCTCTGGGATTGGATAAAAAGTAAATGTAGACACATGCCTCTTTTACATAGGTGGGATACAGGATAGTTAACAGTCAACAATTAACTTAAAAACAGTAACAGTAAGAGGATTTGTGATCTCTGCCTTGGTTCATTGGTTGTACCCTGAGAGGTCTAGAAAAGGGGTAGTTACCCTGACTTTCCAAAGGTATGTTATCATAAATCAAGAAGACAATAGACAGGCTTAATTCAGGTAAAGATTTTGTCAGGGAAGATTCTAGTCTAGGACATGACTACCTTCCATAAACTGCTTTTAGTTAAAAAGCTTTAATTTCACACCCTTCTATGTGGTTACTTTAGGTCTCTGAGTTTGTAAGTCCGCCATGCAGGCCTTCCCTGAGCTTGTCAGGGTTAGTATGTGGCCCCTTTTTATCCACACTATTTAATAAATGATCTTATAAATATAATTTGCTTCTCTAAAAAACTTAATGGTGTTGGTAAGAATTTTTTTTAGTTCATGAATACATTTATTTTTTTGTGTGCCTTGTCAGTTTTTGCTTGTTTTTTCAAATTGAGTTTTAAGTATTTCATTATATCTTTTATCACTTTTAATATCTTTTTGTACTTTTAATTTTTGATGTATCAGATCCCTTTGTAGATTTTTTTAGAATTTCCTCATCCTAAAATTATCTGTTCTTTTATCTACAATTTCTTCTACTACATAACCCTTACAAATGGCTACTTCATTCACTTAAAAAAAATTCACTATATTTTGATGTGTAGATTTCTTTTTTCATGTTATTGTCATAATTAGCTAGTTATTAATATTAATAATAGAGAGCAAAGGGGAGGGCAGAGATTATAAGCGTGGTCATCTGGACAGCTTCACCAGGAAGCTGCAATTTCATGCTACCCAGGAAACCACCAGTCCATTCCCTGCAGATCACTGGGGGAAGGGATCCAACAAAGTGGAAGGTGGGTTCATGCACAGTGAAGTTAGGGTGACATAGGGAAGGTGCTTGCTCGTCAGTCTACCCAGGGAAAAAGATAATTAGCTAGGGGGTTAGAGCCACTGCAAGCGCATGAAATCTTGAGAAGGTAAAGTCCCCCAGACAAAGAGTCCTCTCTTGTTTTGCTCTTGTGCTCTTGTTCCCTTACACTCTCTTGCTCTGTGACCCACACTCAGCCATGAACCTCCATAGCTGTGTGGCCTTAAGCAGACTCTATAGGCAGCATGCTGGACTGGACTGAGCTTTAATATGGAGTGGAGACTCTGGGCAGTGGCTTTAATTCTTGCTCTGCTAAAGACAAGAGTGGACTTTCTCCCTCGCAGAATGTAGGCAGATGTGATATTGGAAACCCAGAAGTTGGAAATAAAGATCACTCATCCTCCCGTGTCTCAGGAAACTCCTTTCCTTGCAACATTTCGAGAACTCCACTTCTATTGGTAACAGGTGAGGACACAGAGGGCACCCCACCAATAAACACATGTACTTGAATGACTATTTAATAGTTTTATTCCTTTACAACTAAATTTTGATGACATCTTTATCATCTGTAGATTTTTTTGGTTTACACAGTTTTTCTTGACAGAAAATCTTAGGAAAGTAAAGATCAGATGGTGATTTATAAGTAATGAATGATCTTGATCTTAAGACCATCAAGTGCCCTTGATCTTAAGTGCTTTTATTTTGTAATTGAATTAATGCTTGATGTTTGATAAATTTCCTATTACAGTTTAGATTTCTGGATTATACTGATAAATCAACAATGTGGTCTCTGTGTCCATACTTGTAGACCCTGAAGATTCCACACACACACCTCTCCTGTTTGCCTCCAGTTCCTTGTCTCCCAAGGCTGCTTGTCAGTTGCCAACTTCCTTTCAGCTTACATTGTTGTTTTTCTTATATTACTAATGTGTTTCCCTATGTCCCTTTCAAAACCTGAAGAATTATAAATTTGAGAGGGACACACTTTTAAAAAAGTGGGAGACAGATGTCTAGCCATTCCCCCCAAATTAAAAACCAGTCAAAACATCATGATTTCATAGCTTTTTGCCCTAAATGAACTGTGAGTTGTGTTTATGCATGCTTTTGAAATGCAATGAAACTTTTTAATCCTTACCCAAGGATATGCTTTCACTGATTTCTAGAGAGAGAGAGGAAGGAGGAGGGAGAGAGAAAAAAAAACATGCATGTGAGAGAAACACCTATTGTTTGCCTTCCACACTTACCCGACCAGGGGTTGAACCCTCAGCCTAGGTATGTGCCCTGACTAGCAGTCGAACCTGCAGTCTTTTGGTGACAGGACGACATTCCAGTTAACTGAGCCACCTGGCCAGGGCTGAAATGCAATGAAATATTTTAATGAGTAAACAAATATCTGCCTTTCTATTAGGTTTAGTTTTTATTTACATAAGCTTGACTTATTTATGTGATGTTTCAGGAATACATTCTTGTACTGAGTCCTACTTATGGCAGCTGTTGTGAGGCTTAAATATATAATTAATGTATGTTAAGTACTCAGCACTGTGCCTGGCTTAGCCTTAAAGAAACGATTGATTTTTTTTATTATGTTGATATATAGTATACATTGTTATATAATAAAATAGTAATATGTTAATAGATGGGACTAGTTTATATTTGTGTTGTGTTCTTGCATTGTGTGTTCTTGGTCAGATAATGTCAGTATTATGCTACCTTTATTTAATGATAGGATAGCTCTCCTTTTTAATGTTCTGGAGCAATTTATAGGATTTTATTTATATTTTATTTCAAATTTTGAAATACCTATCAAAATGTCTGAGTCTAGTTCCTTTGCTAAGTAATTCTTTGTCGACTTTTTCCCTTTTCTTTTTGGTATGGTTCAACCTATTCAGGCCATCTGTGTCTTCCAGAGTATTGACTTTATGATTTTCAAATGCAATCACTGTAAAGTATCACTTACACTTTGAAAAATAACCTCTCCTACAGTGGTACTTGTATTTCATACTTAGCCTCTCCCTCCCAATCTAGGTTTGCCTATTTGCTGTTTTAAAAGACAAATTCTTGGGTTTGTTTATATATTTAAAATTTGTGGAAATGTTTATCCATGTACAAAAGTAGAGAGTGTAGTATAATGAATCACATCTTACCTATCCCCCGGCCCCAGCTTGGAAAAATTGTCATCCTCCTTTAGGATTTACTTATTAACTATAGCTCATATTTGTTCTTTTTTCATATTTTCCCCCATAGGGTAATTGTGGTTCTTGTTAATTTATTACTTAAATGCCCAATTCTTTAATTTTGCTCCTTATTTAAAAAGTAATTTTGCCCTGCCCAGTGTTGCTCAGTGGTTAGAAAGTCAGCCTGCACACCAGAGGCTCGCAAGTACGGTTCCCAGTCAAGGGCATGTACCTGGGTTGCAGATTCAATCTCCCCGTCCCTGTCAGGGCCTATGCAGGAGGCAATCAATTGATGTGTCTCTCTTACATCAATCTCTCTCCCCCCTACCCCCTCCCTTGTACTCTCTCTAAAAAAATCAATGGAAAAAATATCCTTGGGTGAGGATTAACCAAAAAAAAATCACATTTTCTTTTTCAAAGAGTAATTAAAGCATTTTAAGGAAGTGAATTTGATAAAAGTTCAAGTTTGAAAGCTTTCCCCTATTTTTACTGTCACTGTTTTCTAAAAAGGTTATTTAATTTTTAAATATATTTCTGTTATTTTAAAAAATATTGCTGTTTTAAACTTCTATTTTGTGCATTGTTGGTTCTGTGTATAGTTTCTAATTGCAAGACTTATTGAAATACATATTTTTTAGTAGTCTAGTTTTGTGATTAATTTTGTAGACATGGCATATTGTATCCTCAAAATAGTATATAGTCTATGATTGTAGGGTTAAGAAAATAATTATCAATAAATTATAGTATTCAAATAATCTGTCCACTGATGATCATTGGCGCCAATTCAGCACCAACAGGAATCCCTAATTAGGGTGCCTTGAAGATGGGAAAGTTTATTCAGTGTAAAACAGCTCAATTATGATACAGCAGGTCTATGAAAACAGCAGGGCTGTGAATTGGCGCTGGGGCCAGGCCCCTCTCTGGCTAGACAGCTCTGCTCTGCTTTGCAGGTCTGCTCAGCTCCAGTCTGCTTTGCATTGTGCTGGTCCTGCTCCACTGTACTCTTTCTAGCCTGCCCATTCTGTGCCAGTCTGCTCTGCCCTGCTCCTATGAGACATGTATGGCATTTGATCTCAGCCAGGGAAACTCAGTCTTCAGCCTTAAATGGAAAGGGAAAGTGTGCTTCCCAAGCCAGAGAAGAGCTGGCTTATATAGACAGTCTCCGCTCCAGTCCTTGATTGGTTCTCCTCATTTGCATGAGGACTTCAAATTCTCAAAGTGTGATTGGTCCAAATGGCACTCTCCTGATTGGTCAGAATGGAGCCATTCTGACTGGTTGGTGAAGAGGCTGATGGGGATATAGCTGTGCAGCTCTGATTATTGAACTGGGAGAGCCTCAGTCCTATTTTGGTTGAAATAGAACTCCAGGAACTCCTTTATAAGGGATAGCTCAGACAGCAGAAACACAGTGCGGGCAGGCAGTTCAGTGAAAGCTTGTTCCTGAAGTGCAGTTTGCATGTGAGTTCCCTGCTTAGAAATGGCTGCTAGGTGTGGGTTTGTTTTGTTTTGTTTTGTTTTTAAATTTAAACCCAGTAAAGCCACCAGGAGCCTTTCTTGGTAGGTATCATCTTCTTCAGGGTTCACACTGCTATATCCATATTTATCTCTTTAAAATACCAAAAGATTAAAAAGTAAATTCAAAACTTCCCATTTGCTTAGTTTTTAAAGATACATTTTGAATCTCTGTTCTTTCTGGTAAGGCATACATTGATACTGAATGGTAAATCTTAAACTTGTTTTTTTAGAAATCCAAATATTAGCTGTACTTATTGAGTTAAGAGGGTATATGTCAGAATCTTTAAAGCGTACCTATGCATCTTGAGTTTTTGAAGATTTTTTGTACTTATTAAAAACCTTTAGCTGAACTGTGTAACTCCCCTGTTTATTGGTTATGAATTAGTAATCAGACCAAAATACTTACAAGTCAGATTTAAAATAAGCAAATGTTTTATTACCATTGCATAGTCAAGTTCAGTTATTATATCTTTGGTTTGAGCCTGGTAACTGGTTTTATTATTCTACTAAAGTGTAGGTAATTGGTATTTTAGTTTATAAAGAGATATTGGAAGAATACTGGAGTGCTGATATACAACTTCTTATAATTCTGTTTTGGAACATTACTGCTTGTGTACTATATACAGAATATGCTAATATTTTATATTAGCTAACTACCATTAAGATGATACCTGAATGGTATCTTTAGAAGTTCCCAAAGAGCAATTTTGTACCCGCTAATGCTATTGTGGGTCATCAGGAGACATCTAGAGTCTACCTCCTAAAAAGCTTCTCAGTGCTATCACATTGGTGACTTCCTTAGGGTTTGAGTACAGCCCTCCCTCTTGTTGATTGAGAAACCTGATTTGTCAGCTTCTGTTGACAGAGCCCAATGGAGAGTGGCTCTGCCTCATGTCAGTAGATGCATGTCTCAAAATCTGCAGTGAACACCATAGCTGCCATGTAGACTAAATGTTTATTTCAAGCTTATCCTTCTGTTTTTTCCCTACATAGAATATCATTTTAATAAGAAACACAATTTTAAAAGGTTGTGGGAGGTGTACAGGCAATTATTAAATTGTTTAGTGTCTAAAGGCACTGATCATACTCTTATGCCATTATCTTAATTATAGGAATAATTTGGCAAGTTGACTGAAGATACGTAAAATTCAACAGGCAAGGTGCCCCTACTTGAAGAGTGCTAGGCTGAGCTACCATTTGCTTGTGACAGTCCTTTTCCTGTGTTTTCCATGTGCCTTTCTTATTGGCACACGTACTTCTTTTTCTCTTTAGATCTGAATGTATGTCATGTCAACTTATTATCATATCTTGACCTTTGAGCCAGTTTGCTTCTTTAAGGAACAGCACATCTGCCCTTGATTCATTATGTGTTGAATTCATAGTTTAACTCTCAGAGGGCAGTATTATTATTTTAGTTGTTTCAAAATTCTCCCCTCTTTTCCTCCATTGTAGCCTTGATGATATAGGCACATCTATAAAAAGCCTTGCAGAGTTTCCTACATACACATAAATCTTTTTTTTTCTTTCTTGTTAAAACTATTCAACTTATTTTCAATTGGCAAATTAATAGGGATCTGCTGGCAAAATTTCATTCATTGTCTCAGGAAAGATTTTTAAAGTAATACCAAAAAGTTGGTTGAGTGATTTTATTTAAATGCTTTATGGAATTTTTCACTTACTACTTTGAAATAACTGATTTTCTTCTAGTAATCTGAGGTGAGGTAGGGTGATGGAGAGGAAAAAGTGGAAGACCCAAATTTTAATCCTAATATATGTCTCTTAGGTGGGTGCATCCCTAGAATCCACATAGGCCTCAGATTCTTTATGTTATAATCTGTAAGGAAACGTTTACTTTATAGGCAAGAATAACTTTGATAACAAAAATGAAGAAAGCTGTGAAATAACAGGATGGGGGACAATCTTCAGGGAGTAGGAGTAGATCAGAGTGGCAAACTCAGATGCCTCCAGGCTAGGTCAAGACTAAGGCCAATGTATGCCCCATCTGAAGAGGTCAGTAGCTTCTTGGCTTTTTTATCATGGTGATTCTATATCGTTCAACTTTTAAAGAGAAACTGGAAATCTGCATTTTTATATGAAAATTCACTATTTAAAATGTTAGCAATTAGTTTGAAATCTTTAGAAACAATGTATAAGACCAAGTAAAACATCTCTGTAAGCCAAACCTGCTCCCTAGGCCTTTGGATAAAATGATGACTGAGGTCTTTCTGAATTAATTATTTTTAGTGTCTGTTGTTGACACTCTCTCAGAGGAGAACATGCAATGTCCCGCCTGTTTCCAGTAGTAGTACTGAGAAGGCTGGGTGGTTGGGTTGAGAGACTTAGTTTGGGCGCCACTAGTAGGTGCCTACAGGCTCTCTACTCCTAGAAAGGTAGAGAAATTGTGGGACTTCTGTAAAATGCTAGCAGTGGTAGCTACTGCTCCAAAGCAGCTGCTATTTACCATCTGGGTAGTATCAATTCTGTGCTGAAGCAGGTGAAGCTAACGTTATGGTCCAACTTTGCACCCAGGGTGGGATCAGTGCAGTAGAAGAACTCCAAAGATGTAAGCAATTCTTTTGGGGGAACAGAAAGACTTCAGAGTTGTTTGTTTTGTTTTTGTTTTTGTCCCATGTGGGAAAGATATCATCATTTAGGAAGCTACCAGTATAGATGGGGTGGAATTTTTCTCCAGTTCTAGAAGTATGGAATAAAGTAAAGAAAATAAGGTTTCATGCTGTAAGTACAGTTGAAGTGGCCCTCAGATAAGCGAGCATAAGATAAGACCACCTGTGCCTAAGCTGTAATGAGTCACTAGAGCAACCTGTGGAAAAATAAGAATGAATTACAAGTTTTTGCTAATCACAGATTAAGAGCATGCAAATTATTATTTGTCAATTAGCCTATTTTTGCTAATGTGAATAACTCTCAGTCTTATCTGGGTCTCCTTTGAGAAGCTAATGAAAATAGTAGTCTCTCTTTCTAGAAAAAAATGCAGATAATAAAATAAACTTTTTAGGCTTTGCTAACCATATAGTCTCTGTTGCAGCAATTCATCTCTGCCATCTTAGTGTGAAAGCGTACACCTATAGACAAAAAGAGTGGGTGTGGTGGTGTTCTAATAAAACTCCATATTCAAAAACAGCAGGCCATGTCTAACCTGCAGGCTATAGTTTGTCAACCCCTGATTTAGAACACTGATAGCTGTACTATTAATCAACAAATATTCACTTATCTACTCTTCCTCTTTGGGTGGAGTATACAGCCCAGCTCTATTGGCCTTTGGGTTTGAACTTGAGATCTACTTTGGCCAAGAGAATGTAGGCAGACATGATGATGTATATACAGAGATTTTAAATGTGTTTACATGGTCTAGCTATTCTAATGTGCTTTTGCCAATTGCTGTGAAATGAACATGCCCCTGGGATTTCTGATCCAAGAAAGAAGACAGATGTAGGAAGACCTAGACCTTCCACCCACCCAACACAGTTTGAAGCCAAGTTCTAAGCACAAGCCTGTAGCAGAGTTGCCCAGCTGAGCCCAGACTGGATCAGCTGAACTTAAGGCAGCCTGCTGGCCTGTGAGCTTGAGAATAAATGTAGATTGTTTTAAGTCATTGAATTTTGGGATAGTTTGTTACTACAACATAACTGTTGAACTAGCTGGCTAATATTATACTACGGTAGAGGATAGTTATCCATTTAGATAAAACAGTAACTACATGAATTTCATTTTCGAAAACCAAAACAACAAAAGGGGATTCTCAATCTCCTCACAGAAATCCGAGAAAATGATAAGGGAATGTTTTTATTTTATAATCCTCGACCCCACTCCTCATCCCTATGCTTTTCCCTATGGTTGGAATAAATCTTGAGTTGTAGATTTAGGTTCCTTCATGTACAACTATTCAATACTTAAGAGAGGCATAGCTTTCCTTAAGCCAACCCCAGAGAGGATCTCAGTACCAAGAACTGAATATTTAATACTTCTTAAATTGTATCTGGGTAAATACCCGAGTTCTTCCTCAGAAACAAACAGTTGTAGTCGCCTCAGTTCAGCAGAGAATTTGAGATTTTGCTCTGTGCTAGTCTCTGTTACGTCTGGTAGATAGAATTTATTCAACATTTGTTTTGTTCATACTGTGTGCTATGTACTGTGGTAGTCCTTGGGGCCCAGGGATGTATAAATCAAAATTCAGGGCCTTCAGACCTGGCCAGGTGCTCAGCTGGAGCATCGTCCAGAACACCAAAAGCTTGCAGGTTCTATTTCCAGTTGGGGCATATACCTAGGTTGTGGGTGCGATCCCTGGTCAGGGCACATATGGGAGGCAACTGATCCATGTTCCTCTCTCACATTGATATTTCTCTGTCTGTCTGTCTCTCTCAAAAAAATTTCAGGGCCTTCAGGGCGCACGCCCGCTACTAGGAGAAGACTGGCAAGTAAATGGATAATTAAGGTACAGTGTGGAAAGCAGTACCATAAGTGGCATATCCACAGTCCTAAGGGAGCTTGGAGGAGGTACATTTGACCCCGCCTGGGGATTGGAATGTGGGGCGTGTTTTAGGGAAGTCTTCCTGAAGGAACTGACCCTTGCACTGAATCTTTCTGCCTTACATGGTTAGGATGAAGTCCTATAGTTGCAGAGTAGAAAGGGACTTTAGGAAGTATCCTCTTTACACATTCAAAGGAAGCTTTCTCTCACTTTTAAGATTTCTCTCTGTCCGAGAGAAAATCAGTCTGATTAGAGTCAAGCTGCTCAGAGCAGTCTGTGCTTTGAGTAACTTTATTGTTAAAGGTATGCACCTATAAATACTAGCTAATTAGTACTTATATGCAAACATGTTAAAAATTATATAATGATTCTCATTTCCCAAGACAGGTGTATACCATTGTCTGATGTCAGATTTTAGTTTGAATTGGCCTCAGATTCCTAGAGTGAGTGATTTGCTTTTTTAAAATTTCATTTTATTTTTTATTCATGAGAAGTTGGCTCAGGGAAGGAGGAATGAATGAGACTAAGAAAATGATCTAATTATTCTGGGAATTATTTTCTTCCTAAAACAGTCCTGAATTTAAATTATGACTTTGTTGAATTTTCTGTAAAGTTTAATGACTTTAAGAATTTAAATTAATTTTTAAATATAGTTGCTAACAGATTATTAGACTGGTTTAAAAATTACCTGAGTTGCTTTTCCTTAATGTAGCATGTGTTTTTGCAGAAATATGTCTATATTCATCCAGGTTCAGTTTTAGAGAATAGCCCAACTGTCTTTTCCATTCTGAAACGTGTATTTCATCACAGAAAACATATTGTTTACATTCATTTTTGCTTATTGTTTCAGAATTTTTTAAAAGTCTGGCAGATAAAAGTAGTATTTTGCAAGCTTTATTTTAAGAGCAAATGTTCTAGGGAATATTGGTACTTCCTCATTGGTACTTCTATCAATATTGGTATTGATCTCATTGAGTCAGAAATTGTGTAGACATAATTTTAGTTTTTGAAACTTTATATTTTCTTTTACAAAGCACTGAAGTGGGCTTCTATTGAGCTTTTCAAAGTACTTTGCTGATTTGCTGACTCTGAGGAGGCAAATTGAATGACCGAGATGCTGTTGTCTACTGTTGCCCAGATGGGTTGAAAAGGGAGGGAAGAGCTTCATAAAGTCCTGGGACATCTGTCCAGGATGCTAACAGTATTACATTTGAATTTTAGTTCCTCCTATTGTAAATATAATATGTGCAAAATAAGAATTTTTTTAAAAATATGGAAAAAGTAAAAGGAGGGGAAAATATAATCTCATCAAGTAGAAATAATCAGTATTGAAATATATTTCATAGGTGCATTCTTCTAAAAATATGTTTGCTATTTTACAAAGTTGTGGTCATAGTATGTGTATGTTTGTATTCCATTTAGTATCCAGATTTTAATCCTGTTGTCATTATAACACAGACATTTTCCAAGTTATTATAAATGCTTTATAAGTATTTATTTTAATGACTGTACTGTAATTATACCATGACTTATCTAATTATTCCCCTATTGTTAGATATTTAGGTAGCTTTCTACTTGGGATTATTATAGATACATTATGATAAAGTATTTTTTGACAGAGGGTTTTATTGAAAGATAACACAGTTTATGCATGTGTACATGTACATAAGTATAACGCATTTGAATTTTTCACAAGTCAACACACCATTGAAACTACTGCTTATGTCAATAAATTTTTACTAAGTGAGTATAGCTGCGTTAGCTCTACTCAGGCCAGGAAATAGAACTTGACCAAGCTTGTGCCCCTCATCATTCTTCCCTCTCTCTTTCTCAGTGGTAATCATTAACCCCACCTCTAATGACATAGATCAAAATTTGCCTTGAAGGTCTACATTTAATTTTCTTTAGACTTCTATAAGTAGGGTTAATAGATCAAGAAGTATAAACGTTTTAAAGTATCTTAGTTCATATAACCAAACTGCTTTCAAAATGTCATTTCATTTTATCACCACATTGTATGAAAATGTGGAATGGACTTTTGTTTCTGAGTGTAGGAAGGGAGAGAAGTGAGAATCAAGTGTAAAGAGACAGAGTTCTGGACTGTAAATAGTACCAAATGGGATCATATTACTTTAGGGGAATTCTAGCAGTGTTTTGAAATTTTATTTTACCCATCTTGAAAATGTTCTTTATCTTGACATTGCTAGTCATTGTGGCAGAAAGAAAAGAGAGCATGATAAACCATGCACTTGTTCTTAAGATTTGGACTCAAGTGACACACAAACTTCTGCCCACATTACGTTGGCCAAAGAAAGGCATATGCATTTAGTAGAGCCAAGGATATATAATATAATCCTCCCACAGTGAGAGGCACTATAGGGAGAGGAACTGGAACATTTGGCAAACAAAAATACCATCCACCATACCTTCTATTTGATGACTTTGCCTTATCCATGAGGAGATCAAATCATTTATATTACTAAATCTTTTACTTTTACTGAAGAAGCTCATCCTAACCTTGGGGGGAGGAAGTTCTGCATCTCCACATAGGAGTGTGTAACTACTGCAATTATCAGTGGGGCATTTATGTGTTGCTGAACTTTTTGCAATGTGCATTATTCTTTTTAAAGAAGAGGCCCAGAAACATGCTTAAGTGGTGATGGGGAAATACCAAATACAAAGGTTTACTAGATACCTTTGGAGGAAAGCAATTTCTCTTTAGGACAAAAATTTTTACAGCTTGTTTACACGTTCTGGTTACATGCTCTCTGGAAAGCTATTCAGTTAATGTTTTAGTCTAGTCTGTGGGTAATGACAGAATTGTACAAGTTTTTTTCTTGGCACAGTGCGAGAACTGGCTTGGTTTGTTCACCAAGAGGCCTTCTCCAGGTTATCAGGCACACCTTTATGTTATGTGTTATGGTTAACATCACATCTTTATCCTTTACCTCTGTAAGTTTGCATTCTTCTCTATTCTTTTCCATATAGCTGTTTTGTAGTATTAATTGTTAACATTAAGAATTGCTTCTCATTTCACTTTCTCTTTATGCCTTCTTCAAGACATAACTGTTTTCAGTTAAGACGCTCTGATGCTCAGTTAGAGAAACAGTTGTATGGAGGTGGGGGTAATGCTGTGGTGTAGGTGAGCTCTGATTTAACATGGTGTCTCTCTTTTATTCCCCAAAGATCTCTTTTCTCTAGGGATGGTGAAGTTGGAAAAAGGCTCCTGTAACGCCCCTTCAGGATGAACTCCCTGCCAGAAGACATGGAGAATGCTCTCACAGGGAGCCAGAGCTCTCACGCTTCTTTGCGCGATGTCCATTCCATCAACCCTACACAACTGATGGCCAGGATTGAGTCCTATGAAGGAAGGGAAAAGACAGGCATATCTGATGTCAGGAGGACTTTCTGTTTGTTTGTCACCTTTGACCTCTTATTTGTAACATTACTGTGGATAATAGAGTTAAATGTAAGTGGTTTTTCCTATGACTGTATAAGAATTGTTTCCAGAGACAAAACATAATTTGCTTATTTTTTTCATCATTTCTGTCTTAGTTAATGAATTTCATTTTTTTTTCCAAATGAGGCAATATTTGTCTTCTCCAGCTGAATCAGACATTTCTTTTTCTTTACTGTTATTCTTTAAGCCAAACCTAGTTAATTTAAAACTCATTTTGTCTGGGATTTGGAATTTGAATTCATGGTGTTTTGCTCTATAGTACGAATTGGCACACTATAGCCTGGGGGTCAAATTCAGCTGGACTACTTTTATAAATAAAGTTTTATTGGAACACAGCCCTGCCCATCTGTTTACATATAGTCTGTGGCTGGTTTTTATGCTAAGTGGTTGAGTAGTTGTGACTGAGTCCTGTCCCACAAAGGCAAAAATGTCTATTCCCTGGTCCTTTTCAGAAGAAGATTGCTGATCCTTGCTCCAAAAAAATGTAGCATGCTTCTGGAATATGTTTTAGATGCTGCATATACTTTTCTAATTCCCGTACTTACGATTTTGCATGTATTTTCTCTACTTTTTTGCAAAGAGATTATTAATTTATATTTTATCAAAAAATGTTCTAGAATCATTTGGAGGTTTGCCTATATTTTGTCAGGTTTATGCAGTTATATAGACCAGAGATTTTCAACCTTTTTTTATCTCATGGCACACAGAAACTAATTACTAAAATTCTGTGGCACACCAGAAAATATATTATGCTTTTTGCTGATGTGACAAAAAAAATAGGTATAATTTTGATTCATTCACAGAAGACAGCTATTGTTGTGTTGGCTCTTGTCAGTTTTTTTTCTTTACAGTCTAAGGGAAAAGAGGTCAGTGCCCCTGACTAAATAGTCACGTATTGCATGTTTTAAAAATTCTTGAAGCACACCAGTTGAAAATCGCTGGTCTAGACCAGCACTGTCCAATAGAAATACAATGCAAACCTCATATGTAATTTTAAGTTCTCTAGTTGCTACATTTATTTAATAAAAGTAAAAGTAAACAGGTGAAATTTATTTCAATAATATATTTTATTTAACCCAACATATCTGTTTTCTCCCAAAGCCTTGGTTCTAATTTTTTACGTTTCTTACCAATAGTAACAGGTAACCTCTTCCAAAATGCTTTCCTCCCAGGCAAAAGTTGTTTGCTCCCTTCATTTTCTTTTCATTTTTTTTTTTTGCCCGCGGAGATGTTTATTGATGAGAGAGAGAGAGAAAAAAATCAATGTGAGAGAGAAACATCAATCAGTTGCCTTCCGTACTTGCCCCGACTGGGGATCAAACCCTCAATCTAAGTATGTGCCCTGACCAGAAATAGAGCCTGCCACCTTTTGGCGTATAGGACGATGCCCAAGCAACTGGGCCACATGGCCAGGGCTGCTGCTTTTATTTTTCAATAGTTCATCTATTTCCAAGAAATATTGCTAAGTCCTAGGTAGTAGTAGTTATTTGTTGTTTATTATTAAGAGGTTACTCTTTGCTGGGCACCTTGCTAGGTGCTTTATAAGGAATTTATTAAAATATGAAAAGATGCTGAGATAGTTGTTTGAAAATGGTTTTTGATTTTGCCTTTTTATAGAAAGAGTCAACATCCTAATCTAAACTTTAATATTCTGATTCATAACAGCAATTTTAGTTCTAGACTCTAGACTCTTAGAAATTAGGGTTATTGGACTCATTTAATTTTATCATAATAGAAGAACAAAACTCTTAATGAAAGCAGGTACTTATATTAGAAAATAAGATTTGTTTCAGAATCACAGTAATATACAACATGAATCTACTGTTAAGTTTCTGTTTACATATTTTTCTTCTGTTAATCTAGTACTGTAGATATGCCTTATTTTGGTTTAAAACCAAACAACCCAGTGATATGACACAGTAATTTAGCATCTCCCTTTACTGTGTGTTCCATATGTACACATTAAAATATTTAAATTAATGTATATTTAAGGAGTAACATATTTTTAAAACTAACAGCTTTATAATGCGAGATGAAAAAGAAATGCATCTTTTAACAGAAAAGCATAGCAGCAGTTTTAAGGGAGCACACTTAAAAATTATTATAGCCCTGGCCGGGTGGCGTAGTTGTCCTGTACACCAAAAGGTTGACAGTTCGGTTCCTGTCAGGACACATACCTAGGTTGTGGGTTCATTCCCCAGTTGGATTGTTTTGTGGGAGATAACCGATCGATGTTTCTCACATCACTGTTTTTCTAACTCTCTTTCTCTCCCTTCCTCTCTAAAAAGTCAATACGCATATCCTCGAGTGAGGATTTAAAAAAAAATTATTGTAGTGACAGCACAAAATCAAGGAATTCATTGATTTACCACTAAAACCACTACATGCTTTGAAGTGAGAGACGCCATGGACAGAGCTCTGGTGGGCTTCACAGGATCACACTTCTCACTTCTCTCCTTTTTTTATTGGTTCAAAAAAATTGAACTGGAAGTGAAGTGGACTGCATTCTGTTCTTGTTCATCAGAAGCAATCTGTTTACATCTCTGCAATGTGTTCCAAATGAAAAGTCAGTCGCCAGGCCTAGCAATTAAGAAATGTGGTTTTATCTTTATTTTTCCACTGACTTCCAGTTTCTCCAGTTATAAAATTAAAAGATCACAGAAGATTATATGATCTTTAACATAGTACATGACTTTTTTAGCAAGGTTTTTTTAAAACATCCAATTTCTGGTTCTGTTTGTTTTGAATTGTCAATCCTGACCTGGGTTTTTCTCTACATGCTGTACCATCTGTTTTCTTTTGTTGTCTCTCTGTAAATCTCTAATCACTCAAATTTACTTTTTAAGAAATGTCTGTACATTTACTAAGTACTAGGGTAGAAGCTTTCAGGTGTTGCAAGTTCCACAAAAAACTACATGAGATACAAAGTTTGGCTGAGATGATGTGTGTATATATATATATATATATATATATATATATATATATATACACACACACATACACATATTGCCTGTGGTGTTGGTCTTTAAAATAAGAAATACCATATAGGGTGCTTAGACCTTCAGAAGCACATGGGGACCCAACTGTTCTGTGCAATCATAACAATACCAAAATACTTTGCCTTCATATATGACTTCTGACTTAGCCACTTTTCCTCCTTGTTCTAGGGAGCTGACGGGCAGCAGCCCAACCTGGAGTGCGGGGATGGGTTGCCCAGAGAAGCCTTTTACCACCATAGTTCACTTTCTTCTGGAAGACCTTAGGGCAGCAGATGTTTGGGCCAGTTGAAGGGATGGTTCTGATTCTGTCTAGGGCCACCTAGTACACCCCTAGTAAACTGATTGCCTGAATTGGATCTGGAATTCACCATGGCTTGAGTTCCCTGAGGACTCTATTTCCTCTCCAAACTGCCACCCACACCCTAGGCTCTTTAGACTGATGTGGACAGGGATCCAAAAGGCAATAGAAGGGAAGTTGTTTTCTCTTTTAGCTTTTGACACTTTGGTTGAGATTATGGTTCAAAAAAGGCCTTTATCAGTGCTTATTGCCTATTTTATTTTCTGACTGGTGTACTAGAAAGTGTCAGAATGCTTCTAATTTGACCTAGTGCTATCACAACTAGTGCTGTGGCCTTAAAAGGCAAGCCATTAAGTTCTCTGGACCTTGATTTCTCAGTCAGTTAGCTGAACTAATACCTGCTTTGCCTTCCTTTTGAATTTCTGTGAGGATCAAATGAAAAGATATATACAGCAGCCCCTTGTAGTTATAAAACTCTTCACAGCTATATGTTACGTAATTTATATTAACTGAAATAAATTTAACATTGAAAGAGAGGGAAATGGTTATTATTCTCTCACTATTGTTACATTTGTGTTTCAGTTATTTATTACCCTCTAATTCTGATTTTATTACCCACTGTCACTGTGTTCCATAGTTAAACTGTGATGGCCTGCAATAACAAATTCACATTAGGGGGAGGTCAGTGGGTTGGAATTATCTGAGGGGTAAGGGAAGAAGACAGACTGTGAGGTGGGTGTGGCAGGATGGGTGGGATTTGGGATAGGATGAACTGGAATTGGATTGTGGGAATAATAGGGAGAGGGTTTGGAGATCAAGGTGAGCAGAAGCACTGAGGCAGGAATGTATGCTTATGCGTGTGTGTGTGTGTGTGTTGGAGGGTACAGGGAAAGAGGCAGAGAAAATACTAGCCCGGCTAGAAAGCGCCTATAGAAAATGAACTTGCATAGGTAAACTGGTTCTAGACTATTAAAATTCTTAGCTATCTAGAAGTGTTGGACTTACTGTAATAGTGAGTTCTTACAGGTTATGGAGTAGACTAGAAGACATGGTTTTGTGATCTTCCAGAAATTATTAATTTGCTATATCATGACCTACCTGCCATGTCCAATGGGCATCTAACTTAACACAGTTTCCCCCAACATATATACCCACCCCTACTTTTCCCTTTCTTCATCAGTAAACAATACCCAGATGCTCAGGCCAAAAAATGTAGTCTCGTCCTTGACTGGTTTGCTTGTTTTGTATTTCTCACATCCCACATGCAGTCTAAAAGTAAGTTCTGTCAAATCTACTTCCAATACCTAAAACAGTGGAGAGTGATTAGAAAGTGAGGGAGCCCCTGGATAAATGTGAATTGTCTTCTTTAAAAGTATATGGTTTTAGGATTTTAAGTTTGGACTAATTTTTTTTTCTCTTCTAAGATAAAGTTCAAAGACTTTTTATTTATTTAAAATTTTAGTTTGCCAAAATATGAACTACAAAAAATGCATTGTTTTCCATTATGCATTTATATTTGTTCATTGAATTCAGAATTAAGTGAGGAATGCTATTCAACATTTTTCTATTAGAAGTATGAGGATTCTTCTATATTTTAAAATTCCTGGATTCTGAGAAGATAGGCAGAAAAGTGTATATGAAACCTTGTATGTTCTCTTGTATTACTTTCACACGTCAATCTCTTTGTTTTTACTTTTTACTCTCCCTCCTAGGTGAATGGAGGCATTGAGAACACCTTAGAGAAGGAGGTGGTGCAGTATGACTTCTACTCTTCTTATTTTGATATATTTGTAAGTATTTTCTGTTATATAGTTTATTTCATATATGATTAACCAAAAGGCAAATTTTCTCTCAGCAAACCTCAAATTCTATGTAGTTCTATTTGTTCCTCCCTTGAATATTGTCTTTCCTTTTCCTGCTAGTTACTGGCACGTTCTGTGCCCTCTTTCCCTCTTTCTAAGGAATTACCTGGGCATCTCAAGGGAAAAAGATTAATGAGAGAGAAGGGAGGCAGCAGAAGTAGCCATTCTGATTCTTGGAGAAAGGCCTTTATTCTTTCAAATGGTTGAAATAGAAGCCATTACACTAATCACAAAAAGGAAAATTTACCTATTTATATAACAGCATCATGAAAATGCATTTTCTTTTCTGCCTTGACATATATTTCAGTGTATTTTCAGTAATCTATGTTTCATTTTTCTCTAATATAATTTGAGGAAAGTTATATAATGGTAATCTTGGGTAATGTTAGTCGGTTGTAGAATTACAGATGCAGTTATCTGTAGATGGGGTATTTATTTTATTCAAATGAATGCTTGCGGTGTCTCTAGGACACACTTTCACTGGGTTTGACTCATCTCCATGGTCTCTCTAGTGTAAGCAAAGCAGATTCTGACCTTGTGTTCTCTCTGATTCATTTTATTTTTAAAATTTTATTATTGTTTAAAATATTACAGATGTCCCTTTTTCTCCCCAATGACCCGTTCCACCGCATTCCTTCCCCCTCCCCAGTCCCTCTCCCCACCATTGTCCATGTCCTTGGGTTGTGTATATATGCATATAAATTCTTTGGTTACTCTCTACCCCTCCAGCCACCTGCCCTCCTCCATCCTTCTGACATTCATCAGTCTCATCTATGCTTCCATGTCATTGAATCTATTCTGTTCATCAGTTTATTAAGTTCTTTAGATTCCACGTATAAGCAAGATCATGTGATATTTGTCTTTCGCTGTCTGGCTTATTTCACTTAGCATAATATTCTCCTGGTCCATCCATACTGTCCCAAAGGGTACGAGATCCTTCTTCTTTACAGCTGCATAGTATTCCATGGTGTAAATGTCCCACAGATTTTTTATCTACACATCTACTGATGGGCACTTGGGCTGTTTCCAGATCTTAGCTATTGTAAACTGTGCTGCTATGAACATCAGGGTACATATATCCTTTCTGATGAATGTTTCAGGATTCTTAGGATACATCCCTAGGAGTGGAATCACTGGGTCAAACGGCAGCTCCATTTCTAATTTTTTGAGGAACCTCCATGCTGTTTTCCATAGTGGTTGCACCAGTCTGCATTCCCACCAGCAGTGTACTAGGGTTCCCCTTTCTCCACACCCTTGCCAGCACATGTTGTTTGTTGATTTGTTGGTGGCAGCCATTCTGATAGGTGTGAAGTGATACCTCATTGTGGTTTTAATTTGCATCTCTCTGATGATTAGTGACACTGAGCATTTTCTCATGGGTCTCTTGGCCATCTGTATGTCCTCTTTGGAGAAGTGTCTATTTAAGTCCTTTGCCCATTTCTTAATTGGGTTGTTTGTCTTTCTCTTGCCGAGTGCTATGAGTTCTTTGTACACTTTGGAAATTAGCCCCTTATGAGATTCATCCTTGGCAAATATGTTTTCCCAGACCTTGGGGTTCCTTTGTATTTTGAGGCTGTTTTCTTTTGCTGTGCAGAAGCTTTTTAGTTTGATGTAGTCCCATATGTTTATTTTTGCCTTTGTTTCTCTTGCCCTAGGAGATGTATCAGTGAAAAGTCCACTACGTGGGATGTCTGTGACTTTACTACCTATGTTGCCTATGTTTTCTTCCAGGATTTTTATGGTTTCGTGACTTACATTTAAGTCTTTCATCCATTTTGAGTTTATTTTTGTGTACGGTGAAAGTTGGTGGTCTAGTTTCATTCTTTTGCATGTATCTGTCCAATTTTCCCAGCAGCATTTATTGAAGAGACTGTCTTTACTACATTGGATACTCTTGCCTCCTTTGTCAAATATTAACTGACCATAATGGTGTGGATCTATTTCTGGCGTCTCTGTTCTGTTCCATTGATCTATATGCCTGTTGTTGTACCACTACCAGGCCGTTTTGATTACAGTGGCTTTGTAGTATAGTTTGAAGTCTGGTAATGTGATCCCTCCCACTCTGTTCTTTTTTCTCAAGATGGCTGCAGCTACTCGGGGTCTTTTTTGGTTCCATATAAATTTTCAAAATGTTTGTTCAAGGACTGTGAAATATGCTGTTGGTATTTTCATAGGAATTGCATTAAATTTATAAATTGCTTTGGGTAGTATAGACATTTTCATGATATTAATTCTTCCAATCCATGAGCATGGTATCTTCTTCCACTTGTTTAAATCTTCCTCTATTTCTTTTTTCAGTGTCACGTAGTTATCTGAGTACAGGTCTTTTACATCCTTGGTTAAATTTATTCCTACGTATCTTATTTTTTTAGTTGCAATGGTAAATGGTATTGCTTTTTTAGTTTCTCTCTCTGAAAGTTCATTGTTGGTGTATAAGAATGCGATTGATTTCCAGATGTTGATTTTGTATCCAGCTACCTTGCCAAATTTGTTTATCAAATCTAGTAGTACTTTGATGGAGTCTTTAGGTTTTTCTATGTACAGTATCATGTCATCTGCAAATAATGACAGTTTTACTTCCTCTTTTCCAATTTGGATACCTTTTATGTTTTCTTCCTGTCTGATGGCTATGGCGAGGACTTCCAGTACTATGTTGAATAAGAGTGGTGAAAGCGGACATCCCTGTCTTGTTCCTGTTTTTAATGGAAATGGTTTTAGTTTTTGCCCATTGAGTATGATGTTGGCTGTAGGTCTGTCGTATATGGCCTTTATGATGTTGAGGTATGATCCCTCTAGTCCCACTTTGCTGAGAGTTTTTACCGGAAGCGGGTGCTGGATTTTGTCAAATGCTTTTTCTGCGTCTATTGATATGATCATATGATTTTTGTCCTTCATTTTGTTTATGTGATGTATCACATTTATTGATTTGCAGATGTTGTACCAGCCTTGCATCCCTGGAATAAATACCACTTGGTGATGATGTATGATCTTTTTCATGTATTGCTGGATCCGGTTTGCTAGTATTTTATATTTTAGTGAGGATATTAGCATCTATGTTCATCAGGGATATTGGCCTGTAATTTTCTTTCTTTGTAGTATCTTTATCTGGTTTTGGGATTAGGGTGATGCTGGCCTCATAAAAAGAGTTTGGGAGTTTTCCCTTCTCTTGAATTTTCTGGAATAGTTTGAATAGAATAGGTGTTAATTCTTCTTCGAATGTTTGGTAAAACTCACCTGCAAATCCATCTCGTCCAGGACTTTTGTTTGCTGGGAGTTTTTTGATTACTGCTTCAATTTCATTAGTTGTTATCAGCCTATTCAGGTTTTCTGCCTCTTCTTAATTCAGTTTTGGAAGGTTGTATGCTTCTAGGAATTTGTCCATTTCCCCTATGTTGTCCAATTTGTTGGCATATAGTTGCTCATAATATTTTCTTACAATCCTTTGTATTTCTGTTGGATCAGTTGTTATATCTCCTCTTTCATTTCTGATTTTATTTATTTGGGTCCTCTCTCTTTGTTTCTTAGTGAGTCTGGCTAAAGGTGCATCAATTTTATTTACCTTTTCAAAGAACCAGCTCTTGGTTTCATTGATTTTTTGTATTGTTTTTTTAGTCTCTATGTCATTACTCTGTGCTCTGATTTTTATTATTTCCTTCCTTCTACTTCCTTGGGGCTTTTCTTGCTGTTCTCGTTCTAGTTCTTTTAGTTGTTGTGTTAGATGGTTCATTAGACCTTTTTCTTGTTTCTTGAGATAGGCCTGTAATGCTATGAATTTTCCTCTCAGGACTGTTTTCACCGTGTCCCATAGGTTTTGGGTTGTTGTCTGTTCATTTTCGTTACTTTCCATGAAGTGTTTGATTTCTTCCTTGATCTCCTTGGTAACCCATTCATTGTTTAATAACATGCTATTTAGCCTCCATGTGCATGAATATTTTTGAGTTTTTTGTAGTGGTTGATTTCTAGTTTCATGGCATTGTGATCCGAGAAGATGCTTGATATATATCAATATTCTTATATTTGTAGAGACTTGCCTTGTGCCCTAACATGTGGTCTATTTTTGAGAATGTTCCATGTGCACTTGAGAAGAATGTGTATTCTGCTGCTTTGGGGTGAAATGTTCTATAAATGTTAATTAAATCCATTAGGTCTAGTGATTCATTTAAGGTCTGCATTTCCGTGTTGATTTTTTGTCTTGATGATCTGTCCAGTGCTGACAGTGGGGTGTTAAAGTCCCCCACTATGATTGTATTGCTGTCAATCTCCCCTTTGAAGTGCCCCAAGAAATTTTTTATATATTCAGGTGCTGCTGTATTGGGTGCATAAATGTTCATAAGGGTTATTTCCTCCTGTTGGATTGATCCCTTTAGTAATACGTAGTGACCATCTTTGTCTCTCGTTATGGTCTAAATTTTGAAGTCTGTTTTGTCAGAAATAAGAATTGCTACTCCAGCTTTCTTTTCCTTTCCATTTGCATGGAACATTTTACTCCATCCCTTCACTTTTAGCCTGTGTGAGTCTTTTGCTCTCAGGTGAGTCTCTTGTAGACAGCATATATTTGGGTCCTGTTTTCTTATTCATTCAGCTACCCTGTGTCTTTTGATTGGCCCATTTATTCCATTTACATTTAAAGTTACTGTTGATATCAACTTATTTAATGACATTTTCCCCCTTTATGCTGATGTACCTTTCTCTCACTATTCCTTCTTTTTCTTAAAGCAGTCTTTTTAGCATTTCTTGCAATGCTGGTTTGGTGGTACTCAACTCCTTTAGCCTTTTTTTGTCTGGGAAGCTTTTTATTTCACCTTCAAATTTAAATGATAGCCTTGCTGGATAAAGCAGTCTTGGTTGCATGTTCTTGCTTTTCATTACTTGCGGAACTTCATGCCACTCCCTTCTGGCCTGAAGAGTCTCTGTTGAGAAATCAGCTGTCAGCCTTATGGGGGTTCCCTTGTAGGTCACTGCTTGTCTCTCTCTTGCAGCCCTTAACATTTTCTCTTTGTCCTTGACATTTGTCATTTTAATTATGATGTGTCTTGGAGTGGGTCTCTTTGGGTCCCTCTTGTTTGGAACCCTCTGTACTTCCTGAACTGGTGTGGCTTTCTCCTTCACCAGCCTAGGGAAGTTTTCTATAATTATTGCTTCCACCAAGTGCTCTCTTTCCTCCCCCTTTGGCACTCCAATAATGCGAATGTTGTTTCGCTTCATGTTGTCCCAAAGTTCCCTTAGACTGTCCTCATACTTTTTAACCCTTTGCAGTAGTTTGTCTACTCTCAGCCACCAAAGCTTTTTTACCGTTCCGGTCGTATGTCTGCTCTCAGCCACCACAGCAAGGAACCGTACGAATCTTAACTCCATTCATGTATCAGTTCATAATTTCTCTTGTTTATCATTCATAATCTTGCATGTTATGTATCACTGCTCTTTCAATGGAAATTAATTCCGACCAGTATGACACCCATTTCCAAATTTAAAACGACCGCAAAGGGTTAAGTGTTTTTTCTTTTTGCTGCTCTGATTCTGTGATTTTCTCTACCTTGTCTTCTAAGTCACTTATTCTATCCTCTGCTTCATTGAGCCTGTTTTTAATTCCTTCCAGTGCATTCTTGATATCAGATACAGCATTCTTTATCTCTGTCTGAGTTTTATTTATGGTATGTATCCCTTTTTTCATGTTTTCACTAAGGTTCTCGATCTTATCATCTAGAGTCTTCTTAAGTTCCTTGAACATCTTCATCATCCATACTCTGAGCTCCATTTCTGATAACTTGCTTAACTCCATCTCATCAACGTCTTTTTCTGGCGATGTTTCCTTTTCTTTAATTTGAGGGTTGTTTCTTTGTCTCCCCATTTTGGTAGGTCTTAGTGTTTGTATCTGTATATTAGATATATTTGCTTTCTCCCAGTCTTGTGGGATGGGATTTTGTCTTGTGGGTCCAGTGGAGCCCAGAGGTGTGTTTTCCTTACACCTCTGAGCTCTTTGCTCTAGATGTGTCCCTCTTGTGGGTGCTTCTTTTGTGGTTTCTTTATGTTCTCCTGTTGTGGTTGGGCCTCAATTGTTGTAGATCAGTCTTTGGGAGGACCCTCCTCTCAGGTTGGCTAGCTGTATCTCAGCCCTAACGTCAATGTGTAAGCTGTTGTACGGGTGCTGGCAAAGCAGGACAATACACAAATAAAATTCCAGGAAACAAGAGGTATCTTACAAAATATCTTGACAGTCACAATGAAAACAACCCATGTGAAAATAGAACTGGGATAGTGAAGGGAGAACACACACACACACACACACACACAAGTACGCTCAAAACGAAAAAAAAGAGAGAAAGAAAAGTAATGCTTAAATAGAGAGAGATGTATATTGTTGTTAATACTGGTGAAAATTTAGAAAATAATAATAAACTAAAATGTAAAAAATAGAGAAGCTACTGGGAGATAACAGAAGCAGAGAAAAGATTCTGAAAGAAGGGCCAACAAAAAATTAAGGGAGAGAATAGGAATAGGATAATAGTTGAAAATGAGAAAACAAAAATACAATAAAGAGAATAAGAGAGACCAACAATTGGACAGGAAGACAGAAGGGAGCATAATGAAAGAATGAAAAAAAAGTAGAAAAAGAGAAAAGAAAAAGAAGAAAAAAGTTATGCCAATGGATTGAGAGGAGAGAGAGAGATAAAGCCCAGGCAGGCAAGGATTCTGGTAAGAGATTTGGGGGAAACTATAGAGGAAAGCAGTAAACTTGGTTATAATGATAAAGTCCCAGTCGTTAAGCAGGGGTATCAAGAAAGTCTTGATAGTAGAAGCAAGGATAAAACAAAACAAAGCAAATAACCAAAACAAAACCAAAAACAAGCTAAGCAAGACAAAATTCGGACTCTGTGATGTTTCGTCAGTGCTCCCCACTCACACTTGGTCCACTCAGGTATGTTTCTGTGTTTTTTTCAAGCTGGTTACATAGGATTTTAGGAGGAAATCAAGTCCGTGGCTGGGAGCAGGGGCACTGCTGCTTCTCACAGGGCTGCCATCTTCCCTCCTCCCTGACACAGCAAGTTTTCGAAACTTGTCCTCAGGCGGAGGGGAAGTGGAGTGGACTGGAGCTGTGTCGGGAGAGTCTGGGGTTGTGGGCTCTGGAGAGTGAGATCAGGGGATGCCCCCAATTCATTTTAACCTCATCATTCACAGCTTTCGAAACTGAATGCACCATGGTTGTAAGTAGGACCCTTGAAGTTCAGAAAACCTGGGTTTGATTTGCAACACTATTACTAGTTATATATCTTTGAATAGATCATGTCTAAGTTTCAGTTTCTTCAGTATTTAAAATGAGAGTATCATCATTTTGAGAAGTAAATGAAATAATACATGGAAAACACATAGCCCAATGGTAGGTATAGCCTAGAAGTTCAGAGAACCACCTGTAATCTATGTCATCATCATTTTTGGTTGAGAATTTTAATAACTGTACTTTCTAATGGTTTTCAAACTACTCTAAAAAGCCTTGTTTTGTTTTTGGAGGGGCTTGCATATGTGTGTCTGGGGAAAGAAGTGGAAATCCCAATAAGTAGAGATCAGGATTCTTTGTCATCACCCCCTTGCAGTCTGACTGGTTCCATTTTTATCTGTACAGTAAGGGTTCATTCTTATCTGTTTAATATATTAGAGTTCTATGCAGTGTGCTGAGAAAGTATTTGACTGCTACAGAATATTTGGAAAACCATTAATATAATTTAACCCCCTTATTTTTCCAAATGACGAAATTGTATTTCATGGTTCAGTGTCTGAATCTATCCTAGGTCATTGAAGTTGGTGGCAGAACATGTTATATCCCAAATCTCTTGATATTTATTTCTTTTGAAACTATGGACATATGAACAATAAAATTGATTTCTCTTTTATTTCCCTTGCTGAATTTATCTTAAAATAGCCTGAGTCAGGAATTAGCAGGAAACCAGATTAATCCACTGGTCAGATCTCCGTTGGTTGTCTATACTCCGTGCTTAGGGGGTTACTGGACAAATAAGTAGAGCCCATTAGCTCAGATTGGAAAGACTGCCATGAAAGGGCTAGGAAATGGGCGCAACCTCCTAGAAACCTTGGGATCTGGGAGATGTCAAGATAGAGGGGTAAAGACTTTTGCCAAGTCCAGAACACAGAGATAAGAGTTTGGAATGAATAGAGAAACTAAATGGTTAGGAGATTATTGGAAAACACATTTTAATAAAAGCAGCAAATTAAAAACAAATAAAACCTGTAAACTTCATTCATGTAAAAGGATCTTAAATGAGGTTATCTAGTCAATGATAGAAAAAAAGTTCATCCAGAAGCCTTTCAGCAGTTTTGATTAGTGAGGAACTTTGGGCAGACTCCTACCCTGAGTGTCAAGGGTTCTCGACTTTTCCCATCTCAGAGTATTCTATCTTTATTTCTTAGTCAATGAGAGTTACTAAGACAGCTGTAGTATAGTGGTTAAGAGCCTGATCTTTGCAGTCTGGCTGCCTGGATGCAAATCCTGGCTTCCTCACTAAGGAATTGTATGGTTTTGGACAATTTTTCTATTAAAATTATCTGTATAAGATGATTAATGATAGTGGTTGATTCATGTGGTTGTTGTGGTAGGGATTACATGGGATAATAATACACATAAATCATTTCACAAAAGTCCCAGAACCATCATAAATTATCAGATAGTAGCTCCTGAGATAGGCCAAACTGGGAGAATACCCCAGTAATTCAGAGCTTTCCTGTGGACTTTACTAAAAACTTGCTGTCTTCTAAAAGTGAGCATTTGTACCTGAAGTGGAATCAGAAATATATGTGGACTCATGTAGAAAGGAAAAACAAACATTAAATTCTATGTTCTTTTGTTGAGAGTGGGAGGTTGACTTGACTCATTTGGATGGTATTACATAAATTCTGGGGCAGCAATTCAAGTGCTAGTCTATAGACCAGTGCTAGTCTGTGACAGTTGTCAGCTAAATCAGAATAATGAAGGCACTTTGGTGGATTCTTCATAAAACTAAATTACTTTTCTTTTTCATATATTTTTAAAAACTTGTCTTTTCTTTTTTTAATATAGCTTTTGGCAGTTTTTCGGTTCAAAGTGTTAATACTTGCCTATGCTGTATGCAGACTGCGCCATTGGTGGGCAATAGCAGTAAGTATACCTGGATGAGTGGTTCATCTCCTCCAGTGCTGGTGTCCAGGGCCTGCTCACAGGGAGAACAGGTAGTTTTCATCTGGGTTGAATTTTACTAGCTTTTCCTGAGTCCCTTTTCCTCCACATTTCAACGGGTTTAACACTCCAGGACTTCTTTCAAAGGGTCATGACTAACTAGTTTTGTCTGTATGGATACTGAACCAACTGAGAAATCCAGAAGCCCAACAGGATTACTGGCCATGCACCAACCCGCCTTCTACCTAATTTTACAATGAAAGATAAGATCAGTATCTCTGTCACAAAGATATTTAGAAATTTTCCTGTTGATTGAAACTGCTTGGTGATTTTTCATGACTTGCTTATTTTGATAATTGCCTTCCTCCCTGTTTTATTCCCCTCCCTCCAATCTTAAAGGGAAAAGCTCTCATGCTCCTTTTTATTGTTGCCTTTAGGCTTCTAAAAGGCAGTGGCCTTTTTATTTATTTCTGTTTCCTTGCATCTATCATAGAGCTTTGGCACATACTATTCACCCTCGATAAATATTTGATTGAAAGAAGAATTATAAGCAGTTCTGCCTGAATTGTTTTTGCCTTTTCCATAGATATCTGAATACCCACCTTTTTGAGAGCTCTAATAAGGCAAGTATATGAGGGAGGGGAATGCTGCATAGGAATAACCTGCAGACTTGCTTTGGAGTGTGAGACCTTGGTAGCTGTGTGTAGGCCAGCACAGGCTTGTCTAGCACTCCTAAGATAAAAGTCCACCAGGGGCCACCTCTGCCTGGGCCATCTCTTCTGAGCATCCACAGAATCATCAGACCATCCATTGATCTCTAAGCTCACGTTTCATGGATATGGGCTGACAGTTTTAGCCAGACTTGACTCCCCATTTTGAATACCAAATAGCTTTTGTCAATACCAAATAGCTGTGGTGATTGTCCCTTCTCAATTTTCTACAATAGTCTGTATTTGAGTTTCTGTAACATGCCCTAGTGTTTGTCTGTCTCAGTGTGTGTGTGTGTGTGTGTGTTTTCAGAAAAGTAGTAGACACTCAGAGTTTTAAGAAAGTATCTTCAGTATCTCATTGTAAATTATCAAAAGGTCAGATTTAGCACATTCATTTTATTGTTTCCAATTTTTATTTTAAAAAACATTTGTAGAGAGGGTCCAGGCAGCTGGAAGAAGTCAGCTGGCACCTAAAGAGCCCTTGGTTCAGCCTGTAAAGTTACTTAGTATCAGAATGTAAAAGGCTTCCTCTCCTAAGTAGCATACTCTGGCTGGTGTGTGTGTGCTCGGGTGAGCAGCTTGTGTTTTGTTAACAAATACTGACTCTGAAACTTTAATATTTACTAAGCTTGACAACTCCATTCTGTCAGTCAAGGCTACTATTTGGCATTAATTTTGGTCAGGTTTTATATTGCTACAATCTTAGTTGGAGGACTGGGTGGTGACAAGGACCAGGTCCTGTGGGATAATCCCAACCCCTAGGGGGAGCCCTGCCTGTGTAATTTCACCATCCTTTCTTCTGTGGTGATAGTGTCTTTGGGGATAAAATTTAGTTTCCCAGCATACCAGCTTGCTAACATGTGGGAGAAAGGAAGCCATAAGAGCCAGTCAGAGACTGTATGCCACATAGAAGCAGAATTTGCCGCAGTCTGGACTTAGGGGATAGAGATAGAGTGAGGTGGGAAGGAGCTGGGCTGGCTTTAGCTTCTCAGGCATTATGTGCTTTGACTCAGGTGGGTCTCTTGTGTGAGGAAGGTGCCTCTACAATGTCCAGTGTCTAAATTGAATGGTGCCCAATTATGTGTCTTTCAGTTGACGACAGCAGTGACCAGTGCCTTTTTACTAGCAAAAGTGATCCTCTCGAAGGTATGGCCTACCACTTCTGAACAATACCATTGATAATAACAAAGCCTTGTTTTCCATTCTGAGCTCATGGTAACTGTATTTCCTTTTGCTTGTCACAACTGTTCTTCCAGCTTTTCTCTCAAGGGGCTTTTGGTTATGTGCTGCCCATAATTTCATTCATCCTTGCCTGGATCGAGACGTGGTTCCTGGATTTCAAAGTATTACCTCAAGAGGCAGAAGAAGAAAACAGTAAGTTTCTCTCAAAATTAGCCTCCTGAGACTGGCTAGGTACTGAGCTGGAAGGAAGAGCTGTAGATGTCATGATTTGAATGGAGCTGCAGGTAGGTAGAGTTAGGCAGATTATGGTGTCTCTGTTCTTTAGTGGGTATAGCAGACGTCACAAGAGTTGGATGAAAGAATAGTGACAGAGCCCAGCCGGGCGTGGCTCAGCGGTTGAGCATCGACCTAGGATCCAGGCGGTCAGGGCACATGCCCAGGTTGTGGGCTCAATCAATGACTCTCTCATCATTGATGTTTCTGTCTCTCTCTCTCCCTCTCCTTTCCTCTCTCTGAAATCAATAAAGATATATTTAAAAAAAAAAACAACAAAAAAAAAACTGGTTTCTTAAAAAAAAAGAATAGCGACAGAATGTGACTTCTCTCTCCAGCTGTTCGATCTGGCTTCCTTAGAAGAAGTATGAACACTGGTGAAAAGACATTCAAACAACAAAAATAGGCAACACCTGTTTTTCCTCAGGTTGACCTTTTCTGATTTTGTGCATCTAAACAACTCTTGTTTAGGGATAGAAAAATGTGAAACAATTTTAGGCGAACTCACTAAGCAATTCTAAAATGTCAGTGATTCTCCGGAGTTTCACATGGCTATTCATATAGCTAGTGGCTTTAAATGTGCCATATTAGAACAGTTGAGTGCCTAGAGTATAACTGTTGGTGGGTTAATGATGAAGATGGAGTTGAGGAAGAGGAAGATAGCAAGCCAGGGAAATGCTCAACCATTTCAGGCTTTCACCATGCTCCTCGGAGTAGCTGACTGGTAGCTAGCATTGTGGAATCATGAGTCCCGCCAAAGCTGTTATAACGTCCCTGTGTGGCTTTGAGTATCCCTGGATATTGACTAGTGAAATGATTCATTGAGCTTTATGCTGGAAGCCCACATACTCCACCCACTCTGTTGGAGGTGACATGATCAGCACAGAGACCCAGACAGATTTAGGACATGCTGTTTTTATACCCCCTCAATCATCTGGCTCTATTTGCCCTGCCTAATAGAGAAGGGAAAAGAAAGTCTGTGTCTTATGTAAAGATAAACATAACCTAAAGGAACAACAGAAGGGAAAATAACTTTGGAAATGGCTTTCTTTAGGAAAATCTCATTTACAGAGAAGACATCTATAAGAAAAGAATTATTCAAGAGAAGGTTTTAAGACACATTAATCAGACCGGGCTGTATCTATCCTGAGCCGCCTTTTCCTTAATGAAAACATGTTGTGGACAAGGGACAAAGTTAATGGAAGTCATTTTTTAAATTATATGTGAAGATCAAATTGATCTTTATTGAAAGAAGAACAACTATTAATGTGACGGAGGCCTGAATGCTTATGCGATTAAACCAAATTCAAAATAACTAATAAAGCAGAACACACAATTAATGAAAAACTCGACAGTAGCATTCCTGAGTGCTCTTGAGCTATCCAGGCCATGCTGCCTTGTTTTCTCTTTTCTTTGTTTGTTTAAATACCTTTCTTTTGTGAGAACCTTTTTCCTGGATAAATGTTTCTTGGATATTTACTGGATAAATATTAATTACCCTTAATATATTTATAAAAGTCTGTTCATTTATTATGGTTTACATCTGGCAATTCTCCAACCAAATGCAAACTGTAGGTCATTTGTGCAAGCTGACCAGGTTTTCTGTTTTGCTTTGTGTTCTGTTTCTATGTTGTTGATTTCTGTCGAGAGAGAGGTATTCTCAAGGGAAGATGCTATAAATACTGAGTCAGGATCAGATGAGTAACATGAGGCAGTTTTTTAAATTAGTTGGAATCTGTCCTTACAGTGCAGGTTCATAGTTTATTAATAAAGTTTATTTTTTGGTTGAAAGAGTTTTAAAGTACCTCTTTTGGCTAAGAGTTTTTTAAAAAAATGTAATATTAACATCATTTTATTGTGGTTAACCTTGCCAAGAAGCTACCAGAACAGTGACATCATTCCCAGCACCTGAGTGTCTTCTTTTCTAGGACTCCTGATAGTTCAGGATGCCTCGGAGAGGGCAGCGCTTATACCTGGTGGTCTGTCTGATGGTCAGTTTTATTCTCCTCCTGAATCTGAAGCAGGTAAAAAATTTTGATTTCATTTGTGTTTTTGCCCATTATTCAAATGCTCAGTGTGCTCTCTCTCCCCTTCCTTCTCTCCTTCTACTTCTCAAAACACTTAGCAAACATTTAACATACCAGGTGTTTCAGATATGAGAATAACTAAAATATGGTTTTGATATGTGATCAGTGGTGAGACATAGAGCTGTAAAAATAAATGTAATAGCCGTGGCCATTGTTTCTCAGTGGTGAGAACGTTGGCTCATGCACTGAGGGGTCTTGGATTCAATTCTCGGTCAAGGGCACAGCCTAGGTTGCAGGTTTGATCCCTGGCCCAGGTCTGGGGGCTCATGCAGGAGGCAACCAACCAATGTGCCTCTCTCACATTGATGCTTCTCTCCCTCCCTCCCTTCCACTCTCTCTAAAAATCAATGGAAAAAATATCCTTGGGTGAGGATTAAAAATAATAATAAATAAATAAAAATAAATAAATGTAATAGAGGGCCAGAGACACTGTGGCTTGTAATTTGCATCTTAGAAGAAGGCAGGCAAAGACAGGGGTTTTGTTGCTTTTTTATTACCTGTCATCCCCTTAACCAGCCCTCCTCAGGGCCTGCCATGTCTGAGAATGGAAGCACTGTCTGCCCACCTTCCCAGGTTAGAAACGAGAGCCTCACAGGGACTCTGCCCGTTTTCAGCTCACACCCATTCATTCATTAAGCTGTTTGATCCTCTGTTTCTGCCTCCTTTATCTCATTCAAATTGTACCACTTAATTTCTTTTTTCCCTTTTTATTGAATTTATTGGGGTGACACTGGTCAACAAAATTATATGGGTTTCATGTACACAGGTCTACAACACAGCAGCTGTGCTCTGTATTGTGTGTTCACCATCCCAAGTCAAGTTTCCTTCCATCACCATTAACCCTCCTTCACCTCCTCCACTCCCCTCCCCTGGCAGTCACCACACTGTTATGTGTGTCCATGAGTTCTTTCTTTTTTTTCTTCTTTGCTCAATCCTTGCACCCTCTCCTGCCCAGCCACCCACCGCCTCCCTGGCAGCTGTCAGCCTGCTCTCTGTCTATGAGTGTTTCTATTTTGCTTGTTAGTTCATTTTGTTCATTAGATTACACATATGAATGAAATCATATGTATGTCACTTAATTTCATCCTGAGCTTCAATTCAGCATTTCTTGCTTCAGTTTCTACAGCAGCCCATCTCCCTGCCTGTTGCTTTCTCACAAGCAGCCACCAGAGTGCAGTGTTAAAAATAATAATTGAATTGTTCTAAGTGTTTCTCATAACCACTCTGATGTAAATGTCTCATCCTCCCTGTCTTAGAGATGAGCATGTTGAGGCACAGAGAGGTGAAGGAATTTGTCCCACATCATACAAAGAATAAGGGGTGGAGCTAGAATTTGAACCCTGGCTCTAGGGCTAGAGTCCATGTTCTTAGCTAATAAATATACAGCCTTTAATATTAATGAAAATTAAAACTGATCACATTATTTCCCTGGCCAAAAGTCTTCAGTGACATCAAGGATTAAGAAAGTCACGAATCCTTACCTGGCAGAACACACTTCTGTGATCCCCAGACCCAGTTTCCAACCCCTCTGCTTGTTCCTTTCCTTGTGTTCTGTTCTTAGTTTTTCTGAAAATGCTGTGTGCCAAAGCCCTCTCAAGCCATAGTGCATCTTGATTTTTTTTCAGCCTTAACACTACATCTCTGCAATCCTAGTCTCCACTCACCTGTTCAGAAGGCTCCCCCCCCCCCCCCCCCGGCTCCTGGCAATGTGGGCCGTGTGTCCTTGTCCTTTGGGACCTGTCCCACAGCCCTGTCATCCCGTGTTGTCTGCACTGTCTTCAGCAGTGACTTAGCCTGTTTCTATCACTGAGATGTAAGTTTGAGTTAGAGACTGCATTATTTTATTTCAAGCATTACACTTAGAAAATATTTTAAACCCACACACACACAAAACAAAACATAGTAAAACAGAGTCCAGGCAGAAAGGGCCATGTGAGGGTCAAGGGCATAGCAGTGAGACAGCATATTAGGGGAGCTTGCAATAATTTGACATTCTGGACTATTGGTATTGACTCTAAAAGCAGTATAAAACATAAAAGCACAGAGTCAGATGGTATAAATATATGACTTAGAAGAAAGGCTATTTCTCAGCCAGCAGAAACTGTTAGAATATAAGGATTATTTCATTGAGATTTTTCATGTCATTAGGATTCTTTCCTTTAAAAAATAAGAATTTTTCACTACAGTTCATGCTTTTGTATAAATTTTATTTTTCTAAGAATAATAAATTTTTTCAACACTAATGTATTTTCTTAATTGGAAATTCAGAATAGTGGTATAATAACATGAGGAATATCTCTCAAGTGGTCTTCAGCAAGCAATCTATAAGCTTGCATGTAACTTTTACCACCACCTAGTGTTAGTTGGAAATATTACCATATCATTGGCTTATGATGCTAAATAAGAACGACAAATACTTTCACAGTGTTCTGCTGGGGAGCTGCTTTGTCTAAGACAAAATGCAGATTAGTAGTGGCCAGAGAAGGAGTGTTCAGAATGGCTTAGTTTACTGTATTATGTTATATGTTCTGTTGTATTATTTTCATTGTCTGAGTGTTCAATTTAAGAAAGAATTAAAATTAAAAACTATTAGTGGAATTAATGTGCCTAGAAGATTCTCCTCTAAAGTGTTCTCATTAGGCTAATAGCTAAATATTAAACAGTGTGTCAGCAGCAGAAGTCATAAGCTTCTGTTCTGATGCAGCTATGATTGGCCCTTAGAGGTAAGAGGGCATCTGGTGCCTGCCTTGCCTTTTCTTGTCTTTCTTTTTTCAGTACATAGTACAGTGCCTTGCACATAGTAAATTTAAACTGTTGAAGGAACAAATTAAAGTAAGAGAGAAAGTTGGAGACACCAAAAATTGAAATGTTGCCTGGCCAGGCATTGCTCGGCAGTTGAGCATCGACCTATGGTCTAGGAGATCGAGGTTTGATTCCCAGTCAGGGCACATGCCCAGATTTCAGGTTCAATCCCTACTGGGGTGTGTAGGCGGCAGCCAATCAATGACTCATCATTGATGTTTCTATCTCTCTCCCTCTCCCTTCCTCTCTCTGAAATCAATAAAGACATATTAAAAAAAAAATGAAATATTAGCATTTTCCATGTAAAGGAATGACTTGAATTTTAGTATCATAGAGATTTGGAAAATGAGCATATTTTAGTAGGTGTACTTTTAAAGGATATAAAGGTGTTTTGTTTGCAGGTTTGATTTTGGTCTAGCCATTTCCTGCTTAAATGGAAAGACTGAGGAAGCACAGTCCTCTCTTATAGGATGGGCTTGAAGTTGTTTAAATGAAGCTTAAATGAAGCACAGCTTAAATGAAGCAATAGTGATACTGGGGAAAAGGTGATTCATCACTTTCTAAATCATTGAAAGACTAACTTAAAATGAAACTGGCTCAATTGCATAATACAGGATGGGGCAAAAGTAGGTTTATAGTTGTTGGTATGGAAAATAATATAGTAATTAATAAATAATAATACAAGAATAAACTCTGTATTTCACTTAGTCATAACTGTAAACCTACTTTTACCTCACCCTGTATAGTCTGTGCTGAACAAATCTAGATGAAGGCATTAAAATTTGTAATTAAAAATAACCATAAATTTTTGGTTGGCTTACTCCTGTAGCCCCATGTAATCATTTTTAGAACTCCTTTTATCCCTCAGAGTTTTCTTGTTTAGATGATCAATTATATAGCCACCCTATGTATATCAATAGATTTATAAGCATTTTTTCACTTTCTCATTAAAATTTTGGAAAGTTTTGAAAAATCATAGTTGAAGATACTACATACCATTCATTAAAAAAAATATTTAAGAGGTATAATTTACATACCATAAAATTAATCCATTTTAAGTGTGCAAATTGAATGATTTTTAGCAAATTATAGTTTTTCAGCCAACATTACGATACAATTTTAAACGCATTTTATCATCCCCAAATGTTCCTTTAATTGCAGTTAATTCCCACTCCTATATCCAGTTATAGATAAACCCCTGATCTCCTTTCTCTCTTGAAAAGTTGCCCTTTTTGGATAACTAACATAAATGTAATTATACAATATGTAATTTTTTTTGCATCTGGCTTCTTTTACTTAGCATAATATTTTTCAGGGTTATGTTGTAACGTGTGACTTGCTTATTCCTTTATATGGCTGAATACCATTCCATTATGTGAATATAAAGCATTTTGTTTTTAAAAGTTGATGAACATTTGGATTGTTTTCAATATTTGGCTGTTAGGACTAATCCTGCTGTGAACAATCATGTACATGTCTTTGTGGAGACACGTGTTGTTTTGTTTCTTAGATAGATTCCTAGGAGATTTGCTGAGTCATATGGCAAGTTTCTGTTTAACTTTTTAAGTAATTGCAAACTGTTCTCCAAAATTGCTATACCATTTTACATTCCCTCCAGCAGTGTGTAAGAGTTTGTTTTCCTTATACTCACCAACACTTGGTATTATCTGTCTTTTTTATTAGAGCCACTCTAGCAGGTGTCAAATGGTATTTTCTTGTGGTTTTGATTTGCATGCCCTTAATGACTAATGACATTGAGAACCTTTCATGTGCTTATTGATTATTCACATATCTTCTTTGGAAAAATGTCTATTTTAAGTCTTTTACCATTTTTTAAAAAATTTATCTTTATTGTTGAAAGTATTACAGATACCCCCCCTTTTCCCCCCAATTGATCGCTCTACCCTGAATGCGTTGCTCCCCCCCACCGCCTTCACCACACTATTGTCTGTGTCCATAGGTTATGCACATATGCATATCAGTTCTTTGATTAATCTCTCCCCACCCACTCCCCCACTCCCACCTTCCCACTGAGATTCATCAGTCTGTTCCATGCTTCTGTGTCTCTGAATCTATTTTGTTCCTCAGTCTGTTTCATTTATTAGATTCCATATATGAGTGAGATCATGTAAAACTGAATCAGGAAGAATCAGAAAACCTGAATAGGCCAATAACAACTGATGAAATCGAAGCAGCAATAAAAAACACCTCTCAGCAAACAAAAGCCCTGGTCCGGATGGCTTCACTGGGGAGCTTTCTAATTCTTTAAGTTGTAGGATTAGTTTACTAAAAATTTTTTCTTGCTTTTTGAGGTAGGCCTGCAGTGCTATGAACTTCCCTCTCAGGACTACTTTCACTGTGTCCTATAGATTTTGGGTTGTTGTGCATTCCTTTTCATTTGTTTCCAGGAAGTTTTTTATTTCTTTCTTCATCTTATTGGTAACACATTCATTGTTTAATAACAGGTTATTTAGCCTCCATGTGTTTGAGTGTTTTTGAGTGTTTTTACTGTAGTTGATTTCTAATTTCATGCCCTTGTGATCTGAGATGCTTGATATGATTTCAGTCTTCTTAAACTTGTAGAGACTTGTTTTGCGTCCTTAACGTGGTCTTTCTTTGAGAATGACCCATGTGCACTTGAGAGGGCCGTATATTCGCAGCTTTGGAGTGAAATGTTCTATAAATATCAATTAAATCCATCTGATCTAGTGTACCATTTAGAGTCATTGTTTCTGTGTTGACTTTATTTCAGGAACATATATCCAGTGAAGTCAGGGGTGTTAAAGTCCATGACTATGACTGTATTACTGTCAATCTCTCTCTTAAAGTCCTTAAGGTTATTATTTATAGGTACTTATTTATTCCCATTTTAATTCTTTATGCCTATGTTTCTGTCTCTATTTCTTCTTATTACAGCAGTCCCTTTAACATTTCTTGCAATGTTTCTATTTCTACCTCTAATTACAGCAGTCTCTTTAACATTTCCTACAATGCTGGTTTGGTGGTAATAAACTCCTTTAGCCCTTTTTTGCCTGGTAAGCTCTTTACTTCACCATCTATTTAGAATGATAGCCTTCCTAGATAGAGTAGTCTTGGTTTCATATCCTTGTTTTGCATTACCTTGAATACTTCATGCCGTTCCCTTCTGGCCTATAGAGTTTCTGATGAGAAGTCAGCTGACAACCTTATGGGAGCTCCTTTGGAGTTAACAGGTTGCTTTTCTCATGCTGCCTTTAATATTCTCTCTTTGTCTTGAATTTTTTGCATTTTAATTATGATGCATGGGCATGGGTTTCTTTGGATTCTTCTTGCTTGGGACTCTCTGTGCCTCCTGAGCTTGTGTGACTTTTTCCTTGACCAGGTTAGTGAACATTTCTGCCATTATTTCTTCAAACAGGTTCTCTAACCCTTGCTTACTTTCGACCTCCTCAGGTACTCCTATAATACAAATATTGTTATGTTTCATGTTATCCCACAGCTCCCTTAGACTGTCCTCCTGTTTTTTAATTGTTTTTTCTTTTGGGGTCTCTGATTGAGTGATTTTTTCTTCTACTTCAGCTTCCTCTAATCTGTTCTTTATTTCTTCCAATGAATTCTTTATTTCTACTGTCATTTTTAATTCCCTTCATAGTTTTCAAATCTTTTTTCATGCTGTTGAGCATCCTTACAGTTAGTATTCTGAACTCTGTATCTGATAGATTGCTTATCCATTTCATTTAGCTCTTTTTCCTAGAGAACTCTCTTGTTTTTTCATTTGGGGCTTGTTTTTTGTCTCCCCATTTTGTCTGCCTGTTTGGATTTGTTTCTCTGTATTAGGTAGATCTGCTAGGACTCTCAGTCATTTTGGAGGGTCTCTGGTGTAGGCCAATGTTAGAAGCAGTTTGTGACTGGCCTTCAGTACCCTGTTTGGAGCTATCAGCAACCCTCTGCTTGAGGTCTCCTCTGCTGGGGCTGGGTGCAGTTGGACAGGACCAAAATACACACCGAAGTCTGCTTTTCCAAGACCCAGGTCCAGAAGCATATCAGGCAAAGACTCAAAGCACTTTGAGGTCTGCCTCTGCCTGCAGGCTGATTAATCTGATTCTGTTAGTGAGCCTCAGTCTGTAGAAACTCCACAGGGTGGGCCCACTGGTTGTTATGTCTTTTAATAAGCCTCAGGCTGTAGAAAAACTCCTCTGAGTAGGGGTAGAGGTTTTCCAGCAGAGTGGGGCAATTGCTTTTCCCCAACCCCAAGCAAAAACAGCAAATTGTGTGCCTGAGAAAGATGTCCTCTGCAGTATGGGGGAATGACTCGGCACAGGAATCCAGGGGTGCCTTCTGATCTCAGTCTCTAGAGCCCACAACCCCAGATTCTCCTCACACAGCTCTAGTCCACTCTGCCTGCCCTCTACTGGAGCCCAAGGTGAGTGGATGCACATCAAACTTCATGCATTGGCTCTTTAAGAGGGTGCCTGCATTTCCAGCCTTCTCTCTCTGTCCAACAGAAACCTGGCTCCTTTTCACAGCCAGATGTTATGTGGGCACCTTTCTCAGTTCTGGTGCTCTGGGCCGGGAAGCCCAGCCTGAAGTTTAGTCCTCAGAGTCCTCAGTGGTAAGCCACCTCAGCAGAGATATCTCTCTGGACCTTCAGCTGCTGCCTGTGGGAGCCCAGTTAGTCTACTTGTCCCTCCACACTTCCTACCAGTCTCCATGCGGTCTGCACTTTTCCTCCTCAGTTATGAGTGTGCTCTCCAGCTTGTCTTCAGTTGCAGTTGATTTTTCAGTATGTCCTCTATCAGGCCTTGGCCAGCGTAGCTCAGTGGCTAGAGCGTTGGCCCACACACCAAAGAGTCTCAGGTTCAATTCCTTTCAAGGGCATGTACCTGGGTTGTAGGTTCAGTCCATGGCCCTGGTCAGGGCACATGCAGGAGGACCCAATGGATGTGTCTGTCCCATCAATATTTCTCTCTCTCTCTTTTTCTATCTTACTCTCTCTTTCCCTCCCTCCCTTCCACTCTCTCTAAAAAATCAAAGGAAAAAGTATCCTCTGGTGAGGATTAACAACAACAAAAAAAGGTCCTTTATCGTATATATGATTTGTAAAAATTTTCTTCATGGAGTCTTTTGAAGCATAACTTTTTAATTTTGATGAAGTTCAGTTTATCAAAATTTTTTCTTTTTCGATAATGTGTTTTGAGTCATATCCAAGAACTCTGTCTTACCCCTATGTCATGAAGATTTTCTCTGATGTTTTCTTCTAGAAGATTTTATAGTTTTAGCTCTTTCAATTTAAGTTTATGGACCATTGTGAACTATTTTTTTGTGTGTGGAGGCAAGGAACTAAATTCATTCTATTGTTTTTGCATATCTAGTTGTTGTAGCACCACTTTTTGAAAAGACTAATTTTTCCCATTGAATTCATGTTTGTCAGAAAGCAGGTGACCATAAATACAAGGGTTTATTTGTGGACTCAAGTCTCTTCCATTGACCTGTTTGCTCTCTTTGCACTAGTACCACACTGGCTTTATTACTGTAATTTTATCTTTAAGTAAGTTTTGAAATCACATACTATAACGCCTTGCTTGAAAGGCCTGCCTTACTGTCCCCAGAAACTTCAATTTCATAAGTATTAAACCCTTTCATACCCTCCTTGTACATGTCGCCTCATCAGCTTAAACATCCAAGTCAAATTTTGGGTGACTGCCCACACACACACTGCTTATGCAGGGTGACCATAACAGCCCTCCAACTTCATTCTTTTTCAAAATCATTTAGGCTATTCTAGGTCTTTTGTGTTTTCATGTAAATTTTAGGATGTTTATGAATTTTTGCCCCAAAAGTCTGCTGCATTGAATTTATAGACCAATTTGGGAAGAATTGCCATCATGAAAATATTGAATCATCTAATCCAGGAACATGGACTCTCTACATTTATTTAGATACTCTTCAATTTTTCTTTGCATTTTTTTGTAGTTTTCCACATGTAAGTTTTGCTCTTTTGTTAAATTAATTCCTAAGTATTTTATTGTTTTTGGTCCGATTTTGAATGTAAACATTTTCTTACTTTCATTTTCAAATTGTTCATTGCTAGTATATAGAAATACAGTTGGTATTTTGTGGGGTTTTTGTTGTTGTTGTTAATCCTCACTGGAGGACATTTTTCCATTGACTTTAGAGAGACTGGTAGGGAGGGGGAGAGAGAAAGAGAGAAACATCAATGTGAGAGAGACAGATTGATTGGTTGCCTCCCTCACATGCCCGACCAGGGCCAGGGAACAAACCTGCAACCCTTGCTCTTGACCAGAATCAAACCCGAGATCCTTTGGTATGCAGGCCAACACTCTAACTACTGAACCACACTGGCCAGGGCTACAATTGGTATTTTTTATGTTTTTTGTCTTGTGCCCTTGCTAAACCTATTTATTAGTTCTAGTTTTGGTTTTGTGTGTATATGGATTCTGTGGCATTTTCTACATACATGATCATGTGATCTATAGAGAAAGACTTTCACTTTTTGTGTTTTAATCAGCTGGATATCTTTAATTTTGTTTTTTTCTTGTTGCACTGTCTGGAACCTCCAATATAGTGTTGAATGGAAGTGGCAAGAGCAGACGTCCTCGTCTTTTCCTGGTCTTTGGGGAAAAGCATCAGTCTTTCAACATTAAGTATGTGATAGTTGTGGGTTTTCACAGATGCCCTTTATTAGGTCTAGGAAGTTCCATTTTATTCCTAGTGTGTTGAAAGTTTTTATAATGAATGAACATTGGGTTTTTCAAGTGCTTTTCATGCACCTGTTGAGTTGATCATGTGGTTTTTGTCCTGTATTCAATTAATATAGTGAATTACATTAATTGATTTTTGGATGTTAAATCAACTGTTTACATCTGGGATAAATCCCATTCTGTCATGTTGTATAATCCATTATGTATGTTTGTGGATTTGATTTGCTAATATTTTTGGAGGATTTTTGTACCTATGCTCATTGCTTTTGTACGTATTGGTCCGTAGTTTTCAATGTATTTTTGGCTTTGATAGCAGAGTAATGCTGGCCTCCTAGAAGTGTTCCCAACTCCTTTATTTTTGGAATTGATCTTTCTTGTGAAGGACCAATATTATTTCTTCTTTAAAATGTTTGATAGGTTCTCCAATGAAACCATATAGTTCAGGAATTTTCTTTGTGGAAAGATTTTGAATTATTAATTAAATTTCCTGTTATGTATAGGTGTATTCAGATTATTTACTTATTTATTCTTGAGTCCATTTTGGTAATTTCTGTCTTTTTAAGAATTCATCCATTTCATTTAAATTATCTAGTTGACATAAATTATTTATAATATTCCCTTTAATCCTTTTTAATTTCTGTAGGATTGGTAGTAATGTTTTTTCTTGATTTTGGTAGTTTGTGTTTTCTCTTATTTCTTCATGGTAATTCTATCTTGAGGTTTGTCAAATTTGTTGATATTTTCAAAGAAATTACTTGTTTTCCTGGATTTTTCTCTTTTGTTTTTTTGTTTTCATTGTAATTATTTCCATTCCAATTTTTATTATTTCATTTATTCTGCTTGGGTTGAGTTTAGCTTGCTCTTCTTTTTCATGATTGATTTTAAATCTTTCTTCTTTTCTCACACAGCCATTTAAAGCCATAAATTACTCCCAAGGGATTGCTTTAGCAACCATCTTATAAATTTTGACGTATTGTGTTTCATGTGTTCTGTGGCTTTCATCTGGTTGCCTATGAAATATATTGTAGTAACTCTTTGTATATATCCTAATCAGTATTTGTTTAGCTTATTAAATATATTGATGAACAACAAATTTGAGGAGTTTGGGGCATAATTTCTTCAAATGTTTTCCTGATCCCCCCCCCCCTTTTATCAGGCAGTCCCATTACATGTATATTGGTGTGCTTGATGTTATCTCATAGGTCTCTGAGCTCTGTTCAATTTTTCTTCAGTCTTTTTTTTTCTTTGCTATTCAGATTGGATAACTTCTGTTTCTCTCGAATCAAGTTTAAAGATTCTGTTTTGCCAACTTGAATTTTCTCTCAACTCCCCCCACCCCCAGTGAATATTTCACTTCAGTTATTATATTTTTCTACTCCAGACTGTTGTTGTTGTTAATCCTCAGCTGAGGATATTTTTTTCTATTGATTTTTAGAGAGAGGGGGAGGGAGAAGGGGAGGGAGAAAGAGAGAAACATCAATGTGAGAAATACACATGTGGTTGCCTCTGGCACAAACCCCAACTGAGGCAGGGATGGAACCTGCAACCCAAGTACATGCCCTTGACCAGCAATCAAACCTGTGACCCTTCCATACCTGGGCCAACACTCTAACCATTGGGAAACACTGCCAGGGCCAGATTTTTTTAATCTGATCATTTTGTAATTTCTCTCTCCTTGATAATCTCTATTTGTTAATTTGTAGTTGTGTTGGTTTGTACTTTGCTTTAATTCTTTTTTTTTAAATATGTTTTTATTGAGTTTTAGAGAGAGATGAAGGGAGAAGAAGAGAGAGAAACATCAATGTGAGAGAGAAACATCAATTGGCTGCCTCCCCTATGCACCCCCACCGGAGATTGAACCCAAAACCTGGACATGTGCCCTGACCGGGAATTGAGCGAGTGACCTTTCAGTGCACAGAGCAAAGCTCAACCGACTGAGCCACTCTGGCCAGGGCTTTCCTTTAATTCTTTAAGTATGATTTTCTATAGTTCTTTGAATATGTATATCCATAAATTCACATTTCTAAATACAAATATTATATTTATAGTAGTTGCTTCGAAGTCATGATCTGCTAAATAAAACATATGGGGACACTCAGAGACAGTTTATACTAAGTTATGGTTTTTGTTGTTTTTTCCACCTGAGAATAATCACACTTTTCTGATTCTTTTTTCTGATATTTTTATTGAAAAATATATTGTGTCAACTCTAGATTCTGGATTTTCTCCCCAAAAGGTTGCTGTTATTAATGTCTGTTTGTTTAGAAAATTGCCTGGGCTAAATCTGTGAAATTATGTTCCCTGTGATGTGTGGCTGCTGATGTGTCTTCTTGTTTTTTTATTTCCTTTTTTTAAAAATATATCTTTATTGATTTCAGAGAGAGGAAGGAAGAGGGAGAGAGAGATAGAAACATCAATGAGAGAGAGACATTGATTGGCTGCCTCCTCCACACACCCGACGCATCCCGGCATGTGCCCTGACCGGGAATCTTACCATGATCTCATGGATCCTAGGCCGACCCTCAACTGCTGAGCCATGCCCGACTGGGCTTTTTATTTTCTTTTTAATACTTTTATTTTTCAGCAGAGTTTCATGGGTTCACTCCTTTGTCTACATAGCTTAATGACAGAGATTGTGCTCAAGCACTTTAAGTCTTCCATCTTTTGCCAAATGAATATAAGTATGTATTGGGTAGCACATTCAAATTTTAGTCTATTTCAAGCCTTCCCCAGCTTGAACTTTCTTCTAAGTCTTTTCATGTCTCTGCTGCATATGCTCATAGCTTCAGGGTCAAGCAGGAGTGTTTGGCTAGTTTGACTCTTTTGGGTCTCCACTCAGCACGCACACAGCTTCAGCCAAGCATATGCTTACTGCAGTCATGACCACAACCTCACACCAGCAGAGCCTCTGACTCTTCCTGCTTGCACACAACTGATTTTGTCAGTTCACCATTGCATCACTCCTCACCCCAAATTAAGTGAGCTCCCTTCAACTGCGTAATTTTACTGCCAGTCCTCATGGTCTGCCCTACCCTGGAAGAACCTTCATGCCCATCAAGCTAGGTGTTGGGGGGTGAGGGAATTGGAGCAGCTCCAGGCAAGAATACCACTGTTGTTCCCAGAATTCTTCAGTTTTCAAGTAGCAACACTTCTCAGATTGTTGTATGCCTTTGGCCATTTTCCAAGTGCTGAAATAGTTAGTCTTTTTCATCTAGTCTAGTTTGATAGTTGCTTTTCAAGGAGATCTATTGCTCTCACTTGACTATGACCAGAAGGCATTTCTAGCATTCACTTATAAATTATGAAAAGCATAAATGTTATCATTTTAATTAAAAGTTTGTCTTTATAGAATTCCCAATAATTCTAAGACATGTCAGCTTGTGGCTCAAATGCCATTTGCCTGACAGTGAGCTCAGAAATAGGAAGTTGATATCACCATCTTCCTCAGACTCCTTTCAGAGAGAGAAGGAGGCAGTTAAACCACCCAGTGTCTGTATGCTTTATAGCAGTTTCATAGGCTGGAAAGTGAAGCCTTTATCTATTTATTTTATCACAAACTCACCCTTAACTATGTGACATTCATAAGGTTAAGATGTGGGACACAGTCTTTTCTTAAGATGCTCGGCCTTTCATTCTCCCGTAGCAGATTTATTTTGGGCTATAAATCCAGGCAGATATTCTCACAAGAAAATACATTATCTGACAAGAGTCCAGCAGCAGTGTGAGGCAGGCTGCTTTTAAGTGTGAATATGTTATATTCCTGACTGCTACCTTTGTCTTCTCACCACTCCTGTCTGTTTCTGGTGCCTGATTATGAGAGTAATACATGCTTTTTATAAAAATGTAGAAAGGACAAAATAAAAGACTACCTATTCTTCAAACTATTCAGCAACATCAATGTTGACAATTTAATTTGTTTCCTTCCAGTTTGTGTTTGTAATTTATGTAATTGTGCCTATATTATTTACGATCCTGTTTCCAAAATTATATAGTTACCTTAGGGTTATTGTAGAAGCTTTGGGAATACAGAACTGTATGTAAATCACCTGGTTGTTTTCTTCCGGTCTTTCTGATTTGCACACATATATTTAGTGTTTTATTTTCATCAAATATGATCTTACAATATATACAGTTTTTTCATTATATATTTGTTTTTACATGATATCCATTTTTCATGTTATGAACTATATAAACATAAATTTAAATGGATGCAAGATATTTCATGGAAATGTAATAATTTTTAACTTCTCCTCTCAGACTTAGACTTTTTTTTCTACCTTTTAGAGGGAAAATCTGCATGATGGAAAACAAGTACTATTTCCTCAGGGTTATAACCTAAGGAAATGATTCAAGAGTGGAATGATTGGGTCAGATTCACAACTAATGTGAGGCTCATTGGACATTGACCCAGAATGGTTAGAACAGTGGTCACTGGCAACAGCACACACGGGTGACCATCTGGTATCACCCTTGGCATTCAGAAGCCCTCACTGTTTTCTCACTGGGACAGTGATTTTTTTTAAACATGTAGGTTAAATTATTTGTACCAAAGCTCAAAGTTATTTGCACTTGAAAAACATGTGCAAGCTTGTCTGGTCAGAGATGGAGTATCACCAGCCTGGATAATAATTCTTGGTCTGTATGAGTACTTTTAGTAGTACGAAAGTGAAATCCATTTTGACAGGTAAGTGCAAGTGATAGATCCTATTTTAAAGTTTTCCTCAAATAAAGTAAAACTTTATTGTACAGTTACAGTTTTGTTAACCTAAATCTCTTGAGGATTAAACATGCATCTCTCATTTAAAATGTTATGTGTATGTATTGTAATTTTAAGAAATCATTTGTTACTTTAATGGAGAGCAATACTTTTTCTTGTTCCTCTTCCCTACCACATAGGATCTGAAGAAGCTGAAGAAAAGCAGGACAGTGAAAAGCCACTTTTAGAGCTATGAGTTCAACTTTTGTTAAAGTAAGTCTTTGAAAATGAAAATGTAAAATGTAACAACGAAGTACTAAAATAGGGAGCATTTCTTCAAGCGGATTCAAAGTAAAATTTAAAGAATATGACTGTGAATATGTAGCGGGATTTTTCCTATTTACATGAATTCGTCAGTCACATTTTAATTTCTGTAAAATGTTCTAATATTTTCTGTATGGGTATAAATTTGTGAAGTATGAAAAATACCTGGGTCCCAAATTTCTAAATATGGATGAATTCAGTTTTGTTTACTTAGCCAAAATGTCTCCATCTTAGACATTGTTTAATTACAAACCCTGACTTGTTTGCTGTGAGGTTAGCAGTCCTATAAGATGAGGTAGTTATTGCCTCCATTTACACCTGAGGCAGGTGAGACTTAATTCTTGATTGACCATACCCATTGTCCTTTAAGTGTCTAACATAGCCCATCTTCAGTACACAGACTTTGTTATAAAAACATAAGGCAAAGTATAGCATTTTGCCTTTTAACACAGCATCTCAAATATTTTTGTGTTCTCTCTTTTTCTAAGTTTGAAAAATCCTCATTGAAAGTCCCCGGAGGGCAAAAAGGACTGGAGATGGGGTCTTAGTACGGAAAGTTGGAATGGTGACATCCACTGCTGACTTGGTTGGTTGGCTAATAAAGAATTTATTTATTGTAATACCTCACAGATACTGTACCATATTCACATAAGTTAGTAACCTGCCTGTGGCTTGTAAGATAATGTGATGATCCACCCTGTATTCAGTGAGACTGAGTCTGTTGTTGCTGAATAGTTGCAGAATGCTCTTATGCTGTATTCCTAATCAAAAGGCTTCTTAATATATTCGAATAACACTTTTTTAGTAAGCAAAATGTCTTTTTATTTGGATTCACATAATAGAATTATTTTGTTTCATGTCTCAGATTTCTTTTGTATTTCTTTTTTTAACATCCTACATTTTCTTTGTGTTTTTCAACTCATGCACATGTGTTCTATGTACAATTTTAAAAAGTAATAAAATCCAACATATCAAAATTTTTGGTTTTATTTTTCTAGTTTTGCTTTATGTATTTGGTCAAAAGTATTGGAATTATAAAAGGGGGACAAGGAGGAATTATAAATACATAAAAAAGGTCACCAGACATTTTGTATTATTTTTATTGTGAAATAGTTTCTCTCTCTTACCAGTGTGGTTCTAACGTGGTCTGAGTACTCTTATTTGAACCCGCACTCTGAAATCATTGCTGTCATTTTCCCTTTGTGTTTAGCTCATTTGAATTAAAGTAGACTAAATTATATTGTGAGCTTTTTTTTTTTTTTAACTTTCACTACAGCTCCAGCACAATCCTCCTATGTACAGGTACACGCTGACTACCCTAACTGGGGGCCCCTTTTCTTTCAGCTTACCTTGTGGACCTCTTCTGTCAAATATTGCAGAAACTGGATCTCCTTGGCCAAGGAATCTGCTTTCTCTTTCAGAGCCTCATTTTTCCTTTCTAGCTCTAGACACTCGCCATTGAGGGACTCCTGCTCTGCAGTCTTCTAATGGCTGCTGTCTTGTTCTACTCCATTTATTTCAGCTTTTTGTCTTGTTTATCACCCTTTACTTTTGCTGCTACCATCTTGTCTCCAGGAGGGTTGTAGGTTTTGGGGTAGGCAGAGCCACAGAGGGTACCTGGAGACAGCAGGCTCCTATTTGGAGAGGTCCTGGAGGGTAGAAGGACTGTGCTGTGGTGAGCCCAGATAGGACCTAGGGCCCATAGAGATGCCACTATCATTATCTGAGATGGCATCCTCTTATGCATTGAGAAATTATGGTAATATAAGCAAAGTCTGACTTACTATCTCCTTCAGAAATACCAACGTCATTGCCTAGCTCTAAACTAAAGGAATGATCCAGAATGGAGGACAGGGCCCCTGGAGAAAGGGGAGGAGGCTGCAGGAAGGTGAAGGGGGCAACCTGGTCAGTTTTGGGTAAACTTTCTGGAAGATGGCCAGTGTGGTTCACTGGGGGGGAGGTTCCTTATTAATCTCCTGGTCTCGGGGGTCAAAAAGATCACACCTGTCATCCAGCATGGCCAAAAGCTCATCGGGCATGGTTTCCAGGTCATCTAAACTTAACAGGTTGTCAGAGTCAAACTCCTTGATATCCATTTCCTCCACTATTCAATCTGTCCTGGAGAAGGCTCTTTCCTTGTTCTGTCTGAGGCATTGACCAACCGTCCACAGCCAGCCATTCAGAGGAGCCCATGTTAGCCTCATCGCTGGAGAACCCATGAGGTTTGAAGTGCTTGGCCACCTCCAGGTGAAGTTGTCTAACAGACCTATGCTTTCTTCAGTCCTCAAACCCAACTGGTCAAAGGGGGGCATCAAGTCCCCCACCAACACCTCGCTGCTCAAGAAGCTCATCTCAGTCATGCTGTGGGGCTTTTCTTAATTCTATGGTCTTTGTCGGTTATAGCAATGCTGCTGTTGGATGCTGTGAAAAGCACCACGGCTTAAGCCACTGGAGGTGCCGCTGCAGAGCCTGGTGCTGTTACTGCCACTTCAAAGTCCAAGGCTGCCGTGGGCACAGCTGCCTCTAATGTGCCACAGCGGCCTCAGACCTGGATCTGTGGGAGTGGAGGATGGAAGCACACACACACGCACTCTACCTCGGCTGCAGGAGCAGGAGAACTTGTGAGCTTATTCTTTAGAAATGTGAATAATTACCTTAATGCTTCATAGGAAGGCAGCATGTCTGTTAGTTTTCTTTCATTCATGTGTCATTTAAGGAAAACTGAATTGTGTGTAATGGTAATGGTGCTGGTCTGGATGGAAACTGACCACCTGTGCAGGTCAAATCAACTCCATCTGTGCTTGTTCTAAGAATGAGCCAAATGACACAAATGCAACGGGGGAGGCTCACAGGGAGGCTGGAGCCTAACCAGGAAGAGCTTCTTATGTGGAGAAAGCAATGAGGGGAAGCTCCAGGGTCTGGCTTTGGGACTAAAACATTAAGAACTCTGGTATCATCACAGAATGCCGTGTCTCAGGACTGGATTCATATACACACGAAGCCCTCAGATGATGCCTAGGCCGGATGTCGTTTTATTAATTTAACCTGAGGAGTTCTGACTCAAACATGCTGAACTGTACCAGTGGGGTACCGCCCATCGTCATAGGAAGCCAAGGCTCCTAGAAATTGGCTCTTAGAGCATAGACCAACAATAATGAAGTATCTGATTTAAATATGCCATGAAGTCAGACTAGGAAAGCCTGAAGCATTTATCTCCACAATCGAGCTCTATTTCCCCCAGAACTGCACAGATTGAGACCATGGGCCTGGGCACCAGTCTGTACCATGCTTGGGTGCGATGGGCGTGGGAACATTTGCTCTTTATGTTCACATTGCTGAACAGCCCTTTCTACTTGACCCCAGTCACTTTTATCTGATGTTCATGTCCTCTATTAAGCTTTGCTTAGGTTGACTGAAGTCTCTTTCTTTCTTTGGAGGGATGTACATGATTCAGCATAGGACATTCAGTGACACAGTTGAACTTAGGGCCTTGCCATCTCTGTGTTCTTGTGAAGGAAAGAGCTCATCACTGTTGCCCACATCTATGATCTGTCCATGCTACAAAGTTCACAGCCACGGGCCTTGTGTCACCCTGTCTACACTGAGAAAATGAAACCAAATGGTACAGGCCTCAGTAAATCAAATATGGAAAAGCACAGATATTTGGTGAAATGTTACAAGAGTATACTAGTGCTGTCTGCTGTTTCCTTTAGAACAGTGTCATGATGGACTGAAGGTGCAGCACCTGAACAGTCCTGGGCATAAGATTTCCACCTCCCATAGTAGCTAACTGGAATAAGCTGTGTATAAAAAGCTGGGAACCCCTACCCACAGCCTAAGTGTAGCTCTGATAACAACAGCCTGCACGTGTATGTAGATGAATATTTTCTTCACGTTAGCTGTGGCCTTTTGAAAGTAAGCAAAGTTGGTTGAGGTTTAACTGTCCTTATTTTACCTGATAACACCCTAGCCACTGCTGGCAAAACCCAACCATTAGGGGCCGGTTTGACTGTGAGCATTTTCCACGAATCAACCACATTTGCCAGAGCACATAAACAAAAGAAGCCTGAGAATATGAAACACCATCAGCCACATCAGCACCCTCCTGCCACCCACACTGACTCCTCCACCACCACCTCCGCTCTCCTTCTCTCTACCGCCCATTTCAGAACAGCCCAGGATGAGTTGGGGAAGGAAGTGGCTGTGAAGTTTGAAGCCACAGGAGATGCCACCTAATAGTACCCAGCTGTGAAATTGGCCACACACAGCTTTCAGTGACTTCAAGTTTCCTCTGCTTCTACCTTTCCCTATGCAGAAATAGTTTCAACTCTCTTAAGTCAGGGGTTTTCAATCTTTTTCATCTCATGGCACACATAAACTAATTACTAATTCTGCAGCACATCAAGAAATGTTTTTTGCTGATCTGACAAAAAAGTAGGTATAATTTTGATTGAATTCCAAAAACAATAATAGTAATTACCTACCCTTTTTGCTCAAAGTGACTTTTTAAAAAATCAGGTGCCTACACTTGTATATAAGGATTTCTGGTACCAAGAATAAACCAATCAGACTCAACCTTATTATGCGACGTGACCCATAAGATGCAACTCTATTATATGATCTATATATTCATGTTTCAAGATAGGGCATTCACACCTGATGGGTAGTGTTATGTTGACTATTTTCATTTTTTAATTTGACAATCTAAGGGAAAAGAGCTCAGTGCCCCTGACTAAATAGTCAGGTATTGCATATTTTAAAAATTCTTTTGGTACATCAGTTGAACATTGCTATTCTAAGTGGAGCAGTTTTTGGCCTAAAGAGGTCTGACCAAATCAATGAGAATCAAGCAGTATATCTAATTAAATTTAATCTTTCTTGTATCTGGTGTTATTTTCTTTCTGAATGGGAACCTCTACTTGGTTTCCAAAGGACCTGTTCCACAGAGCCTGAAGCTGATTGTAAACAAACAAAATCTTCCTAATTTTAAATGAGACATTGTTTTAATTCTAATATATAAGTTTTTACTTTTGAAGGATTCATTAAAAATAGAAAAATATACAATCACTTTTTTTTTTTCACCCATTGAACGGTTTCATACTTTGAAAATTTTGTTTTATGCCTATGCCCGTGGACATACACAGACACGTATAAGTGAGTGTCATACTTGTTACTATTGTTAATAGAAAAAGTGGTCAAAGGACATGAACAAATATTTCACAGAAGGAGAAATATAAATAGACTTTAAATATGTGAAAGGATGCTTATCCTCACTCATAGGAGAAAACTAAATTAAAGCCACAATGAGACTATTTTTCAGTTATCATGTCAGCCAAGTCCTTGACAGCACACTCTTGGCATTCACCTACATTACAGTAGAAATGACCAATGCACATATTCAAAATGACAAAACACTAGTATTTATTTCAGCATTTTTATAATAGGATTGGAAATAAGCCAACAGTCTATCATGGAGAACTGATTTTATAAAGTATTGCACATTCACCAGTGAAATGTGCAGGCAAGCATCCCTAGATACTGATGTAAGAGCTCTAGGATGTGTAAGTAAGAAGAGAAGTGCAGAATAATGTGCATTGTATACTACTTTTGGGTACTAAGGGAGGAAACTAGAATATATATAAACATGCATATGTATTTATATACGTACATTCATATCTGCATATTAAAAACAAGAAGGGTGCACAAGAAGCAAAAGTTTGCCCTGTAAGAGGTTGGGGAGTAAGACAGTGATTGAAGCAAGATATCTTAATGCATTTTTAGAGTGTTTTGATTTTTGAACCAGATGAAAGTATTACAATTTTAGTAGGGTTCTGCTATGCATATTATTTTTCAACACTTCCTGATTAATTTTTCATTCCTTTAAATAATCTACATTTTTTGAAGATGCATAGTAATCTGTCATATGACATCCTTTCATCTAGTTTTTTAGTTTCTTATTGGATACTTGGGTTAATTTGGGGCTGCTATAAGCAGTGCTACACTGAATGAGCATCCTTGCACATAAATCTTAGTACATACTTCTGCTTCCTTAGGAAATCGATGGGTCATGGTAAGAACACTTTCTGGGTTGCAGCATGTTCTGCTGTCGAATGGGCTGTGATGGCCCCTTGCTCCTGAGCTGAGATAGCAGCACCAGAGCTCAGGAGCTATTTCAGTCACCTGCTGGCCTGAAGCCAGCTACACATTAGAATTGCTAAAGGAGGTTTTTGTAAAGTCTGATGTCAGGCCTGTGATGAAGTCTGGGCCTCAGTGATTTTCCAAGATTCTGAGAGGACAACCGCTGATATAATGGGCAAGACAGCAGATTTTAAGTCAGATGGACCTGGAACCATGTGGACTCGGGCACTACTCCATGCTTAGCCTTGGGCATAGCTTTTAACCTCTCTGCACTTAGTCTTCACATCAGTGAAATGAGCATGATGCCTGCGCTTTGGTACAGTGAGAGCATTAGACAGAGCATGCAAACTGCCTGGCAGAATTCCTGATGCTCACTAAGTTGTAGGTACTTGATGTTACTCATACAGAACAAAAGAAAACAAACAAAAAATAGCCTAACAGAACCTGGCAGAGACCATGTATTTACCCAGATAAGTTTTCATGGCTAATGAAATGTTGAGTTTCTAGCTTCTTGATTGACTTGTATCAGGTTGTTATCTCTGGCTATCTCTTATTACTCAGAATTTCTAATTGGCAGTTATATAGGACTTTGATTAATGTAAAGAGAAAATCAAGTATTAGTTAATTATGGTCTGCTTGATTGACAGAAAGCCTTCAAAAATGTATGAGTTTGTGAGGAAAAGAATTCTAAAACAGTGGAGAGAATTCATATTAGGAATAGTGTTGAGAATTGTTGCCTTGAAGTTTCCCTTATTTTATGGTTGAGAAGTGTATGGAGTATGATAGCTCTATAAAGACTATTGAGACATTAGTGCTTTTATGTGGAATTGTATAAATCTTGTCTAATTTTTCCATTGCACACCTATGGATGCAGCCTGTTGTTCTGGTATTTATTTCATCCAACCAAGTGCCTTGGACTGTAATCACAGATGTCTGGCGGGTGGGAGGTCAGCATATAAAAATCTTTCAAACACAAAAAAATTGTGTAGCAGGTTGGCGTATAATCTTCTAACTGTGTGAACAGCATAAGAGTAAGGAGAAAAAGTGTAGATAGGAAAAGAGGCAGTTCTCTTCATCAGGTCTTAGCTTAATAAGAAAGGAAATTTTCCTGTCTTAATTGAAACTAAAAGTAACTTGTTTCTATTCTAGTAGCAACTAATGTAGAAGAAAGAGCAGAGCTCTGGTAGCCAGGCTTCTTGGGTTCAAATCCCAGCTCTGCTTGTTATTAGCTAACTATGAGGATATTCTTTATCCCCTCTTTGTCTCAGTTTCTCCATCTGTAGAACAGAGATAATTGTACTTGTTTCATAGAGTTCTTATGAGAAGTAAATGAGTTAACACATACTTAGACTGGTATTGCTCAGCACTATGCAAGCATTCGCTATTACTTCATTAGGATGTTAATCAATGAATTTGTAAGTTGTGCTAGAAATTATTTAAATTGAACACTTTCTTTTAAAGATTGGTAAACTTAGGCAATATGACATGGTCAAGAACAAATGACACAGCTAGTTAGAGCTAGACCAAGTAACCGAGGCTCTAACTACGGAGTGTGAGGTGAAACTTCTGGTCCAGTGTTCCTCCCACCATGCCATGTGACAGTCTTGCTGTGGTGGAAAAATACTGGACCAAAAAGGGAGTATACCCACCCCCTACCTCAGAAATGCCCACGAACATATCACAGGCTTCCACAGGGTGATTCTGAGGACCTTGGGCCCATTCAGTGTAAGGGAGGAGGTGGAGTGTCTGAATGGTGTACCAGAGAGCACCATCAAAGACCCTGCTCTGCCTGAAACTCTCATTTCATTAGCACCCCAAAAGAGCAGCTGCAAGTCTAGGGCACACATAAAATAAGGCAGAATTTCCATACTTTTGATAATCAAGGGAGCAATTTTGGTTCTACCAGAGTATATACATGAGGAGAAAATATAGATACACCTGCAATCCTTAAGAAAATTCTCACAGACTCCTTGGAGAATGCCTTTAGTAAAGAGGCAGAGCATGTTTTGTTTTGTTCTTCCCAGTTGAAAGTAGGCGAATGGGAAGCCACATGATACCAGGTAACAGAATATGGGCTCTGAGTTTAGAGAGACCTGGCTTCAAACGACAATTACTTACAAACCGGTGACCATGAGCAGATAACATAATCTCTCCAATCTGTAAACTGTGGACCCACCTCCAAGGGCTCTGAGAGGATTAATGGGATTGACTGGTTTGTAGTAAAAACTCAGTGAGTTCCTATTCCATCCACATGTAACCTCTCTTCAGGGAAATAAGATTAGAGATGATTGTCAGTGTGTGTGATCTATTATTTCTAAAGTAGAGCTACTATTAATGTAAGAAACATTCAAACCTTGTTTTATACGTTGCAATAAAAAGAGGAGACGTAAATGGGTTACATGAAATTCATTGGTGACAGATTAGGGAGGCGGGAGAAGGCAAAGTGGGGAAACCTCTGGGATTGGATGAACAGTAAAATGATGGACACACTCTTCTTTTACTTAGGTGGGTGCAGGATAGTTAACAGTCAACAATTAACTCAATAACCATGGGGATTTGTGGTCTCCACAGAGCGGTGCCTGTGCTTTGAGGGGTCTGGAAAAAGGAAAATTACTTTGACATTCCAACAGTACGTCATCATAGATGCAAAAAGATAATAGACAGGCTCACTTAAGGTAAAGAGTGACTTTTGTCAGGGAAGATGACGGTAGGACATGACTACCATCATAAACTGCTTTTTAGTTAAAAAGTTTTAATTTCAGAACATCCTTTGTGGTTACCTTAGGTCTCTTGAGTTTGCAAGGCTGCCACGCAGGCCTTCCCTGAGCTAGTCAGGTTTAGCATGTGGCCCCTTTTCTTCCACACTACTAACAGTAGCTGCTAATGCTGTTGAGGACTTACATGTACTAAACATTATTAACTCATCTAATTCACACAATTGGAGGAGACCAGTCACTGTAACTTCATTTTACAAATGAGAAAATGATGACACATGGAGTTCAAAGAGTTTGTCTAAGGTCACTCAGATACCCATGCTAGACCCGGGATTCAAATCCAGGCACTTAGGGTTCAGAGTAGACGTGCTTCACCCCTCACCACACTGCCTTTCCAGTGTCAGTGCAGTTCTCATGGGGTTATTGTGAGGATCAGGAAACTTGATGCTTGTGAAACATTAGTACAGACCTGAGCACACACTGCAAATCATGGTAGATGCTACAGTGTCACCATTGGAATTTACCAAACAAAATGAGTATGAATATGTTGACCTTTGAAAGAGAAGTAACCTGGGCACCTTCATTTGGTCCTGGCTCCCCTTGGAACCAGTACCCCAAAGGAAGCATCATAACTACTGTCCCAGGGAAAGAACTAGAAATGTAGTGTTGAGCATTATGCCGATGCTGAATTTGATAGTTCATTTGCCATGCTCTTTCTTATCTTGGACTTTTCAATTTGATTTATTAAATTAAAGTACATAGACCAAAACAGACTTTTGATTTTTTTAAAAAATTTTATTGTCCTATCATGAAAAACAAAATACAGAATTCAAGTAGCAAAGATGGCAGCTTCCAGGTGTGTAAAATGAAAAGCTTCAAGGCAGTTATCTGGTTAAGGAGCACTAAGGAATGTGACTAGAAGATGGGTGCTGTCTGTACTCAGAAGGCATGATCATTTGGGTTGGCTAGAGGAGCTGATGGAGATTATGGGAAAAGTGGGTCTAAAGGGTATTCTTTGGCCCTGCCCCTGAGTAATGGCAGAATCTGTTATTGTTACAGAGTGAAATTTTCTTTTGTCCAGTGGTTTCCAAACTGTTATGCAATAATGACATAATAGAAAAATGCACATGTGAACTGAAATAATCCAAACCCAGAAAGAAAGTCCAGCTAGATCCTTAGCAGACATGTTCAGGGACAAAAAAAACAACAAAGAAAAGTTGATCCTTTTGTGCCATGCTATGAACTCTTTCCATGGCCACAGACTGCTGTTTTCCTAAGCAGACAGGAGGAAATGATGGCAAAGTAGACCAGGCTCTTGAGAAGGAGGACAAGGTAGGTGTAGTAGGCAGAGGTATTGGTGAGCTGCAGCTGCAGTGTATCTAGGAGAAGTAATTTGATTAGTTTCGCCTGTTCTTTTGAAAGGGTAGGAAATATTAAGGGTCACAATTATTTACTTCTTATGATCTACATTAAAGTGACACTGTTGCACCATCAAACCCCACAATAAACAAACATCTACCACCACCACCAAGACAACGTAGAATCCAGCTTGCAACTCAAGTCAATCAACAACCTCTGCTAAATTCACTGAGAACACTCCAAAATATTAAAAACTAAGGTTGCTTTTTTAATGAGTGAGTCTAATGAGCAGAAATTATTTGTGGCAAATAACTTTTAGCATTTCTTCGCCCCCACCATGTCTCTAATTAATAATAGCTAATATTCATTAATCACTAACCAAATGCCAAACACTCTGAGAGCTTTGTATGCAAAGCATTAATCTTATATACTTTTTACAATAACCTATTTTAATTCCCATTTTATAAATAAATTGAGGCCAGAAAGAGAAGTACTTTGCCTGATGTCATGCATTTAGTAAGTACCAGAAAACAGACTTCAATCTCGGCAGCATGAATTTGCAAATCACATTAGTTGCTCTGTAATTCTGTATCTCCAAGTGCAATAAATAACACCCCAGACATCAAAGGGTTAAGCTTAAGAATAAAGTTGAGTTGCTGATTTAGAAGTATCTGGGTCATTACATGTGCATGCAATATGATTTCCACTAAGGGTACAATCCATGAAAATTTGGTGGTGGTCGCAATGGGGTGGGTGTGATGTTTTAGTAGAGGGCATTATGTTAACTGGAAGAAAGTGATGAATCCAAATTCTCTGAAACTTTAGGAGGTTATATGGCTCACTGACCTGTCTTTCCTGAATGTCCCAGAAAATGTAAGTACCCATATTCATGCAATTAATAATTAAAAGAGCTGGGGTTGAAGTCCAGTCCGTAGTACTCAGAAGCCCGTGCACTGCCCTCAGCCCTCTCCCAGCCATGCATCCATTGTGTCACAGGGTCTTAGCTTTAGGCTTTCCTGACCTATGACTCGGCTCTTGGAGGAACAATAGAGAACTGAGTAAGTGTATGAACTCTTGACTCAGATGGTCTGGGTTGAAACCCCAGATCTATCTGTGTGGCATGGTGTAAGGGACTTAATTTAGCTCATTGCTCTCATCTGTAAAATGGGGGAAAATATATTGTACCACTTCACAGGAGTATTATGAGACAAGAAAATGCATTCAAAACACAACACTATGCTTTCTGTATAAGAACTTCTCAGTAAATGTCAGTTCATGTTACTAACTACTACAAGGAACAAAGACTTAAAAGCTCTAGAAGCATCTTGATATCATGTGTTCCCTAGTCAATAGAAACAAAAGCCACGCAAATGAATAAAATCCAGTCTTGAAATAATTCTGAGCATATCACTGCACCCTCTAATTTACAGTCATCTCATACCAAAACCTAGCATTTACTCTGTTAAGGTGACTAATAGGAAATGATGGGTTGACTTAAAATATCTTTCAGTCTATTCTGCAAAATCAAGCCATTCTGATTTTTCTACCTTAAGCCAGAGAAGTTCAAAATGTAAGTTGATCAGAAGGGCAAAAATGCTATAGCCTGACACAAAGGCAAACATATGCAAACACTTACCCTCTTTGTCTTCCAGACAAGCTTTTACTGCAGGATTAATAGCAGCAACCTCTACAAGAAATGAGAGCAACTATTAATGAATTGTCCTTAACCATTATTTGACAGTGTGTGTGTGTGTCTGGATAGACAAACACATAGATAGATGATAGGTAGATGATAGGTAGATAGATAGATTGATGATAGACAGATGACAGATGATATAGATAGATAACAGATGATAGATAAATAGATGGTAGATAGATATAGATAGACGATAGATGATAGATGATAGCTAAATAGATGATAGATATAGATGATAGATCATAGATAGATCATAGATAGATCATAGATAGATGATGATGATGATAGATAGATGATGATAGATAGATAGATGATAGATAGATAGATGATAGATATAGATGATAGATAGATGATAGATAGATGATAGATAGATGATGATAGATAGATGATAGATGATAGATAGATAGATAGATAGATAGATAGATAGATAGATGATAGATAGATGATAGATAGATAGATAGATAGATAGATAGATAGATAGATAGATAGATAGATGATAGATAGATAGATGATAGATAGATAGATGATAGATAGATGATAGACAGATGATAGATGGATGATAGATAGATGATAGAATCTGCCAACAGAAAGCCATTAAAAATACGAGCCCCACAATTCCAGGAATAGTTGCTCAGACACTATGTAATTCAGTAGATCTAATTCATATAGTGTGTTTCTGCATATGAAGATATTAAAGGTCATGAAGGATACATTTTAACTTTTAATCATACCTGGAGAGTACTATCGAAGACTACCTGTTTTCCTCCTGCATTCATTGCTCCTAGCACAGTGCCTGCGGTAAAGTAGCTGTTCAATAAATACTTGTTGAATAGAAAAAATAAATAGAGAAAAGAGCTGCTGTACAATCTTCAGCACACACTGCTGACATGAACAGTTGCTACCTAAATAAATTTGTTTAATCATAGAACCCACAACAGAATCTTACATGTTTAAAGTAATCTGGTTTAAGCAAATTTCCCATCAAGCATGCTTTTCCAAATCATGCATTTCCCCAATATCCCCAGTTCACATGTATAGTTTTCTGCAGTTGTGTTTGTGGACATGACAACAATATTAATAAGATATAATGTCTATTAAGTGATTGTTTCTGTGCAAGGCTGTGTGGCACAGTGCATGTTAAATGCTTCACATGCATTATCTCATTTAATCCCCTAGTAATGCTGAAGTGAGTTGTATTTTGGAGGACCCCATGTTACAAATGAAAATTGAGGCTTAGAAAGTATTAGTGACTTATTGAGAGTCACGCCAGTGACTGGCAAGAGCCAGCATTCAAGGGATGGTTGTAGGAGATTAAATGGAAGAGAACATGTGGAAAGTATCCTGTAAAAATAATCCATAGAAATAGAAATAATCTATAGAGAAGCAACATAATTCCACCATTGTAGACACTAAAGACATATTCTCTTCCAGATATCTTACTTATGCTTAGCAAATGATTTTTTTATTACAGGAACTTGGCATTTCAGTGCAACTCTTTCCAGGAATAAAAAGATAAGCCAAGTCACATTAAAATTATCTGAATATATAAAATCTGAGGTGAGAGTTGTATTTATCTGCAATGTTTAAAAAGAGGCAAATATACATACAAAGGCAGAATTTCTTAAAAAGATCATTGACAGTTGGGTGGAGGAACACAGTTGCGATAGTTGCTTTGGTTTTTCTTTTTCTACGAGGTGTGTCCTGCCCATGTGGATGCGGTTCTGGAGTGCAATTTTATGTACTCAGCAAGGTCTTTTTTTGGTGTGCTCTAAAAAAATAATGGGTGTGAGGTATAGGCTTTGGGGCAAATCCCAAGATTGAAAATGTTAGTATAATCATGTTAAAATATCCCCAAAGACTCACTTTACTGTGTCTTAAAAGTCTCTTTATTTTTCTTATAGTGACTTTATTCATTTAAAGTTAAATAAAAAGTTCTTATCACCATGCATTGATTGAGGTAAAAACAATAATGTAACAATTTTTCATAATAAAATCTGTGTATGTATACCAATTCTCTTTCTTAATCTGGTCAAAAACTTGGAACAGATTAGTTTCATCTCTCTTCAAAGTCACTTCATTGATTTGTGCTTCCTCCATGTTATATTTTTAGCTTTTATAAAAAAAAACTATAAACAAAAAACTTCCAAAAATCAGCATGAGAAATTTGCTGCAGAATGACATTAACAGAAATACCCTTGTTAGCTTTGTTACTATGAGAAGCCCAAAGGAGACATTTGTTTCAGAAATTAAATGCCAAATAAAACACCTTGTAAACTAGATCTTCTCTCCTTTACCATAGTTATCTCTGATCACTAGAAAAATCAAAACCTAATAGGACATTTAAGCCTAGTGGTTATATTAAACTTGTGCTTTACATATTTGCTTTCTCTCTGTTTCTTAGCCACAGAAATAGGAGAATTAGGGCTGTTTTGGCTATCTTACCTTAGTTTTAGGAAATTACATTTTCAAAAGCAAGTATTTTCACTGACATTATTTCATTTCCTCTTCATCACAACCCCAGAAGAAAGCCAAGGCAAGTGTTGGAACCTGATTTGATCTTTGGGGAAACTCAGGTTCAAGAAGATAAAGACTTACTTCAGAAATGCAGACTGGTACAGAGCAAAGATCTTAGCACATCTTAAATGCTTCTTCCCCACTGCTTAAAAAGGGCTTGTTAACCACAGGGTAAAGTACCAACTGATTCCTTCTTATGGGGCCTTTGTTCTGTTATGTTAATACTCAGGACTTTACCGCCTGAGTCTAGTGAGTCATAGGACCATTGCTGGAGCCATGGCACATTCAGCCCTCTGCCTACACTGTCTAAATATGTACAGCATCTGAACAAAGGCACTTCTTTGGGATATTGTGCCTGAATCTCGGGTGACCCTGAATGTTTAGGAAAAGACTATATTCTCTTTCCTGTGTACATCCTCCTTAGAACAGAGATTCATCCTGGCCTGGCACATGCTAGTACTGCACCTACACATTTGTTGAGCTGCAATACCAATGGCAAGAAATGCACTCATTATGTAGAATGGAAATATATTTCTACACATTAGCCTCACCCAATCTTTAATCATGAAATTTACTTGAAGTGGTATATAAAATACAGATCTGAAAAACCTAGGACCATAATAGAACTTCAGGGCTAAATTATTCTATTTCTGTTGAACCTTGATCCAACTCCCTCAGAGGGACACCATCTGTCACCTAACGACTCATTGTTTATGGGTTATACTTTGAGTACGGCAAGGCTGAAGTGCAAGTGAGTTTGCTTGCTGAGTAGAAAATCCCTGAAAGGTGTGTGATTGTTCTTATTTCCTGATCAAGTAAGATCATCAAAAGTGGAATCTCTTTCTGAGCATTTCTTGTATGCTAAATTGCTAGGTACTTTCATGTATGTTGTTTCATTAAATCCATTCAACAACCCTAAGAAAAGTCATGTGACTTTAATATTTTGGGTGATAAAACTGAGTCTGAGAAAAGTAAAATGTTTAATTTCTTTATCTTTTTATGTTCCAAAGCCTACACTATTTTAATTCTATGGGGAAATGGTAGAACATTTATGCTACTATTAAATGTAGCAACGTTTAAGGAAGATATATATATCTTCCCTTTGGGGCACATATATGTATATGCACACACACACACACATACCTTTCTTTATTGAAGGAAAAAGGATCTCTTGATCACCTCCTCTTGGATTATTCTCATGTTTGACTATGCATTTGTATTCTTTGTCCATTGACTTTTCAGTCACAGTCAGCCAGCTGAATTTCATGTATGTGTCGTTAGTCACCATGGTGTTTCCCTGCTGAGATTCCAGAATTGCATTGCCATTCTTTTCCTTCCAGTACACCTTGATAACGTCAGGAAAAAATTGCTCAAGAAGACAAAGATATGTTCCAGCCTTATGAAGGTTTATTTCAGCAATTGCAGGTTGAAAAATAGTGGGCTTGGGGGAGAAGAGCTCTGAATTGAGGCTTCTGTCTGTGGGGGGAATAGAATAGCAATTAGGAATCAGAGAAACAAACGTTGTGTGGTTTGGAACAACACACACAGGAAAAGGAGGGAAAGTGATGGAAAGCTGCCACTGAACTAGTGCTTGTGACGGCCTCTCGCCCACAGCACTGTGTCCTGTGAGGTCCTCGTATTGTTCTTACTTTCCGATGTGAAAAGAGGTTACATAACTTGCCCAAAGTCACTGCTATTAAATGGCACAGCCTGAATTAAAACTTGGCCTTTGTTCCTTCTCCACATGCTAAAATGGGGTTGGAGGTTTAACTGCTTCAACATTTGTGAACTTATTTATTTATTCATTTTTAATCTCTTTCATGTCATAGGCTGAGGGAGGATGGTGAAGATAGAGGAATAGGGGAGGAGATGATCTCTCTTCAGATGAGAATCTTAGTGGCTTCTAAAGTGCAAAAATAAAAAAATAAAATAAAAAACAGACACAGACAACAGTCTAGTGATTGCCAGAATGAAAGGGGGGTGGGGAGGTAGAAGAGGGCACCGGGGCGATAAGTGGTGACGGAAGGGGAATTGACTTGGTGTGGTGAAAACACAATACAAAGTACAGATGATGTCTTATAGAATTGTACACCTGGAACCTGTATAATTTTATTAACCAATGTCACTCCATTAAGTTCAATAAAAATATGAAAGTACATCCCTGTCCCATCCCATGAATTTTGTAACTTAAGCTTTTTTGGGCCACACATCCTCATGTTCTGTAATGGAAACTCACTCTCCCTTTAACTGATTCTGAAATGCACCATATTATCTTTTTTTCATAACAATAACTGCCAGGAGGAAATTTTTCATTTCTTTTTAAACAATACAGCCACTTGTTTTACTGGGAATCTACTTCCACATGTACTTATTTTATTAAGTTATTCTTTTAGCTTCAAATATGTGCCCCATGCCCAATTCCTAAGTAATACAGTACTGCTAGTTGACTTCACATATGAACCACTTCAGATTTTTTTAGGGCAATATTGAAAACTGCACCTAAAAATTATTTATGATGCCTTCCTTGAATTTAGAAGCAAAATAGCTATATTTCCAAAACTTCTAATAAATTTTTTATTGATTATTTTCAAAACACTACTATTAATCTATCAAGTAAATGCCCTTGACAGAATTTTGCTTTGCCTTTGTAAAAGTTCCCCAAAAGCACATTTTATTTGGGAATTTCATTTGAAGTCTAAATATGACCATTATACCATACTTTAAATAAACTATATTTTGACCCTGAGTGTCTCTCCTAAAATTTTTATCTACCCTATAAGGCTGCCGAGCTATTTTAGAGCTCCATCATTTTCTTTGTTTTCATCTGGGTCTAGAGTTTCTTGCATATATAATTGGAGTAATGTTAAAAGCTATGGGTCTAGAGTTTCTTGCAGATATGGTGTCAGTATAACAAAACATCTATTTACACGGCATGTCATGTGAACACTTTAATTTTACTTGATTATACATTTATTGTTAATCTAATGATTAAAATTATAATTGTTGAAATACTTTCCAATTTGATTTCCAATTAAAACACAAATTCCTTACTATATTTTCTTTGGACTAGATTGGAGTTAGTTTAATAAATCAATGGGCAATTTTTTAAGAAAAATTAATAGTATTTCTCATTTGAGAAGAAAAGGAAAAAAATTCTTGAGAATTTCTGACTGTGAAGCAAAGCTCCTGATTTTTTACTAAATCAGTAAGCAAACAATGTTAGGTTTTTAAATAATGTTGTAAACATAATTAGGTCATAATGTGCTTTATTTAATTTTATACACCTTGCTTTTGGTGCAATAGTATTTTATTTATTATAACAGTAAGACATTGTGTATTTCTCTAACCATATACTTTGTTTTAAGCTTAAAAAGCATGTTATATAAAACAATAATTTTTCAATTTTACATCATATTTACATAATTTTACTCCCTAGTTAATATATTAAAGAATCTAATTTTCATCTTAGGAACTTTTTTTCTTCATAGTTATACTTCTGATTCATTATATTAAAGAAATTGAAAATCAAATGACAAACCTGAAATGTTTTTGTGTAAAAACACTATTCTTATCGACTGTTCCTTTTCCTTAGCTAGATTATTTGTGTCACTCTTTTCAAGATAAAGTGAATATTGAACTTCCATATCTTTCTTGATGTAATAGTTAACTGAGTATTAAATAGTGTACTTGATTATCTATGGTTAGTACTTATATTTTAGATCATTGTATTACATGTTTTTTCTTTAAACAGTCTTAGTAAAACTTATTAAGTGTTTTTTATGGTCAAAATCTTATTCATGGTACATATAATAGAAACCAGGTTAAAAAATACATAAGCCTTCCAATAAATTTATATATACTTATTTGCATAACCAAATAATACATCTGAGTTAAATTGCCTAAGTAGTTCATATTTATTAAGATGTAGCAATATAAATTCTATATAAATTTTCTAAATTCTATATAAATGCTAACTACATTTTCAATTGAAAGTATGATATTTCATACCTACATTGATATTAAGTGTTCTCTATTTTTTCTTGTCTTTTTTCTTGTATCGAATAAGCAGTTATAGCTCTTTTATGGTTGTATGTGAATTTCAAACTTATGACATTTCTAACTATATTTAATTGACTTTACATATTGGCTATTTTCTGTATGAATTTAAACTTTTTTTGATAAATATGAGCATGAAACTGAAACTTATTGGCTATAAATTTTAGGGCTAATAAATGTTGTTTTTAGAAATAATATCAATTAAGATAAGGGATTAAGATTTAAAGCACATAGACCAATAATAAAAATTAAAAACAAACACGTTAATCTTATTTTTCTTGCCAAGTGAGGGAAAAGTGGTGGTAAAAAGAAACCAATACTTCCAAATTAATATTTTTATGAGTAGTTAGAAGTACAGCTGAATTCTCTGGGGAGTTTCTGCTCTGTCAATATTATTGGCTGCAAACAACTCTTTATACTATATACAATTTTCTTTTATATCTGAATTGACAGAACACCTCTCTAGCACCTATTATATGTTAGACAATGCGCAGGTACTTCATTCATGCTATCTCAATCAATTCTCATACAACCTGTCTATACAAGCATATTCCATTTTATGAATTAAGAAACTGAGGCCAGAGGAATTGCCCACGTTCACATAAACAGTAAGTAGTGGAGCCAGAGCTCCATGCCATCCTGACTCCAAAGACCAGGCTCTTTCACAACATCTTTCCACCATCAGAAAAGGAAATGTGTCAACTCACAAACTGACCTATAATAATAAACTTTATCCTTGGGCCCAACACTTCCATGATAATTGCATACATTACATCTGGCCCTTTTGTACAAGTCCACATATACACAAAAGCCAAATCCTGTTACAATATTTGCACAATGTTGTCTATGCATACCTTTGAGGACTTGTTTTACAATCTCTACTAAGATTTCTACATCTAATCCCCATCATATTCCTGTCTTATCTAAATATTTTTACTGTTATTCCAATGTAATTGTTTCTTGCTTTCCCTCTATTACCTTGAAAAATTGCATTCTTCTGATACCTACCTGTAACGACAAGTTTTGTTCCATCACCAAACAGCTTTCTATCATATTTCCACAGTGATTCAACCAGTATCAAAAACTTTAGACTGCCCTGGCTGGTGTGGTGCTGTGGTTAGAGCATCGGCCCGTGCACCTAAGGGTTTCAGGTTCGATTCTGGTCAAGGGCACATACCTGGGTTGCGGGTTTGCTCCCCAACCGTAGTTGGGGCGCATGCAGGAGGCAACAAATCCATGTGTCTCTCACATAGATGTCTCTCTCTCTCTCTGTCTCTCTCTCCCTCTCTTCCTCCCTTCCATTCTCTTTCTGAAAAGCAATAGAAAAATATCCTCGGGTGAGGATTAACAAAGCAACAACAACAACTTTTCACGAATTTAGCTTCTCTGAGTTTTTCAAATGCTAGTGGAACTATCATTTCAAGTGATCAGTGTTCTGGTTCTGGTTCATTTTGCTCATAACAAGTTCTGTGGCTGAACAAAAAAGTTGTTGGTGCTTTAATTTATCTGAATGCAATGATGTTAGTGAAAATCCATTCAACATCACTACTAGTGTCAAAGTGAGACCAAAATGAAACAAAGTTTGAAAAGCAATTTGATTTAAAATGCTATGGAAATAAGAGAGTATAATAATTATTAGCCATTTGATTGTCATGACTTTGTGCTCCAACCTGACTTTTTAATCTCATGGGACCAAACCTTGCCCTTACTAACAGGAGTTCAGCACTTTGAGGTTGCAGGTAAATCCTAGCAATGCATCCCACTTTCTTCTAATATGTCTGGAATTCTCAAAGCCATCATCACTGGAAATGTGCCTTTCATACACTTGGTTAATAAGCAGTCATTTGTCTTGTCTTACCTGCATTTCTGGTGTTAGGAAAGTCAAAGGAAACATTGGCTAAAGCCTAATAATACGAGGTCGATATGAGAACTGCTTCACTTGTGTTGTCCAAAACAAATAGCTCTTTCCCCAGTCAACAAACAGGACAATCTATTAGCATTCCAAGCTTTCACCAGAAATTTCAACCTCACGTTGACATCTTTCCAGCTCATGCTGAAAGTTCAGCTTGAAGCTCCTGGCAATGGGCTTTCAAGCCAGAATGACAAGAGAAATGGCAGGATACCTGTCCTCAAATCCTCCTATTGTCCCGTTAGATCACTAAAACATTACCTGCCTGGCCATACCTGCTGAAGTTCAACATCTATAAATAATGTCAAATGCTATAATGCCCATAACACTGATGCAGTGGTAGTGTAGAATGGGTTTGTTTAAAGACCATTTCTTCCATTTTACAAAAAGAATGTCAAAGATAATATTCACTTTTACTTCCCTTTCCTCCTAAAGAACTCATGTTTTGAAATCATTTTCTAATTTTATAGTGGGAAAAACATATCATGTTTGAATTTGGAGTACTTCATTTTATTAATTAACAAAAGTATGTTTTAACAAAAAGTGCAGTTTTTCTACATTTTTTCTTTTTTTAAAATTCACTTTTTAAAAATTGAGATATAACTGACATAACTGACCTTTGAGCATAAAATTTTACCCCATGCTTCTTCTGGATAATTGCAGGCCTTTTTCCTTCTGCTTTCTTTAGTGTTTTGATCTTCTATTTTTATTTTATGGTCTGACTATAACTTTGATTTAGGTCTTCTCAAATAGATTTTGGAAATAGGCAGTTTAAATGAATTACAAATAGTTTGTGCATTATAGATTGTTTCTTTTTCTACGCATGCAGTTGATAATTGAATACAATCTAACTCAAAGACAACATGAGAGATGAAAGAATATGTTTGTAAATCCTAGCTCTGTGATACAGATGCAAAACATGTGGAATTCAGACTGAAACTGCCAGCACATACGGTGAGACTTTCTTTCCCAAAAAGATCCCTCACAAAACACGGATTGTTTTGTATTTCAGTCCTTGTGCAACTTCTTATATTAAAATATAATCTTCCAATACTCTGCTTTGATAAAAAATACTACTTAGATGTCAAACTAAAATAAATTAATTTTTTAAAATTTATTTTAAAAACTCAATTAATACTTTTAGAGCTAGCACTGGCAATAAACAATACAGAAATTTAACATGGATTTGGTAAATTACTAGGGACTAAAGCCTCTACAGTTTATGCTTTACATCGCACATGTATAGAATAACAGAAAAAAGAAAAGTTCTTTTCTTTCATTTTGTAAATGATAATTATCTCTTCATATTAAATTTCCAGTGACATCATCATGTAGGGATCCCAAAACAGACACTCAGTAACTTAGAAATTGCTCTAAAATAAAGTAGACGTTTTAGATGCATGATTTATTTATATTGATATAATTTGTATTGGTATTTCACACTTGATATTTGTTTTGGTATAATTTTTAACATTGTAGCTATAATCTAATTAAGACACTAATTATTATAAAGTGGATACTTGACTTTTCTATATATCACTATAAATTTATATATGCAAATATCAAACCCTTGTCCCCTCTCTTTCTTCTAGATATTTCTACTGGAAAATGAGAGGTCACCTTATATTTAGGTTAACAGTATTTGAGATAATGCTTATTATATTCTAATCATTTTTTTTAAGCAGGTAACAATTAGCCTTAGAAATTGAAAGTATTTTGCAAATACTGACCATTTGTTCTAAAGTGACCTGTGGACTAGATAAGAATTAACATATTTATCTGTACTCCTGATTTCATAAAGAACTCCAGTGGGTGGTAATCTGAATTCTGGAGAATTCACATTTTTGTCACTGACCATATCCCAACCTTTGTGGAAGGTTATTTCCATATTTAATTTCATTTAATTCCCACAACATCCACTTGAGATGGTTGTTGCATATATAGAATAAATGGAAATGTATCAAAATAGTAAAAGTGATATGTCAATATTAAATTTTATTTTATTTTTTAAAATTTGTTATAGTTTTTAAAATTTTTCAATTATAGTTGACATATAATATTATATTAGCTTCAACTGTAAACATAGTGATTAGATATTTATATAACTTACAAAGTGATCACTTTGATAAATCTAGTAACCACCTGATGCCATGCATAGTTATTACAATATTATTAACTATATTCCATATGCTATATTTTACATCTCCATGAAAACCTATAGAGAATTTTTTTATTGATTGGTTTGAGAGAGATAGAGAAACATTAGTTTGTTGTTCCACTTTATGCATCCATTGGTTGCTTATTGTATGTGCCCTGACCACGGATTGAACCCACAACCTTGGCATATAGGGGTGACACTCTAACCAACCAAGTTGCACACTGGGGCAAGAATTTTTATTAAAAATGTATTTGAGTCAAACAGAGGATACACCTGGAAGCAGGGTCTCAATAGACTGAGAAAAATGCTTTCTTTTTATTCTATATTTTTTGTATTTTACAAAATGTTTTCATAATAGGCACATATTATGATTATAATTTTAATAAAGCAATAACCAGTGAATCAAACTTTATTTGCTAAAGAATGATTACATAGAAAGTGATAGGCCTAGAATCAAAGCTTATCATTTTCTCTGCTCCACTCTCCTAAAAACATTTTTCAGGACCCTCATGAATTATATCTGTATCACCATTATTAATGTATTGCTATAATTTACATTGAGTATGTAGTCAATTGGAAAAAGGATGACCAGGAAGTTGCTTTTCAATTCATGAATTCATTTGTTCATATGACCACAATCACTAAGGAAACCAATATATATCATTTCAGTTTTTTTAATGCTCTATTAACTTTGTGAAAATTCTTTAAAAAGCTTCATCTGAATGGATCTGGTAGGCTAGAACATCCTTGTGAAATGTTCTTCATGATTCAGGCAAGATTTCAGATTTAAGGCTAATGATGAATGAACAAATTTACTGGCTGAATTTAGAAAAAGCAAGTCCAGTTCGTGACATTTCTTGCATTTGATCACACAGTTAAATGTTTTGATATTAATCATCCTCTAACCAAAAAAATGTAACAAATTTTTTTCCATTTGTTCTATTGGTTATTTTTGGTATCAAATAAATAGATTATATAAACTTCTTTAAAAATCTTTCAACATAAAAATACCAAGTGGACCTAACATCTCCACCCTTTAGGGACCCACAGTTGTTCTCACTAGTTAACTCCTTATTAATGTCCCCCATGCTAGGTCAGGATACAACTGCCTCCAAACACCTGGATGGAATCAACTTCTCTGGAAATCACCATGGTCTGAGACCAAACTGGAACTGAATCCAACAATCCTGAGCCCGCACCAGCACCTACCCTGCAGCACCTGCATTCCCTACCTTAACTGAAGAATTTAAAGAAAATTTACTTGTAACAATGAGCTGTGTGCCAGGACCAAATATTTTCATTCTTCTGACTTTTATTTGTCCATTATCTGAAAAACCTTTATAGAAATATCCTTTTTCATGTTTTAAAATTATGCCCATATTTTTAAAATATTTATATAAATATATAAAAATTGACCCTGCTAATATTACACAAGCTCAAGCAAGACCACAGTAGATATGAATGTAGTCAAGAACTGAAGAACTGGCCCCTCTCTGCCTGGGCACCTTGCGTTATATCTTTTCTCGTCTCAACTCATGTTGAAGAGTATGATTTTATCTTCTCTCACCACTTTGCCTGAATCTTCTACCTCTCCTCTCTTAAAGAGTTTTTATGTATAAAGTAAGTTTTTTCCTAGAGTATAATTTAGAGTTAATATTTCTTTAATTTTAAAAGAGGGACAGTAATAGGAATAATATATTTGAGCATTTAATAGATGTATTCCAGTATGTTTTACAAGCATTTGTTATTGATATGCATTAAAGGGTGGGTATTTAGATTGATTCTAAAGTAACTTCTTTCTAGAATCCACTTTTTACTGATAGACCAGATGAGTTGTTACAGAGTATAATTCTTCATGATGGTCTCTTAAGCTATTTATTGCTGAAAGACTGCTTCTTTGGACTTATTATTACACTTACAGTTTCCAGGGCATTGGCTATAAATTCTGTGTTGCTTATCAGAGGATCCTATTTGGTTTGGTATTTCTGTAGCTGTCCCATCATGAGTGGAAAAACAACTCTGGGTTATGCAATTTAGTTAATAATGCAATTTAGTACAACTGCTTTAGTTCTTTTACCAGTTACAATATTTCTAGCAAATTTAATGCCAATACAGAAAGAAAATTGAGTGAATGGTGTCAAAATGACTTGTCATTTTATAGAAATACCCTAAGAATCATATTTTAAGTATTTAATTAATGCATATCCAACATGACTTACTTGATCTTTTTGAGGCGAGAGAGAGGTGCCATCATTAGAAGAAGCATTGTTTTCACCCAAGGGTAATAATACAAATTAGGAGCTATTACTAATAAGCAGTTAGTTTAAGAGTCCATTTAAAAGGTCAGATTATAGAAGATTAAATATTCAGAAGATAAAAACATGTCTTAATGTTTCTAATATCACATAATGGTCTAGACCATGCACTCTATCAAATCCTAAACTTTGCCATAGTAACTAATCATATGACTTGAAGCAAATAACTGAACTACTCAAAACCTCAGTTTCCTTATCTACGAAATGGGAATAAGAGGATCTCCTATACAGGATTATTGAGGAATGAAATAAGGCACTGAAGCTATTTAGCATAGTGTAAATAAATGCCCTGAATGAATGTTAGCTAATATCATTCTATTTAATGGGATGGTCTGAGTCCATTTTATCAAATTCTTCCACTAAACAAAATATACGTATTTTATAAGCAACAACTCTTACATAAATTAAGAAAGAAAACAACTTATGAACCCAAGACCTTCTTCCTCTATGGCAGCCATAGGCCAAAGAACACGGAGCCCAATCAAGCCAGAACCTAGAATACTTATTTACTAGATTAGGAGCTTTGTGAGTGTTGCAACTATGTATTTTTCATTGTTTTATTTCCAGCATTCAGCACAGAAACTCTCTTCTACAAATGTCTGATGAGACAGCAAACGAACAAATGAGGATGTAAAACCATGCAGACTTTTATCATAGACTTTGGAGCTGAAATGGCTTATTGAGTTTATAATTCCATTAAAATGGTACATCTCCAGGCAATATAACAAGACTTGTGGTAGCATAAATTGTGATGTTCTCTACTCACTCACTGTAAGAACTAAGTTTTTGCACTACTATTAGGAATGAGATAAAAATCAATAATATAGGTTTATCAAATTATTTAGAGAATGGTATAATATGTTTTATCTTAACATATAGAGAAGAGATAATTAATAAAAGTGTCTCTCAACAAAAAGACCATCTACAAGAATAGTATCTTAAACCAATAATTTATACCAGTGGTTTACAGACATGATACTCAAAATATTTTAATATCTAGCCTCAGTCTACCCTGTTTTTGTGTATGTGTATTCTAAGAATAAAATTTCAATCTGCTTACAAGCAGGGAAGTAAGTAAACTGTTTACAGAATAGTTTTGTTGCCATATACAGTGACCAGTAACTGCAAAATTGCTGTTCATATGCTGAGGTTTGAGAATGTTCCAGTCAGATTGGGTGATCCTAAATTGTTTTATCTAAATAGCATCTACCAGTTTTACAAAAATATAAAAAAGTTACTTACCAGAGGGAATCACTATGAGTTGAGTCCCTTCTGCAAATATCTTGATCCATCCTGTGCTAACACACTGGTTATGGCTCCTACAAAAATCTCACCATACTTTTAAGCTTCATGAAGTGACCAGCATTGAAAAAAAATGACAATTTGATCATCTGGGTTTCTTTGGAAGTCCTTAAATATAGGTTTTGTGGCTTCTAATATTTTATGTTTTCCTCAGGTAAATTGATCCAGATGTCAGTTTTCCAGTAAGTCAGTAATCACTGAAAAAGATTGATAGAAAATGAAAAAAATAAGAGCAGGAAAAGAAGAGATCAAGCTCAACTGGTCAAACAACTACTTTTTTAAATTACCAGGAAACGTATTCAGAGAATTAAGACTTTTTTATTTCCAAGTGTTCAATTGTGTGAAACTGCTCAGAGATTGCATTAAAGGAAAGGCCCTTCCTTCTGTTCTCACAAACACCAGGGCTGCCCCTTTAGCAGCTGGGAACATGTTTCTGAAAGGAGGAAGCTCTTCAGTAACTGAAAATGCAAATCAGCCAAAACAGATGTACTTGAGAGGTGTGAAATTCTCCATTTTTAATAAAGCTACTTTTATGATTTGACAATGTGATTCTTTATCAGGCAATGCAAAGTAAGAAATTAATTTGACATTACTTTTCCTGGAATAAAAAGAAATTTATAGAATTCTATTTCTTATGAAATAGATTTCTTATTTAAACAAAATTTATAAACAATATCTAGTTCTATGATATGTTGAAAGAAGAATCCTCTTGGAAGTTGTTCTGTAATCTTATGCCACTTACCTTGGATCAGGGAAAAAGAAATTGTCAGAAGCAGCTGAGTGCTTCTCTGAGTACAGATGAGTTGTCTGTCTACCAGGACCCAAAGAGGACATGCCCTGATGACTCCCATGTGCATGTCAGATCCAGGTCCGAGCTTAAGTCCCATGAGCAAACACTGCCTCTGCCCCTGAGAATGACACTATGAGGTGGTCATGGTGGGCAACTGTCCATTCACAGCAGATCAAAGCACCCAATGAAATGGGAATGGGGTCAACAGTAAATAAAAAAGAAAATTGTTTTAAAGGTGTGTTTTTTTATTTTTTTTAATTTATTTTTTTAAAAATATATCTTTATTGATTTCTGAAAGAGGAAAGGAGAGGGAGAAAGAGAAATATCAACGAGGAGAGAGTCATTGATCAAGCCCTGGGCATGTGCCCTGACCAGGAATCGAACCCCGATCGCCTGCATCCTAGGTTGACGCTTAACCACTGAGCCACGCCCGGCGGGCATAAAGGTGTGTTTTTTTAAAACTCAGTATTTCAAGTTATTATAACTTAGAGCTGTCAAATACCTTTTGCACCTATTATAGATGTAAACCCACTCAATTCCTGTCCGATAGCTTGTCCTCTTTTCCTCCTTATTCCAACACCATGAGCAGAATTATTTGGAGCTTTAGGAGTTGTCTATATTTCATGAACCATGAAGAATTTATGTGATAAAATGCAAAAGAGTAAGTAAAGAGTCACAAAATCTTTTATTAAATTTACATGAAAATGTGAGAACTATATGAAGAAAACAATATAAGATTTTACTAAAGGGCATGAAATAAAACCTGGATAAATGATAGAGATACCATATTTATGAAGATAAAACTCAATATCATAAATATGCTAATCCTTTTTAAATTCATATATATGAATTGACTGCAATTTTAATCAGAATTATGATAACACTTTATTTTTTTGTTCTATGGTGTAGGGTTGGGTGTGGGCAAGATAACTTGATTTTAAGTGTTAATATTGAGAGCAAATACGAAATAATTGAAAAATATTTTTTTGAAAAATATTAGTGAATTGACATTTAGCATAGATCTTAACACTTATTACAAAGCTACTGATATAACATAATAAGGGTGTAAGAATAATGAAACAAAGTAAAACAGAAATCCTCCAGAAAATGCTCCAAGTATATGTCAATATGAATATACAATATAGCATTTTAAAACTGTATGGATATAATAGATTATTTAAAAACTAACTTTACATTATTAATGATCTGCTCTGAAAGCAAAAATAGATCTCTACCTCATACCATGTAAATAAATTCTAAGTAGATTCAATTTTATTTATTTATTATGTATTTATGTATTTATTTATTTAACTTTATTGTTGACACCATTACAGATGTCCCCAAACCCTTCTCCATTTCCCTCTGGTTCTCACCACACTGTTATCTGTGTCTATGGGTTATACATATATGTTCTTTGGTAAATTCCCTCACCTTCTTTCATACAGTCCCCCTCCCCTATCCCCTCTGACAGCTGTAAGTCTGTATCCATGCCTCTGTTTCTATTTTGTTCATCAGTTTATTTTGTTCATTAGATACCATATATAAGTGTGGTATCTAACGCCTTTGACTGGCTTATTTTACTAAGCATAATACTCTTCAAGTCCATCCATGCTGTCACAAGAGGAAAGATTTCCTTCTTTTTTTTAAAAAAAAAAAAAAAAATATATATATATATATATATATATATATATATATATATATATATATCTTTACTGATTACTGAGAAAGGAAAGGAGAGGGAGAGAGAGAGATAGAAACATCAATGATGAGAGAGTCACTGATCAGCTGCCTCCTGCACAGCCCCGACTGAGGATAAAGCACACAACCAGGGCATGTGCCCTGACCGGAAATCGAACCCGGATCGCCTGGATCCTAGGTCAACACTCAATTGTAGAGCCACACCCGGCCGGGCAAGATTTCCTTCTTTTCTATGGGCCACCTAGTATTCCACTGTGTAAATGTACCACAGCTTTTTTATCCACACATCTACTGATGAGCATTTGGGCTGTGTCCAGATCTTGGCTATTGTAGATAACGTTGCAATAAACATAGGGCTGCATAAATTCTTTTGAATTGGTGTTTTGATATTCTTAGTATATGTTGCCAGAAGTGAGATCCTTGTTTCAAAAGGCAGTTTCATTTTTAATTATTTGAAAAAACTCCATATTGTTTCACACAGTGGCTGCACCATTCTGCATTCTGACCAACAGTGCACAAGGGTTCCCTTTTCTCCACATCCTCACCAAACCTCGTTTGTTGATTTATTGATGCATTCTGGCAGGTGTGGGGTGATACCTCATTGTGGTATTAATGTGCATCTCTCTGATGATTAGTGACACTGAACATTTTTTCACATGGCTGTTGGCCACCTGTATGTTCTCTTTGGAGAAGTGGCTATTCAGGTGCTTTGCCCATTTTTCAGATTGGATTGTTTGTCTTCCTGGTGTTGAGTTATATAACTTCTTTATATATTTAGGAAATTAATGTATTATCAGATGCCTCATTGGAAAATATGTTCTCCATTACAGTGGGTTCCCATTTCATATTGTTTATGGTGTCTTTTGCTGTGCAGAAGATTATTAGTTTGATGTAGTTCCATTTGTTTATTTTTTCCTATGTTTTTTTTTTTTTGCCATAGGAGATATATTGTCAAAAATATTGCTATGAGAGATGTCTAAGATTTTACTGCGTGTTTTTGTCTAGGAGTTTTATAGTTTCACAACTTACATTTAAATCTTTTATCCATTTTTGGTTTATTCTTGTGTATGGTGTAAATTAGTGCTCTAGTTTCATTTTGTGCATGTACCTGTCCAATTTTCCCAGCACCACTTATTGAAGAGACTGTGCTCCATTGTGTACTCTTGCCTCCTTTGTCAAATATTAATTGACCATAAAGCATGGGTTTACTTCTGGGCTCTCTGTTGTGTTACTTTGGTCTATATGCCTGTCCTTATGTCATTACCAGGCTGTTTTGATTACAATGGCCTTGTAATAGAGTTTGATGTCAGGTATTGTGATACCTCTGACTTTGACCTTCTTTCCAAAGATTGCTGAGGCTATTCGGGTCTTTTTTGGTTCCATAAAAAATTTTGGAATATTTGTACTATATCTGTGAAATATGCCATTGGAATTTTAATAGGAATTGAGTTGAATCTATACATTGCTTTGGGTAGTATGGATATTTTAATTATGTTAATTCTTCCAATCCATGAACACAGTATATGCTTCCACTGATTTGTATCTTCCTTAATTTCTTTCTTCAATGTCCTATAGTTTTCCAAGTACAGGTCTCTTACCTCCTTGGTTAAATTTATTCATAGGCACCTTATTTTTAAGTTGCAATATTAAATGAGATTGTTATCTTAGTTTCTCTTTCTGATAGTTCATTGTTGATGTATAGAAATGCCACCAATTTCTGGATAGTAATTTTGTATCCTGCTACTTGGCCAAATTCATTTATTAGATTTAGTAGATTTTTGGTGGAATCTTTAGGGTTTTCTGTGTACAATATCATGTCTTCTCTGAATAATGACAGTTTTACTTTCTCCTTTCCAATTTGGATGCCTTTTATTTCTTCTTGTCTGATTGCTGTGACTGGGACTTCCGGTATTATGTTCAACAAGAGTGGTGAAAGTGGACATTCCTGTCTTGTTTCTTATCTTAAGGGAAACTGTTTTAGTTTTTGCCTGTTAAATATGATGTTGCCCAGCTGGGCGTGGCTCAGCGGTTGAGCATGGACCTAGATCCAGGCGATCGGGGTTTGATTCCTGGTCAGGGCACATGCCCTGGTTGTGGGCTCGATTAATGACTGTCTCATTGTTGATGTTTCTATCTCTCTCTCTCTCTCTCCTTTTCTCTCTCTGAAATCAATAAAGATATATTTAAAAAAATATGTGATGTTGGCCATAGGTTTTTCATATAGGCCTTTATTATGTTGAGGTATGATACCTCTTTTCCCACTTTGCTGAGAGTTTTTATCATAAATAGGTGATGGATTATATCAAATGCTTTTTCTACATCTATTGATATGATTAGGTGATTTTTATCTTTCATTTTGTTTATGTGGTGTATCACATTTATTGATTTGTAAATATTGTTCCAACTTGCATCCCTGGAATAAATCCCACTTGATCATGGTGTATGATCTTTTTATTGTATTACTAGATCTGGTTTGCTAATATTTGTTGAGGATTTTAGCATCTATGTTCATCAGGGATATTGGCCTACAATTTTCTTTCTCTATCTGGTTTTGGAATTAGGATAATGCTGGCCTGGTAAAAAGAATTGGAAACCTGCCCTCCTCTTGAATTTTTTGGAATAGTTTAGAAAGGATAAATGTTAGGTCTTTGAATGTTTTTTAAAATTCCCCTGTAAAGCCATCTGGTCCAGGACTTTTGTTTGCTGGGAGTTTTTATAGTTATTGCTTCAATTTCATTAGTTGTAATCAGTCTATTCAGGTTTTCTGATTAGACTGGATGTTTGTTTCTAAGAATTGTATGTTTCTAGGAATTTATCCATTTCTACCAGGTTGTCCAATTTGTTGGCATATTCAAAGTATTTTCTTATAATTGTTAATATTTCTGTAATGTCAGTTACTTCTATTTCATTTCTGATTTTATTTATTTGGGTCCTCTTTTTTTCTTGATGATTTTGGTTAAAGGTTTCTCAATTTTGTTTATTTTTTCAGAGAACTAGCCCTTGGTTTTATTGATTTTTTGGGGTTTTTTAGTGTTTTTTAGTCTCTTTGCCATTTAATTCCACTCTGATCTTCATTATTTCCTTCTTTCTACTTAACTTGGGCTTTCTTTGTTGTTCATTTTTATTTTTTATTTATTTATTTTTTAAATATATCTTTATTGATTTCAAAGAGAGGAAAGGAGAGGGAGAGAGAGAGGCAGAAACATCAATGATGAGAGAGTCATTGATCGAGCCCGCAACCCAGGCATGTGCCCTGACTGGGAATCGAACCCCAATCGCCAGGATCCCAGGTCGACGCTCAACTGCTGAGCCACGCCCGGCCGGGCTGTTGTTCATTTTTTAGTTATTTTAGGTAAATGGTTAGATTGGTTTTTTTGTGTGATTTTTCTTGCTTCCTAAGGCAGGCCTATAATGCTATGAACTTTCCTCTTAGGACTGCTTTCACTGTGTCCCAGTAATTCTATGTTGTATGTTCATTTTCATTTGTTTTCAGGTAATTTTTTAATTTCTTCCTTGAGCTCATTGTTTATCCATTCATTGTTTAATAACATGCTATTTGACCTCCATGGGTTTGAATGTATTTGAGGTTTTTTTAAATTATAGTTGATTTCTAGTTTCCTGCCATTGTGATATGAGAAGATGCTCAATATGATTTCAATTTTCTTGAATTTATTAAGACTCATTTTGTATCCTAACACGTGGTCTATCTTTTAAAATGTTCCATGTGTAGGTGAGAAGAATGTATATTATGCTGCTTTGGAATGAAATATTCTGTGAATATCAATTTAATTTATCCAAGAAACCATTAAAAATGTAAGTTAGGAAGATCAAGTAGGAGACTTATTGTGCCCATTGCTAGAGGATCTTGGAATGGAAAGAGGGTAGAAAACAGTTTTACTTAATAATTAATGTTTAAGAAAAAGGAACTTGGAGAATTTTACTCTATAATATTTTCAAATAAACATTTTTTAAGAAATAAATGATGAAGAGTTAAGGAAAGTGACATATCAGATCTGCCCTTTAAGAAGATAAATGTATGAGCAAGAAGGTAGGTTGGTCAAAGGATGCTTCAAAGATGATGACCATAAGTCACTAAGAGGAATCCAAAGACCCATGTTATTTAATAACAGTGGGGATGGACAGAAGAGCTGATGTAATGAATATTAATAAGTTTATTAGAGTTGTAAAAGGATTCACATGAGATATATCAAATTACCATTAAGGATGTTGAAAGTGAAGAAAAAATGTGTTTTAAAATAAGAAAAGGAAGCCCACAGTATGGGAGAATATATTTGCCAATGATACATCTGATAAAGGGTTAATATCCAAAATATATAAGGAACTTGTATAACTTAACAAAAGGAAGACAAACAATCTAATTGACAAATGGGCAAAGGACCTAAATAGATACTTCTCCAAAGAGGACATACAGATGGCCAAGAGACATATGAAAAAATGCTCAAAGTAATTAATCACCAGAGAGATGCAAATTAAAACAACAATGAGGTATCACCTCACACCTGTCAGAATGGCTACTATCAACAAATCAACAAAGGACAAGTGCTAGCGAGGATGTGGAGAAACAGGAACCCTAGTACACTGTTGGTGGGAATGCAGACTCGTGCAGCTACTATAGAAAACAGCATGGAGTTTCCTCAAAAAACTAAATATGGAACTACCATTTGACCCAGTGATCCCACTTCTAGGAATATATCCTAAGAAACCCAAAACACCAATCAGAAAGAAGTTATGCACCCTGATGTTCATAGCGGCACAATTCACAATAGCTGAGATCTGTAAACAGCCCAAGTGCCCATCAGTATATGAGTGGATAAAAAAAGCTGAGGTACATTTACACATTACACAGTGGAATACTATGCAGCTGTAAAAAAGGAAAAATCTCTTACCCTTTGGGACAGCATGTTTGGACCTGGAGAGTATTATGCTAAGTGAAATAAGCCAGTCAGAGGAAGACAAGTATCACATGATCTTGCTCTTATGTGGAATCTAATGAACAAAATAAACTGATGAACAAAGTAGATCCAGAGACATAGAAACATGGAATAGACTGATGAATCTCAGAGCAAAGGTGGGGGTGAGGGAGTGGCTGGGGAGAGATTAATCAAAGAATTTAAATGCATAAATACATAACCCAGGGACACAGACAATAGTATGGAGAAGGCCTGGGGGCAGGGCAGATGTGGGGTGGAGGGGATCAATAGGAAGAATATAAAAGGGGACATCTGTAATACTTTCAACAATAAAGATAAATTAAAAAAATAAAAAATAACAAAATAAAAAAGATTAGGTTCAAATTCCAGTTCTTCCACTCCTTGTGACGTGTCCTTAGGCCCTTCTTAGAGCCTCAATGTCCTCATTTTTAAAATGGAGATGATAATATCTATTTCTCAAAACGTTTGTATAATGTGTTTAAAACAGGTGATACAAAAGTTTAACCACAGGGAATTCACTTTCTAAGAAAGAATGGAAATGTCTTGTGTACAAAAATCAATAATTTTTTTTCTAACTCTGTTTTATGTAACACACACACACAGGCACACACAGCTGGCTTGCCATATTCTGAGATGAATTGCTGAGGTAACTAAAATTCTACTTCAAAAACTGTGGAGGATGAATAAATATATAAATAATAAACAAGTCAAGTGAAGTAAACCACAAGGTTCAACTGAATTGCATCTCTTTTCCAGGTTTGATCATAATTTCATAGTTGAGCACTTCAACCACATTTGGTAGACTATCAAAAGCTATGAAGAAACATCTCATGTTACATTTAAGGATGTGGTTGCCATATTGAAACAAATAAGTTACAGAAACTTCTGTAAGAAAGATGGCCAGAAGACTGTCTTAAAGCAAAATAAACATATTATCTGACATGTACAAGAGATAAAATCACATACTATCTGTAAGCCACTATCTTTCACAGTCTGACATCTTGTTGATTTCACCCATCACTTAGATGATATCTGATATGTTCCAATGTAGTACATTGGATCATTGGAGAGTTTGAGTTTACTTATTTATAAAAACTCAGGGCAGTGCTTGGCTTCTTTGCACTTTGGGTACTTCATATGCCACTATGTGCAAATCAGATATTTCTTAATTTATACAGCACCCACTGGAAAATGTTTGATGAAGCACGTGTTTCTTTTTTGGCAAACAAACAATGTTTGTCTGTTCTGAACACACACACGAAAGACACTTGCCTTTGGATAAAAAATCTCTCTTGGGGAAGAAACACTGTATCTTAGCTCCAAATCTCCTTTCCTCTTCTTTCTCTTTGCTCTAAGATCACAGGTTCTAGCTTTGTGATCTCTAGTAGGTAAAGGAAAGGAAATTCATAAGTGTGGGGTCTGCTATGCATTAGGCACTATCCATACATGTACCGTTATTCAGCTTTACCTCTACAATGGTTATTACTATTGAAAGGCAGAGAAGGAACCAAAAACTAGGGATTTTAAACTGAGCAAGGACTTGAGTTCAAGTCCACAAAATCCCAAACCCTGTCCTTTCAATTACTTCATACTTCTTGGGTAGAGTTTGAAATATGTGTGTGGCAGGGACAGTTTTCAGATCTATTCCAAGTTTACATAATTTAGAAGATCTGTACCTCAAATGGTCAAATATAAGATTTTGGGTGTTGCTTTCTGAGATTATTGGAAGTATCATCCTAAGTAAAATGTATGTGAAATGGTTGGTTTGCATATCCTAAAAAGGAATGAACAGTCAGTGGTAGCACCTAGTAAAAGAATCTGTGAGGTTTGGGTCTAGTTTAATTGGAATATCCAATTAAATTCTACAATTTATCTTCTTTTCTTTTATCCTTGAGTTACACTAGGAGATAAAAGTGTCAGTGAGAACATTTAGGCCATATAGTTCAAATTATGCATATTATTTGGATTAAGTCGTTATTTCTGGCATGAGCTTGCTGATTACCCTGCACATGTAAGCTAGAGAAAAAAAAAGGAGTTTCTAAATCTACGTTAAGTTGGAGAGAGAGGAATGGAAGTTCTCTGCATTGGATCTAAGAGTTTTGGTCGGGGGCCCTGGAAAGCCAATTCTAGTCTCAGGTAGTGCTCCATGGAGTTGGCTGGGTTTGTGATTTACTTTCTGGCCAATGAAACCACAGTTCCCAAGGTCTCCTGTCTCTTTTTTTAGATCTCATATCATGGGAAACACCTAAAAAATACTCAGGTTTCCTCATTTATTTTTCTCTTATTACCAGAGGAAGGAAAATATGTGGAAAAATCAAGAAAACACCAGCTGCTTGACACCATAACCTTGCCATTGTGCTCAATGACACAATACACCTTTGTCTTTTACTGAGGCAGGAAAGTTTGGGGAGAAAAATAACACAAATTGTGGCTATTGGGGTGAAGTAGTGAAATTGGAATCAATAATTTTGTTCTGGGTACTTATTAGACATCCAAGGGGAGAGGTTTTCAGATATAATGTAATGGTATAGATTGTTTCTACTACTGCTGTTCTTGTTATTTTCAAGGTGTGGCTGCTAAGACCTTGTGCCGGCTTACTTTAACAATGCAGAAAGCAGGTCAGAGCTATCAAATTTGGAACCAAGTGCATGACCATGCACTTAGGATAGGTGTCAGGCATCAGAGTGTAAAGCAGGGAATCTGAACCTTGGTTCAATAGGTTGTTCTGTAAACTGGCAAAGATTTACAAATATATTCATGAAAAACCAATCTCTACCTCCCACATACCCATATATTTGATGTGTATGCTAGGGAAACTTTCTAATTATTGAGTGTGTCAGAACTGATAGGAAATTACAGAAATAAAGGAGAGTAAATAGCCATGAAAAAACATGGTAATAGAGGGAGCTTGGAGTCCATCCCCTGCTGACATTTATCCCTTCTGAACAGTGTGAAGTGACATACTTTGCCTACATATCAGACCTTATCACATTCTGGGGACACCACTTACGAAGACATGGTATAGTTGTTAAAGCTTCCTTTTGAAAGAAATACAATTTTGCTAAAAGAAGTTCAACACTGACCATAAGAGAGGCAGGATAGACCCTGGACTGAACATCTGAAATGTCAGTGGAGCCCTGCGTCTGTGGTTAACTAGCTTTGGACAAATTGCTTGCCCTCTCTGAGCCAGCCCCAGCTTTCTCAGTTCAACTGTGGGCATTGAGCTGAATATGTCCTAAGGGCCCTCCCTGTCTCAGCAGTTTATGAACTTAAGAGTAAGAGCATTAAAGAGTTTGTTGTGGCTGCTCAAGTGTGACAGGAGTTGAGAGTTAGTAATAGGGAAGGTTTTCTTACAGGTTCCTTGTGACTCTATGACATTGTGAGATCCCAGCAGGCACAGTAGTAGGTGGCTTCATCGGACTTGATGACATTATTGATTATCAGGTAAAAAGTTCCATCATCTTTCCTATACGTCTCCAAGCGGGGATTGAGCTTGTTGTCCTTGTCATTCTTGGTTGAGCCATAAAGGATTCGTCTCAGGGGCTCCCCTTCTTTTTGTTGATACCAGTGCACAATAACATTTTTAAGGGGAATCCCAGACAGCTTGCAGCTTATGTGCACTGTTTTATCTGGTCTCTGGGTAAACGAGAGTTGATCCTGCGATATTTTCATTTTGGTGTCTCCATCTGAAAAGCAAGGGAGATAATTCAAAGTGCTTGAAAAAGTTGACTCTGAAGACAAAAACAATAAAAAGATAAGAAAGGGGGAAAGTCAACCTACAAACCAAAGCCAAAGACACAAGGAAAATCCAGGAAGGTGGCATTGCTAGTGACTAGTCAGAATGGACACTCCCAGGGGTGTGAATCAGGACTGGGGCTGCAGGGACAACCCTTGTTCTGCAGAGGCAGGCACGGAAGAAAAAAGGTTTCCTATAGAGCCCGTGAAAGTCTTCAGTAAAATTTATCATGTTCTTGGTATAAAAGAACTATCAGATCCCAGAAGACCACATCAAAACACCTGTGTTATACTAATTCAATGATGACTTCCTCTCGAGAGCCATTTCCTCCCATTTTTCCTTTAAATGTTGCTTCAAATACACCTATTCTTGAGCTCAGTTACAAATTTTTCACCATATTTTGTGAGAGTGTGGGTGACTCTATGTGGCTAACATGAGAATGGGAAGGAAACTATCATTCTTTATAATAACTAATGATATTATATTCCCACAACTTTATGAATAAATATGTATACATTTTATAGGTTAATAGTTTGCAGAAAGTTCACTAAGTTTGGAAAATATTAACAATTGCTGTAGATATTTCTTTAGATAATATGATATTACTATGCTCTGCTATGAGTGAAGAAAGATGTCAGAGGGGAAAAAATCCCATTTGTTTCCTTTCACTCTTTTCCTATTCACAATTCTTAGCTTTTCAGAATTAAAGCTACACTTTACTGTTGTTTGGAGGACAGTGTAAGATGTGATTTCTAAAGAGTTCCTGAAATGGCTCAGTGAAGTGGTTTAGTGATAATGGGAAAGAACATTGTCATTTGTTGAACACAGTGTAAAACTTTAATATATGAAAACTCACTCAGTCCTCAGCAACATGATGAGGCTGTTAACACTACGTTTACCTAAAATTGGGAAAACAGAATGAACCTAATTTAGTAACTTTCCTGGATCATGCTGTCTGTAAGAGCCTGAGCAGAAATTTGAAACCAAGGTCTATGTCACTCAAAAGGTCTTTTTTATCTTTTACCATTCATTCATTGTCAGCAAACCATGTTGAGCACTGGACTGCAGCTTCCTTTCCAGGAAGCTTCCATAGATGGTAAAGCAGAGGCAATTTAGGTCACCTCAGAAAAGCCAGTGTAGGGCCCAGAGAGGTGAGGATAGATTATAGTGACATTACTGAAAGAAGCACCACAAAGTGGGTCCTTGGGCTCTAGCTCAGACCTTGCTCAGGACACATGTGCAGGAGAAAAGTCCTGTGTAGACAGTAACCAGATCCCTCTGGGAGGTAGAAAGGAGGAGGTGTTTGTGGTTGTACAGATGGGACAGCATGGGAGAGTTTTTGTTCAGTGACAGTGGGTGTTTCCTTGCAGTGTCTTCCATCCAGCAGGCACAGTAATACCGTCCAGCATCTGCCTCCTCAACTCTGTGTATCCTGAGGCTCACCAACAAATGACCCTGTCTTCTTGCTTCATATCTTTCCTCACTAGCACCTTGTTCATGGATAACATTGTCATTTGAGGAAATGTACAGAATCCGTTTGAGTGGCTGGCCTCGTTTTTGTCGGTACCAATGTATATGTACATTCGTCCCTAAGATGTCTCTTATTTGGCATTCCAGAAACGCTGTACTTCCTTTCTTCTTGGTAATGGATGTTAGGGCTTGTGTTATTTGAATGTCTCCACTTGTGTCTGAAAGAAAAACAAAAGCAAAAATTAGAGAAATTTTGGCATTTATTAAAATAGCATACACTTGTTGTCTGGTAGTGAAAATCTTGGGATCCGCAGTTTTCATGTTCTTTCTGAGGAATTCAAGGTGGACTCTGTCAGCTTAGTTTGAACAGCTGTGTCTTTCTTCCAGCTGCATGGGCTACTTAGACCGTCCAGGCTTTCTGTTGCCTCCCTTGGAATGAATAAGGTATCCACTGGGTAAAGTCACTCACAAGTCCAAAGGCAGGCCACCACGAGGACCTGGGGCAGGAGCAGCATTCTGCCGGCAGCCACCGCGGAGGTGATTCAATAATGGAATTATCACAGAGCCAGCCCAAGGGCTGGCTTCGTAAGAGGAAGTCGCGCTCTGAACACACAGCTAAGACCCATAAACTGCAGGAAAAGGGACTTGTGGTATTTCCCAAAACATCGTGTGGAAATAGGTCTGTTAACTGAATTTATCAGCAGATTGCCATTGTGACTGTGTGATTGTCACCATCTGATGATATCAGTGTAAAGAAGCCATTTTTCTGTTAAAGGACTAACGTGTTTTTAATGGATCCAAAACGGAGAGGGGGAGAGAGCAGGAGTGAGGGAGGAAGAATGGGAGGGAGAGAGAAGGATATTTTTGCTGGGTTGTCTTTTAATACTTTAGATATTTTACTCCAATATTTTCTTGCTTGCTTGTTTTTGATGGAAATCTGCTGTTATTTTTCCTCCTCTGGCTGCCTTCAAGATTTTTCTTTGCCTTCGTCTTTGTCTTTATCTTTGGTCTCTATCACTAATTCTGGAAGACTTTCAGCCATTCTTTCTTCAAATATTTCCTTTTCTCTATTTTCTCTTTCTTCTGCTTCTGGTGTTCTAATTGCAAATGTGTTTGAAAACTGGGTATTGTCCATAGTTCTGTACTTTCATGATTTGTGATTTTCCGTTCTATCTCTATCTCTACCTCATCTCCTTGTATTGCAGTTCGGGGAACTTCTAGTAGCCTATTCTTGTGTTACCAAATTCTTTCCTTGTCTCTGCTGAGCCTACTGTTGAGGCCTTCCAAGGCATTCTTCGTTTCTGTTACTGTGTTTTTTACTTCTTGCATTTCCTTTGATTGTTTGTTGTTGTTTTTTTATAATTTTCATCTCTCTGCTGAAATAGCCCATCTGATACTGCATGTTGTTTTACTTTTTCCATTAGAGCCATTAATATATTAATCATACTTATTTCAAATTCCCTGTATGTTAGTTCCAACATCTTCATCATGTCTCAGCCTGGTTCAAATGATTGCTTTGCATCTTTGGACTATGTTTCTTCTTGCCATTTTGTATGGCTCTGAAATTTTTGGTTGAAAGATGGACATGTATAGTACAATAGATACATATATTTATGCTTGAAAATGAGCACACCTTTCCTTCTGCTAGGCCTTTAGTGTGGGGATTTGTGTTGTTCTAGTCAGGTGTTATACCGGGTTTGAAGTTTGTTAGGTTATCAGGGTTGGATTTTGTTGTTTTTAGGGTTCAGAGATCTAAAATGTATCTGCTCATACTTTGTTTTGGTCTTCTCACTTGGCTTTAAGTCTTCCCTTTGTTTTGCTCCCCATAAAAAGTCTGTCTCTTGAACCCCCTTTAGTTATATTCCAATTCTTTTTATTCAAGGTATTCTAGCATGTGGTGAGAGGTAAGAAAAGTGGACATTCTCTGACTCAGTGGTAAGCAGGTACAGTTAAACTGGGTCTTGAAAATGTGGCTTTCTCAAGTGTTCCTGCCCCTCTCCCAGAGGCAGAACATTTTTTACTGCTGTTCCCCTCCCCCAGCTGCAATAGGTTTCCACCCACTTCTGGCTATGGTTTTGAAGCTCACTTTTCTGCATATGAAAATTTGTTACTTTTTGGAGTTAGGGGAGATGGTTCTGGGCAAAGTTTTGGTTGTACTGCTTCAAATGCAATGGGATCCCACCAGTGCCTCTCCCTGCAGATTAAGTCTTTTTTTTTTTTTTTTTTTTTTCCTACAGTAGAGATGGAGTGGATTAGGTCTGGGTAGATTTCAGCAGTGTCTGTGTCCCTCTCCTCCAGCCAGCACCATGGAGGAAGCTTTCTCCAGATCCAACCTGATCTTCTCTGCAAGAATCTTGTGGGCTCTCTAGAGAAAAACTTAAAGATCGTGGAGAATACACTATATTTGTGGTTCCCAAGTGTGCACTCTCTCCCACTGGTCTTTACTCAGCTCTTGTTATTTTATTTAAAATTTCTTGTTTGATCTTCTGACCAGCTTCATTGGTGTTTGGCAGCATTTGTCTGAGGTAAGTGAATACTCAGCTCCTCTTTCTCCCTACAAGTGCCCATCTGTCTCCAGATTTTGAGTAAGTCACTTGCCCTGCAACTGAGTTCTTCAAAGGTTTAAGCAAAGTCATTAATTTTCAATATGTCCCTTTTTTTATGTTGTTGTAAGAGGGGAGCAATGTCATTTCCCCCCTCTACATCTCTGAGCACATGCTGATGCTCTTTCCCATTTTTTAATTGCATTGTTTTTTTTAATTGATTTTTGAAAGTTCTTTATATATTTTGGACACCATTTTTTAAATATGTTTTGAGAATATTTTCTCCTAATCTGTGGCTTCTCTTTCCATTTTCTTATCAGTCTTAAAAAGAGCAGAAATGTTAATTTTGATGAAAGTGCAATTTGTCAAATGTTTCTTGTTTTTTTTTTGTCCTAAGAAATCTTTGCCTAACTCAGGTCACAATGAGTTTCACTTGTGTTTTCATCTAGAAATTTTATTGTTTTTGGTTTTACACTTAGTTCTGTAATCCATTTTGAGTTAATTTTTGTTTATGGTGTTTGGTATGGATTGAGGGTTTTTTTCTGTGGGTTTTGTGTTTTTTTTTTCCCACATAGATCAACAATTGTTCCAATACTATTAGTTGAAAAGTTTATCCTTTGTTCATTTTTGTATTTTGCTGGCACTTTTGTTAAAAACCAGTTAGCCACTTAAGTGCACACCTATTTCTGGATTCTCTTTTCTGATGCTCTTATCTATGTATGTCCTTTCACCCATACCCCATTGTCTTGATCATTGTAGCTTAATAGTATGACTGAGATTTTATCTTTTTAAAACTGTTTTGGCTATTCTATGTCCTTTGCCTTCCCATATATATTTTACAACCAGCTTCTTGATTTCTACAAAAGGTCTTCCTAAGATTTTGAATGGGATTACATTAAAGCTATTTATCAAATTGGGGGAAGTCTGACAGCTTAAATATATTGAGTCTTCCAAGCCATGAGCATGGGCCATCTCTCCATTTATTTAGTTGTTCTTCAACTTCTGTCATCAAAGTTTTGCAGGTTTCAGCATATAAATCCTTTACATTTTTGGTTAAATCTATCTCTAAATATTATATAGGTTGATGTTGCTCCTGTAAATAGTACTATTTTTGACATTTTAATTTCCAGTTATTAATTGTCAATACAGTTGACCCTTGAAGAACACAGATTTGAACTGCATGGGTTCACTTATATGTGGATTTCCCCCCCCACTAAATACGGTTGGCCCTCTATGAGTTTTGCATCTGTAGATTCAACCAATGGCTAATCAAAAAAGCATTTTCAACCTGTGGTTGGGATTTCACAGATGCAGAGGGCTGATTGTGTGCACTGCTCTATGCCATTTCAAATAGGGAACTTGAGCATCTGCAGATTTTGGTATTTGCAGGGGGTTCTGAAACCAATGCCCCATGGATACTGAGGGCTGACTGTAGTTTAGTTTATGGGGAGTCAAAAGTTATTCACAGATTTTTGACTGTGTAGGGGGTCAATGCTCCTAACTCCCAAGTTGTTCAAGGTTAACTGTATGTAGAATTATAACGAATTTGCATCTATCATTCTATTTTATAACTGTGTATACTTCATCATGCATGTGCCATCATTTTTTCAACCAATCTCTTATATTTGTATATTTATGTAATTTCCAATATTTTGCAGTTACAAAAAGACTAACTTTATACATATGTATATTAATACTGTTGAGAATTGTGTCTTCAGGGTAAATTTCTAAATATTTTTCACTAAGTGAAAAAGTAAATGCATACAAAGTTTTGTTAGATATTTCCAAATTCCTCTACAGAAAGGTTGTATTTTTCATTTTTACCAGCAATGTACAGTGCCTATATTCCTCCATCGCTTAACCAATAGAGTATATTGTCAAACTTTTAAATTCTTGCAGTTCTCATGGTTGATAAGTAGTGTTGATTTGCATTTATCTTATTAGAAGTAAAGGTGAGCATCTTTCTATATACTTAAGAACAATTTTTATATCTTTTTTCATGAATTGTTTTTTTATGTCTTTTGCCATTTTCCTATAGGATATTTTAAATGTTTTTTTCTCCATTTTTAAAATGTAGTTTTATATCAGGCATAGTAGGCCTTTATCTGCTAAACAGAGTGCAAATATTTTCTATAGTTTATGGTTTGTTCTTTGATTTAATTTATGTTGCTTTTTACCATGCAAACTTTGTTTTCATTTTCTTGTAGTAAAAGTTATCAATATTTTCTCTTATTGCACCATGAATTTTTAGTTACAAACTCATTCCTGAAGCTCTTGTTGCACAACAGAAGCTCACAAATGTTTTCTGTAGGTGGTCAGATAACAAATATTTTTGGCTTTGTGAACCATAAAGTCTATGCTATGATTACTCACCTCTGCCACTGTCGCTCAAAAGCAGTCATAGACAGTATGTGAGTAGGTGTGACTGCATGCCAAGAATGTCAAGGACAGATATTCTATTAGAAAATGGCCTTAAGAAAAGGGTTTCTTTCCTCACTTATTTCTAATATTTCAAAAATAATAAAATAATATGTTATTGTTTTTGTTTCATATTGTTTTGTTTTGCTATTGTTTTATATTTTGAAAGTCAAATCAGCCATGGTATTTATACTTATTTTAGGAAGACAACATTAAATTCAAACTCAGCTTAAAATAGTAATCTATTTGTTTCAGTAATTATTTTGTGAATGAGAGTTTGTTTTCTCTTTAGCTGTAGGAACTACAGATTAGAAACCATTTCTACTGCCCATGTGTCAGAGGCAAGGTAGTATGGTGGTTGCAAGGAGAGTCACTAAAGCCAGAGAAGCCCAGCCCTCCAGCCCTACTAGGTAACTTGGTGATCATAGACAAAGTAAATAACATCTCTGTGCCTCTCTTTCCCCACTTATAAAAAATGAATCATGATAGCATGTCAATAGATTGTCACAAACATGAGATGAATTTGGACAGTGCCTGAGAAAGAGCAGCAGCTCTGAATGAACGTCTGCTATGATCCTCACAAGATCCCAGCAGAATCCTAGGGAAAAGTATCCTGATGAGAATCCACCTTGTTGTGTGATCATTTAATGTGCCCCGGGGGGATCTGAGGCCTGTGCAAAAGGAAGTGTGCTTGTCGGGCTGTGACACAATCCCTCAGTGTAAAATGAGTAATCTTCTCCCTGGAGGAGAGGGTAAGTACTCCACCCACATCCATTCACAAAATAAACTAAATAAATGCTAGACATCTTCAGGATGGCCTGGCAGAGTTGAAGCAGTAAATTATTAAATTATTAAAAGTAAAGTGGAAAAAACTGATTATTACATTGCCAAAGTGTTGTGATGATTACCTAAGATGTGGTATCATTACCAGCATGTTTTCTGGCACTCAGTGATTTCCTCTTTGAGTCTGAGCCATATCATTTACATTATGGGTAACCTCTGTAGTCAAAAATAAATAAAAAGTACACGACTCAAGTTCTGTGGGGAGGGAGGTTCAGGCTAGGTGCCGAGTTGTGCAGCCTCTGTGGTTGCCCATATTGAGAAGGATGTGGGTGGGCACAGAACTGAAAATGGTTCTTGTGCAGGTTATCCTGGCACCTCTAACGCTGTGGATGTCAGTCCAGCAGGCACAGAAGTACATGGCCTCGTCTTCTTTCTCTAAGAAATTTATTTTCAAGATGGAAGTGGAAGTGGGAGGGTTCTTACTTGCCTCAAATTTGTTGTTCTTCCCACGAACAGGAGTTGTGGAGACAACATATAGTAAATGTTCTATACTCTGACCTGGTTTCTGCCGGTACCAGTGTATGTAATCTATGCCAAAGGTGCTAGAGAACACCTTACAAGGTATAAGGGCACTCTTATCTCTTGCCATGGAAATTGATATCTTAGGTTGCTCCAGCTTTGACTGACCAAGGCCAACTGCAAGCAAAAATAAACAAATTTCCATGAACAAATGACATGTAAAGCGGTAACAAAAAGAATTTCTTTGGTCTCTCTTGTATATTAAAATGAGTGGGAGTAACTCACAAGCCCAGAGGGAGATGAAGATGACTGCTTCCAGTAGCTGCATCCTATACACCAAGCTGGCTCCCAGGGAGAAGGTAAGAAAGTAAGGTTCCTGTTAGCAGGCCAATGGCATGAGGGCGGGGCTGGTTCTAGTTTCTCGGAAGAAATGGTGGCTCAGATGTTCCCTGGGGTTCTTCATAATCTGCTACGGATGTGACCAGTTCTGGGGCTTCCTGTGTCCCATATGTGCTGGGGAGACTGCATAAGAGGGTTTATGATCTGGAAGGAAAATTTGGGGATAAATGTGTCCAACTGGGCTTGGGTAAGGATGGTTCTCACTCATACCCACTCAGCTGTTCCCCATGAAGTACCATGACATAGAATCCTTGCTTGAGAAATATGAAGACTTACCTGCTGTGATCAACTTCTATGTCTATCTTTCTGTGATTTGCTGTTGATTCAGGACTTAGGTATGAAACCTGACCTTTATTTTTCTATAACACAGCAACACAAAAATAAGACACTGAAATACCTCATTGACATTATTTAAGATGTCATATGCACAAACACTGAAGTATTTTTATGTTTTTTAAAATTAATTGAGATGTTACCACACAGATTATGACTCGGGGCACTCAAATTTCATTTATAATCTGGGTGCCTCCAAGAAGGGACAGGACTGCAGTTGTTGGCAGCTATAGGAGACAGAGCAATCTGTGGAACTCAGCTTCTCATTCTGGACCTTAGAGCTCTCTCATGAACATTATGCCACAGGCAGTAGTAATTTCAAAGCTATATTACGTTTAGTATGCTTTATATGTTTTTATGTTTAATAAGCTTTAAAATTAATGTAACATTTAATATCCATTGAGGAATTGTTATTTGTAAGGCATTATTCTAAATGTTTACTCATTTTATTTAACCCTCTCAACAACAGTGCTGTGAGGTAGCTGTTATGATTAGCTCTATTTGGCATTGAGGACAGTGGCAAAGAGAAGTGCATTTATCTTATTATAAGACCTGGATCTGGGAAACATGAGAAGTCAGATAAGTAACAGTTGCTCATTAAACAAAGTCTGAATAAAATGATATAAAACAATGACTGTAAAAAGGGCCATTCTTGACTTTTACTTTGAATTTTTCTCTATGTATTTATGAATGGAAGTAGGATTGCTTGGTATTATATATAAACAAACATTTTTAAGTAGGATTTGAATATTTGGTTTTATATTCTCTTCTTTACGTTAACTTATTATTGTGAGCAATTTTGAGGTCTTTCAATAATCTACGTGAGTATTATTTAATGACCAAAGATCATTAAACCTTCCTATACCACTTAACCCTACCTGACATTTACTGAGTTACATAAGCTTCTTGCCTTGCTTTCCACATATATACCTTGCCTGAATATGTATCTTTTAGAGGTGTTAAGACGCTTCCATTATCACATTACAGGAAGGTAATGAGCAAAACACTCAAATATTAGTACCTGGCACATAATGAGTCTTCAGTGATGTTATTAAGTCTTATTAGCATTATTATCAAACAAGAGAAAATCACTTTGTTAAATATTTTTATGGTAGAACCATATTAGCTAATTTAGGAAAATATGTGAAGTTAATCAAAGTACATAAAAGAAATAAAGCCACCTAGTCCCTCAGGAATAATCATTCTTAAAGTTTTGGAGAATTCCCTTCCCTCTTTTATTATTATTCTATCAATACAAACAGCTTTATTATTAAGAGATTATTATATACTCATGAATTTTTCTTTATATCATATTGTGGATATTTTTAATTTTCTTAGTCAATCCATAAAACATTGTTTTCAAAGGCTGCATATTGTTCTATCCTTTGAATCCAATGTAAATCAGGTGTCTCTTTCCCTGTTAGTCACCATTTAGTGTGAGGAGTTTTCTTTTAAGATCTGAACACAGGAGTGTCTCACAGTCAACACCTCATCACTGCTCTTTGAGGCTCTTTGAGTACCAAATGAGACAATAATGTAGAGAAGGTAGCAGCAGTGTGTTGACAAGATTTCCTGTACATTCCTGCTGAAAAGGGCTTATGTTCTCAGATTCTGTGTGTGTTTCTCAGGTCTTTCTCTTCATCTTTGCTTCTATTAGAAGTTAATATAATCAGTAAGGTCTTATGTAGATTCGAGCTATCTACTGTGGTTCACACTGCAAGAATATGATGGTCAGGAATTACATGAACAGGATGTAATCACAAAAGGTTGCATGCATCAGAGACAGGAGGAGAAAGGCTGACAGGTTGATTCTATGTCAGCCTTTCCTGTGAATCTCCCTTCTTTCGTCCAACGGCCTTCCTGAATTGAGAACTAGAACCAGGATCCTTAAAAGAGGAGATGATGGGGATGAATATGTTGCCACAACCTTAGAAATTATCAAATAAGTAAGGGAATATGTATGGCAGATGCAAGGTGATGTCCATATTCTTTCTTGGGGTGCCCTGGATGTACTGTGTAAGAAGAATGCATGGATTAAAAAGTAGTCATTTGTTTTACAGTTATTTCAGAGGTGGCATTACAAAACAATATAATTTTTTTATTTTATATTTTGGAAAACAAATTGTTAACTTATTGACATTTTACTTACTCTGTGAGGACTCCAGAACACTAAAATCCTGGTCACATTATTCAGTACAAAATAGTAAATTGTGTCAGCAAATGTTTCACAAAGGTTAGTTTTGTTTTCTCCATGGGTGTAGGAACAATGCATAATACTTCTTTTTATCCTCTTACGATCTAGAGGTCAGACTCTGGAGCTAGATTATGTGGGTCTAACCCTACTTTGCTTTATATCAGCTGTGTGACCTGGACAGCTTGCTGGGATACACAATATCTCACTTACCTCATGAGTCAAATGGAGTTCATAGTAATAACAGAAGAGACCTCGTATGTTACCCTGAGGGTTGAAGAAGTTCATGTGTGCAAAGAATTGAGAACACTGACAGAACTCTTTGACACAAAAAATTATTAGCTGTTCCTTATTTTGGCTCACTCTTTTTTCATAGGCAGAACCAAGGGTTTCTCACAATAGGGTGGGCTCATCTAATGGCCCCAACGGCTCAGACCTCTGTTCTGATGACATTATGTTCGAACAGCACTGAATGTGAAGTAAGGAACTATCTTCCTTCTCCACCAGAAAAAGATACTTGCTCCATCCCAAATTTACCTCAAGTATCTTGTTTGTTTTAGAATTGTGATATTTACATTTTCAGAGTAGTCTTATGATCCAGTTAAAAACACATGAACTTATTGTCTTTGACAAATCGCTTTAATTGTCAGAGATTTCATTTCTTTATCTGTAAAATGGGCAAATAATGGTTATATTGCTGGGGTGTGATGATAATTATATGTGGTAATGTATATGTACTGTATCTAAGAGTGCTGGTGCACAGTGATTCTTCCCTCAGCCCGAGCCATTCCAGTTAGTAGAAGTATCTGAATGGTGATATGCTTAATGGGACCTGTATCTACTCATTCCCAGACAAGATTTTAATTCATTAGGAAGTAGTGTTGAATGAAGATTTGGGAACATCATGGTCAGAAATGTTTCCTGCTCAAGTTGGGGCCTAATGTGTGAGCAAACACAAGTTGGCTTCCTGGAAAACTCAGATGTGCAGCAGAGAAAGTGAGGTGGAGACTGGCAGTCCAGGCAGGAGTTAGTTGAGTTTGCTCCTAAAGAAAGGCTGTAGTGGGGCAGAGACCCAGAAGAGGCTGCTGTTGGGCGCCTTGGCACCTCTAGTGCTGTGGGTTCCACATGTTTATGGTAAGGACTGAAGGAGACTTTTGAAAACTTTTCCTTGCCTCAAATTTGCTGTTTTTCCTTACCTAACTGAACTAGAGCTGGGATTTTAGTTGAGATGATTGACCAGATATGACATAATTTGGTTTGGTTTCTACTGATATCAGTTCTATAACTGTATTTTCAAAGTCTTCAGTGGGCATCATACAAGAGATGAACACTCTGCTGCTCTGGAAACGGACATCTTAAGTGTTTCCAACTGTAACTGCCAACTGCAAACAAAAAGTAGAAATTCCCATGAACATCTGACATAGAAACAGGAAACAATAAAAAATCTCTTTCATCTCTCATCCATGTTAAAATAATTGAGAACTCACAAGCTCAGAGGGAGAAGAATATGAGTGTTTCCAGCAGTGACATCTTGCTGTTTGCCAGGCTGTGTCACCAAGGAGAAGGAAGGAAAGTGAGGACCCTGGGTGAAGTGTCCAGGTCAGTGAGAGGATGTGAGAGGAGGAAGCAGTGGGTCAGGTGGTCTTATGTGGACTACATGACCAGACGCAGAGTTGAGCATTTGGCCATTCTGATGACCTACTCATGCTGAACTGACAGGGAGTGGGGTTCAGCACCCAAATAAGAATGTGTCTGTGGAGTGGGTGGGGGCAGTTCTGGAGTTCACTTAATTCTATTTTAAACATAACTTGCTCCCTCCTAATTTTCTTGCTACAGAAACATTTTTCCAGACATGTGAGGGTGTAGTTTGTGTGGTAAAATTAAATTGGTCCCTCCTTTAATTGTTAGGATTCAAAGGTCGGGAGTATGAAACTTGGATAGTATTTTACAATTTTAAAAAAAGGCAAACCAAAGTTTCAAATTGACATTATTCACACCTCATTTTAAAAGCCATAGGCATTTTGATTTGAAATACAATGGAACTTTTTGTTTCATAACTAATCGGGATGTCACCATACAGATTATAACTCAGAGAAATGAAATTTCACTTATAATCTGGGTGCCCCTCAAGAGGTGATGAAACTGAAATTGCTAGAAGGAATATCAGAGCAATCTACTTGCCCTGGACCTTGCCCTGGACCTTGACACAGTCTCATAAACACAATGTCACAGAGATTACATGTAATTAATGTCCATTTTTACATGTAATAATAAGCCTTTAAAATTAATGCTATATCTAATATCTATTGAGAATTTGCTAGCACTGTTCTAAAGATTTTCTTGTATTATTTCACTTATACAATACATATCAATCTTGAGAGTTAGTGGTATTGTTATCTCCCTTTGACCAATGAGAACAGTCACAAAGCTGGTAAATGTGGGAGCTTGGGTAAGTACAAGATGCTCATTGAAGAAAATCTGAGTAAATGCATTATACAAATGTTTAAAATAAAAACCCTCATCATTTACTTTTAACTAGTTTTCCACACATTTATACATAGTAATATATTTGCTTGGATCATTACACATTTAAAATTTTAGTTTTGAAAATATTTTAAATTTTAAAATAAAATACTTTATCTTTATTTTTATATTAAGTTTTACTAACAGTTCTATATTCATTTTTAGTTAACTTCATATTTTGAAAATATGTCATGTTCTTAAAAATTTATGTGAATATCATTATAAATGACCTATGAAAATATGCACCCTCCCATACTACTTACTCCTTTTGGCCTTGGCTGAATTATTGAATCACTTTGTGTCTCAATTTCTACATCTACAATGGCCTAATAAATATGTTTCAGAGACTTAAGAAAGTTACATTATCAAACTAAAAGTTAGAATGAACATAAATTATAGATAACAGTGTCTAGTACCTAATGAGCCCTTTTTGATGTTTTCAAGTTGTATTTTTATTGTTATTGAAAAAATCAGAGAAAATTAACTCCTTAAATAATATTTTAATTGTAAAAATTTCTGTATTCTCGTTTTTGAAAGTGTATAAAATTAATAAAAGTATAAAGAAGAAAATAAACCATCCACTCTATCAGGAAAAAAACATGCCCTATCTTAAAACACAAATATTTTCTTTTATTTTTTTTTCTTCCAACAATTAGACATTTACGTATTTGAGAGTTAATATGCTGTAATTTGCACTTTATGTGTTTTTTGATTTTTAAATGTGAACTATTTAACATTTAATAAATTTTCAAAAATGCAATTTTAATGGCTTCTTAATATTCTATCATTTGAATGCCACATAAATTATTTGCCTTCTTCCCTTTGTTCATCATTGAATTTGTCACTAAGTTTTTCTAAGGGTTATATTGAAAAGCTTATATAACTTTTATCTCCTGATATATGTTTCTCTGAAGACACTATATTGCTAAGATACATTGCTCTTCTGTACCTTACATGAGAAAATACATGCAAGAAAATGTAGCAAGGATATTTTGAGAATATCTACACTTTCATGCTTTCTTTCTGGAAAGGGTTCATCTCACATTTGCTGTGTTCCACTTAGGTTCTGGTCTCTAATTTGCTTGCATAAAAAATATAGAGGACTAGGAATATTCAGTTTAGGCTCAAGAAGACACTAGTCCTCCACTTAGATACTGTCATGGTCATAAATAGTGTTGGTCTCCATGTAAATCAAAGAAATATGAGCCCACCAGAGGTGGGAGAAGGGCTGAGGGATTGTATGTCTAGTCCCATCTTTTGTGTCTGCCTGGCCTGAAAATTATTCTTTTTTCCCTTCCACTACATCTCAAAATTAAATACTAGAGTGTGAATTATTGAAGTAAGGACTAGGGAGAATGAATATGTTGATTATATTTGGGTGATTTTTAATTAAAGTGAACAGTATATATAGGAAACTTGCAAGGAGATACCTATCTTCTTACAGGAAGCCCACTACAGACACCACTTTTAGAAATAGAAAGTAAGTATCTTTGCACTGTTTTACGTTGAAAAGTCAATTAATAATTTATTGGCATTTAATTTATTCTGTAAAGACACCTAATCACTCAAATCCTGGGCACATGCTTCAGTACATAATAATAATTTGTGTCAGTTAATGTTCCATAATGATTGGTCTGTCTCTCCTTATGGGGATGAGAATAATGTATTCTTCCTTTTATTGTCTTGCAATTAAGAACAGTTTTAGTGCAACAGTCAAGAGGTGACAGATTATCTGGATCCCTACCCTACTCTGCCAACTAGCTACATACCAGCTGTGTGAGTTGGACAAGTGACTGAATCACTTAGTACTTCATTTACCTTGTGAGTCAAATATGCTTGATAATAACAGAACAGATTTATAGGTAGTGTGAGTTAAAGGAGGTAATATATTCAAAGAATTGAGAACACTAAGTGTCAACTCACACACACTCCCCCAACCTCCCACCCCTGCACACACAACACACTGTTAGTTCTTCTGATCCTGGCAGGTTCTCTCTTCTTTCACAGGCAACCATTGGGTTACTGGATAGAGCGGTTTCATCTAATGGCCCCAGTGAATTCTGAACTCTGTTCTGATGACATCATTATGGCAGAAACCTTTTACCCCCACACCTCCCAGAAAAATTACATTGCTCCATCCCTAATTTACTCCAGATGCCCTAGTGTTTACTTAATTACAATCCTTAACCTTAACAGTGTGGTCTCACAGTCTAGTTCAAAAAGCATGGACTTCTTGTCTTTGGCTGATCATTAAGCCTAAATTCTCTAAGCTTAATTTCTTTAGTTGTAAAACAGACCAATTATAGTTGTATTGCCAAGGGATTGTCTTGAGTATACGTGATAATAATGGCTCCGGCCATTCCCTCTCTCAGCCTGAAACCTTGACCACTTACTGAGAGTCTCTGGATGGTGAGATGATGGACAGTGGAACAGCCTATGTGCTCTCAGTTACCAGACAAGACTGTAATTAATTGGGATATAGTGTCAAGTAAAGCTTTAGCAGCACAATTCCTGGAATCAGCTAGAAGCTAATATACAAGCATAATCCAACGTGGCTTCCTAGGAAGCTCAGGTAGTGTTGCAGACAAGGTGAGGCTGAGGCCAGGACCCCAGGTGGGGAGGGGAGCGTTGGTTGTAGTTGTCACTGTTGGGAAGGATGTGGGTGGGCACAAACCCAAGAAGGGGATATTGTGTCAGTTTTCTTGACAGTTCCAGTACTGTGAGTATTCCCCAACATAGTACTGTGCATACCACCCAGCACAGTAGTAAATGGTCTCATCTTCTTTTTCTATGAAATCTATAGTAAGGATTGAACTGAGAAACTGAGAATTCTTTCTTGCCTCAACTTTTTTCTTCTTCCCATCTTTGCTGCCTCGAGTTGGGCTTTTTGTGGAGCTCACATAAATCAGGTGCTCCAAAGCCTGACTTGGTTTCTGCCGGTACCAGTGAATGACGTCGTTTTCAAAATTTGTGCTTGATATCTTGCAATGTATGTCAATAGTTGTCTTTACTTCTGTGGTAATGGATATCTGGGACTGCTCCAATTTTGATAACCCAAGTCCATCTGTATGCAAAAGAAAAGGATTTCCAATGAACTTTTGATAATATAGGAAACATTAAAGAATTTCTTTGCTCACTCATCTAGACTAAAATAGTCAGGGAGTGTGACTCACAAGCCCAGAGGGACAAGAAGATGAATAGTTCTAGCAGTGACATCCTGTGGACAGGTGGTGTTCTCAAAGAGAAGGCAGAAAAGCAGAGACCTAGTGACAGGGCACCACAGGTCAGTGGCAAGAGGGTGTGGCTTAAACTGGGGAGAGGGAAGGAAGTGGTGGGTCAGGCAGGACGTTGGGCCTTTAGAGCTGGCTGCTGGTCTGAGGTTACTCTTTTCGGTGGGCCTCATGATCTCAAGATCAGGCTCGTGGTCTCTGTAGGGCTCTTTGGTATGAATGTTCAGGGGCCAAAGTAAAGATGCTTATTGAAGAAATTCAGAGAAACAAGGTAAAGATAAAAATTTTAAAAATCATAATTATATCACCAAGACCAAATCTATTATCTTTACAGTGTTAACTTCTAGATTTCTTCTTTGCATGTATGTGGATAGCAGTATGATTTTGTGTACTACAAACATATTTAAGTTAAGTGTGGAACATGTACAGGGTTTCATTTCACCTGATATTTTGAGCTACTTCCCATGTTATTGAAGCATTTTTTAATGTCTGCAGATAGTCACTGTTAATTTCTGTCACTTAGAAGCTGTCTGATCCTGTGCAACTTTCTTAATCTCTTTGTGCCTCAAATTCCTCATCTGAAAATGGATGCAATAATAATGCCTATCTCAAAAGGTTATGCAGATTAAATAACTAAAAGTATCTAGTACGGTTTCCAGCATATAGTAAATTTGCAGTAATTATTAGACATTACTAATGATACTACTATCATTTTTAAAAAACTGTCAAATCTTTGAATGTATTAGAGCTTCTTTAACTCTGGACAACAGTTGTCCCTGAAACTTATGGCCAGCCCTATAACAAACTGTGTGGAGCAGATGTTAACTCACACTAGTTTGGGTCTTTTTGAGAAAAGAGAGGGAGAAGCTGGTTCAGATGGCTTGATTTTTCTCCTGAGACAACTGCCTTATCTTTCCTCTTGTCCAGTAAATACCATTTCTGAGATGATAACACTGGGAAGTTGAATCTTGAGGAGGCTCTTCCCCTGCACAGGGGTGCGTCCTGGGAATGAGAAGGAGGAGAGGGACACCAATGCTGCAGCCTGGGCCAGTGCTGCCATAAGTGCTCGGCTCTGGGGCCTGGGTGCTGCCACTGCTTGGGCAGCAATAGTCACCCCAGATCTAGACCCCTTGCACCTCCATCACTGCCAGACATTTCCTGCCAGATCCTATAACTGCAGCATCAATGCTGGGGGTACAGGGGGCAGCTGTGAGGAGTGTGTCTAATTGGTAGAGCTCACACTATCTACCAGACTCGTGCAAGGAAGGCTGAAAAAAAGTATCTGACATTTTTACTTCCCATAGTGGGAAATAGATTTATTCTACAAACTTTTTGGTCCCATTATCTCATTTATTCTTCACAAAACCTATTAAGCGGGTGTTGTTAATATTGTTCCCATTTTTTAGATGAGAAAATGGAGGCTTTGACAGAGCAGGCCTCTTGTCTAAGGCCTGATAGGAGTAAGTGTCAGAACAAGAATTTGCACCAGAGGGTCTGACTCTGGAACCCATGTTTTTAAACAAGATACTATATTTCATATATATATGAAATAGTTTCCTCCAGTTTATAACAGTCTCTTACAGTAGCTCAGACTCTTTTTGTACATTCTTTGTGTTTTCTGTGTTTCTCTCACTTCCTTGGCTTGTCCCCAGGATGGCATCAATGCATACGGGAGGAGTGTGAGTGTCTGCTATTCTCTGCATCTTCTTCAACTTCCAGTTCTTTGCCCTACTTGTCTCTGGGATTTGGCCTCTTCTGAACTGACTGGTGAAATAACCAGACTTGAACATACCACTACTTACTCCACACCATGCCCTTGGGTGCAAAGTTCCCACCCTGCAGCTTCTCATCCAAATCACTGGCACTAGACCTCAAGTAAAATCTGTGTTCCTAGTTTCTCAACTCGTCTTCACTTTTAAACAGAAAACACTTTCCTTTTTTAGCCAAATTTGACTTTCAAGCACACTCTCTCATGATAAACTCAAAAAGTGAGCTTGTCCCTTCAAGTGTATAATAGTGTATTATTAGCTCTAATAACCATGCTGTACATTAGATCCCCAGAACTTGTTAATTTTATAATTAGAAGTTTGTACCCTTTGACCAAAATCTCCCCATTTCCATTTTAATTAATTTGGTTACCAGCCCCTGGTTACCACCATTCTACTCTCTGTTTCCATAAATTTAGCTTTTTTAGATGCCCAATATAAGAGAGATCCTATAGTGTTTGTCTTTCTCTGTCTGACTTATTTTACTTAGGGTTTTAAATGCTATAAGACAAAAAGGAAGATAAATGGCAACTTTAGAAACATTCCCCCCGCAAAAAGTTTTTTGATCTGGAATAATGGTCATTCAAGTAGTGACCAAAAGCAGTATTTCCTTCTTTCTCGTGGCTGAATAATATTTTATTGTATATATACCCCACCTTTTTTATTCATTCATCTGTTGACAGACTCTTAGGTTGTTTCCATATCTTGGCTACTGTCAATAATGCTGCAAGAAGCATGGAAACACAGATAGCTCTTTGACATCCTATTTTCATTTTCTTTGGATATATATGTAGCAGTGGGATTGTTAAATCATAAGGTAGTTCCATTTTTAATTTTTTGAACAACCGCCATACTATTTTACACAGTAGCTGTAGCAATTTACAATCTCATCAACAGCGTACAAGAGTTCATTTTCTCCACATCCTCACCAATGCTTGTTACATCTTTTAGATGGTGGCCATTTTAGCAGGTTCAAGGTGACAGCTCATTGTGATTTTGATTTGAATTTCCCTGATGATTAGTGATGTTGCACACCTTTTCATGTACCCATTGGTCATTTATGTCTTCTTTGGAAAAATGTCTACTCAGTTCCTCTTCTATTTTTTAATTGGTTTGTTTTTTGCTATTGAGTTGTATGAGTTCTTTATAGATGTTGGGTATTAGCCCTTTATCTGATATATGATTTGCAAATAATTTCTCCCATCCTGTTGGGTGCCCTTTCATTTTGTAGATGGTTTCCTTTGCTGTGCAAAAGCTTTTTAGTTTTATGTTGACCTACTTGTTTATTTTTGCTTTTGTTGCTTATGAACACATTGTACCCCTTGAAATTATACAATCCTATATATCAATTATATCTTGATAAACCTGGGAAAAATAAACTAAAGAAGAGAAGCCAAAAAATGAGCATATTCTGGACACAGCCATAATCTCCTTCCATGAGTGGTAAATCTCATGGTTTATTCTTAATCAAGGAAGGGTTACAGCTGACCTGATTTATGTGGGAGAATAAAAATATTCTGGCTACAAATTTCCAAAACATTATCCTCATTCAATATTTTGATTGTGTACATAAGTCCAGGCTGTGGAGTTTTCAGCCCTCTCCATGTACCCCATATTTCTTGCTAAAGCAAGTACACAAAACGATGTACTATTTTAACCTTTTCTCCCAAGGTAGACTGTCCAGAAAGGGAACTCTTCCAGATATGTTACATGAATGACTGTTCATTCTGTCTTGATCAGGTTCTACTCGGCTAGAAAACAGGTCTGGGACAACCCATATTTGCCCACAAGTGTTTTTTCTAAAGATAATAAATATTAAGGATATTTGAAGTGACCCAATAGTACAGTTGAAATAGTGCAAACTGTTTGGACAGATTACTGCACCCTTCTAAACATCAATTCTTTCTTTCATGAAACAGGTTTATTTCCAGTGTTTTTATGATGATCACATGAGCTTCTGAACACATAGGACATCTAGCACATTATCTGGCAGCTATGGGAGCAAAATGGATATAGATTCCATTTTATTCACAGCCAGCACCTTTAGCCTGAGCTTTTCACAATTACTGGAAATCTTTGGGAAATGAAATAATAGATCTTACCTTCTCTCTGAGATTATCAGGTCTTTCAACATGCATAGTCTCTAAATGAGAACCCAAGTCAATAGGAAATTATGTCAAACCAGACATTTGGGGGCAAAGTTACTGGCATCTGTAAGGGTACAATTGATAGCCATCAGACTCCCTTTTTTCTTTCCCCTAATACTAAGGCATCAACCTGAGAAGCACAGGAAGTGCTGCAAGCTGAGGCTGAGGCTAAGCCAGGGCTGAGGTCTGGACTCAGGCCTGAGGTTGCTTCATGTTGGGAAGGATGTGGTCACAGTCATGATAGGGGGTGTTTGCTTGTTTTCTTGGCTCAAATGATACTGTGGGCTCCCAGGGGTCATTATATTAGGTCATCATGTCGTCTGTGGGATTTATATTAAGAACCAAAGAGTAGCAGGCAGAAATTTATGTTCCCTGTGGTTGCTGTTTTTTGCCTGTAACTGACCTTGTACAAGGGTGGGTTTTTTCCCAAGTAAATACCTGAATTTCAAAAGTCTGATCCGATGTCTGTCAGTACCTGTGCATGTATAAAATTGTAGGAAAAGACCAGCAAACAACAAAGAAACTCTGAAGGAGTTAAGTAGCAAGCTTCCCCAGAATCACAGAAATCCCCTTGAAAATGAGGGAGACATTTCTGACAGGAACTGAAAACAGATCCTTATGGATCTGGGAAGCTTGTCCCCAGGAGAGTTATGGCCTTAAGAACAAATGTGAAACATTAGCACAAAACAAAGCCATTTGTTTATACACATTTTATAGTTTCTACTGACCACTATCTTTCACACCTGCCTTTCTGTGGCTCACAATAAAAATCGCTGGATGGTGAGGAGGGTTGTTGCAGCGTCTCCAGAGCCTCAACCCTCTGCATCTCCACCTAAATTTTACATTCTCCGTGTCTTGAGGTTTCTTCACGTCCCACGAGCACAATATAAAATGTTATACCCAACAGTGAAAATATATACTTTCTTTCTGTTACTGTAGTAAATGTTTTTAGCTGCTTCAATTGTTTCTATCCAATTTCAACTATAAGTAAAAGAATAGCATTTCTAACAGAAAACAAAATTATCAAGAAATAAAACATCAGTTTTTAAAAATCCCTCAACCAATTTGAGAAATAGTAAAATAAATTCACATTTGTGAAAAGCAAAGTGAAGAGCAGATAAATATGTGTAACCATGACATTCTGTTTGCCCCAGCTGTGTGCCCCAAAAGAAGGCTGAGGAGAAGATAGGGACCTGGAACAGGAGGAGGAGAAGGGAGCTTCCCAGAGTGTTAGTAGAGGAAGTGGGTGGCTCAGAGCCTGGTGCCCAGATCAGCTATTTCTGAGGTTGCTAGTTGGTCGACAGCACATGGAAGCTTTACCTATAACTATATGACACCCAAACAAGCAGGCCATTTACCAAAGTAAAAGTCTTTCATAGTGTGTTATCTTGTTAGTTATTAGAAACTTTCGGAAAGATTATTTCTATTTTAATTATTTCATCACAATTATTTAATTGATTTTAGTAGCAGAGTTTGTTCAAGTTACCAAATCTCCTATGACCTGAAGTCACCTTTCAACTTTTCCAGATGAGCGTTATCACTGATCTCTTTGCCCACCAAACCTTCAGGACATAGGTTAAACAATTCCATGACCCCACACATACCTTTGTTCTGGAACCAGGGTGGCCTCAAGACCTGGGGAATTCGCTTGCTTAGTGTGGAGGTGAGAGAGCTGTCTCCTGGCCTCCTCACCAAAAAAGCGCACAGGTTGCCATGTCACTTCCAACAGTGCTCTTTAGAGAAAGTCTCCTTGGAATTAGTGCCTTCAAAGATCCTCTAGGCTTATTTTGCATTCAGGCTACATGTAGTTAATGACCAGAAGTTGGAGTTATCAATTTATAACTCATGATGGAGAGCCCTTCTGTCTGGAAATGCCATTGATACAATTCAAATCAAGGAACTAAGATCATATAGAGAGTATATCCCAAATCCAAAACTATATGATATCACAACAATTTCTCTGTGCTCAGACTGCTTCAACAGAGGCACAACAGAAAGGAAGAAAGTGAAGGTCATAGATGTTGTACTATACACCTTCCTTAATCTGATGCTGATAGACTGAATCACAGAACAGAACTAAGTAGCTGTATATCCTGTGTGGGCACCTACTTATATTAGAGAAAAGTGAAAAGGGACACATTCCATTGCAAATTTCTGAACTGCACACAGTAAGTTGATTAATGCTCTGTGTAGAAGTCTCCAAAATGTCTCCCAAAATCCTTTATTCATTTTTGAATTTTTATAATATGGCTGTTGCCTCCTCTATGAACCTGTTCTATCCAAGCTCAGGCACAATCACCTCCAATGCACTACAGGCCCTAATGCTCACATTCTCATCACTAAGGTTATTTCATTTCTAAGCAATTCTCAGGCTGTTACCAGTGAGGTAAAAACTGTACCCAGGAGCCTTTCAAATCCAGCAAACAAAGTTGAACCAACTGCTCACAGGGATGTTTCATCCAGTCACCATGATTGACCTAGAAGTCCTTCGCTCTCTTTTCCACCTACCTTTGGATACTATTTCTGTACTTTTCAGCAGATTGAGAGTGGGGAAGTGCAGTACCCAGGCAATAATCAAGGAATATGTCTTTGTGTTCCATTTATTGAGCAAAATTTCAATAAACAGTTTTTGTTACATCTATTTTTTAAATCCTCACTCAAGGGTATGTTTTTATTGATTTTTTGAGAGATAGGAAGAGGGAGGGTGGAGAAAGGGGGAGACAGAGAGAGAGAAACATCAATGTGAGAGAGAAATATCAATCAGTTGCCTCCTATACACACCCAACCAGGGATTGAGCCCACAACCTAGGTATGAGCCCTGACCGGGAACCAAATCCACAACCTTTTTAGTGTACAGAACAATGCTCCAACCAACTGAGCCACCTAGCTAGGCCTGCCAATTTTTTCTTATTAAAAAACTCCTAAAATCCAAAAGTCAGAAAAAAAATTGATTGCATAATGAAATTATCTGCAGAAAATTTTTTGCAGATTTTCTCTAAGTAAACACTGCAGGTATCTATTTAAATAACTCCTTGTGGCTCTGGGGAGTAGAATCTCATGCTGCAAGTAAAAAAAAACAAAAAAACACAACCCACTAAGTATATAATGAATGGTTAAATTCTCTATTTTCCTCATAACATCTCCTTCAAAAAGTTTTCTTTTGTTTTGCTCATTCCTCTGGGATCAAGCACATCAATTTTGTAATCAGACAGATCTAGATCCCTGACTTGCTTCTTATTATCAAGTCACTTTATTTATCAAAGTCTTAAATTTGTATCTATAAAATATCTATAAAATTGAGATAATAATAATAAGAGCTATCCTTCAGTATTGTTATTAGGATTAAATAACATAAAGTGTATAAAGTGCTTAATACTTGCCTAACACATGAGGATCATTCAATAAGCAATAGCTACTATTATAATACTCTTATCAGAACATTAAATTAAATTTACTTATTTTCATATAGAATTGAGCTCCTTGATAGAATGGCTGTGTAGTCATTTCTGTACATGTAAACTAATTCTTTGTTTTTCTTTGGTTAGGCAATGAAAACTAGAGTCAAAGAAATCTGCTGACCCACAGAATGCAAATTCTAACTCTAGCACTTTCAGAATATGACTACAGATTTCTGGTAATTACTCTGTAATTTTAACTTATAAGTTAAAAAAATAAATGCAAAAGTAATAAATATTACAGTAGAATAGCAATTATCAGCATGTGATTAAAGGAGTTAAGTGTTGACACAAAGGTGGCCAGAAAATAAATTCAGGAATTACAGAAAGTGATAGATCAATTATAACTGTGTGGGTGTAATTTCTCTAGTCTCAGTCATTTATTAGAGTTGGGAATGCTTCACTACTTTACACTTATTTATTGTTTTAAAGAACATCAAGAACACAGAATTGAATAAATTATAAATTGATTTATAAGGCACTATAATTATATATAAAGCAGTATAATCATATATATCTTTTATATTACTTATTTTATTCTGTTTATGTGTTAATAATTTACTTAATAAATCAACAAATACCTAAGAATCCGTCATTTAACCCAAGAACAAAAGCATTACAAATAATCTAAATGCATTTCTTTATTAAGTTCATCAACTAGAAAAGTACAGAATTTAATGATAATCTTTCAACACTGTCCAGTTTCCTGTTTTGTTACTGAAGGCACAGCAGCACATCCTGTTCGGTTAGAGGTGGGATCTTGGTGGGTTTGTGGAAAATGAAATTAAACAAACTAGATAAAATCTTCTTCCTACTACTGAACTTGTTATACTCATTTGGGGGCAAACATAACTCGCTTATTTGACTACTTGATTTCTTCTTTTTGCTCCTCTAGATAAACTCTCCACTGCTCTTCACCTTCTCTCGCCCCTTATAAATTGGATTCTCATGGACTTTGTTAACGGTCTTCCTTACCCTCTGGTTGCTGTTCAGAAGCAGTTAATAGAAGCATCAGCAGGAGACTGGGAAGTGGGAGACTGTGGTTAGGGTGTCCTCCCTGACAGGTGGCCTTGGGTTGGCTGGATCCTCCCCCAGTGACCAATATAAAGTGCCATCTACCCCATAGCCAGAAGGCTTATGTCCAGGAACCAAGAGGTGGATGGATGTGGAAGTGGCCATTCTTTTTTTTACCAATTAACCCACTGGAGGAATTTGTTTCTTTTTTCCCCCAGGGCCCTGGACCCGCAGGCTTGGAAATTCTAAGGTCCAAAGAAGGAATGCTTTTGTCAGGTGACAGGCTCGTGATTTCTTTGAAATTCAACTTTAATTTATCAAAATTATATGAAATCATAGAGCAAAGATTCCCATTAGTGTAATCTGTAGGGGTTGGCCTACTGGGGCACATAGCAGGGTGGAGAAACATGGAAAATGGATCTTGAGGGGAAAACAGAAGATACTCATCAGAGTCCACCCTTTTTGCCCCTCAGCATCCACTCTTGTCCTTTGGGTGAGAAATCCATGTTCCTAAAGTAGGGGATGTATGGAGTCCTAGTTGAATGTCTATCTTCTTCTCACTTTCCAGGTAAAGATTCCATGAGGCTGATTTTCTAGCAACCTTCCAAGGATGGTAGAGGATCATGTTCTCAGACAATAAAAGTTCAAAAAAACACAAACAAAAAAACCTTGCTAAAGGAAAACTTGATCATGTGCAACAATGTGTACAATTCTACTTGTGACCATCTCATTACTGCATCTGCATCTGGTCATAAGAGAAGTAAAGAAAGCAAGAGAGTCATAGTAGTGTTGATAAGAAGACTGAATATTTTTGCCACAATCTGATACCGCAAATTCATACTGCTGAGGGAATAAGAGATATACAAGCCCGATAAACTACCCTGAGCACCCAAGCATTAACATGGTTTCTAACCTGGTAGATGGGCACAGTGGGAATCAGGAGAGAAACCAAGATTTTGTTTTATAAAAGAAACAAAAGTTGTTAGAAAAGAGAAGAGAAAAAGTAGTCAAGAAAAGCCCATTACAGGCCTTTCTAAACATCAAATTTCACATATTGTCTCTAACTGCTCAATAGTATGCAAAGATATTTTTAATATTATGAAACAGGTGAATTCCTTTTAAAAATGAATTTTAAAATAAAATTCAAAAGTAATAAAAATTTTCTATTAGACAACTTAAAGACTACAAAAATAATATAGAAAAAAATATTCACCCAACTGGCGTGGCTTAGTGGTTGAGCATCCACCTATGATCCAGGAAGTTGCAGTTTGATTCTCTGTCAGGCACATGCCTGGGTTTTGGTCTCTATCCCCAGTGGGGGGTGTGCAGGAGGCAGCCAATCAATGACTCTCATCATTGATGATTCTATCTCTCTCTCTCCCTCTCCCTTCTTCACTCTGAAATCAATAAAGATATATTAAAAAGAAAAAAAGAAAAATATCCATGATTCCACCTTTCAGACGTGACCACTCCAAAGTTATGCCTTTTCCTTTATCCCAGGCTGCTCTCTCAGGGCTGAAAATAAAGTGCACCCAAAACAAAACTGAGAACTTGGATTTCTAGGTGTGCCTAATACTTTTTTGAATTATGATTTTTACAAGATGACTTCTAGGTAACAGACATCACTTTTCCCACAGTACTAGTATTTTTACTATGAAAATAGTGATTTTGAAGATTTTCTTAGATTTTATTCAGCATTTATTAGATAATATGTTGCTTCTATTATGCAGAGTAATTGTGTCTCTCCCACTTCGTGTATGTGTATGAAAGAAAATATATTGAGCCAAAATGATCAAGATATTTTGGGCATCCCACTGTACAAAACCCCCCACCCACTAGGTAATGTGAGCACTTCATTAATAATCAAAATATTAGTCTCACTTCAACAAACATTAATTGAGCCCCTACTACATTTAGTACTGTACAGTCTAACAAAATGTGTTTGTGTTTCTATGAATCAACAATATGAACAATCATTTAATTGGCAAATGTTTACTTAGGACAGAGCTGGTTTGCCTCTGGTGTGTGTGTGTGTGGCCAAAGTGTCCTTGGTGAAGCTCATCTTAGCCCAAAGAGGAAGGTCAGGAAGACTAAATGACTCCAAATATGGACTTGTTTTTCCCAAAATGCATAGTGTGCTCTATGCATAAGGTCACTGTCCTCCCCAGCTGTGTGTAAGTCAAAGCTACTATGGAATCATGTTTGAAAACTTAGGTTTAAATTGATTTGGGATAAATACTCATGAGAGTTTCTTCATATTTAGCTAATCTCTCTTTAACTCAACTGTAATAGCCACATTATGACAGATGTGGTGCTAAAATGCTGGACATAAAAAGCTGTGTGTGTGTGTGTGTGTGTGTGTGTGTGTGTGTGTGTGTGTGTGTGTGTGTTTCCTGTAGGTATATACCTTGACAAAAACTAAAATAGTGAATGGGGGAGAATAAACATGGTTGCCAAGCTGAGTCTGAGGGGGAAATAACAGGTCACAGAAAAAAATGAGGGTGATCATTTGTAAATATTTAAGCTAAGTTCACTCTGAACAAAATATAGAATCTGGGAATTCCACACAGAATTATCCACATCACCTGGCCGGGCGTGGCTCAGCAGTTGAGGGTCAGCCATTGGGGTTCGATTCACAGTCAGGGCACATGCCCCAGTTGTGGGCTCGAACAATGACTCTCTCATCATTGATGTTTCTATCTCTCTCTCCCTCTCCTTTCCTGTCTCTGAAATCAATAAAGATATATTTTTTAAAAAAATTATCCACATGAACATGTATCTAGAAAACTGTTTAAAAGAATATAGGTGGTAACTGTGGTTTCTTAGTTCATAAGAGTGAGTGAAGAGCTAATGAGCATTTATTGAATGAAGTGGCTCTAATATCTGCTACTGTGCATCTCCCAGAAGGCACAATAGTAGGTGGCTGAGTCTTGTTTCTCTAATTGTGAGTAGTGAAGGTAAATGTAGAAGTTTTGGATATCTCACCTACCTCACATTTGCCCAGTGTAATACCTGATTCTGTTTTGACAGTGTTGTCAGATGAAATGTGCAGCAAGTATTGCATGGCTTGACCAGGCCTTTCTTTTTTTTTTTTTTTTTTAATCCTCACCCCCAAGGATATTTTTTCCATTGCTTTTCAGAGAGAGTGGGAGAAAGAGAGAGAGAGAGAAACATCCATGTGAGAGAGAAGCATCGTCTGGTTGCCTCTGGCGCTGGCCCTGGCTGGGTCCAGGGATTGAGCTTGCAACCTAGGTGTATGCCCTTGACCGGGAATCAAACCCAAGACCTTTCAGTCCATGGGCTGAGGCTCTAACCACTGAACCAAACTGTCCAGGGCAACCAGGTTTTTCTTGATATCAACATACAGATGTAGAAATTGTCGCACCATATATCACACATTCCAGGCGGGCTGTTTTTGACAACTTTTTAATACTTGAAAGTTGAGGTTGCTATAGATGACCTGCACCATGCACACACACTGGATAAAAAAAGGAAGGCAGAAGAATAAATGAACCAAAAACTTAGAATTAAAAAAAAAAAATTACAAAATTAGAGAATATCTGTCAAAAGGAATTAGGAAAGGAAAACCACTTACAAGCACCAAGGGCTGCCAGAGTTAATGTTTGGAACAGTGATAGCATGTCTGAATGAACTGCACTCTCCCCCAGAGCAGCCTGGAACCACTGCTGAATGAATTGGCTGAGTCAACCAGGGCAAACTTCTCATTGCTGAGGGTGAAGAAAGCTCTCATACCTCATTGTGAAGAAGTGTCCTCACCACCTGTTGGCACATGCACTCTGTGAAGACAATAGTGCAAAGAAGGTCTTCTACCTTAGATCAGACCAAGTAGTACAGATGGCCACCTTAGGATTCTGAGATGACTCATTTTTCCAAATAGTATTCATTAAGTTTCCATATGTGCAACATTGTGCTAAGTTCTTTAAGTGTAATAAAGATGCAATATATGGTACCTAACCATGGCAAGCTGTCTAACGGAGAGATGAAATAACTTAATGCTATGATCTCAGTCTTCTCTTTTTCCTTTCACTGCTTTTCACAGAATAAATCCTCAATAACTCCAGTTAGTTGTCAGGCCACAGATGATGAGAAGATCTAAGAGGGTCTGGGATATGTTATACATCATTGGGTCCACAGAGAACCACTGCAGCCAGCTGGAGAGATTTTGGTTCATCAACCTGCTTACATCTACCTGTTCAACTACCTACACACCGTGCGGTATAGAGTGGCACTGGCCACCTTCGGGGGTCTGCTACTCCTTCCAGTTTGTTTGCTTCTGTTTAAGGTTCAGGTTTATGTCCTTTCCCTCAGTGACCTGAATAATATATCTCTATTAAACTCCAGCTTCTCCTCTGGGAAACAGGGTTTCCCCTCTGGATTTCTGAGTGGGGTTGTTTTGGTTTTCCTCCCCTCTAACTCAAGATATTCAATATGTTCTGTAGTATTTTTATAGACTGTTACTCCCCAATCCACTAAAAGTTACCGTTTTCCAAATTTCTCTTCTCACTTTACCTACTCTCTCAAGTGATCATTCTTGGATTTAATTATCCTGTGAGTGAGGAGGGAAAAAGGTTAATAGAAGGAAATTACAGATCCATTTCCATCCTACACTTTCTCCTGAGCTCTATCTGTATGCACATATCCAGATGATTACTGGGCATCTTCAAGCATGTCTGACATAGGAAATCAAACTGAGTTCATACATAGCCCAGAGTAAACTCATTCCCTTCTCTTACCCCTTCTCTTCTTCCTATCTCAGTGAAACACATTGCTACCCACTTTGCCCAAGTCAGGGATTTGTCAGCCTCAATTCTCTCCTCTAATTAATTCATCACATTCCAATTCCTATGGATTCTGCCTCCTAAATATTTCTTGGCTCTACCCATGCCTCTAATCTTGTCCTCTCCTACTCACCTTCCCCAAGACAACAGGATTGATTTTATCAATTCAGTTTCTGTTTAAAATTCTTCACCCTGCCACATCTTTCATCTGAAGATCAAGTCTAGTGTGCTTAGGCTGGGGGGCTCGCTATGATATGGCCACTGCCTCCTTGACTTTCTCATCTTGAGCCATTTTGTATCTAGAATTTCATGATCAAGTCTTACAGATTAACTTGAGGATTTTTCTACCTGGACTGCCGTGTCCTCCACTTTTTTGGCTAACTCCTGTTCATCACTTTAGGATCAGCTCAGGCCCTGTCTCTTTCAGGAAGCTTACCTTACCCAGGAAGTCAAGGACGGACATGCTTCCAATCGCTTTCTAGTGATGCCACCTTGTGCTCCCCTTTCTCATAGCACTCCCTGCCCATTTACTAATTGTTCTCTTACTTGACACTGGTAAGAGTTCCTAGGGTAGTAAGACCGTGCCTTATTTATTTTTGTGTTCCCAGATTTTGCATTTATGTTCATTGAATGGATGCAAGAACAAAGGAATGAGTGGGTGAAAGGGCATTGAAGTATTTCTTATTGGTGTGATGACAAATAAACATCATCTTTTAAAATACAATTTTTAAAGAGTTGCCAAGTAATGATCACTTACTAAATGCCTTCAGTATGTTAAGCACTTTGTAGTCATTATCATATTTAGCTCCATAAATTCAGTTTATTTCAGTCCATAAATAATCCTCATGGGGTTCTTGTAGGAGCAGATGCAATGCCTGTGCTCTTTGTCTATCTCTCTCCTTCAGTTTTCTCATATCTAATGAAAATAAAATCATGACTTACTTTATTGGGTTTTGGGGAAGATAAGTTAGCCCAGGTAGAGTGTTTAGAAGAGTGTTGGACACACAGCAAGCCCACAAAGAATGATATCAATACACTGTCATGCTGCCCTCAATTAATATGCCCTTAGAAGCTGAATCCCTCTTTTAGAGAAACAGACTAGCTGGAACTCTTCCAAAAGCAAGTGACAGTGACAGTAAAACAACTTTGGACTGTTTCTTAGAAATAAAAAGTTAAGAATCTGGCAGTGATTACCTTGAAGATGAGAACACCCGAGAAAGATACACTTTTGGTTTCTAAATATTTCTCTGTGTGACTTTCATACAAAAAAGAACTAGTCTGTTACCCAGAGGTTGAAACTGAAATCAAGTGTTATAACTCAGAGAGAGATAAGTTTTCTCCATTTTAGAGATAAAAAAAACTGAGGCCTAGAAGAGTTAAGACCTTGCTCAAGGTGCAGAGCTCGTAAAGTGCAAAGCCAGAGTGAGTGAAAGGTGAAAACGGGGATTTAGGGCAATGTGAAGTTTCACAGCAAAAACATGGCCTGGCTGCACTGGGGGAATGCACAGATGTTCTGTAAGGAGGTGAATGAGGAGCCCGTTCTTCCTGATGGCCAAATCCCTCATTGACACCAGTTCACAGAATTCACACTTCTGTGGAGTCAGGCACTGAGATGGGTACAAGAAGGCAACAGAGTTCAGTTTTATTGTACAATGGCAAAGACAAAATGAAGGGACAACCTGAAAACAGAGAGAAGTAAGTTTCAGCACATTCTACCCTTCCTTCTCGAACATGCTGAAAGGTCTTAGTCTTAACCTAGGCCTTTAAGGCAAGGAGGAGGGGTGGTTGTGTTTGGCTCTTTCAGAAGCAAAGCATGTCTTACTTATAAATCTCTAACTGCAAATGCAGGAGCTCAGGGAGACAGAGAATGAGGTTAAGGAATCTGAGGGACTGGTTTTCTTTAGAATCAATTAGACTTTACTTTCATTAACCATTTCACTAAAACTTTGAATTTTCTATTGAAAAGGCATTTGAATTCAGCTTAAACTTCAAAGAGCTATTTTTCTTTTTCACATATAGCAGCAGATGGATTTTTTATTTGGAGCTGGAGCATCAATAACATGGGTTCTTTTCTTTCTTTTTTCCCAAGAAATTGACCAACTTTATAAGAAGGTAGTGAATGTAGTGATATTTGATTCATATGATTTTGCCTTAATACAGAAATCATAGTCACATAATTTTAGCAGTTAAATCACTCATTTTACAGGTGAGAGAACCGAGGTCTAGAAAAGCTGGAGATCTCCCTGACCCCATTATGGGGGTGGCCTTCAAGGAGAAGTGGAAGGCAGAGGACCTGGAGTCTCAACCAGGGTTGACTGTAGCATCCTAACATGAGGATTATTATTTGCCAACATGAATTTGAGTGCCAATGGATGAGGGCATTAAGAAGTTGGCAATATTTTTTCCTGCTCTTCTTCTAATGCCAACTCTTCTGCTGCAAAATGATAACAATGGGTGGGACAACAGCTTAGAAACTGAAATCAGGAGTTGACTTCCAGTCTCAGCTTTCAACGATTTGGTGGCAAATCTCCAGAGAGTCCTTCAGCCTTGAAATTATTGGCACACTATTTCATTTGTGCATTCTTCAGAGGAGATGGCCAGATTCTTAAATTGCCCATCTATAACAGCACTGTCTAGCAGAAGGAAATGCAAGTCACCAATTCCAGCCACAAATTAAAATTTTTCTAGCTGTTGCATAAAAAAGAAGAAACAGGTAAAATTAATTTTAGGATTATTTTTATTTCATCCATGAGATTCTAAATATTTTGTCAACATGCGATCAATATAAAAATTGCTAAATGGTTCACTTTTTTTTTTTTTTTTTAGCAAGGAAGGGAGAAGGAGAGAGAAATATCAATGAGAGAGAAACATCAACATGGATTGGCTGCATCCTGCATGCCCCCTGCTGGGGATGGAGCCCGCAATCCAGGTACCTGCCCTGACCAGAATCCAACCAGTGACCTCTTGGTGCATGACCCCACCCCAAACCACTGAGTAATGCTGGCTGGGCGATAGTTCACCTTTTTAATACTTAATACATGTTTTACACATGTAGCCCATCTAACTTGGTCCATTGGACCAACTACATTTCAAGTGCTTAGTAGCTACATGTGGCTAGTGGCTGCTGAATTGAGCAGTGGACATTCTCCTCCAAATGCTCAGAAACGCTGAACTGGATGACCTTTAGAAAGGTCCTTTCAACTTAGATAGCTCTCTGGGTCTGTGACAGCCTGTGCCTGAGCAGCAGTTTCTTCCCATGTGGTTATCTGCAGGGGACCGCGGAGGGGGTATCTGGGAGAGTCGGGGATACTGCAGGATGACCCGGAGCAACACAAGGGACCCAGAGGTAGGGGAAGTTTCCAGGCCTGGTCAACTCAGAAGTCCATGTTTTTTGCGAGGGGCCTGGGCGACCTGCGGACCTGTGCACATCCCAGGCGGCACCGAGGTACAGCCCCACATCCTGCTTCTCCAGCTGCAGCACCCACAGGATACAGCTAGTGTCATCCTTGGTTTCCATGGCGGTGACTTTTTCCACTTTCAGGACTGATTCCCACCTCACATCCCACTTGAATATGGCCATATGGGGGTGCCTCTCAGAGGCCTTGCCCTCTTCATGCCAGTACCAGTAGATGTAGTTGACTTTGGTGCTGGCGACACACAGCAGGATGGTGGAGCTGCCCCTGTGCGCCACCACCGAGGCCGGCTACTCAAGCCTGGCCACCACCCAAAGGCCTGCAAAAGAGGCAGCCTCCCCACACAGTCGGCCCGGGAAGGGGGCACTTAAGGGAAACAGTCCTGCCTTCACAGGAAGGCAAGGTGGCCCAGCTTGGCTCTGCGTGCATCCTACCAGAGGGAAAGAAGCCTGGAGACCTGTAGCTCCAGCTGCTAGGAGGAGGCACACCTTGGTGGGGAGTGGAGGCAAGTTAGGGTCAGAGCCCTTGCTTCCTGGGTGACACAAGGAGGTACCTGGGGAGAGAAATGGGAAGGGGGAGAGCATCCTGAGAGAGAATACAGAAGTCTGACGACAAGGTGAAGGGAGTATAAGTAATGAGAGTTCTGAGGAACGCTTAAAGAACTTTAGTGGAATAAAAACAGTCGAGATAGTAGCCATCCTTGATAGAACATTCAGTACACTTCAGCAGCCACTGATTGGTTTATGTTCGCTGTTTATTAAATCCTGAAAATAACCCGGTGGGATAAATGTTATTATCCTCAGTTTAGAAATGGGGAAAGCAGAGTGGGTATTTCAAATCATTTTTCTAAGGCTGCACATCTAAGTGGAAGTAGATGGGAACATGAAGCCAGGTCTGACTGTGCACAGATCTCATGGAACCACAATCTCTGCCGCAAACTAATGCTCACCCTTTGAAGTAGCAGTGGAACATTTCACCCAGAGATTCCAACAGAGAAGACTGTAAATGCCCTAAGATAACATGAAAGCTGTGTAGTCTTGGACAAGTTATTTCACCTCCCTTTTCCTCTATAAAAAAGGAGCATCATGGGGTTGCATGGAAAGTAACCCAATGAGGTGAGCAAAGCATTTAGCCTAGTCCCAGATGCATAGAAAATCCTCAGAAAATTGTAGGGGAAACTGAATAGGGTGCAGTAGATGACTTCTGGGGTTTACATAAGTAGAAATTATAGAGATCGATACAGTGTTTGCAACCCTGCAAAAACTTTATTTCTTTAATATGACCTTTTCTCCTTTCTCTCCTTTTGATTAAAACTGGCCTCACCCAGCACCCTGACTCACCAGTCTCCTCCTTTGCACAACTATTTCCTTAATCATTAAGCCCTCAGGACAATGAGATTCTGGTTGGCATCAAATAATCTTGGGGAACAGCCTCAGGTGTGTTGACTCCAGAGATACAGTTTTGGTCAACTGACATCAGGACCAGATGCACTGCTCAAGTAGCCCCTAAACTATCCTGGACCAATCAGTAGAGACCATGATCCTGACCATGACCCTAACTTCTTTAATCACCATGATTAATGATTTTTTCCCTATATAATCCATTCCCTGGAAGCCACTGGGGACCCATGCTTTGGAGCATTAGCTCACCTATATCCCAGCATGGGCCACTTCTTAAAAATAAACCCTTACTTTCTTTGTTGCAAATGCCTGTTCATGTCCTCCTGGGTTCTTATGCACACAGGAAAATGGACTCCTTCAGTCCAATAATATTTTGGAGAATCAGATGTGTGTATGTGTGTCCGTTTGTGTGTGTGTGTGTGTAGTAGTCAGTTAGACAGGCATGAGCAGAGCAGGAACAGTAGGCCAAGTACAGAAGGTCACCAGGTCAGAAAGCCCAAGGTGTGAAGCAATGGGAAATTGTAGGGTGGTACCGCACCTCAGGGTGATCTATACTGCCCCAGCATATTGCTGGTCATGCAGTTTAGACCCCCTGACCTTTCATATTGATAGTCATGTTGTTCTGAACCTTCTGCTGACCTTTTCTCCCTTAACATGTGGGTAGTTATGTGGTAGAGGCCCTTAAAGGAGGAACAAAGGGGCCAGAGACTAGCCTCATAAGACTTCCATACAAGCCCTTGCATGACTACTCCCTTAAGCATTAAGGCTTCAGGACAATGAGGTTCTGACTTACATCAAATAATCTTAAAAACAAAACCTTGGGTCTGTTGACCACAGAATCAGAGTTTTGGTCAAACTAGAGATGACATTTAGGCCTCGGTTGTGTTTCAGCTCCAGACCCAGAAAAGCAGCAAAACCAAGTGGAGTGACACCTTGGCTGGCATCAGGACTAGATGCAATTACTAATGATCCCTGCCCTAGGGCCAAGAAATCAGTAGAGACCATGACCCTGAAATGACACACCTGGAAAAGCTGATGAATTTTCTATTGAGATCCTCCCCTGGGCACTCCCCTAAGATCCCAACCTTTAGAGAGGGGATAAAAACCCTCAGGATGGATGACCCTGCATGGCCTCTCTCCAGCACACCTGGGTCTTTCCCCACCCCCTTCTTTTCCCAGCATTCCCACTCTCTCTCTTGAGTGTGCCCATGACTTTCCCCCCTCTTCCCCCCCAGGTGCATATAACCTTGCTTTCTTTCTCCTAAGTTCCAAGGGCCCTTCTTTTGCCTCTATAACTTGTTTCCTGAGCCCATGCAGTCCAGCTGGCACACTTCTTCCCAGCTAACTTCTACCTCTGTGACTTTCTTGATAAGGGAAAACTCAGTCTAAAATGGCAGACAGTCCACCCCACCCCAGGCTTTCCTGTTATGTTCCCTCACGCCAAATCAGAAAGGGCTTTTCTCTGCCCTAAGTAAGGTATAGCTGCCATGTAGGCAGAAGCATGTACGATATATAACTCCTTGCCTGATTGTGCTTGGAGCTCAGACTTTGGAGTTGGATTCCTCTGGGCCCACTGGCATAAAATAAACCTCCTGAACCCTGAGCCTCCAAGTGCCTCTTGGCCTTTCCGTAAGGTGAACATCTCTGGTTCCGCAACATTCTAAATTTACCTTTGCTTGAATTTGAGTTTTGCCTCTGAATTCTTTCTTAGCCAGAACTCAAGTACCGAAATTGCTGAACCTGTTGTAGGCAGTTAGACAGACATGAGCAGAGCAAGGACAATGGGCCAGATATAGAAGGTCACCAGGTGAAAAGCCCCTGGTGCCTAGTAACTGACAATTGTGGGGTGTGACCTTATCCCCGGGGTGGCCTTTCTTCCCCTAGCATATAGTTGGTCATGTGGTTTGGACCTCCTGACCTTTCCTCCCTAGAGATAACATCCAGGCCACAGTTGTATTTCAGCTCCAGGCCCAGAAGAGCAACAAAACCAGGCACAGCTGACCTCAGGACCAGCTGTGTTGGATAATGACCCCTTGCCCTGGTGCTGACCAATCAATAAGTGGAAACCCCACCCTGAAAGAACACACCTGGAAAGCTGCTGAATATTCTATTGAGATCTTTCTCTGGGACCTCCCCTAAAATCTCCAGCCTTAAAACCCTTAAGACAAAGGACCCAGCACACTCTCTAGGACCTACCTGCCTTTCCCTTTCCCTTCCCTCTCCCCATCCCCCTCCCTCCTCCCTCTTCCTCCAAACCCCCCCTTCACCACCACCCAGGTATGTTACAATTAGCTTTCTCACTCTCAAGCTCCAAGGGCCCTTCATTTGCTTCTATAACTTGTTTCCTAAACCAATTTCTTCTAGGAATTGCTTCTTCTACCTCTGTGATTTACCAATAAATGTTCTCTTATAGTTTGACTCTTTGCTTTGAATTCTTTCCTAGCCAGAACCAACATTCTGGGGTTGCTGAACCCAAGTCCTATCTGACCCCACCAGACTAACATCCAGTACTGTTCCCACTGCCTACAACAAACTGAAGTCCAATCTCTGGTCAGGAAGAAGCCTAAATTGAATGGGGGCAGAAGGGACCAGGGGGCAGACTAGGTCATCCTGTTCCAGCAGCACCTCCTCAGAAATGGTAAAGATGGCACTGTGAAGGATCACCTGAGAAATGCATCTAAAATAAAGCTTTGAGAAATAGACACAACCTTAACTTTCAAACTGAAGTTTCCTTTCAGTTATGCTAATTATAACAACCAAGGTTACCTGGGAATGGTTATGCTAATTAGTTATGCTAATTATATCCAGGTGGCCCTGAGGAGAAGGCAGGGAGATTAGCCAGGAAAGGGGCTTTGGCTGTAACGGAGTGAAATGCTTCTTCATTGGTGGCCCTCAGGCTAATAGCTCCTTCTATAGATATACAATTTGCAACAGGAATTCTGTTTGAGGCTTGAGCAGTACCTTGGTCAGTGAAGAGGTGGGAAAATATGCACAGTAATGTGCAGAACTCCAGAACTGACTCAGGTCCATGGGGGTCAACTAGGAACAAAAGGATTTAAAAACTTCTCACTTTTCCTGGGACCCTTTTGGGGCCTGGCTATCTACAGTCCCCACCCACCTGTCACCTCACCCATTCTTCCTTCCCTTGATATGTAAGATAATTTTGAGTTCTCTTAAGATGAATTTGAAAATTAATTCTCCCATCTTGAGCTGGGCCTTCTCGATCAATAAACTTTTCCTTACTCTAAAACAGATCTATTGAATATTAGCCTTTCTTCTTGTTTTTTAAATCCTCATCTGAGGATTTTTTATTATTATTATTGATTTTAGAAAGAGAGGAAAGGGGAGAGAGAGAGAGAAACATCAATTGGCTGCCTCCCTCTGGAATGCACCCAGACAGAGGATCAAACCAGAAACACTTTGGTACACAAGACAATGCTCCAACCAACTGAACCACTTGGCTAGGGCTAGCCTTCCTTTTGAAGCATCAGGAACATGACCCTTGTACCTGTACATGGCTTCAGGAGGGAAGTTGTGGGCCCTTGAGCAAGCACTACCAGACCCAGTTCCTGAGCTCCTTTTTAGAGGAAAAAAAACACAAACACAAAAGTTTCACATGCTCAGCTATAACCAAAATTCAAGGCTCAAGTGTCGCAAAATGCAGGCTTTTGCACCAAGATGGTGAGGTGTTAGTCAAATAAAATCTAATAAAATACTTTATTAAAAGGATATTCCATCCAGCTCTAGCTGGTTTTGCTCAGTGGTTAGAGTGTCAGCCTATGGACTTAAGTGTCTTGGGTTTGATTCCAGTCAAAGACACATGCCTCAGGTTTCAGGCTTGATCCCTGGTCTGAGCAAGGGGCAACAAATTGCTGTGTCTCTCTCTTCCCCTCCCATTCTCTCTGGAGAGCAATGAAAAAAATCCTCAGATGAGGATTAAAAAAATAAAAATAAAAAAAGATATTCTGGGGCTGCCCTGTCTAGTACAGCTGTGGTAAAATGTTGAGTAGAAAAGAAAGCGACATTTGTGATGACATCTTCATAGCAAAACAGATGGAAAGAGCCTCAAATAAACAGTGAGCAATTTGGGTGGTGAGAAATCGGATAAATTGTTTTCTTTCCATTTTTCTCTTTTTTTTAGATTTTTGTCAAGAAGAAAATATTAGTTTGGGGGACAAAATTTATAGCCATCTATTGTTTTATGGAAATAAATTTTATTTTATGCTATCAGTGATGCAGGCATTATGGAGGTCCAGGGACCTAGAGGTCCGAGATCCACTGTGGCTTCTTGACTTCACACAGGAAAGAATTCAAAAGCCAGCCAGCATAGAGCTCAAAGTGAAAGAGAGTTTATTAGTGAAGGAGTGGGATAGAGAGAAAGCTACTCTATAGGCAGAGCAGCACCTCCTCATGGGATTTACTTCTTTTATTGAGGCTCATTTAATGGAAGGGTAAGGCGTTCAATAAGGGCGAGGAATATTCAGGATTTTGGGGGGTAAAGGGTGGAGTCTCCTTGGAAGAGCCCTGGTGGCCCTGTTGTGTCCCGATAAGGGCTTTCCATTTGCCATCAGGGTGACAAAGGGTATGTAGTTTAGTATGCTAATATATTATAATGGCTCAAACTCATAAAACTCTCTACATGTTTGGACATTTCTTATGTCAACAGTTTGAACACTAGAAGTGGTTCTAACAACAACAAATATATATAACCTTTACAGGAGAAATTATGTTTAATAAGAAACATAAAATCTGAATAAATAAGGAGGTATACCATGCATATGGAAGGAAAGATTTGAAATGATAAAGCTCTTAAGGATGAAACACATAAAGATTTCTGTTGGAGATTGATATTAAGATAAGGATGCCAGTTATCTTTACTTTTTAAAAATATTCCACTAAATATCTTAACCTATGTATTAAGGGTAGAACCATAAAAAATATTTAGAAGGATTATACAGAAAGAAGCAAAAATTTGCAGATTATATACATAGAAATTAAAAAATAATCAATAAATTAAGTTAGACTTAATAAGAGAATTGGGCAAGATTGCTGGATACAGTCCACAAATACCCTCACAAAAGCAATTGTATTTCTTTATATTAAGAACAAATGAAATTTCAGAACATGAAATTTAAAATTGCTACAGACCTGTTTCCCTTGATAGTCATGGCTGGTCCCCAAACAACATGATAGTCCTCTGTTCAGTCTCTTTATCTGAATTAATTTTATGTCCTTAAACACAGCTCAATATGGGAGCCACAACATTTTTCTATGTGGCATTTCATTTTAAACATATATTATTAATTGTCTGATTATTCACCTTGAGTGCCCATTAACTTTAATTATTGAGAAAAAGTCATCTGGTAAGACTCATTCCAGTTTAGGACTTGACTGTGTCATTATTAGGGGCTAGTAGTGGAAAGGAGTTTTGGCTTTACTTGTTTAAAACAACAGTTCTGGCTATGGGCTAACTGCAAAAGAAGGTATACATAGAATACAGTGGTTGGCATATTTACATCAGTGACTTTTTTCCTACACTTTTCCTATATCAACAACACATGGTTGGTTATGGTAAGGCAAGTATCATTTTGTCCAAAAGATAAATTGGATACTAACTTCAGGTTCTCATGAAGTCCAAAATTTTTATTTCATCATTTTAAAACTGGGAAAACAACCCTCAGGACCAGCTGCCCACCACCACAAAAGCCAAACTTGTGAGACAGGTTCTTATTGAGAAGGAAAGAGGTTTATTCAGGTGTCGACAACCTGAGAAGATGGTAGGCTCATGCCTTCAAAACAATCTTAACATCTCAGTGCCATCAAGGGTTTTTATAGGGAGGGAGAGGGAAAACCAAACAAAGAGGTGAAGGGAAGGGGCTGTGATCATGCAGGCAGTGTCCTTGCTGGTCCCAATATGGATCTTTAATGTCAGCGTACTGGAACTGGTCAGTGCTAGCCAAATTCCTGCAGTTGGGCAATCTACATCAACTAAAGTTGTAGTCAAGGCCTTTTCTTGTACAAGAAGGAACTGGAACTGCTGATATTTGCAATATGCTTATAAGAAAACTGTCAGTATGTGAGTTCCTTTTATCAGTTTGTTAGTACATTTTATTCTAATTCCATTTCATGGTTAGAGTAGTATAAAGTTCTAATTCCCTGTTATAATTCCTCATTCTCCTGGGTAATGAATAAGCTCCATTTCAGAATTTTCTCTGGATAATGATTGGATAAATGATTCAGTACAACTAGCCTCCCTATTTTGCTCCCCTAAATATCTCCCCTAACAGATCAACTCTAGGTGACCTTTTCTGCCCTAAAAAGCAGTTATAATGGACTCCACAGGCTCTTAGGAGAACTGAAAAAATATGGTGCCTGCCTGATGCTTGCCTAAGGTCTGGAGATGGGAGCTCAATCCTTAAGTCTTATGGCCATTGGGAAAAAGGAGGAGGCCTGTGGGATATAAGGGTGGGGGTTGGGTGTTGTCTTAGGATTTCTCCTTGTTCAGAATACAGTGAAATTGGACAGGAAGTGAAACAGGGGCTGTTGGATTCTGTGTGCCCAGCTGCTCTTGGCAGTCACAAGCAAAATTTTCATCTGTCTAGGGAGGTCTGAATCACTGTGCATATCCAAAAGCAGCATAATAATACACACCAGAAAAGCATTCTCCCAGATTTCGAAATACAAAGTTATAGTTCTTCCTTGCACCTTCATAAGTATGGTACTTCCCTGAATGAATTCCTTATTCCACCATAACCTTTGGGCTGGAGAACTCAGAGTAGAGAAGGTAGTGTGGGGACACCTCTCCTGGTATCAGTACCAGAGCATGTAGTTGATGCTTTGTGTAAGACTATCACAAGTGTTTACAATAGATCCAGTCTGCCTTGTGACAGATGTCTTTCTCCCTTCCCAGCTGGAAGATATCTGAGTGGCTGCAATGGGAACAACAACAAAAATTAATGAGGAAGCAATAATAGTAATCCCTTAGTATGGCTTCCCATTGCCAAAAGAAAAGAAAAGAAAAATCTTGTGACCATCTATGCTACATACCTGGAGCCAGGAAAGCTAGAAGGAGGGCTGTTTTCCACAGAATGCCTTCCTCTCTTGATCTTTGAGGAAAAGGACCCGATGATAAGAGGAGCAGAATGCTCTCTCAAAACTCAAATCCTGCAGTGATTCCTAGCACAGAAGGCAGTTACTTGGAGCTGGGCTTTGGGACAGATGTCACAGGCAGGAAACAACTGCGGATCTCTCTTAGAAGACAACCAACCTGATCACCCAGAGTGGGTGGGTGCTGGGGGCGTTCAGGGGAGGATTTATGTTTATCATCAAGTAAAAGTGATACCCCACACCAGGGCTGTCGCACTTAGTTTTAAAAAAAGAAAAATTGCAGGGTGCTATGCAAGACTTCGGATATACTTAAACTAAAAAATTATATGTCATTTATTTGAAATTCAGGGACATATAAATAAAAAATAAAACCACAATGAGATGTCACCTGTTAGAATGGCTATTATCAAAAGACTAACCATAACAAGTGTTGGTGGTGTGGAGAAAAGGGAACCCTGTGTTCTGTTAGTGGGAATGTACATCTCCACTTATGTAAATCAACATGAAAATTCCTCAAAAAATTAAAAACAGAACTACTATGTGGTCCAGCAAATCCACTTCTGGGTATTTATCCAAAGAGAACTAAAACACTAACTCAAAAATATATATGTACCTCCATGTTTATTGGGGCATTTTCCCCCCAACCTCCCTCCCTTCTAACAGCTGTCAGTTTTCTGTAGCTATGAGTCTGTTTCTATTTTGTTTGTTTATTTTGTCATTAAATTCCACATGTAAGTGAAATCATATGGTATTTGTCTTTCTCTGGCTGGCTTATTTCACTCAGCATAATACTCTCTAGGTCCATCCACGCTGTTGCAAGAAGTAAGACTTTTTTTTATGGCCTAGTAGTATTACACTGTGTAAATTTACCACATAATTTTTTAGCCACTCATCTATTGATGGGCACTTGGACTGCTTCCAAATCTTGGCTATTGTAAATAATACTGCATTAAACATAGGGGTGGATATATTCTTTTGAATTAGTGTTTCAGGTTTCTTTGGATAAATTCCCAGAAGTGGAATCATTGGGTCATAAAGCAGTTCCATTTTTAAATTTTTGAGGAGACTCCATACTGTTTCCACCATACCTGCACCAGTCTGCATTCCCATTGCAGCATGTTTGTATTATCCAAAATATGGAAGCAAATGGATAAAGAAATGGCACATATATAGTATAAAGAAATATTCCCCCCCAAAAAAGAAGGAATTCTTGCCCTGGCCAGTTTTGCTCAGTGGTTAGAGCACCGGTCTGTGCACTGAAGGGTCATGGGTTTGATTCCTGGTCAAAAGCACATACCTGGTTTGCAGGTTTGATCCCCAGCCCTGGTTGGAGCATGTGTGGGAGGCAACCAGTCAATGTGTCTCTCTCACATCAGTGTTTCTTTCTCTCTCTTCCCCTCTCTCCCTCCCTTCCACTCTCTCTAAATAATCAATGGAAAAAATATCCTCAGGTGAGGACTAACAACAACAACAAAATGAATGAATTCTGGCCGTTTTCAGGGACATGAATGGACCTGGATTGCATTTAAAATAAGTCAGACAGCGAAAGACAAATACCATATGATCTCTCTTATACACTTATATGTGGAATCTAAAAAAAAAAAAATTTTAAAACCAAGCTCATAGATACAGAGGAAAGATTGGTGGTTACCAGAGGCAGGGGTGAGGGGAAGAGAGGAAGGGAGGGCAGGAGAAACGGTTGAACTTTTTGTTTGTTTGTTTAAATAAATTGAATTTTAAAAAAGAAAGACATCCTGGAAATTAAAAAGAAATCATAGACAAAATGGAAAAAGGAGTAAAAGACATGAATAGTTGCTGCACAAAAAAGGAGCAATAAGCATATTGAAAGGCGCTGAAACACACAACAACTAAGCATTTCCACTATGAGGCATAAATCCAACAGTAATGTGTCACCAGGACACAGGGTCAAGAGTGTACATGGCAGTGTTATTCATAATTTCCCCAAAAGTACAAAGACCCATGTCATTTAATATCTGAAAGGAAAGCAAATTATGGTGTATGGGTGTAGTGCAATATACAGCAATGTGAATTCATAAGCTACAGCAAAATAACTAAATCTTACAAACTGTCGAAAAGAAGTTAACAGAGAATACACACAATGTGGTTCTGATCATATAAAGAAAAAATGAAATTCAAATATACTTGGGCATCCTGTATTTTATTTGGCAACCACACTCTCAGGAAGTGGACAAATATTCGCTAGTCACTTGGATTCATAGATGGATAGATAGGTGTTCAAACAAATATAGTAAAATCATGGTAGAATTTAAGTGGTGCATATGTAGATCTTTACCCCCCAGTTTTATAAATATATTTGGATATATGTTTAAGTAAATATTCATAGCATAATGGAGGAAAATGCCCCACTGAGTCATTGTGTTGGCATCTGTCTCTCAGGTGATTCATTTTCTGCATCATAACAGACAGCTGGGCAGTCAGGAAGGGAGGGGACTCCAGCTGATCTTCCTTTCGCCTTAGGAACCACAGGTGCAGGGGAAGGGCTGCTGCCACCAGAGCAGCTCCACCAGAATGTTAAAAGAACTATGCAGATACAGTAATGAAAAGTACAGGATTGGCACTAGAGTATATTCATGGAAAAGAATGTACCCTGGGGTGGGGGAGGGAGAGAAAGAAAGAAGAGAAAGAATAAAACAAAGAAAAAGAAAGAAAGAAATCTTAAATTGCATTCCATCCCCTAGGCCTATTGTTTTTAGTGGTAATTGTAGTTGTTTATGTTTAAGTTTTTATAAATTTATGTTGATACTGTTAGGAATTAATATCTCACTATAAGGGACAAATGCAAATATAAATTGTAAGTTTAGTAAAAACCCAAAGATCTATAATTTGAATTATTTTTTTCTAAAAAAAAATATTTATTTTTTTAGCAATCCACTGAAAAATCTAGAAAGCAATAACAATCCAGAAGAAATGAGCACTCCTAGCATCTATATTGTGGTATAAAATACCATTTCTTACTAAAACTACTAGGGCTCAATTGAGAAATGGTTGAATCCAAGACTGGGCAGGAAATATACAAGATAAATATATGACATTTGTTTTGTGTGAAAGCAAAGAACTTATCAGAGAATATTGAGGCCATGTCAGAGGACACAGAAACCAACCTGCAGTGGCTCACAGGCTGTAGAGGGCACCAAAAGAATAACACCTGCATAAAAATTTTAAAAACACAGTATGTAAAAACACATGAATTCATTGATGATACTAAAAAAAAAAAAAAGTGGATATTTCCAAGGCATTCTCATAATTCTGAGAACAGAAAAAATTAATGAATCCAACATTTACCTACCATCTGTACCACAGAGCTTATGACTCAAAGACCTTCTTTACAGAATTATTATAACCAATAAATACAGGAGAAATATCAAATTAGAAAGTTACCATTATGCAACTGCTAATGATGGACTGGGTTTAGACAAGTATCATCACTTGATTTATCACTTTATCACTTGCTCTGGCTCTTTTTCTGGCTCTAGCATTCTATTCTTGTCTCCCCCATTGCTCTTTCCATCACTCTTTATATCCCTCTATCTCTCCACCGCTATGTCCACAACACTTTCTTTTTCTCTTTTCCTACTGGTATCCATTACTCTGTTTTTCTCTCTTTGTCTCCCTGTCCAGTTCTGTCTCCTCTATTGCTCTTTATTTCTCTTCTGACTTACTATTTCTCTCCATATCTCTATTTCTGTCTCTATATCTCTTATCTGTCCCTCTGTATCTGCCTCTATACAGAGTGGAGCAAAATTAGGTTTACAGTTGAGAGTATGAGAAATTTCTTGTATTATTATTTATTAATTATTGTATCATTTTCCATACAAACAACTGTAAACCCACTTTTGTCCCACCTTGTATTTGCCTCTCTACATTTCTGTTTCTAATTCTCTATGTATCTCTCTCTCTTCTATTTTTCATTCTAGTTTCACCTCTCTAACTCTTTTCATTTACTCCCATGGTCATAATAGATACTTTATTATTATTTTTTTATACATATCTTTATTAATTTCAGAGAGGAGAAGGGAGAGGGAGAGAGAGAAATAGAAACATCAATGATGAGAGAGTCGTCATTGATTGGTTGCCTCCTGCATGCCCCCGACTGGGGATTGAGCCTGCAACCCGGGCATGTGCCCTGACCGGGAATCGAACCTCAGTCTCCTGGATCTGAGGCCGATGCTCAACTGCTGAGCTGTGCCTGGCCGGGCAATAATAGCTACTTTAAATATTTTATCATTCCAACATCTAGGTCATTTTAGGATTGACATCTGTTAACTGGCTTTTCCATATGGAGATGTTGAGATTTTCCTGGTTTTCCATATATTGGGCTATTTTGAATTGTATTCTGCACATTTGAATATTATGTTATGAAGCTCCAGGCATTGTTTAAATATTATGAGGAATGTTGATTTTTTTTGTTAATAGGCAATTGACCTAGTTAGGGATTGCACGCTCTTACCCACCTTTGGTGGGTAAATCCAATCAGGGCAGTTTTAAAAAGCCTTTGTACTACTATTATATCTGTCCTGTGTGTGTAGCACCCAGTGGCCAATCTGGGACCTGGGCAGTGGTCTGTCCCTAGTTCAGTTTGCAAAGCCTTTAATAAGCTGTTTAGGGTCATATTTATGCATGTGCAGGTAGGGGGTGTACCCAGTTGTTCTAATACCCTTGTATGAGATATTTTTCTTAACCTTGCTCTTCTCTGCAATGTCTATAACACTTTCCAATTCATGGGGTCCCCCCCTCAATCCTCTGGCCAGATAAGTGGGGCTTTATTGCTCTGCTTATGTATTTTTTGCAACTGTGTCTGCTTTTGGGGCAAGCAGCAAGAGAATAAATAGAGAACAAATGCCACCAAGATTTTTTCCAGGTGCAGAGACCTGATTCAGGGGTTATAGTTGCATTCAATAAGAGACGCAGTAAACTGTGCTAACTGCGAATATTTCAGAACTGGAACTTATTCCATGCAATATGAATTCAAACCTCCTCAAGTACAATTTATTTCCCCATATTTAAATATGGGAGGAAGTTTGGAGTTCCAGTTATGAGCCTAGGCCTCATGAGGCCAAGCTCTCTTGGATCCCCACCATTTTCCGGAGAACAATTCCAGACTAGCCCACTGGAGGAAGAAATACCACATGGGACAAAGCTGATTCATTCCAGGCAAAGACATCTTGACCAGCGAGTCCCCAGCCACTTCATCAGCTGACCGACATGTGACCAAGCCTAAGCAAGATCAGCTGAGCTTGGCAGGATTAGCAGAACAGTCAAGCTGACCTCATGTGCTTCTGAAAATTATAAATGGTTGCCGTTTTAAGCCACTATGTTTTGGGGTGTTTGTTATACAGCATTATTGTGCAATAGTATAGACAGATGATGATAGATAGATAGATGATAGATAGATGATAGATAGATTAGATAGATAGATAGATAGATATAGATAGATAGATAGATGATAGATAGATAGATGATAGATAGATAGAGATAGATAAAATATATATAAAGATCATGTAATATAGTAATCTACACTTGAAGCTTATATACTATTATTAACCATTGTTCCCCAATAAATTTAATAAAATAAAATATAAAATAAAATAAAGAGCCTAACAGCCATTTCTATATTGGTGCCTTTCACACAAACTGCACTTCAGGGAAAAGCCTGAACTAAGATACCTACCTCCTCTATGGAACTGCCTGCCTACATTGTGTTTCTGCCATCTGAGCCAGCCCTCACATATGAATTCCTGGAATTCTGTTTTAACCAATAGTACTGAACCTTTTCCTGTCCAATTGGAGCTGTGTAGCTATATCCCCATTAGCATCTTCACTGACCAATCATTGCAACTCCATTCTGACCAATCAGAATAGTGCCTTTTGGATGGCTCCAACTGTGAGGATTTTAGTCCCCATTCCCATGAAGACAGAGGAAGCAGGGATGGGAGTGGGGGAACTTCTGTCTGGAAGTGCACTTTCCCTTTCCACCAAAGACTGCACACTGTGTTTCCCTGGCTGGAGCTGAAACACTGAAGCTGTTTTACTGGGGCAGAGGGAGGCAGACTGGATCAGAGCAAGTGGAAGAGACCAGAGCAAAGCAGAGCTGTCTAGCTGGAGAGGGGCCTCGCCTCAGGGCTGCCTTGTTCCAGGGCCTCCTCACAGCCATGCTGCTTCAAGAGTGATTTGTAACACTACTCAGCTGTTCCACAGCTGTGCTGTGTTCTCACAGCCCTGCTATATCACACTAACCGTTTGTACTGAATAGAGTTTCCTTCTTCACTGAACCCCAAATTAGGGATTCCTGTTGGCATTGAATTGACACCAATGACCATTATTTGACATATGTATATAATATACAATATGTTTACTATATGCTACATAATAATGTATAATATATAAAAAATAATATGTACATATGTATATCTACTCTTTCTGGGGCCTATGAAATGTAAGCCCTGTTGGTCAGGTCAGCTCACTATGATGTGAGAATGAGTCCAAGTTTACAAATGTAAATTTACTTTATTGACTTCTCCTGATTGCAGCTGTTACATATCAAGAGATCAGAATTATTATGGTGATGATAGAAAAACTGTCCAAAACAGTGCTGCCTTGGGGAGCAGGTTAGAGCATACTATAACTATTGCTTATATTTCTATTTCAGCTGGCCATGAGCTGTTACCTAGGACAATATGGAAAACAGTCTATCAAAAATTATTAGAGCCCAGCCAGGCGTGGCTTAGCGGTTAAGCATTGACTTAGGATCCAGGAGATTGCGGTTCAATTCCCGGTCAGGGCACATGCCTGGGTTGCGGGCTCGATCCCCAGTCAGGGGCCTGCAGGAGGCAGCCGATCAATGACAACTCTCTCATAATTGATGTTTCTCTCTCTCTCTCCTTCTCTCCCTCTCTCCTCCCTTCTTCTCTCTGAAATCAATAAAGATATTAAAAAAAAAAAGAATTATTAGAATTTGCTATGATTTCATGACTTCTAAATCAATGTCTACCTTCTTTACTGTTTTGAAATCATAATGAGGCAGGTCAATAGTGTTTGTAATGAGCTTCAGGAGGACACAAACCTTTATATCAAGAGCATTTGGAGGAAAGCCTGGAATATGGTAGGCATTTAATAGATATTTATGGAACAACTGATCATGTGTGTGTTTTGGAATATTCTCAGAAGAATGTCAGCAAAATTGAATTACATAGTGCATGTGCATTCCATAGAAGATTAAAAGAAGCTCTTAGTAAATACAATTCTCATACAGTTTATCTGTGCAGACACATAGTTGGGAACCAGTGACTCTATGCAAATCATTACTCATCATACTGGACTAAAAATAGGAGTTGACAGGGGAATTGAGAGGAAGGCCAACTAGGTGGACACAGGGGCCTGGTTCATGTTCCTGAGCCCTGTGCTGCTCTATATCTCCCTGTGTCTTCCCAGAAAGCAGTAGCATATCCTCCTAATGCTGAGGCAGGGCTGGGCCAGGCACAATTTCCGGGGAAGTTGAGTGTAGCCCAGAAACCTCAACCAAAGCTTCATATCTTGCTTGTTTTTCCTAAAGGCTCTGAGGTTGGCGGGTGCATGTGGTCTTCTGTAACTTCTGGTTCAGACCAACTCCACATGGCTGCCAGCCTTTCAGACTTCCTTTTCTCGTGAATGGTCCAGCATGGAGCTCAGCCTGGGAGCCCATCTCTCTGGGCAGCCAACAATGTAATCTGATAAAGAGTGTGCTGAAGGGAGATGGTCTTTCTCAAGAAACAGCTGCCAAAAAGGGGCACTTTGGAGAGTTTGACATGAGACCATGTAATTCAATGAGGATATATTGGGTTGGTAAAGACAGAATGAAAGCTCGAGTCCAGGCACTGACACTTGGAGGATGTGTGTCCTTGGGAAAATCGTTGTAAATGGGAATAATAATGCTTACCTTGGATGTGTCATCCAACATGTGCCAGGGATTGGGCCAAGTTGTTTGTTTATTTAATAAATACTATTTAAGTCAGTCTTAAATACTATAATTCTTATAACAATTTAATCCTTATATAATACTTTAAAGTAGTTATAATCAAGCACATTTGACAGAGGAGATAATCAAAATCTTAAAAAATTCCACCTGCTCAGGGTCACTTAAGTGTTGGTAATGGATTCAAACCTAGGTCTAACAAATTCCAAAACCCATTCAATATACAGTGGTACCTCATTTTTTTAATGTAATCCGTTCTGGAAGACCATTCGAGTTTTGAAATGTTCGAAAACTGAGGGATCAACAGCCGACAGCTAAGCCTCAGGATCTTGCACTCAGCGGAAGCCGTGTGGCATGTTTGACTTCTGAGGCGTGTTTGAAAACCGAAGCATTTACTTCTGGGTTTATGGCGTTCGTAAACCAAAATGTTTGTCAACGGAGGCATTTGAAAACTGAGGTACCACTGTATACAGAATTTCTTTTTAAACTATAAAGTGTAACAGGCCATGAAGGAAATTCCAGAAAAACTGCAGAAATCCAAGAATAGCTCTCACATGCCAGAAAGCAAAGAGAGTACGATAATCTTGAAGAGTGTTAATTAACTTAATATGATGGACCTCAAAAAGTAGTAGAAAATTCCTCTAGCACACTGGAGTTTGCCTCTGTAAAATACTAATTTTTAAATGTCACAGCAGAAATCATTAATCCACTAGAGGATAACAAATACCCTTTATTGAATGTCAAATATTGTACATACTTCTTTTTTTCTTGCAAGCATAAAGTAGTTGTTACCCCCATTTTGCAGATGAAATAGAGGCTTAGGTAGGTTAAGTGACTTACTGACATTGCCTAGTTGATAAACAGCACACTAAGAATTTGAACCAAGTGGACCAGTCTCCAGAGCCTGTGCCCTAAGTAACCTGTTTGGTTGATTGTGATTCAGGGATTAATCTCTGTACTCACTGGGTTGTTGCATTTAAATGCAAAATGTGATGTTGCTATACTTCCTATTTGTTTTCTTTTTTTTTTTTTTTTTTTTTTTTTGACACTATAACAGATGTCCCCACTTCCCCCACCCTTTGCTTATCTCCACCCAGCCCCCACACCCCTTTCCTCTGGCCATCACCACACTATTATCTGAGTCTATGGGCTATTTTCTTTAGCTAATCACTTCACTTTCTTTCATCCAGCCCCCCCACTCCCTCCTCCTTTCTGACAGATGTCAATCTGTTCCATGTATCCATGCCTTTTGTTTTCAATTCCATACTTTCTGCTTAAAAAGTACAGTATTTTGATTGCATTTAGTTACTTACATGAACTTCTAGCATCCCCTCCTGGCCATCGGAGGTATGTTGTATAAGTAATATTCCTCTGTATTGGAGCCCCTCTAAGTGATGTCTATTAGCAGCAAAGACTCAAAATAATGAATGAATGATAGTGCCCTAAAATGCAAGGCAGGAAACATGTCTTACCAATTGTATTCTTAACATGCTTGGAAGTTGTAGGTAAGCAACACCTTTTTGCAAGGTCCCCCTTATGCCAGCCTCAAATGAGAGAATTGGGTGATATTTTGGTCCCTTCCAGTTCTAATAAGTTGTGAATTAAACTGATACTCCAGGTATTGAAATAACAGGTGTAGCAGAATAAAAAAATAGAAGTTTATCATTTTTATTTTGATCCAACAGTAATGCAGATTGCTTGCTTCCTCTGGACTTGATACTGCTCTAGGAAAATTCTATTCTGGGTAAGTCCCTTGACAAAAAGACTCTTAGGAATTAATGTGGTTACTTGCTAATCTGTTACCAAGCCTAACCACAACAGGAGGCTCTTAATCCCAAAGAAGGGTGTGAACACATCCTTGGAGAGAGCCCATGTGCACATACATGCACACACACACGATCACTTGTACACAACCACAATAGACCCCAAAGGCTGAATTGTGTTAATTCTACAAGGTAATTGGTTCTGGTCCTGTCTAGAAATTAAAGAAAATACCCTTAGTAAACCTAAATATGTATACAAAGTAGACTTCTCTTGGGATTTTTAGAATTCTCTTCTGTCTGCACCACTTCACTATGCTTCAGATTTATTTTTTATAATTTTTAAATATTTTCACATTTCATGGACTTAAAAATCAAAAGGATAAATTCAATACAAAGGAAAAAAAATCTAAATGATTATTAACATACTTAATATGCCTGTCTCTGAAGGATGTAGTTGTTTAGGGTTTGGAAAATGTCTTGGCTAAAAACTAAATTCTCATGCCTCCTTTCACTTTCATATCACTAAGTCCCCAGGGGCTGTATCAGTGCCTGACACTAGTGCTCTTAAAGGCAGTGGCATCCTCATTCCAGGTTTGCTGGGAGAAGAACACTGCCTTGAGGGTAAGGGCAACCCCAAGACAAGTGCACAATGGCCAGAACCAGTTAGATGCCTGTTGGCAGCTGGTGTACATGGACATTTCCCTGAAGAAGGAAAATGTCACATTTCAACAACCACTGAAATAAATGAATTCCCTTGGGTTATCTTTATCTTAACTGACTAGTTGAATCCACTCTCTGAGGTTGAAAGATTATGGGAAATTAAGTCTCAAAGCTTAAATTGGAGCTTTCAACGGGTTATCCTGAAATTAGCACTGAGTGTCTCCATGGTATATATTTTTTGGTTTCTTTTTGTTTGTTTGTTTTTTTAACCTTAGTTCTGGTATTTTTTCTGTCAGGTTTCTCGGTGTATAGCACATTATCATCATTAACCTGTGCCAGTCCTTTATATAGTTTATATATTTATGTCATGCTTTTTCTCTCATTCCCCATTCCAGTTCCCCCATGGATACTCAATCTAATGTGTTTGATGTATGTCCTTTGAGCCTACGTATCTGTGGAAACTACAGGTATTGTTTGTTACTTCTGTGTTCTTACGTTGATATGAATAGCTTGTCATCCTTGTCTACCCATGTCTGCAAACCTAGTTCATGCCTCCTCTCCTCTGCTTGTTGTTCCACAGCTTGCATTGGCTGTGTTTTTTCATCCATTTCCCAGTGACAGGTGCTTCAGCTGCTGCCTGATCCTGGTTGTCACCAGCAGTGCTGTGACGGACACCTAAGGGGTCCCTTCATGCCAGTAAGCATGTAATCCCAGGCTTGCTGGTCACAGGAAGTACACACGTTTTCACTAAATACTGCCAAGGCAAAGTTATTCAACATTTTAATTTTTGGCAACCTGGTGATCACCAAGTGATATCTCATTGTTCTATGAGATTATTGGCACTGGTCTGATTTCTAGGAAGCTGAGGGTCTCTTTTTATAGCTGGGATCCACTGAAGTGTCTTCTTCAGAGACTTGCTTCTTTATGTCCTTTAGGTAAAGCAAAAAGGAAACTGACAGAGGGTTAAAGCACACGTGAGAGCCAGGCTGCCTGGGCTAGTGCCTGGCCCTGCCATTTACTGGCTGTGTGACTAAGGAACATAGAACAGATGTTATTATATTTACTATTAACAGTAATTTATTAATACTGTAGATATAAAAATAAAATTATAAATATAATTAAATTATTAAAGTTATATTAAGGTTATAGTAATTGTTATTGTTATTAGTTTCTTGTTGACTTGAATGTGTTTCTCTTATATCTTCTAGATAGTTACACTTTGTGAATTTTGGCTGTTACACAAATATCCTCAGCAAATCTATTATCTGTCTACTAATTTTGTCTAAAGTAAAAAGTACTATAGTTTTTGGACATATACTCAGCATACTTTGGAGACTTGTTTAAGAAGACTTTTCTCACTTCAATGTCACAAAAACATTCTATGTTTTCTTCTCATATATAATTTCCTGTTTCAGTCCATGCTGATCCTGGGATTATAATTTCTGGACTTCCCTGAACGAGTGAATTAAACAGCCTCTTGTGCATTTGCTCAATGCACTTGTCTATAAGGTCCCTGGAGCAGATCCAGAACACAGAAAAGGTTGATAGAGAGTTTATCAGTTAGTGAGGGAAATGAAGGGCTAAATGATATTATTTTTACACTAAGTGAATTAAGAGAGCTGAATAGATGCAGGCAGAGGAAAGAATGGATGAGGAAGGCTTTGTTGAGGAGGTGGGGCTTGAGCTGTGCTTTGAGGGAAGGGGGAATTGCAGGAGCAAACAGGGAGGGGAGGGGAGGGCATCCCATGAGAGGGGGGTTGTAACTGGGCGAGTGGAGTGTAGAGGTGCGGTGGGAGGGCAGGGTGGAACAGTGAGGAGACTTTTCTGAAGGAAGTAGAAGACAAGTATTAGTGAAGATAAGCAGAAGCACAGGGATTTGATATGATATATAACAGATATTCAACATCAGTGTGTGGGGGCAAAGTGGGGGTGGCAACACTTTGACATCAGTGTATGTGATATGATTTAAAGAGTGCAAGCAAGCTGGAAAAAGGGAGTGGGAGATCAGGGAGACAAGCAGGATCAACGGGCCTTGCTCAGCAGGATGAGTACCACTCTTAGATCAGGTAGTTGGGGTTAAAGTGCAAGGTCTTGGACATTGTGAGGGAAGAAATCAAGGCAGCTGTGTGTAACATAGAAATGAAGCACAGAGTGGGCTCCCATGTCTCAGACCTGGGGTTTTGAAGAAGGGGAACCCTCGTGGTGTGCTGAAGCAGGGCTTTGAAAGAAGTTGCATGAGTGCAGTCTTAGTAAATGTGGCCCCAGTGCACAGTAACTTACACTTAGCAAGAGCTTGACAAATGTTTAATGAAGAAACAAACATGTGGACTTGGAGTAATTATCGAACACTCCAAAGGAAACATCTCTGGATGGCTGGAATACAACCCAAGGGATGGAAATTGATGTTGTCCCACCCCATCCCCCACTTCAGCGCCCACTGGGCAACGCCAGAAAAAATCGGGAAAGATGACAGTGAAGGAACAATCAGAGAGGTAGGAAAAGAAGGAAAACTAGTATCTCAGAATCTTAGAATTTGGAGAAGTTTGGTGGCATCACCAAATGCCATAGAAATCACTTTGTGGTCACTGGGTCATTGATAGGTTTTTGGGGAGCAGGGCACAGGACACAGAGTTTAATGGTATCTGTTGAAGAGGGAGGGTATGGGGGCACTGGCATGAGGCATTAGAGCGCATCAGGAAGTGTCTGTCCAGAGCTGAGAGCAGACCCACTCTGGCGGGCACAGCGGGGGAGGAAGACTCACAGGATGCCGACTCAGCCTAGAATGAGACAGCCTGAGTGTTGGAACTGAGATCATAGGAGACTGGGAATTAACTGGATTTTTGGAAACCAAGAAAAAATGTTTAAATATCCTTTGAAAGAACCTCAAGGTCTTCCTGTCAATTTGCATAGACTTAAGGGTTGTGTCTCAATTACCTTTTAAATGGGAAAAGCCACGTGCTGCCATTAAACAATTTTAAAAAGGATAGTTAGTGAGTCACAAGCTATTGAGATGGACTATTAAGGTTATTTCAGAATTATTTTATTTGGCTTTCATGAACAATTTACCACACTCCTGCCCTGTGCCTTGAGTGGTGCTCCCCTTGCACCCCCAGGGTTCACTCAGCCTGGCACTGTGATGTGATAATCAAGGAGGTCTGAGACAGGCGGGGTCACCATTCTCTCCATGCAGCTACCAAATGTCCCATTCAAGTGACCCGGGTCCTGGGAAGAGGTTAGATCATGCTGGGAAGACAGCAGCTTCACCACCACATCGGGTAACCGTGTGATTAGCTCACCTGCAAGATCTGGCACATAGTGTTTGTAAGGTTTTTAGTTGGGTTTCAAGTAAAAATCAGAAGACAGCTGTGCTCCTTTGAAAGGAGTAGTGGAGTCCTAGGAAGGCAAATCAGTCAATTTCTAAGGCTTCGAGGTGCTCAGCCATGCAACTTGAGTGGGATAAAGCACTGAGGTTCAGTCATCTTTAAACTCATTGACTTATTGTAACTTTTGCAGTTTCCTAAAGGCTTTTTCTTTAATGGACCATCAGAATGAGTCATGGGGTCACGCTGGAATTTTTCTGTAGCCTGATTACAGGCTTCTTCATGTTAGATATAAGAGGGCTCCGAATTCTAAATCTGCATTCTCCCTGGCAGCCCAACACAGGATGGATGTGGTGTTCTGTTCACTTGAAAGCTGTCCCAGCTTTGTCAGAAAGAGCAGGGCCTGTGGGAAGACTGACAGTATGATGCACAAAGCTTGTCCTGTCCCAGGGCCCTAGCAATACTGAGGTATTGTTAAAGATTCAAATTGGCAGAGAGCTTTGCTTAGCAAGTATATACATTGCTCAGGTCTAAATGCGTGTCTATATGTGGCACTGGTAGGAATACAAGAATGGTGTATGTTTAATAAAACCCACAGGCTTTCTTTTTCTGATTCTTTGAAGTCCTTTAAACTATCTGAAGGTCCAAGTGCCACTGGATTTGTCCAAGAAATATTAAAATACAAAGAGAGGTCTGGATAGGGCTTCCTGGGTCAAGGCCCTTTGGAATAAAGTGTAACTACAAACTCACCAATATGTGACCAGGTGACGTGCCATGGTGGTTTGGTGGCCTGAGAATTTGAATTAGACTGAGAAAAGGGAAGTGGAAGGGCCTTTCAAACTAGAAACCATAGAAAGTCCTTGAAACTAACTACCCACAGGTCTCTTAAAAAATTCACTGACATGGAAAAATGTTCATTCCCTAACTATCTATAGACATTTCTGGAGGACACCAACCACTATCCCATCACTGCCCCTCATCCTCTTAATTTTCACTGCTTTGGAAAATCTAGGATCTTGAAAATTCCTGAAACAAATAATCTGATCACTTTTATTTGCTGTAAAAAATTTTTTTCAAAGACTATACACTAGGACAAAGTAGCTAATTTAAAGCATGTCATTTTGGAAGAACGTGTTAAATTCCTCTAGAAATGTTACAGGTGTGAGCTAAACTTATGGGTGGGCCCGGCCGGGCGTGGCTCAGTGGTTAAACGTCGACCTAGGATCCAGGCGATCAGGGTTCGATTCCCGGTCAGGGCACATGCCCGGGTTGTGGGCTGCAGCTGATCAATGACTCTCTCATCATTGATGTTACTATCTCTCTCTCTCCTTCTCCTTTCCTCTCTCTGAAATCAATAAAGATATATTTAAAAAACAAAACAAAAAACTTATGGGTGGAGCTACATCCTGCCAAGCTGTACACTTTGGGAGCCACTATGGTGGGGAACATGGGAGGAATTTCAGAGGAACTGCTCTAGGAGAAGCAAAAATTATCTTTGTAGAACATCAGGTGCATTTATTTTAAGAACTAGTTTTTCAGTCTTAGCTTTCAAGCTCTTTCGTGTACTCTCAATGTCAGGAATGGCTTTCTACTATACATCTTACAGTGCTTCATGTTATTTGCTGAATTATCAGTTATGCCGCTGGGCAGGGTATGTTATTTTCTTGTAGTAGATTAACATTCATGATGACCCAGCTTTCCTGTAAATTAGCCCTTGGAAAAATCTTGGGTCAATAATTGCTATTTCCCTATTAACACAAACATCAAAGTTGGTAATCCACCAGGAGACTTCAAACCCTGAATCAGAAATGCATACCAAAATTAAAGGTATAACAATGTGCATTCTCGATCAGCTTCCATTATATATAGAATTATACTGGCAGGAAAGAGTCTCAATGAAATAAAAGGTTTTTGCTTTAAGAATTCTTTTCCATAAACAATGGACCATCTGATCTATTCCATCTGATCTGTTTTTCTTTTTATGTGCCTACAAATATAAACATGTCAAAAAGAAAAGTGACCCAAAAATGAGGCTGGTGTGAGAAGAAATTGCTGATTATGAAGGTCGTCAGCTATTCTGTGATACACAGACTGGGGCCACAGCTGCCACCTCTGCGGAGCCTTCGTCCTCAGCTGTTATTTGTGCTGTAGTGATTGTGGGGCAGCAGGGACCGCCGAGTGACCAGCAATCACTGGAATGAAGGGGTTGGGGAAGGAAGGGTGCTGTGGCGCACAACCAAGAGGAACAAGCAGATTTCTGCACAAATAACAACTCCAACATAAATATTTCAAGTAGTGCATCTGACTGAGACCAGCTTTCCAAAACAAATGACTCATCAGAAGGAATTGGGGTAATTGCTGGAGTGGACCAAAGGTTTATTTGGAATGACACAGCACTGAAAACATTATCATTACAGATAATCTGTAGGTACGACATACATCATCTATCTTATTTTAGGACAATCTCTGAAGATGAGTTGCATAAATATAAGGAGGTGGAAATATAGAGGAGCTTATTTTTAAGTTTTCTTTTGGGGTGGGTATATATGCCCCATCATCTAGTCAATCTCTTAAAGGTAGGAGTTAAGAAGTTCGCTGCTCATCCCAATCAGCCTGCCTCAAGCCACAGCAGCTGGACATCTAGAGAATCAGGCTCTGCTTTCTCCAAAGGGACAGCAGCTCTGACATGCTATTTGTTATCACACCCTGAAAAATGCACATTACAAACACAGATACTGTCAACTGTTTTGGCAATGGGACGGCTGGTTTTGTTCTGAGGCAAAACTGCGACTGCAACGCCAGACAGAGTAAGAGCAATGCATGTATCAATGACACTTGAGAGGCAAAGGGCTACAATGGAAAGAAAGCAACTATGTATATGTCATTTTGTGCATACACATAGATCCAGGAGTGATGGGAACTAGTTCCTGGGACTGTGTCCAAATATGTGTGTGTGTGTATATATATATATATATATATATATATATATATATATATATATATATATAGAGAGAGAGAGAGAGAGAGAGAGAGAGAGAGAGAGAGAGAGAGAGATTGGAAAAGAACACTGAAAACTTTTGCAGCAGTATAGTTTCAAACACAGTAAACTTGAAAGAGAGTGAGAGAGCACATGAGTGCATGTGCTCACACCTGCACTGGGGAATAAAATAATCTTGTATTACAGGATAGTTCATCACGTCTTCTGCAGGGAAGCCACTCAATACCACACATTTGGTGCAGAAAAGTTAAGGTTCTGGTCTGGAGAAAGCTACTTTAGACTTGGTGGGAGGGGATCAAGTACAAGAGTCTCCACAGCTTGGACAAAGCATAAATAAACTTGTTCTTAATAACATGGGAGCCAGTGAGGACTTTCTCCTTCATTCACTTTTTTTCTTTCTTATACTTTTTTGAACACATGCTCCATTGATATATCCTTCCAAGTTTTATCTGGCATCAGTCTGTATATCAGTAAGAGTGTAATAGAAAAAGTAAATTCTTCAGGTTTTCATGAAGAATGAAAACCTCAAAACCAGGCTCTTTCTATAATACTTTTGGTCCTAATCCAGGCGCTGGGTGAAGTTCTCCGGAAAGAGGCCTTTGTAGGTGGCAAGATCTCTGTACTGGAGCCAGTCTGATTCCTTCACTCCTACCAGCCAGCCTGCATCCTGAAAGACAAAGACAGGGCTTTCAATTCAACCACTGGGAAAATATACACTGCCAACAATTTAATGAAATAGTTTGTTTAATTAGTGTTGTGGCTCTGCATCAAGAGGTTACAGTTCGTGTTAACTGCTGTGCTGAGATCAGTGGGAGGGCTAACTAAAGGTTAATATTAATACTATAATCTTGTATAAACTATAGCTAATTGATGGTAACTGGATTATTACATGAGTTGTTAATGAAAAGGATTAGAATTATAGTTGGCACAAAGAGAGGAACGTCATGTGAAAGTATGTCATGCCCACAATGTTTCCTGTCCTATGGGTCACAGTGAAAAAAGGCTTGAGGACCCCTGGGTTGGAATCTAGTGCTGACAAGGCCATAGAAGGTTTTGTATTTCATCCTGAACCACGTGCTAATAAGAAACAACTGTCGTTCTCTCCCCCAGCTCGCATCACGCAATCCAAATAAACCACCACAGACCAGGCTTATCAAATAATAATGGCTAGATATGATGCCTGATATTACCGTTGTGTTTGTTGCTGCTGTTCTAGTATCTAAATTTTAAAGTTTATATGAAGTACAAAGCAGTAGGCTGTCATGATATTCTTGTTGCAAACATATTCTTTTTTTTTTTTTTAAATATATATCTTTATTGATTTCAGAGAGAGGGAAGGAGAGGGAGAGAGAGAGACAGAAACATCAATGATGAGAGAGTCATTGATCGAGCCCGCAACCCGGGCATGTGCCCTGACCGGGAATCGAACCCCGACCGCCTGGATCCCAGGTCGATGCTCAACCACTGAGCCACGCCCGGCCGGGCCATTCATATATTCTTTACAAATTGTTCCTTACAAACATTTGTCTATTTTGTGGAAGTGCCATCATAGAACTATAGATGTTCAGTCAAAGAAAGGTTAAATAACCCATTGTATGTGGTCCCACAGCATGGGAGACGGTGTGTAAAACTGAGAAATGGAGGCTGCCGTCTACCCTTGGCCTATGGAAGATAAGTAGAGCTTAGATGGAAAAAGCCAGGTTGAAGGAACAATATGAAACATACAGACCTTAGGAAGCAAAGCTAGTGGGGAATGACTATCTTTATTATGTTAACGAATACACTAAAGAGATCCCTCTTAAAATGAGGGATGGCCAGATTTAATCTGAACCAATTCTCAATGAGGTTCAAGTACATCAGATAAATGAGGACTCAAAAATTAAATAACGAAGCTGAATACATTCCCAGGTGATATAATCTGACACTATAAATTGATGCTGCTATATAGACAAGAAATATAAACATTTAGACAGGTCAATTTTTGAAGGCAGAAAAAATAACAGTGAGAAAAAGATGACAGTAAAATAACTGATAACATCCTTGCTGATGACAAAAAGTATTCTCTTTAAAATCATGATATTATATGTGTGAAGGACAAAGTTATACTTAAAAGGTGATAATGAAATATTTTCTTATTTTACTTTTAATTAAATTTATTGGGGTGGTATTGGTTAATAAGATTATATAGCTTTAACATGTACATTTCTATGATATAAAATATTTTCTAAACCACTAGGAAGCATATAAAAGGCCACATTTTCCCTGCAAGTGTCTATATTTTACTGAGTGAAAAATCTAATGGCACCAAGTAGAGTCATGAATTTTAAAATTGTTTCAATAAAGAAAAAAAGTAAAGGACTGGCACAAACTTATAATCAAGATATAGTTCAAAATGTCAATCTTGAAATAAAATTTATATAGTAAAGTGAAGACTATTATTAGCCAGTACAAATCTTTAGCTGAGGCAAATATAGAAAATTAAATTTAACTCTTTAAAATATGTGGTAGACTAAGAATATCCAGTTTTGGTAATGGTGAAATGGCTTGTAGCAGACAAATGCTTCTGCACAGAGCAATTATGAGCACTAGAATAACTACGTATTTATATATACTTAATATACATATGTATAGATATATGTAATTATTCTTATATACAAATGACTGTTACAAAATATATCATATAAAATAAACTTATATAATGGGCTTGTTATAAGTAAAGGCATTGTACATATATAACAACTATTTGAAGGCACTGAGAGTAACCAAAAGCAGGCAGAAACTGGAGAATCTTTAATTCTTGAAAGTAGGGTGCTGTATGAGTGAGATCTGTGCTCGTACTGCCTTCCCGCTGAGGATTCTCCTCAGCCTGTGTGATGCAGGGCATTCAGGGGATAGAGCTGAGGACTGCCAGAGCAGCTATACTTTTATGGGGGATATCTTTTTTTTTAAATATTATTTTATTGATTTCAGAGAGGGGGAGAGATAGAAACATCAATGATGAGAGAGAACCATTGATCGGCTGCCTCCTGCATGCCCCCTACTGGGGACTGAGCCCCCAACCCAGAAATTGACCCCAAGTTGAACCTCGATCTCCTGGTTCATGGGTTGATGCTCAACCACTGAGCAACACTGTCTGGGCTATGAGGGATATCTTGAAAAGAAGATACAGAAAAAGTCCCCAAATATGCAGAGAAGCTTCCCTGAAGTCCTGAATTGCTCCCAAGCTGTGAATCCATAAGGAGGATCCCCAAGGAGCCTTGGGAAAGCAGGAAGGCTGAAAAAGATGAGTAGAGATTCAAGCCAGCAGAGGGGAGGCAGAGTTTAGAGTTCAAATCCCATCAAGTTAGGGAGCTTGATAAACCTGTCAGGGTTTCTATTGAAATTCCAGATGGGGTATATCTTAGAAGTAGACAATGGCCCAGGCCTAAGATTTTTATCCTAAGAGTAAGGCAAAACTGAATCAGACCTACTCTAACAAAGTGTAAAACAAACTTCCATGGATTTAAGGTAATTATCCAGTAGTCTGAATGCTTGCTAGAAGAAATAATCTTCAGAGTTAGAAAACAGAATCTAGACTCTATAATGTATTACCCACTGTGTCCAGACCAATTAAAAAAAATTCTAGAGGTGAGGAAAAACAGGAAAATGTGACCAAATGATAAAAGGCAATCAATAGAAATGTGTTCTAGGATGGGCTAGCTTTTGGAATTAGCAGTAAGAAATTTAAAACAGTCATTATAAATACAGTCATGTACCTAAATTAAAAGATGGTAATAATGAGAATAGATACGAAATCTCAGTAAAGAAATGAAAATGATATAAGAGAACAACATAGATATTATAGAACTATGTAGATAAAATCCTAACTGAAAAAGTCACAGGATAACTGTAGCAACAAATTCAAAGTAGTGAAAGAAAAGGTCACTGTACTATCCAACCAGAGTACCAGAGAGTAGTAAATATTGAACAAAAAAGAACATTCTTAAACATCAAAAAGTCCAAAATATGTATAATTGTTGACAGAGAAAATGAGAAGAAAGAAAAATGAAAAAAGAAAAAACAGCTGAAAGTCTTTCAAATGTAGTGAAAAAAATCTGGGTACAAGACTAAAGAGTTCAGTGGACCAACCTCAAGCATGAAAACTATGAAAAAAACAAGACCTAAGCACATTATAGCTGAAATGATTAAAACATGATACTGAGAATTTCTTAAAATCAGTGAAAAACCTCACAGTATTAGCTATTATATAAACAGTGGAGACTGGAAAAAATTGAAACAATATTTTTAAAGAGTTGAAGAAAAGAAAGTTAACTCAGAATTTTTTCTCTAGGGAAAATACATTTTAAAATGAAGATGAATAAAATTTTCAGATAAACAAAAGCTGAGAGGAATTATTGACAGCAGATCGCCACCTTCAGTTTAGAATGGGGTTTTTGAGATAACCAGACGCTTTTGCCTGATCTGATATTGGTAATTTATGCTTTGTCATTTTTGTTTGTTTAAAGAGTATTTAGAGGGTTTTAACAGTTTCACTAATTTCTTCAGAGAACATTTGGCTTTACTGATTTTTTCTACAGTGTGTCTTTTTATTGAATCCATTTGTGAATTCATTTTTGTTATTTCTTTTCACCTATGTATTTTGTATTTAATTTGATCTCTTTTTATTTTCTTAGGCTGAAAACTTAGAAATTAATGATCACTATGAAATATTTATTCAACTTATTATGGTTTCTTTTATCCATGGATTATTTAGAAATGTATTTTTTTTATTTTTAAATATTTGGAGCTCTTAGAGATTTATTTCAATTATTATTAATTTGTAATTTAAGTTTATTGTGGTAGAGACTTGTTTGTTCGACCCAGAACCTTACCTTTCTTGGTAAGAGTATTATCAAGAGAAAAAAAACATGGGGCATGTAAGCCTTAACCTCAAACATAGTGACTTTATTATATGGGGGAAGGCTCATATGTCTCTTTGAGACATTATGGAAGTTACAGCTTTTCTCCAGAAAAACACATTAATAGACATATTTACACATTTTCCATGCCATTTCAGGGATTCACAAATCTTATGAAGAAGAGCAATGTGGAGTCCTCAGTTCCTTAACATCAGACCACTATGCTTGGAGGTGACTTTTATATCCCTGGGGGTGAATTTTTTAAAAGAACTTTTTAGAATTGAGACATAATTTAAACATTATGCGATGCAAAAATTGTTAAGTGAACAGTTCAGCTAAGTTTTGACAAATGCATACACATGTGTAACCCATGCCCTTATCAAAATATAAAACATTTCTATTCCCCAGACAGTCTCTCCTGTCTCCCCTTGTCAATCTCCACACCTCTAGAGGCAACTACTTCTGAAGGGAGACTTTTAGTGCACATGAATAGTGTCTGCATTTCCTGAAGACTGGAGTTTCAGAGACAACATTCCTAGAAAGTAGATACATAATAAGAAATGGTTATCTATTTGTACAAAAAATAAACAATGTAATAGCATCCCAAACCTAAAATTTGTGATGTACTGTGGTCATAAGCCCTTAAATCCTTTTCAGAACTTCCTTGCAGCATCTCAGAAAATGAAAGAGTCTTCAGGAAGTCACTGTGCCCAACTGACCCTTAAGAAAAAACAAATACAGCTTGTAGTACTTTCCAATATCACCCTTTACCTGGTCGGCTTCTGAATCCGAGGGGATCACCAGCACCACGTCACCCCTTTGTAAGGTAAGTTCATCAGAATTTGCTGCCTCGAAATCGTGCAATGCTTCCACCTGCAAGATTGTAAAAGAACTGATTAATGTTAGGAAGAAAAATAGAGGTCGAGTCATACTCTTCCAGTCAGATGATCCGCTGGCACTCTTGGAAGCATCTTTAAGCTAGATAAAAATGAAGGCCCGTATCACACCCCAAGGGAGGAGAAGGCCTCCGAAGGCATAATGGAAATCCTATTCTGTTTACTTAAAACATTCTATTCTTACAGACAGATACCAAGGCCACTTGGATGCATATTTAGTAACACAATACCTTCTGCTAGAGGTAAAATGTTGTGCATTAATTAAAGTTTAATTCATCATATTTTTGTTGGAGATTTGCATTTAATTATCACTGATGCTTTATTATTGTAACTTTTTTGACATGAATTAAAAATGCGTAATGGAACGTTCCTCTAACTATAGCTTCTGTCCTATTGGAAAAACCATCACTTTCATGTTATAATGAAATCACTATTTAATCAAACCCTGTGTTCAATGTCTATGTTAAATTTCCTTCTTTCCCTGCCCTACCTTTTAAACATAACAACCTGTTTCTAGTTCCCTTTTATGGAAAGATTTCTTTAAAATTTGGTTATAGGAAAATTTTAAAAAGTAGACAGAACATCCCAGCTGGCATGGCTCAGTAGTTGAGTGTTGACCCATAAAACAGGAGGTCAGGGCACATGCCCAGGTTTGGGGGCTCAATCCCCAGTAGGGGGCGTGCAGGAGGCAGCCAATCAATGATTCTCTCTCATCATTGATGTTTCTCTTTCTCACTCTCCCTTCCTCTCTCTGAAATCAATGAAAACATATTTTTTTTTAAAAAAGTAGCAGCTTGAATAACTATCTATAATCACACCCAGGTTTATTTCTCCCATGTCTCTCCCCTGAACCCCACTCATGAGATTAAATAATCACCTTTTAAAATTTGCTGTTTGCATGTAGAATCATAAAATGTCAAAGCTGGAAATTACTATCTTATCCCCAAATTCATTCTTCTGATGAGAAAATGGAAGCTCAGAGAGAGGGGTGTAGTGGTCAGTGAGGGAAGCCCAGAGGACCCAGACAGTCCTGGCCTTCAGTGACACCCTGCACCCTGATTCTTTGTACTCTACGTAAAACACAGTGGGACACATGCCTTCACCTGCTACAGGCTTAGTTTTTCTTCACATAATTAATTCATAAATCCATTATACCCACCTCATCCCCATTGGAGCTAGCAAGGTAGCAGTTACTTTCTAATGAGCAGAGAGGGAACAAAAAGATCATGACTAATCAATCCTAGCCCCACAAACAAACAAAATTTAACACTTTTTAAAAGAAAAAGAGCTGAATTTTGAAATGTAAACTCAAATTATGGAACTTTTAATTCCCAACAATATTCTATTAAGGAGGATTAACTGTCTTTAACACTTGGTGGAAGCCTGTTTTCAGGTATTTGCTGTTTGTTTTTGTAAGGACCTTTCCGTGTATGAAGGCTCTATGCAACCTGATGGCTTCTTTGAGCAAAATCTTCTGTCCATAAATTTAGGCCTCTTTTCTCTCTTCCTTTTCACAGAAGGTCATTAACATATTTATTCATTTATTTGTAAAATATTTATTGACCCCCTACTCTGTGTTCTGGACTGTAACCAGGTGCCAGAGTGGAATGGGCGCTTCCTGTTTCCTGCCCTCCGGAGGTGTATAATCCAGCTGGGAGCAGATGAGCCCAGGGCTGGTGGCACCCACAAAGCTCTGTGAGGAGCACAGAGAGCACTCAGGTGGAAGGCATTAACCCATGCACTACCAAGGGGTATATCCTTTAATTATTCTTTGCCAAAAAATGGAAAAACATCACTGTAGTTCTCCTTTCCGCAGCACAGAAATCTGCCATGTTGCAATGTGACACTGGGATGGAGAGGAAAGCAGTACAGAAAAGGGTATGTAAGGCAAAAAGTAAAAGCAAAAATTGGAAAACCAAAGGTATAAGCAAAGTGCCTCAAAGCAAAGGAAGGACAATTGACCACCAGATTTAAAAAATTAAAAATGGAAAGACCTTGTAGAGAAAGCCAGGAGGCACTTCCGGAGAAGCCTGGCTTGCAGACGGAGCGGAGGGTGCAGGCTGGGAGTCCTCAGTGGCCTTCTGCTCAGTGGCCAGCTCTGGCATCTCACTGGTGGGGCCTGGAAGAGCTGAGTTTTCAGTCTCCTCCTTGGACTCTGCACCTATAATTATTTCATGTTCTCCCTCCTCTTCATTGCTGGAAGCAGGCTCTATGATGACAGAAGGGATGACTTTCTCCTGGGGAAACAAAATGTTGCGGTCTGTTCTGGCCACCATGGCCACAAGAATATACCTAAGGAACTAACAGTAAAGGTAGAACAAGATCCCTACTGTACAGGACAAGCCCGACAAGCTAGCCCAATAATCACTGCCCCCCCTGAGTTCCCATAGAAAGAACAAACCAGTCACACTCTAGCCAAGCATAACCCCATTACTCATTATAAGACATTGTGTTTAAATTATTCCTTTTGTGTTGCTAAAGGTCCCCCCTTGTTTCCTGTACCAAAAGCTGACAGCCTGACAAATTATTGGAAATCCCTTTACTGCAGTGCCTTTGTGGTTCCTGAGCATAACGTAAGAGAAGAACTAAGGGTCAGGGCTGCAGTTCGGCTCTTACATGGGTGAGACGCCGCAACTGTAGCTGCTGGTCAGCTAATAAAGGCTCCAAAATTCAAACACAAACTCTGGTGGTCGTCTGTCGTGGGTCACCCCAGAACAGGTCCTTTGGAGGCAAGACATCTGCATCCTCCCTGTCACACTGTCCCTGGCTCCCAGTTTCCCCACCTCCCTCACTCAACTAAATGCCTGCGGTTCCCCAAACCCGATTTAGGATTTTTGGCCCTTGGGCCTTCCACCTCGCAGGACCTTTCTCCTTTCTATCTCTCCAGAGAGAAATACCCTTATAGGGGTTGATTTCTGGATCCCTGAACAATCTTCCAGTTTGGCAAGAGTAAGGTTTCTATGTAAACTGGGAGGATGGATAGGAGACTGCAGGGAGGGAGCGAAGGCATGGCAGGGTGGAGGAGAGAGTCCTGAAAGGAAATGCAGTCGGATTCCAAGGATGGACCCATTCTTGCAGTGGTCACTTCTTGTCCCGCTGAATGTTAACACTCACCTGAAGCTGACATTTAATCTCCTGTGACTGCTTGTCTCCCAGAGTCTCATGGGACTCCCACATAGCCTGAAACCACAGTTGGTAATGATGTGGCCCATGTTTGGAGATAATCTACCTGTCCTTTGCTTGTTAATTATCATTAGAGCCACACCACAGTCACAGTTCAAGGGATTACAACTCCCACCAACCACTCCAACACTCTATTGCCTAGGAAAGCAGAACCAAAGGATCCAGACTTCCCTCTTATGTTTTGACAAAGATGAGCAAGAAGGGAAATTTAACTCACATAATGAAAGTCTGGAGATATTTATTGCTTTTCAGATTAAGTTCTATATTCCCTCAGATATTGGTGAACATAAGTACTTCCATTCTTCAATTTGGAGAAAGTAATACACTCTTTCAACAAATGTAACAATATATACAAAAATATCCCTGGCATGGTGACAAGAAAATATTACAATGAATAGAATATACTCTTGAGTTATTTCTCCAAACACCAATGCTACCTGCTGTTTTTCAAGTGGGATGAAAGGGGTAACTGAGTCTCAAACTTCTAGTAGCCTTGGAAGGATTTCTGGAAATTTATTATGAATATAATAATCAGAAAGATGGAAGGCATGACATCAAGCCCACTCTTCACCATTACCTTCTGGAATGTAGAAGACCCAAATCTGGGGTTTGGAAGAGCTACCCTTACTTGCACCAGGTTTGAGGCTTCCACAGTCACGGCACAGATGGCTGTGCTGCCTCTGAACTTCTCTAAGCAAGCAAGAGCTGGGACAAAGTCCCACGCATGCGTTTAACGACCCATTTTCCTTTTGAAAGTGCAACATAGGATGGGCTTTTGGTAAAAGGAGCCTAATTTGAGGTGAACTTGGAGGCACTCTAATAATAATAACCACCACGAAACAGTAATCATAGTAACATGATTTAACTACTAATACTGGGTTCTAGGCATGTGCCTGTGACCAGGCTAAGCACTTAATGGCTATTTTCTCACATAATCCACACAACCCTATTATACCATTCTATTCACTCTCTTCCCTCCATTCTCATCCTCTTTGTCGTCTATGCTACATTCCTGTTCTCCATCACTTTACTGCATAGTTTCCTTCACCTCTACTTGTGCTTAATTTAAGCCCAGTCCACCGTAGCCTGGGGGCTTGTGTGGAACCCCAGAATACTGACACTGAGAAAATGGTGTGACCATTGTTTCTGAGAATCTAATTTTTTTTCATGGAGCAGTATGCCACAAAATGGCTACAAACCTAGTCTACATCCGAGAGTTATCACCAGGAACAAACAGGCAGAGCATTCCAACCGGCGCCTCTCCCGAGAGCTTCCATTTCACCAGGACACTTACCTGAGGTGCTGCCGCTTCTGCTTTTTCTGGTTGCGATCTGTCACTGTCTGCGACCTCTGTGGTTTCAGTATCAGTCTTGGGCTCCTCTGAACCTGCTCCTTCCCCAGTAGGAAGAGCTGCTTCCTTCTCTGTCTCTGCTTCCTCTGTTGGGGTCCCTTCCGCTGCCGACACCAATGTTCCAGAAGTCACATCAGCATCAGCTCCAGGTAGGATCTGCAAACCAGGAACCAAACAGGCTGTGTCTGTATCTCCAGGGCCTCAGTGAGAGTCAGACTCAGCCTTTTCACTTCTCTCCTCCCCTCTGCTAAGGCTCATCAGATTTCGAAGCTTTCTTTGTAATGTGCAAAGATTCAGGTACAGCAGTCTGCCATCTGCTCACCACAACTCTAACTCCTTTTTTCTTGGGTACCCACTCAGCTTTCCTTGCAGTTAGGTGTAGCAAATGGAATTTGACTGGAAGTAACAAATGCCAATCCTGTGACATGGCTTTCTGGGTGTGGGGAGTCCCCTCCACAAGCTATTTCAATTTTTGTTGCCTGAAAGCAGATAGCAATGTCCTAGAGGCACCTGAGTCACAAAATAGAAGGGGCCTGGCCCCGATAACTGGGTCATGGAACAAAGCTACATAAGAAAAGCCTCCTCACCATGCAAAGTCAGAATTTAGAAAAACTGCATTTCAGCATAAACTCTAAAATATTCATGGAGAAGGTCACAGAAGCTAAATCACATTTATGAAAAAAAGAAAAAAAATAGGTGTTTTCTCATGAGATTTCTTGAGAATGAAAAAAAATATATTTTTATTATCAAATATTCATTACAATCAAAAGTAAAATCCAACTTGGGAGTAGTATAATAGAGAAAGGGAAAATTTTGTTTCTAAGATTGGACCAGTCAAAAGAAGAACTTTTAGTGTTTAAAACTTGCAATAATGAAATAAAAAAAGTAAAATCAGAAATTTGATTTTGAACAAATTGGTTGTGGAGTCCAAGTCTTTAGCAAGACTATAACATCAGCTTGGCTGATTTGATTTGAGAGGTTCAAATCAGAAAGACTGAGAAAGAAGGAGAGTATTAGATTGATCTTATATAATATACCCAGGACACATATTTGAAAAATTGATCTTGCTGTCTGATATGATTAGCATTAGACATTCCTTTCAGTTATCAAATAAGTGCTACCCAGTTTGTCCTATTAAGTTAGGAAAGTCTGAATGTTGCAGATATTAACTGTCAAACCCGGAATATGAAAGGGGAGATGGAGAGTGCCTGCAGGATGGGCATCAGAAATGGGAGATGAAAAATGCAAACCATACCTACAGCTCACCGCAAAGCATTAAAAAAAAACCTTTCTTCTGACTTAAATTTATAGGTAATAGATTAAGTAAAAATAACCTGATACAGAATACATTACTATAATACAATATTTTACTTTGGGGATAAAAAATTATGTTGACAGCTATACTATTTGTTATATGGCCAAGAACTACTCACGTTCTTAGAAATTTACTTCCTTGTTTTATGAGACTCTCTTATGAGAATTTGGCTTTCCAAAGTGCGCAATGATCCTATGATCTTACGTGTAGTCACTAGCCATGATGTAGCACTTATTTCTTTTTCTACCCTGTCATTAAAGTACATAGGTTCAGAAAGTAATCCTTTCACCTGAATTGTAATGTACTTATTTAAAGTGAAGTATAAATGTTGATAATTATTGAAGTAGGGTAACAGGTACATGGGGATTTCTATTTGATGAATGACTGAAAATTTCCATAATAAATGTTTATTTAAAATTTAAGAGAACTGCCCCTCTTGTTTTAAATAAACATTGACTTTTTTATGGATGTTATTGTTGCTGCTGAACATAAATTAGGAGGGTATCTTAATTCCAAGAAGAGCACTGACTGAACAATGCCTTGTAGTTTTGTTAGAGAAATCAATAAGCTGTCTTCAGGATCCTAAGGACCTAGCAAAGTTTCTTCTTGTCGGAATTTATACCTAAAGACAGTGCACATACAATGGGCTTATGGGCATAAATGCAAAAAGCAAGTTGTGTTGCCATAATTCTAAGTTATTTATGATTTCTATCTGTCTGGAAAATCACATTATGGAGTGACCATCCCACTGGTTTCCAAAGCTCCACACCAGATGGATTCCATGTACATGCAGCCGGTATGAACAGACAGGCAGTGAATACCACCAGGTGCACACACACACATACATGTTGTTACAGGTCAGAAAGCAGTCACCATGTTATTTAATAGACTATTCTTCCAAGTGACTATATATAAATCCTTCCATACATATACATCCCAAAACATACCATTAGTAATTGGAATTTATTCATAACTGAATTGATATAACTTCAGATAGAATGTATTTCTGTGAAGCATTGACGGTGTTCTCAAAGATAATTTTTTAACTCTCTCCATACAAACAGAATGCTAATAATGAAATCCTACTTATCCCTAGCCTCTGTATACCTATCAACTTGATCATATCAAATTTTACTATCGCAAGATATACGTGTTATCATCTTTCCTTTGCTAAATGGCTTAAACAGGCAAGAGTGGCTGGATCTGATTTAGACATAACAGTGTGGCAGCTGTGATGTTGGCCACCAGCAGGTGGAGGCCAAGTGCCTGTGCTCTGACTTTCCTTGACTTCACAGGAGCAAACTGCGGGTCACCAATTTACCCGATCCCTCCGTTCCTCCATCCCTCCATCCCTCTTTCTCTTTCTCTTTCTCTTTCTCTCTTTCTCTATCTCTTTTTCTCTCCCTCCCTCCCTCCCTCCCTCCCTCCCTCCCTCCCTCCCTCCCTCCCTCCCTCCCTCCCTTCTTCTCTTTCTTCTTTCTTTCCTTTTGCGCTCTCTCTCTCTCTCTCTCACCCCCCCCCCCCCACACACACACACAGACAGAGGCATAGAGCATGTAGAAAAGGGTTGGTAAGAATGGTGGTAAATAAAAATCACCAAAATATTGACATTAACAATGCTGGTAGAGTCAGGGTGCCAAGGAAACTACCACTTTGACTACAGAGGGGAAAAGGCAAAAATGAATGACTTACCTTAGTGAAGGGAAGAAATTAACAGTCCTCTATCTTTCTCTGAGTCCATCAGTAATAAATTCTGATTTCTTTAGCCAAAATCAACACTTTGATTTTACAGAGCCTAAAGACCATTGCAGAAAGGACTGTCCACTGTCTAGGCTGCCTCACGTTTTTCTGACTCTGGTATTGCTCTGATAACTAGTGGTGCCCCAATTCCCCCTTTACCTCTGGAATCTGTTCCACAATTTTTTCTTTACTAAAGTATTTCCACTGCATATTTACTGACTGCAATAATAAAACAACATTAAAATACAACAGTTGACAAGAATCCATTTGCTCAGGTTAGGTGTTAACTCTAGATAAAATTAAGGAAAGGCTGAAAAGGTTTTCAGTGATAGGGTTATTCCTCTTTTACTATTTTTATGCATTCAATTTGTTAGCTATTTGTAGATTTAGAAAAGGAAACATTTTCTAGACTTTGCTTACTACCATAGATGTTATACCTGCTAGGAAAAAAAACAATGATTAATGACTATTTTTTTCTTTTATGTATTATCCAGGGAGACCAGAGGACTGAAACTACTCAAAGTATTTCAAGCCTTTGATATTCAATGTTATTAAATTTTTCTCTTCACTCCAAATGTTAAGAGATACACCATTATCTTATCTTCTGCCAAAACCATACTATCTGTTGGCCAAATATATTTATGGTGAAAAAGATCTAATGCAAAGAGAAACTAAAATAATTTCTCCCTACTCTCAGGCACATGTTGTTTACTTGTGTGCACAAGTCCCTGACTATTGCCAATGTGCACATTAATCACACAGAAATCACAAGGATTGGCAGGGGCCTATCTTTGAAATGGTGAGTGGTTCTCATTCTATCATACAGATCTTACTGCTTTTATATCTTCTGCTACAACAATCTCCTTGGTGGAAAGCAATATGGTTATGGCATTCACGTCAGAGTCCTTTCAAACACTTAGCCACATTAGAAAATTTTCTGGAAGTGGAATGAAACAAATGCAATGCAACAATGCCCTCAGTATCCTGCAAAGCAGGGAAACACATTTGGGTGACAGAAAATAGTCAGTCCCTCCAGGAGATGGTGCCATGAAAGGAAGTTAACAAGGACTGAGACCGCAGACAAGTAAGAGTCATGACTTGGCTGCAGGAGAATCTGTAAACTCTGGGTTTTGTTTAATTTATTGATTTATTTTACTTATTCACTGTTTTGCTTTCTTAGCAATATTTTCTCTGAACAATGCCTGAAAAGCAACTTGACACTTGTATAACTGGCCTAGATGATAACTGCAAAGAGCCCCTAGTATGAAATTCCATACTTATCTACAGGACAGGTTATTTTAACTGAAAATAGGTCTCTTTTTTCTGATTAAAAAATAATGGATACCACTGGTTTAAAAATAAAAGAAATAATTTATGGTAACATTTTGAGGTATTTATTTTTATTCATTTCTATATATTCAGAGCTTTATTTGTCTATTTATTTTACAACACATAGATGATGTTTCTTAGAAAAATTCTATCAAAGGCTATATAACATTTTATTTCCTTTTCTATTTAACAATTTATTTAACAGTTCTCCTATAATTGAACTAGTTGGTTTCCAGTTCTTAAAAATGTTATAAACACTGAGAAAAACCTTGGCTTGTAACCATATTTACAACAATTATATAAGCCATACACTTAAATAATTTAAATAGCCCTGGCCAGTGTGGCTCAGTTGGTTGGGCATTATCCCATGCACAGAAAGGTCACCTGTTCGATTCTCAGTCAGGGGACATGCCCAGGTTTCCGGCTCAATCCCAGTAGGGGGGCAGCTCAATCCCAGCTGATCTATGTTTTGCTCACACATCAATGTTTCCCTTTCTCCTTCTCTCTCTCCCCCTCCCTCTTCCTTCCTCTCTTAAAAAAAAAAACAATAAATAATTTAAATGCCAAACTATGCTCCCTTTATTTATTTATTATGTACTACATAAGGACTTTGAGGGGGATTGCTCAAAATTTTATTATGAAAAAAAGTCAACAGAGAGAAAAATTAAAAGGATCATACAGCGCACATCCAAAACTCAGCACCTTGGACCTCCAACTGACATGGTGCTGCATTTGCTTTATCACATCTTCCCATCTGTTCACAATGATTTGGATTAACTCTTCAGTCAATCACAATAAGTCTTCAAAAATGTTCAACAGGAATTCTATGGGATGCTATATACCTTATATATTTGGTAATGTCTTTCTTCTGCTTTCAGACATGACTACTGCTAAAATGTGTTTTTCTTTGCACTCAAAATCTGTATGTCCTTCTGACAGCTTCTGACCTTTAGTAGTGGGAAGGACAAGCCTGAGGCCTGCCTAGTTATTGCTGTTTTGTAGTGCATTTCCTCTGCAATCTGGATGCTTGCAGAACTTTTTTGCAAGCTTCAAATTTAAAGAATACATTTAGATGTTAGCCTCTCATTCATTCTGTCTGTGTGTGTGTGATTTCCTAGGATCCGCATGCAGGGATGCCTTCAGCTAGGGAGCTCCAGCTGGAGCACGTTTTCTTGTCATACCAGCAACTATGCTTCACTCCCTGCCCTACAGCTTTTCTGTTAGGAACAGGAATTGCCCAGGAGTTGTCTTCAGTCTTTGGCATCCTCACCTACCTCCTTCACTTGTGCTTTTCCTCTTTGTGTTGGGTGAGCTCATCCAGTTTGTCCTCATATCATGAAATCAATTCTCCACAAGTTTGCTTCTGGTCTTTATTACTCTTAGGCAAATTTAAATTTTAATATTACATTTCTTCCCCTTAAAATCTCTTGTAACATCACTGAGATCCCTTTCATCTACCCCATAAACAGCCCTCTTTTTATCATTGTGGTTGCCTTATCTCATCTTTCATTTCTTGTTTCAAATAATCAAGGTCCTCTTGAATTTTGCTGATAACAAAAGGAAGACAATTTTCAATATTTTCTGCTATACTTTTGGTATATTTTTGTTCTCTAAAGAAAATTTTAACTCTGTATCTATTATGCAGTGTTTTCCTTTTGTTGTATTACTTTCTATATAGGCCCTATGCTTTTTTATGTGTTTGTTTAGTTGTCTAAAATTAGGTAAAATCTCTCTAGGCCTGATGTTTACAGTGGACATGGAAACATTCTTTGTTCCATTTTACTCTCCTTCTGGGGACTTTTAGATACCCTTTCAGCACAGGAGGTGGGGAGGGTTCATCAAGTATCTACACACAACCATCTGTCTTGAACTCCCCCAAATATCTGTCACAGGCTGTGCTGGTGTGAGAGTATTAGCAGGCTCTAGGTGACCTGGATGCTTCAGAAAGCTGCCTCTACACTCATGGGGGTGGCACTAGATGCCAGTTGTCTTCTATCTAGAGAGAGGATGGGTGAAAATCTCACATACTTTTCAATATCAGGCGTAGTTATAATACTTTAAGAACCTTTTCATGCCTTGGTTTGTGGAAAATTCTCCTGGGCTTGTCTAATATTTCTAGAATATAGCACTATTGAAACTTTGACTTTATTTGTATATTTAAACATAAAAGAGCATTAAAATGAAAACACAAAAAAACAAAACACCTGGTAATAGTGAATCTGATACAATTTTTTTCTGATTTATTCTTTAATATTTTCAGTTTTCTTATACAATCTTCAGTTTTGTGCTTCTGGGATGCATTTCATTTTCATTAAAATTCTCCTGGGGTAAATCACACAAATGATAAGTGGAGAATATAAGAAAGATATATTTTTAAATTTTAGCTAAACACTTTTCTTCCATGGCTAAAGGACATAGAGTTAGAGAGTATCGTCTTCTGACATTTGCTCTTGGCACAGGCTCTTGGCTGAAAGATCACTGAATTCTAGGCTTACCAATTTACCCCAAACATGAAGTGTAATAATTCTGATCCACAGACAGGCTTCTGCTTGACAGTATCAAGATATGTGCATTCTGTAGCTTTTGAAGAAAACTGACATTTACTGTGAATCTACAGTTTTCCAGATACTATTCCAGGTGTTCGACATGTACAGCATATTATTCATCCAACAATCCTATTAGATAGTAGTCCCACTTTCTAGATAAGTCAAATAATACTTAAAGCTGAAGTAACTCGTGCAGTCAGTAAACCAGAATTGGAACTGTTTAACTCTAAATTCTGTGATTTTTCACACCAACCAACATCCAAGAAGAAAATACACCTTTCCTTTCAAGTCAGAGTTCCACAGTGATCCTGAGACCTGGGGCCTCCACAGACCCACTGCTTCCTACTGACAACTCCCAACCAGGCAAGTTGGATGAAGAACGCGAGTGTGTTCTTATAAACAGCCAGTGCATTCACTTACACTTTTGGAATGCTACTCCTTAAAGTAAGATTCATAGATTATAAACAAAATATTTCTTTACTCATATACATGCAGTATCTGGGCATCTAAGCAAACATGTCATAAAATTCCTCTTAATTATATTAGCAAATTATATGATAAAAAGATATCAAGACGAGACTGGTTGGGTAGAATTTCACTGAATTATTTTTGCTGCTAGTCCTATAGATTTAATTGTTTAGAACAATATATATAGAATGGGAAAGTGGAAAAGATCACCCATTCTTCTGGCTTTATCCATTGTACTAGTGTTACAACTAAGAACACTTAGAAATCCGGCACTTGGACTCACACAGCTATGTCTGCAAGTTAGAGATTAATAAAGTAACCATTTTTACTTTAAGCTACTTTCCTGGTATGGCCTGCAGTCCCATCATAAACCCAATGCTTGCATTTTACAAGTGGGGAAATACCACAGAGTGGCAGTAGCACTGGAGATGGAGATTTGAGGTTTAGTTCTGATTCTTCCACTAATTAGCACTGAAGCTAGAGTGACCCCTAGAGTCCCACCAGGATGTAACAAAGAAAGATACATATCACAGTGGGTAATCTTGGCTATAGGCTGCACTGGCCTTTTCCTGCCCATCTTGTATTCTGGATCCAACTTTAGCTTTTGACTTGTCTGAAGATCCTAGCATTTGTACAAAGTTACAAAATTTTCTTCAAGATTCATTTTAAAGAAAAGCCCAAGAGGCAACTAGGGTCATTATGGCCCCAAGAAAAGATTTCTGTATTAAAAAACAGGCTGGCAGCTAGTACTCCTCTTCGCACAAACTATATTTAAAACACTGAAGGTCATAATTTTCATTCAGCATAACTGTAGGAGTGAGTTCTCTCATGGAACACTGGGCCTCCACTGGCGTCCCTTCAGAGGTGGCAGTTCGTATTACAAACTTCATTTGATACATACACGCTCTTCCTTTCTAATAAGAAAATTTGTGGATTTTTTTTCCCCCTGACCTTGATCTCACTCATCTTTTTCAATCTACTTTCCTGGTATGGCCTGCAGTCCCATCATAAACCCTCAGCAGCCAGGTCCCAGCACAACTCAGCCGCTGGCAGCAGTGTTGTCACGGCAACCAACACCTGTCAAAATTAGCTCCAGACCTTCTTTACAAATTAAGATCTTCTTCAGAAATACCACAGTTAATGAATTTTTGGTTCATTTTTATTTTAAGCTTATAGCATAATATCTAATAAAAATACATATTAAAACATTAAAGTTTTAATTAGAGATTTATTTGCAAAGCATATGGAAGAAGTGGACAGGAAAAGTGGATTTGTCTTTTGAAGCAAAGGTAAATGTTATGTATTGTACACTCTCAGAGATGGGGACATGAGCAAGTACTCACTGCTGAAGTAACCATAAAGAACAGCCTCAACGGGGGTCACAAATAGTTTGTTAAAGAGGTTGTTTAAGGAAAATGCCTTTGCAGCTCAATAAACATTTACCTTGTCTGGCTAAATTCTGATTTGAATGATATTGAAACCACTTGCTGTCACTGCTCAAATTACCTTGTGAATGGACCCAGGCTCAGGCTGGCAGAAGGCAGGGGTCAGGCTGCCAGATACCACCAGAGACTATACCAAAAAATGGCGATCTGCAAGTCACCTAAATGTCATCGTGTTCTGTTGGCAAAATTCCCAACCCTCACCCTTCCAAGAACCACATACACCTCCCTGGGTAGCCTGAGATCTAGCCAGATGACAGTATGGGTCCCTAATCTTGAGGAAGGTTAGGCAGCTGACAGTTGCACTTCGAAGGTCCAATTGCCAGACCTCCGATTTTATAGGCTTTGCGTAGTCCATGGCATTGGTAAGTAAAACCTATTCCATGAAGATCTATCACCCAAGCTGCCCAGTAAATAGAGGTTAGAAAACAAGTCATAACCAAAGGTGCTCTCATTACCACAAAATATTTGGAAATCCTTAATTTTTTATTGTAATAAATTGTAGATTTTTAAGGGCAGGAAGAGAAGTTAGAGTTTATCAGGTATGACTCTCTTAAAGGAGAGATGAGAAAACTAGCAGAGAAAGGGAAATAAAGGTAGGAAGATTCCCTGTCAGTGGATCCAGTATGAAAGTCACTAGAAGAGAGAAAGTCTTCCTAGAAGGGACAAAGGAAGGGACACAGTTTCTTCCACTAATTAGCATTAGCATTCGTCCCCCTATTAGGGGACGAATAGGAAATTTTTGCTGATGGGGACTGAAAATGAGATAGATTTCTTACTACTTTAGACATGAGGCAAAATTTAAAAATGAGGTTATCTTCCACATCTGTTGTCTTCTCCTCAGAATACAGATTTCACTAACTTCTGCTTATCTTGGGGAAACCACTTTCATGATGAAGATAACAATAATGATACCATCAAACTATCATTGATTGAGGAACCTCTATGTGCCAGGTGCTGAATTAGTAACCTGTATTATTTCCGAGCCCTCATAGGGAATTTTGAAGGAAAATATTATTAATCCTATTATACATTTGAGACAATTGGGGCTCAGATGTCACAGAGCTACTGTGCGCAACATAGTGAGAAAGCTGGCACTGCTTTTGATCACAAGAAGCAGCTTGATTTTCCTAAGTAGGAAAACTGAATTATCTGAATGGAAACAAAGGAAAAAAATGACCCATATAAATATTTGTATTTTAAGAAACCTGGCTGCAGTCCGGTTCAGGAGCCTTGGATTACAGTGTCAGTCAATCAACAAATCAAAGACTCAGAACTTACTGGACATGTATTATATACCCTGCTTTGTGCTGGGCACCATAAAACATACACACACAAAATAGTACCATTTGCTTGGCCCAAGGGGCACTGAAAATGTGATTTGTTGCTAATAGGAATGTAGTCAAATTCAGAGAAAATAACCATTTCTGTGATTTTTTCTTTCCTGAGGAAGGTAAAAATGTACATCCATCTCTATGGCGCCTCTCTCTCTCTCTCTCTCTCTCTCTCTCTCTCTCTCTCTCTCTCTATATATATATATATATATATATATATATATATATATATATATATATATATATATATATATATATAATACACACACCTAATTTAGTCATGCTTTAGTGTGAGTACTTTGAGTTTGAAGATAATTCTATGATAATGAAGGGCAGACCAGAAATCAAGCTCCTCTGGTTCCCTCTGATTTTCAGTCTTCCTCTGACATATTGGGAGCTCACATCTAGAGGCCCAGCGAAAGCCTGAGCTCTCATGTTTACTCTGCAAAAGAAGAAAACTCAAATGCTGTTCCCCACACACATGACTGACACAGAAGGATGCCCCAACCATTGTGAAATGTTAGCCTCCTCCACCACCAGTCTGTGCAAGCTATGGCGGCAGGAGCCATATCTACTCAGTGCCTGTCCATATCCCTCAGATCCAGAACAGAGCCTGACGTCTAGAGAGGCCTCAAATATATTTGTCAACTGAGTGAGGAGGGAACTAACACATGCAATCTATTCAAGCAGATAGAAATGTTCCTCACAAGATGAAGTCGATATACTGCAGTCTAGCACATATGTTGGTTTAAAGTGGTCTTGATAAGTCAACTTACATTTGGTGAAATTTTTAAAAAACAAAACACAGCAAAACCAAAAATCGTCCCCAAAGTAATGGGTCAGTATTTCTTTCATCTTCCAGGACTTTTCAACAATTCTAAAAACATCTTTACCTCAGTCTTTTCCCCATTTATATTTTTTGGAAACTATGTTAATCTTAAATTTGAGTGCATTATTTATTTTAAAATAATAGGGGGAAAAAGCATTGGTCTAGTTCACATCATTTGAGCAAAACATAGGAACTGACAGTAATTAAGATAAAATAGAAGAAGGAAAATGAAATAAATGTGGGTAAAAATAGTGTTTATGTGTCTTGTAACCGAATTCTCTGATATTATCAAAATCAAATGTTGATCTTTTTTTCTAAAGGAAATTGTGATTACTTATATAATGTGGAAACATCTGGAGGGGTAGCAAGTGTTGGTTTTTAAAATGCATCCTGCAGATTCACTGGTAAATTTTGTTTTTGTAGAAAAAGCTAAAGGCAGTGTCAGCTATGGGAGGAATAAAACAACAAACAAAAATGTAATACTTAAATTTTTCTTGAAAGCCCCCAGTTTCTTTGTGAACCACTGCTAACATTTCCTATGTTTGAAATTACATTTGCCTCTTTTTTAAAAAAAAACAAAACTATGACACACTTCACCTTACATAAAATGAATTCTGTCAAAACTCAGTAATAACTGTGTGGTGACATTTCAATGGCAAAAAGGATGACCTCAAAAGGTCATGTCAATCCAGTCCTGACTAATGACAGCTACAGCCAGCCTGTTAATTAATGCTTCGACATAAATGGAGATTTTTATGGTTTTAAAACTAAATATCACACATCTAGCAACAGAAGAGACCTTTCTTAGAAAAAATAGCTTTTAACTTATCTTAGATTATTGTGACCAGAAGAAGCTATAAGTCTATGTTAGAGAACAAAAATACATTCTATATGATGTTATTTTCTTAAGTAGAAGAGAGAACATAAGGAAGAATTGACTTCATCCAAGTGCATCAATTGTAAGAACAGGGAAGAGTCAATTTTAATGAGCATTAGGAAAATTGAACTTCTGTAAGCCCCCCTTTTATTATTATTTTTCAGTCCATACGAGGATGGATAAATGAACTTTTTCTTGTTGGAGAATGTGGCTCACATGGTGAGCTCTGTATCTGCTGTTCTTACATCATCTCTGGGTCTCAACAGGTGCTGAATCCTTCATACACCTCTCCAAATTGCTTGTACTTCACAAGAAATCTAAAATTTTTATTCTTTCTAAAGTTCACTTATAAGCTGTAGGGGATGAGATTTTTAAGAATGAAGAATTCTTCCAAATACCTCTTTACCCAACATTAGGGAAGCTGGCTTTAGTGATGGTTGATACTTACCATAAAGTTTGTTTATTAAATATTTTAAATATCACCTTTGGTTAAAATTTTATAAATATTTATATAATAGTTGGCACAATATAGTAGGTAGTTGGTAATTGGTAGCTACTAATACTGTATTTTGGAAAACGAATGAACTTGGATTGTGAAAAAACAAAAACTTAAAATAAGGATGGGTGTGAGAGGTATATAGCCATGGTCCTCTGAGAGGGGATCATGGAGAAACAACTTTCAGGCCTGTATTTTAACACATTAACTTGTCTACTTCACATCTCCCATCTCTTGTACAACATCAAATACCTTTGCTCAAAATCATGGGTATTATGAACAATAAGCCTTACATCGAATAGTCTGGGGCATGGAGTCAATGTAGTTTAAAAGCACTGGTGAAGATGAAGTCTGGGCTGCTATTCAAAAATAGAAATTTGATGAGAGCTTTTCAGAATTGAAGCAACTTCTAAATCAGTATCTGAACCTAACCAGTATCTCTTTAACCACTGGCATCATCCATGCTTTTTAGTATCAGTTCTCTTCTTAATTAAACAGCAGTCAAAAATTCAACTTTGTCTTTCCCTTCGTTATTTAGAGCTAAGTTGGGTGGACAGATCATATTCTGACACCAGATGGAAAAGCCCCATCTGCACTGAGTTACTGAGATCACAGGTGAATCTGGGAGTGGCAGTTCAGAAGTAAAACCCTAACATTGAAGCAGGGAGTCTCAGTGCTCCCCAGCCCAGGCAAATAGCACTTCTAGAGGGAACTCAATCTAGCAGAATGCATTTTTTTGTTTTCTCCTACAGGACTTGGTCCAGTCTATACATTTAAATGGAAAATAAAATAATTTTTCTTGAGTCATTCTTGATTTTTATTTTCCATTACTATTATTTATTTTTCTACTATATTAATAAACTATATATTTGACAGATGACCTACTCTTTTCCCAGTAAAATGATGTAGGACACCAACAGCAAGAAGCTTAACTGCCATTTCTCTAGTTATTTCATCCAGGCAATGTAATGCTGGGAAACAGGGAGACTGGTTTTCTTCTTTGCATAGATTCTATAAAGGCTGTAGTAAATGGCACCCTGATTGAAATTCTTGGGAGACATTTTAACTGCATTTCATAATTAAACTTTTCACTCTCCATGGGTATTTTGAATTAAATTTTCCTTGGTATTAGTCTATGCTTTCATGGGTGTTACATAATCTAATTCAACATGGTGCATATAGAGCTCATGTGATGTGGTGTGGTATATGGCTGCATGAAGCAGTGCCAGCACCAGACTTGATTGTGAGCAAATTTGCATGCATAAGAATCCTTATAGATTCATGGATTTCAATCTTTCATTGGCCTTAACCAACCTACAAAACTAATATTGAAAGAAATCAATATGTGGACACAACCAACAAAATTATGATCATTCTGTTTATCACCTGCAGGTTGGTCTCTACTTGAAGGCACATCTTTAGCAGTTGCAGGTAGAGCACCACATTAACAGTTTTGATTATTTGCAAGTTCTACAACCTACCTACCATGAATGGGAGAGAATCAGAAAGAATCATGGCACCCTTTATAAAGAAGGTAGATAAGATCAGCTCTCTGGATATCTTTCCTTTTCAAAAATAAAAGAGAATGAAATAAGCCAGGCAGAGAAAGACAGACATCACATGATCTCGCTTATACGTGGAATCTAAAGAACTTAATAAACTCATGAACAGAATAGATTCAATGACATGGAAGCATAGATGAGACTGACGAATGTCAGAGGGACGGAGGAGGGCGGGTGGGTGGAGGGGGAGAGAGTAACCAAAGAATTGATATGCATATATGCACAACCCAAGGACACGGACAATGGTGGGGAGAGGGACTGGGGAGGGGGAAGGGATGGGGTGGAATGGGTCATTGGGGAGAAAAAGGGACATCTGTAATATTTTAAACAAAAATAAAATTTAAAAATTAAAAGAAATTAAATTAAATTAAATTAAAAGAGAATGGAGTTTCACTGTCAAAGGAACAAAGGTTATTTGAACCTGTGGAGTCATGAAAGGTATGGAGGTGACTTGGTGAAGTGAAGCATGGATGAGAAGAGATAAATGGGATGAGATGAGCATAACTGTGGAAGGGTGGCAGGTGGTGGGTGGGAGGGAGGTAGTGCTCACCACTGCCCCCTCCACCGGCTCCTCAGCCCGGGTGTCCAGTCCAGGATCATCCAGCCCAACAGTAGGTGTTGCAGCAGCAAGTGGCTCCTCTGCTTTAGGCTCTGTTGGTGGAGCCTGCTCAGACTCAGCCTTTGATTGTTTGTTTTGAGGGTTAGAGGAAAAAGATGTAATATATGAATAGAGAGCATTACAGAATATTAGACAATTAAAACTTTCATCATCCTAAAGGGCAACTAGCTTCATCAAATCTGAGCTGGGAAAAAGCCCTATATTTGGCATCATGAGCCTTTACAGAACTGGAAAATCTAGTTCCAAGCTTATATAGACTCTAAGCTTCTCTTTTACCATCCTCAAGAACTGTCATTTCCCTTGAAGTCAGGCCAAGACTTACCATTTTGGTTATTCATCTTATTTACTTACAACATTTTGGCTACTTACTTCTTATGACATCTATAAGAGATGCTAAAATGGCACTTTCTGTTATTTGGTAGAGAGAGGAGAGAGAGAACAAGAGAGAGAAGATCCTAGGAGCCCCACCACTGCCAGCTCAAAGAAGTGAGGAAGAGCTCACAAGGCACAGTTCTGGGAACTCCCAGCTCTTCTGATATGCATTACACAAAAAAATTGAGGGGTCATTCCAACATTCAGATCAAAATGCATTAATCTGCACAGGACAGTAATCTTAGTAGTACCAATGAGACTTTTCTAATTGCGTGGACAACAGCGAGGTCTCTTCATTCCACTGTGACCTCTATGCATACACACCATCCTGATTCCAGCTCCTAGATTCTCTTAGCTCTAGATTTTTTTGGTTTTAAAATTAGCAATATTAAATAACAATAGGCCATTAAAAACACCACAGTCAATACATGTCACTATGGCTACTAAAAATGTTCTCTCTTTCTTAATTCTGATTAATATAAATAAGCATATTTATCTAGCAGGACTTTTTTTTTCACTAAATGGATGGCCATTTGAGGGCACGTTAAGATTTTTTTCCATCAGAACACTTAAACTGTAAAAGTTTAATGGTGTTTTTTAGAGGAGCAAGAAGTCACCAGTAAATACTCTGAATGGAGAAATCAGTAACTTCTGTCAGACACTCACCGTAAACAGTCAAAAGCCACCTTTAGTTCTATGCACCCACCTAAGCTGATGTACATGACAAGTTCCATAGGGAAGTGGTAAAGAAGTTATGCTGAGATTACAGAAAATGAATAATGAATAGCTTAGTGTTAGATAAACAAAGTATTTGTCTTGTGGTTCCCACCAAATCCTCCACTGCGATGCATACCATGATCACACAGCTTTAAAGAGCAGAATAAAATGGAAGGACACATTGGTAGACAAGTGTACAGAAGTTTGATATTTTATGGGCTTTTATAACCTTTAAGAGGTATTCTGATATAATTTTTAAGAAAGAATAAAATAAAACTCAACTAATAATTCTCAGAAGTTTTTTATGGGAAGAGATTTCACTTTTATTGTTCACAAGAATTATCTTTGTAATGGAACAAGTTTTCATAGCAGCAGATACTGTAAGTCAAGGTGATTTTCTTTGAGAGCATGTTATCAAATGACCTACACAAGAAGGACAGGAAAAATGACTGGCATCAAGAGATCCATAGGCAGCCCAGCCGGGCGTGGCTCAGCGGTTGAGCGTTGACCTAGGATCCAGGCGATCGGGGTTCGATTCCCAGCCAGGGCACATGCCCTGGTTGCGGGCTGCAGCCGATCAATGACTCTCTCATCATTGATGTTTCTATCTCTCTCTCCCTTTCCTTTCCTCTCTCTGAAATCAATAAAGATATAATAAAAAAAAAAAAGAGAGAGAGATCCATAGGCAGATGAGCTGTCCCTCTGGGAGCTGAGTCTATGAGATGTAGGACATCTAAAGCCATATGCGGAGCAAAGAGAAGTTTCAAAGGATGAGTTAAATACATACCACTGTAGCTTAAAAATAAAAGTAAAAATAGCATAAAATGAAAAAACTGTTTGCATCAGACCTTCGGTTTCTTGGAAATCTGAAGTAATTTTGATGTTTTATATGAGGCAAGATAAGTAGGGTGATTTTATAAATAAGTAAAATTACAGTTGCTTGCTGAAAACAGGAGCATAGTATAATGAGGATGTAGGACCAAATATGTCCCCACAAGTTACAACATTTCCTCCTATATTATAATATCACAGTAAATATTACAACATAGCATTACAACTTAACACCTAAATTTCAGGGGGGTAAATAAATATACCTCACTGACTGATGAGTAAGGATGAAACATTATAGCATGACTGTACATAAAATCAGCTACTCAAATTTTGAAACACAAGTTGCCCTTCTATTCCTTCTAAGATAATGCAACACTGTAAATATTTTGTTAAGATAGAAGGAAAACACAGGTAAATTGTGAACAGTATCTCACAAAAAGACTTAGGACAGACCTGTCAGAATTGTGCCCTGCTTCAACCCCTTTTTCCTATAGGCTGCATCCTTTTTTTCTCCTTTCTTTTTTTTTTTTTTTTAAATATATCTTTATTGATTTCAAAGAGAGGAAAGGAGAGGGAGAGAGAGATAGAAACATCAATGAGGAGAGAGTCATTGATCAAGTCACAACCGGGCATGTGCCCTGACTGGGAATCGAACCCCGATCGCCTGGATCCCAGGTCGACACTCAACCGCTGAGCCACGCCCAGCTGGCCAGGCTGCATCCCTTGACAGACATTGCAAATAGGTTGACTCCTTGCCATCTCTGTTCAGGAGCACTGGTAATGATTTCCTATTGTTTGCTCGATTAGCCATCATCACACATTAGGGAAGAGGGATACTCTTTCTATTTATTGTGGCAGGAGAATGTCACAGCGGTTTAATTCAGAGACTCAGAAATGGAATTCTTCCTTTATAACTAGTAGTGCAAACTTAGCCCACACTTTCTGACATCCTCTGAGATAAGATGGAAAGTAGATCAATGCAGAGGAAGAGGGGATTGATCAAAGAGTGGGGCTAAAAGTCTAGTCACATTCCAATATGGCATTTGCCTTATAGTCTTACTTCTCCAATCTTGGGAGAGCAAATTTGGTGAGAACTGCAAAGGGCCAAGGAGGTAATTCTGAGCCCCAAGTAAGGTTGGCAAATTCCAAGGGTTTAAACCAGCACTCGAAGAATGTGCTGTGGGGCTGTGCGATGCAGTCTGGGAAGGTGTGCAGCTAACTACCAACTTCAACCTCCACCTTGCTTGGAACAGTCAATGACCAAATGTTGGCAAGCTGTCCTGCTCCTGAGAAGATCCTGTATAATCACAACTCACCAGGAGCAGTAGGTTCATTGTGATTTCCTAGTTCCCCACTGGGAGAGGCAACGTCAACAGCACATGCAACGCTGGGCATGACAAAGCTGGGTTCCCCAATGGGAAGAAGGTGCAAGATATCTGCTTCAAAGACTACATATCACGAGAAGGGAAGGGCAGACAAGAAGCCCCTAGAATAGCAGTAGGAAGATGCTCAGAGAAACTTACAAACCACTGGGTTCTATGACTGACTGGACTATTGCATCAAAGTAATAGGTGTGAGTTTAATTATGACCCATTGTCTTTCCTTTATATCAGTATTTCTCCATTTTTCTTAACTCATTCACAATTGACAGTGAAAAATCTTGTCTTCTAGTATCAGTATCATCACCCAGGATGAGACTCACCAAGGAACCTAAAACATGAGTCCTTCTGGCTACATTATTAACACCAATGTAATTTGTATTTTAAACACTTCAACCTTTATTTGAAAGCTACACAGATTCCATCTTTCACTCGGTTATCCAAAAAGCAGAAGTATGGAAATCCATGACAAGGTATTAGAGACACACTTGCCTTTGAAAAAATATCATATTAACCATTAAGACAAACTTCTCAGAACAGAACCTTACTTAGAAGTATGATCATCTAAAAACAAAAATTCATTCTACTTAAATCCAATTCCAAGCTCCCAATGTAAAAACTAGGAGCTGGGATAATTATATACCATTTCCATGGAAAATTAGTGAGCTACAAATAGTCCTTATGCACTAATCCTCAAAGATCCAACATCTTCTGTAGTGTATAAATGACAAGCTCACAAGTGACATCACTCAAATGTCTTCATTCAACTTTATTACTAAGCTGCTGCTAGAAACGCTTCCCATGTATGACTACAACATCCACTTTGTAGGATTTCCTCTGAGACCACAAGTAACTTTGCTTCCTACTCACTCTCAAGCTAATCTTTTCTGTCATCTCATCTCTCATCAAAGTAGGAATTGCATCTCTACTATACATTACTTCTACAACTCACAAAAAAAAAAAAAAAAGAGATAAGAAATGAGGTAGCTTCAGGTTCAAGGAAAAGCAGTGATCTATTTTGAAACACAAATTCTTGAGGTAATTTCATTTTCAATCCTGCAGCTCAACCTTGATGGTTTTGTGGTGTCCAGCTGAAGCCCGTAACTAGGAGACTTCATTTTTGCTGAGATCACTGTGCCTTTATAAATAAAAGCAACCATGTTCAAAGTCACACTGAGATTTTTTCAGAAGTTTTCCTTCTTATTTTCTATAAAAGAGGGGCTGCAGAAACCACATTCTGGATATTCCAGCTCTAGATAATCTAGAATCATCAACTGTAGAACATTTGGCAGTAACTATCAACTTCCCCAAAACACAAACCAAAATCAGCTTACCATGTTACAGATCATATTCTGGTCTGCCTGCATCGTGAATAATGAAGTGTCCTGGGGCTGAAAATCAGGGAGAAAAAAGGAGAGTATTAAGGTTCCAGCTAATTTGCTAAAAAACTACAAATATATCATTTAAATTAGCTCTCATCAATTGTGTCAATAAACACACTACAAAGTTTTTAAAAGTCTATTTGTATTATAATCAGAAAAGCAAAACTTGAAAAGAGTAATTTTTAACTAGTTATTCTAAATATAAATCTGAGCTAGCAGAATACGAGGACACAAGGAGAGACATTAAATAAAGGGCATTGTCTGCAGGGGTATCTTTGGTCTGCAGTTTGTCTTCTGGACATCTATACTGAATTAGTATTTAGTGGCTCTGACCTACAAATTTAATCTTTTTAAATGTTGGAAACTCAATCTTATTACCTTACCTAAGTGTGATTTCTACAGGTTAATTATGAGCCATAACTTAAACATTTCATACAATATATTCATAGACTTAAACAATCAAGATGTTGAAATCTAAGAGAGCAGTGATCTCTAAGGCAATGGTAATCTCTCATTATATTCATCGCTAGAGTTATGACCTCCAGACAGGAGACCAGCAAAGTCTTTCCTGGGAAATCTGATCAAGGAAAACAAAAAAAATGACACCAAAGGTTCTCTAACAGGAAAGATGAGGCAGTGACATTTGGTTAAAGGTGGTGGATTGAACACAGGCAATTACTTGTTACCTCCAGAATTCAAACAATAAGGGAATTTCATAAAGCAAAAAATTTAAAGGCATAAACTCATAAGTGTAAAAAGAATGGGAAAAAGAGGTAAGAGCAACAAAATTTTGAAATTGAAAATCAGGAAAATGAGCAATAAGCAACTTGCTGGATCCCAAAAGACTGGTATCCTAAGGTGATGTGAGAAATGCCAAAAAGCAACCCAATTTATTACTCAGAATTTTCAATGGATCAAGAATTAGAAACATGGGAACCACAGGAAATGGAAGTTAGGGTGGTACTAAAGACAGGGGAAATAGTTGAAAGTCTATTAAAAAATAATTAGAATGCAAGATAGTCTGATGTATGTGAAAACCAAGCAATATTCCCTCCCACTCCAGCACAGGTCTTAAGATTGTTTCCACAGAGGCTGAAACAGAGGGTCTCTGGACTGGGGGACACACAGGCATATTAAGAAAGTAGCAGGATTAAGTGAGAGTTTACATAATACATATTGAGAATATGGGTCCTATCCCCCCAACTTTTTCCCCATTTGCCTCCCATTACATTGGCAACCAGGCTTGCACACCTCATATAGGAGACCAGAAGAGTCTTCCCAGAGAAATTTGACTAGCTCCAAAAAAATAAAGAATCTGATATAAGGGGTTCCTCAACAGAAAAGATGAGCCAGAAAACCATAGAACAATGCCATAGTTGATGAGCTTTATCAACTCCCTGTACAAGCTTCCTGTCAGTTTTTAGGTCCCACTCTTATAAATATGAGTGGACAGCCAAGATCTTCAGACATTTAAGAAAAGCCCATTATTAAAGGGAGAAACCAAATAGTAAACAAGCAAACAAACAAAAAACAACAAAGAATTTTTGGGGGAAGGAAACTTTCAAAAATTATTATTAATATCCTCAGAGATATAATGGAAGATGTTTCCATTACATAAAATGAGAATGCTATTAAAAACAAATGTTCATTAAACAAAAAGAACACTTGAAATTAAAAAAAATATATATAGAAGTGAAGAATCTGTAGAAAAGTTGCAAAGTAAAGAAAGATGACAGAGAAAAAATAGCAAAAAAAAAATCATTAGAGCAGAGGATCCCAGGGGAGCGGTGAGTCTGGGAGGGGACGGCACCTTCCTAGGAAACAAAGCCTCTAGTGGCCGCTGCCACCAGCTTCTGGTGCTTGGGGTGCCGACCATAGGGAACGATGTCCCAAGGGCTGTGGCACCCAAGTGGTAAGGGACCAGACGGCGGCGCTGAGCAGCCGCACATGGGGACCCTCTGCCTCCCTGTGGGGCATTGTGTTGAGCCCCAAAAAAGCTGAATCTGCACGGTGCAGGGAAGGGGAGGGGCCCTCCCCGCCCTGAGCTCCAGGTGCGGGCAGGCTGGGACCTGCGACCAGCCCTGAGGGACGAGGTGGTGGCTGGTGAAGCTGCTCCAGCTTTGCTGAGACCAGCGGTGCAGGGAGCTGCGTGGAGCTGACTTTGGGTCCCCTCCCACTGGGGGCCTTGGAGTGAGGGAGGCAGGACCCTGCAGGGCGGACTCTCTGCCTGTGTGTTGCTTTGTGCGTTTGCAAGTTTGATCCTGGAACTGGTTCCCACCTTCCTGGCTGGCAAGGCAGGGACAGACAAGCAGAAGCTGGGGTTGGGGTCTGCACAGTAGACGGTCTGAGGGGCAGGCCTGGTGCGACCGGCCAACCAGAGCTGAGCAGGGAGGGGCGGAGCCCACCAGCCTCTCCTGCAGCCGGGAGCACCCCTCCCAACAGGAAAGGGGCGGGTCCCACTCACTGAAGCCCCAGACACCCCACAGGGCACAGTCCTGAGGGGGAAGGGAGAGCAGCTCACAGGAGGACTTTACAAGAATAAGACTATCAGGGACTGTTGTTTGGGAACTGGAGGAAACGCTGAAAACCCCTGCTGGGGGCTGGGCAGGCAAAGGGCTCACCAGAATGTGTTTTTAATCTGACCTACTGAGCCCAGGCTGCTGAAACGGCCCATACAGAAAAGGGAACAGGCGGAAATCAACCTGAAGCTGCAGCTGGTCAGGGCCTGGGGAACTAGAATCAGGGCACAGGGTAGGGACTGAGGAGCTGGCTGTGGAGCAGAGACTAACGCCCGCAGAGTGAGCACCTGACAGTGACACCTCTAGGGGGAGTGATACCCTGAGCTACACTAGCCACCCTGCACCCTAAAGACTCTACAGAAGACTCTGGAGTAGATCAGGCAACTATAAGGTTGCAAAATAGCTGACAAGAGGAGGTGGCCCACAGAGAGCCTCAGATCAACCATCTACCTAAGGACACCAGAGCCAAACCTAGACTGCTCTTCAAATTGGGGGGGATACACAAACACCTCCCAGGAGAACTGCAATTAGCACACAAAGCAGTGACCCTCAGACAACATAAGTTGCCCAGAAAAAACTGACCTGATCGACTGCCTTTTTTTTTCCGCTGTTTTTTTCTTTGGTTTGGTTTTGTGTTTATTTGGTTTTGGAGTTTTTTTTATTTGTTTTTTGTTTGTGGACATGTTTATTTTTTCTCTTTTTTCCTTAGGAAGAAGAGAAAGGGGAGAAAATTTGTTTTTTCTTCTTTTTTAAATTTTTAATAATTTTCTTTTTAAACTAATTTTTTTTTCTTTCTACTTTTTATAAAAGAATTTTGTTTTGCTTTGCTTAATTTTTAGTTTTATTTTGGATATTTGCTTTGTTTTCTTGTATCCTTGCTTCTAATATCAAGACTTTCTTGATATCCCTGCTCAAGGACTGGGACTTTATCATTATATCCAAGTTTACTGCTTTCCCCCAAATCTCTTACTGGACTCCCTCCCTGCCGGGGCTTTATCTCTCTCTCTCCTCTCAATCCATTGGCATAACGTTTCTTCTGTTTCTTTTTTCTTTTTCTACTTTTCTTTCATTCTTTCATTATGCTCCCTTTCTGTCTTCCTGATTGTTAGTCTCTCCTATTCTCTTTATTGTATTTTTGTTTTCTCATTTTCAACTACTATCCTATTTCTATTCTCTCCCTTAATTTTTTGCTGGCATTCTTTCAGAATCTTTTCTCTGCTTCTGTTACCGCACAGTAGCTATTTTATTTTTTACATTTTAGTTTATTAGTTTCTGAATTTTCACCAGTATGAACAATTATCTACATCTCTCTCTCTAAGAGTTACTTTTCTTTCTCTCTTTCTTTCTTTTTTGTTTTTGTTAAGCATCTTTTCCTTTTTTATTCTGTGTGTGTGTGGGGGTGTGTGTGTGTTGTGTTCTCCCTTCACTCTCCCAGTTCTATTTTCACGTGGGTTGTTTTCATTGTTACTGTGAAGATATTTTGTAAAATACCTCTTGTTTCCTGGAATTTTAGTTGTGCATTGGGCTGCCTTGCCAGCATCCGTAAAACAGCTTACATGTTGAGGTTGGGGCTGAGACACAGTTAGCCAACCTGGGAGAACGGTCCTCCCAAGGACTGATCAACAACAATCTAAACCCAACCACAATAGGAGAACAAAAACAAACCACAAAAGGGGCACCCACAAGAGGGACACAACTAGAAAAAAGAGCTCAGAGGTATAAGGAAAACACATCTCTGAGCTCCACTGGACCCACAAGACAAAATCCCATTCCACAAGACTGGGGGTCAGTGAATATATCTAATATATAGATACAAACACTAAGACCTACCAAAATGGGGAGACAAAGAAACAACCCCCAAATTAAAGACAAGGAAACATGGCCAGAAAAACACAGTGATGGGATGGAGTTAACAAGCTATCACAAATGGAGTTCAGAGTATGGATGATGAAGATGTTCAAGGAAATTAAGAAGACTCTAGATGACAAGATCGAGGACCTTAGTGAAAATATGAAAAAAGAGATACATACCATAAATAAAACTCAGACAGAGATAAAGAATGCTGTATCTGATATCAAGAATGCACTGGAAGGAATTAAAAGCAGGCTCAATGAAGCAGAGGATAGAATAAGTGACTTAGAAGACAAGGTAGAACAAATCACACAATCAGAGCAGCAAAAAGAGAAAACACTTAAAAAACACGAGGACAGTCTAAGGGAGCTTTGCAACAACATAAAGCGAAACAACATTCGCATTATAGGAATGCCAGAGGGGGAGGAAAGAGAGCAAGGGATAGAGAACTTGGTGGAAGAAATAATTATAGAAAACTTCCCTAGGCTGGCGAAGGAGAAAGCCACACCAGTTCAGGAAGCACAGAGGGTTCCAAACAAGAGGGACCCAAAGAGACCCACTCCAAGACACATCATAATTAAAATGACAAATGTCAAGGACAAAGAGAAAATATTAAGGGCTGCAAGAGAGAGACAAGCAGTGACCAACAAGGGAACCCCCATAAGGCTGACAGCTGATTTCTCAACAGAGACTCTTCAAGCCAGAAGGCAGTGGCATGAAGTTCTGCAAGTAATGAAAAGTAAGAACATGCAACCAAGATTGCTTTATCCAGCAAGGCTATCATTTAAATATGAAGGTGAAATAAAAAGCTTCCGAAACAAAAAAAAAGACTAAAGGAGTTGAGTACCACTAAACCAGCATTTCAAGAAATGCTAAAAGGACTGCTTTAAGAAAAAGAAAGAACAATGAGAAAATGGTACATCAGCATAAAGGGGAAAAATGGCATTAAATAAGTTGATATCAATAGTAACCTTAAATGTAAACGGAATAAATGGTCCAATCAAAAGACATAGGGTAGCTGAATGGATAAGAAAACAGGGCCCAAATATATGCTGTCTACAAGAGACTCACCTGAGAGCAAGAATCACACAGGCTAAAAGTGAAGGGGTGGAGTAAAATATTCCATGCAAATGGAAAGGAAAGGAAAGCTGGAGTAGCAGTTCTTATTTCTGACAAAACAGACTTCAAAATAAAGACCATAACAAGAGACAAAGATGGTCACTACATGTTACTAAAGGGATCAATCCAACAGGAGGAAATAACCCTTATAAACATTTATGCACCCAATACAGGAGCACCTAAATATATAAAAAATTTCTTGGGGGACTTTAAAGGGAAGATTGACAGCAACACAATCATAGTGGGGGACTTTAACACCCCACTGTCAGCATTGGACAGGTCATCAAGACAAAAAATCAACAGGGAAAAGCAGACCTTAAATGAATCACTAGACCTAATGGATTTAATTGACATTTACAGAACATTTCACCCCAAAGCAGCAGAATACACATTCTTCTCAAGTGCACATGGAACATTCTCAAAAATAACCACATGTTAAGGCACAAGGCAAGTCTCTACAAATATAAGAAGATTGAAATCATATAAAGCATCTTCTCAGATCACAATGCCATGAAACGAGAAATCAACCACTATAAAAAAACTCAAAAATATTCAAGCACATGGAGGCTAAATAGCATGTTATTAAACAATGAATGGGTTACCAAGGAGTTCAAGGAAAAAGTCAAACACTTCATGGAAAGCAACGAAAATGAACAGACAACAACCCAAAACCTATGGGACATGGCGAAAACAGTCCTGAGAGGAAAATTCATAGCATTACAGGCCTATCTCAGGAAACAAGAAAAAGACCTAATGAACCATCTAACACAACAACTAAAAGAACTACAACAGGAACAGCAAGAAAAGCCTCGAGGAAGTAGAAGGAAGGAAATAATGAAAATCAGAGCAGAAATTAATGACATAGAGACTAAAAAAAAATACCAAAAAAAAAATCAATGAAACCAAGAGCTGGTTCTTTGAAAAGGTAAATAAGATTGATGCACCTCTAAGAAACAAAAAGAGAGGACCCAAATAAAAAAAATCAGAAATGAAACCGGCAATATAACAACTGACCAACAGAAATACAAAGGATTGTAAGAAAATATTATGAGCAATTATATGCGAACAAATTGGACAACATAGGGGAAATGGACAAATTCCTAGAAGCATACAACCTTCCAAAGCTGAATCAAGAAGAGGCAGAAAACCTGAATAGGCCAATAACAATTAATGAAATTGAAGCAGTAATAAAAAAATTCCCAGCAAACAAAAGTCCTGGACCAGATGGATTTACAGGCGAGTTTTACCAAACATTCAAAGAAGAATTAACACCTATTCTATTCAAACTATTCCAGAAATTCAAGATGAGGGAAAACTCCCAAACTCTTTTTATGAGACCAGCATCATCCTAATCCCAAAACCAGATAAAGACACTGCAAAGAAAGAAAATTACAGGCCAATATCCCTGATGAACATAGATGCTAAAATCCTCACTAAAATACTAACAAACCGGATCCAGCAATACTTTCAAAAGATCATACATCATGACCAAGTGGGATTTATTCCGGGGATGCAAGGCTGGTACAACATCCGCAAATCAATAAATGTGATACATCACATAAACAAAACCAAGGACAAAAATCATATGATCATATCAATAGACTCAGAAAAAGCATTTGACAAAATCCAGCACCCATTTCTGATAAAAACTCTCAGCAAAGTGGGAATAGAGGGATCATATCTCAACATAATAAAGGCCATATATGACAGACCTACAGCCAACATCATACTCAATGGGCAAAAACTAAAACCATTTCCATTAAAAACAGGAAAAAGACAGGGATGTCCACTTTCACCACTCTTATTCAACATAGTACTGGAAGTCCTCACCATAGCCATCAGACAGGAAGAAAACATAAAAGGTATCCAAATTGGAAAGGAAGAAGTAAACCTGTCATTATTTGCAGATGACATGATACTGTACATAGAAAACCCTAGAGACTCCATCAAAGTACTACTAGATTTGATAAATGAATTTGGCAAGGTAGCTGGATACAAAATCAACATCTGGAAATCAATCGCATTCTTATACACCAACAATGAACTTTCAGAGAGAGAAACTAAAAGAGCAATACCATTTACCATTGCAACTAAAAAAATAAAATACATAGGAATAAACTTAACCAAGGATGTAAAAGACCTGTACTCGGAAAACTATGTGACACTGAAAAAAGAAATAGAGGAAGATTTAAACAAGTGGAAGAAGATACCATGCTCATGGATTGGAAGAATTAATATCATAAAAATGTCTATACTACCCAAAGCAATTTATAAATTTAATGTAATTCCTATGAAAATACCAACAGCATATTTCACAGACCTAGGACAAACATTTTGAAAATTTATATGGAACCAAAAAAGACCCCGAATAGCTGCAGCCATCTTGAGAAAAAAGAACAGAGTGGGAGGGATCACATTACCAGCTTCAAACTGTATTACAAAGCCACTGTAATCAAAACGGCCTGGTATGGTACAACAACAGGCATATAGATCTATGGAACAGAACAGAGACACCAGAAATAGACCCATGCCATTATGGTCAGTTAATATTTGACAAAGGAGGCAAGAGTATCCAATGGAGTAAAGACAGTCTCTTCACAATAAGTGGTGCTGGGAAAATTGGACAGATACATGCAAAAGAATGAAACTAGACCACCAACTTTCACCTTACACAAAAATAAACTCAAAATGGATAAAAGACTTAAATGTAAGTCACGAAACCATAAAAATCCTGGAAGAAAACGTAGGCAGTAAAGTCACAGACATCTCACATAGTGGGCTTTTCACTGATACATCTCCTAGGGCAAGAGCAACAAAGGAAAAAATAAACATATGGGACTACATCAAACTAAAAAGCTTCTGCACAGCAAAAGAAAACAGCCTCAAAATACAAAGGAATCCCATGGTCTGGGAAAACATATTTGCCAAGGATGAATCTGATAAGGGGCTAATTTCCAAAGTGTACAAAGAACTCATAGCACTCAGCAAGAGGAAGATAAACAACTCAATTAAGAAATGGGCAAAGGACTTAAATAGACACTTCTCCAAAGAGGACATATGGATGGCCAAGAGAAAATGCTGGATGTTGCTAATCATCAGAAAGATGCAAATTAAAACCACAATGAGGTATCACTTCACACCTGTAAGAATGACTGCCATCAAAAAATCAACAAACGACATGTGCTGCGAGGGTGTGGAGAAAGCGGAACCCTAGTACACTGCTGGCGGGAATGCAGACTGGTGCAACCACTATGGAAAACAGTATGGAGGTTCCTCAAAAAATTAGAAATGGAGCTGCCTTTTGACCCAGTGATTCCACTCCTAGGAATGTATCCTAAGAATCCTGAAACATTCATCAGAAAGGATATATGCACCCCTATGTTCATAGCAGCACAGTTTACGATAGATAAAATCTGGAAACAGCCCAAGTGCCCATCAGTAGATGAGTGGATTAAAAAGCTGTGGGACATTTACACCATGGAATACTACACAGCTGTAAAGAAGAAGAATCTCGTACCCTTTGGGACAGTATGGATGGACCTGGAGAATATTATGCTAAGTGAAATAAGCCAGGCAGAGAAAGACAAACATTACATGATCTCGCTTATACGTGGAGTCTAAAGAACTTAATAAACTGATGAGCAGAATAGATTCAATGACATGCAAGCATAGATGAGACTGATAAATGTCAGAGGAATGGAGGAGGGCGGGTGGGTGGAGGGGGAGAGAGTAACCAAAGAATTTATATGCATATATGCACAACCCAAGGACACCGACAATGGTGGGGAGAGGGACTGGGGAGGGGGAAGGAATGGGGGAGAACGGGTCATTGGGGAGAAAAGGGAGATCTATAATATTTAAAAGAAAAATAAAATTTTTAAAAAAATCATTAAAAGCCAACACATGAGAAAGAAAGGTGTTATAGGATGAGAGAACAAAGAAAACGAAAAAGAAAATCATAAGTGAAATTTAGAAAAAAATTCCCCCAAACTAAAAGACATCCATTTTTAGACTAAAGGGCCTAGGATAATGTATGACAAACCATAGTGCATCACTATAAAATTTCAGAAGCACTAGGGGAAATGAAAATTTTACAAACTTCCAGGGAGAAAGAGAATGGGAGGGGTGCATAAAGGACAAAGAGAGAGAGGGAGAAAACAAGTTTCTCACAAAAAATCAAGAATCAAAATGACAGTTTCTCAGTAGCAACACCAGGAGGTAAAATTGAGTGGAAAAATGGCTTCAAAATTCTAAGGGAAACAACTTACAACTTATAATATCCAAAGTAAGAGTCCATTATGTATATAAAGATATTTTCAGATGTATAATATCAGAGACATATACCTCATGCAGGCTTTTCTCAGAAAGCCACTGGAGGATATGCTTTAATTTGTGGGGGAGAATGTATTTTAATCTATGGGATTAAACCATAAATGAGGAAGATTTACGTCCAGAAAAGAACAGATTGACATAAGAGAGAGGTGAGGGTAATCCTGAGGACAGACCTAATGGGAGAGCCTGTGGTACCAGCTGTGTGGTAGCCAGAGTCCCCAGTTGAGATTGAAGCAGTCCAGAAAAACAAATTCTTTATGAAGATGAAATTGATTGAATACTTAGTGTTTTCTAACAAAATGAGGGGAGATTTATATAACTATAGAGTATGGGTTTCAATTAGTGATAAGTACCTAGAAAACTAAGCAAACCAACCACTAACAAAGACATAGGACCCTACAATCGTTTCCTCAAAGAAAAAAAATGTTGGCATAATGAAAATGAAAAATTCATGACCTGGGCACTAAGTGCATTTATATAATTTTTATAATATTAGCACATATTGTCTGGATGGCTATGGCAGAACTATATTAGGAGGGCATGAAACGGGAGAGGGTGAACTGTGGAGGCAGGAGGATGAAAGTGTTTTAAGTCCTCACTTTCCAGAGAGGTAAGTCAATAGATAATGCTTTAGAAATAAAAAAGAAGCATTATAAGAAACTCATGCACCCATATGGCGGGGGGGGTGGGAGAGCAGAGAATCTGTTAAAAAAATGTGAAACTATTTACCTCTGAGAAACAGAAAATGGAAGGGGAATATGAGGATCAGAATTTTTAAAATAAAAAACCCTTATAAAATTTCACACTCTTTAAATTATGTGCAGTTACAACTGATAAAAATTTTAAAAATGAGAGATGAACAATAATTATGACGAACTTTCATGAGTTTTATGCAGATGGAAGAGATGCACTATCATCTCTCTTTGTGTTTGTCTGTAGCTGTATTTGGGTGTGGGCATGTGAGTGGGTTTTACCTTTTTATAGGTAACATGGGAGAAAATAATCAAACTTTAAAATCAAGACATTCTAAATATTAAAATTTGAAATTGTCATGTCTACTATTCTGAGACAAAGCATTAATCACAGACAAGCTTCTGTTTGAAGTCTCCCTTCAAAAGGGGGACTCCCACGAGCTCGACAGCCATGTGGTATGCCTTTTATGTGGGTTACAGCTGTCCATCTGTTTGGGACATATATAGTGAATGGGACCGTCCATCTAGTGGTTCCTCTTCTTCAGATTTGCAAGGAAAGTACTACCTTAGAGAGCCAAGCTATGATTTCTGATCTTCCACTGGCTCCTTTCTGGAGAACCACTGAAGAGGATGGTACTATATCTTACATGAATCTTTGCAAAAAGGCTCCTAAAACGTATCATATTTTCTAAAGACCATTTTCATTACAAAACAATTTTTAGTTCAAAACAATCCTATCTCGTTTTTCCAAACAACTGAATCTAGTGAATCTCTCAGATCAGGGCAACTCCTAGTTTTCAGTACAGGAATCAGTAGAAGGCAGATGCCCACAGTATAGCTAATAATATTAACAATAGCTAACTACAGTCATGGAGGACTCAGTATGTGCTAGGCTGCTGGACATATCTCATTTAATAGTCACAATAACCTTACAATGTTGATAATACTACTGTTTCCATTACTGAATTTGTAAGTAGTGGAGTTTTGTGCTGACACAATCATTATACCTTACCGGGGACACAGAGGTCTTTATTTTAAAAATTTGCATCATTCTCAACGGATGTATTTTGCCAGCAAGCCGATTTTCTTACCTGAGTGAATCCATTAAATGAACCATCTGAAGCCTAAACAGAAATGAAAATCAGAGCACATTATTTTTCATCCATTTTGTAGGATCAGTGAATGCCCATTAAGTAAAGACCACCATAAATTTTAAAATAATACAAGCAGTGAAAGTGCTTAGGAAATGTAAAATGGTTGTACTGTATTATTTCAAATAGGCTGACAAAAAAAAAAAAAAGAAAGATTATTTTTACAGTCACTCCTGGTATGTGGTTCCATGCTAACCAAAACCCACTTTCTTAATAATGAGAAGATGGTTCCAGAGAAAAGCCATGAGGCTTAAATAGCTCTTTTTCTCAGGCTATTGACAGAATCTAAAAGAAGCTAGAAGAATATCTAGTATTTTTCTAATGTATCATTTTGTCAGATTTTTTTATGACACCTATTATGAGATTCTACAGTTTTAGTAGGCCTGGATAGAACATTTCATGTGTTCTTATTGGGGTAACCACTTAGAAACAGTAAATTGGTATGTTCTACATATGTTTAATACTTGAACAGTAAAAATAAAAGTAGGAAAAATAAAGAGTAAATGAATAGTAAAATAGACTTTCATTAATTCCAACAATCATTCTGCTTTTTTTTTTTTTTTTTTTGGTCAACCTATTTGTGTTTGGTTTACAGAGATTCCAAGAGGTAAGAGGTGCATAGTCATTTATGCACCTCTCCTTGACAATCTGTCAAGGAGATGAGGCAGGCCTCAGAGGAGGTAGTGATAGATAATGAAAGGGGTGGGAAACATTAGGAAAAACAGAACCTACAGAAGTCTTTGTCTAGTCTACACTACATACTGGGTAAGTACCTCTTCGTTATCAGCCTCTATTTGTTGGTACAACAATCTATATCTCTGATTAGCAACTTCATCTTCAGATAAATCTGAGTTGTTGGTGCCATTGTCTTGGGGACTAGCCGAACTCTGGGTGTTAACATTCTGGGAGGTTCCCAAAACCAAAGGTCTAACTGTCTCTTGGCTTTGTTCCCAGCAGCTATCAATGGCATGTTCCTCACATACATCTGCCAGGAAGTCCACCTCCAGCCCTTTCTTGCTCTCAACTATATCTAAATGTTCCCAGAAATTATCTATGTCTCCCATATCACTGATAAACCAGTGGTTAATAAAATCAAGACAACTGGCAAATCTACTTGCTTGGCCATCTGGTATAGCAGAGAATTCCAATATGTCCATATTATTCATTGCTGAACCCAAACCTGGCTGCAAGATTTGACCTGGATCTGTTCCCCAAGAGTCTGTTTTTGTAATTCTTGGCAAGTTAATGGTATGACTACAGTTATCAGCCACTGTATTTTCAGACCCCTCTATTAATGAATCTTCTGCCTTACACAAATACCAGTCTCTTCTGTTTGCATTAGTCTCCAGAGCATAATTAAGATCTGTCTAGACTGAGCTACCACTTCATGTTTCATTGATCAAAAACAGCCTGGTTTTCATCTCTGTCACATCCAGGCACATGTAACACAGGCTCACATTGAATCTCTTCAGCATTTGTACTCATCTGTGCTGAATGATATATTATATCATTGTTAGAAAGGTCTATTAAATTTTTCTTTATATCTTTTCTAGATAAACCCCATCCCTCAGGGCTGGCGTCTTCAATATTAGGTACAGAGTCAGTCTGGAGAGGCAGATTCAAAATATCTGTGTAATGGCCAGGTTTAGCTCCACAGCCCTCTATAATTTTACAATTATTTATTATTGTAAATAAATAATCTCCTCATCTAGCACTTTGTCAATAAATTCAGTTGCCATGTCTTTTTCTGATATATTAAGTTTCACAAAATTATTTTCATTGGTCTTTACCATTTCCTTACACCTAACTCTTAGATCTTTCCTAGTTTCCTCTTCACTGATTTTTAAGGTCTCCTGGTCTTGCTTTCCTAGTGTTTTAAGAAGATCTACCACCTGTTTCCTGTGCTTTCACATGCTTTCTCTTCAAATTCCTCTGTACCTTCTAGTGTCTTAGTATCAATAGCCCCAGTATCTACCTTTCCACATGTCTCCACACCTGCCCACACAGAGTCTTCTATCTTCTGTTTTTCTTCCTCTTCTTCTGATTTTTTAACATCTTCTTGACTTTTTTTGACCAGGACACCAGTTTCCATGGCTGGCATCTCTAAGTCAGGTAAGTCATAAGGCTGCTCCGTCTCCATACAAGCAGCAATGGCAAATTCAGCCTCAGGCACAGGCTTTGGGGGCAGTTGTCCATTTCCACATGGAGGGGCTGGCCCTGGGACATGCTCACCCTGTTCGACTACAGTGTGCCAGTCAGCAGAAGGAAACATCCTGGTGGATAATCCCATGTCTTGCTCTGCTTCAGAGAGACATGCAGAGTCTTCCTGAGACCCAGTGTGGATAGTTTTCTGGCTGACACTCTCTGCACTAGCATCAGGGCCCCAAATAAATGCACCTAAATCAATCTGAGATCTTTGAATTTCTTCAGCCAACCCATTGTCTGGAGTTTCCTCCATGATCCAGTTACACAGGGAAAGACTTTCTGAAGAGTCAGACTTTAGAGTATGCAGAACAGCAAAGGGAAAAAACAAAACAAAAACAAGATGAAACAGGTCATGGTAGGAGTTGACAAGAAACACTAAGTTCTTCCATAGGGTAGCACCATTAAACAAAACTAGAGAGTATTAAAGTAAATAAGTGGCTTAAGGTTAAATCTGTGAGTAGCAATGCCATGAGGGGGAAAAAAAGCTAATTTTAGATAATATACCATGTATATAATGCATATTAAATACAAAAAAAATCCAGAATTTTCTGGACATTTACCTACCGGCTGTACCAAATCAGTGCTTGTCTGTATAAGTAAAAAAAATAATAATAAAAGTCAGAGAGAAAAAAATTTGCTCACATATTAAAATCCATGCTTTCCAGAGTCAATATTCTGCTAAAGGTTGTGGTTTTCACTGGTCTGAGACTAAATTTTACAACTTATTTTGTGATAGGAATGAGTTCTGTCCTAATACTGTTAAGATTATACAACTGAAACATAAAGAAAGCCTCTGACATTTCCTAGTATCAACAACAATGTTTTATGGCTATTACATGACTGTTGCTGTAGCCGACTCTGAAATGCAAAGTGGCAAATGAAATAAATAACCAAGCACGAGAACACAAGAATAGCATCTGGCACTAGCAGTCATAAAATTACCCAGTACCATCTGCTCTGACACAATATCAAAGTAAAATCTTCCCCAACCAGCCTGCACTTGGTTCTGCCTTTGAGGTGGTTTTTGGATGGAGGATGATCTGATACTAACCACTCTGACTACCTGGATGATTCTCCTCAGGTTCTCCCCACATCTTAGGAGCTTTGTCTGGACACAAAGAAACAACACTGGGGAGCTAAGGGGATCAAGAAATGGAGTAATTATAACCAGGGAGCTATTGTTTTGCAATCTTGTCACTCTTACCATTCCTAGCAGGTTTGTCCTCTAAAATAGTCAATGTTCCTTATAGATGATACTTTCACCCTCATCATATCCTTTTCAGCCAGAGAAAGAAAAATGTGGTATAGCTTCAACTAAAGATATGAAATATTGGAATAACAAAAAACAGCATTTTCCTCTTACTCTCCTAGAAAATTAACACAAAGTTGAAGCTAGAATTCAAATGTCCTAAACACCAATCCATGTATCCCTTTTTGAGAATATACAAGTCAAACTTTTTTTAGCTCTTGTCTTAAGAGTTTTCCATGATGCTTCAAGAATCTTATGTAGTAGAATATAACCCTGCAACTGTGGCAGGGAAGGGGACAGTCATGTTTTGTTTTAAGAGGAGAAAGTAGCAATGCCACTTTGGAAGACCACAGGATCATGGATAGCTAGATCTTCCAACTTTCCTATTGCTGTATCACTAAAAAAAGAGAACATGAATCTTAAGTTGAGTTCTTAAGACCAAATGACGACCAGGGTTGTTCTAAGACAGGGTGGAAAAGGGCTCTATCCCAAGGGATGTGAGGCTCTATACAGGCGTAGTCAATCTTCTAATTTCATACCACAGATGCTGTCACCACAAAGCTCTGTTTGTGTCTTTTTCCCAACTCTGAATTCTGGAGGCATTCATCCTTGCAGTTCTCCCTTTTATTGATACGCACCAGACACGGCTAAACATTCTACAAATAGTATCTCACTTAATCCTCACATAACCCTCTGCAGTCAGTATCATTACCCTTATTTTACAGATGAGAGAACCTGAGGCTGAAAGACTTTTAGAAATTGCTCAAAGTCGTGTTGCTATAAGAAGTAGAGTCTGGACTCCAATCCAGGGCTGTCTGGTTCTAAAGCTCAAATTCTTATTGATTAAGCTTCATTGAAAATAAAAATGAAAAAAAACTATTCCATGTGCAGAGTAGCCAAACCCTTACATTTTCCCATTTACACCTTTCTTGTATTCTATAAGCAACAATAAATGTGCATATTCTTCACTACAACACTTCTTCTAGCCACCAATAATCACAGGAAGAAGCGTAAAGGGACACATCAAATTCTTGTTCATCCAGGAGTCTGGCACACACTCTTTTCATCATTATTTCCAAATGCTGGTAATACTGGGAACCATGATGGAGCTGATGATTATTCCAGGAGACAACATTATTATTAAAAATGTTTGGGCTTCCTTTCCATTACAAATGAAATAAAACATAACAAAGTTTCTAAATTTCTAGGGACAGAGATACATAAAAATATAGAGCTCTTAATACTCTTACCGTCCATAAATCCCAGGGCAATGTCTGAAAGCAAACAGACAGAAATACTGTTAGCATACAAATCCCAAGCATGTAAAAATTACTGAGATGATAAAAGTTACCGAAATAAAATAATAAACATTTTGAAACATTTAATACAGCACTGTTCAACAGAACTTTCTTTGGTGATAAAAATGCTCCCTATCTTTGCTGTACAATATGGTAGCACATGTGGCTATTGAGAACTTGAAATGTGCGAGTGTAACAGAACCAAATATTTTATTTTACACAATTTTATTTTATTTAAACTAAATAGCTAAATGTGGCTAGTGCTACCATATTGAACAGCACAGGTCTAATCAATGTGCCTTTTGCTATATAAGTAGAAAACAATATCTGAAACATGATGAATGGGTTTACTTTAATAAACACACATAATTATATGAAGTAAACATGGTGTCCAGATATCAGTTTATCACGTCTTTGAGGAAATGTGCAGATCCTAATAATTGTTAATGCTATTTCCTCTCTTCCCCACACCAAATCGAAGAGGATGCACCCGTTTGATAGTGAATAAACCCCAGAAAAATAGTTCTTCAATATGTAGAATTAGATAACACACAGTTTAATTAATTGGTAATCATGAAAATTAGTAAGGTGTCCCCTAAGACATATAGATGAGTTATGCTTACTACTGGAATTTTAATTATAAAAATTACTGATCCTGGGGAATGAATCCATCTGGCTCAAAAATGACTTGCCCTGTGTACGGGGAAAGCGAGGGAGACCTCTTTTTCTTATGTCCTCTGTGATTGAGAATTACTGTTGAGCCACAGCCTTTTCTGCCCATGTCTTTGTGACTAGAACTAATCCATGTTTATGTACTTGTTTTGAATCACTAAATGCAAACAGCAAGTTAGAGAATCTGGCACTCCCATCTTAAGAATATGACAGTTTCCAGATGGGACTACAGATGTCTCAATTGGATTCTGCACTACAGAACATGGGCCCCGTGGTTCTCACTGAACCCACCCGCTTGGTCTGGGTCTGTCTACCTGCACCGCCCCACCCGCCCTGCATCTCTGTGCAACCTGGCTGGTCTCTGGATTAGCATCTACTTGCAGAATGACTAAGAGGGAGAGTAGAACAGCTCCACTGAAAACCACAGGCATTCGTACATGGGTTCATTTGCATTTAATATGCATTTTCTGATTATCCAGGTGGTTTATGTTTTCTTGTTTTATAGCCCTTTAAGAATCACTACATATCCCTGAATAATGCAGACAGCAGCAGTATTTTTTCCAAAGGATGGCAGCAATGTGAAATGTCATGTTTATCAAGCTCCAGGATCATGAAAGGATGTGTTAGCTTGTGTGTACACAGCAGAGATCACATGGTGAGGGGTTCTGCTAGCAGCAAGAATATCAATTTCAAACATGGGATCAGGTGATGGGTAAGGGAGATCACTTTGAGTGAAGGGGAAAGGCCAGCAAAATCAACCAGCTCATCTCAGCCTAAGACTTCTTAGCAAAGGAGGAAAGATGTGATTAGAACTGGACTGCAGGGCAACTCTGCAGAGCGGTGACTCAATTATGGCCACTAAGAAGCCAGAGCAGTATATCACCTGGCCCAAAAAAGAATAGTGGCACACACAACTTTCCTAGCTACGGTAATGCTTTTTCTTCAGAACCAAGACTTTTAAAGATTTAACCAAGGTAACTTTTAAAAAAAATTCGGAATAATCTTAGTCCTAAATCCACACTTGGATTAATATAACCATGAATTGATATAAAAGAGGTTTCTCTCTTGATTCAAACTTGCATACAGAAATGCTGTGGGATCTCACCCTCTAATCACCAGAGCATCCACTGTAGGACTTTTCCTTCTGCCACTAAAGTAATGAACTTTGGAGAGTAAGGCAGAGGAAGTCCATAACTTCTGCTGGCTATATACACAACAAGAACTCTGAGAAGGAAATATTCTGAATGATATATACATCCATTTTCTGCTTTTCTTGGCCACCAAGGCAGAACCATCAAACTTACTGACAATTAATACGTTAGCACTTCCCAAAGTATGTTTTAGAGAACATACCAATGAATGTTAAGAAAGTTTCATCAAAGTTGATTTCTTGGTCAAACATATTTGGGAAACTCAAAGTTAAACAAATCTAAACAGGTTTTTCTTTTAATTACAGGATTTTTTTGAGCTTTTAATATTCTCATGCATATCATGAATCCCCTAAAAGGGAGTTAACAGAAATCTCTGAAACATTAAGAGACCAACTTTTTGCAAAATGCCTTTAAGGCCAGTGTCTGATCTACTTACTTTCCTGATTTATTGACATCTCAGATATTTATTGTTCTTATATTACAACAGGAAGGCCCTTAGAAACCCAATCATCTGCAAAAGTCTGAACTAAAGAGAAGCTTTATTTATTGAGGTTCATACGGAGCAGTCTGTTCTCCAGCGGTTTACAGTAAGGTATTGAGAAAGCTTCAAGACCAGAAAGTTGAACTGGGTCTCAATTCCTGAGTTTTATAATAAACCATCATTAATTCATTTGAAGTATATTCTAGCATCTTTGGATTTGCTCAGATTGAAATGTGAGGCTTGGACCATATCACAAATACTAATATAAACAATTTCTGTTCAATCAAATTTTGAGTTAACTTCTTTTATGAATATAAACAATTGTAAATTAAATATATTACAGAGGAATCATCCACAGATCATTGTAGTACCCAACACCAGTATCCCTCTGATGGAGAATGCTATCATAATAACTACTGAAATGGGGACAATATTGAGAGTGAGGAAGTGATGAGCAAGGAAAGGTTTGGATAAGCAAGACCAACTCTGCATAAATACATAATCAAGGTGCTGTCAGAACAATGGCTGCATGAGATATCCCCTTGGTCTTTTCCTATGAAGTTTCAACAATTTGAACAGCAATAATGCAACAAAGGATTCCTGGCTCAATCCACAAACATGCTGAGAGATCTGCGCATTGAAACACCTAGAGGTGGGCAAGTGGGGAAAAATGGGGGAGGTAAGAAGGGAGAAGGGCTAAGATGATGCATGACACAGCCCTGTAGCCAGGAGCTCACAGCAGGGCTCAGCCAGGGGAGGGGAGGAATCCCTTTGTGGCTGGGGCTCCCTTCAGCTGGGAGGAGCAAGGAGATTTGGTGGGCATTACAGTAAGAGTGAGCAGCATGAGCTGCGGCTGAGCCCAGAAACCAGAGCCAGGACACAGCACAGAGGTGCGGCCATGGTTGTTGAGTGGCTGGAATTCCAGACAGAGAAACAAAGCCACAGAGCCCTGCTGCCCCTTAATTTCCCACAGCGCACCTCTCTTTGCCCTTGGTGTCAGGTTGTAGAGTACATTATCTGCAAACCTGAGAACTGGTACTACAGAATCACATTTTTTCCTTAGGAAAGAATGTACTCTGTGACAGGTTCCAGAGCTGAGGCACAAGGGAGACCCAACAGATGTCTGAGGCCACCATTACGGAGAGAGCAAAACAAAGAAACTGGACTGTTATCCCAGCCTACCCCACACTCACACATTACAGCTACACTGATGGCAGCCACACTGCAGGGATGCACTGGGATTTTACATAGCTAGAAAACTTGTGATTCAGTGTCTACTACTGGAAAAAAATATAAAGACCTCTTCTTATTAATCTGCTAAATAAGTGCCACTCATACATAGATTCCTAGACAGAGAAGGAATTCATCAAATACCATGAATAATCAAGGTAGGGAGGCATCTCAGAAAGAAAATAAGTCTCCCAAAACATACTTAAAGACATGGAAATATGTTACATAAATGACAGAGAATTCAAGCTCACAGTTCTGAAAATACTCAACGAGACACAAGAAAATACAGACAGCAATTTAGTGCACTCAGAAAACAAACCAGCAAAGAAAACAAGTACTTTACCAAAGAGACTGAAACTTTAAAAAAGCACCAAACAGAAATTCTGCAGATGAAGATCTCAGTAAAAGAGATCAAGAATGAACTAGTGAGGACAGGAAATAGAGCTAACTGGATGGAGGAAAGAATTAGTGATGCTGAGAATAGAAATCTAGAAATGATGCAAGGGGAAGAAGACAGAGACTTGAGCATAAAAATATGAAAGAAGGTCACAAAACTACAAAAAAACACACACCTGAGAACTATCTGAATCCATCAGAAAGAGTAATATAAGAATAATAGCTATACCAGAAGAAGAAGAGAAGGAGAATAGAATGGAGAACCTATTCAAACAAATAGTTGATGATAATTTCCCAAACTTATGAAAAGAGCTAGATCCTTGAATCCAAGAAGCAAATAGAATACCTGGTTACCTCAATTCAAAGAGGCCTTCTCCAAAACACATTGCATTAAAACTATCAAAAATTATTGACACACAAAGAATTCTCAAGACAGCTAGGGGAAAAAAGATAACCTATAAAGGAAAGTTCATTAGATTATCATCAAACTTCTCAGCAGAAACTCTATAAGCCAAAGGACAGTGGAACCAAATATTCAAATTACTGAAAGAGAGAAATTAACAGAAAAGAATAATATATCCAGCAAAGATATCCTTTAAATATGAAGGAGAAATAAAGACTTTTCCAGACATACAGAAGCTGAGGGACTTTATCACCAGAAGAACTCCACTGCAGGAAATACTCAAGGGTTATTATATCTGAAACAAAGAATAAAAGGTTACAAAACTATGAGTACAATCACCAACAAACTTATAGCATAAATAGGGCTAATTTGCAACAACAGAAACATAAAAGGGAAGAGGGTAAAGGTCTTAATTTGCAAAGGAGGGTGGAGAGCAAATGTATTCAAAAGAAAAAGGACTACTGTATATATGAAACTTTATTTTTCATAAACTTAATGGTAACCACACACAAAAGACTCAAAACTGAGACATACAGCTTAAAAAAAGAAGAAACAGAGGAAAGAAGTATGGAATATCACCAAACAAAAACAACAGACAGAAACACAAAGGAAAAGAACCAACAAAGGCACAGAGCTACCAGAAACCAAAGATAAAGTGACTATATGCAATCCTCAAAGATCAATTATTCTAAATCTAAATGGACTGAATTCATCAACAAAGAGGCACAGAATGGCAAACTGGATTAAAAAACAAAAACAAAACCCAATCATATGCTGCCTTCAGGAGACACATCTAAGCTGAAAAGACAAAGGTAGATTCAAAATAAAAGGGTGGAAAATGATTCTCCAAGAAATAACATCCATAGAAAAGCAGGTGTAAGCCATACTTATATCTGAAAAAATAGATTTCAAGATAACAAAGTGACAAAGATGGACATTTTATAATGATAAAGGGGACAACACATCAAGAAGACATAACACTTCTTAACATGTATGCACCCAACCAGGGAGCACCGAAATATATTAAGCAACTACTAACAGAAATAAAGAAACAGACAAAAACATAATCATAGTTGGGAACTTTAATACTCCATTGATAGCTCTAGACAGATCAACCAAACAAAAAAATCAATAAAGAAATATCGGCCTTAAATGAAACACTAGACCAAGTGGACATAATTGACATTTACAGAGCCTTTCATTCCACAACATCAGATTATACATTCTTCTCCAGTGCACATGGAACATTCTCAAGGATAGAACATATGTTGGGTCACAGAACTAGCATCAACAAATTCAAGAAGACTGAAATTATACCAGGCATATGATCTGATCACAATGCCTTGAAATTAGAAATCAACTGCAAAAAGGAAGTATAGAAACCCACGAATGTGTGGAGACTAAGCAACATAGTACAGAAAAATGACTGGGCCAAAGAAGAAATAAAATATGAGATCAAAAGATATATAGAGATAAATGAGAATGACAATTTGACATTTCAAAACTTCTAGATACAGAGACAGCAGTAATAAGAGGGAAGTTTATATCAGTACAGGCCTATCTCAAGAAAAAAGAGTAAACAACCTGACATCACATCTTAAAGAACTAGAAGAAGAAGAACAAAGGCAACCCAAAGTCAGCAGAAGAAATGAAATAATAAAGTCAGAGCAGAAGTGAATGAAATAGAGAACACAAAGACTATATAAAAACTTTACACAACAATGAGCTGGTTCTTTGAAAACAGTAATAAAGTTGACAAACCCCTGGCTAACCTCATCAAGGAAAAAAGAGAAAAGGCTCATGTAAACAAAATTAGAAATGAAAAGAGGAGAAGTTATTACAGACATCACAGATATACAAAGGAGTATATAGCCTTCCTAGACTGAAAAATGCAGAATTGGAAAATTGAAATAAACCAAAAAACAGTGAGGAAATTGAAACCATCAAAAACCTCCCAAAAAATAAAATCCAGGACAAGATGGCTTCACCAGTGAATTCTACCAAACTTTCAAAGAAGATTTGATACCCAACCTTCTCAAACTCTTCCAAAAAACTGAAGAAGAGGCAATATTTCCTAACACATTTTATGAGGCCAACATAAAGCTAATATCAAAACCTGGCAAGGATAACATGAAAAAAGAAAGCTACACACCAATATTTCTGATGAATACAAATGTAAAAATCCTAAACAAAATACTAGTAAATGAAATATAACAATGCATTAGAAAAATAATACATCATGATCAAGTGGGGTTCATTCCAGGGGCACAAGTATGGTTCAATATATGCAAATTGATCAATGTGATACACATCATTAACAAAACAAAGAATAAAGTCATATGATCTTACCAATACATGCAGAAAAGCATTTTTTAAGATACAACATCCATTTATGATTAAAACACTCAATAAAATGGGTACAGAAGGAAAGGACCGCAACATAATAAAAGCCATATCTGACAAACCCTCAGCCAATATCATACTCTATGGTAAAAAACTGAAAACTTTTCCTCTAAAATCTTGAAAAACAAAGATGTGCACTCTCACCACTATTATTCAGCATAGTTCTGGAAGTCCTAGCCAGAGCAATCAGGCAAGAGAAAGAAATAAAAGGCATCCCAATTGGTAAGTAAATATGTTACTGTTCACAGATGACATCATTCTGTATATAGAAAACCCTAAAAATCCCACCAAAAAACTATTAGAAACAATAAACAAATACAGTAAAGTTGCAGGATACAAAATCAATGTACAAAAATCCACTGCTTTCCTATATACTAACAATGGAACTTCAAAAACAGAAGAAGAAAAAAATTCCTTTTGCAATTGACACAAAAAAAGAGAGTAAAATACCTAGGACTAAATTTAACAAAGAATGTGAAAGACCTATATACTGAAAACTACAAAGCATTATTAAGAAAGATTGAAAAAGACACAATGAAATGGAAAGATATTCTGTATTCATAGGAAGGAAAAGTCAACATTGTTAAAATTTAGGCCATATTATCCAAAGCAATATACACATTTAATGCAATCCCCATCAAAATCCCAATGTCAGTTTTTAAAGAAATAAAACAAAAAGTCATCAAATTTGTATGAAACCACAAAAGACCATGAATAGCCAAAGCAATCCTAAGAAAAAAGAAATAACTCAGAAATATCACACTACCTGACTTCATATTATATTACAGAGCTACAATAATCAAAACAGCATGGTATTAGCAGAAAAACAGACACACTGACCAATGGAACAGAACAGAGAGCCCAGAAATAAAACCACATCTATGTGGGCAAATAATTTTTGACAAAGGAGCCAAAAACAAACAGTGGAGAACAGAAAGCCTCTTCAACAAATGGTGCTGGGAAAATTGAAAAGTCACATGCAAATCAATGAAACTAGATTACAGTTTGTACCCATGTACAAAAATTAATTCAAAATGGATCAAAGACCTAAATATGAGATCTGAAACAATAAACTGCATAGAGGAAAACATAGTTACTAAATTTACAGACCTTGGTAGTAGAGAACATTTTATGAATTTGACCACAAAGGCAAGGGAAGTAAAGGCAAAAATAAATGAATGGGAATACATGAAACTAAAAAGCAAAAGAAACCGCCAACAAAACAAAAAGGCAACCAACGAATGAAAGATGATATCTGGAAACAAGAGCTCCAACAAGGGGTTAATATGCAAAATATATAAAGAACATGCAACTCAACACCAAACAAACAAACAATTCAATTAAAAAATGGACAGAGAACCTGAAGAGACACCTTTCCCAAGAGAATGTACAGTGGCCAACAGATACATGAAAAGGTGCTCAACTTCACTAGCTATTAGGGAAATGCAAATCAAAACTACAATGAGATGCCACCTCACACGAGTTAGAATGGCATTAGCAACAAGACAGGTAGTAACAATAGTTTGAGAAGTTGTGGAGATAAAGTAACCCTCATTCACTACTGGTGGGAATGTAAACTGGGCAAACTAGAATGCATGGTTATTCCAACTCTATGGACAGAGAAAGCTAATGGTAGGGGAAACTTTAGAATAACTGATATTGATAAGGTTCCCATTTTACCCTTCCTTCCCATTAGGAAATGTTTGCTGGCAAAAAAAAAAAATAATAATAATAATCATCTCCAAACATCATAAAAACCGCTTGATACCTGAGACATGGGTGAGTGGGTCACTCCAGCAGAACCTGCAGAGGCTACCTCAGGCTTGAAAGGGTCAAAGTCCAGATCCAACAAAGTCTCCTCTTTCTTCATCTCAGGGACTTCATTCTGTTCAAACAAAACAAAACACGTACAGCTTGAATCTGATAAGACTTCATCATATAATTCTCTAGTATCAGTTGATACCCCAATGGGTGTAATTGGTAAGTATACCAATTAGGTGGCTCATCCACATGCTCCCAGAGCCACTAGCTAAATGTGATGAGAGGGGAAATAACCAACTCTAGCCAAGTATAACCTAAGATGCCCTGGAACATGGCCCAGGTTTCAGTTGCTGTCCTTTGTCCAGGTCCAAATCCAGCCAACAAAGAGAATGTCTGAGAGATGTATCCTAATGACACAAAGATCTAAGTAATCTCCTTTTCTGCTAGTTCAAATATCTCAGATCAAGAATTACAGATGGATAAATGAGCCAAGGCCTCAAATCACTGCAGTAACTCACTGCTATAATGTCCCCAGTGAAGCTAAATTTAAAAAGGAAGGGGCCATTGTCTACTATGACCACATCCCACCTGTCTTGTCCACTCAGAGGTACCTTATCCCTTGAGTTAGTTATCATTTATCCATTCCTCATCCATAATATTGTTTTTCGATACTGTGTGTAGGAGGGAGGGAGAATAAAAAAGAGAAGAGGAGGAAGAGAAGAGAACCATATTCCCCAATGTTCATTGCAAAATGAGCTCCCACCCAATAACATTCTTGGATTAGAAAGAAGATTAGTTAAATAGGACACAGAACAAGGTCCTGCTATAATAGCAAATTTTTATAGAAATAAATATTAACATGCTTTCATTTATTATGGTATCATGATATAGGAAAAACAACATGGGCTTGAAGTTGGCCTAAACCAGGCTCAAACTACACAGTAAGAGGCAGAGCTGAAATAAAGTCCCCATAAACTATACCACAGTAAAGAGAACTGGGGTCAGTTTTCATTCAGTTCAAGTTTTGTGTGCTTGATATTTAATATAAGCTTCAATTCTGACCGTCTGTTGTCTAAAAACTAAAAGGTCACAACAATGGATAAAGTCTTATATAAGAACACAGGTGTTTAGAGAAAAACTTTAAATAACAGGAGTTATTTTAATTAATATTGGTCATAAACATAAAAAAATGTATACAGAAATGTATGGAAAGCTTGGGAGAATAACAGGTAATACATTTTTTTCGTATATCTACACTCATTGTAGAAGGAAATCTGCTTATATATCATGATCTTGACTTTGAGTTATCTGTTTTGCAGCATGATTACTCCTTATATATACTTTTTAAATTTCACAAGGATAATGCTCTTCTGAGCTCCTTCTTTCTTTAATAGTTAGAATCATAAAACTGTCAACTGATTCCCCTGGCCCCTATTCAAAGTCTGCATGAGTTTTGTTTTTCACCAACTTTTATATTGGTAAAATTATATTTTTAAAATTATGAAAACATATTCTAATTATGCCTAGCACATTCTAATAACTTTATACATATGAACATTAACTTGTGTTCATTCACTTTGTTGCAGTCTAATGATAACACTATTATTGCCTTTAAAGAATTACTCTACTGTATTCCGCAAATTGCTTTTTACCTGGCTTGTCTGATCCTTACAAAAAATTGAGGGGAAGATGGCAACATTTTCCCATCTGCAGATGAGGAGACTGGGCTGAAGGATGTTATCTATTGCCTTGGATCTCCCCGCTGCAATATCACTGAGGCAGGACAGCAGTCAGATACCGTGACTCCCATGTTCTTTCAAGCTACCACTGAGATCCCATCCCACATATCTCAAACAGGGACCCTCAAAAGCTACAGAGGAATTCTCAATGTTCTGTGAGTCCTCCATAAAAATTAGGCTGCACAAATACATCCATTAGTCCTTTAAGGGCCTAATGGATCCCCTTAAGGAAGCTCAAATCAGAATTTGGAGTTCATGGATGAAAAGAGGCGTTAGACTATAATTGCTATGCTAAGCCTTTGATTGAGATAAATCTGGGTGTGCAGCCCAATTTTGCCACTTACTAGTTGTCTCTCTCTGGACAATTAATTCACCTTATTGAGCTTCCATTTCTTCATGTATAAAATGAAAATAATAATACCTAGTAAGATTATCATGAGTAATAAAGAAAATATGCACATTACACAAAATACATAATATATACTCAAAATGGAAATGGAAGCTAATATAATTAGTTACTTAACAGTAATTATGTATATCTATGTAAAATTATTATCATCAAATATCCATAATACCAGTCTGGTTCCCTTTAAAATGTGTAGTCAGTTTCTTTAGGCTCAAGGTCTATTTGGTTTTGTTCTTTTAACCTTGAGAGCTATACTTCAAGGCACTCATATCAAAGAGTAATTTGATCCCTGGCCAGTGTAGTTCACTGGTTAGAGCATCAGCCTGTGTATGGAGGGGTTGTGGGTTCAATTCTCCATCAAGGGAACATACCTGGGTTGCAGGTTTGATCCCCAGCCCCAGTAGGGGCATGTGCAGGAGGCAACCAATCGATGTGTCTCTCCCACATTGATGTTTCTCTCCCTCTCTCTTCCTCCTCCACTCTCTCTCTAAAAAAAAAGAATCAATGAAAAAGCATCCTCAGGTGAGGATTAACAACAACAAAAAAAGAGTAATTTGATAGAATTACACAAAGAGCATAAAGGTGTTGCCTGTTTATGTAGTATTCCTTTATAAGAGGGCAGAGAAGCATGCACAACTGCAGTGAACATGTTGAAACATAGTGACATGTAAAAGAAAACACATTTTTCTCATTCCTTACACCTGCATCACAATTAGAATAGATCTGATGTAGTCCCAACATTCTTAAGCTTTGGGGAGCTTAACTTTAAGTACTGTTTACCATAAAATGTCTAGAAAAAGTGACCTGTGATGTGTTCCTAAAAGGAGACAAGGAGTAACCTTAAATGTAAATGGAATAAATGGTCCAATCAAAAGACAAAGGGTGGCTGAATGGATAAGAAAACAGGACCCAAATATATGCTGTCTACAAGAGACTCACCTGAGAACAAGAATCACATAGGCTAAAAGTGAAGGGATGGAGTAAAATATTCCATGCAAATGGAAAGGAAAAGAAAGCTGGAGTAGCAATTCTTATTTCTGACAAAACAGACTTCAAAATAAAGACAAGAGACAAAGATGGTCACTGCATGTTACTAAAGGGATCAATCCAACAGGAGGAAATAACCCTTATAAACATTTATGCACCCAATACAGGAGCACCTAAATATATAAAAAATTTATTGGGGGACTTTAAAGGGGAGATTGACAGCAACACAATCATAGTGGGGGACTTTAACACCCCACTGACAACATTGGACAGATCATCAAGACAAAAAATCAACAGGGAAAAGCAGACCTTAAATGAATCACTAGACCTAATGGATTTAATTGACATTTATAGAACATTTCACCCCAAAGCAGCAGAATACACATTCGTCTCAAATTCACATGGAACATTCTCAAAAACAGACCACATGTTAGCGCACAAGGCAAGTCTCTACAAATATAAGAAGATTGAAATCATATCAAGCATCTTCTCGGATCACAATGCCATGAAACGAGAAATCAACCACTATAAAAAAACTCAAAAATATTCAAGCACATGGAGGCTAAATAGCATGTTATTAAACAATGAATGGGTTACCAAGGAGATCAAGGAAGAAATCAAACACTTCATGAAAAGTAACGAAAATGAACAGACAACAACCCAAAACCTATGGGACATGGCGAAAACAGTCCTGAGAGGAAAATTCATAGCATTACAGGCCAATCTCAAGAAACAAGAAAAAGACCTAATGAAGCATCTAACACAACAACTAAAAGAACTGGAACGAGAACAGCAAGAAAAGCCCCAAGGAAGGAGAAGGAAGGAAATAATGAAAATCAGAGCAGAAATTAATGACATAGAGACTAAAAAAAAATACCAAAAAAAAATCAATGAAACCAAGAGCTGGTTCTTTGAAAAGGTAAATAAGATTGATGAACCTTTAGCCAGACTCACTAAGAAAAAAAGAGAAAGGACCCAAGCAAAAAAAATCAGAAATGAAACAGGCGATATAACAACTGACCCAACAGAAATACAAAGGATTGTAAGAAAATATTATGAGCAACTTATGCCAACAAATTGGACAACATGGGAGAAATGGACAAATTCCTAGAAGCATACAACCTTCCAAAGCTGAATCAAGAAGAGGCAGAAAACCTGAATAGGCCAATAACAACTAATGAAATTGAAGCAATAATCAAAAAATTCCCAGCAAACAAAAGTCCAGGACCAGATGGATTTACAGGAAAGTTTTACTAAACATTCAAAGAACAATTAACACCTATTCTATTCAAACTATTCCAGAAAATTCAAGATGAGGGAAAACTCCCAAACTCTTTTTATGAGACCAGCATCATCCTAATCCCAAAACCAGATAAAGACACTACAAAGGAAGAAAATTACAGGCCAATATCCCTGATGAACATAGATGCTAAAATCCTCACTAAAATACTAGCAAACCGGATCCAGCAATACATTAAAAAGATCATACATCATGACCAAGTGAGATTTATTCCAGGGATGCAAGGCTGGTACAACATCCGCAAATCAATAAATGTGATACATCACATAAACAAAATGAAGGACAAAAATCATATGATCATATCAATAGATGCAGAAAACGCATTCAACAAAATCCAGCACCCATTTCTGATAAAAACTCTCAGCAAAGTGGGAACAGAGGGATCATATCTCAATATAATAAAGGCCATATATGACAGACCTACAGCCAACATCATACTCAATGGGCAAAAACTAAAACAATTTCCATTAAAAACAGGAAAAAGACAGGGATGTCCACTTTCACCACTCTTATTCAACATAGTACTGGAAGTCCTCACCATAGCCATCAGACAGGAAGAAAACATAAAAGGTATCCAAATTGGAAAGGAAGAAGTAAAACTGTCATTATTTGCAGATGACATGATATTATACACAGAAAACCCTAAAGTACTACTAGATTTGATAAACAAATTTGGCAAGGTAGCTGGATACAAAATCAACATCTGGAAATCAATCGCATTCTTATACACCAACAATGAACTTTCAGAGAGAGAAACTAAAAAAGCAATACCATTTACCATTGCAACTAAAAAGATAAGATATGTAGGAATAAACTTAACCAAGGATGTAAAAGACCTGTACTCAGAAAACTACGTGACACTGAAAAAAGAAATAGAGGAAGATTTAAACAAGTGGAAGAAGATACCATGCTCATGGATTGGAAGAATTAATATCATAAAAATGTCTGTACTACCCAAAGCAATTTATAAATTTAATGCAATTCCTATGAAAATACCAACAGCATATTTCACAGACCTAGGACAAACATTTTGAAAATTTATATGGAACCAAAAAAGACCCCGAATAGCTGCAGCCATCTTGAGAAAAAAGAACAGAGTGGGAGGGATCACATTACCAGCTTCAAACTGTATTTCAAAGCCACTGTAATCAAAACGGCCTGGTATTGGTACAACAACAGGCATATAGATCAATGGAATAGGACAGAGATCCCAGAAATAGGCCTAAGCCATTATGGTCAGTTAATATTGGAAAAAGGAGGCAAGAGTATCCAATGGAGTAAGGACAGTCTCTTCAATAAGTGGTGCTGGGAAAATTGGACAGATACATGCAAAAGAATGAAACTAGACCACCAACTTTCACCTTACACAAAAATAAACTCAAAATGGATAAAAGACTTAAATGTAAGTCACGAAACCATAAAAATCCTGGAAGAAAACGTAGGCAGTAAAGTCACAGACATCTCACATAGTGGGCTTTTCACTGATACATCTCCTAGGGCAAGAGCAACAAAGGAAAAAATAAACATATGGGACTACATCAAACTAAAAAGCTTCTGCACAGCAAAAGAAAACAGCCTCAAAATACAAAGGAACCCCATGGTCTGGGAAAACATATTTGCCAAGGATGAATCTGATAAGGGGCTAATTTCCAAAGTGTACAAAGAACTCATAGCACTCAGCAAGAGGAAGACAAACAACCCAATTAAGAAATGGGCAAAGGACTTAAATAGACACTTCTCGAAAGAGGACATAGGGATGGCCAAGAGACACATGAGAAAATGTTCAATGTCACTAAACATCAGAGAGATGGGAATTAAAACCTCAATGAGGTATCATTTTACACCTGTCAGAATGTCTGCCATCAACAAAGCAACAAACAACATGTGCTGGCGAGGGTGTGAAGAAAGGGGAACCCTGGTACACTGCTGGTGGGAATGCAGACTGGTGCAACCACTATGGAAAACAGTATGGAGGTTCCTCAAAAAATTAGAAATGGAGCTGCCGTTTGACCCAGTGATTCCACTCCTAGGAATGTACCCTAAGAATCCTGAAACATTCATCAGAAAGGATATATGTACCCTAATGTTCATAGCAGCACAGTTTACAATAGCTAAGATCTGGAAACAGCCCAAGTGCCCATCAGTAGATGAGTGGATTAAAAAGCTGTGGGACATTTACACCATGGAATACTATACACCTGTAAAGAAGAAGAATCTCATACCCTTTGGGACAGTATGGATGGACCAGGAGAATATTATTCTAAGTGAAATAAGCCAGGCAGCAAAAGACAAATATCACATGATCTCGCTTATACGTGGGATCTAAAGAACTTAATAAACTAATGAGCAGAATAGATTCAATGACATGGAAGCATAGATGAGACTGACGAATGTCAGAGAGATGGAGGAGGGCGGGTGGGTGGAGGGGTAGAAAGTAACCAAAGAATTTATATGCATATATGCACAACCCAAGGACACCGACAATGGTGGGAAGAGGGACTGGGGAGGGGGAAGGGACGGGGTGGAACAGGTCATTGGGGAGAAAAAGTGTCATCTGTAATATTTTAAACAAAAATAAAAAATAAAGGAGATGAGGTATGGAAACCACGGTGGGGGAAAATATACATCCACTGAGAAATACTACCAATTATAACAATCTTCTGTGCTATATTTCATGAGGTGTCTTCTACTAGGGACATGTAAGTTTACAATTAAGGTACAGGACTTCTTCCAGTACAGGTGTACAACTGGAGCACAATCCTTATGCCTCGTCATGCTTCATGATAGATGGCTTTTGCTTCCTTATCTCTGACTTGGGGTTGACCATGTGTCATGCTTTGGCCAGTAGATGTAAGCGAACATAATGCAAACAAAGGCTTGAAATATGCTTGCATGGGTTGATGTGCTTTTTAAATATTCCTACCATTCACCATGCAAAGTACAATCTTTGGGGAGCCACTGGCCAAAAAGGATGGGGAACACATGGAGCACACATGGATCCATCATAATTAAACTTCTCAAAACCACTGTTAAAGAGAAATTCTTAAAAGTGGCCCATGCCATGGGTTTTACTCATTGCCCTTACGTACACTGTGAGTAGGAGTGGAAAAGTTGACAGTAATAAGAATAGAGACAGCAGGGAAGATGGATAGGCCTATTCTTACAATGAGGTTCTGCTATGACTAGCGGATGAACAGATGGACAAAACGATTGAGTGAACACCTTCCTACCACTACATGCTGGTATTTACCAAGAATATCAGTGTTGTGTAACAACCTGAAGAGCTTCTAGAGAGCATGTTTGAGAACATACATTCTGAATATTAAGGATAAAAACGGTTAAAATATTTGTTCATTTCCTGGAGTTCTAGTATCTGATAGCTTCAGGTGGTTAAATGCTGGAACATATAGTTCCAGCATCCTGTTTCCCATGCCTGCCCTGGAGCCACATAGTGTGGCAGAAAGATGACAGATTTGCTCACCTCTGGAATAGGGATAATGACCTGAAAATCATAGGAATGACATCAAAATGGAGTTTAATGAGACATGCACATAACATACTCAGGTGTGTGGCTACTCAGTGGCTGTTCTCACCCTGTGTGTGGCTCACTCTTCCCTCATCATCCCACACTCACCTGCCTCCCCTTCTGAGCTCCCTGTCCTTTCCTGACTCATTCTTCTGCTTCTCCTTCCCTTTCTCCCACTTGCCTCCCTGTGCCAGCTAACTACCACTCCTAACCCATACCTCAAACCACATTCAAAACTATAAAAACTCAAAATGGGTTCATGTCATCAAATGGATGCAAAAAGTCTAGGATTGTTAGAGTCTGTGGAGTCTGAGAACGTTGGAAGGTTGTGAGACTACATAACATGAGGATTTAAGAATATTTTCAGAAGTCCAGATGATAAATGAACTGTTCTGCATGGTTATTCCTGCTGCAGGAATGGAGTAATGCTGTGGGCAATAGACTAGTGCAACAAAGTGACTACATTTTGCCTTGAAATGCACTGTGTATTTTCCTACTTCTGATTTTCATCTTACTAATTCTTTCTGTCTTAAAAGAATGTTTACGTATTTACTTTGAAAAAAATATCAACTTAAAGAAGTGGTAGCTGGTTCAGATACATGATACACTGGGAAAAAAGTCAAGGTGGTATTGAAAACCAGGTCACAAATACCCAAAAAGTGAGTGGGATGTGTGAGCTTAATTGCAGGCTGGCCTCATGGAGAGTGTACACATAAAAAGGGCCATTGCATAAACTTACTTTGTAGACTGAAAAATCTACTTCAGTTTGACAAGCTAGGAAAAACAGATGATTTCATGAGCTACAAATGCAAGATGCAGCATTAGAACTGGGAATCAGACATATAAGTGTAGCACAGTTAATGGTACTAACTTGATCCTGACCGTCACAGGATTTAAAGTCTGTGCTAATGTCCTGCCTCCCAGCACAGCAGGCACTCTCAATAGGAGTGAAGGGCTTGGAGGAATAAGCTTGGATGTTCAAAATATAATCCCTCTGGATTTGTAAATGGGAAAGCTATATCAAAGGTGTAAAATATGCAACACCATTGTTGGGAAGAGATTTAAGCAAAATAGTTGGGGTGTTTCATGAAAAGAAAAAATCCTAAAATGGGCCATCTTTTCTTCTTTTCCACTCGACAGAAAGATGGCCAAGCAGGGACCCTGTCCTTAGCCCTGTCCCTCGGGGGGGGGGGGAAAGGGGGGCCTACATGTTTGAGGACCTTCCTGAAATTTTCTAAGTCCTCCTATGCTGTTGGTCCATCGTATGGCCCTTGGACCTCTGGGGCTCATATCCACCTGGTTATCCTGGAAAGTGGTGGCCAGGTTTGCTTCCAAGAGTGTGGTGGTGAGCAGATTGCTCCTAATGGCCAGCATGGGATTTCATTTATGGAATCCCATGACACTAGCCACCAGAATGTTATGGATATGCTCATTTTAAAGTGTCTCAAATTGTTCCTATGGACAGAGTCCTCCCTCCAGAAATATTTGCTCAGCGCCACAATCACTAGGGAAAGCCCTGGTAGGAGGGGAGGGTGAACACTAGAATTAAAGTTAAGTCATCAAGTGAGAATAGAAAGAGTCCAAAACAATTCTTGAAGAAAAAAAGAAACATATCTATGTGTATATATACATGATTGCTTTTTTTTAAATTTTGCTCTCCTGTTAAAATCTTATTTATATGCCATAAATTTGGCTCCCAGGATCATAATCTTTTAAATCTTCCCTTTTAAAATGTTTCACCAAAACACCCATTTCTCAGGAACAGGGTACACTGGGGTAAAGGGGAGACTGTTTGAGAAACTGATTTAAACAAACAAGGCTTTTGTTGCAGAAGTTCTCAGAGCTTTGAACATGCTGACACGAACCATGAAAAAAACTACAAGGGGATGCAGCCCCCCTAGTCACATAAACCTAGCATCTTATAAGACTAGATGGAAAATGCTGTTTTAAAAGAACAATGCAGGAACATGAACACACACATATACACACCCACACACACGCACACGGAATTTCTTTCAATTTAAGTTCTTGGGACAGAAAAATAGAGGGAAATAGGTTTGGCCTTTGGCAGTCCCATTTTTGTAAACACAGAGCCAGAAAAGCAAGATCAGCCCTTTGGTCCTGACACTCGGGCATTTCCCTGTAGGCAAGTAAGGATATCTCCCAGAGAAGATTCTATGATATATTTAAGGTTTGGGGCCATTCGAGGGCTCAGGTCTGACAGATTTCTGTTTCCAATCCCAGTACACATTTAAGAGGGAATTATCACTGTGAATAGCCTTGGTGTATAAGACACGCAAATCCACCAGAGATGAGGAATATTTTAACCATTATATTTTGAGCATCTAGGTGGGATTAATACAAATGCCTTTCTTCCCCATAAAGCATATGATAAAATTAGCAAACTGGGGACATAAACCTATCTGTGAATTGAAGAATAACTCATTTTTAAAATATTAAATAAATTCAAATGGGCCACTCTATATTATTCCAAAATATGTATCTGGAAGAAAGCCTTTTCAGTACATCTCAGCTTTCTAGCTTTCAATACTCTACCTCTTTGCAATTGGCATCTCATTTTCTCCTGAAATTTCTGTTTATTTTATAATCTTTTCTCTGTGCATGTCTAAAAACATTATCATCCAGATGAGACAATCCATTCACTTATATATTATGTAACTTGACATATAATCTGATCAACATACCTAATATCATAAGTACACATGTACATGTGTGTAAGTCCAACAGCCCTAATCTAAATATAGAACATTTAAAGTTACATTATATTTAAATGGAGTAATTATACATGGTCAATCATTATATACACTTGACTCAGCTGAATACTGCCCTGGAAGAAAGCTGTTAATTCACTGTGGTGCTTTGTTCATGGCCACAAGTTTGTATCATGTGGAATCCTGATGTAAAACAGTGGTTCTCACATGTGATCTCAAGACCAGCAGCATCAGCATCACTTGGGAGCTTGTTAGAAAAACAGATTCTTGGCCCCCAGTTCAGGTCTGCTGAATCAGAAACTGCTGGATGGGGCTGAAGTAACATTAAATGGCTATATCTATATCAACAGAGGAACAATCAACTAAGGGAATTGTTAAGATGCTTCATGAAAAGGCAGTATTTAAACTTTAAAATAAAACTAGATTATATCACTCAAGAAGCTAAAAAGTAGACTGAAATATAAATCCTTGCTTCACTCCCTCTCCTGACATCATGGCATGAGACTAATAGCCACTGAATCAATGGAAATGCTTCCATATGATCCATCTGCTAGAGCCATGTTGCTTCTCAAATTCAGAAAAAAAAATGACAGATACTCCCTTCTGCCTCCTCCCCATATTAAAAGAACTAGATGAAGGAAGCTGAACTCCAAAATTGCACCCCCAAAATGTCTTTGGTAGGTAGTTCTTGCAAAATCGCCTGGCTGGCTGATGGACGTGACACACAGCCAATAAGTTATAAAAGGTACTGAGAGAGAGATGCTTTCCCTCCTTTCCCAACAACTTTGTAGTCTGCACAAAGACTAGCCGTGCTGGGGCAAGCATTCTGCCAGCTAATTGTCTCACTGTAGTAGTAGCTGGAGAAGGTTCCGTTTTGAAAGGTGCTTTCTCTCACTCCCCTAACTCTTACTTCTCCCATCGTGTTCACTCAAAAATACGAGCAAAAGTTGATGCTCGTACAAGTACTTAGAGGCCTCTTCTGGCATTTGTAATTTTTAAAAATGCTTCGACTCTTTTTTTCCCTCACCATGAAGAATCCTTATCTATGAGCCAGAAAACTGCAAATAAAAACACATTTTTAAAGAAAGAACACTCTTGAACCCCACCTTTGTTTCAGAACTAGTCCACAAGTCACATTTTCTCCACTTCAGTTGCCTCAACTGCTAAATGCTTTAGACCTAACAAGCAAACCTGAATGGCAACTGAAATTATATTGCTGGCTCTAACATCTCCACTTTCTTTAGAGCTGACCCCTGAGACTCCTTTCACCATGGTACTTTATGAACATCCCACCTCTGTACTAGGCACTCACCTGGGAAGGTGTTGTCACGCTGATTTCTGGAACAAAGTTGTCCTCAAAGAAACTGATGATGTTCTCCTGCTGTAGTTCCTTTGTCGGGGTGACTTTAGGCAGAGGTGGGACAGGAGGCCCTTTCCTTGTCTGTAAGGCAATAAACACAAACAGTAGTTAATTCAGCCAAAGATGATGTGTGAGACATGCAGAAATCTCATGTGAACATAGCTGGGAGGACAGAGAGATCACTAACCAAAATTCAGATCTGCATATAGAAACAAGCCTACCTGATTAAGGTAAAGAATGCAAGCTGCTTGTGTGGCTCTCTGAGCACTGACAAGCACTGGTTCAATAAGAAAAATTCAGGCTCTGAGGCTCCATTCACCTCAGCACAAAAGCTACACACAGGGCCAGAGGGGAGGTGCCTGTGCTTCTAATGTTACACTGAGTCAATACCTTCTCTGAAGCAAACTGAAAATGATTTCTCACTTCAGCAATAAACTAAAATTTTAAAATTAAAATCACGCAATGTTTTCACTGAAACCAGTGAGACTACCAGCAGGCAGCATGCATTTCATTTTCCACTCCAGTATTTTTGAAAGAGGTCTGTCTGTTACAAATATCTTCCTAGGACTTTCCTTACTTAGCTTCAGCCATACACATGAAAGCTTGAACCGAACTGGAGACTTCAAGTTTTCTCATAGGAATTTCATTTTCACCCAAAGTAGGAAAGAAATAGGTAGCAAACTTTCTCTATATTCACCTTTCCCTGGTCCTTACTGTTTCTTTCAATCATTTGCCTGGGTGATACAAAAAGTGTGAAATGGCCACATATGCAGAACAGCTTTTCTCGGCTGTACTTCCCCCAAATCTCACCTAAAGCTCTATGGGAGGGAGGTTTCATGGAGAAAGTAGGACTAAATGAAGCCCTGAAGGAAAGGAAATGAAGCAAGAGATGGGTGGAGAGGAGAGCAGGCGAGCCCGAGCCCGAGCCCGAGGACGCGGAGACAAACACTCAAGCATGGGGTGTGCAAGAAAATAAAAAAACAAATGAGAAAAATGAGTTGATTCCTTAGTGACAATCACAATGCCTAAAGCTTCACACCTCAAAGTCTCCCCAACCAGAAACTCCTTTCAACGCCCCAGCACCATAGGACCATCCCGGAAGGGGTCATCTGGCCACTAGCTCTTCTAGTCACCCCAATATATTTGATTGATTCCTACCTGGGAAGGTGACCGAGGCCGTGCTGGTGCAGGAGATGCAGGCGCCAGGGTATGATTGGGACTAGCTGTAGGGCTTGGGATGGGTGAAGGCTCCTCGGGCGGCGATGGCGTCTTTGCAATGCGGAGAGGACCCGAATCACTAGATGATGCACGAGATGTAAGCAAGGGGACTTTGAAGGAGCAGTATTTATTTAGCAGGGGTCCTCCATCCCATAGAAATCCTGAGTCCTAACATGTATTATTTGTTATCTATTCCCCTTTCCAGGTTAATTCTGGTGATTATTAACAATGCTGTAATAACTAGTACCATTTGTTGACCACTATGTGCCAGACCCTGTTCATAGATTCTCTCTAACCACCACAATACACATGCAAAGGGGTTAAAAATCTCTAAAGTCACTTGGCAATTTACTGGATCTGAATTCAACCCTTGTTCTTTCCACTGTGCCAAACAGGTTTTGCAAGAATCTTTCAAACATAAACTGAATTAAATGAACTAATTTCACTTTTACCAGAGAATCTTGCTTTGTCATAATCTATAGAAAAACCTACCTTGAAAATTATAAATCTTATGTTAAAAGGCATCTTTAGAATAGTGTTAATTAAGATTTTGTGGGAGTGCTTTCTGATAACATTTGGAAAACAATTCATTAATTGCTTCTGCTTCCACACCTTAAAGAGCAATGGTTCAATTCAGGCACCTTGAAATGTGCAAACAAATTATGTCATGGACCAGAGTCAGAAATATTTACTGAGCCCTGGCCAGTTTTCTCAGTGGTTAGAGCATCGGCTGGTGGACTGAAGGGCCCTGGGTTTGATTCCCAGTCAAGGGCACGTACCTTGGTTGCAGGCTCAATCCCTGGCCCTGGTTGGGACGCCGGTGGGAGGCAACCAATCTCTCTCTCTCTCTCCCTCTCTCCCTCTCTCTCTCTCTCTCCCTCTCCCTCTCGCTCTTCCCTCCCTTCCATTCTCTCTAAAAATATCAATGGAAAAAAATATCCTCAGGTCAAGATTAAAAAAAAAAAAAAAAAGAAATATTTACTGACAACCCACTGCATCCCTGGCACCGGGCCAGGTACTTGTGAATAGCCCAAATTTAATGTTAAGAGGGCATTTGGGACACATCCTGCTCTCTAAGAATCTCAAAAGTCTATAGATTGAGGGAACAGGAACTGCATCCCAAAATAAAATGAGCATGTACACAGCAGTATGGTTTACAAGGGAATGGGTCCTATAGAGAGAACACACACCACGTGACTGGGGCTACGTGCCAGCAATCATGGCCTCTGTCGGAAAGCACAGCCCCAGTCTTTGCTTAACTGAGAAAGATCCCACTGAGTCCATTCACCACTTCATTATGCAGAGGAATGTTAAAAAAAATGAAAGAAACATTTGTTAAATGACCGTGGCCCCACTCTCTTCATTTTATCTGGTTTAGCAACTTTGACATTTTCAGATGCATTTGTCCCTTTCATCTCTCCATAAGGGAGCAACCCTAAATTTTCTGATGTATTTTATTTCTAAAACACTCAAATATCATTTTGATACTACAATTCTTATTTTGTTCCTAGCTGTATAGGAAACAGCAGTTCTACCCCCTTTCATGAATCTTTTAGGGAACATTCTTTCCCTTAGAAGGAGAAGATACACTTTATACCCACTTAGTACAGCACCCACAGCAGAGACTATGAATACAGCTAATCCAAAGAGCAACAAATAAGAATATTAGTTACCTCCAGAAAGACCCAAACGCTGACAGGTAGAGATGGTGGTACATGTGTGGGAGTATGTGAATTTTTATAAAAGTGTGTGTTTGAGTGCATACATTGATTTTAAAATTGCAAATATAGGAAGATACAACTGCCTATTACCTTAAAATTGTTTAGTTCAATAGCATCTTTTTCTCCCAATTAATTGAAAAAATAATATATTTAACCAGAGAGGCTCTTGGACTTAAGAAAGGCAATGCATGTTAACTACACGTAGAGTCATAACACTAAATGCTGGGTCTTGGACTTCCAGCCCAAGGCTCACTTGCCTGCATTCCTTGAGTATATAATGCCTGAGAAGGATGGAATAAGAGGGATTCCAAAATCACAGGAGAAAGCTAGTGTAAAACTAAATCACCTGGCAAGGCAGACAATTCACCTGTAGATCACTGGGCCTTTGGTGTACTTGACTGGCATACTCAAAATAACCATGTGCAATAAAAGTAAAACAATGCAGTGTTTGTAAGGTGGAGTTAGGAGATAAGATGATGGTGAGATCTCTACTTTCTCTTTCTCAAAATGGATTCTTTAAGTATGTCATCACCAACAATAAATCTCTGTTGTGAGTTTGGGGAATTTCTTTCTTCCCCAAAGAAAGTAACAAGTGCACAATTAGAAATTGTATGTTAAAAATTTATACCATTGCTCTCAGGTTCAGTGGAAAACAGAGAGGCAGATAGTCAAATCTATTGTAACAATGAGAAAAGGCCACCATGGGTAAATGTGAAAGCTGAAGGTAAATGTGAAAAAGCATAGAACTAAGGCTGGTGTCTGCCTCTACATTGAAAGGTTCCTTCATTTTAGATTTTTATAAGATGAGTAAAATAGTATATGCTGAAATTCCAACAAGCATTGCATTAAGGCGAATGGACATGATTGTGTCTCTGATGAACAAGGCCTACCTGGGAGCACCTTGAATGGTGAAGGCCTTGTCAGCGTGCTGGTCACCCAGTTTCGTCATGACTTCATACAGTTTGTGGCAAAGCTGAGGGGACAGAGGCCACTTGTCTGTTAGCTGCAAGTCATTCTGATGCCTGCTCAGGCTTTTGCCCCGCAAAACGGTTTTTTTTATTGAAAAGTTAGAATTCATGTCAAAAGTGAAAGGTCACAAACATAAATAACTTTAAAAATTTTAAATATATTTCTTAACCAGAGTACAGAGCAGAAAACAAAAAATAATTGTTTACATTGACTCTACTAGAAATGAAATCATATATCCACCTGCTAAACTGAGAAAATACCAGTGGAGAGCACAGCTGATGATTATCTGAATATCTGGAGACAAATTTTTCTTCAGCTTAAAGTATCACTTGAAATTCCAACATTAAAAACTGACTGGAAAAAAAACACCAAAACTCTGAAACTGTGACAATGAAAAAAATAACTTCAGAAGAGAAACAAAAACAGCCAGTGAATCATGAGAGCATTTTTTTACACCTACACACTAAAATATTTGCAAGATATAAATAACTATGTGGTCACAACAAAATAATTGTAGAAATATTACTAAGAGTAATAATACACTGTTAAAAACAACACACAAGTGAGCATATTCTTTGCATAATGCTATGCCACTTCATTTGCTTCCAGAATAAGTGTTCATTTACTTTATATTCCATACGTAAAAACAATCATTACTCACCACAGCAATTTCCTTATGAAACTTGGCCTCAAGGCTAGAGACATTTTTGAAAGTATTGACATAAAATCCAACTCGTCTACCATGTGGAGACACAAAGAGGAATGAATTGAAGGGAAATACCTCAGTGAGCAAAACTGTATTTTCAATAGCAGTGAAATATATTAAAAACAGGTTTTATTTACATAATTGTGAATAAATTGGGTTAAGTAAAATATTTAACCCAAAGTATGCCCAACCTTTCCTGATCAAAAAATATGAACAAAAATAACATCTTTTAGCATAAAGCACCTCTCCTAAAACGTGTTAATACCCTAAGACAGTGGTTCTCACACCTGAGTGTGCTTAAGAATCACCTGGAGGTTTGTTTCTGATTCAGTAGGTCAGAGGTGAGGACCCAGAATTTGCATTCCTAACCAGCTCTAGGTGCTACTGATGATGGTACTGGTTCAGAGATAACACTTTGGAACTACTGCCCTAAGAATTTATTTGTATTTCAGATATGTACCTTATAAAGATTTTGAAATAGAGAAATCTATTTTCAATTTTTACAAAACAGGAATGGTCTACTTTTGGTGTATTTCGATTCTGAAATCTGTGTGACACAAACAAATAAAAGGCCTAGAAATTAATTACAATTCTTCAGCTAAAGTAAGAGAGTGCTGTCATTGAACAAATAAAAATACAAGTTGTCCATTCACAAATATCTCAAACATGTTTGTGAAGCAAAGGCATGGGGGGGGTGTTCTGTGACCTGAGCAAAGTCCCTTCAGCTATTTAGCTCCCTAACAGTATGTACATTAGTCAGCCCAGTGGATTCAGCCCAGTACCACCAGTATAAGCTCCCTTTGGTCTAAATGAAGCTCTTTGGACTCTATATTAATTCAATCCCTCTGAATCCACCTGAGTAAATTACACTTTTATTTCATTCATGTTTCTGTTTCACTGACACTCTAAAAAACAAGCCCAGAATCCTAACTGGTTAATTAGATTCCAAATCTCAATCAAGAGCAAGAAAGGACTTAGATAGCAGAAACACTAGATAGGCCTAATATGTGGAAGAAATATATATTCAGGAAGTTTATTATAAGAATACTTATTGGGAAATAGGAATGTCCCTATACACAGTAGACACCCTTCTTATTTAAGCAATGAGATGAAAGGACAGTGAAAGGGGGCTTCTTGAGATTTAGCTATACCCTGTGGTGTGTAGGATTCCAGCAAGCAAAGGTGGACCACTGTCCCATCATCATTAAACCTCAGAGAGAGAGCAGCCATCTCAGGATTTTTATATATTCCCTCACTTAATTCTCATAACAACCCTTGAGGCAGTGGTCCCCACTTTATATCCGGGAAAACTGAGGCACAGAGAGGTTAATTGTCCAAGGTCATGCAATTAATAAATGGAGAACCAGTATCTGGACCCAAAAGGAGGAAAAGGTAATAGAAAAGCATGAAATATTTGCTGAGAATTTTTGGGTAAACATGAATATTGTTACTTCTGTGCCTTCCCATAAAATTAGGTGGTTAATAATTTTAACAAAATAAAATCTAGAATTCCAATTTAGAGACTCAGAGGTGGAAAAATAGTTGAGTGCTAAATCTATCCAACCAATAAGACTTGCTTTTTCTATAGCTTAACCTGTACCTTAAATTTCTACCATGTTTCACTACTCAATCTTCTTTTTAAAAAAACAATACTTTATGAAAAGACTAGTTTATTTGGGTTTCCAAGGTTTACTGAGGTACAATTGACAAAATCGTAAGGTATTTAAAGTGTACATTGGGGTAACTTGATTTACATATACAGGGGTGGGCAAAAATAGGTTTATAATAGTTTTTATGGAAAGTACAATAATTGATAAATAATAATACAAGAAAATACTCTGTTTTGCGCACACACAACTGTAAACCTACTTTGCCCTCCCTGTACATTGTGAAAGGATCCCCCCATTTAGTTAATTAACACATCTATCATCTCACTTTATTTTTTATTTTTTTGGTGAGAACTTTTAAGTTCTCTTCTCTTAGCAAATTTCAATTATATAACAGTGTTACCAACTACAGTCACTATGCTTTACATTAGATCCCCAGACCTTATTTATCTTATAGCTGGAAGTTTGTACCCTTTTACCAACCTCTCCCTATTTCCTGCACCTCCCAGCCCCTGACATCCACTTTTCTACTTTGTTTCTATGAGTTTGCCAGGTTTTCTTGTTTGTTTTTTTGAGATTCTACATACAAGTGATAGCATGCAGTATTACCTCACACCTGTTAGAATGGCTATCATCAAAAAGATAAGAAATCACAAGCGTTGGCAAGCATGTGGACAAAAGAGAACTCTTGTGCATTGTTGGTGGGAATGTGAACTGGTGCAGCTACTATGGAAAAAGTATAAAGGTTCCCCCCAAAATATAAAATAGAACTACCATATGACCCCAATAATACAGGATCTAAGAGATATAGCACTCCCATGTTAATTGCAGCATTAGTCACAATAGCCAAGATATGGATAGAACCCAAGTGTCCATCAATGGATGAATGGATAAAGAAGATGTGAGATATATGGGGGTGTTTATGTTTATATAATAATATATATAACATTACTGTGTGTATGTATATATAAATATAAATATAAATATACATAATATTATTATATATATAATATATATATATAATATTATTTATGCATGAGAAAAAGGAAATCCTACTATTTGCAATAAGACAGACGGAGCTTGAGAGTATCATGCTAAGTGAAATAAGCCAAAGAGAGAAAGGCAAATGTTTCACTGAATCTTGATGTTCTATGTCTACAGTGATCATGTTACCCTAATTTCACAAATATTTTTTCTTTTAATTGCAATATAATTATATATAACCATGTATGTTTCTGTACATGTGTGAATATAGTAATATAAATATACATAAACATATATTAATAAAGAAAATCCTGGCATAGTGTGCTTAGAAAATAGTAAGTATTGAAGATTGTCAGACCAGAAGCCTGGGAGACAGAGCCTGGTGGTACTGATCTGTGCTGTGAGACAGAATACCTTCCAGAGACCAAGCACAGTGTTTATTTGCAGGCAGTGGTCATTTGTGGCCTCTGGCCATGTTTGAGACAGGGGAAAAGAGAGGGCTTGGACCTGCATTTGAGGAAGGAACTAAGGAAACAGATGCATGGGAGAAGAGAGATTGCAGATGCCCTGACAACCCTGTGCAGAGGGATGTGATTCATTGTATTGCTTTCAGAGAAGCTTTCCTGGGCACTTTAAGTGGCAATTCAGGACCCCTTTTCTAGTACCCCAGTCAACTAGTCAGTGATTCTTCATAACTTCCCTCGTTCAATTACTCAACAAAGGGCTTATCCAATTCTGGGCGCATGCCTAGTAGTGGGCTAAGATGGCCCCAGGAACTAACAATCTCATTAGAGGAGGCTGATTAATGAACACATGCTCCATTAATACTGGTAAAGGAAAGTAGCAGATTTCAAGACAGTGTATGAATGTTAAAGTTATCACAAAATGTCATACATGACTAAATATAAAAAATGACTAGATTGAACAGAAACAGCTAAAGGAACTGAGAGGTGAGGGGAATAAGGAATCCTGTCCACCTGCAAACATCTATTTGAGAAGACAAACTTAGGCTGCCCTGAAGAGCAGGTCAGATTTAAACAGGAAGGGGTGCAGATGTGGGGAGAGGATAGTTGAAGTCAATTGGTGGGTACCGTTTTATTTTCATTGATATTTCAGTATGATAAACCAAGCCCTAATGAAGATCTATGAATTAAAACTGTGTACAGATTTACCATTTATTTCCTTAAAAATCAACAAGAGTTAGCATGTCACCAACTTTTAAATTTATATTCCTTTAAAGAAAATTAACAATTTTTTGTTCATTTATTTACTGCTCATTTGTATTTTTCCTTTTTAAAGACACCTATATTATTTTTTTACTTATTTCTTAGTTCTTGCTTCATTCTTAATTATTTGTAAGGAATTTATATTAAACATATTGAACCTTGGATACATTTAACAAAAATAAGAATCTTCATTCTTCTGTCTTTAAATTTAGCCTTCTGATTTACAGCATACCAACCAGTTTATATCAATAATTATTTAGATGAATAATTAGGGAAGTACCAGAAAGAAATATTTAGAATGAATAAACAAACATCGATAATTTTCTAAAATTTTATGGTTTCTTTTTAGAGTTTAGAAGTTAAATCAACTAGGAGTATTTAATTTAGAAAAAATAAAAGAGTTTAATATTTTTGACGCAATTTATTATTCAGTGACTTTCTCCAATTTTTTAAATCACAGACTCCTTAGAAGCAGAGATACTGCCTCGCTATTATATGCCCAGCACCTAGTACAGCATCTGGTAAACAGCAGGCATGCAGTATACATTCCATGAATGAATGAATGCATGAATGAACAAATGAACAAACAAATAAGGACGTGAACGTGCCAATGAATGAACAGATGTGGTGCTCTTTTAACCGGAAGGACATGTTCTGACTGCAAGCTTAGCTTGTGAAAAACTAGTGTCACCAGCAGTGAAATACTCATCCATAATGAGTATACAGCTCTGAATTCTGATATTATCTGTTTGGGAGATTTTATTTCACAAGTTCTTCATAAACATGTGACTCAGAGACTACCATTTCCCTAAAGGACGTCTCTGAGGCATCCTCAGGCCCCTTCTGGTTGGTTGTCAAGACCAACTAAATTTCTTCATTAAGACATTTTTTTTGTTCTTGGAAACAGTGGCTAGGATTAACAGCTAAGCTTAATACAGCCACAGCTTTCAGGCCAGGACACTCTCACTCTGCACTGCTGTAAGGAAGTCTGCTTCCCCTTGAGGGTGCTCAAGGTTTTTCCCTGAGTCTCCCCTGCAGGAAGGAAGCATCCTCTGCCATCACTCACTATGGGGGTGGAGTGGAAGAAGCAAGAGTTTTCTCCTGGTTCTCTCCTAACCCTCTGAGCTCACTTACACTGAACTCTGAGATTTATGCGACACATATTCAACCTCTTCACAGGTCATCTTTTCAACACCCCCCAAACCCCTACCTGCCTCCCTGACCTCCTTGACCAGCTCCACTCACTATCCACAGTGGCACACACCAGATGGTTTCCCACTCTTTCTCCTTCACCATATCCTTGTACCAACAGAATGGATCTCAACATCCACATGACTATGCAACCAAATAACAAACTCCCAATTCTCTGACCTCTGTGACCCCAGTATTCCTATTTATATACATTCTGCAATAACTCACTATTGCATATGATGGATCTTGTCATCACTCAAAATTGTGCCCCCCTCTGAAAGGAGAAAATTATTTGGTCCCATAGTTAATGACTGCAAAGTTTTGAAGCTGAAAGCCCAAGAATGATGGTACCAAAAAGAGACATGCAGGTGTTGAAAGAGTGAGTAAATTCATATGGGCAATGAGTTAATTTCACACATGTTGAATTTTGGGTTATGGCTGGACATTGCATTTGACATGTCCTACAGGCTAGTTTTATGATGAACTAGCCAAAATTTCCTGTAGCTATTTCACTAGTTCAAAAATAAACTTTGAGTGCCTGTGGTGGACAAAAAAAATCAACAGCATTAGGAATGAACACAAAAATGGATAAACTGCAGTCTGGACCCTCAATATTCTTAAAATTTTGGAGGATAAATAGAAGTCTAGAATTTCAATATAGGAATGTTTTAGGGGCAACAATCTGGTTGGAAGTTGGGTTAGAGGATTTGACTTAAAGCAGTTTTGCATGGCAAGCAAAATTCTGTTTATTTGATAGCATGGGGGATGCTGGTGGAAGTTGAGAGATATATGCCACACTTCACCCAACAACTTCTTGGTTCTCCAACTGAGTAGGAAAACTGCACTTAATGCCATGAGAAATATAAAATGCACTTAACACCTTGAGAAATTTGCTTAATGCCATAAGAAAAGCAGAGTACTTGTAAATAAGAATACTTAGTGTCTAAAATAGGGATGAAGTTCAGGTTAATAGTTCAGGGCTGAAAGTAGTGGCTTGGCTTCAAAGTCAGGGGCTAGATAAGCTCTTGTAAAAAAGGAAGTTCTGCCAAGAACTGAAAGGGTATCCTTATAAACTTCAATGGTAAGTAAATTCTTCTAATGCCTTTAATTGAGATTTGGGTCTCCACCTGATAACTATATGGAGGTCTAAAACTGTGCCACCCAATATGGTTACTGCTAGCTACATGAGGTTATTTAAATCTAAATGAATCAAAACAAAATAAGTATAATTTAGAATTCAGCTATATTCCAAGTACTCAACAGCCAACCACATGTGGCAAGTATCCCCCATATTGGAAAGCATAGCTTACAGAACACTTCCGTTGACAGCGCTGAACTTTCACAGGCAACATGGACAAGATAAGGAATATTTGCTGTTCTTAAATTTCTAAAAGGGACAAGTACAGCCTGCACAAAAACATCTTTACCTTGACCATAAAGATGGTAACTCCTCTTGCAAGTCAACATTAAACTCTTCAAACACTTTCTGTGCTTTTTGAAATTCCTCTTCTGCCTAGAAATGACACATAACACGTGTTTACACTAAAAAAAAATCACATAGGATCAAGCCATTTCTATACACAACTAAATAATTTAATATAAAATAGGAATAGCTTTATGGCATCCCAGAGACATTTTGGGTAGGAAAAAATTAGTCTGCTTAATACCTACATGATTTTTTCCAATAAATATGAAATATTATGTCTTACTAAAACAGGAAAACTGAATTGATTACAATGGTTGCTCTTACAGCAGATTCATTCATTCTACAAAAATGTGTTAACTGCCTGTCACACACTGCTCTGATCTGGATAATGAATATGGATGCTTCCCTAAGAAATTCCCAGTCTAGTAGGAAGTCTAAATAATTACATTGCAAGATAGGGTTTGTAAACTGTTATGAAGTATGGTATTGTGGAAGATGGTGCAGAGAACGGAAAGGTTCCAGAGAGAAACTAATATTTTTTAACTGAATCTTGAAGAATCAGCAAATGTTTGCTAAAGAAGCAGGAGGATAAAGCATTGCTATACATAAAGGTAGAGGTCCTTGGGTTGGAATTTCAATGCGCTAACCTTGTGAACCTGTCATATTACGTTTTACATCAGATACCTCATTCATAAAATGGAGATAGTAATGTCCACCTGACAGGTGTTGTGTTAAGGAAAGGTGATATAGATGAAGTGTTGAACATGTAGCTATGAGGCCTCACATGAAGAACAGCTGATGTTATAGCTGCTCAGAAACTGATAGGTAGATCATGGAGGCTCTAGCTTAGGATGTGTGCACAGAAGAAGGAAAGGAGAGAAAAGAAGTGGGATAAGGATAAATGGGTGAGTCACAACCAAACAGAGAAGGTCGTACATGCTGTGCTATGCAATTTAGAATTTTTCTACAGGCAATGGGAGTCATTAAAAGACTTAAGTAGTGAGAACACATCTAAATATGTGATGCAGAAAGACCAGGAAGCTGTGTGTAGGCAGACAGGAGGAAGCAAGACTGGGAGAGAAGGGAGTAGTTATCAAGGGTCATCAATTAAGTGGCATCAGTAAATGACTGACTTATACTGTAAAAGTTACTGAAATAGGTTTTCTAAAAGAAAATGAATGTTATGGAAATCTAGCAGATGTCTGTACTCTCAAATAATCACAAATTATGTCTGAGATTTTCAAACTTGGTTGCCTTTCTGAATCTGCATTTTAGCATCAAGTATGGACCACAAGCACAGAAAGAAGTACAGGAACACTTATTACTTTCTCTGATCCTACAGTACTGTTGTGGGGAAAAATTATTCTGATAAAAATGTATGAGTCAGTGTCACCCATGTGAGCTCTACAATAACATAAAAAACCTTATCTTTAATTAAAAGTTATGGAAAGCAGCCCATAAGCACCATCTTTCAGTTTAAATTCTGTCCTGATTCCAATGTCCATTAAAAAGGAAATATTTCAGCCCTGGCCGGTTTGGCTCAGTGATTAGAGTGTTGGCCTGTGGACTGAAGGGTTGTGGATTCAATTCATGGCAAGGGCATGAACCATGGTTGCAGGTTTGATCCCTGACCCTGACTGGGGCACGTGCGGGAGGCAACCAACTGATGTGTCTCTCTCACATCAATGTTTCTCTCTCTCTCCCACCCCCGGCTCCCTTCCACTCTCTCAAAAAAAAAAAAAAAAAAAATCAATGGGGGAAAAAAAGGAAATATTTATTTTTTAAAAGCAAAGTTGCTAGAGGTCACAGAATATGGATTGATTTCAACAGTGGGATCGATCCCTACCTTAGAGATTCGACTCTCATCCTTCCTCTTGGAGCTCTGTAAAGCCTCCAAATGGTGGCGGGCACTATCATAGTCAACAAGCTTCCTGCTGCGTTTTGCGATGCGATTCTGCCAATGGAAAATACATGCATAAGAAAGATACATGGTCATACATTTTTATTTTTATTTTTATTTTTTTACTGCTAAATGTTTTCCTTGTCCAGAGTAGCTGAGGGTCTTAAATGGAGATCAAGGTGAACTGGAATTTCAGTAGACAAGTGATCCCTGAAAATCAGACTACAGCCTTCAATCCTTTGTGTGAAAACCATTAGGTAAGTATCTTCCCTTTTGATAAAAATTAAACCAATCATGAGAAGTAGAAAGCAGAATTTGTAGTCAAGACCAGAAAAAGTCTAGTACTGGCTGAGGGAAGCAGGTAAACCTATTCACTTGATTAGCCTCTATTTTAAATCTTTAAATGTTCTATTTTCAAAATAGTGGGAGACTAAATTAGGATTGGCTTCTAATTAGACTCACACTAACAGCAGTTCTACAAAGCAGATTCATAAAGCAGTTCTATATTCACAAAGGAGTTCTAAAAAGTAGATCCTTAAGAATAAAAATCCATTTTCCTAGAAATGTTCCTCAATCCTTTTGTTCATTAGAATCATCTCAGGAGCTTAAAAAATACACTGATTCCTAGAAACTTCTGCCTTCAGTTAGGATATAGAGAGTTACAAAGAATATCCCTCCCACACAAACAAGACAAAATCTGAATAATCTATAAAAATATAATTTTTCTTGATCGAATCAGAGACCTGAGGTCACAAGGAAATAAAGTAATCTGAATTCTAAAGAGAGATAACTTCCTCCAAAGAAAGAAGAGACATGCAAACCATTTCACCTTTGGCAGGGCACAGGTAAAACTTGTAGCCTACATGCAAATGGGTAAGAGGTCAATTAAAATTTTAACAAATTGTTAAAGGCCTAGTGTGGGCTAATGTGTAGTATGGAATAGTTGGGTGACAAGACACAAGGGGAAATTGCATTTATGGGAAGCTCTTTCCTTGGGCCTCCACTGGATGTATCAGAAAGGTTAAGGACAAGAAACTTCTTTGTAGAGAATGAGGAGATCTATGACCACTAGGGGGTAGGTGCAAAGCCATGACCAATTCCATGGACATTTTCCTCTTACAAAGCAAAAGCTTTAAGCTGTTTGAGGAGATAGCAACAAATCCTTTCTCCCACAGAGGCCAGGTTCAAATCTGCTGCCTCTGACACAAAACCAATCTGGCTCTGGTGAAGGGAGAGGAACCCTTCTGGCCCCTAGATTATATGCAGAGGTAACTGCTACACAGAAGGGTAGATGGCTACCCACTTGGGAGGGACATGAAATCTTCTCATGTCCAAGGTATGATTCCTATAACAAGCAGAGATAGGTTCTCACTAGGGCAGGGGCAAGAAACTCCTGCTCAAGACCAACCACAGATACAAGGTAAATTCTACCCAGCACAAAGCCCGGACAGTAGAACAGAAAACAGCCCTGCTCCCACTACAAGCCTAGTACTGAAAAACAAGTAGTAGTTGCCTATCACTGGAGGATTGACAAATTCATAGTGACAGAACCTCCCCCCCCCGCCAATACAGGCATACAAGGACAACTTAAATCTGATAGGGAGCAGGAACACTGATAAAAACCTCTCTGGCATCCATGGGCCCACCCTATGTGGGTTTTAAAAAAAGCAAAAACTAGACTTCAACCTAAGAGTCTAAAAACATTATAGATGTTAGGACATAAGCACAAAGCATTATAGCCCATAAAGGATTCTGAAAGCCAGAGTGCACTGAAAATAACAATAGTGACAACAGAACCCAAATCCAGCTTAAGTTACAGTTAGATTGATTTGAACTCCCACACCAATAGTCTGACAAAAAAAGGCATGGCCATTTCAGGCATAAATATTACTTCAGTCTTTACTTTTCTATACATGATATAAAGCATTCAATGAAAAGTTATGAATAGTACCCATAAGAGAAGAGTTAACAACCCATGAGAGAAGATAAAAAAGTCAAGAGAACCAGACTTAGACATGATCCAGATGTTGGAAGTATCAAAAAGAAATTTTAAAATAACTATGACTAATATGTTAAAGTATCTCGTTGGAAAAAGTAGGAAACATACATAAACATGTGGGGAATTTCAGCAGAAATATGAAAACTTTAATAGTCAAATGGAAATTCTAAATAAAACACAATACATCAGAGAGAAAAAATTTCTTTGATGGGCCAATTACTAATCTTAAAACAGATGAAGAAAGAAATAGTGCACTTGAAGTAGATCAAGATAATTATTCCCATTAAAATACAAAGAGGGAAAAAAAGTTAAAAAACAAAACAAAACAGAATTAGGTAATATAATATCAAATGGTCTAACATAGTATAATTGGAGTCTCAAATATAGATGAGAGGTATGCCCTGGCCTGTCTGGATCAATAGTTAGAGTGTCAGCCCACTATCAAAGGGTTGCAGGTTCTATTCCCGGACAAGGGCATATATCTGGGTTGCAGGTTCAATCCCTGGCCCTGGTGGGGGTGCATGGAAGAGGCAACTGATTGATGTATCTCTCTCACATCGATATTTCTCTCCCCCTCCCTTCTTCCCTTCTACTCTCTCTAAAAAAATCAATGGAAAAATATCCTCAGATAAGGATTTTAAAAAACTAGATGAGAGGTAGAGTCAGAATATTTGTTTTGAAGAGATAATGGCTGAGAATTTATACAATAATGAAGACATCGAAGTACAGATCCAAGACACTTAGAGAATCCCAAGAAGGATAAACACCAAACAATACACATCTAGATACATTATAGCCAAACTGCTAACACTCAAGAATAAAGAAAAACATAAAGTGCAAAGGTAAGAATTACAGGAGAGTTATCTTTAGAAACTACAGGTATGCAAGTCAGAATACAATCAAGTGGCATCTTTATAGTACTGAAAAATAAAACATAAAAACAAACCTGCCAACTCAGAATTCTATTCCCAGTGAAAATATCTTCCAAAAGTGAAGGTAAAATAAAGTTCTTTTTTTCAGACAAAAGAAGCTGAGCAAATTCATTAATAGCATAAGAATTTCAATACTAAGTAGAGCAACACAAAAAAAAATGAGTGTAATTATACAAAATTTTGGTTTTCGTAATTGCTTGAAAAGGTAATAGATAACCTAGAATAAACAATAAAAACAATGTATTGTAGGGTTTATAACATATATAAAGGAAAAATGTCTGACAATAGCATAAAGAAGGAAGGAACAAACTGGAAGTACATTGCTTTAAGGTTCATAAGACTATCCATAAAGTACTATGATATTTTTTTGAAGTTAGACATGGTTAAGTTAAAACTGTACATTATAAACTATAAGCAACCACTAAAAATTCAATTTAATTAAAGAGGTACAACTAATAAGCAAATAATGTAAAATATACTGATTCCTGAGCCTCAGACTAAGAAACTCTTATGTAACTAGTCTGAAGCAAGGGCCAGCATCTGTACTTTTTAAAAGGGACCCCAGAGGTCCAGTTATGCCCAGCTAGTCTAATACTGAGAATTACTGCAGAAGAAGACGCATACTTTTTTTTTTAATTTGACATGGTAGACAGAAGAAAAATAATAATATAAATGTGAATGGCTTTTAAAACATAGTGATATTCCATGGATCCTCATAGCAACTTATAATAAGGGTGTTGCAGGGATCATTCTCATTTTACATGTAGGGAATTTGAAGTTGCATGATATTAACCTCTAATTTGTCCAGAATTGCTTAGAAAGTATGTAGCAAGAGACTAATTAGATATCATCTCCCCCACCCCACCCCACCAGTGCCTAGAGTAGGATGAGGCAAGTGAGACGCCTAGGGAACAAATTTTAAGAAATCTCCCACTCTCAGGGTCATGTAAGTGCAGGATCAGCAACTGAGAGTAGGTGCTTCCTAATGTACTTTGAATCCTAATGATCTCACTTTCCTCACTCAATCCCAACCTTACTCCTGACTTTTGGTTAGAACTTATTCAACCAGCTCCCATGTTTCTCGGAGAGGCTATCATTCAATTACGATCTGTCCCTCTCCTCTACACCCCCCCTTCAGGACTGGTGAGAGGTGGGCTGGGGCAGTTACTCCATTTAACTGCTTCCAATCTCTTTCATTTTACCCTCTGCACCTACCACTTTAACTGGTATTAGTAGTGGAAAGTACAACTGACAAACCACATTCACTTTAAGATGTGTGATGAATTAGCCCAGGCAGGGTAGAAAAAAGCCCTTCGATAAAGTATAGTGGATACAGTGGCCTGTGGGATGACAGAGCTAATCATTTTTAGCAAGTATCTGTTACATCCAGTGGAAAACTGTCCCTTGAAGCAGTGGCCTTGTGTAACTATAGGCAAACTCGTATAAAGCTCTGCTTTGTGGACGTGCAGGAATGTGGGGTAGGGGGTTCTCCTTTAATATCTTCCATGAAGCAAATCTTGATTCTCTGAAGACGAATTAGATTTTTGAAAACAGCCAAAATTCAATTACTTCCAAGTCTGGGAATATGATGAAATAGGGCACTGCATCATCTTAGGTTTTGTTCAAAAACAAGAAGTGAAGTAAATAATGAGACTCACTTTCTTGTGTGACAAGTCAATTACAGAGTACAGCTTACCATGTAGAAGTGACTATGTTGAAGGCCATTACTCATTTTGATGCAGACAGTTTTACATCAGAAAAACAAATCAATCATATTTCCTTACCTATCTGGTATTTGGGGAACTTGAAAAAAAGAACCAAATCTCCTAAGTAAGGGTAGAGTTAACACGCTTTAGCTGTTATATAGAAAATGATGCAATTCTTGTTACATTATCCAATCCAATATAAATTTCTTTAGATTTCCCACTGTGTACTGACCTTATGCAGCAAAGAAATAATTTATTGTATTTTTAAAATTTCTATAATAACCCCAGTTTGGGATTTATTTTGGCATGATGCTGTAAATATATACTTAGTTGCTCATGTTGGTCTCTAAGATAGAATCTAAGCTACATTTTACAATAACTGCTCACAGCTGTAGGCCTGCCTGGGTTAGTGACAAGCTAGCTCTTATTACAACACTGATTTCAAATGTTAATACTGCATAATAAGAACCATAACACTAGGTGCCCTGCCAATCACAGTTGGAAAAGTCAAACATATCCCCTCATGAATAGTACTCCATAACCCTGACTGATGAGCTGCAGTAAATATTTGAAAATTGGCCTGAGGTTTTAACGATACATGGCCTGTTGATTTTAATGAGAGTGAAGGAAGTCAATTGTGTTCCATGCTTTGAAAATTCTCCACTCAGTATTTTTAATCATAATCCTATTTTCAATCAATAACCCATGCATTACGTAATCACTCAGCACTAACTTTTTGAAGAAATTAAGTCTAAATTCACTTCTAACTTCCTTTTCATAGAAGATAAGTCTTTTAAATATTAGAAACAGCTATCCCCACTAACATCTATCCCCACTACTCTCCAATTCCAAATTGTTTCCTTTCCAAGTTAAATATTGCTATTTCTTCAACTGTTTGCCATACGAAATGGTTTCACAATTTTCTATCAGGGTTAAAACGGTGTATGCTATGATATTCTAAACATGACTACAGTGAAAGAGAGATTGTTTCAGCCTCGTTCCATGATGCAGGTAAAACCATGACATATTTCATTTATTTTCAGTGCATCAAAACAGATATCATTCCCAAATCTCTAGTGTAAAGATGGTTCAGTAACTGGAGGATCATCCTTGTACATCACCTCAAGAAACGAACAGCTTAAGTAAAAGTGCTACTGAGTTCTTCATCTTTCTGATATGGAACAAACCAAAAAGACTAGCCGATATAACCCATCATAATTTTATTTTAATCTCTTTATTTTTCAATGTAGGTCCTTCTGTGTGCATTTGTCTTCTGACATTATATGTTCCTAGAGAGTATGGCCAATTCCCAAGTAACTACTGGTGGGCAGTACCATAACAACTAAGATTCTTCACTTTTTTTTTTTATGACACTAAGCTTTTATTCCTGAAGCTCAACCACTTTTCAAACGTGTTCTTTCAGTCGATCACTGAAGGCATTGGTTTAGCAAAGTCATACTATGAATATATATATATATGAAAAATTTAGACAATTGACAAGCTGCTTTGAAAGTTTTAAGTAGGAGGACAAAAATGTCCTTTACCCTCTTCTAATTAATTGGGAAGTTATTTTTATGAAGATTAAATTGCCATGCAGTAAATGATATTCCGAAGCACAATAGTGATTCTGAGTCTATTCGCTTCACAAATGCTTAAATTCCAAGACAAAATTTGAATATTTGTCAAATAATTTGAAGATAACCAAAAACATGTTTCCTGTAGGCTAGTGCATAACGTCTTACAGAATTTAAAAATATTTTAATTTAATTTTTTAATTTCTCATCAAATTCAAAAGACTGACATATACCTTTTAATTGGATACATTCATGCAATGGCTCAATAAGGCCTTCTGCTGCCTATTATCATAACTTCATTAAGAACCTATAATTTGGAATTGTTCTCTGTGACATTTTGCCAACAAGGTTAATGTATCTAGTCTGATCCACTCAGGTCCTTGTCGGGTGTCCCGGTACCTCAAAACATACTTTTGAGATGTTGGCTAACTAGAGATAGGAATTCTGTGTGGGCCCAAGGAAATGAATTTATTGATATGAGTGCTGTTCTGACCAAGAAGTTTCACTATGTTTCATGGTCAAGGCCAGTGCAGATAGTTCCCTGGTGTTTGGCAATGGCTACAAAGAAGGCCAGGTAAGAATGGAACTTCACATCAGAAGTCACCTAATAAGATTCTGCAGACACCCATAGATACTGGTTCCTGGCCTTCTCATCCTACAGAAAGGAAAATATGTGGCTGTCTTACCTGACACTCTTCTTTGATCAGGGAAAACAATTGAGGGTAGTGGAACAGCTTATTAATGCTACCATTTGCTATATATAACCCAGATGGTTTAAAAACCATCTTTACCTCCAGAATCAATTCCAAATCTGCAATATTCAAACCTTCACCTGTGTATTTCCCCATCAATAGACCCAAGTGTCACATAAGCCAAATGTTTTAGACAAGATATTTTTAGACCCAGATACAAAAGTATTTGAAGTGCTTATATCTCAATACAGTTGGACCTTTAACAATACGAATTTGAACTGCACAGGTCCACTGATACACAGATTTTTTTCAATAAATACACAGTTGGCTATCCTTATCCTCTGGTTTCACATTTTCATATTCAACCAAACACAGACTGGAACTGTATTTTCAATCCGCAGCTGGGAATTCACAGAAGTAGAGAGCTGACCATATGCACTGCTCTACGCCATTTTATATAAGAGACTTGAGCATCCACAAATTTTGGTGTCCACGAAGGGCGCTGGAACCAATCCCCCATGGATACTGAAGGACAACTGTAGTTAAGTTTTAGGGGCACCAAAAGTTATACGTGAAATTTCAACTGCATGGGGGTCGGTACCTCTAAATCCCATGCTGTTCAAGGGTCAACTGTAGTTCAATTTGAACCTGAAAATTTCAAGGAGAGAAAAATATGCAGGTGTGCTATGAACATATGCAAAATAAACAGTACACAAAGAAAAAACAGACTTTGCTCTCACATTTGCAATAAAGTTTTCTCCTTTCCTTGTAACTGTTGTTATCCTATTGGAAATTCTTGTCAAATGCTATATAATAAAAAGTTTTCAAAATAAAAAAGATTAAAATTTGGGGGGATCTCTGATTTCCGACTTGATATCTATAGGATTAAAAAGACTTCCATAGAGAAATAAAAGCTGAAGCAGTTAACAAAAGGGGAAAATGTGATTTCTCTAACTACATTTCATTTCAAACTGCTAGGACAAAATAAGAATCCCATGCTTAAATAAATGAAAAGTTACCAACTGTCTTTGATTCCTCTTGCCCATGTTTCAATAAGTATATGGGCCATTCACTTCTTTCCTTTATAGACACAGAGTAAAATACCTTGATGTCAGGAAATTGGCCCAGATAGGTATCCAGTGTCAGCAGGGACCCATCCACTAGTTTTTGATGGAAGTCTTCCCATAGCACATCACATTTCTGAAAGAAAAAGAGAAATAAAGTGAAAACTGCTGAATTGTTTAATTTAATACCTTTAATTTAATACCTTTCACTAAACTTCTAAAAAATCTGAAATTAAAAAATTTGATTAGTAATATGTCCCTAGATAGTAGATGATAGAAAAAAATGTAGATTGTCTAGGCTCGTTGGCTACCAGTTCTAAATTACAATATAGGCTATTAAAAGATTTAGCTCATTAACAAATGTGTTTCTGATTCTGAATTATAAAGAATATAGATCCCCACAGGTGACCTTTGAGACTGTGAAGAATTCCACATGGATTGCTTCTGAAGCCTTCCAGGAAATTAGAAACCAATTCAAACCAATAATAAACCACTGATGCAGCTTCCACAGAGAGAACAGAAAATTTACAGTCCTAATGGGAAAGGACCTTCCATTTATGGAGTATCAATTATGATGAACAAATATTAATATCAGATATTATTATTATTACTACTACTATCACTATGTCTAGACATTGGGTTAAATCAGTGATTTTCAACCTATTTCATCTCATGGCATACATAAAGTAATTACTAAAATTCTGCAGGACACCAAAAAATATATTTTGCCAATCTGACAAAAAAAAAGAATAGGTACATATAATTTTGGTTCATTCACACAGCTATTATTGTGTTGGCTGTTGTCAGTTTTTTTTATTTGACAGTCTAAGGAAAAAGAGGTCAGTGCCCCTGACTAAATAGCCAGGTATTGCATGTTTTAAAAATCTTGCAGCACACCATCTACCTCTTGAGGCACACAGGTTGAAAATCGCTGGGTTAAATACATATGCACACACATGCTGACATCTAATTCTCACAATAGCTTTATGAGGAAAGTCTTATTGTTGCCACTACACAGAAGAAAATACTGAAGCCCAGAGACATTATGTATCTTGGCCATCATCATGCAGTTGATCAATGACAGACTCCGGTTTGAACCCAGGTCTGTAACTTTGAGTTTGAAGCTCATGGTGTGTATGTTATGCAAGCTGCCTCGCCAGGACAGGGTTCATAACTCACCCAGCTGTGTGACTTTGGAAAACGGAACCTCCCTGAGCTGCAATTTCTCCAGTTAAGTGACTTGACAATGTAAAGTGCTTCACAGACCCACAGGCACATAGCAGGTGTGCAAAAACATCATCTCTACATTTTCCCCATTACAACAGTTGGCATCACCTGACAGTCCGCTGCTTGTTCCCCAGTATCTATGTCTCTTTCTCTTAATAATAGAAACTCAAGTTTAAGATGGCACAGGGATGCCTAGGATAGACTATATTTCCCAGCCTCCACTGCAGCTAAGTGTAGCTATGAGATGAAGTTCTGGGCAACAGAATACACTTTCAGAAAGTGCCCCCAAAAAGAGGCTAATCTTTCATAAATCTTGCTTCTTGCTAGCTAGAATGCAGAAATGAGAGCTGACAGCCAGTGTTCAGAGAGTCACCTTGAACCTGGTAGAGGCAGCAAGATTGGTAAAGATGGGTCCCTGATGCTTGTGGGTCTACCACACCATCCAGGGTCCCCACTTCCAAAGTCCTTTATGGGAGAGAGATAAATTTCTATTTTGTTAAAAACCACTTTTGGTGGGGGGTGGGGTGGGTATTTCCTTTTGTTTCTTTAAAAACTAATCCTATTTCTTACCGATCCCAAATCAAGAATTTTATGCATACAAAAAATTTTAAATCCTCAGTACGAAAAGGTTCTTCTTCTGATGTGCGTGGTCCCCAGAACATGTAGCATTCAGTTTCTTCACCATGAGAAGAACCCATATTTAGAGCTGCAACTGCAGATTCCAAAAATCCTGGCAGCCACAAGTACCAAGGTAGGGTAGCAGCTATTTCCTTAAGAATAAGTGTCAATAGTGGTACCTGCCACACATACAATGTAGTAAGTAGTGTTCTGAAAAACCAGTAACACAGGCATCTATTATTTCCTTAAAAACTCTTCATTTCATGACAAATTTTTAACTATACACCATTAATCAGAAATTTACAAAACGAATTAAGCATTAACATGATGTTAAAACAGTGTTTTTGAAGAAATGTGAGAAGATGCAATTACTTAACAGTTGCATTGGAAAATGGTGTGCGGAGGCTAGTTTCGGTAAATTCATATCCCGAACGTTTTCAAAAGAGGTAACAGCCAACACAAACTTTCCTCATAAATAAATCTCTACTTTTCCCTTGGTAATAATGAGATTATAAAGATCAAAGAAGTGGGGATGTCAGAACTTTCCTGAAGCAGCCTGATGCTGCACTGTTAACTCATCTTTCCACCGGCTGCGCAGGCCGTCGTAACATACCAGGCCTACTCTGCGCCGTGGTGGCTGCATCTCCCAGGTCTTCTGTGCCTAGATGAACATCCATGAGCTCCTACAACTGCTCTTCGTTTTAACCTTGATAAGGGAAAGCTCGGTCTAAAATGGCTGACAGTGCCGTGCCCCCTTCCCCTTCCTGCAACCTGCCAAACGAGATGGGTCAGCCCCACTCTCCTATCGCAACCTAGGCAGAAGCATGGATGGTGTAGAACTCCTTGCCCAATTGTGTTCGGGGCTCAGACTTTGGACTTGGACTCCCCTGGGCCTATCGGTGTAAAATAAACCTCCTGAACCCTGAGCCTCCGAGTGCTGCTTGGTCTTTCCGTAAGGTGAACGTCTCTGGTTCCGCAACATTTTTGGTTCCGCAACATTTTTGGTTCCACAACATTTTGACGGGGAAGCCCAGCCAAGCTGGCACCTTGCAGCCACCGGTGTGGGTGGGAGCGCAGGGTGGTGAATGGCGAGGAGGAGTCACAGAGGAGAAGGCTCGAGGTGAGGTGGGAGAGAACCAGGGCCAGGGCATCTGACACAGTAAGGCCCCGGGGCCACGACCGAGTTAGGCCTGCCTGAACGGGCGGAAGGGGAGCCTGATCACCGCCCAAGGACCTCTAGTGGTCCCCAGGTAGGGTTAACCAGGGAGGAAATGTAATAACCTCTGAATGACTGTGAGAGTGAATGTGTCTGTGATCCCATGGCACTAGCCACGGGATCTGAGTGGGCCCTAATCCGTATTTGTAGTCGGCCATAATGACATAACAGTAACTCAGCTTCGGCTGACCAGGCCCAGGGATTATAGGGGTGCACCTTAGTCAAGGCTGGCACAAGTTGCAGAGAGGCAGCAGATGGATGGGCATTTGAAAGGTCCCTTCGGGGACTCCCCCACCCTTTGTCTGTATCTGACACTGTACACGGGAACATGGGAGTATATCAGGGAAAGCCCACCGTCTTAGACTGTATGCTGAAAAACTTTGAGAAGGGCTTTTATGGGGACTATGGCATCAAAATGACTCCCAGCACTCTTCGCACTTTGTGCGAACTTGAATGGACCACCTTCAGGGTCAGTTGTCCCTTAGGGGGTACCTTGGATGTCCCCACAATCAGCCAGGTCTGGAAAGTTGTCACAGGAAATCCTGGCCACCCAGACCAGTTTCCTTATATAGATTCTTGGTTAGAAATAGTGAAGACGCTCCCCCTTTGAATATGGTTCTGCACCAACAGGCAGGGAGAGGCTAAGGTCTTCATTGTTCAGCCTGAAGGAAAACAGACCCCTCAAGTTTTTGTGGGAGACCAAGAAGATGAGCCTCCCATTGGGCCACCCCCCTATCTCAGAGAGTCTCGAGTACCTAAGGCCCCTCCGCTGCCAGATGTTAATACTCCACCACCATCGGTGCCACCTCCACCCCAAGGAGGAGAAGGCCCTCCCACACCCAGATGGGCTGGGAGACTTCACCCACACCAAGGAGCCCTCCAGATGCCAGTCAGAGAGTCTTGGGAACCCGAGAGGCTGAATGACGATGGTATAGTTCAACCTGGCCACTCCATGATGTACTACCAGCCAGCCCTTCTCCACCATTGACCTCCTCAATTGGAAGCATAACATCCCGCCGTATTCTGAGAAGCCGCAGGCCATGATAGACCTCAAAAAATCCCTCTTCCAGACACACTGGCCAACCTGGGAAGATTGCCAGCAGCTCCTCTGTACCGTGTTCAACACGGAGGAGAGGCGTCGGATTATCGGGGGGGCCATCAATGGCTAGAAGATAATGTCCCCGCAGAGGTGAATGATCCAGCAGGCTGGGCCCTAAGGGCGGCCCCCAAGGAGCGCCCCAACTGGGACTTCACCACTGAGGAAAGCCAGGGCCATATCCGGCACTACCAGGAGGCAATCGCTGTGGAATTCGAAGGGGGTGCCAAAAAGCCAATGAACATGGCCAAAATCTCCTCAGTAACACAGCAGCTGGGGGAAACCCCTGGGAACTATTATGAAAGGCTTTGCAAGGCACACAGGATCTACACACCCTTTGATCCCGAGGCACCAGAGAGCCAGCAAATGGTCAACACTGCCTTCATGGCACAGGCCACCCCTGACATCCGGAGAAAACTCCAGAAACAGAAGGGTTTCACCAGCGTGAATATCACTCAGTTGATAGAAATAGCCAACAAAGTCTATATGAACAGAGGAGCTGCCGCCGAGTGGGAGGATGACAAGAAGATGAAGAAAGTTAGCCTCCTAGCAGCGGCCCTCAAAGAGGAGGGATCAAGAGGGCAAAAGAAGACTTGCCCACCAAAGGGGGGAAATTGATGGGCCCCACTGGTGGCAGACCAATACGCCTATTGCCAGGAGACTGGGCACTGAAAAAATTAGTGTCCAGGAAAACCTCGGAAACCTAGCAAATATCAAGGGGAGCCACAAGAAGGCAACCTTGTAAGGGGACCGGGCTTGCCCCATGAGCCCAGGGTAAGGATGAATGTCGAGGGCCAAAATGTGACTTTTATGATAGACACTGGAGCAGAACACTCGGTAGTCACTACGCCTGTGGCCCCCTGGGGAGGAGAACAGCCACAATACTTGGAGCAACAGGGGACCGGGCAGTTCAGAAATCCTTCTGCCAAGCTCGCTGTGTGAACTTGGGGGCCATTGGGTACGGCATGAGTTCCTGCACATGCCAGAATGCCCCATCCTTCTCCTCGGCTGAGACCTCCTCTCTAAGCTAGGGGCCCAGATAACCTTTGGATCAGGAGGGGCTACCACCCTGCAGCTACACCCCAGTAGGGAAGACTCCACACCCCTCATTATGGCAGTCGGCACCCCAAGAGAGGGAGAGTGGAGGCTGTTTAGCACTCTGGAATAGAGTGACACCCCCCCCCCCAGGTTTTGGGTGGAATTTCCTCACATCTGGGCTGAAGATAACCCTCCTGGACCTGCCGTCAACCAGGCCCCAGTGATAGTTGAGCTAACACCCAGAGCTCACCCACAGAGGCAAAGGCAGTATCCCATCCCCGAGAGGCACCCTTGGGTACCCGAGACCACCTAGTCAAGCTCAGGGATTCTGGTATCCTGGTCAAATGCCAATGGCCTTGAGACACTCCCCTGCTGCCTGTCAATAAACCCAGGGGTAGATACTGGCCAGTGCAGGACCTCTGGGCCATCAACAAAGTAACTGTCCCCTTGCATCCAGTGGTTCCAAACCCATACACCCTCCTCAGTCAGGTCCCTGGCACCGCCACATGGTTCACCTGCCTAGACCTAAAGGATGCCTTCTTCTGCCTTCAGCTCGCACCCCAGAGCCAGCCCTTATTTGCCTTTGAATGGACAGATGCAGACACAGGAAGACAGGTGCAACTGACCTGGACCCAGTTACCACAGGGTTTTAAGAACTCACCCACCCTGTTCGAGGAGGCTCCAGCTGCCGACTTAGCCACTTACCCACGAGAGGGTGTCTGTCCAATGTACCCTTATCCAGTATGTGGATGACCTACTCCTTGCCAGCGAAACCAAGGAAAATTGCATGGCAGGAATACGGGCCCTCCTCAAATTACTGTCAGAAGCTGGGTATCGCGTCTCATGGAAGAAGGCCCAGATCGGCCAACGGCAAGTCCGGTACCTCAGGTTCCTCCTTTCACAAGGCCGCTGGGCCCTAGGACCCAAGAAAAAGAATGTGATCACCTCGCTGCCACACCTCAGATGAAGAGAAGCCTTCAAGAGTTCCTAGGGGCTGCAGGGTTTTGCTGGATGTGGATTCTGGGCTTCTCAGCAATAGTGAGACCCCTTTATGCTGCCTTAGCTGGTCCTGACTGAAGTCCTCTGTTGGACAGAGGAAGCAGAGGAGGCATTCCAGAGCATCAAATCAGCCCTTGGACAAGCCCCTGCATTGGGACTGCCTGACTTTGAGAGACCATTCAACCTGTTCATCCATGAAAAGGACAAGATAGCTTTGGGGTACTCACACAGCCTGTCAGTCCATGGCAAAGGCCCATTGCATACCTGTCTAAGAAAATGGACTCAGTAGCCACTGGATAGTCCCCCTGTCTCTGTACCCTAGCAGCTACCATCCTCCTCATCAAGGAAGCTGACAAGCTCACTCTCGGACAGGAATTGAATACCAAGATACCACACTCAGTTGTATAGCTCATGAACAGCCAAGGGCACCAGTTCCTCTCAAACTCCCACCTAGCTCAATATCAGGGGTTACTCTGCAAGAGCCCCCGCATCACCCTGGAAACTGTATGCAGGTTAAACCCAGCCACCTTCCTCTCCACAAAGGTGAGCAGGATCATGACTGTGCAGTGGTAACTGATGAGGTCAGTGCGAGTCGCCCGGACCTGTGGCACCAGGCCATCCAAAACCCGGAGCTAACACTGTTTTGTGATGGCAGCAGCTATCTCCAGGAAGGGGTCCACAAGGCCAGGTATGCAGTAACCATATCTGAAGAGATCTTAGAAGCAAAGGCGTTGCCCGCCAAGTGGTCAGCACAGAGGGATAAACTGCAAGCTCTGATCCAGGCCCTAACCCTTGGTAAGGGCAAGCAGGTTAACATCTACACTGACTCCCGCTACACATTTGCCATGGTCCACATACACAGGGCCATCTACAGAGAAAGAGGCCTCCTCACAACAGCAGGAAAAACTATTAAGCAGAAATCTTAAAACTACTAGAAGTTGTTTGGCTCCCAAGGGAAGCAGCCATTTTCCACTGCAAAGGACACCAGAAAGGAATTGACCTCTCTGCAAAAGGAAGCCGCTTAGCAGATGAGGCAGCGAAAGCAGCCACCCAGAAGGAATTGTCCCATCCAGATCCAACTCCAGTCCTCGCCCCAGTAAAAGATTCCCACCAGCCTAAGTACACCCCTGAGGAGACTAAATGGGCCAAGGAAGAAGGGGCTACCTTCATGGCACAGGGCTGGTTGCCACTACTGGATAGCCGTATCATAGTCCCGGTAATCTTCGGGCCTCACCTGGTACCTGAGTACCATTAGCTCACCCATCTTGGAAAAACTGCCCTGGAAACCCTTCTGAAAAAACAGTATTACATCAGCCATCTGCGGGCGCTGTGCTAAGCAGTAGGGGAACGGTGCGCTGCCTGTGGAACAACACGCATTCCATGCCTTGGCCCTCTCCTGGAGTCCAGAGAACAGGAAACGCCCCTTTTGAGGACCTAGAGAGAGATTTCACGGAGGTCCTGTCCAGGCGCGGGTACAAGTATCTCCTAGTTTTAGTTTGCACATACTCAGGATGGGCCGAAGCATTTCCCACCAGGACTGAAAGAAGCAGAGAAGTCACAAAAGCCCTCCTATGGAAAGTCATCCCTAGATTCAGCCTACCGCTGAGCATCCACAGTGACAATGGACCAGCCTTCATAAGCTGAAATCATCCAGACCCTGTTGAAGGCCTTTGGCATATCATGGAAACTCCACAAGGCATACCGGCCTCAGAGCTCAGGGAAAGTAGAGCGCATGAACTGTACCCTTAAGGAAACATTAGCCAAATACAGCCAAGAAACCAGTCTCTCCTAGGTAGATCTACTGCCCTTGGCCCTGCTACGTACCCACTGCACCCCTGGAAAGTTAGACTTTTCCCCTTTTGAGATAGTATATGAAAGGCCTCCCCCCAAGTTTAGGAAGCATCCCAGGAGACCTAGTATGAGTCAAGGATCGGAAAAAGGAGACCCTCAGGCCACGTTGGACAGGACCCCACACCGTAGTTTTAACCACCCCCATTGCTCTTAAAGTTACAGGTATCACCCCGTGGGTCCATCATTCCAGAGTCAAGAAAGCCCACATTATTCCTGAGGAGGAGCGCTCAGATGACTGGAGACCCCTCAAGATCCAGCTAAGGTGGACAGCTACCTGATGAGCACAGAACACCTCTGGTTCCTAGTTGCAGCCGTATTCATCACCATGATCCTTGGACTTGGACTTGCTGTGACAGCCCCTCCTGACTGGACTTTAAAATTCAGTCTCCCGCCTAACCACAGCCAAGGTCCTAGCTTTATGAGGGTATTGGCTGCTAGATGACTTTAATGATGCCCTCTGAGGCTTGCTGCCTCCAGGGCATCAAAGTGGGGAATGATAAGGGAAAACTCGGTCTAAAATGGCCAACAGTTTCCCCCAGGACTTCCCCTTCCTGCAGTCTGCCAACTTTCCCAGGCACCAAACTAGATAGGTTAGCCCTGCCCTCCTACCCCAAGGTAGGCGGAAGCATGTACAGTATATAACTTCTCGTCTGACTGTGCTCTGGGCTCAGACTTTGGACTTGGACTCCTCTGGGCCCACCAGCATAAAATAAACCTCCTGAACCCCGAGCGTCCGAGTGCTGCTTGGTCTTTCCATAAAGTAAATGTCTCCGGTTCCTCAACAACCTGACAGGTGGCTTTCTAATATCAGTAATAAATGAACAACTGGGCATGATGGCAGTGATGTGAATACAAAAACTTTAAATGTGTTATTAGTAGGCACACTTATTATTCTCCCTTTGCACATGAGGAAACTAAAGCCCAAGAAGTTAAAGAACTTGTCCAACCTCACTCATCACACAGACCTGGCCCATTCAACCTTCCTCAAAAGAGTAATATCCACTTGCTCACTTCCAGACTGCCCTCGGCTATAAACTGGATTTCAGGTGTTAAGACGTGTCTAGGAACAAGGCGTTCAAGAAGTTAAACTCCTATTAGAAGGCCAACTGCATCTGTCCCCAGGCTCTGCAGACCAGTGAACAGACTAGCTGTTGTTTAAGTGAAATAGATGCTCTTCCCAGCTCCTGTCCCTGCTTTCCAAGAGGGATGGGGAAAGAAAGGGCGCAGAGGTGAAGTCAGTACACAACCACATGCCATGAGCCCATTGTCTTGCTGAAATGGACTGTTAAGATGGGTAGTAAGGGACAGAAAAATGCTATTCTTATTTTGAGGAAAAATAACCTTTAACCACAGCTTTCTACCCAAGTGGCCTTACAATCAGTTCTCTAATGACTGAATTTGGGATGATCTGGGTGGCAGAATTTTATGGTGCCTTCTGGGTTCCTGGTGTCCCCTCATGATTAAAGCCAAGAAGTGGTAAGAGGGATCAGGGAATAGGCTGAGTGCACAGAAATCAGTGGGAGGCTAACAGAAGCACCCTGAGGCCTCCTGTGTGGGGCCATCCTGGCTCTTACCTCTCCAACCATCTTCACATCTTCCCGTCCATACCAATCAGGCTCATAGACTTCATGCAGCGACTCGGTGAGCTTCATCGAGGCTTCTTGCATGCCTAGCGTTGGAGAAAAACAACTCCTGTTAGAAATGCCTGAGGAGTCTCTTCCTTTCCCCTATTTTTCCACGTGAGAGAAAAATATTCATTAATCATTTAAGCAAAAATTGTGGAGGCACAGCTGCTAATTGCATCTATAATCACATCCTTGCTTGAGGGCTCTCTAAGACTTATTTGATTACAGTGTGCATTTTCTATCATTTACATGACGATAGATATTGGGTCTTGACAAAATCAACAAGGTGTCCTACTCTGAAAACAACAATAATAATGTGTCCTATTATGCATGCTGTCACTTGCTAAATGGCATGGAACCATAAATGTATAGGACACCTAGAATACTTGTCCATAAAAGTACAGAGTCCCCAAAATAAAATTAATACTAAATGACTTTAAACACAAGAAATGAAGCATTTTTTAGAAGCAGGTAAAAGCAAAATCAATAGACTTTTAGGACATAACAGTTGAAGGTGGTTTAAGTGGTCTAACAATTTTTGAAGGAAAAAAAATATTTATTTTTCCAATATTATTAAAATCTATATATACAGTTTTAAATCAGAACTCTCAGAAAGCTTAACACTCTTAAGTCTATGGGTCAGAATCTCAGTAGAAATACATTTGGTATGCTATAATAATTTGGTTATTAATAATTGGATAGATATAAAGTTTCCAAGTGCAATATGGTAATATGAAGTACCACCAAGTCTTTTCTACCCCTCCTTCCAAACACGGAGGTGAAGTGTGGATGGCCAAGGAGATAGCTCAGGCTGAGAACAAAACAAGATGGATTCTTTGGCTGGTGACTTGGAGAAGTGCTTCTCTAACACCAGCCAGAAGGTGGAACCTGGTGGAGTTGGTTTCTTGGCTTTTGTGACTACGAAATATGAAAGGGGGCAGGATAAAGGGAGAGGAGAGAATGAGTGCTGTCATTGGAAACAAAAACACAACTTATAACTTAATGCCAGTGAATCAAAGATAGAAAGTTTTTTTAAACTGTAAGCTGCAACAGTCTAGACTCAACTGGGTGCTTGTTGGATTTAAGGGAGTCCATTCTGGCTTCCATTGAAAGAGAAAAAACAAAACAAAAGATGTCTGAAATGACAGAAGTATATCCTTGAAGAGTATGTATAAAAGTCAACATGTAATTTGGTATTTCATAGTACTTTCCCATTCTCTAGGCACAGAATGACCCCACTTTCCTTCCCCTGATAACAAGGAGATACATATTTGGTCTTTGCACATTATTGGCTGGAACATGATTCAGGGCCACATGAAGTGTCAAAGCCTGTAGGCCTCTCCCCATGAAGTGCATCACTGAGCATATTAAAGGAATCCTTTACAACAGGCTGAAACACCTCAACCACAGGATGAAGCCCCAGCAGACTAGGGTGGGGAAAACAGTGATGACTCAAGTCACTGGGAACTCTGATGAAATGAGAGTCCTGTAGGTGTACAAAAGCCAAAAAATCATGCAAAAACCTGCATCTGTCCCCTAACACTTTGAATTCAAGCAAATGAGGATGCTCTCTCTTGTACATGTGGTCATTGTGAGGTGGGTGCAACATGATCTCAAGTGTCCACATTCACCCCTCCCTAAGTACAGGCAAATCTATACTAAAAATGTAACCCTAAAATTCATACCAAATGTTAGTCACTGGATGATCCCCTTCCATATTTAGATGCCAAAAGGCTTCTGAAGTTTTTTCCTTATAAACAACTGTTTAGATAGGTTACTAATTTCTTAATAAGAAGGAAAAGAAATAATGGTATTATTGGACAAATAACCTTTATGGTGAAAATAAAACTGTGAATGTAAGCTTAAAATAAATTTACATAAGCCCTTACTCATTGAGGTTGAAAGCAAAATGTTACAGTAAATATGTCTAGCAGCCAAAAATAACTACTAATTGCTGTGTGGCTAAGTAGTGATGGACAATTTGGAACGAATCCATTTTGACACAGAAATTGTTCCTAGAACACTTCATAGGAAGTACTTGGAAGGATATGCAAGTGAACAAGACACACGCCTTGCTTTTAAGGAGCACAGAGACTGGCAGAGATTTCAGGAACTCAGAATTTACTCTGCTGACAGACACAAGAGGAAAAAAGCTAAAACCCAAGTTTCTTCAATGTAATTTGGCAACATTAAAGCACAACAGATGCTAAATGGCATTTAATAACATTTAATAGCCAACATTTTCTTAAAAGATCAGTGACTTTCATAGAAGAATTACTGTCTTACTACTAGATAGGAACCACTTCCCTCTCTTCAAAATTTTGGGCTTTCTCCAAGGCATTTATTGTAACAACCTCTATTTACATTTGCAACCAAATTTGTGAGTCTCTATTTCATGATCTGAGATTTGTTGCATAGACTACACTGCTACACCAGTCCTCTTTGCTTAAGCAGCCTGAGGATATGTTTTAGTTAAAAATAACATCAGTTAAAATGCATTATTACAATAACCAGCAGCAGCTTTAAACCACCAACAGAATATCTAAAATATTGCAAGTTTTACCCATTGTTTAGAAGAGAGTCATTTAAGAAGACAGGGGTTGCCTCAGGTAAAAGGAAGTCTTTAGTCTAGAGTGTCAGAGGGGAGAGTTAGTAGGGGAAAAATAGGCAGATTATGAAACAGCCCTACAGCTGGGGTCATGTTGCCACATAACAAGTCACATATAATTCATTACACCACCTGGGCTATGCTCTACTTAGAGAAAGATCTTGTGTGTTCACTATCCCCGTGTCTGGCCTCCACTACTACCCACATCCCAGTGACTCCTCACTCCAGATCCCTACTGGACATTTCCACTTGGATGTCCTACCAGTACCTCTAACTTCACATATTCAAAACAAACAGAACTTTCCTGTCAAAACCTGCCCTCACTCCTCTTCCCAATCCTCGTATCACCCAGTTGTCTCAGTTAGAAAACTGGAAGTCATCTTTCATGCATCCTATTTTACTGAATTGGTCAGCAAGACAAGCCAATTCTGTCTGATATTCAAATGAAGTCCCTTCCTTCCAGGCCCACTGCCACAGCACTCAAAAAGAACCCATCATCTATTATTTAGATTAGACCAAATAACTCACGTAAATGGTTGAGCAAGCACTTACACACAGCGAACAGTCAAATGTCAGCCTTCATAAAAACTACTTTTGGAGGCAGTGTGGCACAGTAATTAAGATCCTTATTTGCAATCAACCGGCCTGTGTTAAAATCTTGGTTCCATCATATACTATCTGTGCAATCTTAGGCAAATTACCCAGCTACCCTAAATCTCATTTTTCCAAAGCATACATTACTAATAAATAATAGTGCATGCCATAGGTTGCAGTGAGAATCACATGGAATTAAACAGTTAAAACTTGTGTCAGTGCCTGGCACGTAAGAGTTCAATAAATGCTTACCATTATTATTATTGTGCTAGACTTCTAAGTCTCCTTGGAGTTTCGTTTCCTCTAGCCTGAATTCCACACAACCACAAAAATCACTTTTCTAAAATGCTAATCTGATCATGTGACTCATATTCTTGCCTATAATAATGTAATGATACTCTTCCCTGCTGATGGAATAAGCTCCCAATATGATGAAACACATAAGCACCTCTTTGTACAAACGTTGCCTGCCTTTCCATTGAGCTCAATATCCTACATGCCCTTCTACCTGAAAAGTCCTTCCAGCATCAACCTCCTTCTTTGGTATATCTTATAACCTGATGACCAGGCCCATTCAAGTGTAAGTTCCTAGGAAAGACCATTCCTGACCTGGTATCCTGTCCCTTAAGTAGAGTGAGGGTCTGTCTTCTGTTATGATGGCACATGTGTGGACAGAGCTGACTCCATCTTGAAAAACTGAGTCCGTCATAAAGCTTATACCAGATTAACTTTTGAGTGAATGAGTCCAGACCTTTGAGCCCTCAGTGGACTCTGGAATGTGTATAGAGGTTTCAGGATAGTCACAGAGCTTCAGTTACTCCTTCCTGTGGGGCAAGGAGCCCTAGATATTATCTACCTCATTAGTTCACCCTGGCCCTGGGCCTGCCAATGTCTGGTCTCCCCCTGACCACCCACACACTTCTTTCCTTGTACCTAGGCCCATCTCTAAGGCAGGATAAAAGAGGGTGGTCTAGAAGGTGAAAGATTCAGAGATCAGAATGTCCTGCTGCCGCCCAGGACCCATTTCTGTACATAAGTTCCCTATTAAACTCTGTAAGTCAAAAAGCTGGATTTGTCTGCCTGGTTCTTGGGTCTCTTGGCTCCTTCGGCATCTGGGTGCCACTTGGCACACACAGCCTTTTCACAGAACAGCATACAATGCATATTTCTGTTAAAATGCATATTACAATGCACATCAGGCTTTTTTGTTTATTCAACTTTCTCCCCATCTCTACTGCAAGCTCCATGACAGCAGGCACTGTGTCTTGTTCATCTCTCATCTCCATCCCCTAGAAGAGTGTCAGGCCCATAAATGAGGCTGAATGCAATGTTTGCTGCTAAAATGAATGAGAGCATAAGATCTACCTTACAAAGCTCAAGAATCAGCAGAAATAATAAAAACCTACGAGGTGAATGCCACCCAGAGATTAGTGATGATAAGATGAGTAGAGTTTAACACAATTTCACAGAATCCCGGTGGTGGTGGTAGAGATTTGGAGGTTTCTAAGAATAACTGGAGCACTTTATAGATAAGGAAACCAAGGCAACTGAGAGGCTCAGTGATTTCCCACGATTGTTCCTGGAACTAGACCCAGAGCCCATCACCCTACAGAACTACATCTTATTCCTCCATAACCTTGCCTGCAGTATAGTACAATTAGTTGGCTAGAGTTCTTTTTTGTGAAAACAGAAAAATGTGCCATGAAGGCACTTTGAAAATAAAAATTATTGATCGACTTAATGTATAACCCTTGTCTTTAAGTGTGTTCCCAAAACCCAAAATGTGCTCCAAGGAACTCTAACTCTGTAAGACTTTGAAAAGAGAAAAGCATTCTGCAGTTAAATAATTGGGAAATGCTGCCTACTCCATTAGGCATTCTGGTAATTACATTAATATGTCAAGGGTACTGATAAACTCTTTAGTACCCTGTTTAAAAATTTACTTTAACCGGTTAAAGTAATGTAACCGGTTAAAGTAATGTAAATGTGGATTACTTGGTTAAAGTAATGTAAATGTGGATCTCTTTTGTGGAGTGCCATTTGTTAACATCATTCAATGAGGAAAACGTGATTGATCCTTACTCCTTCTGGAGATGTGACCATTAGAAGTAGAAGAAAGGTTGCCCTGGTGGTCCACCCAGTGTCTCTCTGGAGCTAACACTTCACTCAGTGGATTCTCCTTCTAGACCACATTAAGGAAAAGAATTAAGCCAGTCTTTTTAAACAGGATTCTCCATACTAAAGTGGTAAAATAGACCAAAATATCTACATTTTTGGGAAAGAGATCCAATTCACTCATTTATTCAACAACTGTTTCCAGTTTTTAAAAAAATCAGCTAACAGAAAAAATTCTGTGTTTAAAATAATATATGACCTCTTGTCTTCAAATCCTAAATCAATAATTAAAGAAATACCTAGAATGCCTTCTATTTTCTGACTGGCCTATTATAAATAATAAATACTTAAGGTTAATTATTTTAGTGCAGTTAATCATGAACTCTATGAGTTTGTAGAAGTTAAATTCTCTGAGCCTTACTTCTTTGCAAATGTAAAGTAAGGCTAATGTCAGCACCAGCCAGGTGGTTCAGTTGTTTGGAGCATCGTCATGTGCAACAAAAGAGTTCACGGGTTCAACCCCTGGTCAAGGCCAGTAAGGGGGTCAACCAATCGATGTTTCTCTCTCATGTCAATGTCTCTCTCTCTCAGTATCCTCAGGTGAGGATTAAAAAATGAAAAGGCTAATGTCATTTATCATATAGCTGTGTTGGGTGGTTACAAAGAGGTAATATGCCTAAAACACTCATTACACAAATTAACACATACCAAGTGCTCATTAAAAAAACTAACAGTAGTAAATTGTCATTATTCCATTGTATAAATGAACTCTAATATGTGAAACTACTGCCCTACCAATGGTCAGACAGTTCAAAGGCAGTATAAGAGTGGATAAGAGCAGGGCCTTAGAGATACACAGACCAGAGTATATATCCAGGCCTGTTGTTTACGAGGCACATGACTTTGGACAAGTTATTTAATCCCTCTGCACCTTGTTTTTCTTACGTATAATATAAAGATAATAAAGTACTTGCCTCGCAGAGTTGTCATGAGGATTAAAATTATATGTCTTACATATAAAACTTAAATACATTTTAGTTTAAAAATCAACTTTAGCTTCCGGTTAAGATGGCAGAGTAGATAAATGTGATACTGGCATACTCCCATAACCATATCAAAGTTACAGCTAAACTACAGACAGCATTCAGAACCACCTGAAATCTAGCTGAACGGAAGCCCTATAACTGAGAATACACTGGTAAGAGGAAGGGAGACATGGAATAAGCTGGTCCCATATAATGTGTGGTGGTTAAAACTCAGGAAAAATAGGCTGTGGAGGTCCCCCAAAGGAGTGGGGGGTCCCAACCCCTCAGTCCAAAGCTCCAGTACAGGAAGAGAAGTCCCCATAACTTCTGGCTGTGAAAACCAGTGGGGATTGTGGCTCAGTGAGATGAAAGGCTGCAGGAGTCCCAGTGCTTCCTCTTAAAGGGCCCACACAAACTTACTTAGGCTTACTTTCTCTGAGCTCCAGTGCTGGGGCAGCAACTTGAAAGGTTTCAGGGACATATGGGGAGGATCTGAAATGTCTGGCTTCAGGGCAAGAGATGGAGAGGCAGCTTTCTCCCAGACAGAAGTGCTGGCAGAGGCCATTGTTCCTTTGCTGAGCCTTCCCCCTGCATGTGAAGGTGGGCACCATATCTGAGTATCCATCAACCTAACACTATTCACCCTGCCCTGTTGATTCCCTGAGACCTCACCCCACTCAACCTGGGGGCCCCTTCCAGAGGCTTTACCATACAAATACCCTGTCTTAGCTCATGTTGTGGACTTTCCTAAAATATCTCAAAAGTTCACAAACCCTAAACAAGCAGCACCTGGCCTGGGCATGCCCTGAACCTCTTGCTAAATGACCCCAGGCCTGGCACTAGCTACACCTATACTCAGTTCACAGCTTGGCCACTCCTAGGCAGCTCCAAGTCCAGCACAAGTAGCAGGCATCTGCAGATCACTCTGTAGTTCATGACAGGTGGTCCTGGAAGACCACAGGTGGCAGAAGATCTTGGCCTGCACCTTCCAGGAGGCCCCAGAGCCAACACATCTGGTGACCAGCTATAGACCCAACCTATGCCATGTATGAACACACAAGGGGCAGACTCAGCAGGCACCAGAGCCCTGCTGAAGAGTAGAGTTTTGCTCTGTGGGATGGGCTCCTACCCAGCTACTCCACTGTAGCTGCAGTCCCTGTCCTCCTCGTGGCCAATAGGCCTGAGGGTCAATCCCTCACATTGATGTGCCAACAGCAATCAAGGCAATACTTCTACTAGCAAAATAAACTTTAAAACAAATACTATAACAAGAGACAAAGAAGGATCCAGGAATTCCACTTCTGGATATTTATCTGAAGAAACCCAAAACACTAAATTGAATGGACATATACATCCATATACTCAGTGCAGTGTTGTTTACAATAGCCAAGACATGGAAGCAACCTAAGTGTCCTTCAATAGATGAATGGATAAAGAAGAAGTGGCGCATATATACAATGGAATGTGACTCAACTATAAGAGAAGAATGAAATCTTGCCATCTGCAACCACATGAATGAACGTAGAGGGTATTATGCTAAGTGAAATAAGTCAGACAGAGAAAGACAAATACCATATGGTTTCACTTACATCTGGAATCTAAAAAAATAAATAAATAAACAAACAAGCAGAACAAAAACAGACTTACAGATACAGAGAACATTTTCACGGTTGTCAGATGGGAGGGGTTGGGTGAATAGGTGAAAAAGGTAAAGGGATTTAGAAGTGTAAATTGGTAGTTACAGAATAGTTATGGGAATGTAAAGCACAACACAGGGAATATAGTCAATAATAGAGTAATAACTAACTATGTATGGTGTCAGATAAGTACTAGATTTATCCTGGTGATCACTTTGTAACTTATATAAATTTCTAATCACTGGCTTGTACACCTGAAGCTAATGTAATATTGTATGTTGACTGTATTTAATTTAAAAATCAATTTCATTAATTTTTTATCATGACTAATTTTTACTATTAAGATTTTCATTATTTTATTATTTATCACTCTCTTTGAAATTAATTTCACACATCTGAATTGAAGTTCCTAGAATAAATTCTTAGAAATGGAACTACTATGTCAAAAGGCATGCCAAACAACACATTTAAAGGCTTCTTCCAAACTGCTCTCCTGAAAGCTATCCCTGGCCAGCAGCCACAAGGAGCAGAGCAGCACACACTCACATTCTTGACAGCTCAAGGAGCCTCACCAGGCTCTCTGTGGCCTGCAGGCAGGCTGTTCCCAGCATGGCTCCCTGTCTCTCCCCACTGCTAGGTAAGCCCCTATCTGACCCTGGCCTAGTGAGGAAACTCACTCAAAAGACCAACCACCATCAGGTCTTCCCCTATGCAAGTAATAATAAAGGCTATGTCTTTCCCCTCTGGTCCTCCATGTGGTGTTTTTTTTTTGGACTAGCAAAGAACAGCGTGGCGCTCCTGGGATTGGAGCTCCTATGGTACACCTGGCTTAGCAGGCAGGATTGGCAGTATAGTCCAGAAAACTCCGGTTTCCAGTCCGAGGATGTGGGCATGCCTAACAGGGAAATCCCTGGAGGGAAATCCCGGGGAGATTGGGAGGAGGGACACTCCTGGGGTGGCCAGGGGAAATTCTGAGATGGGCCACAGGTTCCATATGTTTTGAAGTAGCAAGCTTCTAGATTAATAGGGATCAACAAGGGACTGGGGGGACAACCCCTGCCTCGGGCTTGATTGCTCAAAATCCTGAGAACCTTGGGAAAAGATCAAGCAGGGAAGCCAAAGGATTGCCAGGCACAGTTGGCACAGTGTCCAGTTTGCTAGTCTGAGGAGGAGGAAGCTGACTCTGGCCTGAATCCGGGCTGTGGTAGCACACCCAGAATAAAACCCCAGTTAAGTGGGACCCTACTCCTACAAGGAGATACTTGTTCAAAAAGAACCAGTCCATGCTGCCCCCAACCCTGTGCCAGCTGGAGGAGGAGCATGTGAGGAAGAAAGAAACTAGCACTTTTGCATTCTAATTGTTCTCTTGGAATGTTACATCTTACAGAAAGGCAGAGATCTTTGTCACTTGCTTTATAAGCATACCTATAATCATGTCATTTTAAGTTTTGTCATTCGCAGACACTGTTTTACTCATGCATTTGCAAAGAGATTTCATCTTAAAGATCCATGGAAAGGACTATGACTTATTCTAAAATAGTTTTCCGAGAACAAATTTTCAATCATGCCTTCAGACTGAATTTGTGGAGGTGCTGGAGGATGGTCTGGATGGAGAGGAGCTGATCACATGGGCCTGGGTGAGCTGGGGATGGTTATTGTTTTTTTGTGACTTTGTTCAAAGTACTGCTGGTTTGGAGGATGTATTTTGTTTTCCAGATATAAGGGCGCTTGTATTTTCCTTTGAGCAGTTTGGTAAATTATCTTTGTAAGCAATACCAAAACATCTATATTTTTCTCCCTACCTGATCCCTCTAGAATTTGGAAACTTAATGAGTGAGTATTGGAGCTCCTACAGTACACCCTAGTAAAGACCTGTCACCCAACACTAGAGACTAAGTCTATTGTATTTTATTTTAATTACTCTAGTATACGTCTTTGAACATGTATTTAAAATTTTATTATATCTGGAGTTGAGAAGGAGAGAGTAGATTGTGATGTTGGGAGTCTCACTTTTTTCTGAATGTTTGGCCAGTTTATCCCAGACCCCTTGTGAGACATTCCATTCTCTCCTCACTGATCTCAAAATCTGCCTTGTGACCCATCATACCCATAGGTACACTCAGATATGAACCCCTGCTGGGAGCTGGATGATACCGGGCAGGAAGAGATGGAACCCTCGTCCCTAATGCTCTCTCCTCCCTCCACCACTGGCCTCATTTCTTTGCCTTTTATAGCTGCAGCAGAAACCAACGCCATGGCCTCTTTGTCCCCATACAGTGTCAGGGTTACAGGTGTGGCTGGTCTCCACAAATCACAGGCAGTCCAGGACTGTGATTCCTGATAATTCTCCACACCTGTCACTGCCACAATTCTTGCCCCTTCCAACTAGAGGCTTAAGTGTGACTCTGTGAGTGTTCTCTTGGGACATGCTCTCCCTCAGGGTGTAAACCAGCTGCAGCTTTTCTTAAGGTCTCGAGCTTGCTCTAACAACTTTCCTAGAAATCTCTGGCACATGGGAGGCCCTTACTCCCAATTTCCAGCATTAGGGCAGACATTTTTTTCCTTGTATATTCTGATTATCACTTCAATGGGAATTTGGAAGTAGGTGGATTGGAACACCTGTGATCAAGTACCATCTTGCCAGAAAGCCAAATGGCTTTGTAATTAACACTCAATCCTGTCACTCATGAATTACAAGAACAACCTGCGCTTGGTAACATTCTGTAAACAACTCACACACATTACCTTTGATAGCTGCTAAATATCCTCGGAGTTCTCGCTGAAGTCTGGTACCCTCTGCCTGGAAAACACACAAAGAGATGCTTAGCCCCTTGTCTATATTTTGCACGCAAACGTGTACCAAGCAGTAAGTCTCAGAATTATTATTGCCAAAGCACTCTTGAAAGAACATAAATGTGTGGATACAGACTAAACAAGCCCATAAGTCTAGACATGTATAGAGATTTTATTCAGTTTAAAAGAAAAGGACAAGGCAAGCACAATTTTGCTAAGAATGGAAATTGTGGCCCACCAAAAAGATTCCTACATATTCAAGAGCCAGCAAGTCTATAAATTTTGGCACATGGGTTATAAGGGGAGGAAACTGATCACCACTGTCCAATAGGGTAGCCCACTAGCCACATGTGGCTACTCAGTGCTTGCAACATGACTAGTCTAAATAGAGATGTATTATAAGAGTAAAATACACACTGATTTCAGGGACTTCATTTAAAAATTTTTCATTAATATATTTTATCAATTGCATGTTAAAGCAACAATATTTTGGATACACTGAGTTAAACAACTGTGTTATCAAAATTAATTTCACCTGTTTCTTTTCACTTGTTTAATGTGTACACTAGAAATTTAAATTACATATGTGGTTTGCATTACACTTCTTTTGGACATTATTGGAATAGAGAAATTGTTAAAATGTAAATTTTGACATATGAATCTTAGTTTTGGTTTGGATTACCCTTAGAAACTCAGAGACCTGAGTTGAGGATTAGATTACAAATAGTTTAATCTGGAATTAACCCAGGAAATATCAATAGGGATATGGAGAACTGAGGCAGGGAAGGGAAGAGAGCCATTACAGGTGCATTATCAAGAAAGTTACCATGGCAGCAACTGGCCTTAGTCCCACTGGAGAACTCTGGGAGATAGTGTCAAACTCTATAGATAGCCTAGCCGAGGGGCAAGGAAGCTGGAGCATTTATCCATCAACTTCTGACAGTCATTGGTTGAGAACTGCTCCTGGGAGAGATTAATTCCCCCAGTATGTCCACACAGGGGCAGAGAGGTCTCCAGTCACCAGAAAAAATCCTCAGGCAAAGAATTTCCCTTGCTGGAAGTTCCAACTAAATCTAGTGGGCTCAGAAAAGGTAGGTGCTAGGGGCATATGGCTGGGCATCCACAGTGTGTGCTTTGACACTACACCTGAAAATATAAAAATATATGTACTTAATTGCATAATTATTTAATGAAATTGCATACTGACTCCACCTTGATAATTTATAGTACTTGATAGTTAATAATACAGTTAATAATATAGCAACTATAATAGTCATAAGTAAGTGAACAACTATTTGTTAGTATTTACCAGAAAAAGGGAAGGGATGAAGGGAAAAATATCTACTTTCTTCAGTGAATTACAATCTAGTAGGGGAACTAAAATATCTAAATAGAAAATTACAAAGTAGATTACATTTACTTTGCACTGCAACAGCCATGCAAAGTGTTTAGAGTACAAAGCGAAGACAAAATACCCATCACATTTAAAGATAGATCGTGATTAATACAAAGAAATTCTGAAAAGAATTGTTTAAGACTACGCTGGACCCCCAAAGGGATTCTGTATGAGCATATTTTCCTGGTACAGTACAAATATAGTGACTTTTTTTTAATGAAATATATGTAATACTCAGGTGAGGTTTTCTTTATCTGCACTAAACTCAAGCTATTTTTGTCATCTCTGTAAATCCAGGTACTACCAGATAAAAGCTTAGGGTTAATTCATTTGCTGGCACATAATGAAGTTCAGCCAGCATGGTTCTAATCGGAATGCCAAAGCAGTAATCATCAAAGTTTTAAACAACTGACTTTCTCATGACTCATCATGGTTTGAAAATCAAAACTCTAGATTTTGCTTGTCTTGCTGAGCCATTCAGAAATGTAGTGTGAAGGTAAACTGCCATGAGCTAGACAAACAACATAACAAAACCCATGTTGGATTTTCAAAACATCAAAGCATAGTGGAAATCTATAGGGAAAGGATGATGAGAATGGGTAGAAAATGCTGATGATAAACACTTGGGTAAAGATACAGAGTAAATGGATCCAGAAAAGAGTCAGGCCAAAATCCTCAACATCACTATGAAAAATAAGAATGTGGGAAGAAAGAAGTAGGTCTTTCTTCTACTAAGTCTCTCTTATATGACAGGCACTGTGCTTGATCCTGAGTACATAAAAACCTGAAAAGCTATGGCTTTGGGATATTTTATTCTCGTCACATCTACACTGCATCTTTCTACCAGATCTGTTTTGGGGAAGAATTATACTTTCTTCCCCATGAACATCAAGCTTGGCTGTGGGACTTGAAATGTGAGGGGAAGTGGCATGATGCTTCTGAGCAAATGTAAGAGCCATCATATAGACATACCACCTCTTTCCCTCACCATGAGCCTCGTACTATTCCAGATAAGGGTTGCTTCTCCATCATGGATCATAGAGCAAAGGAACAAGAAGTGCATCCACCATTCACATTTTCATAAGTGAGAAATAAACGTCTGTTGTTGGAAGCCACGGAAGTATTGCTACTACAGCGTAACCTACCCAAACAGCCTGCTACAATGGTTCACCATCAACAGTGGAAATGCTGAAAGATGAAGGATGAAATCTAACAGGAAAAAGAGCCAATGGAATTAATGAGCAGAAGAGCACTGAAGGCGCTTACAAAAACACTTCAGAAAGGAAATCAAATTGGAAAAATCAAAGACAAAGGGAACCGTTTAGCAAATTGAAGCCCACATGCTGGTCAAGTGATGGAAAGAAGTAGAAAGGTTCTGAGAGAGGACAGCCAGATCCACAATCATTTGTTACAACAGATGGCAAATAATTTAGAGAGAGTAATACCTGTAATTAGATAAGTGATTTACCTACACAGATCTAGACCCAGACCAACTGGATGCCTAAGCCCTAAAGGGTACAATCAGGATTTAAATACGACTGGAATCCCCTAAGGCCACATTTCTCAAAGTGGTTAAGTGTAGACCTTGGGGGTACTTAATGGTTTGTCTAGGGCACATACAGCCGCAAAATAAACCTAAAGCATCTCTCTAGAACAACAATTTATTGAGGCTGGAGGGGGAGCAAATGGGGGAGAAACCATTATTTTATAACTGCTACATCACCTGTTACAATGTAGAAAGAAAAACTGCCTAGAAATGAAAAACAGAACTTCACAGACATCTGCTTTCAGCTGTCTTCTGTAGGGGGCTCTGCTCTACCACTGTTCATGGGCCTTTCCTGAAAAACTGTGAGAGGCACTGAGCTAAGACAGGGCTCACTTCTCACCCAAAAGGATGTTTTTCCCTCAGAAAGCAATACAAAGAAAATCATGGTATGATAATGAGTCACCACAATTGTCCAGAGTATCTGGAAACAGCAAAAGAATAGTGGAGAAGGGTATTCTTTTCCTAAATATGTAAGGAATAAAGCATGTCAAATTGTGACCACAATTAAGTCATTGGTTTTTCTTTCAGAATAATACAGGAAATGATTGATATAGTCCAATGAAAACAATTAACATTTTTAAAACGATATAAAAATCCCAAAAAGATTTTTTTTTAGATATAAGAGTGGAAGAAAGTTCAAATTATACAATAATGGCTTAAATACATGAATGAATTTTAAGTAGCTAAACTAAGCCAATTTAAATAATGTTCTTGCCCTGGCCTGGTGGCTCTGTTGGTTGGAGCATTTTCCGGTACACCAAAAAAAGGTTGCAGGACACATACCTAGGTTGTGGGTTTGATTATGGTCAGGGTGAGGACAGAAGGTAACCAATCAATGTATCTCTTACCTCAACGTTTCCCTCCCTCTCTCCCTCCCTCTCTCTCCCCCTCCCCCTCTCTCCCTCCCCCTCTTTCCCTCTCCCTCTCCCCTCCCTCTCCCTCTCTCTCCATCTCCCTCCCTCCATCTCTCTCTCTCTATCCCTTTCTCTACAATCAATAAAACCATATCCTCAGGTGAAAAATAAAAAAAAAAATCATTAACTTTCTTATTTTCTAATTATTAAAATTCTTAATTTTCCCCATAAGTATGAAGGTTCATAAATCATATGGTAATAACCATATTAAATTTCACCTAAATTTTGCCTGAATCAAAAAGGTAAAAGATTCTCGAGAAAAATTTTCACCTAGAATATGTCACATAGTAGTTCTGCACAAAAGCTATAGCACAATAAAGTTTTCTTAACATCATTATTCTATGTGAATCACAGGATGTTTTCAATTTGAAATAAATTCTTATAGCACTGCTCCTATTTCATTGAAGTTTGTTCCAAATTCCTCTGAAAATTACCACTTTGGTAATGCAGCCTTGAATATTATACATATGTGTGTGTGCAGAAAGAGACACAAAATTTCACAGCCTTGAGACTACATGCATGTATTTTCCCTTCTTACCTCTATAATGTAAGATAAAATTATTATTCTGATCCTGGTCACACTCATCTCAGGACTTAGAGCAACACAAGAGCACATGAGTGTATTATAATTAAGTTGTCTGATTCCCAACTCATACTCCTCCTTGGACAAGATCCAAGAAAGATTCACCACCTACAGGATTCCTTGCCCTGGCATATAGTATAATAATGTTACTCTGGTGTTAGAGGTTCTTCATTTATTTTTTCAACTGAATCATTTATCAATGTCAGGAGCTGCAACTTCTCCAGCCCATATGGTCCCCCAGGCCCCACTTTCTTCCCACACAGCCCAAGGGAGTAGGTCTGCTTTTCCTTCCTCATTAATACTACTCCCACCCACTCCCTTCCCTGGGTGTCACTTTCTTGTCGAGCTAGGGAGAAGGAAGCAGTCTCCCTAGTCTCTTGCTTCCCAGCTATCCTGAAGAACAAGCAAAAGTGATTTGGGTTTCATCATGGAGATATCAAAAATTAATAGGCATGTAAAAAGTATGCATGGTGTTAAACCTTCTGAAGGTCTGATAATCTCTGTTTGTAGTCAAAAAAATCCCTTTATTCCCTTGCTGAGTGGTATCTTGAAGCTATTGTTTTCTTCTCTTATGCCCAAGGACTGCTCATGATATCCCCACCAAGGATTAGAGTGAAGTTTAAAATATAAGTAAATAGTAGAGAAAGAATGCAGAAGGCACATCATCATGGAAGGATTCAGATATCTCTGTTGCTGAATACAAACAAATCACATTACATACCTAATCAAATATGTTTCCAAATTCTTTTACATCAGATTGGTCCTCAATAGCACCAATTCCTTTTTATTTATTTATTTATTTATTTATTTATTTATTTATTTATTTATTTATTTATTTTTGTTATTGTTGTGTGTGTGTATCTTGGGGTGGTGGGAGTAGGGATGGGGAAAACAGGGTTAGTTCCCAGACTTGCTGGGCTCAGGACAGTTCTCATTTGTTGGTTCTCTTGAGAACCTCGGACAGCGCCCAGGCACTTCTGTGGTTCAACCTTTAAAGATTAAATCTATGTAGTGTCAAAGGACCAGCTGAAAATGCTACCTCATCAAAGTTTCCTATTGCATTCTGATAAGAGCATAGAAGAGTAGAAGAATTACAGACAGATTTCCTCCAAGGTGAGCCAATTCCCTGGTAAGAAGAGCTACCATCTATTCTGACACACAGAAGGTTCTGGCAAACTTTCTCTAACATTGGGTGTAAACACAGTGCTGCATTAACCTGTGATAAATGATGTATAAAAATTAATGAAACAAGTTGTTTATTATTTAGATACACTAAATTCTTAAGCATTAAAAATATGCTAATATTAATAAATAATTTATGCCTAGGACTTTAGGGGCTAATAAAAAAGGTATACTCTTGTTAGATCAGTTACTTCTGCCCAGAAGGAAGAAGCCACCATTGAGGCATTAATTTGACTGAATTGTAGACACCATGCATAAAATGAATTAATAATTTCTAAAAAACTGAACTCAGGGCAGCAACCGCTACAAATTCAGGGACACCACACTCACATACTACTGCTGCAGCCTTGCCTTACAAAACCAAATCCAGTGGATTTTATTCATAAGGGTATACAGGTCTAGCAAACCACTTTAAGGCATTAGGTATTTGACACTTATTAAACAAGCAATAAGTTGTTGAAATGATATGTTAAAATATGGTAAATGCAGTAATAATTTATAGTTAAAGCTAATTCTTGTTATAAAAAGAAAAATATAGACAGGAGAAAAAACCAACATACACAATACAGATGATTTTTTCATTAACTTGCTTCTGTAGCTCAGAACTAAGAGCTGATGTTTGGAAAGGGGCTCAAGTAGGAAGCCAACAGTACTAACAGATATGAGACTTGGTGGGAGGAGATATAACTTCAAAACGTTGTGATTTCACAAAGTAAGTCCAGTCATCTCATCTGTGATCATGAGCCTACAGAAGTTCCCGTAGTTACATTATTATTTTTGCCCTATACTGACATTTTTCTCTGGAAAGGGCTAAGTAACATATTAAATTAAAATAGGCTCAATTTCCCAGAGTTCAGACAGGTCAACTCAATCTTGAAAGCCATGCTGCTGTCTTCATATTGTTGAAGCTTAGAAGAAAATTAAATTATCAAGGAGGCGAGATTTAATGAAGTAATAATCAGCACCTTGATTAGCAGATGACTAATAAGGTGTAATATCAGAATCCACTTATGATCAAAGACAATGTTAGGCTGCTGAATACTACAGGCATTCTTGGTTTACCAAGAAATAGAGCTCTCCTTATAATAAGCTCAGATGTCATTAAGTTGGGAGGCAATAGTTTCTCAAAGATAAAAGCAGCAGGGTCTCTAAAATTTCCATTTTTGTTTTCTTCCTTTGAGTTCTTTGTAGTAAACAAGAGCTGTCCTTAAGAACCCAGCACTGATTTCATAGGACAATTTCACCATTTTTAAAACTTCTTTTGGCAGATATTAAGGCAAAAGATAGAAGAGAGGAAATCAGAGTGGATTTTGAAATCTTATTCCTGGACTGATGGCAGCAGGGTCTGGTGCATGGCTATCAAAGAGAACATCTCAGTTTCCACAATTTTACCCAAGATTCATGACCCAATTTCCAATTACCCCTGTGTCATCAATTCCAAGAATACCTATGATATGAAAGCCAAATCAAATACAATTTCTACCTTTCACCAAAACAAAATTAGAAAGCTAGTTAGTAATTATATGTACTAGTTTCTTTTAAGCCTTGAATTTATACAGATTACTATTCTTGTCTTTTGGAAAAGCTAACCCATTGTGTGCTCAAGGAGATGGAATTGCCTAGTTAGAACCATTAAACTCACCACACCATGCAGGCTGCATACAACTTGAAGATATGTGCTTTATTGCTTTTAGGCAATTGAGTTTGTGACCCTTGAAGAACCATTCCAATTTTTTCCCTTTTGTTGTGTATTAAGAGATTTGACTTACAAGGTACATTAGGGGCATTATACAAAATCTTTTCAACTTCTGCCTTAATACATAGAGTACAGAACTGAATATAGTAGGGGAGGGACTGACCTAGAAATTAAGGGAAACTGCACAGGTGTCCCACCCCAACAATAACTCTTCCTGAGGCTTACTGTTCAGTGTCCCTTTCTATGGGCATGGATACCAGCTCACTTTCAACAATGTTCTATCATGTCCAAATGGGACAGGATGTGAAAGTATTAGAAAAACAACAGCTACATCAAGCTACAGAGATGCATTACTGAGAGGGAAGAAGTGCCTTGCCTCTCATGATTCCATTCATAATATAACATCTAGAATGTTTCTGAAGCTGCCATTTACGGTGTCTGTATTAGTTTGCCATAACAAAATAGCAGACTTGGTGGCCAAAAAAATCAGAAATTTATTTCCTCACAGTTCTGGAGGCTATAAGTTGAATACCAAAGTATGGGTAGGTTTGATATTGCCCAAGTCCTTTCTCCTTGTTTTGCAGACAGCCTCCTTCTCACTGGGTCCTCATATGGCCTTTATGTATGTGTTCATCCTCCATGTTTCTCTTGCTTCTTACAAGGACATCAGTCACATTGGATTAGAACCCATCTGACCTCATTTGATCTTAATTTCCTTTTCCTCTTTACTGGACCTATTTCCAAATACAGTCACATTCCAAGGTGTACTGGAAGTTAGTTAGAACTTCAACATATAAATTTAAGAGGTATACAATTCAGTAATGACATGGTCCTCAAAGCAAGTTTAACATAGCAATGTAACAACAAAGTCTAACACTAAGTGGTCCCTTTGTTCTAGATACTTTCCTAAGCCTCACATGTCTAACCCATAATTCTCACAATAACCCTCTGATGTTGGCACATTCTTACAAATGAGAAAACTGAGGCACAGAGGCTAAGAAACTTGCCCAAAGGTTACACATCTAGCAGATGGCAAGCCAGTATTAGAGCCCAGGTAGTCGGGGTTATTTAAACCCCATAATCTGCCTCAAGAGCCCACATGCTTGACCACCGTCTTCTATGCCCCCAGGCTTTAAAGGCATGATGCCAGCTGATGATGCATGAGACTGTCCAAGTAGAATGAACTGCTGATCAATGAGAATAATTTAACTAAAGGCATTCTCTGTGCTCTCATGATGCAATCCTAATCTGTAAGCAAAAATACCAATTGTTCACTTGTTTTACTCAAAGTTCATGATTCCAGAGTATATTACATGTGATTCATATTAGCATAGTGGTGAAGTTGGTGGGTTCTGGGACTGCACTGCATGGCTTTAAAATCTGAGCTCTGCTACCTCTTACTAAGCAAATCTGGACAATACTTAACAGCTCTAGGCCTCTGGTTCCTCATCTATCAAGTGAAGAAGATAACAGCACTCACTTCCTGGGGCTCTCATGAAGGGTAGGGGAGACAGTCCATGTAAAGTATCAGCACAGTACCAAACACACAGTACGCATTCAATAAATGTTGGATGACTCTATTATTACTCTACTTGATACTTTTTAAATGATAAACTGTGCAAAGAGTGGGTGTTTCAAGAAAGTTTGATTGAACTAAGTTCTGCTACATGTCGTATTACAAAGGAACATTTTCACGAGAAATACAAAAAACCTCCCCAAAACAAGGTAATTGGAAATCTTTGTATATTTCCTTGTGTTTTATTTATACTTCTAAGTCTCAAATACACAGTTATATTTTCAAAAAGTTTTTTATATCTTTAAATGTTGCAGTAATAGAAGATCCTAGAGTACAAAAGAATAATTTATGAGGTATATAAGAACCACTTAATAATGAATAGGAGAAAAATCAAGCCAATATCATAAATTGTTGTGAGGAAATAAGAAAGCAATAAATACCAGTAGCCAAAAGAAAAATCAAGATCATTCTCAAAATGAAAGCTTTTGTGACATATACTTGGTTTTCTTATATATAAAGCAGAATTGCAACTATGGACTGCTAGGAGAATCAAGTAGAACAGTGTACAAAACACATTATAAATGCCAAAGCCTGCTTGTGGAAAGTCTTAATAATAAAAATACTTCATTGTTGCTTTTACATAAGCCATTCATGTGTGGCTTTGAAATTTGTAAATTTTTAAAGCTCCTTAGAAGATTCTTATAATTGTCCAGGTTTAGGAATATATTAGATGTGCAATTAAGGAAATCATTATCTTTACTATATCAGTATAATCTCAGGCTTGCATTCAAATTGTTACTCTCATATGATAGCTCTTTAGAACCACAAGTCAAATGTGTGACCTGATTCAGAAGTCTGCAGTGGGACCCAGGAATCAGTATATTTAAAAATCCTCCAGGTAATTCTAATAGTTATTTGGAAACCACTCCTATAATTTTTCACTGTGTTTATCACTTGACAATGTGTCAACAGACACTCTAGTATGTATCCTTAGTATGAGATGACCAAAAAATCCCTTAAAATATGTCTGTCTCCAGGTTTCAGTCAGTCACCACAAGACATTCCTTATAACACATTTCATCACCTAGATTGCAACTCCAATGCAAAATCAAACATGGGGCTTACAAGGTGACTTATGAGAACCACACACAATGGGAACCAATATGGATGTGAATCTGAGAATCAATTGCAGCTCGTCTATGGAGATGTTCACAACATTTCAGACAGTCTCCATAAGCTTGGATGAATGATATGCCTACTTCTCTGCATCCCATTACCAGAGCAGTACAGTCAATCTGGGGACCATTTAGAGAGGAATATCCAAACTACATAATAAGCTCACTTCATATGGAAGATATATGGAATTGGTCTCTAAATGAATGCTGAGGGATGAGATGCTAATCTTCCCCAGTTGGCATGGTTAATTAATGTAGTAGTAAAATAAAATACAATTAAAGATAGGTAACAAAATAAAATAGATGAAAGGAAACCTTCAGAGCAACATAAAGAGCTTCTGCTAGAAGTGAATTCTTAATGGCTCCATAGGAAGTTCACAACAGCTGCCTGGAAAAGTTGTAGTTTGGGTCACATTTTAGTTAGGTTTCAACTAAAGCTTTTTGTGTATAGAGGCGATAATTGATGAGATATTTTTGTAGATGGAATGAAACAAAAAGAGTAAAGAGGATAAAAGATAAATGTTCCTCAATGAACATTTTTGCTTTTTCCCCCATCTAGCACCATGGACAACACCACCCTAATATTTATAAGCAGTGGGCACTGATTTTTGCTCTTTGAAATCCAGTGAGTAAAAAGAGAGATGCCTTAATGGATGTGTCATAAATGAAATAAATAGACTAAAAGAAATTCAGGGATGTTGAAGAACAGGAGCCAATACCTTCTTTTGATATGTACAGGTTTCTACTAACTGCTCCCACACACAAAAATTGTTTTGTTGGCAATCATAGTGGGTTATATTTATCAAGAACAAATTATAAATCAAGACTCTGTACTTAAAACACATATTTTCCATAATAATATTAATAATACTCCAGAAGAACAACAAAGGAGACTGACAGTCTTAATTAGGGACTTAGAGGCCAAATTATAAGCCCTTGCCTTTTTGCCAAACAGAAAACGTATCTACATATATATCAGTAAAACTAAGAGTATCAAAGCCAATCATATAACCATATCATGAATATTTAGTATGCTATTCAAGCAACTCTACAGAGTGAGAGCCTTTGCAGTAACAACCAGTGGACACCCATTGAGCCTGAGGAGTTTAGCTGGAAACAGGGTCATGGGATGATATAGAAATCATTTTTTTCTAAGAATACCAAATGGAATGAGAATATACTCATGCACTAATGCTTTGGGGTTTTTAAAATATATCTTTATTGATTTCAGAGAGCGGAAAGGAGAGGGAGAGAGATAGAAACATCAATGATGAGAGAGTCATTGATTGAGCCCGCAACCTGGGCATGTGCCCTGACCAGGAATCGAACCCTGATCGCCTGGATCCTAGGTCAAAGCTCAACTGCAGAGTGATGCCTGGCTGAGCTCACGCGCTAATGTTAAGTGGTGAAACTAGGATAACAAATGCATCATAATAATGGAAATTCAGTAACATCATCTCAGGATTCTGTGTCTTTTTTCTACTACTTTTATTGCTTCCAAAGAAAAAAAACTTTTGCATACTACATTACAAGCTAGGTAATGGCAGGAACTATGCCTGAATTGTTTATCATTTTGTTTCCAATGCCTTGTGGTTGGCAGACACTCAATGTGTTCAGTCAACCAAGAAATGCTTTTGATAGACTCTTAGTCACAGGAAAGCTATGCTTGGAATTAAACCTGTTGCATTCAATGAAGTGTCCTGCTCCCCACTGACATCAACACCTCTAGTTGTGCTAGATCCCACCTCCTCCTGCCTACGCAAGGACAAGAATCAGCTGTTCTCTTTCTCTGGTGATGCATCTCTTCCAACAAAATGAGTCCCATTAGTATACATATATTTTTGCCATCTTAAGAAAATGTTCCCTTGATTCCATTCCCTCACCCCATTAAAAATTTTATTTGTTGCCCTTTGAAGCAAAACTTGAAGCTTGCTGACTCCAAGCCTCCTGATACCCATCCCCTTGCTCTATTTATTTTCTACTTACTTGGCTTTTTCCTCATAGCTCTCATCAATATCTAGGAGACAGGATAAAATGCTTATTCATTATTTTTTGTTTATAGTCTACCTCCCTGTTTTGTAATGTATGATTCACATTGACAGTCACCTTTGTCTGTGTGGTTCACAGAAGTCTCCCAAAGACCTAGATCCATTACTGGCATGCAGAAGACACTCATTAGATGTAAGGCAAATAGGTCTCTAAATAGTTACACATTATTGTTCTAAACATGCATCCACATTTATCAAATAACTTAAAATATCCTTGAAAGTTGATGTTAAGAGAAAACACTTTAAATGCTGGAAAATATTCACACATTAAGATGGTTTTCAAGTCAAGTTCCCTTGAGGCATCTGTGCAGCCTCTGCTTTCTAATTCCAGTATGGCAGTGGATTAAGTGGAAGACACATTGACACTCTCCCAGGACCAAACTGGAATTACAACTAAAATATAGAAAAGCCATCCAGAATAATCAACTGAAGGCAAGCTGGAGAGCACCCTCATAACCAAGGACCTAGAGCTGAGACCACATAGAGACTGGTGGATAGTGCAGAGGTGTGAGAGGGCTGGCTGGGCTTCCACAAGCAACAGTTGAAGTTCCCAAGGGATATCTCAGCTGTGGGGGTGTTGCCACTGAGAAATTTGGGATCTAAGCCCCAAGCTGGGCTCCCCACCCCAGAGCACCAGAACTGAGAAAGGTGCCCATTTAACATGTGGCTATGAAAAGTAGAGTGGTTTCTCTCTACTAAAGAGAAATGGCTGGAAATGTAGGCACCCTCTTAAAGGGATAACACACAAAATTTCACGTGCAGACATTCACCTTGGGCTCCGGCAGAGGGAGGCCAGAGTAGACTAGAGCTGTGTGAGGTGAATCCATGGGTGCTAGATCTGGGGATATGGCTCAGAGGGCAGCAGTCTGGATACCTCTGCTGAGTCATTACCCCATATGGCAGAGGACATCTTTCTTAGGCAGACCTTTACCATCCAGGCAGCTTTTGCCTAGAGGGTGGGGGAGCAATTGCCCCACACATTGGAAAACCTCTCACCCAACCCTGTGGAACTTACACTTTGCTGTAGTATACAGCCTAAGACTCATTATGAGACTGAGAATAACAATCAGTCTGCAGGCAGAAGTGGATCTCTGGGTACTTGGAATCTTTTCCTGATCTATATCTGAACCCGGAGCAGGGAAAAGGAGATCTTGGTGCACATCTTGGTCCTTTCCAAACACACCCAGCCCCAGATGAGGAAGCCACAAATTGTGAATTGCAGATAGCAACAAAGAGGGTACTAAGGGCCAGTCACAGACAGCATCTGACATTGGCCTGCACCAGAGACCCTCCAAAAACACTGGGAACCTTAGAAGATCTACCTAATACATAGAAACAAATCCAAACAGGCAGCCAAAATAGATAGACAAAAAAAAAGCCCCAAATGAAAAAACAAGAGAATTCTCCAGAAGGGCTAAATGAAATAGAGATAAGCACTCTATCAGATATAGAGTTCAGAATACTGATTGTAAGGATGCTCGACAGCGTGAGAAAAGATACGGAAACTATGAAGGAAATTAAGAATGACATAGTAGAAATAAAGAATACATTGGAAGGAATAAACAGCAGATTAGTGGAAGCTGAGGATCAGATCAGCAATTTGGAAGACACAGTAGGAAAAAGGCCTCAATCAGAGATCCAAAAAGAAAAAACAATTAAAAAACAGGATTACAGTTTAAGGGAGCTGTAGGACAACATGAAAAGTAACAATATTCGCATCATAGGGATACCTGAAGGTGAAGAAGGTGAGAAAGGGATAGAGAACCTGTTTGAAAAAATAATGACAGAAAACTTCCCTTACTTGGTCAATGAAAAAGTCACACCTGTTTGGGAGGCACACAGAGTCCCAAGCAAGAAGAACCCAAAAAGTCCCACACCCAGAGACATCATAATTAAAACATCAAAAATTAAAGTCAAAGAGAGAATATTAAAGGAAGCAACAGAAAAGGAAGCTTGTCTAAAGGAGCTCCCATAAGGCTGTCAGCTGATTTCTCATCAGAAACTCTACAGGCCAGAAGGGAATGGCATGATGTATTCCAGGTAATGAAAAGCAAGGATCTGAAACCAAGACTACTCTATCTAGCAAGGCTATCATTCAAAATAGATGGTGACATAAAGAGCTTCCCAGACCAAAGAAAGCTAAAGGAGTTTATCACCACCAAACCAGCACTGCAAGAAATGTTAAAGGGACTGCTGTAATAAGAACTAGAAATAGAAAGAGAGAGAAACATAGGCATAAAGAATTAAAATAGCAATAAATAAGTACTTATCAATAACAACCTTAAATGTAAATGGTTTAAATGTTCCAATCAAAAGACATAGGGTAGCTGAATGGATAAGAAAATAAGACCCAAATATATGCTGTCTACAGGAGACCCACCTCAGAACCAAAGACACGGGCTAAAAAACACAACAAATAACCACCAAAAAAACTTCTGGAGGGCTTTACAGGAGACATCAACAGCAATACAGTCATAGTAGGGGACTTTAACACTTCACTGACTTCACTGGATAGATCTGCCAGACAAAAAATCAACAAGGAAACAGTTACTCTAAATGACACAGTATATCAGATAGATTTAATTGACATTTACAGAGAATTTCACCCCAAAGCTGCAGAATATATATTCCTCTCAAATGCATATGGAACATTCTCAAAAATGGACCACATGTTAGGGCACAAGGCAAGTCTGTACAATTTCAAGGAGATTGAAATCATATCAAGCATATTCTTGGGCATTTACACAATAAAATACTATGCAATTGTAAAAAAGAAGAATCTCTTACCCTCTGAGACAGCATGGAGGGAACCAGAGAGTATTATGCTAAGCGAAATAAACCAGTCAGAGAAAGACAAGCATCACATGATCTTACTTATAAGTGGAATCTAATGAACAAAATAAACTGACGAACAAAACAGATCCAGAGATATAGAAGCAGGGTACAAAATGACAAATCTCAGTGGGAAGGCAGGGGTGGGTGAGTGGTTGGGGAGAGATTAACCTAAGAACTTATATGCATATATGCATAACTCAAGAACACAGACAGTAGTGTAGTGAAGGCCTGGATGGGGGGATGCAGGGTAGAAGGGATCAAAGGGGACATTTGTAATACTTACGATAATAAACATAAATTTTAAAATAAATGAATAAAAATAAAAATCTACAAATTGGAGAACATAATCAGGATTCATGGACTACAAAACACTCTTCTGCATAATTAAAATTACTTATTATGATAAGTAAAAGTATGCAAGAAACATGTACTGTAAATACTGTAAGTGCCAGCAGATAGATATGAAGGAGCATGGAATTATGACAGCTTTGTAATAATCCAGGGAGGGGCCAGAGCCTTACTCCATTCTCTATAACCCATGTTAAAATCAAGTTCAGGCCATGCCATACCTCTCCAAGGGATACTTTGTTGCCAAAAGTTAGCATGAAAGAGGCAAATAAATAACAGAGGTTTTGATATCGAATAAGTGAAGAGGCATATCCAAGACAAAGTGTGAATACACAGAATATGCATGACAAGGAAGAATTTACTTAGCACCTACCAGGTGCTAGGAGGCATGAAATATTTTAATGAAATGACTAAGAATGTGTTCCTTTAAATACTTTGTTATCTAATGAGGGCACAGATACACATCTAAATAACTTTTATATACGAAAAGTGAGACAAGAGCTATTGGATGAACACAATAATGTATTACTAGTGTGTAGAGAAAGAGAGATCCTGGCTGAGGGGACTAAAAAGACAGCAGGTAGGAAATATCTTACAAGTTGACATTAAGAAAAGATGGGACATGAACAGAAGGAGATGGCAGCCAGGCAAAGGGCAGTCCAATCATAGGGAATCTTTTGCAGTGGTGGAAATGGAAGAGTGTGAAAGCAAGCAGTCCCAAAATAACACTATCTGACACAGATCACCAACTATTCACTCTGCCCCCTTCCTGCCTGCCTTTAATTACACCAGAGTACCTTGTTTTGAATCAGCTTCCTCAACATGACACCTAAAGAGAAAAGCCGCTTGCACAACTGATAGGCTATACCTGCCAAATATTATGAGGGGCAATGTAAGCAAATCAGGGTATGGCTAAAGAAAGGTTTAGTGCTCTGAGGGTGAGAGGAAGCCCAAAGCAATTTGGAACTACAAATAATTTATGTCCTATAGAGCAGGGGCTGAATAAAATCAAAGACCAACTAAGCACAACTTTCTCCAAGTCATGCAAACACATGTTCTTAAGAGGGTACCTTAGGAAATTACTCCAGAAAAAAATCAGTGATGTTTCTGTGTTAAAATGTATGTGTGGAGTCAGACACCTTTATTAAGATGGCAAAGGTTATAGGGAGAATGATTTTTGGATAAGAGCAGACTGAGTATAACACACTCTTCCATGCATCATCTTTCTTTATTATATTCCTTCAAGGAAAAGGAAAGGTAATACCCGCCCCATTTCTATGTTACTTTCTTCATCTGTGATTATTCATTTTCTGTTGGAGAGGCTTCATATGAGGCATGACTTTCAGTAGAAGCTTCCCTTTCACATTCTTTGCTGAAATGTTACCAGAATTCTGTCTCCTCAGCTGCCATGTCCACTTAAGACCTTGATGGGTCTTCATCCAGCATCAAAACACTTTCCTTTCACTTGTAAACAGTAATATAGACAGTCACTTTAAAAGGAAGCCGGGGCTGCCATGCCAGAGGAACTGCCTTGTGCATCTTATAACTCAAACCTTGGAATGTTAAAAACAGAGCAAAATAGTCTTTGGGCTGGGCCTAAGCAACCATGTGCCTTACAAAAGAACTGTAAAGATAAGAAATCAGTTATTCTAACTACTGGACAGAAAAGTAAAACAATATTTTAGCTTATCTTCACTTCCTTCTACTGATGTAATTGTTCCGTTTCCCCTTCTCATAAGCACCCACTGCCTTTATCTCCTAACCAGTATATCATTTGGGCTTTTACTTGAATCAATGTTCTTGAATAGCTGTTCTTGTTGATCTCAATACATGCCTCTCAGTTTTAAAGGCCTTTTTTAGGTTAATACACTCCATATAACAGCCTTGTCCACTACATAAAGGACCCAAAGATAAGACTGATCCAAATTAAGCGTGTGTGTTCTGCTAGAAGATGTCTACCAATGAACAATAAAATGAATGTGAAGGCAATCAGACACTTAGTCCCATACTTAATAACGTACTGTTAATGGAAGTCATGATACTGAATTTCAAATACTTTGACTACTGTAATCTTAAAGAAGCCTGCTATACCTATATGACCATAATTTAAATATTATATTTTTCTACCTTCCCCTGACCCTAAACAAATGATTTCTTTTCTTAAATATGTGACCTGGAATAATGTCTATTTTATTTATTTTTCATGAAATTTTTTATTGAATTTATTGGGATGATATTGGTTAATAAAATTTTATAGGTTTCAGGTGCACAATTCTACAACACATTATCCATATACTGTATTGTGTGTTCACTACACCAAGTCAAGCCTCCTTCCATCACCATTTTACCTTTTTCTACCTCCCCTGACCCCCTTTCCCTCTGGTAATGGCCGTACTTATTTTAGATAAAAGTTAAAAACAGACAACAGGAAGAACTCCTGAAATCTAGCAAAGCAAAAGTCCTATAACTGAAGATATAAAAAAGAAGCCACATCGAGACTGGTAGGAGCAGCAGAGTCACAGAATAGGCTGGTCCCACACCCACATGTGATGGTTAAAAATCAGGAAGGATATCTCAGCTGCAGAGATCCCCCCTAAGGAGCGAGGGGTCCTAGCCCCACATCAGAACCCTCAACCCAAGGTTCCAGTGCTGGGAAGAGAAGACCTGATAACTTCTGGCTGTGAAAACCAGCGGGGATTGTGGCTAAGTGAGATGGAGCACTGTTGGAGTCTCTGGTATTCCTCTTAAAGGGCACGCAGGGACTTACTGATACACCCTCTGAGCTCCAGCAATGGGACTGTAGCTCGAAAGGCACCAGGGACATACAGGAAGGAACTGAACTGTCCAGCATTAAGGCAAGAGCTGCAAAGGCAGCTTTCTCTGAGCCAGAAGTGCTGGCAGAGGCCACTGTTCCTCTTCTGAGCCCTCCCCCCACAGACCTGGCAGATGAGCACCATATCTGAGTCTCCATTAGCCTGGCTAACACTATTCAAGCCTACCTGGTGATTCCCTGAGACCCTGTCTCATCCAACTTATGGGCCCTCCCAAGCCATTTCCAGTGGCTTTTCCATAGAAATGGCCTCTCCTGGCTCATGCTTTGGACTTTCATAAAAGCTCTCAAACAAACAGCATCTGGCTTCTGTGTACCCCATACCCTTGCTAAGTGGCGCCAGGCCTAACACTAGCAGCGGCCAGCCTCAGTTAGAAGTTTGGATTTGCCCAGGCACCTCCAAGACCAGCACAAATAGCAGCAATCTGCAGTTCCTTTAGTAGCTCATGCCAGGTGGCCCCAGTCAGAACACAGGAAGTGGCTGACCTTGCACCATTCAGGAGGCACCAGAGTCAGTGTACCCAATGGACGGCTTCAGACCATGACAGATTACAACCTAACCTCCTCCATGAGCAACACAATCAAGGGGAACACTTGGCAAGCACCAAAGCCCCAATGAAGCCAGTCCTGCTCTGTGGGATTGGCCCCAGCACAACATCTCCTCTGCTGTGGTCACAGCTGGTCCTCGAAGTAGAATGGCCTGAGGCTAAATCCTTCCCAGTGATGCCAGAAGCAATCAAGGCTCAACTACAATAGGACAGTGCACACAGCCCACACAAGGAGCATACCTGGAGCACCCAACTCAGGTGACCAGGAAGGCTGTGCCACTGGGCCCCACATAACACCTACTATATAAGGCCACTCTACCAAGTGTTGGAGAGGTAAAAGTGCTACCTAATACATAGAAACAAACACAGGGAAGCAGCCAAAATGAGGAGACAAAGAAACAGGACCCAAATGAAAGAACACAAGAAATCTCCAGAAAAAGAACTAAATGACATAAAGACAAGCAAACTGCCAGACACAGAGTTCAAAACAACAATTGTAATGATGCTCAAGTAACTTAGTGAGAACTTCAACAGCAGTAAAAAGGACATAGAAAACACAAAGAAGTACCTATCAGAAATGATTATACACTAACTGAAATAAGGATAATTACAGGGAATCAACATTAAAGTAGATGAAGCAGAGGATCAAATCAGCAATTTGGAATATAAGAAAGTAGAAAACAGCCATTCAGAACAGCAAAAAGAAATAAAGAATCCAAAAAAATGGGGATGGTGTAAGGAGCCTCTGGAACAACTTCAAGCATCATGGGGGTGCCAGGAGGAGAAGAGACAGCAAAAAATCGAAAACCTAATTTTAAAACATAATGATAGAAAACTTCCCTAACCTGGTGAAGGAAATATGTATACAAGTCCAGGAAGCACAGAGTACCAAACAATGAACCCAAAAAGGTCAACACCAAGCCACATCATAATTAAAATGCCAAAGGTTAAAGACAAAGCAGAACCTTAAATGCAGCACAAGAAAAACAGTTAGTTACTTACAAGGGAGCTCCCATAAGACTGTCAGCTGATTTCTCAACAGAAACTTTGTAGGCCAAAAGGGACTGGCAAGGAATATTCAAAGTGATGAAAAACAAGGACCTACAGCCAAGACCACTATACCCAGCAAAGCTATCATTTAGAATTGAAGGACGGATAAATAGATACCCAGACAAAAAACAAACAAATAAAAAATAATTACAAGAAATGTTAAAGGATATTCTTCTTCAAGAAGAAAAAAGATAAAAAAGATAAACAATAAAATGGCAATAAATACATATCTATCAACAATTATTTTAAAAGCAAATTAATTAAATGCTCCATTTAAAAGACATAGGTTGGCTGAATTACTAAGAAAACAAGACTCTTATGTATGATGTCTACAAGAGGTTCACTTCAGATGGAAAGACACCTATAGACTGAAAGTAAAATGATGAAAAAGATATTTCATGAAAATGAAAACAAAACAAAACAAAAAGCTGGGATAGCAATACTTATATTGGACAAAGTAGATTTTAAAATAAAGGCTGTCCCTGGTCAGCGTGGCCCATGTGAATGAGCACCATCCCATGTACCGAGAGGTTGCCAGTTCCATTCCCCCATCAGGGCACATGCCAGGGTTGCAGGCTTGAACCCCAGTAGGTGGCATGCAGGGGGCAGCCAATAGCTGTTTTTCTCTCTCCCTCTCCCTTTCTCTCTCTCTAAAATCAATAAAAAAATTTTTTAAAACCACAATGGCTATAACAAGAAACAAAGAAAAACCCAGCAATTCCACTTCTGGGTATTTGTCCAAAGAAACCCAAAACACTAAATCGAAGGGACATATACATCCACATATTCACTGCAGCATTATTTACAATAGCCAAGATATGGAAGCAACCTACATGCCCTTCAATAGATGAATGGACAAAGAAGTGGTGCATATGTGACTCAACCATAAAAAAAATGAAATCCTGCCATCTGCAACCACATGGATGAACCTAGAGGGTATTATGCTAAGTGATATGTCAGACAGAGAAAAACAAATGCCATGTGATTTCATTTATATTTAGAATCTAAAAAATAAAATAAACAAGCAGAACAGAAAAAGATGCATAGATACAGAGAACATTTTGATGGTTGTCAGATGGGAGAGGGGTTGGGGGGAATGGGTGAAAAAGGTGAAGGGATTCAGAAGTACAAATTGGTAGCTACAGAACAGTTATGGGGACGTAAAGTACAGCATAGGGAATATAGTCAATAATATTGTAATAACTTTGTATGGTACCAAATGGGTACTATATTTATCATAATGATCACTTCATAAGTTATATAAATGTCAAATCACAGGGTTATACACCTGAAACTAACATAATATTATAAATCAACTGTAATTTTTTTTAAAAAAAAGAAAAAATCAGACAAGAAGAAGAATATGTTCTATAAATAATAAACCCATAATTTGTACCAGAGCTACCATGGCATGAGTGAGTCCTCATCTACTACTGAGAATTCTATCATGACTTCCCTCAGTGGCCACAATGTAACAAAGGTAATTAAGGCCAATTCTATCACCATGTGAAATTTACTACTACATCTCACATAGGAAATTCCTGATAAGGTGGGGAGAGCAACGTTTTAATTTTTTATGGGTAAGTGCAAACAAAGCATTCATTTGAAATTAATAACGCTCATCCTATTACAGCCTGAAAAGCAGACTTCCCAATACATTAACAGGCTATACAACTGCTAACTTTCTTTTAGGACTTGATAATGTTTATCATTTAGTATACTTACATGTATAGTAATGAGTCAACTTTGTCCCACAGACATGGATTTTCATTTATAGACTTCCATTATAAAATTGCATTAGGTGCCAACACTCAATAATTGAATTATTTCCACTGCTGCACAGCCAGGGTTGATGGGAAGAATGGGGGAAACCCTCACAAGGCATGGGGCCAGAAGCCAGGGTAAAGAGAAGTCTTAGTAGGCATACTGCTAGGCAAGGGGGAACTCTCAGATGGTGGTGCATTGAGAGGGTGGTGAGTCTGGCCAATAGGCAAGGAGTAGAGGGAAGGGGAAAAGGTACAGGCTGGTACAAATCAGCCCACACTAGAGAGCAGAGAACACTCTTGACTAGTGCAACATAGGAGCTGAGAAGATGGCCCCATGGTCAGAAAACAGGTTACACCAAGGGGATTGCATAAATAAATACGTACATTTGAAACCTATATGACCCTATGAACCAATGTCACCCCAACAAATTTAATTTAAAAAATCCTACCTGGTCCATTCTGCTGACTCTTGAGTGCCAAAGGTATGAACTGGGGTTCAGAGACTTGGCAAGTTCCTTTTCATAGTGAGGCAGATTACCCGTCACATGCTGAGACTATTTATAAAACACTGAAGCCTCTCTCCAGAAAATCTACATTGCCAGTCAACTGCATTTGCTTATAAGGGGCATTTCTTCCCCTGGGTCACTGGATTAGAGCAGATCTTTTCACTGGGCACTGTTCATTTTCTCTGTCCCTAACCCTTTCTCTCCTATTTTTAAAACTCTCACTATGCCTGCTCTAACCTCACCACCCTTTTCCTTAGTCCTGCCTGCTTTCTTCTTAATATTGCTCTCTTTGTCTCTCCTCTTGGAAGGCTATTTTTGCTTCTGGAACTGTGCTGTCCCATATGGCAGCCACTAGCCACATGTGACTACTGAACAGTGAAAATTGTGCTGTAAGTGTAAAAAACACACTAGATTTTGAAGCTTTAGCCCAAAGGGAAAAAAAAGTAAAATATCTAATTACTATTGTTTATATTGCTTGAATACTGAAATACTATTTTGGATATAATAGAGTAAATAAAATATATTTTTTAAATTTAAAAAAGAAAATAATGGAAGCGAGATTTCTCACTGTCAAAGAAGGAGGTATAAACATGGAAAGACAGAAGATTCAAATAAAGCAGAAGATATCATGGTTTCAGACAGATAGATATATATACAGACAGCCGAGAAATAAAAATACAGATGTTTCTGTGTGTAAATCCGTGTATGCGCATTTGTGTGTATTCTGTTCAATTAGAAAGCCTAGAGGCATGATACCTTAAAAGCAAAGAGCTTACCTAGCACTTAGATCTTGGTTTCTAAATGTCATTCTGCACTAAAAGAAACCAGGACTCTTTGGACAAACAGCTGATTCTAAGGCTGGGTAAGAAAAGTACAATGTGAACCTGAAACATCCTTTACCAAAAAGTAAGAAAAGTTCTCAAAGAGTTAGGAGGATATGTGAAAAGAACACAGGAGTCAACTCATCAGAGTTCCCACTGGACAAATTTTGGGTAACTGCGTTTCAAAACAACTAATAATGTATTATAACCCACCGAATAAAATAGGAATACATAAGTCCATACTTATATAATGAATTAATTAGAAGAGAAGGGAGAATTTTACCACTGAGCAGAAGGCTAATTAATAAGTATAGAAGGAATTAAAAAAAAAAAAAACACCTACCATTTAGCAACCATCAAGGTAAGAACTCATTTAGACAAGAAGCTTCAATGGATAAAAACAGTAGGTGAAAGTATAATGAGGAACAGGTTATTTACAGTCTCAAAGTATATCACCATCAAATACTTATTAATTACTTAATACTTAATTTAAAACTAAAAATATTAATTTAAAACTACAAAAATTTTGTACTAGAATAACCTGGCAAACAGCCTCTTGTTAACTAAGTGATATAAGTTGACATCCATAGCAATGGCATAAACCAACATTGTGTGTGCCCTGCTATCAGGCATTGGGAAGAACACAACATCACCTCTGCAGTGATCCAGCCAGAAATGAGCACATGAAGCTAGTCAGCTCATTCAGCTGCTTTAAAAGCTCTTTTCATTTTCAAGGCCTTGTATTTGCTGCACTTACCTAACCCCAGATAAGTACCCTTTATTTTTTCTCAGGACCCTATATCAAATTCTAATACTTTGTATTTATTCCCCTAATTAAACTAAATATCTAGGAAGAGCCTTATGAAACACATTAAGGTACAAACAGCACATATTTTATCTCTTCTGGAAGCATTTGTATTTTCACTGGGCATCAGTTTCCAGGGTCAACAACCATGAGAAGAAGGGAACTCTGCCACTGCATCCAAAATCATGCCTGCTAAAGATAAGATCCTCACAGTAGTTCTGAGTTATGCAGATCACAGATAATTCACAGTCTAATCACCAAATCTGTATCCATATTTTGTGATTAAGACACTATAAATAGAAACCAAACACAGGATCATAAGTTTCAAGGACTAATTTGAGGAGGTACTTGAAAAAAATTGTATGAACAGAAAGCACTGGTCCTCAATGTGTTGTCCCCAGACCAGCATGGTTTGCATCACCTGAAACTTGTCAAAAATGCAAACTCTTGGGCTTTACCCCAGACCTACTGAACTGGAAATTCTGAGGGTGGGGTCCAGCACTTTATGCTGTAGTCAGGTCTTCTGGGTGATTCTGATGCAACTGAAGTTTGAAAAATGCTGCTCTAGTGGGCACAAAACTCAGTGCATGAGGTTCTTACTCAGAATCCCAAAGGAGTAGTGACCTGACAGGAGGCTCTGTGGGCTGACTGAAGTTCTCCATACTGGGCTAGGATGCTGGCATTTAGAATTGGATCATTAACCTAAACAGACTACATGGGTAACATTTAATTAAGTTAGTGGCTATTTCAGAGAAAGGTCACTATTAATATAATGGAAGATGGATACACTAACATATATTCACATTATGGTTATCTGTGGTTAAAAAGAAGTTCTAAGGTACCCACTAAGCCTATCTGCTCAAACAAGTCACAAAATTTTTCAGAATATAATGTGATTTGCCATAAATAAAAATTTCATAAATGTATTAACACAATGTGAAAGTATAGCTTATATTTAGATTCTGCTTTAAAACTTTTATTCTGTAAATTTCATTTTTATTCATGTACATATGTACTAAAACATACTGTGAAACTTCTTACAAAGTTTCACACAAAATTCAACATCTCTTCTATCCCAGAAATACAAACATGTTCTAGGAATGTTCTCAAAATGATCATTTCTGCTGCTAGTCCAGTTTCAAGTTTAACATATTTTTAAGCTTATGTGCCAAACACTGGGTCCTTTGGAGATAAAAAGGTGAAAGCATCCATACAGTATCCGTGTAAGGAAAGACATAACTCCTGCTCTCAACCACTGGATTATCTGAATAATTGGCTCCAAATTCTCACCATGAAGAGGGTTTTCAAGGTCCCAATACTTATTTTCATTTCTGTTTGTATGACAACAAAGCTAGGCATGTAGAGAAGCAGCAGAACTACACTGCTATGGTATTTAAAAGGGGAATGAGCCCGGCCGGGCATGGCTCAGCGGTTGAGCGTCGGGGTTCGATTCCTGGCAGGGGCACATGCCCGGGTTGTGGGCTCGATCAATGACTCTCTCATAATTGATGTTTCTATCTCTCTCTATCCCTCTGCTTTCCTCTCTCTAAATCAATAAAGATATATTTTTTTAAAAAAAGGGTGGGGAATGAGAAGCTCTGTAAATGTAAGTAGTGAGACTCCTGTTTCCTTTATTCAAAGCATTGTTCCTGGATCATACCTCCAGTGGGGTGCTCACATCTGTACTCACTGAAAATGATCAAATAATTGGCTATCTGGCCCAACCAGCCTGAGGTATTTTTTTGTCATTTTAATTAGCACACCTGCTATCACAGGCATGACTTCTTAGTGGGGAGGTTCATTAGCAGGAAGGAGGAAGAAAAGCCAAAGATCTTCCTTCCGCTTTGGGACCTTTTCTCTGCTCATTAACGGATCTGTCATCAGGCAAGAAGGTGAACTGAGAGCAGCCCATGTTCACACCAGTCAATTCTGCTACTTGTTAGCAGCTCTGATAAGAGAGGAAAAATAGAAAGGTAAAAAAACCACAACTCTGGGAAGGAACTACTGAAGTCAGATTTTGTTATTCCTTTCGATTTCATAATCCTTGTTCCCTTGAACACTAAGCATCAATGAAAATCCTGAATTTCTGGTGGAGGAGTTCACTCTTTCCTTCTTGTCCTAAGCAAGCAGTTACTGAAAGTTGAACCACAAAAGCTACAGCAATGGGGAGTCCAAAGGACAACTGAGAGTATGTACAGACCCTTCATCCATGCTCAGTCTAACTCAAACCACCTTTTAGGAAAAGAGGATTGGGATCAAAAAGAAAATTTGGAGTTGGAATAAAATATAAGCTAAGCCTCAAGATAGAGTTCAAACACAGACCCTCTTTTAATTCCAACATGAATGAGCAGGGAATATATCAATAATTATGAAGACCCTTATGATTTTCTTAAGGGGAATTTAAAACCAAGATCATCAGGTCCCAAAATGTTTAAATACTTTCTAGAATATTCTAGAATGGTTTAATTTTGATTAAGTAGTAATTTAGTATGATCAGGTGACTATAATATAATGCACAAATTCAAATATGGTTCATTTTATACGGTAAATTATATCTTTTTAGATTTGAAAATATATATACTCATGGAAAAAATATGGAATCTAGGCTTCCTAGGTAAGATCATTCTTTAGCCTTTAGATAATGCCTCTGTCTTTAGAGCAACGATTCACCACTACGTTAATACTAAAATCATAAGCCTTGTAGAGGTCCCCACATCTTGGTATGTCCTTCTTCTTAATGTTTCTACAAAGGCACCACCTTTTTCAGCATATGCAATACATGTGAATTGGTCACCAATACATATTGGGGGTTAAAGGGATGTTTTTCCCTTTACAGAGTATTAATAAATTCAGTTCAGCTATTCTTCCCAAGTTAATGACTCTCTCTCTCCTTATTTTCCTCCCATCCATTCTTGTTTTCCTTCTTTCCCTCCAATATATAGACAGGGTTAAAGTAGCATCCCTCCTGATTACATTAAGATGACAATAAATTTACTGTTTTTGATTTAAACCAAAAACACCAAAATGAGTATGTGCAAATTCAAGATGTTTTTGATGCAATAAGATTTTCAAAAGGAACCGAACGTGGTCAGGAGCCTCTGTGAGACATACTATTTCTACAGTTGCATTCTATTTGTTTCACTCTTATAAAGTAGATTTGCTTGTGCAAATTTCCCCCAATTTTGAAGTTTTACCATGATACTGAAATCTGCTAATATTCTTGAAAGAACTACGTATTGGGTTTCAATAATGATAATATATCATTTGAAAATGTATGTCATACACATTTTCATTTTATACAAATGCATAAAATATGTATTTCATAAAATTATATATTGTTTGAAAATTATATAGTGACAAAAATAGATGGCAGAGAAGCATTGTAAAGTTATCTCATGCTGCAGCTCCTAGTGGCACAGATCATTTAACTGATGAAGTTAACTTATTCAACTGCACTTGTCTCTAGCACTTTAGACAAAAAACAATACCCACCTGGTTCAGTCAACAAAGTCCAAATAAGAGCAATAAAAATTCACTGCAACTGCAAAATGCAGTGTTTCCTTGTCATGAATGCATTCCTGAACTTGATGCTTCCCAAGGTTAGTCTTCTGGGGTGCTAACATCATAATGCAATAAAAGTGATAGATAAAATCCAACAACAAAGAACTAATTAGCTCCATAGCAATATACCAGGTGGGAAGACTAGGTTTCAAATGATACAGTGTAAATCCTCAAGTATGGAAAACTGTAAACATGAGTCACTTCTTCTATCCAAATCCAATCCCTTAAAGCAGACATTTAGGATTGCCCTGTAAACCAGGGAATACTAAATGACAAGTTTTTCTGTAGGAGGTTGTCTTGATCTAAGATATTGACATGTATGTGTTATCCTAATGCATGCGAGAATGTATGAGAACTCACCAAGTGAGAGCACAGGAAGACACAGAAAATTTGTTCTACCGGAGAAGACTGGGAGAAACCTAATTTTATAGACCTAGATCCAACATTTCTCTAGGAATTCCATTTTCTATCTTCAAAAATCCAATGCTTTCTATAATATTCAGTTATTTTGACATGATTTATTTTCTTCTCTATTACTGTTTTCTTCTCCAAATCCCCTCTCTCTTTTCTCATATACTCATCCCTGAGGCCCCCAATTTCCTCGGTTGACACTGATAACTACAATGACAGCAGGAAAATAAATCCATGTCCTTATGTTGTCCCCATGTCCAAACCCCATTTTCCAGAGGGTCTGGAAACCCTCTCTGGCCCAGCCTTCTTCTCACCTTTATAATGACCTCCAGATTTGAAGCTTCTAACCTCAGAGGCTCCACTTGTATCTTCCCTCTCCCTGATCTTCTTGCATGATCTCTAAAGAGTGATATACTAACCAATTATCCAAGCCTTAGAGATATAAACAAATAATTTTTAAAACTGTGTCTTTATTCCTGTGTCTGTTAAATACATAGCAGCCCACTAAAGGAAAAGTACCACAAATCATGCTCCTCAACCTTTTTTCATTATGGCCTCCTCTGAGGAGCTTTTTTAGACATATTTTTTTCTAACATCACCCCCCATGAAATTTTAATACCACAGATACACTATATATCTGTTTATATAATATATACACATAAAAGAGTATGATTTTTTCACCCTCGTAGGGGAGATATAGTCCCCACTGAGAATAATGCATGGTCTTGAAGCAGGCAGCAATTGAAGAAATTTTGCCAGAAGTATCTAAATACTGCTAATACTCAGTGGAATATAAACCACTAAACGCATCACCTTTCCTATAAATCTGTAACTGTGTTGAAAGGCTCCAGACAAGCAAAGTCTTAATGTCCTGAGATTCTAAAACACAAATCTTCCTGCAGTGTCTACTGCCTCTTTCTTCACCCTCCCCAGGAAAGTCTACAGAACTAGCAAGCTTTACTCTCAGGATAAGACCAAACCCAATTAAGTTCTTTCCTCAACCTTAAAACATTTTAGTTATATGCTAAAGCACAAACACTGTCAACCCATTTCCCTCTCCAGAAACTAGATAAATGCACTTACCTCTTGACGTTTGAAGTTCTGGACATATTCTTCAAACTGTTCATCTTTTGTCTCATCAGCTTTTCCAAGCTTCTGAAGAACCTAGTTTGCAAAGAAAACAAAATGTTTGATTTAATAATGGTCTCAAATAATAGAGCAAGGTTGTTGTTTTGCTTCTCTGAGAATTCACTCTTAGCCCAGCTAGTTTTTCTGTTCTGGAAGCATCTTGGTTTGGTGGTTTTGGAGATGAACACACTTATATTTTAATTACAGTTCCACCACTCGCAGGCTGTGTGACCTTGACCCAGTGTCATGCTAGGTTGCATTTATTTATTTACTAATCTGTTTCCCCCAGTAGGCCACACATGACTTAAAAGACAAAAGCTATTCCTTGTTGTTGTTTTTCCAAAGCATCTGGCACAATGTTGATGCATAATAGGTACTCAATTTTTTGTTAAACAATGAACCAAAGTTATCTGACTAAAGTATTAACCTACTTCATAGGGATGGTATTAAAATTACTGGACTCAGGCACATGGTAAGTTTACCTTCACCATCTTCCGATATTCCTTTCAACTAAATACTCAAACGGGCACTGGGCTACACAAGGTCCCATGCTAAGAACTGATCACCCAGAAATACAAAGACAAATAACACAAGGCGCCAGTACTTAATCATAGAATTTTTGCTGCTAACCCCCATCCAACCTGGCCCATTGATGATAAAAGCAGGCCTTGGTACACGGCTTGGTCCTTCAGGCACACACTCAGGCCCAGCACAGGAAGCCACAAACTGTGGATCACTTGTAGCTCCAAACAGGTTGCCAAAGGCCAGGCACAGGCAGCATCTTATACTGGCCTGCACCAGAGTCCCTCCCAAGAGACCCAGAACCAACACACTCAGTGGCCAACATCAGACAACATCAGAGCAGGGCCCAATAAGTTTCACAAGTAGCACATCCAAACGGAGATCTCGGCAGGCACCAAACCTTACTGAGGCGAATTCTGATTGCAAGCTGTGGTTGGGGTTGATCCTCACAGTCAGTCAGCCTGAGGGTTGATTTCACATACAAGTGAGCCAATAGTAATCAAGACTTTATTACATACAACAGGAGGGTCACATTCCTAACACAAGAAACATTCCTGAAGCACCCAGCTCAGATGATCAAGGAGACTGCACCACTGGACCCCACAAGAAAGTTACTACATAAAGCCCACAAAGACTGGGAGTAATAGAAGAATTTTCTACTACATAGGAAAAAACAAAGAGGCAGTGAAAATTAGGAGGCAAAGAAATAGTCCCCAAATAAAAGAACAGGAGAAATTTTCAGAGAAACAGTTAAATGAAATGGAGGCAAGCAAATTTATCAGATATGAGTTAAAAATAATGGCTACAAAGATGCTCAAGAGCATGAAAAAGGACATAGAAGACATAAAAAAGGACCAGTTGGAAATGAAAAATACAATATCTAAAATAACAAATACAATGGAAGAAATAAAGAGTAGGTTGGATGCAGCAGAGATTTGAATCAGCAATTTGGAGAAAAAGGTAGAAAAAAACACCAAATCAAAGTAGCAAAAAGAAAAAGGATTTTTAAAAAATGAGGATAGCCCTGGCCAGGTGCTCAGTGGGTTGGAGCATTGTCCATATACCAAGATAAGGTGATTTTGTATACCACTAACGGCACATACCCAGTTGTGGGTTCAATCCCCAGTCTGCGCATAAATGGGAAGCAATGAATCGATGTTTCTCTCTCTCTCTCACCTATCCTCTCTTTAAAATCAATGGAACCGTTTTCAGGTGAGGAATTTTTAAAAATGAGGATAGGTTAAGAGATCTTTGGAAAATATCAGATCATAGGGGTACCCAAAGGGGAAGAGAGAGAGCAAGGGATTGAAAACCTATTTGAAGAAATAATGACAGAACACTCCCCTAACCTGGTGAAGGAAAAAGACACACATGTCCAGGAAGCACAGAGAATCCCAAACAAGATGAACTCACGGAGCTCTACAACAAAGACACATCATGATTAAAATGCCAAAGGTTAAAAACAAAGAGAGCATCTTAAAAGCCGCAAGAGAAAGACATTTAGTTACCTACAAGGGAGCTCCCATAAAGTTTCCAGATGATTTCTCAACAGAAACATTTCACGCCAAAAGGGAATGGCGTAAAATATTCAAAGTGACAAAAAGCAAGGACATACAATGAAGACTACTTCAACCAGCAAGGCTATCATTTAAAAGTGAAGGTGAAATAAAGAGCTTCCCAGACAACAAAAAGATAAAGGAGAAGATAAAGGGTAGCCGAATAGATAAGAAAACATGACCCACACATATGCTGTCTACAAGAGACAAAAGACTCACACAGGATGAAAGTGAAGGGATAGAAAAAAATTTCATGCAAATGGAAACTAAAATAAAAAGCAGAGTTAGCAATCCTCATATCTGACAAAATAGATTTCAAAATGAAGGCCATAACAAGAGACAATGAAAGTCACTAAATAATACTAAAGGGATCAATCCAACAAAAGGATATAATCCTAGTAAACATGTATGCACCCAAGATAGCAACATCTAAATATATAAAATAAACTTCTGAAATTCCAAGATGACAGCAGATTAAGTGGAAGCTATATTGACATTATCCCAAGACCAATCTGGAATTACAACTAAAATATAGGGGGGTAAAACTGAATAGCCAACTGAAGACCGGCTGAAGGAACCCTTATAACCAAGGATGTAAAGTGGAGAACACATAAAGACTGGTAGGAAGTGTGGAGGCATGAGAGGGTGGGCCAGGTTTCCAAGGGAAGCAGCTGACATTTGGAGGAATATCGAAGGTGCAGATGATTCCACCTGAGTAGTCTGGGGTCTAAACCACAAACAGGGCTCCCTAGCACAGAGAACCAAACTGGGAAAAGTGCCTACATAACATCTGACTGTGAAAAGTAGAGGGGTTTCTATCTGTCAGGAAGAGATGGCTGAAAATGCAGGCACCCCCTTAAAGGGCCAAAGCAGAAAATTTCACATGCAGACACTCACTTTGTGCTCCAGCAGAGGGAGGGCAGAGTGGACTACAGCTGTGAGGAGAATGTAGGGCTGCTGACTCTGGGGATAGAGCTCAGAGGGCAGCAGTCTGGGTACTTCTGCTGAGTCATTACCCCATATGGCACAGGACATCTTTCTCAGGCAGACCTTTACCATCCAGGCAGCTTTTGCCTAGAGGGTGGGGGAGCAATTGCCCACACATTGGAAAACCTCTCACCCAACCTTGTGGAACTTATACCTTGGTGTAGTATACAGCCTGAGACTCATTATGAGACTGAGAATAACAATCAGTCTGCAGGCAGAAGTGGATCTCTGGGTGCTCTGATCTTTGCCTGATCTGCATCTGGACCCAGGCCAAGTAAAAAGAGATCTTGGAGCACATCTTGTTCTTCTCCAAACACACCCAGTCCCAGATGAGGAAGCCACAAACTGTGGATCACTGATAGCAATAAAGAGGGTACTAAGGGCCAGTCACAGACAGCATCTGACATTGGCCTGCACCAGAGACCCTCCAAAAACACTGGGAATCTTAGCAGATCTACCTAATACATAGACAACAGGCAGCCAAAATGGATAGACAAAAAAACAAGCCTGAAATGAAAGAATGAGAGAATTCTCCAGAAGAAAGGCTAACTTAAATGGAGATAAGCAATTTATCAGATACTGAGTTCAGAGTCATGACTATAAGGATGCTCAACAGCATGAGAAAAGATATAGAAACTATGAAACATGACCATTTGGAAATGAAGAATGATATGGCAGAAATAAAGAATACATTGGAAGGAATAAACAGCAGAGTAGAGGAAGAAGAGGATCACACAAGTGAATTAGAAGACACAGTAGAAAAAATCACTGAATCAGAGAACCAAAATGAAAAAAAACTTCAAAACCAGGAGGACAGTTTAAGGGAGCTGTGGGGCAACATGAAAATTAACAATATCTCATCATAGGAGTACCAAAAGAAGAAAGAGAGCAAGGGATAGAAAACCTGTTTGAAAAAATAATAGCAGAAAACTTCCCTTACCTGGTCAAGGAAAAAGTCAAACAAGTTCAGGAGGCATGCAGAGTCCCAAGCAAGAAGAACCCAAAAAGGCACATACCCAAGCACATCATAATTAAAATGTCAAAAGTTAAAGTCAAAGAGATATTAAAGGAAGCAACAGAAAAGCAAATTGATACCTACAAAGGAACTCCCATAAAGCTGTCAGCTGATTTCTCACCAGACACTCTACAGGCCAGAAGGGAATGGCATAATGTATTCCAGGTAATGAAAAGCAAGGATCCGAAACCAAGAAAACTCTATCCAGCAAGGCCATCAATCAAAATACATGGTGAAATAAGAGCTTCCCAGACCAAAAAAAGAGGTTAGAGGAGTTTATCACCACCAAATCAGCACTGCAAGAAATGATAAAGGGACTACTGTAATAAGAAGAAACACAGAGAGAGAAACATAGGCATAAAGAATTAAAATGGCAATAAATAAGTACTTATCAATAATAACCTTAAATGTAAATGGATTAAATACTCCAATCAATAGACAAAGGGCAGCTTAATGGGTTTTAAAAAATGAGCCGTATATATGCTGCCTAAAAGAAACCCACCTCACAACAAAAGACTCATAAAGGAGGAGGGTGAAGGGATGTAAAAAAAATTTCCACGCAAATGAAAATAAAAGTTGTGGTAGCAATACTCATTTCTGACAAAACAGACTTCACAATGAAGGCCATAACAAGAGATAATGCAGATCATTACATAGTAATAAAGGGATCAATCCAACAAGAGGAAATAACTCTGGTAAACATATATGCACCCAATACAGGACCATCTAAATATATATTTTTTAAAAACTCCTGGAGGACTTTAAGGGAGAGATCAATAGCAATACAGTTATAGTAGGAGACTTTAACATCCCACTGACTTCAATGCATATATCTTCCAGACAAAAAGTCAACAAGGAAACACTCTAAATGACACACATAATCAGATGGATTTAACTGACATTTACAGAATATTTCACCCCAAAACTGCAGAACATACATTCTTCAGAAATGCACAAAGGACATTCTCAAAGATTGACCACATGTTAGGACACAAGACAAGTATCTACAACTTCAAGAAGATTGAAATAATATCAAGCATCTTCTCAGATCACAATGGCAAGAAACTAGAAATCAACTACAGAAAAAATACTCAAAAACATTCAAACCCATGGAGGCTAAATAGCATGTTATTAAATACTGAATGGGTTACCAACGAGGTCAAGGAAGAAATCAAACACTTCCTAGAAGAAAAAAAAGGAACAGACAACAACCCAAAATCTATGGGACACAGCGACAGCAGTCCTGAGAGGAAAATTCATAGCATTACAGGCCAATCTCAAGAAACAAGAAAAAGATCTAATGAACCATCTAACACAACAACTAAAAGAACTAGAAAGAGAACAGCAAGAAAAGCCCCGAGGAAGTAGAAGGAAGGAAATAATAAAGATCAGAGCAGCAGAAATTAATAACATAGAGACTAAAAAAAAATACAAAAAATCAATGAAACCAAGAGCTGGTTCTTTGAAAATATAAATAAGATTGATGTACCTTTAGCTAGACTCATTAAGAAACAAAGAAAGAGGGCCCAAATAAATAAAATCAGATGAAACAGGCAATATAACAACTGACCCAAAAGAAATACAAAGGATTGTAAGAAAATACTATGAGCAAATATGTGCAAACAAATTGGACAACATGAGTGAAATGGCAAATTCCTAGAAGCATACAACCTTCCAAAGCTGAATCAAGAGGAGGCAGAAAACCTGAATAGGCCGATAACAACTAATGAAATTGAAGCAGTAATCAAAAACTCCCAACAAACAAAAGTCCTGGACCAGATGGATTTACAGGCGAGTTTTACCAAACATTCAAAGAACAATTAACACCTATTCTATTCAAACTTTTTCAGAAAATTCAAGAGGAGAGAAAACTCCCAAACTCTTTTTATAAGGCCAGCATCATCCTAATCCCAAAACTAGATAGAGACACTACAAAGAAAGAAAATTACAGGCCAATATCCCTGATGAACATAGATGCTAAAATCCTCACTAAAATACTAGCAAACTGGATCCAGCAATACATTAAAAAGATCATACACCACGACCAAGTGGGATATATTCCCGGATGCAAGGCTGGTACAACATCCGCAAGTCAATAAATGTGATACATCATATAAACAAAATGAAGAACAAAAATCATATCATCATATCAATAGATGCAGAAAAAGCATTTGACAAAATCCAGCACCCATTTCTGATAAAAACTCTCAGCAAAGTGGGACTAGAGGGATCACATCTCAACATAATGAAGGCCATATATGACAAACCTACAACCAACATCATACTCAATGGACAAAAACTGAAACCATTTCCATTAAAAACCGGAACAAGACAGGGATGTCCACTTTCATCACTCTTATTCAACATAGCACTGGAAGTCCTAGCCACAGCCATCAGACAGGAAGAAAACATCTCAGGAATCCAAATTGGAAAGGAAGAAGTAAAACCGTCATTATTTTCAGATGGCATGATATTATACATAGAAAACCCTAAAGACTCCATCAAAGTATTACTAGATTTGATAAACGAATTTGGCAAGGTAGCTGGATACAAAATCAACATCTGGAAATCAATGGCATTCTTATACACCAACAGTGAACTTTCAGAGAGAGAAGCTAACAAAACAATACCATTTACCATTGTAACTAAAAAAATAAAGACACTTAGGAATAAACTTAATCAAGGATGTAAAGGACCTGTACTTGGAAAACTATGGGACACAGAAAAAAGAAATAGAGGAAGATATAAACAAGTGGAAGAATTTACCATACTCATGGAGTGGAAGAATTAATATCATTAAAATGTCCATACTACCTAAAACAATTTATAAATTCAAAGTAATTCCTATTAAAATACCAACAGCATATTTCACAGACCTAGAACAAACATTCTGAAAATTTATATGGAACCACAAAAGACCCCAAATAGCTGCAGCCATCTTGAGAAAAAAGAAAGGGCAGACTGGGAGGGATCACATTACCAGACTTCAAACTGTACTACAAAGCCACTGTACTCAAAACAGCATGGTATGGGTACAACAGGCATATAGCTCAATGGAACAAAACAGAGACCAAAGAAATAGACCCACGCCATTATGGTCAGTTAATATTTGACAAAGGAGGCAAGAGCATACAATGGAGTAAAGACAGTCTCTTCAATAAGTGGTGCTGGGAAAATTGGACAGATACATACAAAAAAATGAACTTAGAACACCAACTTTCACCATACACAAAAATAAACTCAAAATAGATAAAAGACTTAAATGTAAGTCACGAAACCATAAAAATGCTGGAAGAAGACATAGGCAGTAAAGTCACAGACATCCCATGTAGTGGAATTTTCAATGATACATCTCCTAGGTCAAGCGAAACAACAACAAAAATAAACATATGGGACTACATCAAACTAAAAAGCTTCTGCACAGCAAAAGAAATCAGCCTCAAAATACAAAGGAACCCCATGGACTGGGAAAACATATTTGCCAAGCATGTATCTGATAACGGGCTAATTTCCAAAGTGTAAAAATAACTTGCACTGCTCAGCAAGAGGAAGACAAACCACCTAATTAAGAAATGGGCAAAGGACCTGAATAGACACTTCTCCAAGGAGGACATAGAGATGGCCAAGAGACACATGAGAAAATGCTCAATGTCACTAATCATCAGAGAGGTGCAAATTAAAACCACAATGAGGTATCACTTCACACCTGTAAGAATGGCTACCATCAACAAATCAACAAATGACTCCTGCTGGCTAGCATATGGAGAAAGGGGAACCCTGGTACACTGCTGGTGGGAATGCAGACTGGTGCAACCACTATGGAAAACAGTATGGAGGTTCCTCAAAAAATTAAAAATGGATCTGCCTTTTGACCCAGTGATCCCACCTCTAAGAATATATCCTAAGAGTCCTGAAATACTAATCAGAAAGAATATATGCACCCCTATGTTCATAGCAGCACAGTGTACAATAGCTAAGATCTGGAAACAGCCCAAGCGCTCATCAGTAGATAAGTAGATAAAAAAGCTGTGGGACATTTACACCATGGAATACTACACAGCTATAAAGAAGAAGGATCTTGGACCCTTTGGAACAGTATGGATGGACCTGGAGAATATTATGCTAAGTGAAATAAGCCAGGCAGAGAAAGACAAATATCACATGATCTCCCTTATACGTGGAATCTAAAGAACTTAATTAAACTGATGAACAGAATAGATTCAATGACATGGAAACATAGATCAGACTGACGTATGTTAAAGGGATGGAGGAGGGCGGGTGGGTGGAGGGGTAGAAAGTAAGCAAAGAATTTATATGCATATATGCACAGCCCAAGGACATGGACAATGGTGGGGAGAGGGACTGGGGAGGGGGAGGGGACAGGGTGGAATGGGTCATTGGGGAGATAAAGGGACATCTGTAATATTTTAAATGAAAATAAAATTTAAAAAAAAAACACAAAGAGAGTGGAACCAAATAAATAAAACCAGAAATGGAAGAGGTGATATAACAACTAACCCAACAAAAATTCAAAGGATTGTAAGAAAGTACTATGAACAGTTATATGACAACTTGCTGGACAACCTCAACGAAATGGACAAATTCCTCGAAAAATACAATCTTCCAAGGCTGGATCAGGAAGGCTCACAAAACCTGAACAGGCGAATAACAACTGATGAAATTGAAGCAGTAATAAAAAAACTGACAGCATACAAAAGCCCTGGTCTGGACGGCTTCCCAGGGGATTTTTATCAAACATTCAAAGAAGAACTAACACCTATCCTCTTCAAACCATTCCAAAAAATCCTATAGGAAGGAACACTTCCAAGCTCTTTTTATGAGGCCAGCATCATCCTAATTCCAAACCAGATAAAGACACTACAAAAAAAATTATGCGACTTGCCCGGCCAGGCGTGGCTCAGCGGTTGAGCGTCGACCTGGGATCCAGGCGATCGGGGTTCGATTCCCGGTCAGGGCACATGCCCAGGTTGCGGGCTTGATCAATGCCTCTCTCATCATTGATGTTTCCGTCTCTCTCTCCCCCTCCTTTCCTCTCTCTGAAATCAATAGATATATTAAAAAAAAAAAAAAAATTATGGGACAATATCCCTGGATGAACATAAATGCCAAAATCCTTAACAAAATATTAGCAAATCATAGTCAACAAAATATTACAATGGTTATTCACCATAATAAAGCAAAATTTATCCCAGGGATACAAGTCTGGTACAATATTTACAAATCAAATATAACACATCACACAAACAACATGAAAGATAAATATTATATAATCATATCAATAGATGCAGAAAAAGCATTTGACAAAATCCAGCACCCATTTTTTTATAAAAATGCTCAGCAAAATGGGAATAGAGGGATTATACTTCAACATAATAAAGGTCATATACGACAAGCCTACAGCCAATATCACACTCAGTGGGCAAAAACTAAAATCATTCCCCTTAAAAACAGGAACAAGATAGGGATGTCTACTTTTACTGCTCCTATTCAACATAGTACTGGAAGATCACAGAAATCACAGGAGACAAAAAAATAAAAGGCAGCCAAATTGGAAAGGAGGAAGTGAAACTGTCATTATTCACAGATGACATGATATTTTACATAAAAAACCCTGAAGACTCCACCAAAAGCTACTAGATTTAATCAATGAATTTGGCAAAGTAGCAGGATACAAAATTAACATTCAGATATCAGTGGTGTTTTTATACACCAATAATGAACTCTCAGAAAGAAATACTAAAAAAATTATCCCACCTACCATTGCAACAAAAACAAGATACTTTGGAATAAATTTAACCAAGGAGTTAAAATACTTATACTTGAAAACTACAGTACATTGAAAAAAGAAATAGAGGAAGATACAAACACTTGGAAGAATATATACCGTGTTCATGGATTGGAAGAATTAATATCATTAAAATGTCCATACTACCAAAAGCAATCTATAGATGTATGGCAATCCTCATTAAAGTACCATATTTCATAACATATTTCACAGATTGAGAACAAATACTTAAAAAATATAGAGAGAACCAAAGGGGACCCTGAATAGCTGCAACAGTCTTGAGGAAGAAGGACAAAGTAGGAGGGATCACAATACTGGATATCAAATTATACTACAAAAACACTGTCATCAAAACAGCCTGGTACTGGCACAAGATATTAGATCAATGGAACAGAATAGAGAACCCAGAAATAAACCCAAGCCATTATGCTCAATTAATATTTGGCAAAAGAGGCAAGAGCGTACAATGTAGTAAAGACAATCTCTTCAATAAATGGTGTTGGGAACACTGGACAGGTATATGCAGAAAATGAAAGCAGACAACCAACTTACACCATACACAACATTAAACTCAACATAGATAAAACACTTAAATGTAAGTCATGAAGCCATAAAAATCCTTGAAGGAAACATAAGCAGCAAAATCTCAGACATCTCTTGAAAATATGTTTGCCAATACATCTCTTAGGACAAGGGAAACAAGGGAGAAAATAAACAAATGGGACTACATCAAAAGAAACCATCAACAAAATGTAAAGGGAGCCCACTGTATGGGAGAGCATATTTGCCAATGACACACCTGATAAGGGTTTAATGTCCTAAATAATTCATACAACTTAACAAAAGGAAGACAAACAATCCAATTAAAAATGAGCAAAGGTCCTAAACAGACATTTCTCCAAAGATGGCCAGAGACATATGAAAAAATGCTCAAAGTCACTAATCATCATAGAGATGCAAATTATAATGACAATGAAGTATTACTTCACACCTGCCAGAATGCCTACCATCAACAAATCAACACACGACAAGTGCTGGCAAGGGTGTGGAGAAAAGGGAATGTAGACTGGTGCAGCCACTATGGAAAACAGCATGGAGTTTCCTCAATAAATTAAAAATTGATCTGCCATTTGACCCAGTGATCTCACTTCTAGGAATATATCCTAAAAATCCAGAAACACACATCAGAAAGAATATACTCACCCCTATGTTCATAGCAGCACTATTTATAATAGCTAAGATCTGGAAACAGCTCAAGTGCCTGCCCATCAGTAGGTGAGTGGATAAAAAAGATGTCATATATTTACACAATGGGATACTATGCAGCTATAAAAAGAGAAGAATCCCTTACCCTTTTTGACAGTATTCACGGACCTGAAGAACATAATGTTAAGTGAAATAAGGCAGTCAGAGAAATACAAGTATCACATGATCTCACTTATATGTAAAATCTAATAAACAAATAAACTGATAAATAAAATAGATCCAGAAACATGGAAGCATGGAACAGTCTGATGAATTTCAGAGGGAAGGTGGGAGGGGAACGGGCAGGAAGAGATTAACCAAAGAACTTATATGCATAACACTCATGGACACAGACAATAGTGCAGTGAAGGCCTGGGAGTTGTGGGGGGTTGGGGTAGGGTGGAGGGTGTTCAATGGGGGTAAAAAGGGGGACATCCATAATACTTTCAACAATGAAGATACATTTTTTTAAAAAATTGACAAAGAACAACATAAAAAGCCCAAAGTGAGTACAGAAAGAAAATAATAAAGATCAGAGCAAAAATGAAAGAAACAGAGTTTAAAAATATATATAAAATATCAATGAAACCAAGAGCTGATTCTTTAAAAAGATAAACAAGATCAAAAAACATTTCACCAGACTCATAAAAAAAAAAAATAGGACCCAAATAAAGAAAATCAGAAAGAGAAGTAACAACTGACACCAAAGAAATACAAAGCATTGTAAGATAATATGATGAACAACTCTGTACCAACAAATGGACAATCTGTATGAAATGGATGTTTTCCTAGAAACAAAGAATCTTTCAATACTGAATCAAGAAGAATTAGAGAATCTGAGTAGACAGATTACAACTAGTGAAATTGAGGCAATAATCTAAAAACTCCCAATAAACGAAAGTCTTGGACCAGATGACTTCACAGGTAAATTTTATCAAACATTCAAAGAACAACTAACATCTATCCTTCTCAAACTATTCCAAAAAATTCAAGAAAAGGGAACACTCCCAAGCTCATTTTATGAGGCTAGCATTATCCTAATTCCAAAACCAGATAAAGACACTACAAAGAAAGAAAATATCCTTGATGAACATAGATATTAAAATCCTCAACAAAATATTAGCAAACCAGATCCAGCACTATGTTAAAAACTTCATACACCATGATCAAGTGGGATTTATTCCAGAGACACAAGTTTGGTACAATATCCACAAATCAATAAGTGTAATACATCACATAAACAAAATGAAGATAAAAAGCACATGGTCATGTCAATAGATGCAGGAAGAATATTTAATAAAATCCAGCATGCATTTATAGTAAAAACCTTCAGCAAAGTGGGAATAGGCAGAACATAATAAAGGTCATATATGACCAAACTGCAGCCAACATCATATTCAATGGGCAAAAACTACAAGCATTTTCCTTAAGATATGCAACAAGGCAGGAATGTGTACTTTCACCACTCTTATTCATCATAGTACTAGAAGCCCTAGCTACAGCCATCCGACAAGAAGAAGAAATAAAAGGCATCCAAACTGAAAAGAAAGAAGTAATAATGTCATTATATGCAGATGACATGATATTATATAGAGAGAACCCTAAAGATTCCACCACTTTACTGAATTTACTGAATTTAGTAAAGTAGCAGGATACAAAATAAATATCCAGAAATCAGTTGCATTTTTATACACCAATATTGAACAATCAGAAAGGGAAACTAAGAACACAATCCCATTCAAAATTGCTTCAAAAAGTATAAAATGCCTAGGAATATATTTAACCAAGGATGTGAAAGACTTATACTTGGAAAACTATAAGACACTGAAAAATGAAATGAAAGAATATAGAAATAACTGGAGGCATATACCATGTTCATGGATTGGAAGAACTAACATCTTTAAAATGTCCATACTACCCAAAGGAATCTATAAATTCAAACAATTCTTATCAAGATAGAAATGACATTTTTCACAGAACTAGAATACTCTCAAATTTATATGGAATCACAAAAGATCCTGAATAGCCACAGCAATGTTCAGAAAAAAGTTGGAGGTATCATGCTACCTGATATCAAACTATACTACAAGGCCATAGTCCTAAAAACAGCATGGTATTGGCATAAAAACAGACATATATATCAATGGAACCGAACAGAGAGTCCAGAAATAAATCCATGCCTTTATAGTCAATTAATATTTGATAATGGAGGCAAAAACATACAATGAGCTAAAGATAGTTTATTCAATAAGTATTGGGAAAATTGGACAGAACATGCAAAAAAATGAAACTAGACAACCTTCTTACACCATACACAAGAATAAACTCAAAGTGGATTAAAAACTTAAATGTTAGACATGAAACCATAAAAATCCTAGAAGAAAACATAGGCAGTAATATCTAGCATAAATCACATTTTTTTCTGATATATTATCTCCTTGGGCAAAATTTTAAAAATAAACAAATGGTAGTACATCAAACTAAAAAGGTTTTGCACAGCAAAGGAAACCATCAACAAAATGAAAAGACAACCCACTGAATGGGAAGCCAAGTAAAATAGAGGCTGACAGTTGTTGGTGGGGTTTGGGGGCTGGGTTGCGGAAGATTGAGCAGAAAAGAAAACCAGAGAAAATCTCTTGGGCTGGGACAACAGTGGGGTGACTATCTGGGAAAGGAGGGAGAACAGGTGGGGGGGAGAATAAGGGGGAATAAGTGGTGATGGAAGGAGACTTGACTTGGGGTTGTGAATGCACAATATAGTGTACAGATGATGTGTTACGGAATTGTGCACCTGAAACTTGTATAATTTTGTTAACCAATGTCACCTCAATAATTCAATTAAAAAACAAAAATGAATATGTTTCAAGATGCTGAGAAAAAAGAAATTTACAATCTAGTGGAGTAGACAAGGCAGGCTCACAAACAACAAAGACAATGTGTAATAAGCAACATGAGCAACTGCAAAGTGTTGTTAACAATGTCCCTTACAGCTAGGGTCAGGGAATGCTCTGTGGAGGTTTTCTATTCCTGGAAATTCCAGCAGACAGAAACATGTCTGACTACATTCCAGCCAAAGAAGTAGCCTAAGCAAAGATCACTGGAAAAATCATTATGCATTGTGGGACTGAGCAGGAATAGTTCTATTTTCTTAGAGCATAGGACTAGTATTAGGAAAAGCAGTTCTCAGAGATAGAGCAGAAAGTTACTTCAGGAAAGAGGAGAAAGATCCAGAGAGCCACATTTGGGTTCATTATTCAATATTCCCATATCTAATTTCCAGAACACCAACTTATTCAAGAATGTAAAAACTCCATAAACATTGCCTTCTCAAAATACACACACTGCAGGACATTACCAAATATGTTTCTGTGAAAGTAAACATTTAGGCATTAAAACATATACTCACACAAAGCACTTTCTATTGCTAGGTTTTATATCAGATTATGCTCATTTGTTTCCTAAAATCAAAGATATAACCTTATACAAATTAACAAATTTTAATAATGCCTTTCAATGCAAAGACAGATTGAGAAAAGTCACCAAAACTTAGGAAGAGACAAAAGATATTCCTGGATATCTTCTTTTAGTGCAGTGCTACACTTGTACTTCTGACTGGCTTCCTACCAACTAGCTATTTACAGCCCCACAGAGACAGAGGGTAACATAAAGATTTTGTCTGTAAGAGATGCAAATAGTTTCTGTTCAATGGAAAGTTTAACCCCAAAAGTTACAGCTTATGATCCTGCAGGACATTAACCAGTTTTGAAACTAAATCAGCAACCTTATTCTAAAATCCTTTTATTAAGTAGTCGCAAATACCTAGCTCCTCAAATACACCTTGAATCAGTTTTAACATCTTACTGGATGCCTCATCAATTAATGAGTTGAATAAAATCTATGGCACATGTTTATTTCATGTTTTTATGAAAATCTTCTCCTTAACTTTGAAAAATAATACTTTAATAACAGGATCAACTTAGGAGTGCTGTTGTAAGATAGTGTTATGATTATTTTTATTACTATTTTTACTAGAAAGATAGGGCAAAGCAAAATCACACAGGCCACTTACAAGAGAAGTAAAACTCAATGACATAGGGATTCTTGGCCTTTTTACCATATCTCCTGCCATCTACTCCTGTTTTTCCATTCTAAGCATAGTAACTTTAAGAAAGAGGAATTTTGCTTGATTGCTTCTTTTTTCTTCCTTTTCTTAAAAAGCTGGGTCTCCCAAATGACCTCCCACTGGAAACACACCAAACACTAAAGTATCAGGGGAAAGACCCTAATATTTACCACATGAAGTTTTTTTTCTCAATTTTTAAAATCTAGTTATTCATAAATTTTTAGTTCATCTAGATCAGCAATACCTCATCTGATGTTAGCAGTTCATAAAGGCCAGGGAAAGCTCTCTAGCTTTTATGAGCAAGCAACAGTTCAGTTCTATAATTTTATATGTTAGTGAAAAGGAACTTGTCTCAGAGAGTGGGAGAAAAGAAGGAGACAAAACATTTACCGAGGATCTAGTATGTGCCTGAAACTGCAGAAAGTGATTTACAAGTTACCCCTTCAGTTCTCTCAACACTCCTATCTGGTCTTTATTTTGGATCACACAGTTAGTAAGTGGCTTGTTGGATATCCTGAAGAAAATCCTCATTCTGAGGTCTCATATCTATCACCACCACATGTAGCCTTTCACTTCTCATGGAAAGCAAACAGGATTTATACATCAAACTATTATTCTTATATTCTCATTCGAAATTCCTACAGGCTACTCTACCCTAAGAAAGGCATATTTCCTAGGCTGCACATCTACAACAGTGGAGGAGATCTTTTGCTGAACGCTTGCTGAAAGTCATTATCTAAATTTCAAATCATGATTCCTTGCTTTTCATTTCTAGCAGCTATACAGTATAACTAAAAGAGCAACCACAACAAAAACTAATATTAGGTGTAAAAAGAGATAAATGAATTGTAATTGGAAGATACAATAAGCTCAAACTTTCTCTTCTAAGGAAATAAATAATAAAGGATCTGGAATTCCCTGAGTTACAGCACACACATACCTTGAGATCAGCTCCTGAAGGCAGCAGCCACAGAGGAGAGATGAGAAATGCATGGGACAGAGGTAGGAAGGGATCTAGCTTTGCTAAGAACCTTCTCCATGTCATTCACTACTACGTTAGGGATTTTGTGTCTACTATTTCTGCTGATCTCACTGCAACCTCCTTATTCCCATTTTACAGATGAATGAACTGAGACTCAGGGAGGTAAGGCAACCTGCCCAAGAGAGTTCCCTTTGCAAGTAGCAGAACCCAGATTCAAACCCAGTACTTCCACCCCAGTCCTTACAATGCCTTCCTCACAAACACAGTGGCAACAGGCTGATCTGCCCAACAAAATAGATGCCTATAATATGGTCTTAAAATGTAAATGCCAAACCTCTAGAGATCAAAATTTAAATGTAGTTATAGAGAGTAGTATCCAACACAGGTGCTAAATTATTTTTCTTTATTTCCATATAACCAATCCACCTATCAAAAACCATGATGATTCTTCTTACAATAACAAAACTTATGTTTCCCTTCTTTATTCATGCACTTTAAACCTCTTACCTGAGATTAAAGACCTACCTTGCTGAACCATCAGATTCGACCATCATTATCTCTCTTGTCACTTTCCCAATGTTGCCAAACTTTCTTTACTAACATGCCCCTTTGGACCTGTTATTTCTCTCCTTTAAATTCTATTATACTTTATTGAGTCAAATTCTAATTTCTAAAGAAGGACCATAAAGTCCGAATGCCCTCCTGATATTCTTATATATCAAGAGAGGCAGTGTGTAACAAAAAGAGCAGTGGTTGAAGGGTGGTGAGACCTAGTCCTTAGAAACTCATTTAGAGATAGAAAGGCATACGGTAGTTAATAAACAAAGATATGTAGTTTAAAAATAAAATTGTATTCAGATTCACACACATTACCAATTATTCTATATCACTCAATTTCACAAGCCAACATTACATATGAATAATATAAAAGATATATTATTCCTCATTGCAAATTTACTATTTAAAAAAAGCTGGAGGGATCCAGTAACATAAATATTAAAAGGACAAATAATCACTCATTAACTAATGATATCTTCACTTATATAAGGGTCTTTTTGAGGCAGCAGAAAATGCTGCATTCTGAAAGAACTGGGCATTTGTAACTAGGGAAGAATTGATAAGAAAGAACATGAGACTGTGTATATGTGTAAAAAAATAAGACTAATACATATTTTAAAGTTAACAGTGTTTATTTCTGGGTAGTAAGATTCAGAGTGATTTTTTTTTCTTTATAATTTTCTATTTTCCATAATCTCTCAATGGTTATATGTCATTAGTCAGGAAAAATCATAAAGATAAATAAAAAGGAGTTTATAATACTGCTATCCTATATAATAGATTTATGTATTAGATTCTAGTACAAGTTTATTTATTAGTAAATAGTCAAAAGACTAGTGAGTGAATTAATATGAACTGGAAGAAAGATTTCCAGAGGCAGGCCTCAGGGGGTTATACCCAATTCAGTGGCTCATGTGTAAGGTGAGGGTATTAACTGAGGTGTTGTGTGGAACTACCAAGAATATACATGGAAATGCTAAGCTATAACACCTGGCATATGTTTAATTTTCAATAAATATCTACTATTATTACAGATATTTTTATCTAACCCTATTGAATAATTTCATCAACGGCATAAACTTGTATTGACAAAAACTTGGGGAGGATATTGAATATGTAATGTTATGATCATCAGAATTCACAAAAAGATCTTCTCTAACAAGATGAAGTTCAACAGAGATAAAATTTAGGTCAAAAATATAATTGTTTAAGTATCAGGTTTATGTATTCAACTTTCAACCAAAATGTAACAGAATGGATGGTAGGAATACATGTTTTCTCTCCTTAATAAGGACATGATTTTAGTTAAAATGAGTCAGCAAAGTGATGCTGCTGCCAAAGCACGTAGTGTAATCTCAGGCTGCACTAATAAGCAGGACAGCTACCAGGAGAGAGATCCTGAATGCTTCTCTGCAGTGAATAAGTTGGTAAACACACAAATACACAGGCAACCTGGAGCCAACTAAAGGCAAAGAGAGTTGACACCATAAGGTAAGAAGGCTATTTTATATAATTGGATATATTACCAGGGAGAAGAGGAGGCCATGGGAAATAGTACAACTGTATCCAAATACCTGAAGTACCATCGTTATGAAGAAGGATCTGACTTGTCCCATCAAAAACCAAGATCAAGAATTAGTATCAGCAGATAAAAGCTACAAAAAAAAAAAATTTGCATTAAAAAATTTTATGGTGGTTTTCTGGAAATTAATAGTTTGTTGGCAGAGGTAATTAGCTCACTGACCTAAGAATTATTTTAGCTTAACCAATAGTTAGAGGTGCTAGAGATGAGATTTTTTTCATCAAACAGGTGAATGGAATGAGCCATAGTTCAAATATCTTCTAATTCTTGAATCCATACTACATTTATCATGTTAGACATTTTCCCTGGAGAAGAATACAAATCACAACCAGTAACAGGCAGAAAAGAAAGTCTGTTCATTTCTATTTCCAACTTCTAATGACTGACCTTCTGAAGACTGCATGTTGTGCACTGTGCCAGGAGCTGTAGAAAAGCAAGCTGCAGTCTCAGGACTGTGATGGTGTGACAGTGTTGAAGTGTTATGTGTGGAACTGGGGAAGATGAGGCTGGCATGGTAAACAAAGAGATTATAGAAAGGCTCAGTCTGCAAGACTAAAGACTTTGATTTCCTTGTATAGACCAGCTATTTCCCTGGGGTCAGCAACATGGTCAGATTTGTGCTCCTCAGTAACAAGATTAGAAGAGAGCAAGGACAACCTCAGATTTCTGCTGTGGAGGCTGAGTAGCTCATCTGCCCAGAAATCCAGTGGGGGCAGAGGGCTGGTTGTAGTGAAGACTACAGAGAAAGGGAATGGTTTAGATGTGGAACTGGAAAAAGTAAGACCAGAAACACACCACAGGACTTTTGGATGGAACTCAAGGCCCAGCTGAGGCAGAAACCATGGATTCAAAGTTGCCTACATTTAAGCAGTTTTGTGATTTTTCTCCAGCAGTTTCAGTAAAGGTGATGGATTGATCTTCTACATAGCAAATATCATAAGGTGATACCTATAATTGAGATGACAAAAAAAACTACCATTTACCTTGTTTTATGTCACAATATTCAACAGTGAATTTATAATTTAGGTGGCCTCTCATCACCTCTCCAGTGGCGTTGATGAAAATACCAATTAAACCAGAACAGTTTGGCAGCACTGATATTATAGGAGGATCACTGTGTATTCGTGCATCTGATACTCAGATTTTGGCAGCATGACACATCTTCCACCTACAGGCAAAAAGGAAGAAAACGCTATGCCTCCTGCAATTTTGTTTAGGACTTAGGTCTTTTTCTTGGAGGCTGATTGTATCTACACTGACACTTTACTATTTTTGAAACAACAGGATTTTTGTTGTTACTTTTGTTGCTGCTGTTTTTCAAATACAAAATATTACTCTAAATTGAGTAAGCTTTTTCAAACTGCTTTTCCTTTCAGTGAAATTCTGAATATTCCTCTAGGTTTGGCTGTGTGCTTATCCTCTCAGCTCTGACTTCAGGAGTTCTGAACTGATCCTAAAACACATCATGACACAGGAAAATTAAAAAATTCAATAAGAAGAAAAAACAGGAATATGGAACTTGAATATTTCAACTAATAAATCTTCTTTCAGTATTTCCTAAATCTTCTTTCAGTATTTCCTCAGTTTAGGTTGCAAAGGCTGCTCTAATGATGTGGATCTCACATTCTTTTCTGAGCAATTGCTCATACATAATGTGTCCAAGTAGGTCTCTAAAAATTTCAACAATAAAGGAAAATTTTTTAAAAATCTGAAAAAGAAAATGATCCTAACATAAAGCTCAAATATAAAATGAAATAAATAATTAATAAATAAATAAATAATCCTCATGGTCCTTAGTGAGGGGAAGATATTCCTCCATTTATCACTGGCCAGGTGTTTAAGAGAAAACTAGTGGCAATCTGCCTATAGAAAACTGGTGCAAAGACAGGTGGCCATGGAGCCAGGGAGGCCCTGCACCCAAGGAATTCACCACCAGGGAGCAGCTCTGTTCCTGATTCCTTTATACAGACTCCTCAGGCAGTCTTCCTAACCTCAGATACCCACTGTACTAGCAGAAGATGAATCAGCAATTTGAAAACACTGATCTGCTGTAAAAACATGAAGGATGACTTTGCCCTAGGTAGAACAAAAAGTCCACAAAACCCTACACAGGATATCAACTGGGACTGTAAGTGGTCCAAGGCAAGAGGGAGCTGTTAGTGCTGATGGGTATGAAACAGATGAAAAGGAGAATATGAAAAAGAAAACAGGTGTTCCTGCTTTCCTCCCCCTTGTAAAAATGCCCTACCTTCATATCTCCATAATTCCCTAATTTATTAACTGTCACCTATGGAAATTTAAAATATATCAAGCACAGTTCTAAATGCATTATATCTAAAAAGGAATTTAATCCTCTCAACAATCTTATGAGGTAGGTTACAACGATTATCCTCATTTTACCAATGAGAACACTGAAAATAGGCGAGGTTAACTAATTGACCACAGTCATAGAGCTGGTGTGTAACTGAGCTGAGATCCAAAGCAGTTTGATTACAGAGTCAGCTTCTAACCACTAGGCTATAAGGCCCTAAAGCTAGCAACACAAAAAGAAATATGGCCTAGTGGCCAATCTCTTCCCTTGACGACTAAGCCATGTTCCTCCATTCTGTATTACATTCCCACTATGTGTGTCACATTGTAAGGAATGCTAATATAATAACTGTTTGATTCATACTTTTGTTAAGCCACCTGACACTATCTCCATCCAAAATAGGTTACTGTATTAATTCAAATACCCTGGTGAGGAATGCATATTATACAAAATCAGTGTTCTCTCCACTCTACCTTTGCTTGGGAAGAAACTTTCCAACTGGCCTCTCACTAACAGAAGCACTAAGAGGACATCACTCCTTATAAGATCATTATAGATCAGGCCACAAAAAGTGACTCACAGGAGCAGCAGGGAGTGGTACTGGAAAAACAAAACAAAGCAAGACAACCTCACTTGATTCCACATATGTCAAGGAAAGCTCATTCCATTAGGACAAGCAATAAATTCCCAGGGAGCATAATGCAGAGTTGAACTCACCACAGCTCTCACCATCTGGCTGCCCCTGAGCGTCCAGCTCCAGGTTCAATCTCATTACACCTGCTCTGACCCAACAACTCTAAAGGTCCTGCTCTTGCTATCACTCACCTTCATGAGTTCCTTACAGCCCATAAGCTTTGCATCCCAAAACACATTTCCAACAAACACTGCCAACTTCCCTCTCATTCCGGCAACATAATTTTACATGCCTAAGAGTATTTGCTCATTACAAATCACAGGAATGGTTTCTGAAAGTTTTGTTCTAATTTTGTCAACAATCTTTCTCCTGTATTTCAAGAGGTAAACTAAAAGGTTGAGATGGGCAAATTCAGGTATGGCTGAAAAAGACAGTAAGGCAGTGTGCTTCAGACCTGGACTACAATCTTTAGCAATAAGTTCTCAAGACCATTAGCTATTAAAATTATTGATGTCCTAACACAGCACAGGCACAGTGAAAAGAAAATGTGTGAAAATCAAACAAAACTGGGCCCCACACACTTACCGATGAAACCTGGATAATCTTTGCAAAATTTTCAACTTCACTGAGCCTCAGTTTCCTCGTGTTTAGAAATACCAGTTCTAGTAAGATTAAAGTGCCTAATTTGATGCCTGACTCTGAAAGGTGCCTAGTGAAAGTTAATTCTTTCTTTTTTCTTTGGTTTAATATCTTTATCTTAAATATCTTAAATTGCACTATGAAGGAGGTGACAGGGAGCTTAGATATTATGCAATTCAACTTGCTCATCCAGCTGATGAGATGGCAGAAAGTTAAGTGTATTTCGGAGGTCACATCTTCAACCTTCTAGGATACAGAGTGCTCTTAGGGCTAAGGGACATTGTAAAAGCTATGGAACGATCTTTATTTCAAGCACGGTTTGTTGGCAGTTCTCTTTCTGCCACTCGTATGTCTCTTGAGCAATTCTCTAATTCCAAGAAACACATGCATCGCAATGTTGCCAGTGCAACCAAGAAAGCCTAAAGTAGCCAATGAAGTTCCTAAGAATTATCTTTACTGGTGAATCCTTTGTGTTACTGAAGCATCTAAGGAGAGTTTCAGATCAGCAGGAATGGAATCCTAAATCAAGAGATCAAATGCCACCATCAGACCTGCTAATGCCCTCCTCCTGAATCAGGAAAATTGGCCTGGGGATGGAGGGTGGGATCTGGCCTAATACTAAAAACAGTTTGCTTTTTCCCTGTTTAAGTTTTTTGGTGCAAAGAGTAGTGTGACCAGAATCCTCACACCAAAGTCCCCACTGCAGTCCTGCCTGGGGCCACTGAGTAACATCAGGAAGGTCACCAGCCCTCTTGAGCAAACTTTCCTCTTTTTTTAAAATAAATAATGTCTTACGGTAATTTGACAGTTCTTGCTTCACAAATGCATTGTGAATAAAGGAAAAGAGAAAGGTTTTGGGGTACTCATAAAACTTTTAAAAAAATATTCTACATAATCTCAGGCTGGAGAACCAACAAAAATTCCACAAGTTCATAAACAGTTGCCCCAAAACCAAATGTTAGAGCTCACGATTAAAAAGGATTCAGATGGACCAATAGGACATGTGGCCCAAGGTGATTTCCCTGGTGGCTTCTATTTTTAATGTTTATTGATCCAAAACTAACAATAATCTGATTTTTTAAAGACAAATTTTATACAAACTACAGTTTTGAAAGGAAGTCAAAGAAAAGAAGAAAGGAGATTGCTAATATACTAAAAATAAAACCATACTTTTTCTGGAAATGAGTTCTGATATAGTGCTGGACACAGTATTTTCAGTTCAGTTTGTTCTTGTGGTTATTTTCTAAAGATCTGTGCTCAAGAGGGAACTCTGAGTGCCTGCATAACCTTTCTTTAAAGAGCACTGGAACAGGGGGGCAATATAAGGTGCAGAAAAACCTGGGAGAGAAAGTGGTTGCTTCTCTGTCCACCTGTGTCAAAGCACAGGGCCTCCTACTCCTGAGCACTCAAAGCTGAAAATACTTCTCAGCCACAGAACATGCAATTGTCACAAACAAACAAACAAATAAATAAATAAACTAAGTTGTGTAGCACTATTCTTGCACACATTTCTGTACTTTGATTTATGCTTTGATTTTCAGATATTTGCAGCTAGACTTTTAGACTTTAAAAAAAAAAGTCTTATCTGCATGAAGTAAATACTAAAGAAGAGAAATTACTCTACACAGTTTTATAGGAGGCCCACTCTTCAGATTCCATTTGGGCTTCTCAAGCTGGAATCACCATGTTCCTATCTTTAACATGGATATTTTATGAAGTTTAACACAAACTTTGCATAAATTTTTAAAATGAAATAGAGACTTCAAAGAAATATTGTGCTATGAGTGTGCTGCTTTGGGCTGTATTACCAGACTCCTGTCTGTCATTTGGGAATACTTTAGGGAGATGTTTTAAGAAGCGTAGTTTGGTGATTAAAAATTACTGCATGAAAGAATGGACAGGAAAAACAATTATTTTCTGGAGACTGTGAGTGATATCCATACAATACTTGCATAAATGAAAGCTGCTTCTGGAACAGCCTTTCACTACCTGTTTTCATACCATCCATAAATATTTGCAGATACTTCTATGGTGCATATGCTGCATTTATCCCTCCTGATCCACACTCCACTCTTCCTGATCATCGCTCCCAGAAGTGGACCTCTAGGGGCTGCATCCCATCCAGGCCCTCTGGCATCTGTCTGGAGTCAATCAATAGAAAGCACCAATAGGACATGGCTGGGCAGAAAAGGAAAGAGGTTGGGGCACTGGTTCCCCCGGCTCCCTCCCTGCCAGCCTCAACCCTCTACCTTGCAGGTGGTCCCTCCAACAATTATATCTCCTCTCTGTGAGTTTTGATAACAGCTCCCTCCCCTTTCTCTTCAGGTCTGGAGAGTAAGGTCCCTAGCAGCCTACATTGCTGCCAGCCCAGGGGTCTCCATCAAATCCTCTGTTGGTTTCCCTTCCTGCTCCCCGCAGGGCATCCTGGATTAGAACTGGGGTCTCAAAAGTTCTAGCTTAATGTCTCCCACTACCTTGTCACCTCTCAACTGTGACAAAAAAATGAAAGTAATCCACACACTTCTAGAAAAGTACCACTGTTGTGTCACCTAGTAGGGATGGTCTAAAAACAAACTAGTACAATTAATCCTACCAAAAACAGTTTGCACAATAAGCAAGTCTAAGTATACTAATCCCACAACAATGGAGTTTTGTCAACAAGGACACTTTTCAGGAACAAGAGCCCTACAGTTGACAAAGGATAATTATCACTAAAAAGTGTTTAGTTCATTGTTTTCAGCCTTCGATTATTCATATTTTTGTCCACAATATGTGACTTAAACTCAAGTTTCTGGCTCAGTGACATTGAACAACTTCATATAAATGACACAGTAACATCCACAAAGTTTTTCCTTGCCATCCCTCAAAACGACAAGTAATCGCTGGCTTCCTTAAATCCCCTGATGGATGTTCCTGCCCTTTCATGCGGAAACAACCACCGAAACCAGATGGGAAGTATCTGGTTTTGGATTTCAGAACCAATGTTTCAAGCAACTCAGACTGCAAGTAGGGGATTTTAACATCAGATAATCAGAGTTATAAATAAGAGCAAATCCAGTTCTATGTGAAATGTCCTGTTATGTTTTAAATAAAATAAGAAATAGGCTTTAACCCAGAAGTTTGCATGTTATAGCATCATTAGCACTGAATAAATTCTAGCTTCTTCCTCCAAAACCTAACTAACAATGGTAACCCAATGCCCAGTCAGCACCGGCTGTGAACAGGACACCATGTTTAGCCACGTGTTTAGTATCTGCAAATACTAACAGTCACTGCCTCCTTTGAACATAATTGTGGCAATTAGGGTTTCTCACCCCATCATTTCTTTTTATTTTACTTTTCCCTTCTCACCTTTATTGGGAGTCTCATGACAGAGTTTGTCAGCATAAAATATACTTAAATTACACTGTGAAAAGAGGCCAGCATTAGCAAGAGGAAGTTCCATTTTGACAAAATGTCTCTCTAAAGAATGTGAAAGACCTAATTCTCTTCTAGGGATCTACAGGGCTTCAGAAACTCTAATTCCCCTTCTCCCCAATGAATGTGGGACCCTGGGGAACAGCCAAAGAAATCCTGAGGAAAGAGGAGGGAGAGATGGGTAGATGTACATAGCTGGACATCCCAGGTAGGCTGCTTATGACATTAAGCTACAAACTTAGGAATGGGAAAAGTAATGTCTCCACTGTACTCGGATCTCGAAGTACACACATGAACAACTAAAATGAGCTTTCTTTCTGAATATGGACTGTACAGATGCACCCTCCTGGGTGTTAAGGGCCAAACAAATGTAAATTTAAATAATAACCCACTCTTAAAGAAACTTATCCAGGAGACTACATGACTTCATATGGTCTTAATACACCAAGTGCATTTGGAATCTCCAAGAGGGAGATGCAGAATATAGTTGTTGTCCAAAATATTTCTGGCCAGAAAAGCCTTTTGTCAATGGAGTATCTCACAAGACCAGTGCTCTACCAAACACACTAGGGGAAACCCTGAGCCACACCACAGAGATCTGTCTTGGGAGCCCTGGCACCTCTAAAATAGGGCTCCTCAACCTGGCTGGCACCAGGATCACCTGGCAGGCTTCTGTTGTAGCAGGTCAGCACAGGACATTCTGATGACCACAGAACTACTCTGATTTGTCAGACGTGTGCAAAGCCTTAAGCTTACTCCTAAAGAGTAATTATTTTAATTCAATAGCAAATTTATATAACACCTCGAAGTGAACCATCTCTCAGGAACATAAATAATCAGATGTCCTGATTCAGCCTGGCACTAACTCTATCACCTGGATGAGTCACCAAGAGTCCCCAAGTCTCCCTTATTTGTCTCCTGGCCTGGCTAGAGGCTCACATAGACGCCTGAGATCACCTGTTCCCAAACAGAATCCCTACAGTGTAACCCCTGCCAGGCTTAGTTCAGGCTACTGATATATATACAGCACTACCATTAACTGACCTGTATGAATAATTCAGTGTAAACCAGGATCAAATAATGGGTGAGGGGGTTTCATAACCCAGCTAAAGCTTTCTCATCTTTTCCTCTTCTTCTCCATGGTTCTTTCACCATTTAGTTGACAACTAATTAAATAAAATCATGTGATAACCACTCACATCAAGACCTTCCAGAGACCTAACCATACATTGGCCCCACATCCATTCTCTGTAGATCCCTGCACCTTGTGGAACTGACCCAATGGATTGAATCTTACCTCTAATTTCTGGGGCCAAAGCAGCAGCAGCAGTGGATGAAAGGAATGAGGAAAGAAAGGTAAAGCTCTGCTCTGTCCTGGTTTTGAGTTGTGTTTCTGGCAGTGCTTATGTCTGTTCACCCCTAGAGCTCCTGTCCAGGGACCTCCTTTATGACTCCAGCTCTCACTGGATCTGACTGCACCATTACCTCCCCTTGCCCCTTCAGGCCTATAGCTGGTTATAGCTTCTTGCTATTGTGACAGTCTCTGGTTGATCCCTTAACACTTGCCACACTTGTGCTAAGAGACCATTCACTAAAGCCTCTTGAACCATCTAAGTTGAACTCTGCCTCCAGCCAGGCCCTGGCTGATGGCAGGAGACCATCTCTGGCCCTGGTAATCACCGTTCCATGTACCCATCCTGAACCCATTGGAGGGGTTGTATGTTTGCAGTTTTAAAGCACACAAACACACAACAAAATCAGTCTCTCAGAATAGTTTGCTGAGGGTCTAAATACACCATTTGAATGCACACCAACTAGTGTTCATTTAAGTATATCTTACACTGAGTCAAAGTTCTAAAGCCCCAGTTGTAAAACAAGCCTATGCCCTAGGAAGGGTAACAGATATTTACTCAAATTAAGGCTCTTAAAAATTGTTGTCATAAGTTTTTGCTAAGGTTGAGGAAATCTTGAGTCCTGCCAGAATCTGACTTCTGTAAAATAAAATTCAAAAACTCAAACTGATATAATGGTTTTCAAAGGCAAGTTCCTCTGGGAGGCCAGAACAACACGCTTAGAGTCTCATTCTTCAACTCTCAGGCTGGAAAGGGTTCTGCTTTAGCTAAAGAAGAGTCAATAGTTCATTTACCAATTTCACCAATTGTTAAGAGTATTGAGCTTAGTGAAACTATGACCAAAAGAGTTCTGGTTCTCTAAGCATCACTAGTTTCTGTTTCTAGGAGAAGTCTTTCTCATAACATGCTGGAGGCGGTGGAGGCCTGCAGACCCAGGGATGCACCACATTCCATTACCTATACTCCTCCACTTGGTCTGCCTGGCTGGGTCCGGCTTTCTATCACATCAAGAAAATGCACAGACTCACATTCCAGGCATTATGACCAAAGTTGCCCAAGCCTTTCTCTTTGAAGAACAAGAGGGAACTTGGATTTGTGTCAATGATGATTTCTTATGGTCTCCAGTGTTCAGTAGAAAACTGAGACTTGATCACCACGCAGGGAACTCTGGGCCTATGGTCTGCTCCATATACAATCTTCAGAAGAATTCACAGTCATGTTCTCTAGAGACCTAAAATAAATAAATGAGCCTTGTTGTGAGGGTATCATCTCAGTCAGTCTTTCTGGAGTACAGTTCAGCACCATCTATCAAAATTCTTAAAAATGTCCATACTCACTGACATAGCAATTCTACTTTTATGAATATACTAAGGAATTAATCAGAGATATTTCCAAAGGTGTATCTACAAGAGTGTTCATTATGACTTTACTTACCACAGCAAAATGGTAGAGACAAAATAAATATCCAAAAAAAAGTTATTAAATATGTAATACTGGCAATTCTATTTCCCACATTACAGTGAGCTTGACATCTAAAACAACTCTCTCAACCCCAAATTTCCAGACAAAATATAATGAACATTGTTTTCAATGTACTGCTAAGCTGGGAAGAAGTAAGGAATTCAAGACAGCTTCTTCCACTGTCCTGAGAGCTGCACCAGTTGGACTGACCAAAGATAAAGCTTAGATATGACTAGCCCAGAGTGAGAGTCTGCCAGGGGACCACCCACACCTTTCTCTCCCCATTACTGCATAAGGCTGGGGCCCCAAGGGCTACATTTTGCAGTGGCATGATGAATTAGAACTATGCCTATCCCCAGAAGAAAAAGTACCTGTCTGACCTTGCTACTGGGAGGAGTAGAAAGAAATCCACTCCTTGAAGTGGTGAGCCCAGTTTGGCCTCACTGCATTTGAATCCCACACCCTACTATCTGTGAGGTAAATGGATCAAACCTTAAGCAGAAAATTTAATTTAAAGCAATGCTGCATGGTTCCCATGGACGGTGCATCCAGGGGTTTTGCTTGGGCAAACATAAATTCCTTTGGAGGAATTAACTTCAGGCTTTTCCTCAAACAATTCCCACAGGTTAAGTGCTAAGGATTTTTATAGTATAAACTATTGTGATGCTATGCCAGTTCCAATGTGTGTTGGGTGGGGGGCATTTTCCCCACACCACCAAACAGTCCTCCAACACCACCTGGGTGTCTTACAATTCAATTCTGATATCTCTATCTACCTGTTCATTATAAAAGGATATAACTTAAGAACAGTCAGGTGGAAGGCATGCATAGAGCAAGGTATCTGGGAAGAAGCATTGAGCTTCCAAGCCCTTTCCTAGCCCCTCCATGCATTCACCAACCACAAGCTCTCCAAACCCTGTCCTTTAGGGGTTTTATGAAGGCTTCATTGCACAGTCATGATTGATTAAATAAATTGGCCACCAGTGATTGATTCAACCTCTAGCCCCCTTCCCCTCCCTAGGGTGTCAGGGGGAGTGAGGCCAAAGTTCCAGTCCTCTAATTACCTGGTTGGTTCTCTCGGCAACCAGCCCCCAAACTTAGTTGTAGTCCTAAAGTCACCTCTATTATAATAACAAAAGACATCTTTGTTGTTCTAATCACTTAGGAAATTCCAAGGGTTTTAGGAAGCCTGTGCCAGGAACTGAGATGAAGACCAAATATATAATTCTTAATATAAGTCACAAAATCATGTATACCTAATAATAAATAAATATATGTCCAGAATCTTCAAAAACAGGAGACATATTCACAGTATTTTACTATGTAAAAAAACGTTATAGGGCAATAAGAAAATTATGGTCCAATATGTGTCTTATTGGACTGCTTTATTTATTTATAAATGCAAATATATATATGAAGGCTACACAGCAAATACGTTAGTGATGAAAGGTTAGCAGAGAGAGAATTATGGGTCTTTTCACATTTATGTTCATAATTTTTACTGTTTTCCACATTTTTAACAATGCATATAAACTTTGGAAATTAGAAAAAACATTACTGAGTAAAACAACTTAGAAAAGAAAATCTCAACCTTTAACAAAACATTTCATCTAATTCCTGCTATCTTTTGGTTACCCTATGGTAAACAGGTAAGTACTAGCAGAAGCACTGATGTGAGAGCAATGTATAACTTTTACTTTTACTGTTATTAAACACATTCTGTATGACAGACCAAGAAAAACAAATATGAGTGATGCCTATTCCTGCCCTTCAGAGGCTCACAGCTTAGAGATTCAGAAACATAACAAGCACAGAACCTACCTATGAGTGACAAGCTAATACCAGGGACTAGGGAACACATCCCTCAGCCTGGCCCAGCAGTCTCAAAGGGCTTTCTCGGGGAATGAGCCCAAGTCTTCACCTTAAAGGGCGAATGGGAGCTACTCCTGATGCAGAATGGAAGGGAAAGCGTACTTGGGCAGAGCACATTGTCATCCTCACCTCCCTCTACCTCTTCCCTCTCCACTCACCCTCTGTTTTTCTTCACAGCAAACACCACTACCCAACATTGTATTATTTATGTAGTGCTTCCTTGTTTATCTGCTTACCCATTCCACTACGAGCTCCATAAAGGACTTTGTCTTGTGTACTGCTGTATCTTCAGCATCTAGAGTTGGGTCTAACACATAATAAGTGCACCAGCATTTGTTGAATAAACAAATGAAAGGCACAGAGGCAAGAAACAGAAGCAGGAGTGCAGAATAATACCATTCTTCAGCTCACTGTTGGAGTGTGGTACAGACCATGACACAGATGAGGCGGGAAGGAGATATGTGTCAGATGATGGAGGGTCCTTGCATCATTATCCTGAGAGCAATGGGGGGCCTTTGAGGAGGTGTGGAACAAGGGAATGATATGGTCTAGGGCAGCAGGGTAGATAATAGATCAAGGGGTGAGAAATAAGAGAAGCAGGGGACAATGAGAGGTCTGTGGTAACAGGCAAGCAAGGAAGAGAAAGGAGGGCTGAACCAAGATGCAGTAATAGGCTGCATCCATTCATTCATTCCACAATTACTGAATGTGTACATTACTACACGTGGTAGACACAGCCACATAGCTATTATTGTAGCTTGACATGTAGCAGATTCTATTCCAGGCACTGTTCTAATCTCCGGGGATACATCCATGAACAAAACAAACAAAGGCGCTTCCTTCATGGAATTTACTTTGTATTGTGAGAAACAGTACAAAATACAAGGTGGGGCAAAAGTAGGTTTACAGTTGTTCATATGGAAAATAATACAATTAATAAATAATACAAAAATAAACTGTTTCTCATACTCACAACTCTAAACTTACTTTTGCCTCACCCTGTAAATAATAAAAATAATTTCAGGAAGCATTCAGTGAAGCATTCAGTGATATAAAGAAAAATAAAAGAGAGAAGAGAAATATTGATAAAATATTTAAGAGGTAAAAACTGCAAGACAAGGTGACCACTAGGCTGCCTAGGAACTCTCAGAATGCTCATTATAGACTAAACTGCTGAAGCAAATGATATATCCCTTGAAACATTTCTAAACATAGATCCTAGAGAAAATCCATCCGAACAAGAACATGTGACAAATGGCCCAGAGAAAAGATTCCACAGCACACAACCCAAGGGCAGTGAACAGACAGGTATGTGCAGTTATGGTTTGGGGCTACCATGTAACATCAGATGCTTTGCACCACCCAAATGTGATAAAGGCAGTGGGGTACATCTGGCCTAAAACCACTGAAAGGGACTCAAAAGAGAGACTTCTGCATTTGACTACTTAGTCCTGCAATTAGAGACTTTGTTTTGAATTTGCATCTTCGCTTACTCAGATAACTAAAAACTTTTCTGGACCTGAAAAGTGGTCTCCATCACCAAACTTTCCTCAGATTTCATCTGAGGAACATTTGAAACACTTTGATTAATGCTATTTTTAGTCCTAGGATAGTGGAAACTAAAGAACAGCGAATGGTGTGAAGGAGAGAGGAGGCTGGTTAGTTAGCATCTGGTTGAGAAAGACATAAAATGTTTTCTTTTAAAGGAATGTTTGTAGGGTAAGAGATGAAAAACATGTTATATAACAATTTTCACATCTCAAAGAGAGTTGCCTTAAAAAGACCATGGAGAGTGGCTGGTGTTAATTAATCCTGTCACTGCAGTCACTCTGGGCTCCAGCAGCCTAGAAGCTCAACCTGGGAGAAAAAGATGAAAGAAAATAGCAATGCTCATTGCTTTTGTATTAGGCATGTATGTGACAGACATTCTGCATGAAGCAGCTTATTTTGCATTCTTCCATCTGCTACTCCCCCTAATTTATCTTGGTAGTGACACACCAAAAAGGATACAGTGAGGTGTAAGGAAAGCATATAAGGTTCTAAATCCAAGAACAGTTTGCTTCATGAAAAACTAGTCACAGAAGTCATGCCCTTTGCATGTACACACTGTCAAAATGTATAATTCATGTGTTTCCCAGCTTCCTCAGGTTCCTAGCAGGCACAATACAGGCAGCTCGCCAGCTGCCAGCAGTTTGTAAGCCAGCCCATGAGCAGACCCCATAGGAATTCCAATGAAATCACAATCAGGTACCCAGCCATAGTTCCTCAGCTCATCTAATTATGAAAACAGCAAATGACAGAGCAGTCAAAGGCCTGCAGAATTTACAGCTCACCCAAGCAAGGTGGATACAGGTGAAAGAAAGACAGAGGTGCAAATCTAATTTTTAGGCTGAGGAACAAGACTGGCTTCTACAGAATGTCCTGGAAGCAAGCCAGAACTGTGGTTTCGGCTGCACTGGGTTTCCCAAGGAATGGGGAGCAAGGGATCCCAACAATATGCTCAGCTGGCCATCCCTGACAACAGGCTTATATGCCCAGCTGGAACCCTAAATCATATTAAATAGGAACTAATGGGACAGTTCCATCTCATCTCTCCTACAAATGGGAATGTCTAATTATAACAAATTCATGTACTAAATTTTTACACTGTGCCAAGAACTGTGCTACATACTTTATTTTGTTTAACCCTCATGAATACCCTGTAAAGTAGGTACCATTATTAGCCCCATTTTACAGATGAGAAAACTGAGTCTTATAGGTAGCAAATAAATGGTTCAATGTCACACTGCTAGAAAGTGATAAAGCTAGTACTAGAAATCCAGGTCTGTGCTCTTAATAACCTATTGTTTCCTGATACTGAACTTAGAGATTATCTCAAGTCAAGAGACCATATTTTCCTTGTGCAGCTCTTTTAAGAAGGCCTTACTTAAGTTATTATAAGTCCACTTCAAATACAAAAGTAATATGATAAAGTGTATGTCCACAGACAGTTCTGTTTCATAAGGAATTCTGCTCATAGGAACAGCATGACAAACATGCTCACAAAAGCCTTTCTTTTCCTGTATGCATGCTCCTCTGCAATGTTACCTTACAGCTCTTCCCATCAAGAGCTGGAGCCTGGCCAGTGTGGCTCAGTGGTTGAGCACTATGACCTATGATCCAGGAGATCTCGGTTCAATTCCTGGTCAGGGCACATGCCCGGGTTGTGGGCTTGATCCCCAGTAGGGGGCATTCAGGAGGCAGCCGATCAATGACTCTCTCATCATTGGTATTTCTATCTCTCTCCCTCCCTCTCCCTTCCTGTTTCTGAAATCAAGATATATTTTTAAAAAGAGGTGGAAATTATTTCTACATCTCTTGAATTTAAATTGAGCAATGTGATTTGTTTTTGTGGTTTTGTGGTATGTTTGTGTGTTTTTTTGCCAAAGAGAATTTTGTAAACTTTAGGCAAGTTAAGGTGTGAAAAGTCTCTACCAAAGGGGACTCTTTAGCTTGGGAACCCTGGGCTCACTTCTCTGTGGACAAACTCAGGCTAGTTTGTGTTTGGCACTGCACTACAGAGAAGAGTCAAAATGCAGGGGTTCCTAAGCTAATAATGTTTAGCAAATAGTAGAGCAGATAAGTCTACAGAGACACATGACTGGCACATGAGTGAACCCTAAAGGAAGAAGGAAGGCAGAATTACTTCAACTCAAATGAAGGAAGGTGCTATGGACTGAATGTCTATGACCCCAAAATTTTACATGTTGAAGCACTAACCCCCAATTTGATGGTATTTGGAGATGGGGCTTTGGGAGGTAATTAGGTTTAGATAAGGTCATGAGAGTGAAGCATCCACGATGTGATTAGTGCCCTTATAAGACGAGGAAGAGGCCATAATTCCACCCACCCTCTATGCACATGTACCAGGAAAGGCCATGTGAACAGACATTAAGAAGGCAGCTGTCTATAAGCCAGGAAGAGAGCCTTCACCAGACAGAAAACCTGAGCCCTCACTGGACACCTTCATCTTGCACTTTCCAGCCTCCAGGACTAAGAGAAATAATGGTCTGTTGTTAAATCCAACTACTCTATGATATTTTGTTATAGCAGCCCAAGCTGGCTAAAACAGCAGGCTTTCCAAAGGATATGAAATTTCAGTTGAGGGGCCAAGTAGAAAATAACAAGGAGTAAAAGTTCAATGAATGAAAACCAAGGTAGGGAAAATAAAAAAGAAGTCGTTCCATGAATAGGAAAACTGGAAGAGAAAATGGAAAAAGTCAGAAAGGGGTACAAGGAGCAATCTCGAAATACAAGAGGAAAAAAGCATCCTGTTGAATCCTAAGCAAAACACATTCACTTTTTCTTTTCCAGAATCCACACTTTTAACTTTTAGAAATGCAATTATTTCAGGAAAGGGATAAAAAGAAGAAAAAGTAAGACATTTTAAGAAAAAGAAAACAAGAAAAAGTAAAAGCTAATTTTGTTATTTAAAATAGACTGAAAAATCAAATCAGAAAGTTGATACGTATGCTTTAAAAGGCCAGAATTTTATAGTTCTAAATATTCTTTGACTAGATATTATCTTCTAGATAAAGCACAAAACAAAAACATCATTTAGTATACTTTTGACCTGATAAAGTTAACATATCTTCAAAGTATGATCACAAATAAAATAAAATAAAGTGCTTTATAAGTTTTATTCAAATTTATTTTTTAACATTTAATGACCGTAACTTATTAAAATTCTAAAGTAAATAGTGAATTTGTTCTCTGACTCATCAATAGAACTTAAGTAGGACTGAAAAAGAGGAAAATTATAAACTAAGAGAAATATTTTATTTTTTATTGTTGACACTATTACAGATGTCCCCCATTTTTCCCACCTTAACCCACCTCCACCCAGCCTTCATCCCCCTGCCTTTGGCCATCACCCCAATGTTGTCTGTATCTATTGGCTATGTTCTTTGCTTAATCTCTTCACCTTCTTTAATCCATTTGCCCTCATCACTGTTCCCTCTGATCTCTGTCAGTCTGTTCCATGCGTCCATGCCTCAGGTTCTATTTTGTTCATCAGTTTATTCTGTTCATTAGATTCCACATATAAATGAGATCATGTGGTATTTGTCTTTCTCTGTCCTATTTCGCTTAGCATAATAGTCTCCAGGTCCATCCATGTTGTCACAAAAGGTAAGAGATCTTCCATTTTTATAGCTGCATAGTATTCCATTGTGTAAATGTACCACAGCTTTTTTATCCACTCATCTACTGATGGGCACTTGGGCTGTTTGCAAATCTTGGCTGTTGTAAATAATGCTGCTCTGAACACAGAGATGCATATATTCTTTCAGATTGGTGTTTCAAGATTCTTAGGATATATTCCCAGAAGTGGGATTGCTGGGTCAAAACGCAGTTCCATTTTTAATATTTTGAGGAAACTCCATACTGTTTTCCATAGTGGCTGGCACCAGTCTGCATTCCCACCAGCAGTGTACTAGGGTTCCCTTATCTCCACATCCTCACCAGCACTTGTTGTTTGTTGATTTATTGAAGGTAGCCAGTCTGACAGGTATGAGGTGATATCTCACTGTGGTTTTAATTTGCATCTCTCTGATGATTAGTGATGTTGGGCATTTTTTCCTATGTCTATTGGCCATCTTATGTCCTCTTTGGAGAAGTGTCTATTCAGGTCCTTTACCCATTGTTAATTGGACTGTTTGTCTTCCTGGTGTTAAGTTGTATAAGTTCTTTATATATTTTGGAAATTAACCCCTTATCAGATGTATCATTGGCAAATATACCCTCCCATACAGTGGGTTCCCTTTTTATTGTTGATGGCTCACTTTCAATTCTTTCTAACAAAACTTGACATTCAAAAGAGAAAACCACCATTATCTGGTAGACTGGACAGATGTCTGACAGGGTGAGGTCATGATAACTGCTCCACTTTTCTTTTTCTAATTAAATCAGTTAATTGTAAAACATCTAAAATTTGGCTGATGTTACTTATACTACTGTAGCAGCATCAAGATTTGGAATTGCCAGTTCATAAATATTTGTTATCACCTACTAGCAGGAGAAAAGAAAGGGAAAGCTAATATTATTTCACAATAATAAATAAACACTTCACAGCCTCCCACAGCAATAAAGTAACAGAGGAGGCAAAAGATATGGATTCTTAAGTACATGAAAGGGTGTTAAGACTCACAGCCTCAACTTCTGAGGCAGCACTGGACTTGCAACAAAATCTCAAAGGAACTATGATTTGATTATAGAAAGGAAAAGACAGAAGTAGGAGAGGAAAGTGGTATGGAGGTAAAGAAGAGTGAAAGAGTAAGAGAAAGGGGAGAGAAAAACAGGCATATTTTACTTGCTAATATAAGAACACAGCAGCAAAAAGAATAAACAAAACCAATGCAAGGGGTGTGCCTTCACATTTAACGCTTCCTCTTCTTTTATGGGAGAAAGCTTCACTTGGAACTATGTAAAGCCATCATTAGTCTCAGATGCAGCTTTCTTCAAATTCTCCAAGTTCTCCTTACTAAGCATAGCCACCAATATCTGAATTCAACAATGGTAACATGAGGCCTACTATGTTTGCACTCAACTCAGAAACCAATTGTTAAGCATTTTATGCTCTCCTATTTGAATTTAAATGTATCTTATGAGGAAAAGACATTAGAACAACATTTTTTCATGCTTATCATTATACATATAAGATGGTCATTAAGGACTGACGAATGAATGAATGGCTGAATGGGCTCCATGGTTCACCCAGGGGTAGCTTGTTAATTGTACACATAAATGCCCCCAAAGAACCAACCAATCTTTACTAGGGGAAAGACTTCCTAAAGCAACCTTTTTTCATTCATTTATTTCAAGCATTTACTCTCAAATGCTATTTGAGAACTCACTAGGCCAGACACCAATAATAAACCCATCATGATCAAATTACTTCATTTCATGACATTTGGTAAAACACCCTACTTTTCCCAAGAGGTTATGAGTTCCATAAGGGAAAAGGCCTGAGTAAGTAACTTACCCCAAATCACACAACCAAAACGTTGTATGTTGAGATTTGAATCCAGGAATCTTACTCTCAGGGCCTGAATGTCTTAAGCAGTGAGCCCCACAATCTCTCTCTTAGAGAGGTTCAGAAAATATTTGTTGAATGAAAGATTAACATGAACACATATTATTTGACTTTAAAACACCTTGAGGAGGGCAATAATACACACATATTTTAATGAAGCGTTATATGTAAACAATAACAAATTACGGCAAATAATTAGAAATAATTCTGACTTAGCTTGTAAGTGTTCTGTTACAAAAATCATGAAAACTCTAAAGAAAACAAAAATTTCTTATAATCTCAACAACCAAAAAATATCACTATTAGCATCTGGCATACTTCCTTCTTTTAGTCCCACTGCAATTATTTGTTTATTTTTACATTGCTGGAATCATTTTCTTAAACCTATATCATGAGAATTTTAGCATCTTATCACATATTTTTCAAGCATCATAGTTTTTATCACTCCATAATATTTTATCACATGAATGAACCCCAAATGGTATGATTATTCCATTGTTGATAAACACTTTAACCAGACTCATCAAGAAAAGACAACATAGATAAATAAAATCAGAAATGAAACAGAAGTGAGAACTGACACCACAGAAATACAAAGAATTATGAAAAAAATACTAAGAGCCATTATATGCCAACAAACTAGACAATCTGGAAGAAATGGACAAATTCCTAGAAACATATACTCTTCCAAGACTGAATCAAGAAAAAAACAGAAAATATAGACAAATTGATTACTACCAATAAAGTTGAATCAGTAATCAAAAAACGTCTAACAAGCAAAAATCCTGGACTGGATGGCTTCACAGTTGAATTTTACCACACATTCAAAGAAGAATTAACACCTATCCTTCTCAAACTACTTCAAAAAATGCAAGAAGAGGCAAGGCTCTGAACCTAATTTTACAAGGCCACCAATATTCTGATTCCAAAACTAGACAAAGACATTACAATAAAAAAAATATTTGCCAATATCCCTGATGAACACAGATGCAAAAATCATCAACAAAATATTTGCAAACCAAATTCAGCAATACATTTAAAAGATCATATATCATACATAGTCAAGGGAACTTATTCCTGGAATGCATGGTTGGTTCAATATCTGCAAATCAATTAACATCATACACCGCATAAACAAAATGAAGGATAAAAACCGTATAATCATATCAATAGATGCAGAAAAGCATTAGACAAAAATCCAATATCCATTTATGATAAAAACTCTCAGCAAAGTGGGAATACAGGGAGCATAGCTCAACATAATCAAGGACAAATATGACAAATGCACTGCTAACATAATACTAAAAGGAGAAAAGCTCAGTGTTTTCCTTAAAATCAGGAACAACTTTTATTCAACATAGTATTGGAAGTCCTAGCCACACCAATCGGACAAATAGAAGAAATAAAAGGCATCTAAATTGGAAAGAAAAAAGTAAAACTGTCATTGTTTACAGATGACATGATACTATATATTCAGGATCCTAAAGATTCTACCAAAAAAACCTACTAGAACTGATAAATGAATTCAGTAAAGTAGCAGGATACAAAATAAATATTCAGAAATTGGTTGCATTTTATACACCAATAATGAAATGTCAGAAACAGAAACTAAGAAAATAATCCCATTTATAACTGCATAAAAAAAAAAAAATACCTAGGAATAAATTCAACCAAGGAAGTAAAAGACCTATAGTACTCAGAAAATTGTAAGTTACTGAAAAAAGAAATTGAAAAATATACAAATGGAAGCATACACTGTGCTTATAGGTAGGAAGAAATAACATCATTAAAATGTCCACACTAACCAAAGCAATATATAGATTTGATGCATTTCCTATCAAGATGCCAATGGCGTTTTTTACAGAAGTATAACAAATAATCCAAAAATTTATATGGAACCACAAAAGACTCCAAATAACCACAGTAATCTTGAGAGTAAAATAAAAGTTGGAGGAATCACGCTACCTAATATCAAACTATACTGAAAGGCTATAATAATCAAAACAGCAGCGTACTGGCATAAAACAGACACAAACATTAACAGAACAGGATAGAGAGCCCAGAAATAAACCCACACCTTTATGGTCAATTAATCTATGACAAATGATGGAGGAACATACAATGGGGTAAAGATAATTTATTCAATAAATGGTGTTGAGAAAATTGGACAGATACACACAGAAGAAATGAAACTAGACACATTCTGAAACTAGACGCATTCTTACACCACATATAAGGATAAACTCAAAATGGATTAAAGACTTAGATCTTATACTTGAAACCATAAAAATCCTAGAAGAAAACATAGGCAGTAACATCTTGTACATTTCTCATAGCAGTATGTTTTCTGATATATCTTCTTAGGCAAGGGAAACAAAAGAAAAATAAACAAACGGGACTACATCAAACTAAAAAGTTTTTTCACACCAAAGGAATCCATCAACAAAATGAAAAGACAACCTACTGAATGAAAGAACATATTGAACAATGATACATCTGATAAGGGTTTACTATCCAAAATTTATTTTAAAAACTCATACAACTCAACACCAAAAAAACAAACAATACAATTTATAAATGGGCAAAGGAGCTAAATAGACACTTCTCCAAAAAGGACACACAGACGGCCAATAGACATATGAAAAGATGCTCAACATCACTAATCATTAGAGAAATGCAAATTTAAACCAGAATGAGATACCGCCTCACATCTGTCAGAATAGCTAACATCAATAAATCAACAAACACACGTGTTGGCAAGGATGTGGAGAAAAGGGAACCATCCTCATACATTTTGGTGAGAATGCAGATTGGTGCAGCCATTATGAAAAACAGTTTGAAGATTCCTAAAAAAATTGAAAATAGAACTACTGTATAACCCAGTAATTCCACTTCTGGGTATATATCAGAAAAAACCAAAAACACTAATTTGGAAAGATATATGCGCGCCCCTTATTTTCACTGCAGCATTATGTACAATAGCCAAGATATAGAAGCAACCCAACTGCCCATCAGTGGACAAGTAGTTAAAGAAGAGTGGTACACAATCCAAGGACACAGACAATGGTGGGGAGAGGGCCTGGGGAGGGGGATGGGAAGGAGTGGAATTGGTCATTGGGGAGAAAAAGCAACATCTGTAATATTTTAAACAAAAGTAAATGAGGGGAAAAAAAGAAGAAGAGTGGTACATAATATACAATGGAAAATCACTTGGCCATAAAAAGAAGAACAAAATCCTACCTTTTGGCACAACATGGCTGACCTAGAGGGGTATTATGCTAAGTGAAATAAGTCAGACAGAGAAAGAAAAATACCGTATAGTTTCACTTATATGTGGAATCTAAAGAACAAAATAGACAAAACAGAAACACACTCATAGAACAAATTGAGGGTTGTCAGATGGGGGGGCATTGAGGGGATGGGTGGAAAAGGTAAAGGGATTAAAAAGTACAAATTGGTTACTTTTGTACTTACAAAATAGTCATGCGGATATAAAAGTACAGTATATGGAATATAGTTAATAATATTGTAATAACTATGTATGGTGCCAGGTGTGAACTAGAATCATTGGGGGCATCACTTCATAAATTATATAATTGCCTAACCACTATGCTATAAACTTGAAACTAATATAAAATAACACTGAATGTGAACTGTAATTGAAAAATGAAATTAAAAAACATTGTACAGCTATACAAAAATATTTTCTTTCTTTATAACCTTATTCAATAACCTTTTTATTTAAAAAATTTTATATTTTTTAATTTTTAAACTAGTTTGTTAAAAACGAAGACACAAACACACACATTAGCTTAGGCACACAGAGTCACATCTTGTCCCACTGGACGGTCTTCTGGGTCAATAACACATATAAAGCTGTCATCTCCTATGATAACTATGCCTTCTCTTGGAATACCTTCTGAACAATCCACCTGAAACTCTTCTTGAGAAGGTGTCGCTCTTTTCAGAAATATGTCCACGGAGGTTTGTTCATTTTTTTTTTATCATTATAGAGCTGCTTGTGAGAAGATAATACACTATGAACATTTCTGTCTACTAGTAAAAATCTTTTGGTGTTGAGATCCATGTTTTCAAACTTTTTAAGGAGCTTGTTAAGGTCTGCAAAAGCTTCTGCTATGAATTTTCTTGGGTTTTTCTTTTTCTTCTCCTGAAGTTTCCTTTCTTCTTGCCTCTTTTTCAGCTATGCATTCCTGTTCCAGTTCCAACAACTCCTCATTAGTCAATTCCTCTTCTAGCTGTTCCTCAGTGTCATCCCCATCCATACTCAGGTTAAAGTTGTTTGACATTTCACCCACAGCCTTGTTGATTTTGCAACCTTTGCACTGTGATGTTACAATGGCTATGAAACCACTATGTGATAGAAATTTTACAGCTCCATTATAATCTTATGGGACTACTGTCATATATTCAGTCCATCATTGACTGAAATGTCATTATGCAGTGCATGACTGTATTTGATGTTTCAATCCACTGTAGTCATTATCCTTTCAATGCTCTTGTGACATTTCAGGCCAATGGGAGTACTTTCAAGTTGGCATCTGTGTCCTTTGGAAGTGACCCCAGTTAGTCCTGGATAGCTTCTTGGATTATCCTTGCTTTAGAATATCAAAAGGTATTCCAGACTCATCTTGTACTTTTCCTGCAGATAGCTATTTCTCCAAGGAGCCCTGGCAGTAGGAAATTTTAAGGGAACAGTTCCTTTCAGTAGGATATGGATGTCATTGCTCCTAAGCCTCTTCTTTAGACAGCTGTTTATCTCTTTAGATGTGGTCATACTCAAGAGATGTCTCTGTAGGCAGGTTAGTTATTTGCAACACCTAGCACATTCCTTTTCAGACAATGCCATCCATAAGGGACTCTCCCCTGCAGGCAGTTATTCTACCAAAAATTGAAGTTCCCCTTAGGAATATGTTGTTTCTCTCTGGTGGGTAATTCTTGGCATTTAACCATGAGTCTCATCATGGAAAGGGAAAGGACCTCCTAGGAATTTAGATGGGCAAGTTTCTAATGAGAGACCTGAGAAATGTTCACGGCAGCAGGCTTCCTAGAAACTTTCCCTCTGTACTCTCTTGGGCACACAGCCTGATTCCATTACTGAGTCATCTGAGACCTGAGCAGATGAAGCCGTGTCCTCACAACTTCTACCTAAATAAAATACCGTTATGTAAAGATCTGGGCTTGAATCCTGTGTACAAGGGCACATGTATAATATGGTCAAATAGCCACTAGGGTATACATTTCCCCCACATGCTTCAGGTTTTAGGCTGAAATTCCCCCTCCCTTCCAAATAAGAATTTAAAAATACTCATTTTTGAATACTCCATGACAACCAAAAAAATGGCAATTTCCAGCTTTGGGCAGCAGCAAGCTACATGTTGAAACACTCAAGACTTCTAAGACAATGAATCATAATCATAATAACAACAGTTATTCACACAATTTATTGGGTGCCAGTTAAGTGACAAGCAGTTATTTCCTTTCACAATAGAGCCATGGGGTAGGTACCATTATTATTCCCAATTTATGATGAGGAACCTGAGAATTTGTGAGATCCAAGTATCATAGCTATTAAAAAGCAGTATCAGGGCCTAACACTGAGTTCTGTCTGACTCCAAGGTCCAAGCTCTAAACCATAACTCATTTGGAAAGAAGAAAATGAACATTCTTTTTCTGGCTGGCATGACAGAGGCCAGGAGATATAAGCTGACCACTAGCCTTTAGCTAGAGAGGAGGAGAGATGTATAAACCATGTTAACTATGGCAGGGCACTTACAGGGCTCTTGCAAAGTAAGAGGATGGAGCTTGATGGTGACAGCAAGCCCTGAGGTCATCTGCAGTACCAGGTCCTGCAGGCACATTCCTGGCCTAAGAAAAATACATCCTATTTACATATAAAGATCCTTGAGGAAACAATATGAGAGAAGCACTTTTACTAGGTTTTAATGTTATTTTACACACCACAGGCCCAAATTTAGTCTCTTAATACATGTATCTATTAAACAGACTCACAGTCCACTGTGCCAGTGGAATTTTTCTGTATCTACTCTAACAGGCTAAATGCAGCGAGGGCTAGTTTTGAACATCCTTTATAATTTAAGTGAGACATATGGTAGAATTTCTAAACTTCAATAATGCTTCAGCACTGATTACTTCTGATGGGAAAGTTAAATATAAATATATGCTAAACTATAGATTTGGTGTACACATTTTACTTATACAATCCTTAAATCAGAGGACAGATTGCAGCTATCCTGATTTTTCTTCTAAGCTTAATCTCTTTGCACTGAGATAATAGCCTCACATTTCTTTCAAAATTAGCTTTCATCTTTTTTTAACCCTTTTAAAACATCTCATCGTACAAATAATGACACAATACAATAAACAACACCTAAAAGATGGTTGCACAAAGTGTAGACATGGATTAAAACATGACTATTACTTCTGAATATTTCAATGGGAAAGTAACCATCCCAGAATTTTTTAAATGTGGGAATTTTTTAATATGGAAATTATCCAACATACACACAAGTACAGATAACAATAGAATGAAAATTCATATACCCATCACCCAGCTTCTACCATTTTTGTCACCTCTAAATCCCATTTTCACCAGAATTTTTTAAAAAGGCATTCTTTGAGCAAAATACACCTTACTTTGGAATATCAGTGGTGTCTGAAATTTGGTAGTTTACAATGGGATTATGTGAGTGACAGTAATTCCTTCAGACTTCTATCTTGTGGTACTAATCACCAAGCATCGCAAATCAAGAGCATCTGTTCAATTTCAAAACTACTCTAGATAGTAACTCACACTTGCAATAAATCAAGCTATGAAAGTGCTAAATGCTAATGACAATACGGTCAGCTCTAGGCAATACGGTCTGATTTTTTCTCCTACATTTACCACATTCACGTGAAAATACAAGATCCAAGATGGAAGGAGTGATCTAAAGCTAACGCAGTATGCAAGGTGAAAGCATGTCTCAAACCAGGAAAACAAATTGTCTATATTATTCAACACCAGAGTTGAGACAGCAGATCCAAATTTTACTTATTATCATTATTACCCCCATCATAACCATTTACGGCTGACTTACTCTATTCTGCATCCTGTGCTAAGCACTTTACACGTCTCTTTAATCACCAAGAAAATCGGCACTTCTATCAATTTGCAGGTGGAGAAACAGCAGCTTAGAGAGATTACATTACTTGGTCAGTACAATCTACATGATAAATTAAGTCTTTCTGACTTCAAAGTGTGCATTCTTTTCCCTGTAACACACTTTAGTCCAAGTAATAATTACCCAAATATTAATTATGTAAGCACACACACAAATATAGAATCCACACCTTTTCTGAAATTCTTGGACATTAATTAACGGAATAATAAGTACCTGTGTAATGTCTGGTTAAAATCTGAGACTATGAGGTTCTTTAACAACTTTATAACTTTTTTATGACTTCTTAAGAGGGTACATAAATCAAGGCGCTGAAGCCATGTCATCCTGTATGCTGGGCTCCACACACTTTATTGCACTTCAGACTACCTTAAATATTAAGAAACAGCTATGGCCCGGCGGGGCGGGGCTCAGCAGCTGAGCATCAGCCTCAGATCCAGGAGACTGAGGTTCGATTCCCGGTCAGGGCACATGCCCGGGTTGCAGGCTCGATCCCCAGTTGGGGGCGTGCAGGAGGCAGCCGATCAATGACTCTCTCATCATTGATGTTTCTATCTCTCTCTCTCCCTCTCCTTTCCTCTCTCTGAAATCAATAAAGATATATTTAAAAAAAAAAAAAAAAAGAAAGAAAGAGCTATGGGCGCCAGTGTTTCCTACTGCAAGTAGAACAAAGGTTTAGCGGTTATGGCTATTTAGTGTCATCAGAAACAATGCTGACACCAACCTAGACATGCTTCAGAGGTGGTGCTTCCAGGGGAAAATAGCAGCATAAACTTCTTGAGTTATTAGTGGTATGTAAATTTACATAACTAAAGACCCTCTGATACTTAAAGAACATTTTATACTAAAATCAACTGAAATGGTATTTGGAGAGACTCTAACAGTTAACTAGTGAAAGCCTGCAAAAGAGAAAGCACTATGTTATAACCTGAGCTATTTATTCACTGGGAGCTGGGAAATGCAAAACAGAGTCCTCTAAGCTTAATTATTTAAACAAAATATTAAATTAATATATTTCTCAAACAATGAAAAAAACCTAAAAGTGATGACCCTCCTTTGATACACTAAAACATCAGTGTATATATGTGTATTTGGCCCATTCCAAAAGGCAACCTTCATAATTATTGTGACAGTCAACTATCCTCATTATCTAAGTCCTAAATGATAATACGTACTCTAATACAAAGCCCCTAAATAGTCTTGAACAATCAACTAGGCTTCTCACCTTCAAAATTCTGAACTTTAAAACAGCTCATTAATTACCATTAAATCTCATTTTCTATAGTATCTTCCATCTTATCTCAAATGGTCTTTTCCTCCCAACTTTAGGTCTATACCATTCTCTCGGTCACCTACACATAATTATCCTTATTATCTTGAATCTTCTGCATTGAATTTGGGTTCCCTAGATATTAAAAAAAAAAAAAAAGAAAAGCAAAGGGAACTCTAGACATATGTATAGGATATCCCCAAAAAAGTATACACACACTTTGAATAATTATAAAGGCAGTGTTTATTAAAATACATTTCAATTTCAAAACTGAGCTATCAGCTGTTAAAGAGTATATACATTTTGGGGGCACACCCTGTATAAATATTATTCCTCTCTTGGTGAAGTTGTTATCAGAGAAATGTGTGGATGGTCTTTCTCCATTGCTAGTGGGAGTGGGTTCTTACGGTATCTTGAGAAAAAGAATTTTCTGAGACTCGCATGGGAAGATAAGTAGTTTTTATTTGCATGGAATTACATCTCTTGGTTTCCAAAGTTCCATTTCCCTTGATCCAGTCCTGGAAGATCTGCACCTGGGGATTCAGCAGAGCTAGAAGCAAAGCCAGTGTCCAAAGTTCCCATTCCATGGTGGAGTTGGGTGCGGGGTTAGCATTAGGCTAGTTGCAGTCCATTAGTCCATTGTGTGGGGTCCACGTGGCTGTGAGCCATGTAGGTGAATGCAGGTGAGCCAAGAGAATGTGCCCCCCACAACAAGGGTCCCAAAAACACAAGGGAGCAAGCCAAGAGGGAGAACTCCTTTGTTTAGAAGATTAAATATCTCAATTTCGTCCCCTTGCAATGGCCATGCCTATCCTGGCAAATGACCTGTTCCCAGGTGTGAGTGACAGACAAGTACCTTCCTTATTACACCCAGACCTTACTGGGCATGCATCTATTCTCCCACATCCAGTGACTTCCTGGGGAGTGTTCAACTGCAGCTTGCTGGCAAAGCTGCACAAATGGCTGTAACATTTGGCCTTCCCTTTTTTCCTTTCCAGTTATTCATAACTAGGGTTAATTACAATGGTATCAAACTGATCTGGGTAAGTAAGCAAAGAGCACTACAATTTATAATTTTCTAAATGTGTTCTGCATGGGCCAGCCATGTTAATACTACTACATCAAAATGGACCTGTCAAAAAATAAAACTCATTTTTTCCCAGTTAATATGCCATTCACACATTCCTGACTTTACTCAGTGCTAATCAACTATACAATTATGGGAAGCTACAATGAATTAATTGTTATGAGTATTATTTTTATAATCAGAAAAACAAGCAAATATTTTCAGAAAACCTGTTAGAACTAAACTGTTACTTCATTTTTTTTTTGGTTAAAATATTACAAATGTCCCTTTTTCTCCCAATGATGCGTTCCACCCCATCCCATCCCCCTTCCCAGTCCCTCTCCACACCACTGTCCCTGTCCTTGGGCTGTGCATATAGGCATAACAATTCTTTGGTTACTCTCTCTCCCTCCACCCACCCACCCTCCTCCATCCCTCTGAGATTCGTCAGTCTGATCCATGCTTCCAAATCATTGAATCTATTCTGGTCATCAGTTTATTAAGTTCTCTAGATTCCACATATAAGTGAAATCATGCGATGTTTGCCTTTCTCTGTCTGGCTTATTTCACTTAGCATAATATTCTCCAGGTCCTTCCATACTGTTCCAAACAGTAAGAGATCCTTCTTCTATACAGCTGCGTAGTATTCCATGGTGTAAATATTCCACATCTTTTTTATCCACTCATCTACTGATGGGCATTAGGGCTGTTTCCAGATCTTAGCTCTTATAAATTGTGCTACGAACATAGGGGTACATATATTCTTTCTGATTAGTGTTTCAGGATTCTTAGGGTACATTCCTAGAAGTGGGATCACTGGGTCAAAAGGCAGCTCCATTTTTAATTACTTGAGAAAACTCCTTACTGTTTTCCATAGTAGCTGCACCAGTCTGCATTCCCACCAGCAGTGTACCACGGTTCCCCTTTCTCCATATGCTAGCCAGCAGGAGTCATTTGTTGATTTGTTGATGGTAGCCATTCTTACAGGTGTGAAGTGATACCTCATTGTGGCTTTATTTTGCATCTTTCTGATGATTAGTGACGTTGGGCATTTTCTCATGTGTCTCTCGGCCATCTCTATGTCCTCCTTGGAGAAGTGTCTATTCAGGTCCTTTGCCCATTTCTTAATTGGTTGTTTGTCTTCCTCTTGCTGAGTAGTATGAGTTCTTTTTACACTTTGGAAATTAGCCCCTTATCAGATACATCCTTGGCAAATGTTTTCCCAGACCATGGGATTCCTTTGTATTTTGAGGCAGTTTTCTTTTGCTGTGCAGAAGCTTTTTAGTTTGATGTCCCATATGTTTATTTTTGTAGTTGTTTCTCTTGACCTAGGAGTTGTATCAGTGAAAATACCACTACATGGGATGTCTGTGACTCTACTGTCTATGTTTTCTTCCAGGATTTTTATAGTTTCGCAACTTACATTTAAGTCTTTTATCCATTTGAGTTTATTTTTGTATATGGTGAAAGTTGGTGGTCTAGTTTCATTTTCTTGCGTGTACCTGTCCAATTTTCCCAGCACCACTTACAGAGGGGACTATCTTTACTCCATTGTATGCTCTTGCCTCCTTTGTCAAATATTAACTAACCATAATGGCATGGGTTTATTTCTGGGATCCCTCTTCTGTTCCATTGATCTATATGTCTGGTGTTGTACCAATACCAGGCTGTTTTTATTACAATGGCTTTGTAGTACAGTTTGATGTCTGGTAAAGTGATCCCTCCCAGTCTGTTCTTTCTTTTTTCTCAAGATGGCTGAAGCTATTCGGGGTCTTTTTTGGTTCCATATAAATTTTCAAAATGTTTGTTCTAGATTTGTGAAATATGTTGGTGGTATTTTCATAGGAATTGCATTGAATTTATAAACTGTTTTGGGTAGTATAGACATTTTAATGATATTAATTCTTCCAACCCATGAGCATGGTATATTCTTCCACTTGTTTATATCTTCCTCTATTTCTTGTTTCAGTGTCCCATAGTTTTCCAAGTACAGGTCTTTTACATCCTTGGTTAAGTTTATTCCAAGGTGTCTTATTTTTTTAGTTGCAATGGTAAATGGTATTGGTTTTTTAGTTTCTCTCTCTGAAAGTTCATTGTTGGTGTATAAGAATGCCATTGATTTCCAGATGTTGATTTTGTATCCAGCTACCTTGCCAAATTCGTTTATCAAATTTAGTAGTACTTTGATGGAGTCTATACGGTTTTCTACATACAATATCATGTCATCTGAAAATAATGACAGTTTTACTTCCTCCTTTCCAATTTGGATACCTTTTATATTTTCTTCCTTTCTGATAGCTGTGGCAAGGACTTCCAGTACTATGTTGAATAAGAGTGATGAAAGTGGACATCCCTGTCTTGTTCCGGTTTTTAATGGAAATGGTTTTAGTTTTTGACCATTGAGTATGATGTTGGCTGTAGGTTTGTCATATATGGCCTTTATTATGTTGAGGTATGATCCCTCTAGTCCCACTTTGCTGAGAGTTTTTATCAGAAATGGGTGCTGGATTTTGTCAACTGCTTTTTCTGAGTCTATTGATATGATCATATGATTTTTGTTCTTCATTTTGTTTATGTGATTCATCACATTTATTGATTTGTAATGTTATACTAGCCTTGCTTCCGTAGAATAAATCCCACTTGGTCATGATGTATGATCTTTCTAATGTATTGCTGGATCCAGTTTGCTAGTATTTTAGTGAGGACTTTAGCATCTATGTTCATCAGGGATATTGGCCTGTAATTTTCTTTCTTTGTAGTGTTTGTATCTGGATTTAGGATTAGGATGATGCTGGCCTCACAAAAAGAGTTTGGGAGTTTTCCCTCCTCTTGAATTTTCTGAAATAGTTTGAACAGAATAGTGCTAATTCTTTTTTGAATATTTGGTAAAACTCGCCTGTAAATCCATCTGGTCCAGGACTTTTGTTTACTGGAAATTGTCTTATTACTGCTTCAATTTCATTAGTTGTTATCGGCCTATTCAGGTGTTCTGCCTCTTCTTGATTAAGCTTTAGAAGATTGTATGCTCCTAGGAACTTGTCCATTTCGTCCATGTTGTGTAATGTGTTGGAATATAGTTGCTCGTAGTACTTTCTTACAATCCTTTTTATTTCTGTTGGGTCAGTTTTTATATCATCTCTTCCATTTCTGATTTTATTTATTTGGATCCTCTCTCTGTTTCTTACTGAGTCTGGCTAAAAGTGCATCAATCTTATTTATCTTTTCAAAAAACCAGCTCTTGGTTTCATTGATTTTTTGTATTGTTTTTTTAGTCTCTATGTCATTAATTTCTGCTCTGATCTTTATTATTTCCTTCCTTCTACTTCCTCGGGGTTTTTCTTGCTGTCCTCATTCTAGTTCTTTCAGTTGTTGTGTTAGATGGTTCATTAGATCTTTTTCTTGTTTCTTGAGATAAGCCAGTAATGCTATGAATTTTCCTCTCAGGACTGCTGTCCCTGCTTCCCATAGATTTTGGGTTGTTGTCTGTTCATTTTCGTTTTTTTCCAGGAAGTTTTTGATTTCTTCCTTGATCTCATTGTTAACCCATTCATTGTTTAATATCATGCTATTTAGCCTCCATGTGTTCGAATGTTTTTGAGATTTTTTTACAGTGGTTGATTTCTAGTTTTATGGCATTATGATCCAAGAAGATGCTTGATATGATTTCAATCTTTTTGAATTTGTAGAGACTTGCCCTGAGCCCTCACATGTGTTCTATGTTTGAGAATGTTCCATGTGCACTTAAGAAGAATGTGTATTCTGCTGCTTTGGGATGATATGTTCTGTAAACATATCAATTTAAACATGTCAATTAAATCCATTAGGTCTAGTGAGTTATTTAAGGTCTCTGTTTCCCTGTTGGTTTTTTGTCTTGATGATCTGTTCAATGCTAATAGTGTGGTGTTAAAGTCCCCCACTATGATTGTGTTGCTGTCAATCTCCCCCTTAAAGTCCACCAAGAACTTTTTTATATATTTAGGTGCTCCTATATTGGGTACATAAATGTTTTTAAGGGTTATTTCCTCCTGTTGGATTGATCCCTTTAGTATTATGTAGTGACCATCTTTGTTCCTTGTTATGATCTTTATTTTGAATTCTATGTTTTAAGAAATAAGTATTGCTACTCCAGCTTTCTTTTCCTTACCATTTGCATGGAATATTTTATTCCATCCCTTCACTTTTAGCATGTGTGAATCTTTTGCCCCCAGTGGGTCTTGTAGACAGTATATATTTGGGTCCTGTTTTCTTACCCATTCAGCTACTCTATGTCTTTTGATTGGACCCCTTATTCCATTTACATTTAAGGTTACTATTGATATATATTTATTTATTGCCATTTTTTCCCTTTATGCTGATGTGCCTTTCTCTCACTATTTCTTCTTTTTCTTAGAGCAGTCCTTTTAGCATTTCTGGCAATGCTGATTTGGTCGTACTGAACTCCTTTGGTCTTTTTTTTGTCTGGGAAGCTCTTTATTTCACCTTCAATTTTCAATGATTGCTTTGCTGGATAAAGCAGTATTGGTTGCATGTTCTTGCTTTTCATTACTTTGAGGACTTCATGCCACTCCCTTCAGGGCTGAAGAGTTTCTCTTGAGAGATCTGATGTCAGCCTTATGGGGGTTCCCTTGTAGGTCACTGCTTATCTCTCTCTTGCAGCCCTTAATATTTTCTCTTTGTCCTTGACATTTGTCATTTTAATTATGATGTGTCTTGGAGCTGGGTCTCTGGGTCTCTCTTGTTTGGAACCCTCCATGCTTCCTGAACTTGTGTGGCTTTCTCCCTCACTAGCATAGGGAACTTTTCTGACATTATTTCCTCCACCAAGTTCTCTATCCCTTGCTCTCTTTCCTCCCCCTCTGGCACTCCTATAATGCGAATGTTGTTTTGCTTCATGTTGTCTCAAAGCTCCCTTAGACTGTCCTCATGCTTTTTAAGTGTTTTTTCTTTTTGCTGCTCTGATTGAGTGATTTCTCCTACCTTGACTTCTAAGTCACTTATTCTATCCTCTGCTTCATTTATCCTGCTTTTTATTCCTTCCAGTGTATTCTTGATATCAGATACAGCATTCTTCATTTTTGTCTGATTTGTGTTTATATATCTTTTTTCACGTTTTCACTAATTTCTTTTACCTTACCATCTAGTGCCTTGTTCTTCTCATTAATTTCCTTGAGCATCTTTATAATAATTACTCTGAACTTTGTTTCTGATAACTTGCTTAATTCCATCTCATCAAAGTATTTTTTCTGGTAATTTTTCTTTTTCTTTAATTTGGGGATTGTATCTTTGTCTTCTCATGTTGGTGGCTCTTAGTGTTTGTATCTATATATTAGATATATTTGCTGTCTCCCAGTCTTATGGGGAAGGATTCTTTATTGTAAGTCCAGTGGATCACAAAGATGTGTTTTCCTCATACTTCTGAGCTCTTTGCTCTACGCGTGTTCCTTTTGTGGCTGTCCCTTTTGTGGGTGTCCCTTTCTACTCAGGTGCCACACACTGTGAGCCAGCCTTTCCTATGGTGAGCACCCTGAGCTTGAGATGCCAGTCAAGGCTGCCATTAGAAGCTTTGTTTTGCTAGGAAGGTGCCGTCCCCTCCTCATGGGCACACTGTTTTCCTGGGTTCCTCTGCCCTCCGCGCGGGGATCTCCTTCCCCTCTCTTCCATTCCGGGTGTGAGATCCCCACTTTTGGATGCCAGTCCGCACTCCCAAGGGAAGGGAAGTTTGCAGGCTCCAAGCCTCAGGGCTCAGAGCCCAGCATAGGCTTCAGGGGGTCTCCTCCTTTCTACACTCTCCCTCTCTTACCGGACTCTGTGATGTTTCTTCAGTGCTTCCTACTTGCAATATGTCGACTCAGGATATTTCTCTGGTTTTTCCAAGCTGGTTACGTAGTATTTTAGGAGTAAATCAAGTCCGTGGCTGGGAGCAGGGTGCTCTGCCTCTTCTCACAGTGCCGCCATCTTCCCTCCCCCCTACACTATTACTTCTTGACCGTCAAACTATCTGTGTAAGAAACTGTTGTAACACCAAATTTAATATATATTTTACTGAGATTGTCACTATAATTGTTAAATTTAATTAAAAATTTCATGAGCATCTAAAGATCCAACACCTTTCTCCACACCCTCCCTTGGCCCCTTAAAAAACCACTGCCTAGAAGATATTCAAACAAATAAGATTAGCATAATAAGAAAGCCTACAAAAAGTAGGCATATACATTCTCTACATTTTAGAATGGAAAGCATCAAAATTTCTATTATTAATCAAATTCCAGTTTTAATTATTAGTTTATTAATTGATACCAAACTATTACTATTGAACATTAAGACAGAAGTCCTGCTGGAGGCTACATGGACCACTTAACACTGCCACTCACCTCACTCTGAATAATCTCCCTTGTAGGAGGCTCCTGCTGACATGCCAGCCCTGCCAGATTAGAACTCCTTGGATATTGAGGGGGTGGGAATGCTTATGCCCCCTCAGAGCTGACATATGTGAATGGCCAAGTCCCACATAGTACAGTTTGTTTATTTCTCCACAAAAGAAATGAATAGGTTCATTCCCTCTCTTAGTCCTGTTCAAAGCAATCCTACATGATAAACTGATGACGACAAGAGCCTCCATTTGTCATGCCTTGCCCAACAGGGCTGCAACATATAACACAAGAACTCAAATAGGGGCCCACATACCTAATATGTCTGCATATGTAGAGATTATAAATCAAGTACACAAATTGTTTAATGAAAATCTAACCTCCAACTTTGAGAAATATACCTTCAGAATAATAAAATCAAAGTATGTGTAAAGCATTTTTAATATGACTAAAAATTAACAAAATATTAGAGATAAATGAAGTTAATTATTATTGCATGTCTGGGTGTTCTATGGATAAGTAAAAAATAAAGGCAATTATATATATTTTTTAAAAGATAAAAATCAGATGATCTGAGATTGAGACCTTATATGATGCAGTATGAGCAGATGCTTTGTAAAGAATGACTGATGTTGACCCAGCCCATGTGGCTCAGTGGTTAGAGCATGGGTCCATGCACCAAAGGGTTTTGGGTTCTATACCCGATCAAGGGCACATACCTGGGTTGCATGGCAATCCCCGGTCCCAGTCAGGGCATGCAGGAGGCAACCAAAGGCAACCAATCGATGTGTTTCCCTCATATTACTATTTCTCTCTCTCTCTCTCCCTCTCTCTCTCATTTTTCCCCACCAACCTTCTTTCTCCCCTTCCCTCCCTTCCACTCTAAAAATCAATGGAAAAAACATTCTCAGGTGAGGATTTTTTTTAGAAAAAAGAATTACTGATGTCCCTTTCTGGAATAAATAAGTATAGTAAACATATAACTCTTGGATTGGTATGGTTTAGCTGCCAGATCATGTCTAACTCTTACACCAACACTTACCCCATCTCTGAATCTCACCAATTCCTCACTACATCTCTCATCCCCTGTTGTGCCTTTATCCTCATCTCAGGGTTGATGTGACTATAAAGCTTATGCATGGCATAAAGATGACTGTTTTATATACTACTTGGAAACTTTTTAAAGTAATAGAATGTTTAATGGCTTGATTTCTAGACTATGCTAACCCACACCGGGTATCAAAACCACTACATGTATGCCAAAGTGGCCATGTCAAAATGTCATGTATTCACCATTGTCTGAGATATTTCATCACAATAATCTTGTGGAATATTGTTTCTGCCTGACCTGAAGATGGGATTTTACTAAATAAAATTATCCCTCTAAGAATAAAAGCTTTGTATTGGTTGGTTACACAGTAATTCATGTTGTATAGCTCTCAGTTGTTAAATGAGAACAAGAAAGTACAGTTTGTGATAGACACACTAACCTGATGCAACATTACTCAATGCCAGTTTTGTATGCCCAGAAAAGGCACCTGTAAACACATGATTACAAATGTTGGACGTTGTCATAGACAAGATTTTAGAGTTCACTTAAAACAATTCAGTGGGTGAAAATCACAATCACAAGCTGGATGAGTTCTCATGGGTTCTCATTACTTGGGATAAATTTCCAAGGACAGCATTAAGAGTACTTTATCTCAAAAAGGGTACTTTATCTCAAACAACTCTGACAGTGTTGAAATGCTCTGGGAAATTAAGTTAGAGAATTCAAAAGGTGGCTCCATTGAGAACAAAGCCACTAAGGTCAAAGATGCATGTGACAGGCTGAAAAAATGTCATAAAATGTGAGAGTAGAAAATGCTACATCACTAAGGTAAAATATAACTTTATATAAAATATTTTAAGCCCAGCTGGTGGTGTTCAGTGGTTGAGCATCTACCTATGAACAAAAAGGTCCCTGGTTCAATTCAGAGTTAGGGCATATGCCCAAGTTGTGGGCTCAATCCCCAATAGGGGGCAGAGAGGAGGAATTGTCTATCTCTCATTGATGTTTCTCTCTCTCTATCCCTCTTCCTTACTCTCTCTCTAAACCCCTCTTCCTTACTCTCTCTCTAAAATCAAAACATATTAAAAAAAAAAAAAAAAAAAAGATTTTAAGCCCAGCCGGGTGGCTCATAAATTGAGCGTCATCCCATGCACCAAAAGGTTGAGGGGTTTGATTCCCAGTCAGGACACATATCTAGGGTGAGGGTTCAATCCCCAATTGGGGCACATGCAGGAGGCAACTGATTGATGTTGCACATCGATGTTTCTCTCTCTCCCTTCCTCGTTCTCTAAAATCAATGAAAGTATCCTCAGGTGAGGATTAAAAAAATATTTTAAAATATATGTTACTAAATTAATACATTAATATTATAAGCTAACATTCAACTATTTTAATGATAGCCTTATAAGTATATATATACATGGAGCCAAAAATATTTTGAGAGTAAATCTTTTCACTGGTTGCCTTATATTCAGAACAACATGATAAATATCATTACCATCATCTCAGAGAGGGCAAAACATAACCACAAGCTATCTACTGATGGCAGGGGAATCAATACCCAGGCTAATCTGTGTCCAAAGCCCAGGGTGGTCTTTCCTCTAACCACAAGAGCTCTCCCAAAATGAAGAGCCATTATTTTTTCCCATTATTTGATCCTAGGGCTAAGTTATCAAGTCTCCTCTGATGCCCATCCCAAGTTCTCTACTGCCCTAAAGCCAAAGTAATTTCCAAGCAAAAATTATCCTGCCCAAGTGGATAATGTACAAATCTTGGAAGCCCAATACTTCCTTTCTTCCAACTCTGCTTTCAAAAGTGTGAAAGGGTCCCAAAAATGGGGAAATACTTTAAAGTTCCCCAAGTCCTTATCATCCTTCTCCTATCCTGCCCACAATCAAATTGTAGTCAGCCCCAGGGTTGTAGTCAGTATGCCCTTATACCATCTCCATTCTTCTATTCACTGCCCTAACACTGGAGATCCCGCCATTCAACTTTCTCTGTAGTCTTTCCCTGCATATACTTACCTCCTCATAAACCATGGCACTTTCTCAAGCATGTATGAGTGGAAACAAAAATGGCCTTGGGGCCAAATGACCATGGGGCCTAATGACTTGATTCAAATTTGGTTTTTCCCACTGTAGGATCCCATCTGCGTGATCTTAATCCCGTTACTTTAAGCTCTCTGTATCTCACTTCAGTAATCAATGAAGTGGGAATACTTGCCTCACAGCTGGTTAAATAACAGCACATGCTTTGATCCATGCTGAGGATGGTATCTGTCATATTCTAAGTCCCCAATGACTATTAAAGCTGGACCTCTAATTTTATTGTACTTACCTCCTCTTGCAATTGCTTATGAACCTGCATTATCTCTAAATGAATTACAAGCTATTGAAGAGAAGGCATCATTTTAATGCTTCTCTCTATGTCTTACAAAACACTTGGCATATAGTAGGGACATGATAAATATGTTGGCTAAATGATATAAATGAAAGTCTTTCTAGAGGAAAGAAACCATAAAGCATCTCAAACATTTCATTATTTTTATATTTCTAAAAGGATCTATTTCACTCTAGTGAAACAGAATCTATTCCTCCTGTGTAGAAACATATCCACTAAACTGCTTTGACATACTTTAAGAAAAAAGCTCTAGGAGCTCCCAAGGTATTTGAATGAGCATGTGCTTTAAGGGAGTAGGCACTCAGCACCAAGAGGTAAGAGCAGCGCTCCTAGGTGGCTCTTATATTTAATCAAGGAAAAATATTAAAGGACCTCTAATTTTCCCTTTATTGCTTTCTGTTCTGTCACAGGAGCCTCTATAAAAATAGAAAGTGTTAATTTGCTGTTACTTTATAACTTCCCTTTGGAAAGAATTAGATCCTACTTAGTAACATGTTTCATTAACTTTCATTTCTTCATCAACAAACATTTGTGAGGTACCTACTAAGTGCCAAGTACCATTCTTAGAACTGGGCATACAGTAGTGAACACAAAGTCAAAAATTCCTCCCCAAATCTTATATGTAACTGGGGAAAGAAATAATAAGACAGGTAAGTAAAATATGTAGTGTGTTTGATGGCAGAAATGCTCACCATGCAATAAGGGACCCAGAGAGGAGGAAAATTGAGTGGAGAGAGCTAGGGGTAGGGTGGTAGGAAATGAGGTCAAAGAAATAATGCAAAAGGCAGGTCATGAGGGCCAATGGGACCTGGTGAGAACAACAGCTCCTACCCCAATGACACGAAGAGCCAATGGAGCTTTTGACCAGGGCCCTGACACTTTCTGACCTTAGCACTCCAGTGGCCCTGTGGAGAACAGATTGCAGGGATCAAGGGCAGAAGCAGGAAGACTAGTCCCATAACCAGGAGACAGATGAAGGTGGCCTAGATCAGAGAGAGTGGTCAAATTCCAGGTATGTTCTGAAAGTAGAGCTGACATGATTTATTAATGGACTGGATGTCAGGCAAGAGAGAGTGGAGTCTAGGATGACAAAGTTTCTGCCAGGTCTGTACACTGGGATCACATGTATGATCCCAGTGAATTCCAAACTCCTTCCAAGCACCTCTTCTGATATCCCCAAAACACTTTCTTAAAACATACTAATTTCTCTTAACCCTGTAAACTAGCTCTTTGGGGGACAATAAACTACATTAACTGCGTGTCTTCCTCAGATCAGACATTGTGCTAGGGACTTCATGTGCACATAATCCACACTAAAAATGTGTGAGGTAGTGACTATTAGCCCCTATTATGGTAAAGACACTGGAGGCTCAGCAAAGGTAGGTGATCAGCCTAAAGCTGGACAGGGAGAAGAGCACATCTAAAGGGGGCACCCGTTGGGCTCCAGCAGTTGGCTGCCAGGAAGGAAATCCAGGACAGTAGTGCCACTTCTTTATATTTCTCTAGAGAAATCTGAACTTCAGATTATTATGTGGAATCTCCTGACATTTATATGTGCGGTATCGAAAAAATAGCACTTACTGAGCCAAACAAAAACATCTCCATGCTCATCACATAGGCATTTTATCATTTCACATCATCACAAGAAGGATGAGTGTATTTTGAGAGAAACCACATTCACATAACTTTTATAATAGTATATTATAATTGTTCTATTTTATTATTAGTTATTATTGGTAATCTCCTACTGTGCCTAATTTATAAATTAAACTTTATCACAGGTATGTATAGGAAAAAACATTATATATAGTGTTCAGTACCTCCGAGACTTCAGGCATCCACTTAGGGTCTTGGAAAATATTCCCCAGATAAGGAGAGAACTACTGTAATATATTCCTGAAAGTGGAATTACTGAATCAAAGGTTGAAAACATTTTTAAGGACCACACTCCAAACCAGCAATTTAGGAGAGTGGCCTTTTGATCTGTCCCTCACCAAGAGGAATGAGTTGTTTTAATTTTCTTTTTTATCTGAGAGTCTAAGAAAATAAGAGATGAAAATCCCAACTTAAATGCATTTCTTTTATTACCAATTAATCTGACTTTTTTCTAAGTCGTATTTATTGCTTCTTTTAAGAACCATCTAAGCCAGCCATTGGTCCATCTTCCTGTTAGATTATTTTAAGTATTTCACATTAATTTTAAATAATTCATTTTAATTTTAAAGAAGTCACTTTAACTTATAAGACCTTTTGATGTACAGTTGACCCTTGAACAATTTGAGATTAGGGGCACCAAGCTCTCTCGCAGTGAAAAATCCAGGTATAACTACAGTCAGCCCTCAGCATACTCAGATTCCCAGCCACAGAATTGACCCTTGAACAACACAGATTTGCACTGCAAAAGTAAATCAGAAAAAAAGTCCACATATAAGTGGACCTGCATAGTTCACCCCATGTTGTTCAAAGGTGAACTGGAGTGGGAAAATAAGTCACATATGTTGCAAATAATATATTTTAGTTATTTTTAATATTGCTTAATAAGTTTTAAACAAAATTACTTTAAATGTTTATGCAATCAAAACTGTGATTGTTTTGTTGTTTTTATGCTTAGAAAATTCATCCTCTTCACAGATTCAGTTATATATTGATCTTTAATTTTACAGTCTTATCTGATTTTACTTTTATATTTAATCCATCTTGAAAGTTTTTTGTTTATGGTATAAGATGATGACTTTCATAATTCATGATTTCCCCAATTTTTCCATGACTGACTATTAATGACTAGGCCTTTCATATATTTTCAGAGTGTTTCTCTTTATCATAGTGATGGTTCCATGAAAGGTCTGTCTTTCTCTATTTTCTGATTAATTCTGTTTTCTGAATTATTCTGTATATAGATTTTTGAACAAATGCCCCATAGTTTTAAATGTTTTACCTTTATATTAAATATGAAGATGAGTCCTCTAATAGTACAAAAGAACCCAAAATATTCATATGTACTCCTATCTGACAATGTCCCGCTAGGTTTTTTTAAATTGAGATTAAATTGGGAAGTGCTGTCTTTAAAACATTGTCTTTCTAAAAGAACAAAGTACATAGCTCTATGCATTCCGATCCTTTTTTCCACCACTAAGCTAATAGCATGACTCTCAGTATATAATTTTCTTTATATAATTCCCATACATTGCTTAATAAGATTAACAGAGTTTATATTTTTTATTGTTATGTTAGACAGAATATTTTCTTACCATATCTTCTAAATATTGATCATATATAAGAAAATAGTAATTTTGTTTATTTGTCTCATATGTACTAATGTACTAAATGTATTACTAAATAATTTAAATAGTTGCATGAGTTTTAGTTAAATATTTAAATTTTCCTTTCTACCTGTTAATCATGTCACATTTGTGTTATAATACTACTTCTATTTCATACCTCTTTGAATTTGCCAGAAATACCAGATCAACATTAAATATTATTAGGGGATCCTTTTCATATTCCTAATTTAAAATAGAATGGCTATGATATTCACAATAAGATTAATATAACATTTTTTTATCATGGGAAGGAAGGACATTTTAATCATAAGTAGTAAATGTTTTTTAAATTATACCTTTATTGATTTCAGAGAGAGGAAGGGAAAGGGAGAGAGAAAGATAGAAACATCAATGATGAGAGAGTCATCATTGATCGGCTGCCTCCTGCACAACCCCAAACTGGGGATCGAGCCCGCACAGCTGGGCATGAGTAGTGAATTTCATCTTATACTTTTATACACCTATTGAAACTGTTGCCTATTGACTGGCTACATTTTTACACTGAACCATAAGAAAATGCCAATCTTTAACCATTTTTTACCTAGAAAACATGGTAATTTTCTATTGTTCAATATAACATATTAAAAGCTGTGCTAAATATTAAACCATCCTTGCGCTTAAGAGACAAATCCTACTTCGTCAAGGATAATTCCTTTAATACTCTTCTAAATTCAGTTTGTCAACATTTTTATATGGGGCTTTTGTATCTAGATTCATTAATGAGCTTGAGCTAAGCATACTTTGTTCAATCTTGTTATAAGGCAATTCGAATAAAACATTAAGATATTTATAAAGGGACAGGTGCCACCACAGATAAATGTTCCCCATGCTAGCACTGAGAAAAAGGCACAGCATGTTCTTCTGTGAAACGGCCATTATTCAAAAGGCCATTACAAATTATTGCTATTACGTTTTCATCGTTTCCTTGAAGCTCATTAGCACTGAGACGCTCATCTCTCTCTAGGCTTCTTGTCATCCAGTGATTCTCCTCTCCAGCTCCAAGGCAGCTTTTCCCACTGTGAGCATGGGGGTTACCTTGTGGGCCAGGCACAGCCAAAACCCATCCTGCTGCAATGAAAGTGAAGAGACAACGTCCAGGCATCCAAACACCAAGGCATAGTTCACAGCTGACACTGCTGGCCCCCCTCTCTGTCACTGTTGCAAGAACTGTCCCCACAACTCCTCCTGACACTAATCGGAAGTACTTGTCCTCTAGAAGCAGGTGCCTGAACTCCTTTGTCCAGATCTGCTAAAATAATACCCCATTAAAAGTAGCCTCCCTTGGCAGACAAGGCCAGAGAGCTCTGTCTTACTTCAGACTTAAAGTTATTTTTTTTCTTTGCTCAATCCAACTTAAATTCCATTTTGTTAAGGGCCCTTTAAAATCAAAGTTATTCTTTTTTTTTTTTTTTTTTTAATATATCTTTATTGATTTCAGAGGGAGGAAGGGAGAGGGAAAGACAGATAGAAACATCAATGATGAGAGAGTCATTGATCGAGTCCGCAACCCGGGCATGTGCCCTGACCGGGAATCAAACCCCCATCGCCTGGATCCTAGGTCGACGCTTAACTGCTGAGCCACGCCTGGCCGGGCTCAAACAGTTATTCTTTTCATGGCCTGGGGCACTCAAAGGTATGTTCTAAAAATCAAATCTATAAGATAGTGGAAATCCAACCTATCTCTTAATCATCTTTTTATTCTTTCAAGCCCTTGCCATGTCTTGAGCACGGTACTGCTCATTAAAAGTTTGCTGGAGTAAAAACATTAACATAATCCCCTTTCTCCGAGATCAAGCAGTATAATGGAGAAACCAGGGCCTCATAGTCCCACCACCCTGCCGTGAAATCCCAGCTCCACTGGTGTGACTCTGTGCAAGTAACTCTAGCTTTGTGGGTCTCTGCTTCCATTTTTATAATACGGGCTACTCCTCGTTGCCTCTTCACACAGCTGACAACTCTCAAGAAGAAAACAAAGTATAGTTCCTCACAGAAAGCAAGCATTCTCCTCACCTTCTCAAATCCCTGTCTCATCCTAACATCCTACAAAGAACCCCAGAAAGCTATAGAGGACCCTGTGTATTGCTTAGATCCCAAAAGCAAAACTGATTATGTGCAAGTATCAGTGCAAAACTACCGGCAAATTTTCAACAGGGATATTAAGGAAAACCTAAATGAAGGAAGCACATGAAAGCCCTTGAAGTCTACTGTTCATCTTACCCTGCTTATGTACTTCATAATGGAACATGTTAAAAATAGCCATATATCTGAGGGTAACCAGGACCACTGTACTGGCCAACAATAGGCTGTGCAGCAGAGCCCCATTAGAAGGACGGGACACCTGGTCCCAAGGGCTACAGAGACCTGTCCTGATTACCAGGCACCCTCCCTCACAGCCCTTCTCCACGTTATCTCAGAAGTCCAGCTTTCTAGGCAGATATCTGTATCAGTTTACTGCTGCTGCTATAATAAATTATACAAACTTAGTGGCTTAAAACAATGCAAATTATTATTTGTTTTAAAGGTCAGAAGTCTAAATGGGTTTTGTTGGTCTTACATGAAGGTGTCAAGAGCTGCATCCTTTCAGGGGGCTCTAAGGGAGCATCAGTTCCACTGCCTTTCCAGCCTCTACAGGCTGCCCATATTTCTTGGCTCAAGACCCTACATCATTCCAACCTCTGTTTCCTTCATCACATCTCCTGCCTTGCCTTTCCTGCCTTCCTCTTTCTAAGGACCCCTGTGAAAACATGGGGCCCACCCGGATACTGCAAAATAGTCTCCCCATCTCAATATCCTTCACTTACTCGCATCTGTGAAGTCCCTTTTGCCGGGTAAGGTAAATATTCACAGGTTGCAGAAATCAGGATGTAGGTATCTTGAGGGTACATAATCTTAAGGGTACTACAATCTCCAAGGCCTTGACATGACACACTGAGAACACTACATCACTTCTGCAGTGTTCCTGCCAAAATCATTGAATCACAGGAAACAGCATGCCAAAACTGAGGGGCATCCCACAAAATAGCTGACCTGGAGTCTTAAAAACTGTCAACATCTTGATACGAAGAAAGGCTAGAATTGCTTGAGATCAAAGGAGACCAAAAATACGTGGTGCTATAAAGGACACAACTGGCGAGACCTGAATCAGGTCTATGGGTTGGACAATAGTACTGCATCAGTTTCCTGATTTTGAATATTATGCCACTTTACAACTTTTCTACAAAAATATGCCAAAATAAAAAGTTAAAAGAAAATATTACATAAAATATCACATTAAAAAGCACAATACTCATGTCTCAGAATTCCAAAGCAAAAGAGAAGGCTACCCAAACCAGTTTTAAAATTCTTTTCTATTCTCTCAACCTCCTTTGGACTCCATGGGAGCCAGATTCTATCTAGTGCCTAAACCATTTTGGTAATAAGTTAGGCATATTATACCTACGAATGGACACACTTCCATGCTGACCTAAAATGAGTATAGTGGTTGATTTCTACAGCCCCCAATTACCATGGAGAAATTAAGGCCAGACCTATATCTATCCACCACACAGGCTCTGAGACCAGACATGCAAAGAGGCTCATCAAACCCAGTGTGACAGCTCACTGCCAATACCAAGCCTCACACAGCTCCAGTTGTCCCAGTTCATACAGCCTGGTCATTTTTGTGACACCATCCTGAGGCCTGAGAGTACTCAAAGGTTCTAGAGCAAAGAGTGCTCCCAAATCCAGCTCAGTTGTATTCAGGCTCTGCTCTCATCCTGGAAACAAAAATAAGGAAGAGATACAGGCTTTGACAACACTCACAGAGTATTTACGTAAATGTGCAATGTGGGACATGCAGTATCTTTTCAGTGGGCAAAGGACAGAGCATAAAGGACTTAGGTTATATGGTAGAAAGAATTAGTTCAGCATGAGAATTATATACTGTGCTCATTAAGGTGTTAAGTGGATTTCCAGGAAGCTTCAAAATTAGGCAAATAAGTGCAACTGCACCAACCTGGAATGGGCCAATGTGGTCACTCATGAAGACCACAGCTGGCAGATGAACCTTCAAGGGCTGATCCTCATTCACAAGTGCACTAAAATCTGTCTCAATAAAAAAGGAGATATTTGTATTGTCCCCAGCAAAGCACATAGAAAAGAATCTATAGTAAATAGATCTGGAAAGCTAAAAATAATGACATATTGAGTAGGCAGATGAATTTTAATTACCAAGAGACAAGGGTAGGGGAAAAGTGAGAAGATCACACACAGAAGCACAAGGATGACCCCAAGAAGTACTTGAGAAATGGGGTCATAAGATCACTACTGGGCACCCTCCCAGGTGCTCTGTAGCAAATATCCCATCCTAGATGGAAGGACAGGGTAATAAACCCTCCAACCCCCCCCAACCCAAAGCCTCTGCTCCTTCTGTATGTCTACCATGTCTGTGTGCTGGGAAGTGCTCAGGGTGTGGGTAAAGAAAAGAAGGAGACACATAGGAATAAAGGATGAGCACACTTTGCCTGAGGCCTGCACAGAGCAGGTGAGAGTGTGGGTCTGAGTCCTATGTCCTGGGTCAGAATCCTGCCTCAGCCATATTTTGTTCATGAGCTGAGAAGTTCACCTCACCTTCCAGAGCCTCAGTTTCCTCAGTAACTGCCCCTCAGTTCCTGAGATCTGAATGAGATCATCATCCAAAAGCTAGCTCTGATTATTATTACCAGGAACTCTATAATAAAATCTCTACTTCACATGAACTACATTCACCCTGCACCCTTCCATCGGCCCCATGAGAACTCACTTTGTCACCTAAAGCAAATGAGAGCCATTCAAAGTTTCCCTTTCTCTTTTCTTCTCATTTTTGTCTATAGGAATAGCATTTTCTTTCATTTTTATCTAATGGCTTTCTCTACTTTGAGGTACAAGTCAAATTAGAGTATCATTTTTATTTAGTAATACTTCTCCATCCTTCATAAAAATGACAAAGGATTCAGAGAGGATTCATTTTAGGACTAGTGGGGATTAACAAAGGATATTTACCACATGAATAGAGATTTCCTGTAAAGGGATAAAATTATTACTTTTTGTCTTTGAAGTCTGAGGGCTTTGGGGCTACTGATCAGAGTAACAGGCATTGCTACAACACTGAAAAAGTGTAGACAGAGGTCAAAGTGGTACAGAGTAGGAAAGCTATGCAGTGAAGAAAGGGTGAGAGAGGGAAGCAGGAGAAGAAAGGTGAGGAGACAATGGAGAAGCATGGACTGAAGTTTGGGTGTGGAGCAATAAGGCAAATGGAAGATAGAGTTTTTAGGGGGTCACATCACCATGGTAAGTGGGATGGTGGAAAAAAATTAGATGATGTGAAAAGCATCTCCAGAACATTCTGTTGTGTATTACTCAATGTACTCCCCCCCACCACCACCCTTTGGCACCCTTCTGAAAGACTTTAGCAAAAACTTCTAGTACTTTCCAAGGGTCTTTGAATGTCACACTTAGTGCTCCATGGAAACCTAAAAGAAGAATGCATTTAATATTTCTTTTTCTTTTAGAATTTTGACCCAATATTCCTTTGGGACTTACATTGCTATTTTGAGTACTTGCAGCCTAACATCACTAGAAAAACAGCCTCATCACCACAGGTCTATCACTCTCCCTTCTATGTACTATCTTACATAATCCCCACAATGGGTAGTGTAGAAAATGCTATTTATTAATGAAGAAGTGAAGAAACAGAAACTCAGAAACATTACATAACACATGCAAGCTCACACAGTGAGTAAATGGTAGAGTCAAGACTCAGACACAGCTCAGTCCAACTCCAACCCCCATGCTTTTGGTTTTTGTTTTGTTGCTTTTTAAAATATTGTGGTAATATTCACAGAACATGAAATTCACTATTTTAACTATTTTGAAATGGACAATTTGGTGACATTAAATACATTTATACTGTGTACCAACACCTCCACTATCCAGAAAATTTTAAATACCCCAAAAGAAAATGGTGTACCCATTAAGCAATGAGACCCCACTCCTTCCTCCCCCAGCCCTTGGCAACCACTAATCTGCTTTCTGTCTGCATGGATTTGCCTATACTGAATATTTCACATATATAGAATCATCCAATAAATGGCCTTTTGTATCTGGCTTCTTTCACTTAGCATAATCTTTTTTAGGTTCATTCATGTTGTAACATGTCTCAGAACAACATTCTTTTTTAAGATGAGTAATGTTTCATTGTATGTATATGCCACTTTTGTTTATTCCTCATTGGATGGACATTTGAGTTGTTTCCACCTTTGGCTATCATGAATAATGCTGCTATGAATATTCATGTATAATTTTTTTGTTGGAACACCTGTTTCCAATTTCTTTGAGAAAGCTCATCTTTTAATCATTGCACTGCCCCAAATGCTCTGATTCCCATGTCAACCATTATGCTGTGAGGCGTCCAAAAAGGTTCAGAAAGTATTTGTTGATGAAACAGTGACTTAAAAATGACACATTCAAAAAAATGTCTTTAATTCTAACAACTGAAACTTTCTCAAGTTCACTACTAATTTCTGAAGTTCCCAAATAATTATTGAAGCTGCCCCCAATACCAAATAATCTAGCCAGCACTTCAAATCATTTCATTGCCTTTTTTTAAGGACATTTACTTTAAATTTTATCTTTCAATTATAGTTTACATTAAATATTATTTTGTATTAGTTTCATGTGTACAACATAGTGGTTAGACAATCATAAACTTTACAAAGTGGTACCCCCAATATTTCTAGTACCCATCTGGAACCATACACAGTTATTAACTATATTCACTATGCTGTACTTTACAACCTTGTGACTATTTTGTAACTACCGATTTGTAGTTCTTAATCCCTTCACCTTTTTCACTCAGTCCCCCAATCCTCCTCCCACCTGGCAACCATCAGTCTGTTTTCCGCATCTACTAGTCTGTTTCTATTTTGTTTGTTCATTTATTTGTTCCTTGAATTCCACATTTGTGAAATTGTATGGTATTTGTCTTTCTCTGTTTGATTTATTTAACTTAGTATAATACCCTGTAGGTCCATCCATATTGTCACAAACAATAAGATTTCATTCTTTTTTATGGCTGAGTCACATTCCACTATATGTAAGTACCACCACTTTTTTTAACCACTCATCTACTGATGGGCCCTCAGGTTGCTTCTGTATCTTGTATGCCCAGAAGTGGAATTGCTGGGTCATAAGGCAGTTCCATTTTTAATTTTTTGAGAAAACTCTATACTGTTTTTCATTGTAGCTGCACCAATCTGTATCCCCTCCAACAGTGCACAAGGACTCCCTTTTCTCCACATCCTCGCTAATACTTGTTGTTTGTTGATTTATTGATGATAGCCACTCTGACAGGTGTGACTTCATTTTCTTAATATAAACTCCACTATACTGAAATTTCCAAAGTGTCTTACCCGAAATGCTAAAATAGTTACATGTATATTGGGTTATGTATTAATGATACATGTAAAATTTTTGAAAGCAGAGTGTTTTTATACAATGTTTCAAGCTAGCATGAAAGGGGCTATATTAGTCAAAAGCAGGAGTGTGAGAAGGCCCTTCCTGAAGACATTAGTGCCTGCAGTGAAGCAAGAACTAGTCATATAGAAAGAAACCAAGAGGGTTTTTTTTCTATCTTTGGAAAATGATTTAATGTCTGCTAAGTCACCTATTTCTGTAATTGCACAATAAAATGAAAGTGCAGGATGTCTAGATGCTACAAGGAGGAACTTGCACCATTTTCCTGGTAATGGATTTTATTTTAATTGCATATACCACTAAAGGTATTGAAAACGGGACCTAAGACTTTTGGTATCTAGGCTTTCGTGGGACCAATTCCTGATGTTACAAACATTAAATCTATTAAAAAGTCCATTTATAAAGCATTATAAAAATTACTTAAAAGATGAAACTTTCTTTTATTTTCCCCTTTGGCAAAAAGACTGATATAAATGAGCAATTTTGTTGCCAGTCATAAAATCTCTGTGGTCAGAGCTCCTGTGGGTGGTTGCTGGCATAAGACATGAGCTGTGGAAGTGTGCAGGACTGTGGGAGTCTGAGCATAAATGCATGGGCCAGCCTTCCTAGATGCTACCTCAAGGTCATGCCAGCTGTTCTGATTATCTGCTACTTTATTTCTCTGCACCTTGATGTTTTCATCCCTAAAAATAAGTGTAAAGTTCTCTAATTCCCAGTACTCTCATGAAAAGTGAATTATAAATTTCCTCTCTAGTTCCCTTCTTTCACCTTTTCTTCACTGAGTAGCTCCCTGCCTTCTTAATACATCACCCTGAGCTCTGTCGAGACTTTTTCAGTTCTGTAGCAATACCAATACTATCCTAATCAGCACTCCCAAAGACCCCAGACTTAAAAGAAGAAAGGCTGATAGTTTTATCTCTGTCATATATCTCCCTTATCCCCCAATATACTGATGCCGCTAACTGGCACTACCAACACCGATTATCAATACTGACATCAAACCAGAGACAGAGATGAAGATCACATACAAATAAATCAAGGTGAAGGCTGGTCACCAAATGCTGTAATCAACATATTAAAGTCTTCTGCTTGCCTCTCTCTTATGCAAAACAAAAATGCTTCGGCAGCAAATCATTTTAATCCACATGTCCAGTTTATATCGGCAATCAAAAATCATGCTAGGACCATTTTCTTTCAATCTTTACAACTCCTCTTGGCAAGCCTGCATTAGGAATGTTCCAAAACACAGATGACCAAAAAGGTTAGGTGTTTTCTAAGCAACATAATGGCAGCTTGAATGAATATTTTCTTTTTGTTACTGTATCAACTGTGCTGTATGTAGTCAATAATAAATAATCCCGAAGCAAAGAGCAGTCTTTTGAGCAAAAGCCAAGCTTTGGTAAAAGATCCATGGGCTCTTGGCACCAACCTCATTCACTTGAAAGGTAAGATGACTGGTAGGTAGAGGCTAATCATCAAATTACAAGGCTAAGGGAGAGGCAGGCTGCTGAAATCGGCTCTCTGCTTTCTGGTTGACTCTTAAACAGGAACTATTTTTAGTGCGAGTTAACAGTATCAAAGTCAGCATAAGCAGGAATATGTGGGCAGGAGACATGAGGGCAAAGGCACAGCCACCTTTGGATGAACAAGGGCTCTCTGCTTCTATAGAGATTTTCTTTTATTTCTGTTTCACTTAGTGCCATTAAGTCGCCTAGAAGCCAACTTGCGAAACATCTGCTATACTCCCTCCTCCATCCTGATGCTTGATGAGATGCAGAAATCCTCTGCCTAAACTCAACAGCAACAGCAACTGACTCAGAACACTTCTAGACGTTTTGTCAGAAATATCTGGCACACTGGAGAGTGCCTGGGGTCATCCCTAGAATTCCATGAGTACAGTCAGTAAGGAATTTGCTTCAAGCAAAGGTCCATCCCTACTACAGCCATAAAAACTACATTCTACAAGTGTATAAAACCAAAAATATAAAGCAAAATAGCTATGGTCTCTATAATCTCAATTTTTTAAATTTATTTTTTAATAAAACTAGAGTCATATGGTATAGGCTATGTATATATTTAAAGAATGATTAGTTAATGGAATGTAGGTGCTTTTCAGCAATGAACATGTATTATTTTCATAATTGTACAGTAACTATTTCCTAAAAAGGAAACTTAGTTATAGATCAGATGGAAAACATTCATAACCATTTTCTAAAAACTTACTCTTCTCAAAACCACTGAAAGGGAGGAAATAGCATAATATAAAAGAAAACCAGTGGCTTACAGAAAAGAAAAATCCACAAAAGGGCACATGCACATGTGATATATACAATACAATAGAATATCAATCAGTCATAAAATACAAGGAAATAAGGGAATTCTGAAAATAGAACAACATGGATGAACCTTGAAGACATTACATTAACTTAAATAAGCCAGTCACAGAAGGATAAAATACTTCATAATTTTACTCCTGTGAGGTATCTAAAATAGTTAAATTCATAGAATCAAAGAGTGGAATGGTGGTTGCCAGGGGTTGGGGGGAGGAAAAATGGAGAGTTGCTAATCAATGGGCAAAAAGTTTCACTTAAGTGCTCTGGCTGGTGTTGCTCAGTGGTTAGAGTGTCGGCACTCACACCAAAGGGTTGTGGGTTCAATTTCTGGTCGAGGGTCAGTACCTGGGTTGCAGGTTTGATCCCCAGTCTTGGTCAGGGCATGTGCATGAGGCTACCAATAGATCTATCTCGGAGAGTCGCATCAATGTCTCTCTCTCTTCCTCCCTCCCTCCCTTCTACTGTCTCTAAAAATCAATGGAAAAAATATCCTTGGGTGAGAATTAATAACAACACAAAAAGTTTCAGTTAAGTAGAGTGAATAATTTCTAGAGATACACCATACAACACTGTACCTATAGTTAACAATGCTGATATGCACTTAAAAATTTATGAAGAGGGTAGATCTCATATTGTGTTCTTATCCCAGTGGGGGGGAAAAAAAAAAAATTAAAGGAGGCACTTCTCTTATCTGGGCCCCAGAATCATATTTGTTCTACAAAACTATGATTATTTGACTAACCCCTGTGCACAGCTCTGTTTTCTAAACCTCTAGACTCCGCTGTGGAAGGCATAGCCAGAGTAGGAAATATTCCATCAACCTTTGTACTTGGTGCAATAACTCTGCAATTTATTATTTGCAGCATCCCAGAAGAAATGAAACCAGCAGCTGAATTCTACACATTGGCCACAGATTGTCTCACCTAGATTAGCTCACCTTATTTATAGGTGCCTCAAATATATTTCCTATGCACTGGACGGGAACAGAGCGTTTAATTAATGCCTTATTTGATAAATGTCAGTAATAGGAGTTAATTATTAAAACCTTGATAATATTCATGAGATAGTCAAGTCATAGGAAAAGATATGAGCCTAGGTACTGTAAATGTAATAGATTCAAAGCAGGGTCCATCCACACAGCTTAAACAGAAGGCTAAGCAAATGACCAAGGTCTGAGAACACACCTCTGATTTCTCACTTCTCTTCTAGCTCTAAAATTCTGAATCTAAGTTCAAACAAAATACTAGTAAGACTGTTTTTGTTTTTTACCATTATCATTGTGAAAATGTCACTAGAGTTTAAAAGTGGGTTTGAATAAAGGACAAGGTTGATTTCTTTTAAATCTTACTTTAGCCACAGGAACTAGTTCTTCCTTATAATCTGAACAGTTTTCTCAAAGGGACACAAGCATTGATATGTAGAGAGTTTTGAGAAAAGAGAGAGTGTCTTTCTATCTTGATTTTATTTAAAGCTGGTTCTCCACATGAACAGGAATCAGGATTTTCAAAAGAATACATGGGTTCATTTCTCCATGGCTCAGGATAAGGGTCACACACCCTGCCTGTGAGGTACCTGAGAGGAGGCAGATGATGTCAAATGGTCTATCTCCACCTATGGCCTGGGGTACCCCTTTAGCACACTTGCATGTAACCAAAGAAAATATATGTTACGTAACAGGTTTTCCCAGTTTAAATGAGGTACCTTCCCATTTGGCTTAAATAGATGTGTGCAGTATATACCTAGATCCTCTTCTACTAACTATTCTAAACAAAGATTAAAAACATAAATACAGCACTAATTTAACACCTTGAAAAATACAGGGAAATTAAAACAAAATAAAAGTAGCCCTTTTTAAAGTATTACCAGTCCTCTGACAGCATCATCAGTGCCTCCCATTGGCATAGGACACAGTACAGGTGGACTATTCATGTCACAATTCAAATGAAAATACAACCCAAGGTCACACCTCAAGGCCATCCATTGATATACTTGGTTGCTGAGGTGGCTGCTTTCCAACTAATGAGAATAAATATATCTTACATCCTAACCCAGGAGGTCTTAACTAAAGGGATCTATATTTTCAACAGATGGAACCTGAATAATTTCTAAGTTATCAAACACCTGCTCATGATCCTGTGGTCTGTGCTGAGAGTATTTTTCCACCGTGTCTGAGTCATCTTTGCACCTTCTCTAAAACACTCTCTATTTTTACAGTATGCACCTGTGGACAAGGGTGCAAAGCTCAATGAAAAATAATGATAAAATGAATGTGTATTTTTAAGTTGAACTATATGAAGTCACTGATATTTGACAATTTTTGATAAACAAAAAAATGGCACTTTCAAACAGTTCAAACTAAACCTTAGTACAGAAGTTTAACTAGAGGAGTAAAAACCCCCAAATCCCAGAAACTTCTATAGAAGATAGAATTATCTTTTCCGTCACGCAAGTGTTCTAATATAAGTAGCCCAGGATGTTATAGTGGTTGCATAGTTTGAAGGACACACTCAGGCTCTTTCCATCTCATTTTCCTGACACATGAGATGGCATGTTCCTATGATTATGTGTAAAAAGTATAAAGATAAAAATCATTCACTCATCACACAATATGAGTCCAATGGGAATATAGCAATGAACAAACACAAATTTTTTTTTGAGTTTTCAGCATCAAACTTATCATTTGAAGATGCAGGTTTTCTAAACTCTCACAATTGCTGATGGGAAGGTGAATTTAGTACACTGCTTTAGAAAACTATTTGACATTATCTCTTGAAGCTAAATAATGCCTACCCCAATGAATCAGTAATTCCATTCCTAGGTATTAACCCGAGAGAAATTAGTGGGTTTTCCACCAAAGACGTATAAGAATGTGTACAGCAACTTTATCCATAACATCCAAATACTAGAAAAAAAAATGCTTATCAACTGAAAAACGAATAAATATATTGTGGGATACTGTCCAGTGTTAACGCTACTTATGAATAAAAAAAAAAAAGGAACTGAGGGAGATTCCAAGATGAGAGTAGACTGAGTAGAAGCTACACTGACACTCTCCCAGAACCAAACTGGAATTACAACTAAAATATAGAAAAACTATCCTAAATAATCAATTGAACACTAGCTGGAGAAAACCATTATAACCAAGGAAGTAAAACAGAGACTACATAGAGACTGGAAGTGGGGAGGTGCAAGAGGGCTGGCAGGGCTCCCAAAGGCAGCAGCTGAAGGCCCCGAGGGATATATCAGCTATGGGGGGTTCCCACTGAGAACTCTGGTATTTAAACCTCAAGATGGGCTTCCCAGCCCAGAACACCAGAACTGAAAAAGGTGCCCACATAACATCAGGCTATAAAAAGCAGCAGGGATTCTGTCTGCCAGGAAGAGACAGCTGGAAATTCAGGTACCCTCTTAAAGGGCCAATGCACAAAGTTTCATGTGCAGCCACTCACCTTGGACTCCAGTAGAGGGAAGGGCAGAATGAACTACAGCTATGTGAGGAGAATCTAGGAATGCTGGCTTGGGGGATAGTGCTCAGAGGGCAGCTATCTGGATTCCTATGCTGAGTCATTCTCCCATAGGGCAGACATTTACCATCCAAGCAGCTTTTGCCTGGGGGAAGCAATTACCCCACCCATTGAAAACCTCTCATTCCACCCTGTGAACTTTCTACAGCCTGAGTCTCATTAAGAGACTGAATAATGATCAGCCTCTGGGTCCTTTGAGTCTTTGCCTGATTTGCTTCTGGACCCAGAGATTGGAAAAGCAGAACTTGGCATTCATCTTGGCCCTTTCCAAATGTACCCAGCCCCAGCAGAGGCTGTGGAGTGCAGAAAGCTTCAAACAGGGTACTCAAGGTCAGTCACAAACAGCATCTGGCACTGGCCTGCACCAAAGTCGATCAAAAAGACTGGGACTCCTAGCAGATCTACCTAATATATAGAAACAAATCCATACAGGCAGCCAAGATGGAAAGACAAAAAACAAGCGCCAAGTGAAAGAACAAAAGAATTCTCCATAAAAAGAGCTAAATGAAATGGGGATAAGCAATCTATCAGATACAGAGTTCAGAATACTAATTATAAGGATGCTCAACAGCATGAGAAAAGATATGGAAACTATGAAGGAAAAATGACATAGCAGAAATAAAGAATATACTGGAAGGAACAAACAGTAGATTGGGGGAAGCTGAAGACTGGATCAGCAAATTAGAAGGCAGGGTAGAAAAATTGACTCAATCAGAGAACCAAAAAGAAAAAAAAACAATTAGAAAACCGGAGGACAGTTTAAGGGAGCAGTGGGACAACATGACCGTAACAATATTCACATCAAATGAACACCAGAAGATGTATAAAGTAAACAGGGGTTAGAGAAACTGTTTGAAAAAATAAAGGCAAAAAATTCCCTAACCTGGTGAAGGAAAAAGTCACACAAGTTCAGGAGGAACAGCGAGTCCCCAAGGAAGAAGAACCCACAGAGGTCCATGCCCAGACACATCATAATTAAAACACCAAAAATTCAACACAAACAGAGAATCTTAAAGGCAGCAAGAGAAAAGCAATCTGTTACCTACAAAGGAGCTCCCATAAGGCTGTCAGCTGATTTTTCATCAGAAACTACAGTCCAGAAGGAAATGGCAGGAAGTATTCCAGATAGTGAAAAGCAAGGATCTGAAACCAAGACTATTCTATCCAGTAAGGCAATCATTCAAAATAGATGGTGGAATAAAGAGCTTTCCAAACACTTAAAAAGGCTAAAGGAGTTTATCACCACCAAACCAGCATTATAAGATGTTAAAGGAACTGTTGTAATAAGTAGAAATAGAGAGAGGGAAACATAGGCATAGAGAAACAAAATGGCAATAGATAAGCATTTATCAGTAATAACCTTAAATGTAAATGGACTTAATGCTCCAATCAGGATAGCTGAATGGATAAGAAAACATGACCCAAATATATGCTGTCTATAACAGACCCACCTCAGAACAAAAGACTCACACAGGCTGGAAAAAAACAACTTCTGGAGGCCTTTACAGGAGACATTGACAGCAATTCAGTCATAGCAGGGGATTTTAACACCCCATTGACTTTACTGGATAGAACTGCCAGACAAAAAAATCAACAAGGAAACAGTTACTCTAAATGACACACTAGGTCAGATGGATTTAACTGACATTTACAGAACATTTCACCCCCAAATTGCAGAAAAGGCATTCTCCTCAAGTGCACATGGGACACTCTCAAAGACAGACAACATGTTAGGACACAAAACAAGTCTCTACAAGTTCAAGAAGACTGAAATCACATCAAGCATCTTCTAAAACATTTATACCATGGAATACTATGCAGCTATAAAAAAGAATGATCTTACTCTATAAGACAACATGGTGGAACCTGGAGAGTATTATGCTAAGCAAAATAAGCCAATCAGAGAAAGACAAGTATCACATGATCTTACTCATCTGTGAAATCTAATGAACAAAATAAACTGATGAAAAAAATAGATCCAGAGACATAGAAGCATCGAACAGATTAAAGAATCTCAGAGGGAAGGCAGGGGTTTTGGGGGAGATGAGGAGAATAGCCTAAGAACTTAAATGCATAACCCATGGACACAGACAATGGTGTGGAGAAGGCCTAGAGGGTGTGGTGCAGTGTGGAGGGCTCAATGGGGGAAAAAGGGACATTTGTAATACTTTCAACAATAAAGATAATTTTTTTAAAAAAGAATGAACTCCTACTCTCAACAATGTACATAAATCTCATCTACATTATGAAGAGTGAAAGAAGATTTCAAACAGTACACATTGTATAATCCTATTTATACAAAGTTAAAAACAGTAAAACTAACTTATGGGTATAAGAGTAGAATAGTGGCTACCTGGGAGGAGGAAGTGATCAGAGGAAGTATTACAAGGAGGTATGAGGGAGCCTACTGGGTTCCAGAAATGCTTACTGACTTCATCTCAGTGGAAGTCTCACACACACACACACACACACACACACGCAGATAGTCCTATCTCAATTTGAAAAAGCAGGGTCTTTAGTGGTGACAGGAGGGCCATCGGTATTACTATGTTACCCCAGAGAGGATGTTCTGTACCCAAACTCTATAGGCTCTCATCTAATGACTCTGGAAATAAGTGCAGACTTATCTTTGGGCACCTCTGCTAGAGATTCTCTCATTATTTCCCTGGGCCACCTCTACCTCCAGATCTCTAGTTGCCATGGGGTGGGCAACTGGGAAAAAGTGGGCTACATTGACTTAAGTACTAAGTCAATTTAAGATATTTTATTATCCTTCAAATAAAAAATGAAAATAATTATTTTAAATATGTGAGATGAGAAACCTGGAGTCATGGAGGCACAGTCATTTGAAACAATCACAATAATTGGATTAAATCCTGAGGGTCCCAGTTAATCTGAGTTATCAAGGGGCAAGGACCAGGACCAATACCAGAACAAACCATACTGAGTGCCTGGGTTCCAGGAGTTCTTGTGTCCACCAATGACTTCATTCTCTTTCATGGTCTTCAATGAGTTTTGTGGAAATGTATGAACCAAAAGAGTCCCTTAATACTTTAGACTCACTGTTTAAGCTTTTTAAGGTCACAGCTCTTTTTGAGAATCTGATAAAAGCCCAGGGAACCCAGGGAAAAGGGCATAAAATCTTGCATATACAGGTGTGGGCAAAAGTGCATTTACAGTTTAATACAAATAAATAATACAATAATTAATAAGTAATATTATTCAAAGAGGCAAGTGAAGTGTCCGAGGACTCAAAATAAACTGTTTCGCATACTCACAACTGTAAACCTACTTTTGCACACCCCTGCATTTTGAGGGTCTTAAGTAGTACTTAATAGCTCTAACCACAGAATTGTACAACTATTACAAGGAGTCTGAAACCTTTTCTCAGTAATCTGAACAGTCTAACAGAATGCACGTGTATATTTATTTACAATAAAGCTAAGGACTAACTAATTCACTTTATAGACTAACATATTACTTATATTACTTTGTTTTTAATGGGAGTTATATATAATAAAAGTGATAACACTAGATATCTCCTGGTATGATTTTGCTATAGTTTTAAAAATGAGGAAATGAACTAATTATTACTTAATAAATAGAGTCTATTTCATAAAAAAATATATTTTGAAACATGTAGCAACTACATGGGTAAATGTAAAATACATTTTACATATAAATGTATTTTTGTTATAATTCACTTTAATCCTATCTGATTTAAAGACAAGTGCATAAAGCAATAATTATAAATCTTGCTGACAGACATACAATATATAAAGACAGACAGACAAACTTTGGTTCTCAAATGTCTCCTATCTCGAACAATTCGCTTCTCACCCCAACAACCCTTTCAAGCTGATACCTGTATGATCAGTCACATATCTCTCAGGGGACAAACAACAGAGAGAATGTAAGAGTATGAGTCAGTTTACCACAGAACCTCACACTGTACTGTGAATATTTTCATGGTTTTGTTGCTGCTTATTATTATAAAATTTTCATTTTTCTGTACATTTCATTTCTTTTTTGTTAAAGTTTCATTTATATTTCATGTCTTTTTTTAAAGTATTTATAGATTAAATAGTACATTAGACATGTACTATATATAAGAAAAGCTAAAATAAGGAATCATTTGGGGGTCTGGAATGGATTAATTCAATTTACATTACTTCTAATGGGAAAAAAATTATTTAGATTTCAAACAAATAGCTTCTCAAACAGCCTTCTGGAACAAATTAAGTTTGAGAACCAAGGTTCCACAGCACAAAGAACAAGAGAAGAAATAGAACTATATAGGAACAAAGTTTTATTTACCAATGAAGTTAAGTTAACATTAATCTAAAATAGATTGTTATAAATTAAGTTGTTAATTAAAATTCATGGAAATCACTAAGAAAATAATTCAAAAATACAGAAAAAGAAACAACAAGAGAATTAAAAATGGCATACTATAAAATATCTACTTAATACAGAAAAGACATTAATGAAGAATAGAGAAAGCTGGTGGATAAAAATCATACATTATCAGTAACTACATGAAATTTAAATAAACATTCCAATTAAGAGGCAGAGATTGGCAGAATGAGTTTAAAAAGATCAAACTTCATATTGTCTACAAGGGACAAAATTTAGATTCAAAGGCACAAATAGAATGAAAAAACATACCATGCAAACAGTATGCAAAAGAGCACTAGAGTGGTTCTATTAATATTAGACAAAATAAACTTCATCACAAAATTGTTATTAGACATAAAGAAGGACATTTTAAAATGACAAAAAGTCAATTCAAAAAGAGGATTAGGTGTAAACATTTGTACACCTAATTCAATGTACACCAAAATATATGAAGCAAAACCTACAGAATTGAAGAGAACAGACGATTCAACAATAATTGAAGACACTAAAACCTTTCTTCCTTTTTTTTTAATCCTCAACCAAGGATATTTTTTTCTGTTGCTTTTCAGAGAGAGTGAAAGGGGGGAGGGAGGGAGGGGGGGAGGGAGGGAGGGAAGGAAACATCAATGTGAGAGAAACATGTCAACTGGTTGCTCCCCACATGTGCCCCAACTGGGGCTCGAGATCTGGAGCCTGCAGCTGAGATAAGTGCCCTTGGCCAGAACCAAACCCAGGGCCATTCAGTCCACAGGCCGACGCTCCAACAACTGAGCCAAACTGGTCAGGGCAATACCTTACTTTTGATAATGGATAGGACAATTAGACAGAAAATCAACTTGAACAACACTAAAAACCAGTAGTCCTAACACATATCAACAAAACACTATGCTCAACAACAGCAAAATACAATTCTTTTCAAGTGTACATACAACATTCTCCATTAAGCACTGTATGTTAGACTACAAAATCTCAATAAAGTAAAAGGACTGAAAACATATAAAGTATGTTATCCAACTATTACTGAATGCAATTAGAAATCACTAACAAAAAAAATTGGGGAAACTAACAAATGTCCAAATAAAATAACATTTCTAAATAACGAATGGATCAAAAAAGAAATCATAAGGGAAACCGGAATATACTTTGAGATAAATGAAAACACAGCATGCCAGCTCTTACGGGATGCAGTTAAAGCAAAGCTTGATGAGAAATTTGAAGTTATATTAAAAAAGAATTTGTCAAATCAACATCTAACCTTCCATATAACACTAAATATCAACTAAACTAAAGCAAAAAGGAGAGAAAAAAACTACAGATTACTGTAGAAATAAATGGACTACAGAATAGGAAAAACAACTGAGAAAAATCAATTAGGGATCCAACATGGTTGCAGAGTAGCTGGAACCTCCAACCACTTGCTCCTAACACCAGATGGATTTTCATCTGAACTGCAGGGCAACCGGCTTGTAAAACTGTTGGGGGCAGAAATATTAGTCATGCTCTGTTAACTATGATTTTAGCTATAGTTATAAGAAATACTATGTTCTGTTAACTGTGATTGTTGTATCCTAATTGAAGGAAGCACATTCTAACCTGGCTGGGAGTTGTACGCCCTGGGATATTCGGAATGTGAGCCATTCTCCTTAACTGCCTATCATCATGGAAAGATTAACAACCTTGTTCCCAAAACAAAGGAGTCCCAGAGGCACTCTATCATTTTGCAAAACCCCAGCCTGCATTTTCTGTAAACTGTAAACCATTATACCCATTCTTATTCCTTTTGCCCACTTCCCCATGTAGTCTTTGTCCTTCTACCCAATATAAGTAACTGGTTTATAGGGGGCAGGTTTTATGTGGACGAATCCCTCTGCTCTCACATTTTGTGGGCAATAATAGAATAACACATTCATATATGATTCAACCTTGTCTGCTTAATTAGCTGAGGTAGAGACAGGCAGCCTGGACCCACTGTGACCAGTTTCAAAACCAGCTGAAGTGTGGCTGATCTGAAATATTACAAACAGGGAATGCAGAGGGAAAACAGAAGGATACCCAGAAAGGGTGAGGGAACTCCAGCAGGTGTGGGAAGCTGGAGGGATATTGTGGCAGTGGAGTCTCAGCCCCATGCAGGGTTCCCCAATTCAGAAAAACAGAAGAGAAGGGGAACCCATGTAGCACCAGCCAGTGGGAAGCAGTGAAGATTGGGTCCGCCTGGGAAGTTCAAACTGCAACATCCCAGGCAAAAAGTGATCTCTTTGTTGCAGCACCAGTATGGGACAATCACTCCAATCTGGGACTGGGGGTGGGGCCACCCAGCAAAGTTCCATACCACAGAGCTTGGCCATGGAGGGAGCCAAGGAGAGGGCTGATTGGTACACCAGCAGTGACTTTGAGAGGTCCTACAATCCCTGGTAGAACTCTGGACAAAGTGCAGAACGGGGGCTGGTCTGTGTGCTTTGTAGGGATAAAAGATATCAGACTTGCCCACCTCACTTCCACCTTAAGCTTAGGGAGGGTGCCCTACCCTCAATCTCTAAAACTGCTACTTGGTCTACCTTGATCTGCTCTGATCCAAGCCAAAGAAAACCAGCATAGGGATAGAAATCAGTACTGCCCATACTACTACTCAGTCTCACAAAGCAGAGGGCACAGACATTCCTAAAACACCCAGCACAGAAAATCAAGACTACACAACTGGGTCCCACAAGAAACCCACTACAGAAGGCCACCCCATCAGGACTGGGAGTCATAGCAAATGTACCTAATAAATAGATACAAGGACAAAGAGGCAGCAAAAATGGAGAGACAAAGAAAAAAGCACCAAGTGAAAGAACAAGATAATTCTCCAAAAGAAAAGAAAAATAAAATAGAGATAAGCAATTTATCAGATATAGAGTTCAACAGCATGAAAAAAGCCACAGAAACCATGAAAAACAACTACTCAGAAATTAAGAATGACACAGCTGAAATAAAGAATACATTGGAAGGAATAAACAGTAGGTTAGAGAAACCAGGTGATCAAATCAGTGAACTAGAATTCAGGGTAGAAAAGAATAACTTAGTCAAAGCACCAAAAAGAAAAAAAAAATTAAAAAGCAGGAGGACAGTTTAAGGGAGCTTTGGGACAAAATGAAACATAATGATATCCACATCGTAGGAAGCTCAGAAAGAGAAGAAAGTGAGCAAAGGATAGAGAACCTGTTTGAAGACATAATGGCAGAAAACTTCCCTAACCTGGTGAAGGAAAAAGTCACACAAGTACAGGAAGCACAGAGAGTCCCAATAAGATAAACCTGAAGAAGCCCACACAAAGACACATCATAATTAAAATGCCAAAAATTCAAGCCAAAGAGAGAATATTAAAGGCAGCAAGAAAAAAGCAATCTGTTACCTACAAAGGAGCTCCCATAAGACTGTCAGCTGATTTCTCAACAGAACCACTACAGGCCATAATGGAATGACATGAAGTATTCAAGGTAATGAAAAGCAAGGATTTGAAACCAAGACAACTCTATCAGGCAAAGCTATCATTTATAATTGAATGTGAAGTAAAGAGCTTTCCAGACAAAATAAGGCTAAAAGGGTTTATTACCACCAAGAGGGCATTGCAAGAAATGCTTTAAGAAGAAGAAGAAAAGACAGTGAGAGGAACATAGACACAAAGAATTAAAATGACAATAAATAAGTACCAATGGATAATAACCTTAAATGTAAATGTATTAACTGATCCATTCAAAAGATATAGGGTAGCTGAATGGATAAGAAAACAGGACCCATATATATACTGTCTACAATAGACTCACCTCAGAACAAAAGACTCACACAGATTGAAAGCGAAGGGATGGAAAAACATATTCCATGCAAATGGAAACAAAAAAAAAAAAATCTGGTACCAATACTTATATCTGACAAAATGGACTTCAAAACAAAGGCTATAACAAGAGACAAAGAAGGTGACTGCATAATTATAAAGGATCAAACCAACAAGAGGATATAAGCCTTGTAAACATATATGCATTAACACAGAAGCACCAACATATATTTAAAAAAAAACAAAACAAAAAACTCTTGGAGGACTTTAAAAGAGAAATCAACAGCAACATAGTGATAGCAGGGGACATTAACACTCCACTGTCATCAATGGATAATTCTCCAGACAAAAAAAAATAACAAGGAAACAGTGATCCTAAAAGACATACTAGATCAAATGGGTTTCATTGATATTTAAGAAAATTTAATCCGAAATCTGCAAAATAAACATTCTTCTCAAGTGCATGTGGAACATTATCAGTGACAGACCACATCTTAGGATGCAAAATAAGCCTTAACAAATGCAAAAAGACTGAAATCATATCAAGCATCTTCTCAAATCACAACAGCATGAAACTAGAAGTCAATTACAATAAAAGAACTCAAAATCACTCAAACAGAGGGAGGCTAAATAGCATGTTATTAAACGGTGAATGGGCTATCAATAAGATCAATGAAGAAATCAAAAACTTCCTGGAAACAAATGAAAATGAACACACAACAACCCAAAATCTATGGGACACAGTAAAAGCAGTCCTGAAAGGGAAGTTCATAGCATTACAGGCTGCCCTGGGCAAAATGGACAAATTCCTAAAAACATACAATTTTCTAAAACTCAATCAGGAAAAATAAAAAACCTAAATAGACCAATAACAACTAATGAAATTGCAGCAGTAATCAAATAACTCCAAGCAAACAAAAGTCCTTGACTTCACAGGTGAATTTTACAAAACATTCAAAGAACTAACACCTATCCTCCATAAATTAGTCCAAAAAATTGAAGAGGAGGGAAGACTTCCAAGCTCTTTTTATGAGCCGTCATTATCCTAATTTCAAAATCAGACAAACACACTACACAAAAAGAAAAATATAGGCCAATATACCTGATGATCATAGATGCCAAAATCCTCAACAAAATATTAGCAAATGAGATTCAGAAATACATTAAAAAGAGCATACACCAGGACCAAATGGGATTTATTCCAGGGATGTACAGTTGGTACAATATTCACAAATTAATAAATGTAATATACCACTTAAAAAAATGGAGGATATAAACCACATGATCATATCAATAGACACAGAAACAGCATCTGATAAAATCCTGCACCCATTTATGATAACAACTTTCAACAAAGTGGGAATAGAGGGATCATACCTCAACATAATAAAAGCCATATATAAAAAACCAGTAGCCAACATCATATTTAATGGGCAAAAATTAAAAGTGTTTCCCTTAAGATCAGGAACAAGACAAGGGTGTCCACTTTCACCACTCTTATTCAGCATAGTACTGGAAGTCCTAGCCACAGCAATCAGACAAGAAAGAAAAATAATATGCATCCAAATTGGAAAGGAGGAAGTAAAACTGTCATTATTTGTAGATGACATGATATGGTATATAGAAAACCCTAAAGAAGCCACCAAAAATAACTACTAAATTCAATAAATGAATTTAGCAAAGTAGCAGGATACAAAATTAATATCCAGAAATTGATGGCATTTTTATACACCAATAATGAACTCTCAGAAAGAGAATGCAAGAAAGCAATCCCATTTACCATTGCAAAAAAAAAGAAAGTAAGACACTTAGGAATAAAATTAACCAAGGAGACAAAAGACCTATACTCCAAAAAGTATAGGTCCCTAAAAAAAGAGATAGAGAAAGATACAAACAAGTGGTAGCATATTCTATGTTCATGGATTGGAAATAACATCATTAAAATGTCCACACTACCCAAAGCATCTATAGATTCAACACAATCCCTATTAAAATACCAATGGCATATTTCACAGACCTAGAACACATATTTCAATATATATGGAATCAAAAAGACCCTGAATAGCCTCAGCAATCTTGAGATAGAAGAACAAAGTTGTAGCGATCACAATACTGGATATCAAACTATACTACAAAGCCACTGTAAAACAAAACAGACTAGTACTGCCACCAAAACAGGCATATAAACCAATGGAATGGAACAGAGAGCCCAGAAATCAACCTACACCTTTATGGTCAATTAATATTTGACAAAGGAGGCAAGAGCATAAAATGGAATAAAGACAGCCTCTTCAACAAATGGTGTTGGAAAAAGTAGACAGTGACATGCAAAAATTGCAACTAGACCAACTTACATCATACACAAGAATAAACTCAAAATGGATAAAATGTAAGTCATGAAACCATAAAAATCTTAGGAGAATACACTAAAATCTCAAGACATCTCTTGCAGCAATATTTTTGCTGATATTTCTCCTAGGGAAAGGGAAATACAGGAAAAAATAAGCAAATGGGACTACATCGGACTAAAAAGCTTCTGCACAGCCAAAGCAACCATCAACAAATGAAAGGGAACCCACTGTATGGGAGAACATATTCACCAATGATTCATCAGATAAGGGTTAATCTCCAAAATATAAAAAGAATTTATACAACTCAAGACCAGGAAGACAAACAACCCAATTAAAAAATAAGCAAAGGAATTGAATAGACACTTCCCCAAAGAGAACATACAAATGACCAATAGACATGAAAAATGCTCATGGTCACAAGTCATCATCATAGAGTTGTAAATAAAAACTACAATGAGGTATTACCTCACACAGGTCAGAATGGAAACTATCAAAAAATCAACAAACAAGTGCTGAAGAGGATGTGCAGAAAAGGTAACATTAGTGCACTGTTGGTAGGAATGCAGAGTGGTGCAGCCACTCTGGAAAAGAGTACGGAATTTCCTCAAATAATTAAAAATGAAACTGCCTTTTGACCCAGGAATCCCACTTCTGGGATTCCTAAGAATCCTGAAACACCAATCAAAAAGAAAATATGCACCCCTATGTTCATAGCTGAGTTATTTACAACAGCCAAGATCTGAAAATAGTCAAGTGACTATCAGCAGATAAGTGGGTAAAAAAGCTGTGGTACATTTACACAATGGAATACTACATGGCTGTAAAAAAAAGAACAATTCTTACCTTTTGCAACTACATGGGTGGACTTGGAGATTATTACCCTAAGCGAAATAAGCCAGTCAGAGAGAGACAAATATCACATGATCTCACTTATATGTGGAATCTAAAAAACAAAAGAAACTGACAAACAAAATAGGATACATGGAACAGAATGAGAGATCTCAGAGGGGTCGTGGAGAGGGGATGGGAAGAGATCAACCAAAGAATATATATGCATATATGCATAGCCCATGGACACAGACAATAATGTGATGAAGGCCCAGAGGGGTTGGGGGCAGGGTGAATGGAGGCAAAGGAGGGGAAATAGAGTCAACAAGAAAAAAAAGAAAAGAAAAAGGAAAATCAATGAAGCCAAAGGTTGGTTCCTTCAAGAGAACAAAATTGACAAGCCGTTAGCTAGAGTAACCAACAAATAAACAGCTAAGACTGAAATTATTAAAATCAGGAATGAAACAGGTGACATTACAACCAACCTTACAGAAATACAAAAGAATACAAATAAAGGAATTATATGCCAGCAAATTAGATAAACTAGATAAAATGAAAAATTTCTAAAAAGATACAAACTATCAAAACTGACCCAAAAAGAAATAGAAAATCTGCGTAGATCTAAAACAAGAGATTTTATTAGCAAACAAAAAACTTCCCACAAATAAAAACTCAAGCCTAGATTGCATAACTGGTGAATTCTACCAATATATTGTAAAAATTAACACCAATCCTTCACAAACTCTTCCAAAAAACAGGAGAAGGGCAACTTCCCAATTCATTCTTTGAGGCCATAATAATTACTCGGATACAGAAACGAAACCAGCTTCTAGTCAAGATGGTGGAGCAGGTAAATGTAGCACTTTCATCCTCTCATAACCCATCAAAATTACAACTAAACAAAATAACAATCATCATTCAGAACCACCTGAAATCTACCTGAACAGAAATCCTATAACTGAGGATTTAAAGAAGAAGCCATATGGAGACTAGTAAGACAGAGACATGGTATAGGCAGGTCCCAAACCCATTGTGAGGTGGTTAAGAATTGGGAAGGATAGCTCAGTTGCAGAGGTCCCCGCTGAGAAGTTTGGGGTCCCAGCCCCACACCAAGTCCCCCCAAGCCCAGGGTTCTAGTGCTGGGAAGAGAAGTCCCCATAACTTCTGGCTGTGAAAACCAGTGGAGATTGTGGCTGCTAGAGTTTCAGGCAGTCCTTTTAAAGGCCTACACACAGGCTTACTCAGAGTCACTTGCTCTGAGCTCCAGCCCTGGGGCAGCAGCCCAAAAGGCACCAGAGACATACTAGAGAAAATGAATTATCTGGGCGAGGGCTGGAGGGGCAGCTTTCTCCCAGACAGAAGTGCTGACAGAGGCCATTCTTCCTTTGCTGAGCCCTGCCCACATGGACACCATATCTGAGTTTCCATCAACCTGGCTAACACCATTCACCCTACCCTGGTGTAGCCCTGAGGCTTGGCCCCACCCAACTTGCAGGCCCACTCAAGCCTCTTTCAGTGACATTTCCATACAAATGGCCTGTCATGGATCATGTTGTTGACTTTCCTAAAAATATCTCAAAGACCCACAAACCCTAAAACACAGCATCTAACCTCAACGTGCCCCATATCTCCTGCTAAGCATATCCAAGCCTGGCACCAGCAGCAGAAAGCCTTAGTTCGCAACTGGACACTTCCAAGCCCAGCATGAGTGGCAACCATCGGCAGATCACTCTGTAGCTCATGCAGGGCACAGGCAGCAACTGAAATTGGCCTGCACCTGCCAGGAGGCCCCAGAGCCACTGCACCCAGTGAATAGCTTCAGACGACATCAAAGCACCACCCAACCACCTCTAGGAGCAACATGCAAGTGGTGGACTCATCCGGCATGAGAGTCCTACTGAAGTGAGTTCTGCTCCGTGAGGTGGGCCCCTGCACAGCATCTCCTCTGTTATAGTCTCAGATGGTCCTAGCACCCAATGGCCTAGGGGTCCATCCCTCCCATTGATGTGTTAACAGCACTCAAGGCTCAACTACAACAGGAGGGTGCACGCAGCCCACATGGTGGGGCAGGTGGGGGTGGGGTGGGGGTACCTGGAGCTTCCTGCTGGAATGACTGAGGAGGCTGCATCATTGGGCCCCACAAGACACCTACTGCATAAGGTCACTCTACCAAGACTAGGAGACACAGCAGCTCTACCTAAAACAGAAACAAACACAGGGAGGTAGCCAAAATTAGGAGACAAAGGAACATATCCCAGATGAAAGACAAAGACAAAACTCTAGAAAAAGAACTAAACAAAATGGAGACAAGCAACCTACCAGATGAGAATTCAAAACACTGGTTATAAGAACGTTCAACAAAGTTAGGGACAGAATAGATCAACTCAGTGAGAACTTCACCAAAAAGATAAGAAACATAATAATAGCGATAGATAAATTAAAAAGGACTAGTCAGAAATGAAGAAACAATAACTGAAATGAAGAATACACTAGAGGTATCAACAGTAGATTAGATGAAAGGGAGAGCATCAAATTAGCAATTTGGAAGATAAAGTAGCAGAAAACACCCAATTAGAACAGCAAAAAGAAAAAGATTCCAAAAGTGAGTAGAGCTTAAGGGGCCTCTGGGACAACATCAGGCATACCAGCTTTCATATGGGGGTGCCAGAAAGAAAAGAGAGTGAAAAATTGAAAGCTATTTGAAAAATGATGACAGAAAACTTTCCTAACTTGGTTAAGGAAATAGACATGCAAGTACAGGAAGCACAGAGAGTCCCAAACAAGATGAACCCAAAGATGCCCACACCAAGACACACCATAATTAAAATGGCAAAGGTTAAAGACAAAGAGAAAATCTTAAAAGCAGCAAAAGAAGAACAATTAGTTACCTACAAGGAGCTCCCATAGGACTGTCAGCTGATTTCTCAACAGAAACATTTCAGGACAGAAGGGATTGGCACAAAAATATTCAAAATAATGAAAAGCAAGAACATAGAGCTGAGATTGCTCTACCCAGCAAAACTATCATTTAGAATCGAAGGACAAATAAAGAGCTTCCCAGACAAGAAAGAGCTAAAAGAATTCATCACCATCATACCAGTATTATAAGAAACGTTAATGGGTCTTCTTTAAGAAGGAAAAAAAGATATAAAATATGAATAATAAAATGGCAATAAATACATATTTATCAACAATTACTTTAAATGCAAATGGCTTAAATGCTTCAATCAAAAGACATATAGTGGCTGAGTGGATAACAAAACATGACCCTTACATATGTTGCCTATAAGAGACCCACTTCAATTTGAAAGACACACACACACTGAAAGTAAAGGGACAGAAAAAGACATTTCATGAAAATGAAGACAAAACAACAAAAAAGCTGGGTAGCAATACTTATACCAGACAAAACAGACTTTAAAACAAAGGCCATAACAAGAGACAACAAAGGACCCAGCAATTCCTTTTCTGGGTATTTATCCGAAGAAACTCAAAACTTGAAATCAAAAAGACATATGCATTTATATGATCATTGCATCATTACTTACAATAGCCAAGATATGGAAATAATCTAAGAGTCCATCAATAGATGAATGGATAAAGAAGAAAGGGTACATATAAACAATAAAATATGACTCAGCCATAAAAAAAAGAAAAAGAATGAAATCTTGCCATCTGCAACAACACAGATGAACCTAGAGGGTACTGTGCTGAGTGAAATAAGTCAACCAGAGAAAGACAAATAGCATATGATTTCACATATATGCAGAATCTAACGAACACAATAAACAAACAAAACAGAAAGAGACTCATAGATACAGAGAACATTTTGACAGACTGCCAGAGGAATGGGGGGTAGGGGGCTGGGTAAAAAAGGTGAAGGGATTAAGAAGCACAAATTGGTAGTTACAAAATAGTCATGGGGATATCAAGTACAGCATAGGGAATATAGTCAATAATACTATAATAACCATGTATGGTGCCAGATGGGTATTAAATTTTTTTAGGTGATCACTTAGTAAGTTTTATAAATGTCTAATCACTGAGTTATACAGCTGAAACTAACATGATATTATACATCAACTATAATTGAAAAATTAAAAAAATTATTATAAAAACAGACAAAGACATCACAAAAAAATATAAAACAATATCTGGTAAGATATAGACACAAATATTCAACAAAATACTTTTTAAAAAATTAAACTTAAAATCTAATGGCCTAGTTCCTAGAAAATGGGGCTGCTTCCACAAGAGACCAAAATCATCCTACGAGTTTTCATCACATTCCTTAGTAGGCACATTAAGCAATCTCACTATTCATCCCATAACAAAACAAATGAAATAGATATAATTGTAAATAAATCTACCAAACTCACCCACTCTCCTTCTCTCACCTACCAAAAATATGCATCAGTTTTTTGCATTAACCATCATTACTCTAAACGAGTGGGGAACATCCGGCCCATGGGCCATATAGGTCTGGCCCTGCCAAGGCAACCAAGGTGGGACCTGAAATTCAATAAATCTAGGTTTTTCATAGCTAATTTTTAAATTGATAATTTTGTAAGGCGGGCAAATGATGTTATAAGTATCCAAAAGGGCCGTTGGCAGAAAAAAGGTCCCCCACCACTGCCTAAAATCATATTTTTTACAGAATTAGATTACACAGAATCCAACCTTTCTTGCCATATAATATTCCTAATAAGGAAGCCATTTGGCCCTTGATGAGAAATCTGCAAACTGGCTGATTTATTTGAAACTTAAGTAGGCTATTTTAAGCATCGGTATTTTTTAAGCATTCCATAAGGACACTGCTTTTCACCTTCTTCTCTTTACTATAATGCAGATAAATTTATAGTCACTGGGTGGTAGAAAGTCTTACTCTTCATATTATAACCCTGAAGTGGATCTAGCAATTCATAATCACCACAAATCTCAACAAAACCGTTCCTTTCCCTAAGCAGTATGCTTTACAAACTTCATTAAACTTTTGAATTACCAGAGAAGCTTACTAAAACTGCAAATTCCCAAGTGCTTATTTAAGAAATTCTGATAAATTTATAACTAGGCCCAGGAATCTGCATTTTAACTCACCCCCTCCCCAGACAGTCCTAACCATAGTTTGAAAAAACATTTTCCTGGAGATACCCGATTTCTAGATTCATTCTCTATGCTTAGCAGGAGAAGTATGGGCCCATATATGTCCCAGGAGAGCCCTCTCATGTCCCAATACTCACAGCTTCCTAGAGAAGTGTACAGAAAAGTCTGGATATCATTTTCCTAGAGACTCAGAGAAGATGCCACTAGACAGAGAGCAGAGTTGATAGTGTGCTATAGAAATATGCCATTAAAGAGGTAGGGTTTCTTGTACAGATACCTCAAATATTGAGGAATTATAGGGCATGTAAAAGGTATTACATTGTTCTGGGCTGTGCTACCACAAAATGGGAGAGTCTTCTACAGACCATCTATGTTATTCAACTGTTAGCAACTATTAATAAGTAGAAGAGACTGTCTGCTACAGAAGATTCTCTATCAAATTTAATATTATTTCCAAGCTACAAATCACTTTAAGCAGATCTTACATTCAAGACGACTGCCTGCAAAATAATCAAGTCCATGCCCACAGCATAATTAAGTGAAGTTGGTGCCAGCCTTAACCAAGTGTGTGTGTTCTCTCTCTCATTAAATGTTGGGAATCCAAGCACAATCAAACCTTTTACAGACAAGCTAATCTTTCCCGATGTGTGACATTGAAAAATTTTATAAGGGCTTTCATTTTTATGTTGAATTTCTGATGGCTTAAAATAAGAGACCCTAAAAATCCATGAAAGCACACTGGGTTGGAGTTTTCCACTGTTGAGCAAATGGATCTTTGTATGACTGATAATTCAAAGGGCAAGTCAGCTCTGAACCAGTGTCCTGCCTCTGTGTCAAAGGGAAACTTTGCCCCAGAACTTTTAATTATTTTTCATTAATAATTATGTAATTATTATTATGCTCAAAGGTTTGTATTTCTACCAACTCTTGCTGGTCCATATGCTCAACATGTTTGTTGACTGCTTATTACAAGTATCTAGCAAGTGCCTTTCACGCATTACATTTTTAATAAATTACTGGAATGAATTAATTCTACCAGACTGACTTCACAATAGAATACACAAGGATTAGAGTATGTAAATTTAGCCTCCTTTATTCAAGAAGCATTAGGTGCCATAACAAAAGTGCATCTATGCATACGCTCGTGTGTATTTTATTAAATCGTTATAAGCTCTTTAAGGTTATTCCCACTTCTGAACTAAAGTTTCAACAAAATACCTATATGAGAATAAGATGGAAATGACCAAAATGGTGTTTTCTGATTTTTGTACCTCTGTTCTAAGTAGCTTCAGAGTAATCAAATGGGATGTGACTATAACACAGCAACTATTTCAAAACGAAAATCTTATCCATGGCTTTATCCAACATCATTCCTAATAAGAAATTTCCTCAGCCCGGCCGGGCGTGGCTCAGCGGTTGAGCGTCAACCTGGGATCCAGGCGATCGGGGTTCGATTCCCAGTCAGGGCACATGCCCGAGTTGTGGGCTCAATCAATGACTCTCTCATCATTGATGTTTCTGTCTCTCTCTCTCCTTCTCCTTTCCTCTCTCTGAAATCAATAAAGATATATTTTAAAAAAAAAAGAAATTTCCTCAAATGTATTCAGGAAGTACATCTACTTAATTATCATACTTAAATTAGATTTTGAATCAATAAGAATGAAGTTTCACCACCTCTACATTAAAAGTTGGCCCATGATGTGTTCTCAGGAAATCGTGATTACTACCACTTTAATTTTGCATAATACTTTGTAATAGTCTTATAACAGTCTTTCACTGATAAATTCCTTGAACTCTATGATGATGGCACTTTCATTATGTAACTGTTAGCTATTACTGAGAATATCTGGAAAATTATATCAGCAACACAAGAAATCTTTACATCTGTTATCCCCTTCACAGAACACCACAGGCTCACTTACTTCCTCTGGAGTTCTAGTCAGATGGCCCCTAGTATAAATGACTAGAAAAATAAAAAAACTGTGTTTAACAGTAAAATAGAAGTTTCTGACTTTAAGAAGTCAGAACAAACCACTTTTCTAAACATTCTTTCCCTTCTATATTCATCCCATCCCAAAGTGCTGCACAGTATTTTTTGTTTGAAACTTAATCCCCCCCCCCACACACACACACAAAGCACATACAAACACAAGCACATACACACACATATCCTTGGATGGACTGAATGGCACAAAAGAAAGCCAATTTATAGGAAAGGGTGCCAGAGTTCCTTTAGGGAAGTGGTTTTCAAATTACAGGCTTGAAATCAATTTAGTATACCCACATGAACATTTTCTTAAAAATGGGATAGTGTAGAGGGGAATGAAATAAATAATTCTAGATGTAGTGCTCAATAAAATCTTTCCTAACTTAAGGATCCTGGCACTATAGGAAATCTTGGGGCAGGGGAAGCAAGTGCATATGTGCAAGTATGGAAATGATAAGACCATTAACAAAGAGCTCAGCATTTGGAGCTCCAGCATGCTATGTCATGTAGCAATGACAGTTGAGAATAACCCTGATCAGAGAGGCTTCCTGCCTCTGCTTTAACCACAAGAACCATCAGTGATGGTGCAGTGTTCAGTGTTCACTACAGTGCTCACCCCAGGACATGAGTGACATGTGAATGCTTTTGGGACCTTTTGGGACCTGTTTCCATAAGGCCACAGTGAAAACCACTGACTCCTGTAAAGAGGAGAAACTCCCCACAGGGTTTCTGAACATGTCACCAGACAGGGATTCCAGGGAGGAGTAAGAGATTCTCGTGACATACTGGATGGAATGTCAAAGTCATTTAACTGAATATTCAAATAAATGGGACTAAACTTTGTACTCCAAAGTGAGTATGAAAGTGGGCCATATTATTTATACAAGTATTTCAGGCATTTGAAGTTTTATTGGTCCACAGATAAGCTGACTTTTAAAGTATGACTTCAAATCACACACACACACACACACACACACACACACACACACACACACACTATGTGACATTGTAAAGAACAGTTAACTTTTACTAATGTTAAAATCTGAGACCCTACAGTTCTTGGAGAAAAAACGATGCATGTGAGTTTGAGTGTAAAAAAGATTGAAGAAGGAAACCTTCTGTCAATAATGTTCTCATAAGTATTATTTTTAATTTTGGCAGTTTCTAATATAGCCATTGGAAATGATCTTAGTTGGAAGAGAAAGTATAAGCTTGTACAATTTAGAAGCAGGCAACAAGGAAGTCTCCAGATGATCTTAAAAGGGGAAACTGTGGATATACCTCAGAGGCTGTCTCCAAACTGTCTTTAAATGTAAACAAAGCTACTCTTATTCTGACAAGGCCCTGAGCCTCATAGAAAGAGTCTCCTCCCCAGAGCAGGGTCTTCCTCTTCCCATTTTTTTACATACGTACACACATACACACACGCACATAAGTATATGCACACATAAACACCATCCATATATTTCTCTTTGAGAACAAACATAAATATGGGCATCAGCAAAGCAACAATCAGAAAACCCACAAAAGTCACATTATTGAGTCTAAGTAAGGAGACTATGTTGTTTTTCATGCCATATCATGTGACTGATATTGGGTTGAACCACATGACAATTTAGCACAGTTCAACCTAATAGTGATGGAATTCCTACCATGTACAGAACCCATAAGAATAATTATATTTAATGTACTACTTTTACAAAATGACAATGGAAATGACAATGATACACAGTGAAACCCTTATAATAATTTCACAAAAGTTAGAGAAAAAATAATGTGGAAGGATGCTTTAAGACAGTGTGTTTGCAGGAGTGGGATGTAAACAAGCAAGAACACAGAAAGTCAACTCAGTACATTATCACTGAATACATACAATTCACAAGATATTTTGTCCTTGTTCTCAAGCACCTGCAATCTAGTTGGGAAAATATAATTCATGAAAAAAATTACACCTAAGACTATCATATAATAATTACTTGGGGCAGATAAACTGGCACAAAGGATATCAACCTAGAAACATTCTTAAAATTGAAATAGTTTAACTCCCTTATAAAAACAAAAGCCAAAACACTGATGCCTAAAGACATTAGTATTATAACATACCAAAGGTTTCCCTGTTCACTAGAGTCATATTTTTTAAATGTTTAAATGTTAAAAAATGCTTAAAGGGCTCCATCAATTTAAATATTACATAGAGGTTAAAGAAGGTTAAGATCAAATAAGTGCCACTGGATTTCAGGAATAGAAGAAGGTGGACAAAAATAAATAGAGATTAAATGTTTAAGTAAAAAGGCTGGGTAAATAGACTGACTGCATGTGTTTATTTCTATCTCCTCCCAAAATCCAACTAAAATGACAGTAAAGAAATAAAAAAATGGTATAAATATATAAGGATAAAAACAGGAGAGGCATCATTAGTGGATGAAAGAATTTAATAGATTTTAGTAGAAAAGAGGACAGAAGAATGGAACCAACTCAGCAGAAAAACTGCCACACACACACACACACAAAAATGCCTATACGCATGCTTAGGGCCTGGTTCCACCAAGTACTCCAGAATGTGAGCATGAAGCACAACACTGACATCAGGATACTGTTTGAAAACCTAGGAATATATAATTAATGAGCCTTCAAGTCCCTTCCTTGACACCATACTGGCAAGGAAAGACCTAGGATAACAGCTACGTTGTAAGCCTAGAAAAAAATTCAGCCATTATAGCTAAAGGTGTGGGAGGGGGATATGGAGGTCAGGGAGTTCTGATACACTGAATCTTTGATAATAATATAGAGATGCATTTGACAGATCTGATGAAGTAAAAACAAAAAATTTAAATAGTTCGTATTAAAATAAGCAATGAAAAAAATAATTATTAACTCCAGGGAAAACAAAAACTGTATGAAAAACATAATCTCAGATAAGACTTCATAAAAAATTTAAAACTTCAGCTCATCAAAGGGCACCATTAAGAGAGTAAAAAGTCGCCCGTCTGGGTGTGGCTCAGCGGTTGAGCATTGACCGAGGATCCAGGCGATCAGGGTTCGATTCCTGGTCAGGGCACATGCCTGGGTTGCAGGCTCGATCCCCAGTCAGGGGCGTGCAGGAGGCAGCCGATCCATGACTCTGTCATCATGGATGTTTTCTCCCTCTCCTTTCCTCTCTATGAAATCAATAAAGATATATTTTTTTTAAAAAAGTAAAAAGTCAAGCTACTTTCTGAGAGAAAACGTGTAAAATGTCTATCTGACAAAGGACTGATATCCGGAATATATAAAGAAATTCTATAAATAAAAAAGAAAATGACAAGCAACCCAAATTAAAAACATAGGCAAAATAATTTAACACATACTTCATAAATTAAAATATCAAAATTACCAACAAGTACATTGCCCTGGCTGGGTAGATCAGCTATTCGGAGTGTCAGTACACCAAAAGGTAGCAGGTTCAATTACCAGTCAGGGCACATTCCTATGTTGCTGGTTCAATCCCTGGTTGGGGAGCATATGGGAAACAAATCAATGTTTCTCTCTCTCTCTCTCCCCCCCCCATACATATATATATATATATATATATATATATATATATACACACACACACACACACACACACACGCATATATATACACACACACACACACGCATATATATATCCCTTCCTCTCTCTCTAAAAAATCAGTGATTGTCTCAAGAGCTGGAAATATAAAAACTTTGCAAAAAATATACAAATAAGAAATCAATGAAAACATATACTCAGGTGAGGATTTTTAAAAATTAGCAATAAGCTCATACAAAGACGCTCATCAGGGAAATGAGAGTAAAGGAATTTTAAAACTATAAATATAGCCCTGGCTGGTTAGCTCAGTTGGTTACAACATTGTCCTGATATGCCAAGGTTGAGGCCTCAATCCTTGGTCAGGGCACATACAAGCAGCAACCAATGAATGCATAAATAAGTGGAACAACAAATTGATCTCTCTCTCTCATATATCATTTTTTTAATATGTTTTTTTTTCTTTTTTATTTCAGAGAGAGGAAGGGAGAGGGAGAAAGGGATAGAAACATCAGTGATGAGAGTCATTGATTGGCTGCCTCCTGCATGCCCCCTACTGGGGATTGAGCCCACAACCCGGGCGTGTGCCCTGACCAGGAATCGAACCATGTCCTCCTGGTTCATGGGTCAATGCTCTATCACTGAACCACATCAGCTGGGCTCGATTTTTTTTAAAAGTGTGAACATGAAAATTCAAAGAACAGAAGAGGCATGAGAGATGACTGACATCTGATATGACAGAAGTGTTCTATAACTTGACCTAGGTGGTAACTATGCAAATATCCATATACATAAAAATTCACCAAGCTGAATAGTTAAGATATATAAACTTTATTTAATAAAAAAATATACTTTAATTTAAAAATATATAATCCTCAGCAATCAGCACCTTTTGCTATAATATGTGATTAAAGGATGTGGAATTAGAGGGATGAAAATAAGAGAGCTGAATCTTTATCTTTTTCAAACATGAAAGGGTAGATCAAGAAGCAGTTATATGAGCATATTTTTTGAGAAATCTTATGGTTAGTATTAGCTGCCTCTGGGAAACAAGACTGGAGGTTGAGGACAGGGAAATTAGGGGACTGCTATTTTGCACAATCAGCCTCTTACTAATATTTGATTGTTTTAAACTGTACATATATTAATTTGATGGAGAAATTTTAAAGAAATTCTAAATTGTAAATTATTAAATATGTGATTATTTATATAAACATAAGGCAGAGAAGGCCTTTTAAGTATGCCTCAAGGACACCTTTTATTTTGCCAATGCAGCAAAATCTGTATTCTGATTTTCCTTCCCCCTCCACCATCAGTCCACATGGTCCAGAAGGGATTTCTCCATCCCAGCTTCAATAGTAGCTTGTGACTCAAGCCCAATCCAACCCATGGTCCTGGCCCTTGTCCAGAGAGATTTTTTTTCTTCCAGTGATAGTCACAAGGCCCAATTTGGGCCAATAAGGGCTATACTGAGGAGCTCCCTGCATAGAGATTCTATTACTTAGGACTGCTGAGAGCCATCTTGCCATCAAGAGAGAATTACAAGCCCAAGAATGGGACTGACAGGATGCACAGCAGACATGAGAGATGGATCCTTGAGCCCTGATATCTGTGGTTGAGCCTCTGGTCCACACAGGCCTGAAGTTTGCCTACCCCTGCCCTTTTCATAATTATAAGAGGCAGTATCATGTAATAGAACCCAAGTATTGGGTTGTTTGAGTTCAAACTTTGGCTTTACTACTTACTGTGTAACCTTGGGCATGTTACTTAATCTCTTCCTCATCTATAAAATGGGAGGATGGTAATAGTACCTCCCTCAGAGAATCAAATGAGTTAACATATATAATACACATGCATATGCATATATATATTTATATATTAAAATCTCATTTAAATTTATATGTGCAAAACCATATTTTTGTTTTCAGCAATTAAATTCCTTTTTTTCCTTAAGCCAGTTTTAACTGAATTTTCTGATACTTACAAGTGGCAGGATTCTGACTAATTCAGCACACAAAAGAGAACCACACAAAATCATTCAGTAGATTTAAGCAAATATACATAAAACATAAACATTCTCTATATCAGAAAAAATTATCAAAAAACTAAAAGGTAAATATAAAAGGAAGTAAAAGTGTTTACAGCCTTTAGGATTAATATGGTTTGCCCTTGCACTACACAAAATGGGCAAAAATATAAACAAATAGTTGGCAAATGAAAGTGTGGAAATGCAAAAAAATGTTCAGTTTCTAAAATTTAAACAAATGAAATAGAAACTAATTTTTTCCAATGACATCACTAAAAATCATTTTAAAAATTTTTTAATCCTCACCTGAGGGTTTTTTTTCCCATTGCTTTTCAGAGAGAGTGGAAGGAAGAGAGAGGGAGGCGAAGGGAGAGAGATGTGTGAAAGACACTTCAATTGGTTGCCTCTCACAAGTGCCCCAACCAGGGCCCCAGGGCCAGGGATCAAGCCTGCAACTGAGGTACGAGGTACCTGCCCTCGGCTGGAAAGGAACCCAGCACCCTTCGATCTGCCAGCCGACGCTCTAACCACTGAGCAAAACCAGATAGGGCTGTTTTAAATTTTATTATCCAGTATTGGCAAGTGTTTCATTGACTGCTAGTGAGAATTGATACAACAAATTAATACAACCTTTCTGAAAGGCAATCTAGCTATAATAATAATCTTACCTTTAAAACAATAATTCTTCTTCTAGGAATTTAAGGAGATGCTTAAGGGTGAGTGCAAACATTTTCCCTGCACATTGTCTCACTGATTTGTATTTATAAGCAGGAACATTGAAAACAGAATGTCCAAAATAGAAGGGATTCATTAAAATCCATACATTCCAATACTATTCAGTCATCCAAAATGTTAGTTGAAAATTTACACATACTGAAGAATGTTTATGATTATTAAATGTAATAAACAGCTTACAAAACCATATATAGTTTTCCCCCCTTATCCACAGGGCATACATTCCAAGACCCAGGTGGATGCCTGAAATCTCAGATAGTACCAAACCCTATATATACTATGTTTTTTTTCTATACATACCTATCAATGATAAATTTTTATTTATAAGTTATGCATAGTACCAGACTAACAACAATAACTAATACTAAAATAGAACAATTTTAACAATATACTGTAATAAAAGTTATGTGAAAGTGATCTCTCTCAAAATATCTTATAGTACTATATTCATCCTTTCTCTTCTGATGATGATGGTGAGATGATGCAATGCCCACAAGATGAGATGAAGTGATGTCGGCATTGTGACACAGTGTTAGGGCTACTACTGACTTCCAAATAATAAGCATTACTTGAACACAAGCACTGTGATACTATATATACAAGTAGAGAAACACTAGTCAAAGGGATGATTCACATTACGAGCAAGACAGAGCAGGAGAGTAAGATTTCATCACAATACCCAAACAACGTACAGTATAAAACTTATGAATTATTTCTGGAATTTCCATTTTTTAATATTTTCAGACTGTGGTTGACCATGGGTAACTGAAACCACAGAAAGCAAACCCAAGGAAAAGGGAGAACTACTGTAGTATAAGTCTATATTTTAGTTGTATAAATATACATACAGAAAAGATCTACTAGTGTGCACATCAAATGATAGTGAAATCTCTGGGTGGTGGAATTATCAATGACTTAATTTGTTGTATGGTGTGTTTTTTTAGGTTTTATGTATATTTCATTCTGTCTCCAACAAACCTTTATGAACTTTCAATAAGAAAAAATGTATTTTAAATTCTTAAAAAGCAGTTAAGTTGCCTCTCAGAGTAGTTTCACTTATGCATTTGAAGCCAAAATCATGCAAGCTGTTAGGAAGAGCACAGATAATGAGAAAGTCAAGGGAGTGGACTCTTTGTAGAAAATTTGGTTGTAAAATCAAGGAGAAAGGGGTTTAATATATATATGTGGCAAGATGGCAGTGTAGGTAACAGCTGTACCCGCCTCCAGCAACCACATCAAAATTACAACTAAAATACAGACCAACCATCACTCAGAACCTCCTGAAATCTGGCTGAACAGAAGCCGTATAAGGAGGGAATTGAAGAAGCACCTAGGCCAGTAGGAGGGGCAGAGACTCGGGCGGATTGGGGCTGAATCACGGAGAAGCAGCCACAGGCCCACACCGGGTGCCGCGGTTTAAACCCGGGAGGGATATCTCTGCACTGGAGGTTTCCCGGAGGAGTGAGGGGACCCATCCCCACATCAGGCCGCACAGCCCAGGGCTCCAGGGCCAGGAAGAGAAATTCCCACACCTTCGGGCTGTGAAAACCGGTGGGGACTGTCGCTGAGGGTCCTGGAGGCCGCGGGAGTCCCAGCTTTCCTTTTAAAGGGCCCGCGCACGGACTCACTAAGACGGGCTCCCTCTGAGCCCCAGCGCTGGGCAGCAGCTTGAAAGGAACCTGGGACACTTGGAGAGGAACTAACCTGCCTGAGAATGGGGCAAGAGGTGGAGGGGCAGCTTTCTCCAAGGCAGAAGAGCTGGCAGAAGCCATTGCTCCTTTGGCGAGCCCTCCCCCCACAGAGCCTGCAGGCAGGTGCCGTATTTGAATCTCCAGCACCTGACTCACACCTTTGACTCTGCCCTGGTCATTCCTGGAGACCCCACCCCTCCCTACTTGCAAGCTCATCCAGGCCATTTCCAGGGGCTTCTCCATGCAAGGGGCCTCTCGAGCCTTATGCTTAGGACTTTCCTAAAATATCTCAAACAAGCAGCAGTGTGCCCCACACGGCTTGATAAGTGGTCCCAGGCATGGCACTGGTGGCAGTCTGCATTGGTTCATAGCTTGACAACGCCAAGCCCAGCACAAGTAACGGCCAACTACAGTTTGCTGTGTAGCTCATGCTGGGTGGCCCTGGGCAAGGCACTGGCACAGGCTGACTTTGCACCTCCAGGGAGGCCCCAGAGACAGTGCACCTGGTGGTCAGACTTGACCACTCTGGATTACAACCCTACCACATCCACGAGTGACACACTCAAGGGGCACACTTGGTGAACACCAAAGCCCCACTGAAGTAAATCCTGCACCATAGGGGTGTTTCCAGCACAGCAGCTCTTTGGCTGTAGTTGCAGCTGGTCTTCACAGCTGACTGGCCTGGGGGTCAATTCCTCCCAGTGATGCCAACAGCAACCAATTCTCAACTACAACAGGACAGTGCACACAGCCCACACAGGGGAGCACCTAGAAGGCCCAGCTCAGGTGACTGGGGAGGCTGAGCCACTGGACCCTACAGGACACCTACTACACAAAGCCACTCTACAAATTCCAGGAGACATAGCAGCTCTACCTAATACATAAAAACAAACACCAGGAAGCAGCCAAAATGTGGAGGCAAAAAACAACATGTCACAAAGGAAAGAACAGAAGAAATCTCTAGAAGAGGAACTAAATGAAATAGACCCAAGCAAGCTAACAGATGCAGAGTTCAGAATTTTGTTTATAAGGATGCTCAACCATATTGTAAGAGTATGAAGAAAATAACTGAGAAAATCGATAACCTAATAAAGTACCAATTTGAAATGAAGGCTACACAAACTGAAATGAAGAATAATTTACAGGGAATCAACAATAGAGTAGAGGACGCTGAGAAGCAAATCAGCAATTCGGAACATGAGGAAACAAAAAACACCCAACCAGAAGAGCAAAAAGAAAAAAGAATCCAGAAATATGAAGATAGTATAAGGAGCCTCTGGGACAACTTCAAGAGGCCCAACATTCGTATTATTGGGGTGCCAGAAGGAGAGAAAAGAGAGCAAGAAATTGAAAATCTATTTGAAAAATTAATGACAGAAAACGGCCCCTACTTGGGGAAAGAAATAGACTTACAAGTCCAGGAAGCACAGAGGGTCCCAAACAAGAGGAACCCAAAGAGGCCCACAGCAAGGCACATCATAATTAAAATGCCAAAGGTTAAAGACAAAGAGAGAATCTTAAAAGCAGCAAGAGAAAAGCAATTAATTACCTACAAGGGAGCAACCATACGACTGTCAGCTGATTCCTCAACAGAAACCTTGCAGGCCAGAAGGGAGTGGCAAGAAATATTCAAAGTGATGAAAAACAGGGAACTACAACCAAGATTGCTCTACCCAGCAAAGCTATCATTTAGAACTGAAGGTCAGATAAGGAGCTTCACAGATAAGGAGCTTCACAGATAAGAAAAAGCTAAAGGAGTTCATCACCAACCACCAGACCAGCACTACAGGAAATGTTGAAGGGTCTTCTTTAAGAAGAAGCTAATGAACAAAAGAATCTGACGAGCTAAATAGATCCAGAGACATTGATGCATGCAACAAACAATCATATTTCAGAGGAAAGAGGGAAGGGGGTAGAGGGTGGGAAGAGATTAACCAAAGAAGTTATATGCATATATGCATAACCCATGGACACAGTCAATACCAGGATGAAAGCCTGGGGAGGGGGTGGGAGCGAAATGGAGGGGGTCAGTTAGGGGGGAAAATGGGACACCTGTAATACTTTCAACAATAAAGATAAAATTTTTTAAAAAGAATATATGTGGCATATAGTTATTGCAATGGAGTATCTGTGAATTCGAGAAGAGGAAGAGACAAAAATGCAAAAAGAAGGAATCACTGCGGGTGATGTCTAATGAAGCCTGCAACATACTGTGCTTTCCATTCTCCAGTAGCTTCTTTGGAATTGGGTGGGCTACCTCACCTGGATCACACATGCCCTTTCCCCTTATATTGCACAGGCTTGGGAAGGATGCAGAACTTACCCAAAGGCAGCACCCATACTCTCAGCCTCTTGGTGTCTTAACCCTCTAAACTAGGTGCAACAGGCATTTTTCATCAGCAACATTCATCAGGGAAGAAAATAGGACACTTGAAGCCCTGTGCAAATCTACCTTAGATCCCTACTCCCATAGAAGAGTGAGCACCATCCACAACTGCAATCATAATATGCACTTGACCTTAATAATGACAAAGTGAGTTTTCAACAATTCATAGGGTCTTGAATCTCTGTAAAACAGATTACATTTTCTTTTCATTTATTTTTGGCATATTAACACCTGGTGACCTAGATTAAGAAATTAATATGTGAAAAGCAGACATCACTAAATTCCTTCACAGATGGAAAGTGGATTCAATGAGAAGCTTTGAATTACTTGGAGGAAGGGGGAGAATACCTACAAGTGAGTAAAATGAAGTATGAAAAAATGATGACAAAACCTGGCTCAGATCCAGGTAGATCCTGGCTACTTTCTGGACAAGTAATCAGGGACAGGAAGGGGGTAGAAACCTTGCTAATTCAGCTGCTGAAGGAACAGTGGGAGAGGATCACATTAGTTCAGGATGAGCTTGGGTAGATATTAAAAGAAATACAATCCTCTTACTGCATTGAGAGTGTGCATGTGTGGAGGGAGGGAGGAGAGGCACTCACACAGTCTCTCAGCCTTTGGACAGGCAAAAGGACCAGTGCCCCATTCAGCTCAGCTTCTAGGTCAGCAGAAAGTGGGGGGCAGCCAGAGCCTGGGTCTGAAGAGGAAAATTCACTGTCACAGTGAGCAACAGAGCAAATCTGACTTCCAGTAAAACAGGAAAGTGCTAAATACCCAGTATCCCAGGGATGGAAAATCTGCCACGTGAAAGAGAGAACACAGTTGGACTGATAGAAACCATGAAACTCATTCCCTAGTGTTCATTTTCAAGAATAGCGCTCAAGCTACCATGTGAACGTCCTTTGCTCCGAACACAAATGAGGACCTCGGTGCCGGCAAGGTGTTCATTATAACCAGTTTCAGGGCAGCCAGGCCTGAAACTGGTACAATACCTCTGGCCCTATGCCTGGTACAAAACCTCTCCAACTGCTCAGGGCTGTGCGGTATGAACCTGGGATCCATTTGTGCACATTGCTGGGTAAGAAAAATAAATCACTGTGGCCAACGACTGAGGGTCTTATAAAACAAGGAACCAATCCGGGCAATACGGGTTTTTTTTTTTAATTGAATAAAACGCCCTCCTTCATACAAAAATGTGCAGAGCAGAACTATTAGGCTCAGGTCATATTTACTTCTGACCTTCCAGAGAAGGTCATTGGAGTCAAAAGGGGGCACATACAGATAGATCAAAAAAGACGGTGGGGATGTATGTAGATATGTTTTTAACTCCAGGATTCATTCCACAGCACTGTATTAAAGCCGCTGGTTTTTCGCGATCAGTCCTATTGATCGAAACAGATTTGGGGGTTATCTTCTGTGCTACACTGTTCCTTTCTGCTGCAGTCAGTAGCCGGTAAATCCCCCCACCCCGCCCTGAGAAAGGACAGCTACCGCAATCTCCCGACCGAACCTGCCGGCGCATCGCTACCAGTGGCCGGCAGGGGAGCCGGGAGCCGGCGCTCAGAGGCAGATGCGCTCAGCTCGGGGGCGGCGGGAGACCCAGGGCACCTGCGACTGCTGGTGCCCGGCACCGGCCCGGAGAGCGGGCAGAGCGGCGAGCTGTGCCAGGGACGTGGAAGCGGGAGGTTCGGCAGACCCCGCGCCTCTCGGGACCGGGTCAGCGCTCCCCTGGCGTCCCTCCTGCGGGTCCGCTCCCCGCCTCCCGGCCCGCTCCGGGCCTGCAGCGCCCGGCGCCGCCTTGCTGCAGACGCTGCAGCGCAGGGCAGGGCGTCCCCGCTACCCTCGCCCGGCCCTGCGCCGCGGCCGCCTGGCCTCCGCTCCCCTGGCTCCTCTGGTCCCTCGCCACCGCGTCCCTGTCACCTGCACCGCCGCCCGTTTCTGACCTTTTCCTGTGCGCGGTTGAGTCGTTTCTGAACGTTCTTGGCGAAAATGCCCGTCTTGATGTCGGCCATGGCTGCGGGTCCACAAAGGCTGCGAGAAGCAGAGTGGGCGCGGGGCCGCTGCAGCTAGAAGGAGGAGCAGGTGAGGAGCAGCCGGAGAGGAGGAGGAGCGCGAGAGGAGGAGGAGCGCGAGAGGAGGAGGGACGCGAGAGGAGGAGAAGCGGGAGAGGAGGAGGAGCGGGAGAGGAGGAGGGACGCGAGAGGAGGAGGGACGCGAGAGGAGGAGGAGCGGGAGAGGAGGAGGGACGCGAGAGGAGGAGGGGCGCGAGAGGAGGAGGGGCGCGAGAGGAGGAGGGGCGCGAGAGGAGGAGGAGCGCGAGAGGAGGAGGGACGCGAGAGGAGGAGGGGCGGGAGAGGAGGAGGGACGCGAGAGGAGGAGGGGCGGGAGAGGAAGAGCGGCGGGAGAGGAGGAGCGGCGGGAGAGGAGGAGGGGCGGGAGAGGAGGAGGGATGCGAGAGGAGGAGGGGCGGGAGAGGAAGAGCGGCGGGAGAGGAGGAGCGGCGGGAGAGGAGGAGGGACGCGAGAGGAGGAGGGACGCGAGAGGAGGAGGAGCGGGAGAGGAGGAGGGGCGGGAGAGGAGGAGGGGCGGGAGAGGAGGAGGGACGCGAGAGGAGGAGGGGCGCGAGAGGAGGAGGGGCGGGAGAGGAGGAGGGGCGCGAGAGGAGGAGGGGCGCGAGAGGAGGAGGGACGCGAGAGGAGGAGGGACGCGAGAGGAGGAGGGGCGGGAGAGGAGGAGGGGCGCGAGAGGAGGAGGGGCGCGAGAGGAGGAGGGGCGCGAGAGGAGGAGGGGCGGGAGAGGAGGAGGGGCGGGAGAGGAGGAGGGGCGCGAGAGGAGGAGGGGCGGGAGAGGAGGAGGGGCGGGAGAGGAGGAGGGGCGCGAGAGGAGGAGGGGCGCGAGAGGAGGAGGAGCGGGAGAGGAGGAGGGATGCGAGAGGAGGAGGGGCGGGAGAGGAGGAGCGGCGGGAGAGGAGGAGGAGCGGGAGAGGAGGAGGGATGCGAGAGGAGGAGGGGCGCGAGGGGAGGAGGGGCGGGAGAGGAGGAGAGGCGGGAGAGGAGGAGGGGCGCGAGAGGAGGAGGAGCGGGAGAGGAGGAGGGGCGGGAGAGGAGGAGCGGCGGGAGAGGAGGAGGAGCGGTGTGAGAGGCCCTGGGAGCGATCTCGGAGGGGCACGGCGGCAGGGAACCAGCTTGAAGCGATGGAGCAGAGGCCTTGCGCACCAGGACTGGAGGCCACACCAAGCAAGGTGGGGAGAAAAAGAGAGGGAAGGTAGCCAAAGTCAAAATGACCAGATAGTCCCCACAGTGATAGAGGAGGAGGCCTTGAGGAGAAAGGGGATGAAGCCAGCCACGGACCCAGAGCAGGGAGGCAGCTCAGGGATTCTTTTAAGGTGAAATTCCTGTAGGGGAAAAGTGGGAAGGGGCCCAGTTCTCACCAGGCCAAAAAAAAAAGGTGAAAGGGAAAGACTGGGGGGGTGGTAGCTAGCAGGATTGGAGCTGCTCTAACGTGGAGGGCGCTGGGCTCGTCGTCCAGGAGTACCACATGGACCACTCTGGCCAGAGAGTGCATCCCTCACCTTCCCAGTGTTCAGGGAGAAGGACTGGGCCTCGCCTTACAGGGAGGCTCACTGCTCAGGGAAGCTGACTGGGAAACCAGGTCAGTGCAGGGGTCAGAACTGCAGTAGAGAGGCAGGTAGAGAGGAAAGAAGGACCAATGCTGACACTCATTTAAACTTAAGACAAGATTTGGGGCATGGATGGGAAGGTTCTGTGTTTAACAACAGTCAGCTCTTTGAGCCAGGTGCTGTGTGTTGTTGATCTCTGTCCTTCCTGCCCTGAGCAGAGACCCTGGCATAGGCATTCACTCCCCAAGAAGTGTTGCATGGAAGAGAAGAGTCACGTCCTTTTTGCTTCCCATCAGTATTGTAAAACCTAGGCCTCCTAACCTGTTGCTTCTTGCAACCCTTCTGGAAACCTAAACAGGGATGTGCCATCCTCTATATGTTTAGCAGAAGTAGTAATAATGGGGATAAACTTGTGATACCCCTACCTAGAGCTCTTGAAGTCTCTGTTAGTCAATTTATTCATATTCTGTTCTACCTGAGAGTATGAGGAGACCAATGAAGATGGTGCAGCAAACAGATTAGAGTGAATCAGACACCTGGGAGTCCATGTCAGCATCTGCACCTCTGGAGTAGACTGTTACATTGGTAGCCCCCTATGAACTGTTCCTTGTGTCCCCTACTTTGATTCTAGAATGGCACTGTGACTGGTGTTACCAATAAGATACGATGGAATTACACTGTGTCAGTTCCAGGCCTAAGCCTAAGAAGGCAAGCAGGTTTTGCACTCTGAGGAGCCCTGTGCCTCCATGTAGTTCAGCTTCCCTGCTGTAAAAAGTCCCTTGGATAGGCGAATGGAAAGGAAGAGGCCCTGAAGTTACTTGGACAGCGAACATGGCCCAGATGTCTCTGCATCCCAGCTGAGCCTAGCCTCCAGCCAACCCACTGGCTGAATGCAGCCATACAAATAATATTTAGGAAGACCAACAGAAAACCCGCCCAGCTGATCCCAGCCTAGAGTGCAGAATGGTGAGCAAATAAGAGTAGTTGTTTTAAGCCACTAACTTTTGTGGTGGTTTGTTACTGAAATACCCAGTCTACTCACTTGGCTCTTATTTCCTTAGGATGATTATTCATTCCAGTCTGCCTGGGAATGAAAGGGTTTTCAGGACATGGGACTTCTGGTGCTAAAACCAGGAGAGTCCTGGGTAAACTTGGATGAGTTGGTCACCTGAGTTCCAGCATTCCAAGTTAACTTGATTCCCCTCTTGGTCCTCTGCTCAGAAGCCAGAAATTTCAGCCAGTTCATTAAAGCAGGGGGCTTCAGAACCTCATGTCTGCCTTGGGATCTTGGCCATGAAGATACAAGCCTCAGAATACTGGAATACACCAGAATGTTCTGCAACATACTAGTCCATGGTCACTCATACCATGAGCCCCAAAGTCTGTTCCTGTGCTGGGTGTGGCTACAGCTCCCGTGGCATACATCACTGCCCTCTAAGAATCAAAGGGCAGAGTTCCAAGCAGTGGGTTTACTTTTCCTCTGCTTCCTTCAAGTGCAAACCATCAGTTCCCACTGTGCCAGCCTTTGTGACTCCCTGCAGTTATTCCCCCGCCAATTTTTGGAACAGAGTGAATATCTTTGGAAATGAAAAATCACAAGTCATCAATTCATCATTCAGATGCCCATATCTAGTTCTGTAATGTGGGTGGAAAAGGGAAGCTTGTCATTTCTTGATAATTCTATTTGGAATACATGCTGAGCATATTAAAAATTATTATGTGCAAACTGTTATCAAATCATTTCACTCCAACCGACAAGAAGCCTTGATTGCTCGTGTCTCTTCCTCAGAGTTGCCATTCATTTTTCTCCACAGTCAAGGAAAAATCTGGCACATGCAGTTCCATGTAGATTTCACTATGAATAAAAAGGAACCCCAACTCTCTGCGTCTAAACAAGCTTAGCTGTCAAATTATATTTAACATTTATTCAGGTAAGGTTCAAAAAAAAAACATAACTCCAACCCCAGATCTTTATTCTAGCAAGGCAGAATTCTTGAAATAATTTTAACTTCCAAATCTCTTTCCTTCCTTATAAGTTGCACTTCAAATTGGTTGTTAGTGAAAAATGTGAATTGTGACAGGTTTTGATAATTTGGAATAGGCCCAGAATTACTATTGTATTATCACAAGACTCATTTCCCATATCTTAATGGTACAGAAGTTGATCCTTGCTTATCTTTGAATCTTTTAAGTCCAATTTAGGCCCTTAGGAAAGGAGATTTCTGGATTTATTTTTTTTTATTTTTATTTTTTTAGTGTATCTAGTTCTTCGCTAACACTCATAAGAGTTATCTACATGCTACGTATTCTAATCAGCCACAACTTCTTTGTTATGTTCCTATGGCATATTTCTGGTCAAAAAGCATCACCAAACCTCTAAACAAAGACCTAAAACACTTCTGATATTAAAAATTGAAATAAATATGGACTATACATACATTTAAGAAAGTTGATAAAAACAAGTAAGATAATGACTTTTCAACCCACTTATTCCAGTTCTGGATGACCAGAACCTATTCCTGCAGCTCAGGGTACAAGGCAGGAACCCACTCTGAACAGGACGCCCTTCCATCACAGGGCACACCTATGCCCACACTCACTCACACTAGGACCATATATACACTCCAGCTCACCTCATGTGCACATCTTTTGGGTATGGGAGGAAACCAGAGTCCCTGGAGAAAACCTACAAAGACATGGGAGAATGTGTAAAACTCCACACAGACAGTGGCCCTGGCCAGGACATTGAATAAAACATTATTCCAAGGCTTGCTGTATAGATAATTAAGGAGCCATTTCATTTAAACATATAGATGAAACTGATGGGAATTTTGGGCCCAACCAAGTTATAACTAATCCTTATACTTAACTACTTTGCTTAAATACCCAGATGAAATTTTATTTTCTCTCACAAATATCAGAATTGCAGTGAAAGGAGGATACTTTGTAACTATATTTTTTTCTTATAAATTTCAAATGAAAACACTCAAGTATAGAATTCCATTCAACTCTTCAAATTATGTCAACTATTTACATTTTAATTCCACATATATTTTCACTAAATTTAGCCTACATGACTATCCTCTTCCTCTTTTTTTTTTTTTTTTATATATATCTTTATTGATTTCAGAGAGAGGAAGGGAGAAGGGGAGAGAGAGAGAAACATCAATGATGAGAGAGTCATCATTGGTCGGCTGCCTCCTGCACGCCCCCAACTGGGGGTCAAGCCCACAACCTGGGCATGTGCCCTGACCAGGAATCGAACAGCGATCTTCTGGATCATAGGTTGATACTCAACTGCTGAGCCACATCCATCTGGGCAGCCCCCTCTTCCTTTCTTAATTTAACTGAGTCTAAAAGAAACAACATCCTAACTACATTAATAATGCATCATTAATGTATCCCGAAATACTAAATAGGAGGCAAAAGATTTGTTTTACAGCCATTGGCCACTAAGGAAAACAATGACACTGTATTAAATTTCCTAATAATTTTAACATATTTACACACCATGTTTGATGCTTTGGCACAAAACTCCTATACCCCAAACACATTGCTTAACCACAACTCTTTCTGAAGAAAGAGACAAGTTTCTGCAAATATTTTAAGCTGTTTTCTATACATAAATAAGCTATAAAAGTTCCACATGCAATGTGGGAATCAGCACATTTGCATGGGCTACCTACCGAGAGCACCCTTTTAAGTGTTTACATGGCTAGATGTTTATCAGGAAGTTTTCCAGCTTGGACAAACCCCAACTTTGTAACAGTGATCTATTTCAAACCTCTTTACAAATGCTTAATTTTATCATATGTTGGCAACGACCTTCTAGGTTTAAGGAACTTATTTTGGTTAAGTTTGTCCATATTTATATTTTATATGAATATAGTTATCTAAATGTGTCTGCCTCTAACTGCATGGCTGCCCCCCACACTCCTCTGTCTAAAGCTGTTCCCAGAGCTTCTGCCACTAGCACAGATGTATTACCTTGGACAACAATGTCCCTCCACTCAGAGCCTGCACTTCTACTAACAAGGCCAACCCAGGGTTATGGTATGATTCTCTATGCAGGATGCCTGGACAAAGCATTGTGTTCTTCCAGACATCTGCCTCTTGCCTTGCAGTAGAGCCTACTTCCTCTCCAAAGGCCACGTGACACCTGTGATTACATCTAAAATCCCTCACTCCCTTCGCTTCTCTTCTCAAGTCCCCTGACATTCTGCTGCTTAGATCCACCTCCAAGAAATCAAGCTAGTTGGGTGCTTGACGGTGGAAATAGTACCTATTAGTATTCCTTTCATTGTTACTGCGCTAGTTCATCACTATTGGGCTTGAATAGGCTTTAGTAAACTATTCCAGGACACCCTGTCATGGACTGAACAGGGCCCCTGCGATACTGTGACTTATAATAAGAGAGATTTTACTTGGTCTTTGTCTTTGTTCCAGACACAGAGCTTCTAAAACCCTGTGATGTCTCAAGTGATTAGAGCAATAAAGGTGCCTTTTGCTATTCCTAAGAAAGTCCCTCTCAGCCATACATGAGTTTCTGTTAATGAGGTGACTTTTGGAAAGCCCTTAAGGATGGGGTTGGTTAGTTGTCAGGGAAACCAATCATATGACTCCAGGATTTGAACTTTCAGCTCCCCACCCCAACCCCAGACCTCTGGGAAGAGGAGAAAGGCTGGAGACTGAGTCAGTCAACAATGGCCAATGATGTAATCAATCGTGCCTAAGTATTGAAGCCTTCATAAAAACCCAAAAGTAAGAAATTCAGAGAGCTTTCAGGTTGGTGAAAATATGGATATGTGTGGAAGGAGCGGCCTGGAGGGGGCATGGAAACTCTGTACCCCTAATCACATCCTTTGCCTGATGCATCTCTTCTATCTGGCTGTTCCTGAGTTATATCATTTTATAATAAACCAGTTATCTAGTAAATAAAAGGTTTATCTGTGTTCTGGAAGTCATTGTACCATATTAACTGAATCTAGGAGGAGGGCACAGAAACCTTTGATTTGCAGCCAGTTGGTCAGAAGCACAACCTGGGTTTAGGATCTGAAGTGGAACTTGGGGGTGAGCCATCTTGCAGTGCTGAGCCCTTAATCTGTGGGGTCTGATGCTAAGTCCAGATAGTGTCAGGACTGAACTGAGTTGTAGAATGCCTAGCTGGTGTTGCAGGATTGCTTGGTTTGGGGAAACCCTCCCCTTGCCCCACATTTGGTGGCCAGAGTATTGAAAGCAGAGAAGAAACACACAGCAGGTGTGTTTTTTTCTTTACAATCCCCACAATGTATAGTTTAAGTTCTAACCCACTGGTACCTGTAAATATAACCTTATTTGGAAATATGATCTTTACAGATGTAATTAAGGTATAAGTTAAAATGAAGTTCTAATGGAGTAAGGTTGGCTCTTTATCCAATATGACTTGTGTCTTTATTAAAAAAAAAAAAAAAAGAGAGAGAGAGATGTGGAGACACACACACACAGAGGAAATGCCATGTGAAAATAGACACAGAGGGAAGACAGAAGATGGTCATATGATGATGGAGGCAGAGGTGGTAGTAATGCAGCTGCATGCCAAGAAGCACCAAGGGTTGCTAGCATCCACAGAAGCTAGAAGAACGGACATGGCCCTACCAACCCCTTGATTTCAGACTTCTAGCCTCCAGAACTGAGAATCATTTCTGTTGTTTTAAACCACCCAGTTTGTGTTACTTTGATACAGCAGGCCTAGAAAACGAATACAGAATTCAACCTGCTTCAAAACAATGTGCATCTCAAAAATTTATCCCCTAATTTAATAATTGACAAACTGATTTCCCAAAATAAGATTTTCACTAGTTGGAACAGCCTGTGTTCATCTGTTGTTTTCTTTTGAAACAATGTATTTTTGTAAGGGTATTATTAGTCTTTATTTTCCTTCTTAATTTAGTGGGAAAAAAACAGTAGTTTTTGAGCAAACCTGTTGCAGGTTGGGTTCTGGAAGCAGAGGCTGAGTTTGGAGTACAAGATGACTAGAGATCAATGAACCGGTGAGAGACAGGGGGAGGAAGCAGGGTTGGCAGAGGAAGAAGTCCAACTGCCAGGCAGCCCTGACAATGCTTTGGCCACCCTGGTGGGGGCTCTATCGTGAGCACTGCCCATAGAGTGTCTTCATCCAGCTGACAGGGGCTAAGCCATTACACATCTGCCCACCAGTCACAGGAGGTAGGTGTCCTAGGAGGAGAAAGAAGTAGGGCCAGGCAGCTCTCTGCTGCTGAGCCCACCCTGCAGGCGAGGGTGGGAGGCTGCCTGGGGCTGCACTCTCTCAGAGATGGGCAGCAAGTCCTTCTGGAAGGGGAATCTGGCCAGCAACCCATCCCCTTCTTTCTGTGGTTCAGGTGTAGGCACATGTTCTTCAGTCCTCTCCAAAATATCTTCTCGGTCTTCACCCTCCCCTGCCTTGATGCCTCCCACCTAGACTGAGCTGTTTCTGAGGATTCCTTAATACCAACTGGTTCATTCTCCTCAAAGCCCAGACTTTTCCATATAAACATTTCCGTTTGCCCCTAGCTAATGAAATTGTAGTCATCTGGGTTTCCAGGTTTCTTCACTGTATAGGTATTATTTTTCCATTTGTAAAAACAAGAAACTTGTAGTAGATACTGTGAGACTATGTAAATATCGTTTCTTATCAAATTTTCCTTCACCCAATTTGGTGAGCATAATGATTCTTGCCTAAATCTATTTTTACTAATACGGTTTTTAAATCATGATTTTCTAATTCTATTAGTGCTATTGTATTTACTAATCAGTATTCTACTGTATAAAAGAACTTTTACTTTCTTCCCTTATACTTAATGTATTATCTACTGTCAATGTGAACTCATGGGTTCTTGTTTTATTTATTCTCTTATTTTTATTTGCCTTGATGCTCAAATTATTCCAGATCTGGTCAGTGAATGACCCTTCATTTTTTATATTCCTCATCATTTTTTATTGATTTGAGAGAGAGAGAGAGAAAAAGAGAGAGGGAGAAAGAATTTGTTGTTCCACTTATTTATGCATTCATTGGTTGATTCTTGTATGTGCCCTGACCAGGGATCAAACTTGCAACCTTGGTATATTGGGACAATGCTCTAAACAAAGAGCTACCCAGCCAGGGCTCCTCATCATTTTTTGAGAACTTATTTTCTGGCATAGTGTTCCAGGCTCATCTTGTATTTTCCCAGCCCTAGCATTTGAATAAGCCACTTTTTTTTCAAGAACCCCTGGTTCATGTTTGTGGAGAATAGTAATTAGAAACCAAGATCTGGAATCAGGCATTTCTCATTGCAACTGAGTGATTGAGTGTCCCTGAAATAATAAATTTATACTGATACCTCTAATTTGAATTTGGCCTAGGTTCTTGCTTGCCTTCCCCATTCCATGTTTGTACTTCCATCTTCTACCTTGCTCTAGCTCCCAAGACCTCACTATATTCACTTATTTGCACAATTCTGAAATACCCACAAAATTATTTCATAATATTCATGCCACTATAACAAACCTATTGAGTAGAATTCAAGATTTGTTTAACATTATTTTTCTTTAAATTGAAGTAAAAGTAATATGTTCTGAACTTATTTGGGGTGCTAGCTTAAAGACAGACATATAGATCAGTGGAGTAGAATAGAGAGCCCAGAAATAAACCCTCACATATATGGTCAAATGATTTTCAACAAGAGTGCCAAGGCTATTCAATAAAGAATGGACAGCCCAGCTGGGCATGGTTCAGCAGTTGAGCATTGACCTAGGATCCAGGGGATCGCAGTTCAATCCCCCGTCAGGGCATATGCCCAGGTTGTGGGCTTGATCCCCAGTTGGGGGCATGCAGGAGGCAGCCCATCAATGACAACTCTCTCATCATTGATATTTCTATCTCTCTCTCTCCCTCTCCCTTCCCGTCTCTGAAATAAATAAATACACACATACATAAATAAATAATACATAAAATTAGTCTCAAAAGAAAAAGTTTTAAAAAGAAACTTTTTTCAACTTTTTTCAAAGTCTTTTCAACAAATGGTTCTGGGAAAACTGGATATTAATATGTAAATAAATGAAGTTGGACTCTTACTTTATGCCATATATAAAAATTAACTCAAAATGGATCAAAGCCCTAAATGTAAGACCTAAAACTACAACACACTTACAAGCAAACATAATAAGAAAGCTTTATGATATTGGATTTGACAGTGGTTTCTTGGATATCTCACCGAAAGCATGACAAACAAAAGAAAAAATAGATAAATTAAACATTAAAATTACATGCTTTTGTGCATCAAAGAAAATTGGCAGAATGAAAAGGCAAAGGATGGTGTCAGGAAAAATATTTGCTTACCATATATCTGATAAGGGATAAATATCCAAAATATATAAAGGACTCCTACAAAACAACAAGAAAAAACAACCCAATTAGAAAATGGACAAAGGCCCAGCTGGGCATGGCTCAGCGGTTGAGTGTCGACCTAGGATCCAGGCGATAAGGGTTTGATTCCCGGTCAGGGCACATGCCCAGGTTTCAGGCTCAATCAATTACTCTCTCATCATTGATGTTTCTCTCTCTCTCTCTCTCCCTCTCCTTTCCTCCCTCTGAAATCAATAAAGATATATTTTTTTAAAAAAATGCACAAAGGACTTGAATAGACATTTCTCCAAAGAAGATACACAAATGGCCAATAAGTACATGAAAAGATGCTCAAGATCATTCATAGTCAGGGAAATGCAAATCAAGACCACAATGAAATACCACCTCATACCCATTAGGACAGCTATATCCTAATTGGGGGAAAAAAGAAAATAAAACAGGTGCTGATGATGGGAAGAAGATACCTACTGAAAAGAGCTCCTGGTGGCCAACTGGGCTCAATTTTAAAAGCAGAACCTAGCTACTGTTTCTAAACAGGGGCTTCTCAGGCAAACCACACTTCAGGGAGAAGCCTGCACTGAACTGTGTTCCTGACATCTGAGCCAGTGCTTATAAAGGAGTTCCTGGAATTATATTTGAACCAATAGGACCGAGGCTTTCCCCATCCAGTTGGAGATGCACAGCTCTATTCCCATCAGCAACTTCACTGACCAATCCAAGTGGCTCCCTTCTGACTAATCAGGATAGTGCTTTTTGGACCAATCAAATGGAGTCCTTATTTGCATGAGGATAGGCCAATCAGGGCTCAGGGGTGGGGACTTCTGTGTATATAAGTCAGCCCCACCTGATTCAAGAGTGTACCTTCCCTTTCCACCAAAGGCTACAGGCAGTGTTTCCTGGCTGAATATAAAACACCAAGGAGGTCTCACTGGACCAGAACTGACAAGAGCAATTGGAGCAGAGCAGGGCAGAGTGGAGAAGACTGGAGTAGAGCAGACCAGGCAGAGCAAGGCTCGTTAGAGCTCTCTAGCTGGAAAGGGGCCTAGCCCCAGGGCTGCCTTGCCCCAGGGCTCCCTCACCCCAGCGCTGCCTCATAGCCATGCTGTTCTACAGCCGTGCTGTCTCTTGAGTTGTAACACTGTTGAGCTGTTCTCATAGTTGTGCTCTTCTCACAGCCATGCTGTATCACAACTGAACTGCTTGCACTAAAGTTTTCTTCTTCACCACAACCCAAATTGGGGATTCTTGTTCATGTTGAATTGGGCCAGTAACTGCTGGTTGACAGCCAGGATGTGAAGAGGTTGGAACACTTGTGCACTGTTGATGGGAATGTGAAAAGGTACTGTTGCCATGAAAAACAATGTGTCTGTTCCTCAAAAAATTAAAAATAGAATTACCATATGATACAGCAATTCCACTTCTAATATATACTTAAAAAATTAAAGCAAGGCCTCGGATATTTTTGTACACCCATGTTTATAGCAGCATTATTTGTAATTGCCAAAAGGTAGAAGCAACTCTATTGTCCCTTGACTTATTAATGGATAAGTAAATGTAGTATATACATACAATTAAATATTATTCAGCCTTAAAAGGAAGGAAATTCTGTCCTCGCCTGGAGGCTCAGTTGGTTGGAGTGTGTCCCGTACAGCAAAAAGTTTGCAGGTTCCATTCCTGGTCAGGGCACAGCGCACATACCTAGGTTGGGTGTTTGATCCCCAATTAGGGCTGATACAGGAGGCAACCTACCGATATTTCTTTCTCACATCTCTCTCTCACTCTCTCACTCTCACTCTAAAATAAATAAAAAACATATCCTTGTATGAGGATTAAAAAAAAAGGAAGGAAATTCTGACACAAGCTTCAAAATGAATTAACCTTGAGGACATGATGCTAGGTGAAACAAGCCAGTCACAAAATAACAGATATTGTATGATTCCACTTATATGAGGTACCTAGAGTATTCAAATTCACAGACAGAAAGTAGAAAGATAGTTGTCTAAAACTGGGGGCAATGTGAGGTTGCTGTTCAATAGATATAAAGTTTTAGTTTTGCAAGATGAGGAGAGTTCTGGAGATGGATACTGGTAATGATTGCATAACAATGTGAATGTACTTAATACCACAAATGTATACACTTTAAAATGGTAAGTTTTATGTTACCATTTTAAGTTGTATATATTTTGTAAGTTGTAAGTTGTATATACTTTTTCCACAATATAATTTGAAAAACATCCTCAGGCAAATCACTTTACTAATTAGAAACAGGTTCATTTGTTACTGTTTTCATTTAGTTTGAGATTTCCTCTTATCCTTGTGGGTTTTATTTTATTGGATATGTAGTACATTAATATGAATCTGCTGACCTTAAAAATAAAAGTCAGTTATTTTACCAGAAAAAAAAAAAAAGAAGGGTTTATTTAGGAACAGCAAAGAATTGCAATTTGGGGCAAGCAAGTTATAGCAAAAGCCATAGGCAAATTGAACAAATAAAGCAGAGGAATGTTATGTTTTGGAAAATAGGAGGAAGTTAGGTTGGGTTATTTTGAACAAAAATCCATTGGAGAAAAGCCAGACTTGAGGGAGGCGACAGTTTCGTATTGGCTGAGTTGCTGGGGTAGTCAGTTTCTTATAAGAGCTACTGTGTACATCTTTTTCTGTTGGGGCTTATAAATTGATTATTCTTTCCTGTTGATAATTCCTCTGTTGGGGCCTGTGATTGATAATCCTTCCTTTAATTGACATCAAGTGGTACTGTGTGAAAGCTCCCCATTCTGACCTCCCAACTTCATTTTTAGTGTTTTTTTCCCTTTATTAATTTTTACAGATCCAAAAGTCAATATTGAATAGAAGGTGTATTCAAGGACATATCCCTCCTTCCCCATCCTATTAACCCCATCCCCTCAACTCCATTGTTCAACTCCAATTTCATTAGTTTTTGTATTATCATTCTTGTGGGGTTTTTTGCAAAATTATACACATTGTGTATGTGTTATTTTATTTATTTATTTATTTATTTATTTTATTTATTTATTTTATTTATTTTGCAGAGAGAACCTGCAAAAGGTAGCATTCCACATATATTCTTTTGCATTTTTCACTTAAAATCTATTTTGGAAATTAATCCCTTTTAGTTCATAGAGATTTTCCCCATTTTTTTTTTACCAGTTTGCAGTAATTCATACCATATGTATACCATAATTTATTCAACCTACAGTTATTATTTTTATTTATCTTGATGCTCAGATTACCCCAGACTTAACCAATGATAACGATCTTCTATATTTGAGCATTTAAGTAGTTTAAAATATTTTACAATTACAAATATTGTTGTAATGAATGTTTTTGTATATGTATTTTCATGTTGTTAAAAGTGTATGTTCAGGGTAAATTTCTTGAAGTGAAAGCTATAGGTAAAAGAATACATGCACAAGTTTTGTTCGATATTGTAAAATTCTCCTCCATGGAAGAGTATGTACTTTTTTTTTTTTTTTTTTTTTACTAATCCTCACCTGAGGATATTTTTTGCATTGCTTTTCACAGAGAGTGGAAGGGAGGGAGAAAGAGAAATATCGGTGTGAGAGAGACACATTGACTGGTTGCCTCCTGAATGGGCCCCGTATAGGGGGAGAGAGAGAACCTGCAACCCAGGTACCTGTCTTTGACGGGAATTGAACCTTCGACCCTTTAGTGTGAGGGCTAACACTCTACCCACGGAGCCACACAGGCCAAGGCTGTACTGTTTTTAACTTCAATCAGCATTGTATGAAAGTGCTTGCTTCCCCACAATATCTTGCTTAATCTTGTCAAGCCTTTGGGTTTTCATTATTCTGATAGGTAAAAAAACAACAACAACAACAAAAAAACTGAAGGAATTGTAAACTTGAAATAAATGAGAGATTATTTCCTAAATATCTCTCTAAGGTTAAGAAAAGATATTATGAAATTTACATTTCTAATTCCCATATCTGGGCCATCTGCACCTGTAGGTCGGCTTATATCAATGTTTTTATAGAGATTATAAATCGCATTTTCCTGTTTCCTTATACGTTTTAAGTTTTATGACAGACATGTATAAAAGAGTAGACAATGAACCAAATAATCATATATTCCCAAAATGGCACACCAATCTGCCAGGCAGCTAAAGTAAAGGAATGATGCCTTTAATCTTACTGGGAGTTAATCTGGATGAGGGATCAATAACAACTTTTGTTTGTCTCAGTTTACCTCTAGTTCTCTTTAAAATGAAGTCAGCCCCCTTTCTCCAGCAGAGCTTTGCAAGCAATTCACCTGTATGCTACAAGACCTTGAGATCTCCCTTTCTGCTTTCCAGCTTCTTATACTCCTGAGGGGCTGATCTCTTTTATCTTATCGGGAGTTGAGCTGATGGTAGCTGAGGTAAAGATTTAGTTAATTTATTTTCTAGTTTGAAGTGTTTTTGAGGTTGTTTCAGGTCCCTCCAGCCTGTGACATAGGCACAGTAAGACTAACTTTACGTTTGGGGCTTGTGTCTCTGTTACACTAGATCATCTGTTGAGTTTTCTGTCCTTTATATAGTGTATCCACTCCAGCATACTCACTTTTCTGAGTCCTTTAATCCCTTTCCCCACTCTCAGCCACAGTAATTCTGACATTTTTCCTCACTGAGCATAGGCCATTAATTTTTCCATGCTTCTAGGATTCATTTTACTAGTCAGCTTTGAGTCCTTGCCAGAGAGTTAAATCCAATATCTGGGTGAGTGCAACTAATTTATGAACTTCCCTTATCCAATCTTAAGTTCTGGGCCCCCTTTATCAAGCATGCTTAGACTCTAGGCCCACACATCCTCCCCACACCCTGGCAGTACATACATGCTACCTGGGACTGACAGTTCCTTTGTGGTATAGGTCTTTTCCTCCCTTTTCACACCCTGTACATCACTGGTTAGGACATTCTGTGACTTCAGCTGAGATATAGGCCTAGCCAAGAAGGAAGTGAGGTGCATCCTGAGGTACATCCTTGCCTTAAGGGGGAAAGGAATTTGAATTATCTTCAAAGGAATAGAGTGCTAGCTCTAAATAGAGAGGGATGGGCCACATTTGAAGGCTCAGAAGTGTAAGGGAAATTTATGGACTTAAGACTTTCAGGGTTTTCAATCCAGATATCCCCATACCATGGGTCAGTGTCCTATTTTTTCCCAAACAAGGCTCTAATCTTGGCATTGAAAGCCTACCATAGCTGAGCATTTAATCTTTGGAGCTCTGCTACTTTGGTGACTAAGTCCTGGGCCTCATGCTCAGATTTCTCTGCACTCACAGTGCAAGATACCTTTCAGAGCCTCTTTGAATTCTCCCAAAGGGTACTTTGATTTTCACACTGGTCTTTAAATTACTCAGTCTTTCCCTGTTTTTTCTAGAGTGTCAATGAATTTGTAAAAAGGCATCTAAATTTATGAACTTTTCAGTTACTGTTTTCCCCATATTTTTCTTTTTAAAATTTAGTATATGGTGATAAAAATACTTAGCATGAGATCTATGTACTTAAAACATATTTTTAATTTTAACTTTATTTTTCAATTACATTTTACATTCAATATTATTTTGTATTAGTTTCAGGTATACAGCATAGTGGTTAGACAATCATACACTTTACAAAGTGTTCCTCCTGATATTTCAAGTACCCACCTGGCACCATACACAGTTATTACAATATTATTGAGTATATTCCTTATACTGTACTTTACACCCCCATGATGATTTTGCAACTACCAATTTGTACTTCCTAATCTAACCACATTTTATACCCTGTCTTCCAACCCCCCACCCCTCTGGCAACCATCAGTCTGTCTTCTGCATCTATAGGTATGTTTCAGTTTTATTTGTTCATTTATTTTTTTCTTTAGATTCCACATATAATTGAAAACATATGGTATTTGTCTTTCTCTGAATGACTTATTTTACTTAGCATAATACCATCCATGCTGTTGCAAATGGTAAAATGGCATTTCTTTTTTATGGCTGAGTAATATTCCCTTTTATAAATGTTCCACTCTTTTTATTAATCCTTACCTGAGGATATTTTTTCCACTGCTTTTCAGAGAGGAAAGGAGAGAGAGAGAAACATCAATGTGAGAGACACATCGATTGGTTGCCTCCTGCACACACCTCAACCAGGGCCAGGGATCAAGCTTGCAACCAAGGTACATGCCCTTGGCCAAAATTGAACCTGGGACCCTTCAGTCCTTGAGCCAACACTCTAACCACTGAGCCAAACTGGCTAGGGCTATGTGTATATGGCTATTCTGCAAATACCAACTTTAACTGCTTAATACCTTCACCTTTTTCACCCAGCTCACCAACTCCCTGCCCCTCTGACAGCTATCAGTCTGTTCTCGATATATCTATGAGTCTGCTTCTATTTTGTTTGCTTATTTTGTTCATTAGGTTCTACATAGAAATGAAATTATATGGTATTTGTCTTTCTCTGGTTGGATTATTTCACTTAACACAATAACCTCTAGGTTTATCCATTCAGTCACAAAAGGTAAGAGTTCCTTGTTTTTTATGGCTGAGTAGTATTTCATTGTGTAAATGTACCACAGCTTTTTTACCCACTCATCTATTGATGGGCATTTAAGTTGCTTCTATATTTTAACTATTGTAAATAATGCTACAATGAACATAGGGGTGCATATATATCATTTCAAATTAGTATTTTGGGTTTTCTTTAGATGTATAACCAGAAGTGGAAATGCCAGATCATACAGGAGTTCTATTTTTAATTTTTTGATGAACCTCCATATTATTTTCCTTACTGGCTACACCAATTTGCATTACCACCAACGGTGCACAAAGATTCCCTTTTCTCCACATCCTTGCCAACACTTGTTTGTTGATTAATCAATGGTAACCATACTGACAGGTATGAGATGATATCTCATTGTGGTTTTAATTTGCATTCATCTGTCTATCAGTGATGTTCAGCAACTTTTCTTATGTCTATTAGCCACCTGTATGTCCTCTTCAAAGAAGTGTCTATTCAGTTCCTCTGCGCAGTTTTAAGTTGGAATGTTTGATTTTTTGGTGTTGAGTTACATGAGTTGTTTTTAAATTTTGACCATTAACCCACTATCAGATGTATAATTGGCAAATACATTCTTCCATTCAGTAGGCTGTATTTTGTTTTGTTGATGGTATCCTTTGCTGTACAAAAACTTTTTAGTTTGATGTAGTCCCCATTTGTTTATATTTTCTTTTGTTCCTCTTGTCTGAGGAGATGTGTCAGAAAAAATATTGCCACAAGAAATGTCTGAGATTTTACTGCCTATGTTTTCTTCTAGGAGTTCTATGACTTTTTATTTGATCCATTTGAGTTTATTCTTGTATATGGTGTAAGAAAGTGGTCTAGTTGTATTATTTCTGCAAGTATCTGCACAGTTTTCCCAAAACTATTTATTGAATAGAGTATTTTTATCCCATTGTATGTTTTTGCCTCCTTTGTCAAATATTAATTGAACATATAAGTACGGGTTTATTTTTGAGTTCTCTATTCTGTTCCATTGATCTATATGTCTGCTTTTATGCCAGTTCCATGCTGTTTTAATGACCAGCCTGTAGTATAGTTTGACAGCAGGTAGCATGTTAGCGTATACCTCCAACTTTGTTCTTCATTCTCAACATTGTTGTGGCTATTTGGGTCTTTTGTGATTCCATATAAATTTTTGCATTCTTTGTTCTAGTTGAACTATGGCAACTACACCATTGGTATTTTGATAGAAATTGCATTGAATCTATAAATTGCTTTGGGTAGAATGGACATTTTAACAATATTAGTTCTTCCTATCTATGAGCATGGTATATACTTCCATTTATTTGTGTCTTCTTCCATTTCTTTCCTCAGTGTCTTTTAATTTTTTTAGTACAGGTGTTTTACATCCTTGGTTAAATTTATTCCTAGGTATTTTTTTATGGAATTGTAAGTGGGATTGTTTTCTTAGGTTTCCTTTCTGTTAGTTCATTATCAGTGTTTAGAAGTTAAACTAATTTCTGGATATTTATTTTGTATCCTGCTACTTTAATGAATTCATCAGCTCTAGTAGTTTTTTGGTAGAATCTTTAGGGTTCTCTATATACAGTATCATGCCATCTCAAATAATGACCATATTACTTCTTTCTTTCCAATTTGGATGCATCTTATTTCTTCTTCTTATCTGATGGTTATGGCTAGGACTTCTAGTAATCTGCTGAACAAGAGTGGGGAAAGCAGATCCTGTTCCTGATCTTAAGGGAAACATTTTTACTTTTTCCCCATTGAGTATGATATTAGTTGTGGATTTGCCATATATTGTCTTTATTATGTTGCAGTATGATACCTCTTTTCCCACTTTGCTGATAGTTTTTATCATAAAGCAGTGCTGGATTTTAGGAAATAATTTTCTGCATTTATTGATATAGTCATGTGGTTTTTATCCTTCATTTTGTTTATGTGGTGTATCACGTTCATTGATTTGTGAATATTATACCAACCTTGCAACCCCAGAATAAATCCCACTTGGTCATGGTGTGTGATCATTATAATGTATTGGTGGATTCAGTTTGCTACTATTTTGTTGAGGATTTTTGCATCTATGTTCATCAGAGGTATTGGCATATAATTTTATTTTATTGAAGTGTTTTATCTGGTTTTGGACTTCAAACAATGCTGGTCTCATAAAATGAGCTTGGAAATCTTCCCTTCTCTTGAAGTTTTTGGAATAATTTGAGAAGAATGGTGTTAATTCTTTGTTTGGTAAAATTCACCTGTGAAGTCATTCAGTCCAGGACTTTTGTTTGCTGAGAGTCTTTTGAATACAGCTTCAGTTTCATTAGTTGTAATCTGTTCAGATTTTCTATGTCTTCTTGATTCAGTTTTGGGAAATTGTATATTTCTAAGAATTTATCCATTTTTTTTCCAGTTGTCCAATTTGTTGGCATACAGTTCTTCATAATATGTTTAAATAATATTTTGTATTTCTGTGTATAAGTTGTTACTTCTCTTTCATTTCTGATTTCATTTATTGGGGTTTTCTCTCTTTTTTTCTTGACAAGTCTAGTTAAAGGTTTATCGATCTTGTTTATACTTTTAAACCAGCTCTTGGTTTTATTACTCTTTCGTATTTTTTTAGACTTAATTTTGTTTGTTTCTGCAGTGATCATTATTATTTCCTTTCTTCCACTCACTTTGGGCTTTGTTTGTTTTTCTTTTTCTAGTTCCTTTAGGTAGAAGGTTAAATTTTGAGATTTTTCTTGATTGTTGAGGGAGGCCTGCACTGCAGTGAATTGCCCTCTTAGGACTGCTTTCTCTTTGTCCTATAGAATTTATGTTGCTGTGATTTTATTTTTTTTTAACCCTCACCCGAGGATTTTTTAAAATTAATTTTAGAGAGAGAGGAAGGGATATAAAGAGAGAAACATTGATGTGAGAGAGAAACATTGATTAGTTGCCTCCTGCATGCACCCTGACTGGGGATCAAACCTCTCACCTGGGTATGTGCCCTGCCTGGGAACCGAACCTGCAACCTTTGATATACTGGATGACACTCCAACCAACTGAGCCACACCTGCCAGAGCTCTGTGTTTTCGTTTTCATTTTCTTTTGATTTCTCCCTTGATCTCATTATTAACCCATTTGTTGTATAGTATCACATTATCTAGACTCCATGTGTTCGTGTTTTTCAGTTTTTGATTTTGTAATTTATTTCTAGTGTCATACCATCAAGGTATGATTTCAATCTTCTTAAATTTACTGAGACTTTTTGTGTCCTAATATGTGGTCTATCTTAGAAAATATTCCATGTGCAGTTGCAAAGAATGTATATTCTGTTGCTTTGGGGTGAAGTGCTTTAAAAATATAAATTATATTCATCTGGTTGAGTGTATCATTTAACGCCACTGTTTCTTTGTTGCTTTTCTGTCTGGAAGATCTATCTATGGATGTCAGTGGGTTGTTAAAGTTCCCTACTATGACTGTGTTACTATCACTTTCTCCCTTGTGTCCATCAATATTTGCTTTATATATTTAGGTGCTCTTATGTTTGGTGCATAAATATTGTCAAGGGTTACATTCTCTTATTTGACTGACTTTTTACCATTAGGTAATATCCTTCTTTGTTTCATATTATAACCTTTGTTTTAAAGTCCTTTTTTTTTTCTATTAGTATTGCTACCCTAGCTTTTTTTGTTTCTGTTTGATGAAATACCTTTTTCAATCCCTTTACTTTCAGTCTATGTGTGTCTTTCGATCTGAAATGGGTCTCTTGTAGACAGCCTCTTTGTGGGTCTTGTTTTCTTATTCATTCAGCTATCCTATACTTTTGATTGGAGCATTTAATCCATTTACATTTAAAATTATTTCTAATAGGTATGTTTTTATTGCCATTTTATTACACATATATATTTATGTTCCTCTTTTTTTTCTTTTCTTTTCTTCTTAAAGAAGACCCTTTGACATTTCTTGTAATACTGATTTAGTGGTGATGAACTTTAGTTTTACGTGTCTGGGAAGCTTTTAATTTTTTCTTCAATTTTAAATGATAAGCTTGCTGGATAAAGTAGCCTTTGTTGTCAGTTCTTGCTTTTCATCACTTTGAATATTTTGTGCAAATCTCTTCTGTTGAGAAATGTTTCTGTTGAGAAATTAGCTGTAAGTTTTCTGGCAGCTCCCTTGTAGGCAGCTGTCTTTCTCTTTGTGCTTTTAAGATTCTCTCTCTGTCTTTAACCTTTGCCATTTTAATTATATTATGTCTTGGGGTGGACCTCTTTGTATTCATCTTGTTTGGGACTCTGCACTTTCTGGACTTGTGTGTTTTTCTCTTTTCACCAGGTTAGGACAGTTTTTAGTCATTATTTCTTCAATTAGTTTCTTAATCTCTTGCTCTCTCTTATCTCCTTCTGTTACCAGTATGATGCAGATATTGTTAGTCTTGATGTTGTTCCAGAGGTCCCTTAAACTATCCTCAATTTTTTAAGTTCTTTTTTTTTTTGCTGTTCTGATTGGTTGGTGTCTGCTACCTTGTCTTCCAAATCATCGATTTGATTTGATTCTCTGCTTCATCTAATCTGCTGTTGATTTCTTCTAGTGTAGTCTTCATTTCAGATATTGTAGCCTTTCTTTCTCATTGGTTCTTTGTTATGATTTTTGTCCTTTTTAATGCTTTAACTCTCTATTTAACTTTAACTTAAATTATATCTTCATTTAAGCTCTCACTGAGTTTACCCATCTTCCCCCTCAGCTCCTTGAGCATCCTTATAACCATGGTTTTGAATTCTGTGGTTGACGGACTGCTTACCTCTATTTCATTTAATTCTTGTTTTCCATGGGATTTCTCCTTTTCTTTCATTTGGGGCACATTTAATTTGTCTTTCCACTGGCTACCTCTCTGTATTTGTGTATTTTGTAGATCTGCTTCGCCTCCCTGCCTTTGTATGGTGGTCTTATGTAGTAAGGGTTCCTGTGGGGCTTAGTGGCACAGTATCTCTGGTCATTTGAGCTAGGTACTCCAGGAATGTCACTTGTGTGGGTTAGGTGATTAATCTTGTTGTAGTTTAGTTTTGATTACTGGTGCAGTATTGCTCCTGAAGCTGACTTACTGTAAAGATTGACCCCAACCAAGTGTATGAGCCCCACATGAGGTAGAATTTGCCCAGTAAGTTCTGGTACCTGCGGAGATCTCTTTGGGTATGTCACTTGTAGAGCTAAGTGGGTCATATTCTGATGTGACCTGAAGCTTGTCACTGGGTATGCTGGTTCTGGGGCCTCTTGGAAGGGACTGTGGTGCAGGTCAAAGTCAGATACTGCTTGTGAGTGGCCCTAGGCTACAAAATGATCCATGCATGGTTGGTGGCTGCCTCTGCTAGGACTAGGTTCGCATAGGAGGAGCTACACTGGATACTGTAGACAGCTTCCACCTGTAGAGCTCCGGGGCAAGTCAGTTAAATGCTCAAGGCACACTGAGATTCACCTCTGCCTGCTGGCTGCCTGTTAGGCTCAGTCACTGAAAGAGCCTTTGGTCATATGTAAGTTGCATGAGGTAGGTTTTCAGTTAGTTACCAGGTAGAGTGAGTGGTGTTTACCAGGTTTGCACACATTCAGACTTGGCACCAGTGCTGGGTCAGAGACCACTCAGTAAAATTCTCAGTAAAATTCTCAGGGTATACCAAGGCTGGCCACCAGCAGCCTGGGACCTGTGGACCTTTGAGGTGGGGCAGAGTCTTAGGGAGTCTTCAGGGTGAGGCCAGTGAAGGTCATAAGGCTAAAACAGATTAGAACATGGCCATGAGGAAGGTGGGCTCTGCACAGGAACGGTGTCACTGATCAGGGTGGGACATGGGAAAAAATTGCTCTTGTCCTAGAACCAAACAATTCAGTCTTTTCCTGTGCATCTATGACACCCCTAAGTCTGTCTGGACCTCCTGGAAAGCCCTCTGAGAAAGACTGCACTGTGGGCCTACATTGGCTGCAGCTAGCTGATTCCTCTGCAGCTTGCAGGACATGAGATTGGTGGAGTGGGTTCACAGGGATTCGGGAATGTGGGGCTAGTTATCTCCCCAGGCTGATGCCATAGGGCATGGTGCCAATCTGACATTTGGGAAAAATGGCCCTTGCCCCAAAGCTACACAACTCAGTCTCTGCCTGTTCTTCTGACATCACCTGATTCTGCCAGAAATTCCTCAAGAACCCCCCATGGAACAAAGCACTGTGGGCCCAGGCTGGCCTCACCTAGCTAATTCCTACTCAGGGCATGAGCTCAGCAGGGCAGGGCCCCAGGGAGTCAGAGAATGGGGCTGGTTAATGATATATGGAAGGGAGTGCTCCCCCAGGAAACATGACATCTGTGGATAGTATGGGAGAGGGACTCAGCACAGGGACATTGGCAGCTGTTCCTTTAGCCCTTTCCCTGAGCCGCACAACTCAGCCTCTCCCTGTAGGACTCTCATTTGCTCTGAGCTGCTGTTTCTCCACCAGAGCTCAGGGTGAGTGACGGCAAATAAGATTTTGTACACTGACACTTTAAAAGGGCGCCTGGGTTTCTAGTAGTCTCCCATCTTAGTCTGGTGGATGGAATCTCCACTGATTTTCATAGCCAGACGTAATGTGGGCTTCTCTTTCCAGCAGAGGTGCTCCTAAGGTAAGACCTTTGCAGTTGAGATATCTCTCCAGATTCTTAACTGCAGCACATGGTTGCCAGGCCAGCCCTTTTTGCATCCCCACCTTCCTACCAGTCTCAAGGTGAATTCATTTGTATATTCTTGGTTATAAGACTTCTTTTCAGCTAGTCTTCAGTTGGTTACTCAGGTTAAATGCTCTATAATTCAGTGGTAATGCCAATTTTGTCCTGGGAGGCGGTGAGTGTAACTTTCACCTCCTCTGCTTCAATCTTGGATCTTGAACTTAACACATTTTCAAGTGTGTTATATGGTATCACGGACTGTACCATGTTATATAGATCTCTAGAACTCACTCATCTTTCCCAACTAAAACTTTATACCTATAGATTAGCAACTTTCTATCTACCACTCCCTCTGGCCCGGAACCACCATTCCACTCTTTGATTCTATAAATTTGACTACTTTAGATACCTCATACAAGTGGAATCAAGCAGTATTTGTCTTTTTTTTTTTTTTTTATCTTTATTGATTTTAAAGAGAAGAAAGGAGAAGGAGAAAGAGAGATAGAAACAATGATGAGAGAGTCACTGATCGACTGCTTCCTGCACATCCCCGACTGGGGATCGAGCCCGCAACCCAGGCATGTGCCCTGACCAGGAATCAAACCCCAATTGTCTGGATCCTAGGTCGGTGCTCAACCTCTGAGCCATGCCCGGCCGGGCAGTATTTGTCTTTTTATGACTGTTTTATTTCCCTTAGCATAATGTCCTCAGGGTTTATTCATATTGTACATATTGCAGAATTTTCTTATTTTTTAAGGCTGACTAATATTCCATTGTATCTATATACCATATTTTCTTTATCTATTCCTCTGTCAATGAATATTGACAAAGGTTATTTCCACTTTTTGGCTATTATGAATAATGCTGCAGTGAACACAGGAGTGTTTATATCTGTTTGAGATATTGATATCAATTCTTTTGGAAAAATACCCAGAAGTGGGATTGCTGGATAATATGTTGGTTCTATTTTTAATTTCCTGAAAAACTGCCATACTGTTTTCCATAGAGGCTGCATCATTTTGCATCCACCAACAGTGTACAAGGGTTCCTTTTTTCCCATGTTCTTGCCAACATTTATTGGCTTTTTTTTTTTTTCCTCTGTTAATAGTTTTTTGCTTGTTTTTTTAAAAATTTTATTATTGTTTAAAATAATACAGATGTCCCTTTTTCTCCCCAATGACCCGTTCCACCCCGTTCCTTCCCCCTCCCCAGTCCCTCTCCCCAACACTGTCCATGTCCATGGGCTGTGCGTATATGCACATAAATTCTTTGGTTACTCTCTCCCCCTCCACCCACCCGCCCTCCTCCATCCCTCTGACATTCATCAGTCTCATCTATGCTTCCATGTCATTGAATCTATTCTGTTCATCAGTTTATTAAGTTCTTTAGGTTCCACGTATAAGCGAGATCATGTGATATTTGTCTTTCTCTGCCTGGCTTATTTCACTTAGCATAATATTCTCCAAGTCCATCCATACTGTCCCAAAGGGTATGAGATTCTTCTTCTTTACAGCTGCATAGTATTCCATGGTGTATATATCCCACAGCTTTTTTATCCACTCATCTACTGATGGGCACTTGGGCTGTTTCCAGATCTTAGCTATTGTAAACTGTGCTGCTATGAACATCGGGGTACATATATTCTTTCTGATGAATGTTTCAGGATTCTTAGGATACATTCCAAAGGAGTGGAATCACTGGGACAAATGACAGCTCCATTTCTAATTTTTTGAGGAACCTCCATACTGTTTTCCATGGTGGTTGTACCAGTCTGCATTCCCACCAGCAGTGTACTAGGGTTCCCCTTTCTCCACACCCTCACCAGCACATGTTGTTTGTTGATTTGTTGATGGCAGCCGTTCTGACAGGTGTGAAGTGATACCTCATTGTGGTTTTAATTTGCATCTCTCTGATGATTAGCGATGTCGCGCATTTTCTCATGTGTCTCTTGGCCATCCGTATGTCCTCTTTGGAGAAGTGTCTATTTAAGTCTTTTGCCCATTTCTTAATTGGGTTGTTTGTCTTTCTCTTGCTGAGTGCTATGAGTTCTTTGTACACTTTGGAAATTAACCCCTTATCAGATTCATCCTTGGCAAATATGTTTTCCCAGACCTTGGGGTTCCTTTGTATTTTGAGGCTGTTTTTTTCCTGCTGTGCAGAAGCTTTTTAGTTTGATGTAGTCCCATATGTTTATTTTTTCCTTTGTTTCTCTTGCCCTAGGAGATGTATCAGTGAAAAGTCCACTACGTGGGATGTCTGTGGCTTTACTGCCTATGTTTTCTTCCAGGATTTTCATGGTTTCGTGGCTTATATTTAAGTCTTTTATCTATTTTGAGTTTATTTTTGTGTATGGTGAAAGTTGGTGGTCTAGTTTCATTCTTTTGCATGTATCTGTCCAATTTTCCCAGCAGCATTTATTGAAGAGACTGTCTTTACTCCATTGGATACTTTTGCCTCCTTTGTCAAATATTAACTGACCATAATGACATGGGTCTATTTCTGGGGTCTCTGTTCTGTTCCATTGATCTATAAGCCTGTTCTTGTACCAATACCAGGCCGTTTTGATTACAGTGGCTTTGTAGTATAGTTTGAAGTCTGGTAATGTGATCCCTCCCACTCTGTTCTTTTTTCTCAAGATGGCTGCAGCTATTCGGGGTCTTTTTTGGTTCCATATAAATTTTCGAAATGTTAGTTCTAGGTCTGTGAAATATGCTGTTGGTATTTTCATAGGAATTGCATTAAATTTATAAATTGCTTTGGGTAGTATAGACATTTTCATGATATTAATTCTTCCAATCCATGAGCATGGTATCTTCTTCCACCTGTTTAAATCTTCCTCTATTTCTTTTTTCAGTGTCACGTAGTTTTCTGAGTACAGGTCTTTACATCCTTGGTTAAGTTTATTCCTACGTATCTTATTTTTTTAGTTGCAATGGTAAATGGTATTGCTTTTTTAGTTTCTCTCTCTGAAAGTTCATTGTTGGTGTATAAGAATGCCATTGATTTCCAGATGTTGATTTTGTATCCAACTACCTTGCCAAATTCGTTTATCAAATCTACTAGTACTCTGATGGAGTCTTTAGGGTTTTCTATGTACAGTATCATGTCATCTGCAAATAATGACAGTTTTACTTCCTCCTTTCCAATTTGGATACCTTTTATGTTTTCTTCCTGTCTGATGGCTATGGCGAGGACTTCCAGTACTATGTTGAATAAGAGTGGTGAAAGTGGACATCCCTGTCTTGTTCTGGTTTTTAATGGAAATGGTTTTAGTTTTTGCCCATTGAGTATGATGTTGGCTGTAGGTCTGTCTTATATGGCCTTTATGATGTTGAGGTATGATCACTCTATTCCCACTTTGCTGAGAGTTTTTATCAGCAATGGGTGCTGGATTTTGTCGATGCTTTTTCTGAGTCTATTGATATGATCATATGATTTTTGTCCTTGGTTTTGTTTATGTGATGTATCACATTTATTGATTTGTAGATGTTGTACCAGCCTTGCATCCCTGGAATAAATACTACTTGGTGATGATGTATGATCTTTTTAATGTATTGCTGGATCTGGTTTGCTAGTATTTTAGTGAGGATTTTAGCATCTATGTTCATCAGGGATATTGGCCTATAATTTTCTTTCTTTGTAGTGTCTTTATCTGGTTTTGGGATTAGGGTGATGCTGGCCTCATAAAAAGAATTTGGGAGTTTTCCCTCCTCTTGAATTTCTGGAATAGTTTGAATAGAATAGGTGTTAATTCTTTGAATGTTTGGTAAAACTCGCCTGTAAATCCATCTGGTCCAGGACTTCTGTTTGCTGGGAGTTTTTTGATTACTGCTTCAATTTCAATAGTTGTTATCAGCTTATTCAGGTTTTCTGCCTCTTCTTGATTCAGCTTTGGAAGGTTGTATGCTTCTAGGAATTTGCCCATTTCCCCTGTGTTGTCCAATTTGTTGGCATATAGTTGCTCATAATATTTTCTTACAATCCTTTGTATTTCTGTTGGATCAGTTGTTATATCGCCTCTTTCATTTCTGATTTTATTTATTTGGGTCCTCTCTCTTTGTTTCTTAGTGAGTTTGGCTAAAGATGCATCAATCTTATTTACCTTTCAAAGAACCAGCTCTTGGTTTCATTGATTTTTTGTATTGTTTCTTTAGTCTCTATGTCATTAATCTCTGCTCTGATTTTTATTATTTCCTTCCTTCTACTTCCTCTGGGCTTTTCTTGCTGTTCTCATTCTAGTTCTTTTAGTTGTTGTGTTAGATGGTTCATTAGATATTTTTCTTGTTTCTTGAGATAGGCCTGTAATTATATGAATTTTCCTCTCAAGACTGCTTTCGCCGTCTCCCATAGGTTTTGGGTTGTTGTCTGTTCATTTTCATTACTTTCCATGAAGTATTTGATTTCTTCCTTGATCTCCTTGGAAATCCACTCATTGTTTAATAACATGCTATTTAGCCTCCATGTGTTTGAATATTTTTGAGTTTTTTTATAGTGGTTGATTTCTAGTTTCATGGCATTGTGATCCGAGAAGATGCTTGAAATGATTTCAATCTTCTTATATTTGTAGAGACTTGCCTTGTGCGCTAACATGTGGTCTATTTTTGAGAATGTTCCATGTGCACTTGAGAAGAATGTGTATTCTGCTGCTTTGGGGTGAAATGTTCCATAAATGTCAATTAAATCCATTAGGTCTAGTGATTCATTTAAGGTCTGTGTTTCCCTGTTGATTTTTTGTCTTGATGATCAGTCCAATGCTGATAGTGGGGTGTTAAAGTCTCCCACTATGATTGTGTTGCTGTCAATCTCCCCTTTGAAGTTCCCCAAGAGATTTTTTATATATTTAGGTGCTCCTGTATTGGGTGCATAAATGTTCATAAGGGTTATTTCCTCCTGTTGGATTGATCCCTTTAGTAATATGTAGTGACCATCTTTGTCTCTCATTATGGTCTTTATTTTGAAGTCTGTTTTGTCAGAAATAAGAATTGCTGCTCCAGCTTTCTTTTCCTTTCCATTTGCATGGAATATTTTACTCCACCCCTTCACTTTTAGCCCGTGTGAGTCTTTTGCTCTCAGGTGGGCCTCTTGTAGACAGCATATATTTGGGTCCTGTTTTCTTATCCATTCAGCTACCCTTTGTCTTTTGATTGGCCCATTTATTCCATTTACATTTAAGGTTACTATTGATATCAACTTATTTAATGCCATTTTCCCCCTTAATGCCGATGTACCTTTCTCTCACTATTCCTTCTTTTTCTTAGAGCAGTCCTTTTAGCATTTCTTGCAATGCTGGTTTGGTGGTACTGAACTCTTTTAGCCTTTTTTTGTCTGGGAAGCTTTTTATTTCACCTTCAAATTTAAATGATAGCCTTGCTGGATAAAGCAATATTGGTTGCATGTTCTTGCTTTTCATTACTTGCAGAACTTCATGCCACTCCCTTCTGGCTTTAAGAGTCTCTGTTGAGAAATCAGCTGTCAGCCTTATGGGGGTTCCCTTGTAGATCACTGCTTGTCTCTCTCTTGCAGCCCTTAATATTTTCTCTTTGTCCTTGACATTTGCCATTTTAATTATGATGTGTCTTGGAGTGGGTCTCTTTGGGTCCCTCTTGTTTGGAACCCTCTGTGCTTCCTGAACTTGTGTGGCTTTCTCCTTCACCAGCCTAGGGAAGTTTTCTATAATTATTTCTTCCACCAAGTTCTCTATCCCTTGCTCTCTTTCCTCCCCCTCTGGCAGTCCTACAATGCGAATGTTGTTTCGCTTCATGTTGTCCCAAAGTTCCCTTAGACTGTCCTCATGCTTTTTAAGTGTTTTTTCTTTTTGCTGCTCTGATTGTGTGATTTTCTCTACTTTGTCTTCTAAGTCACTTATTCTATCCTCTGCTTCATTGAGCCTGCTTTTATTTCCTTCCAGTGCATTCTTGATATTAGATACAGCATTCTTTATCTCTGTTTGAGTTGTATTTATGGTATGTATCTCTTTTTTCATGTTTTCACTAAGGTTCTCGATCTTACCATCTATAGTCTTCTTAAGTTCCTTGAACATCTTCATCATCAATACTCTGAACTCCGTTTCTGATAACTTGCTCAACTCCATCTCATCATCTTTTTCTGGCGATGTTTCCTTTTCTTTAATTTGGGGGTTGTTTCTTTGTTTCCCCATTTTGGTATGTCTTAGTGCTTATATCTATATATTAGATATATTTGCTGTGTCCCAGTCTTGTGGGGTGGGATTTTGTCTTGTGGGTCTAGTGGAGCCCAGAGGTGTATGTTGTTGTTAATACTGGTGAAAATTTAGAAAATATTAATAAACTAAAATGTAAAAATAGAGAAGCTACTGGGAGATAACAGAAGCAGAGAAAAGATTCTGAAAGAAGGGCCAGCTCAAAATTAAGGGAGAGAATAGAATAGTTGAAAATGAGAAAACAAAAATACAATAAAAAGAATAAGAGAAACTAACAATCAGACAGGAAAACAGAAGGGGGCAAAATGAAAGAATGAAAGAAAAGTAGAAAAAGAAAGAAGAAAAAGAAGAAAAAAGTTATGCCAATGGATTGAGAGGAGAGAGAGATATAAAGCCCAGGCAGACAGGGAGTCTGGTAAGAGATTTGGGGGAAACTATAGAGGAAAGCAGTAAACTTGGTTATAATGATAAAGTCCCAGTCATTAAGCAGGGATATCAAGAAAGTCTTGATAGTAGAAGCAAGAATAAAACAAAACAAAGCAAATAATGAAAACAAAACCAAAAACAAGCTAAGCAAAACAAAATTCTTTTATTAAAAAAAAAATTAGTTAAAAAAATGTTTTAAAAAATTTATAAAATTTAAAAAAGAAGAAAAAACAAATTTTCTCCCCTTTCTCTTCTTCCTAAGGAAAAAAGAGAAAAAACTAAATAAACCCACAAATAAAAAACAAACAAACAAAAAAAAACCCAAACCAAAAAAAACAAAACCAAAAGCAGCAGAGAGAAAGGTAGTTTCTTCTGGGCAACTTATGTTGTCTGAGGGTCACTGTTTTTTGTGATTTCAGTTCTCCTGAGAGGTACTTGTGTATCACCCAATGTGAGGTGCCGTCTAGGTTTGGCTCTGGTGTCCTTAGGTAGATGGTTGATTTGAGTCTCTCCATGGGCCACCTCCTCTTGTCAGCTATTTTGCAACCTTGTAGTTGCCTGGTCTTGCTCCAGAGTCTTCTGTAGAGTCTTTAGGGTACAGGGTAGCTAGCGTAGTCCAGGGTATTACTCCCGTTAGAGGTGTCGCTCTCAGGCGCTCACTCTGAGGGAGTTAGTCTCTGCTCCACCGCCAGCTCCTCAGTCCCTACACTGTCCTCTGATTCTAGCTCCCCAGGCTCTGTCCTGCTGCAGCTTCAGATTGATTTCCGCCTGTTGCCTTTTCTGTATGGGCCATTTCAGCAGCCAGGGCCCAGTGGGTTCAATTAAGAACACATTCTGGTGGGCCCTTTGCCTGCCCAGCCCCCAGCAGGGGTTTTCAGCGTTTCCTCCAGTTCCCAAACAACAGTCCCCAAGAGTCTTATTCTTGCAGAGTCCTCCTATGAGCTGCTCTCCCTTCCTCCTCAGGACTGTGCCCTGCGGGTGTGTCTGGGGCTTCAGTGAGCGAGACCTGCCCCTTTCCTATTGGGGGTGGTGCTCCCAGCTGCAGGAGAGGCCCTCCGGCTCTGCCCCTCCCTGCTCAGCTCTGGTTTGGTGGTCGCACCAGTCCCGCCCCTCAGACCGTCTACTGTGCAGACCCCAATGGCAGCCTCTCCTGGTCTGTCTGTGCAGTGCAAGCTGGGAAGGTGGGAACCAGTTCCACAATCAAACGCACAAAGCAACACACAGGCAGAGTCCACCCTGCAAGGTCCCGCCGCCCTTGCTCCAAGGCACCCAGCCGAAGGGGACCCAAAGTCAGCTCCATGCAGTTCTCCACACCGCTGGTCTGAGCAAAGCTGGAGTGGCTTCACGCGCCACCACGGGGGCCCCTCAGGGCCGGTCACATATCCCAGCCTCTTGGCACCAGGGAGCTCAGGGCAGGAGGGCACCCTCAGTGCTGGTCGCAGAACCCAGCCTCCCAGCACCGGGAGCTGAGGGCGGGAGGGCTCCTCCCCTCCCCCATGCCACACAGATTCAGCGCTTTCTGGGGCTCAACACAATGCCCCACAGGGAGGCAGAGGGTCCCCGTGTGTGGGTGCTCAGCGCAGTTCTCTGGTCCCTCACTACTTGGGTGCCACAGGCCTTGGGACAGCCTTCCCTATGGTCGGCACCCCGAGCACCAGACACCTGGTTGCAGCTGCCCCTAGAGGCTTTGTTTCCTAGGAAGGCGCCGTCTCCTCCGGGACTCACCGCTCCCCTGGGTCCCTCTGCCCTGTGCGTGGGGCGCTCCTTCCCCTCTCTGCTCCGGGTGTGGGATCCCCACTTTTGGATGCTGTCCGCAGGGCTTTGCAGCCTCCAAGCCTTCAGGCTCAGAGCCCAGCACAGGCTTCAGGGAGGACTCCCCCTTCCAAAGGCCCCCTCTCTTATCAGACTCCGTGATGGTTCGTTAGTGCTCCCCACTCACACTTCGTCCACTCAGGTATGTTTTTCTGGTTTTTTTTCAAGCTGGTTACATAGGATTTTAGGAGGAAATCAAGTCCGTGGCTGGAGCGGGGGCACTGCTGCTTCTCACAGGGCCGCCATCTTCCTCTCCCCTTGGCTTTTATTTTTTAATAATAGCTTTCATGAAGTGTGTGAAGTAATATTGTGGCTTTTAATTTGCATTTCATGTCATTTGAAATCGAAAAACTATTTTCATATACATATTGGTCATTTTTTCTCTTCTTTGGAGAACTATCCAAGTCCTTAACCCATTTTTATTATTATTATTTTTTAATCCTCAGCTGAGGATACTTTTTAAGAGATTTTTTGGAGAGAGAGAGAGGAGAGAGAGAGGGAGGAAGCAGGATAAGGAGAGGGGGAGAGAGAAACATGAATGTACTAGAGAAACATCAATCGGTTACCTACTGTAGGCACCCCAACTGGGGATCGAACCCACAGCCTAGGTATGTGCCCTTACCAGAAATCAAACCTGCAACCTTTTTGGTTTATGGAGCAATGCTGAAACAACTGAGCCCTTAACTCATTTTGAAATCAGATTATTAGTTTTTTTGTATGGAGTTATAGGGTTTCGTTATGCATTCTGGAAATTAACCCCCTATCAGATGTATGGTTTGCAAACATTTTCTCCCATTTCCTAGGCTGCATTTTCAACAAATTGTGCTGAAGCAACTGTACATCCACATGCAACAATGTGAATCTAGACAGAAACCTTGTACCCTTCACAAAAATTAACCCAAAATGGATCAGAGACCTAAATATAAAATATAGTACTTTAAAAGTCCTAGAAGATAAAACCTGTATGAACTTGGCTACAGTAATAACCTTTTAAGTACCACAAAAAGACATGATCCATGAAAGAAATAACTGATAATATAAACTTCATTAAATTAAAACTTTTGCTCCATGAAAGACAATTTCAAGAGAATGAGAAGACAAACTGCACGCTGGAAAAAAATATTTGCAAAAGATACATCTGATAAAAGACTGTTATCAAAATACACACAAAAAAGTCTTAAAACTCAAGAATGAAAGAGCAACCTATTAAAGAATGGGCCAAAGACCTTAACAGACTCTTCACCAAAGAAAATATCCAAAAAGATGTTTCACATCAAGGAGGTAAGATGGCTGCAGAGTAGCTGGTGGCTGTGTGTTCTTGTACTAAACCAGGGACCAGATTTACAGCTAAAGTACAGCAAAATCAACTTGAAAAACCAAGTGAAGTGTAGCTGGTTGAAAATACATTACCTAAGGAACACTGAAGAATCCAAGTAGAGACTAATAAGAGGAGTGGAGTCACAGAAAGAGAGAGCCCCCCTTGAACAGGTGGGTGGTTAAGAGGCCAGAGGAATATTATGGCTTCAAAGCTACCTCTGCCTGGGAGAGTGGGATCTCAAGCCTGCAAAGAGGTCCCAAACTCTCAGCAGCAGAGATGGGAAGAAGAACCCATGTAGCATTGGGCCAAGGGAACCAAGGGGTTTCTGTCTGCCTGGAGACTGGGACAGCACCTTTCCAGTGAAAAAGGACTTCTATTGTTAGCAGCCTCAGCCCAAGAGGCTCTTTCCAAGCTCCTACTGCTGGAGAAGCCTTTTTGCCATGTTTAGGTCCAGGGAAGGTGTCTGTGGGATGTACCCAGCCAACTTTGAGGGACCCTCTACTTTCTTGAAAGACATTGTGCAGAGCCCGAGTCAGTGACTAAACTTTTTGGCTTGAGGAAAAGAAAAAGGTTTCTCTACCTCGAGTGCACTGTCAGAACCCCTCCCTCATCTCTCAAGCCACCTGTTCTGCCCTGTCCTGCTGGGTTCACAGCGTGGGGGAGCAGAGTAGGTCTGGGATTTTTGGCTTGCACTGCAGAGTTTGGAGACTGAGAAAAGCCAGGAATTTTGCCCCCACTTTGCTGAGATCAGCCACATGGAGAGATCAGAGTCTTACACGGGATTGAATTTCTACCCATTACTGCTTTGTTTGGTTCTGTGAGGGTGCTGGTGCTGCACAGAGCTGGTGATTTTGGACTGTATGCCATGGGGAGCCTTCTGTCAGGAAGACAGATGGGCGAATGCTTGTCAGGAGGCTGATCTGAGCTTCTTGCAAGTTCCACTAGGCAGCCCAGGGAAGGAGAGGGAGAGTCCATCCCCCACTCTTGCAGGCGTGGCATCACCCCCAATAGGAGACTGTTTGGTTCGGCCTTTTGAGTCTCAGATACCCCTGCCAGGCTCAGTTCTGTGGGCAATGGGAGAACATCTCAGAGCGGGATATTTCGAGTGTGATACCCTCAGAGGCTATTGTCTGAGACCTGGAGGAAGTGCTTATCCATCTCTGGCAGTTGAGCTGTCAATATCCTCAACCAGAGACTCTTTTGGTCTATTACCTAACTCAGGGTGGCTGACCTTCTTCTTTAGAGACTGCAGACTGTACCCAAACTGAACCTGCAGCAGGCCACTTTAGGGGGAATAAGAGTTGGAGTCTCTGGTAGAGACTGAGGAGTTTGGCTTTGAATCAGAGACTAATTTCCCCTCATTGAGTGCCTGACTATGTACTCCCCAAGCAGGGGCCCCAATAGGCTGAGCTAAGCTAACCTGGGTTCATACTACAGACTCTCTTTGGAAGGCTCTGGAGGAAGACCAGGCAACCTCAGAGGGGAGGCGGAGTAGCTGACAGGTGGAGGTGGACCTCAGGAAGCCTTGTCCACTACAATTCTGTCCCCATCTCTAAGCTGAAAGAATCTGACCCATTTACACAGATTGGTCCCTCCCATGCACACACAGTTCTAGTAGACACAGACACAAAAAGTGAACAGAGTGGTAACTACACACAGGTAGCAAAAGGCCAATTACACATAATGTCAGACAGCAACCTGCATCTGAAACACACCTAAAAGGACTCAGAACCAATACAACAAGAAGGGTGTTTCATCTCACACCAGAGCTTGACTCAACTAGGAACACAAATGGCACAACCAAAGATGGACCCCAGCAGGCTTCAGACCCTTCTGGGAACAACCTAGCCTCGGGTGCAGGCCATGCACAGAGTCTCATACATGGTGATAAAAGTTTACCTCTATTGACACCCAGCCTGAAGGGTTATTGATTGTGCCACTGAGCCCATCAAGAAACTTTGAGACTGCACCTGCATAGCACTCTGCATGCCATGGTCGGGGGTGAGCATCATAGTCAGCCAGCATGAGGGTCAATCCTGCCCACAAAAAGTCAAAAGCGATCAAGACCCAATGACAACAGGAGAGCTCAAACAACCCACACAAGAGACATTCTTAGAGAACTCAGATCAGGAGATCAAAGGGATTGCACCACTCAGTCCTACAGAAGGTCACCCCACCAAGACTAGGAATCAGCACTTCTACCTAATACATAGAAAAACATAAAGAGACAGCCAAAATGGGGAGGCAAAGAAACAGACCCCAAATGAAAGAACAGAAGGAATCTCCAGAAAAAAGAGCTAAATGAAATGGAGGCAAGCAATTTATCAGTTAGAGAGTTCAAAGTAATGGTTATAAGGATGCCCAAGAAACTTAGTGAAAATGAAAACAGCATGAAAAAGGACATAGAAACCATGAAAAAGAATCAGTCAGAATTCTCTATTTTAGATGGGTGAAGAATGACATGTCTAAAATACAACATACACTAGAAGGAATACCAAGTAGGCTGGATGAAGCAGAGGATAAAATCAGTGAATTAGAAGAAAAGATAGAAAAAAATTATACAATCGAAGAAGCAAAAAGAAAAAATAATTAGAAAGTAGGAGGATAGTTTAAGAGAATTTAGGACAACAAAAACATACATCCGTATCATAGGGATGCCAAAAGAAGACAGTGAGCAAGACATAGAGAAGCTGTTTGAAGAAATAACAACAAAAAACTCTCCTAGCCTGGTGAAGTAAAATGTCACACAAGTTCAGGAAGCAAAGAGAATACCAATCAAGGTGAACCTAAAGAAATTCATCATAGTTAAAATGGCCAAGATTAAAGACAAAGAGAGAATCTGAAAGGTGGCAAAAGAGAAACAGTTACTTACCCACAAGAGAGTTCCCATAATGCCACCAGCTGATTTCTCAACTGAAACACTTCAAGCGAGAAGGGATTGGCATGAAGTATTTAAAGTAATGAAAAACAAGAACCTGCAACCAAGACTGCTCTATCCAGCAATGCTATCATTTAAAATTGAAGGTAAAACAAAGAGCTTCCCAGGCAAAAGAAGACTAAATGAGTTAATTACCACCAAACCAGCATTGCAAGAAATGCTAAAGGGGTTGCTTTCAGAAGAAGAAGGAATAGAGAGAAAGAGGAACATAGACATTTAAAAAGTGGCAATAAATAAGTATCTATCAATAATAACCTTAAATGTAAATAGATTAAATGCTCCAATCAAAAGATATAGTGTAGTCAAATGGATAAGAAAACATGACCCATATATATGCTGTCCACAAAAGACTCACCTCAGGACAAAAGATACACACAAGCTAAAAGAGAAGGGATGAAAAAAATATTTCATGCAAATAGAAAAAAAACAACACTGGGTTAGCAATACTTACATATGACAAAATGAACTTCAAAACAAAGGCATAAAAAACACAAACAAGGTCACTACATAAAATAAAAGGTTGATCAAACAAGAGGTTAGCCCTTATAAACATATATGCACCCAATATAGGACCACCTGAATATATTCAAAAAAACAAAAACAAAAACTTTGGTGGACTTTAAGGTAGAGATTGACAGCAATACAGTCATAGTAGGGGAATTTAACACGCAACTGTCATCAATGGATAGATCATCCAGACAAAAATAATCAACAAGGAAACAGTGACCTTGAATGATACAATACATCAGACGGATTTAATTGGCTTTTACAGAACATTTCATCCCAAAGCAGCAAAATATACATTCTTCACAAGTGCACAGGGAACATTCTAAGAATTAGACCACATGATAAGACACAAAATAAGTCTTAAGAAGTTCAAGAAGATTGAAATCATGAAAAGATCTTCTCGGATCACAATTCCATGACACTAGAAATCACTCATGATAAAAAAGCTTAAAAATATTCAAACACATGGAGGCTAAATAGCATGTTATTAAACAATGAATGGGTTACCAATGAGATCAAGGAAGAAATCAAAAACTTCCTGGAAAAAATAAAAAATGAACACACAACAACCCCAAATCTATGGGACACAGCAAAAGCAGTCCTGAGAGGGAAGTTCATGGTATTAAAGGCCTACCTCAAGAAGCAAGAACAATCTCATATAACAATCTAACCCTACACCTAAAAGAATTGGAAAAAGAACAGCAGGAAAAGCCCAGAGTAGGTAGAGGAAGGAAATAATAAAAACCAGAGCAGAAATAAAAGACATAGAAAACAAAAACAAAAAACAAAAACACAAAAGATCAATGAAATCAAAAGCTTGTTCTTTGAAAAGATAAACAAGGTTGATGAACCTTTAACCAGACTGATCAGGAAACAAAGAGAGAGGACCCAAATAAATAAAATATGAAATGAGAGAAGAGAGGTAACAATTGACATCACAGAAAAACAAATAATTATAAAAAAATATTACAAACAACTATATGCCAACAAAACAGACAACCTGGGTGAAATGGACAAATTCTTAGTAACATACAATCTTCCAAAACTAAAGCAAGTAGATGCAGAATACCTAAATAGACCAATAAAAACCTAATGAAATCAAAGCTGTAGTAAAAAAAAAAAAAAAAGTCATAGCAAACAAAAGCCCTAGACCAGATGGCTTCACACATAAATTTTACCAAATATTCAAAGAAGAACTAATAGCTATCCTCCTCAAACTATTCCAAAAAATTCAAGAGGAGGGAAAACTCCCAAGCTCTTTTTATGAGGCTAACATTATCCTAATACCCAAACCAGATGAAAACATAACAAAGAAAGAAAATTATAGGCCAGTATCCCTGATGAACATAGATGCTAAAATCCTCAACAAAATATTAGAAAATCAGATGCAGCAATAGATTAAAAAATCATACAACATAATCAAGTATGATTTATTCTGAAGATGCAAGTTTGGTAAAATATTTGCACATCAGCCCTGGCCAGTGTGGCTCAGTGGTTAGTTTCAGCCTGCCCACCAAAGGGTCATGGGTTTGATACCCAGTCAAGGGCAAGTACCTGTACTGCAGGTTCACTTTCCACCTTGGTCAGTGCGTGTGCAGGAGGCAACAAGTCAATGTGTTTCTCTCACACTATTCTCTCTCTCTCTCTCTCTCTCTCTCTCTCTTCTTCCCTCCCTCTCTCCCTTCCACTCTCTCTCTACAAAGCAATGGAAAAACATCCTCATGTGAGGATTAACAACAAAAATATTCGCAAATCAATAAATGTGATAATCACATAAACAAAATGAAAGATAAAAACCACAAGATCATATCAATAGATGCAGAAAAAGCATTTGATAAAATCCAGCACCCATTTATAATAAAAACTTTCAGCAAAGTGGTAATAGAGGGATCCTACATCAACATAATGAAGGCCATATATGAAAAACCTATAGCCAACATCATACTCAATGGCAAAAACTAAAAGTGTTTCCCTTAAGATCAGGAACAAGACAGTCATGTTCTTTTTCACACTCTTATTCAACATAGTGGAAGTCTTAGGCACAGCCATCTGATAAGAAGAAGAAATGAAAGGCATCCAAACTGGAAAAGAAGGAATAAGAGTCATTATTTGCAGATGACATGATATTGTACATAGAAAACCCTAAAGGCTCCATCAAAAACCTTCTAGCTCTAATAAATGAATTTGGCAAAGTTGCAGGATACAAAATCAATACTCATAAATTGATGGCATTTTATATACCAATACTGAACTAGCAGAAAGAGAAACTAAGAAAACAATCACATTTACTATTGCAACAAAAAAATGAGGTACCTCAGAACAAGTTTAACCAAGGAAGTAAAAGACCTCTACTTAGAAAACTATGGGACATTGAAGAAACAAATTAAGGAAGATGCAAATAAGTGGAAGCATATGCCATGTTCATGGATTGGAAGAATTAGCATTGTTAAAATGTCCATACTACCCAAAGAAATCTATAGATTCAACACAATTCCTGTTAAAATACCAATGGCATATTTCACAGATCTAAAAAATATTCCAAAAATTTATATAAAACCAAAAAAGACCCTAAATAGCCTCAACAACCTTGAGAAAGAAAAACAAATTTTGAAGTATCACAATACCAGATATCAAAGTATACCACAAGGCCCTTTTAATCAAAACAGACTGGTACTGGCATAAGAACAGATATATAGACCAATGGAAAGAACAGAGAGCCCAGAAATGACTCCATGTCATTATAGTCAATTAATATTTGCCAAAAAGGCAAGAGCATAGAAAAGAAGAAAGACAGCCTCTTCAACAAATTGTGCTGGGGAAATTGGACAGGTACATGCAAAAAAAATGAAACTAGATCACCTACTTACACCATACACAAGAATGAACTCAAAATGGATAAAAGACTTAAATGTAAGTCACAAAACCATAAAAATCTTAGAAGAAACCATAGGCAATAAAGTCTTATTTTTTTAAAAAAATTATGTTTATTGTTGAAAGTATTTCAGTATTAAAAAAACTAAATAAAAATAAATAAATAAAATATCAGACATCTCTCCCAGCAATATTTTTGTTGGTATGTCTCTGACGGTAAGGGAAACTCAGGAAAAGATAAACAAATGGGACTACATAAAGCTAAAAAGCTTGTGCACAGCAAAATGAAAAGGGAACACACTGTATGAGAGAACATATTCGCACATGATACATTCAGTAAGAAGTTAATTGCCAAAATATATAAAGAACTTATACAACTCAACATCCAGAAGACAAACAATCCAATTTAAAAATGGGCAAAGGGAGGAGTTGTGAAGATAGCGGCACTGTGAGAAAAAGCAGAGTGCCCTTGCTCCCAGGCATGGACTCGATTTATCACTGAAATACTACATAACCAGCTTGGAAAAAGCAGAGAAATATACCTGAGTGGACATATTTTGAGTAGGGAGCACTGAAGAAGCATCGTAGAGTCTGGTAAGAGAGGAGAAGTGTAGAAAGGGGGAGTCCCCCCCAGAGCCTGTGCTGGGCTCTGAGCCCAGAGGGTTAGAGACTGCAAACCTCCCTCCCTTTGGGAGTGTGGACTGATATCCAAAAGCTGGGATCTCAATCCCAAAGTGGAGGAGAAGGGAAGGTGTACCCACTTGGAGGGCAGAGGGACCCAGGGGAACAGTGTCTGTGAGGAGGGGACTACTCATTCTTAGAGAAACAAAGCTTCTAATGGCTGCCCCAACAGGCATCTTACACACTGGGCTCTGACCATAGGACCATAGGACAGTCAGCCCCACAGTGTGTGTCCTCTGAATAGAAAGGGGCCAGAGGTCTGCACTGAGCAGCCACATACAGAGACTCTCTCCCTTTCTCCTTTCTGTAAGGCATTGTGTAGAATCCCAGAAAGCATTTAATCTGTGTGGCCTGAGGAAGGGGAAGGGAGTCCTCCCACTGACAGAGAAGGACTAGAGCTACCTGTGGAGTGGAGTTTTCCTCCAGCTGCCTGAGCTCCCAGTTAAATGATTCTGGGATTTTTTACCCATCCTGAAGGGTGCTGCGATAGAACTCAAGGAGCTTCCCCAGCTTTACTGAGGTCAGTGGTGCAGGGGAACTCCGTAGGGCTGACTTTGTGTCCCCTCCTGCTTGGTGCCTTGGAACAGGGGTGGTGGGACCTTGCAGGGAAGATTCTTGCTTGTGTGTTGTTTTGTGTGTTTTTGAGTTTTTGATTGCTGAACTGGCTTCCACCTTCCTGTCTTGCATTGGGCAGACCAGCAAAAGCTGGGATTTATGTCTGCATTGTGGAGATCTTAAAATGTGTGCACCTGTGCAACCAGCCAACCAAATCTTGGATCTTGGAAAGGAGGGTTGGAGCATGCCTACCTCTTTTGCAGGCTGGGAGCATGACCCTCATCAGGAAAGGGGCTGGTTCAGCTCACTGAAGCCCCAGGTATCCCCCACAGGGCACAGTCCTGAGAGGGAAGGGAGAACAGCTCACAGGTGGACATTACAAGAATAAGACTCTCAGAGACTATTGTTTGGGAACTGGAGGAAAAACTTAAAACCCCTGCTGGGGGCTAGGCATGCGAAGTGCTCACCAGAATCTCTTTTGATAAAACTCACTAAGCCCAGTTCTGCTGAAACGGCCCATACAGAAAAAGCAACAGGCTGAAGTCAATCTGAAACAGCAGCAGGCCATTGTATGGGGAACTAGAATTGGAGGATAGGCTAGAGACTGAGGAGCTGGCTGTGAAGCAGAGACTAACTTCCCCACAGTGAGTGCCTGACAGTAAAACCTCTAAGTAAGGGGAGCGATATCCTGAGCTACACTAACCATCCTGCACCCTGAAGACTCTCCAGAAGACTCTGGAGTAAGACCAGGCAACCACAAGAGTGAGGCAACATATCTAGCAGGTGGAGGTGATCCACAGAGAGCCACAGATCAACCTAAGGACACCAGAGCCAAACCTAGACAGCTCCTACACTGGCTGATACACAAGTACCTCCCAGGAGAACAGAAATCAGCATACAAAAGAGTGAGCCACAGGCAAATAAGCTGCCCAGATGAAACTCACCAGACTATTTTTTCTTAGGAAGAAGAAAGAAAAAAAAAATTTCTTTTTAAATTAAAAAAAAAAAATTTAAATTAATTTTTAAAAATTTGTTTTTCTTTTTCTTTCTTTTTTTTATCTTTTCTACTATCAAGATTTTCTTGATATTTTCTGCTCAGTTGCTGGTACATTATCAATATAACCAATAAGTTTACTGCTTTTCTCTATAGTTTCCCCCATATCTCTTATTGGACTCCCTCCCTGCCCTTGCCTTATCTCTATCTCTTTTCTCATTCTATTGGCATAGCTTTCTTCTTTCTTTCTTTTCTTTTTCTCCCTTCTGTCTTCCTGTCTTTTTGTTTGATTGTTAGTTTCTGTTTGTCTCTTTATTGCATTTTTATTTTTTCATTTTCAACTATTACCCTATTCCTACACTCTACCCTTATTTTTTTGCTCCCCTTCTTTCAGAATCTTTTCTTTGCTCCTTTTATCTCCCAGTAGCATCTCTACTTTTTACATTTTATTTTAGTAAATTATTATTATTTTTTAAATTTTTGTTACTATTAGCAATAATATCCTTTTCTCTCTCTATCTCTATTTTTTTCCTTTTTTTTTTTTTTTTTTTTTTTGCTTTAGTATTTGTGTTCTCACTTCATTCTCCCAGTTCTATTTTCATTTGGGATGTTTTCATTATGATTGTCAAGATATTTTATAAGATACTGCTTGTTTCCAGGCAGTCTGGTTGTATATTGTCTTGCCTTGCCAGCTCCCATACAACAGTTTCACATGATGTGATTCTGGCAGAGACACACAGTTAGCCAACCTGAGAGGAGAGTTCCCCCAAGAATGGGTCAACAACAATCTTGACTCAATCACAACAGGAGAGCTCAAAGAACCCATAAAAGGGGCACCCACAAAAAGGACATGCCTAGAGAAAATAGCTCAGTAGTATAAGGAAAACACACCTCTGGCCTCCACAGGACACACACTATAAAATCCCACCCCATAAGACTGGGAGACAGCAAATATATCTAACATATAGATACAAAAACTAAGAACCACCAAAATGAGGAGAAAAAGAAACAACCCTGAAACTAAAGAATAGGAAAAATTTCCAGAAAAAGACCTTGCTGAGATGGAGTTAAGCAAGTTATCAGAAATAGAGTTCAGAGTAATGGTTATAAAGATGCACAAGGAAATTAAAACAACAAGACACTTAATGGTAAGGTTGAGGAACTTAGTGAAAACGTGAAAAAAGAGATACATAACAAACAAAAATCAGGCAGAAATGAAGAATGTTGTATCTGATATCAAGAATACACTGGAAGGAATTAAAAGCAAGATAAATGAAGCAGAGGATAGAATAAGTGACTTAGAAGATAAGGTAGGAAAAAAACACTCAATCAGAACAGCAAAAAGAAAAAACCCTTAAAAAACATGAGAACAGTCTAAGGGAGCTTTGGGACAGCATGAAGGGAAATAATGCTTGCATCATAGGAATACCAGAAGGGGAGGAAAGAGAGCAAGGTATAGAGAACTTGGTGGAGGAAATAATGACAGAAAAATTCTCTATGCTGGTGATGGAGAAAGCAAACAAGTTCAGGAATCACAGAGAGTTCCAAACAAGAGGGACCCAGAGACCCAGCTCCAAGACACATCATAATTAAAATGACAAATGTCAAGGACAAAGAGAGAATATTAAGGCCTGCAAGAGAGAGACAAGCAGTGACCTACAAGGGAACTCCCATAAGGCTACATCAGATCTCTCAAGAGAAACTCTTCATCCCTGAAGGGAGTGGCATGAAGCCCTCAAAGTAATGAAAAGCAAGAACATGCAACCAATACTGCTTTATCCAGCAAAGCAATCATTGAAAATTGAAGGTGAAATAAAGAGCTTCCCAGGCAAAGGAAAGCTAAATGAGTTCAGTTTTATGAAACCAGCATTGCAAAAAATGCTAAAAGAACTGCTCAAAGAAAATGAAGAAATAGCAAGGGAAAAGTACATCAGCATAAAGGGGGAAAGTGGCATTAAGTAAGTTTCTATCAATAGTAAACTTAAATATAAATGGAATAAATGAATAGTCCAATCAAAAGACATAGGATAGCTGAATGTATAAGAAAACAGGACCTAAATATATGCTGTCTAGAGACCCACCTGAAAGGAAAAGATTCACACAGGCTAAAGGTGAAGGGATGGAAAAAAAATTTTACGTAAATGGAATTTAAAAAAAGCTTGAGTAGCTATAATTATTTCTGACAAAATAGACTTCAAAATAAAGGTCATAAAAAGAGACAAAGGTGGTCACTACGTAATACTAAAGGGATCAATCTAGCAAGAGGGAAGAACCCTTATAAATATATATGCATCCAATATAGGAGCACCTAAATATATAAAATAAATTCTTGGTAGACTTTAGGGGAGAGATCAGCAGTAACACAATCATAGTGGGGGACTTTAACACCCACTGTCAGCACTGGACAGAACATCAAGACAAAAAAATCAACAGGAAAACACCTTAAATGACACACTAGATCTAATGGATTTAATAGACATTTATGGAACATTTCACCCCAAAGCAGCAGAATACACATTCTTCTCAAATGTGCATGGAACATTCTCAAAAATAGACCACATGTTAGGGCACAAAGCAAGTCTCTACAAATTCAAGAAGATTGAAATCATATCAAGCATCTTCTCAGATCACAATGCCATTAAACTAGAAACTATTAAAAAAAACTCAAAAATATTCAAACACATGGAGGCTAAACAACATGTTATTAAATAATGAATGGGTTACCAATGAGATCAAGGAAGAAATCAAACACTTCCTGGAAAAAAAAAAAAAAATGAATATACAACAACCCAAAATCTATGGGACATAGGGAAAGCATTCCTGAGAGTAAAGTTCATAGCAGTACAGGCATGCCTCAAAGCTCTAATGAACCATCTAACACAACATCTAAAAGAACTAGAGTGAGAGCCACAAGAAAAGCCCTGAGATAGAAGGAGAGCCCCGAGGTAGAAGGAAGGAAATAATAAAGAGCAAAGTAGAAATTAATAACATAAAAACTAAACAAACAATACAAAAAAATCAATGAAACCAAGAGCTGATTGTTTGAAAAGATTAGTAAGTTGGATGCACCTTTAGCCAGACTCACTAGGAAACAAAGAGAAAGAACCCAAATAAATAAAATCAGAAATGAAAATGGTGATATAACAACTGACACAACAGGAATACAAAGGGTTGTAAGAAAATATTACAAACAACTATATGCCAACAGACTGGACAACATGGGTGAAATGGACAAATTCCTAGAAGCATACAATCTTCCAAAACTTTATCAGGAAGAGGCAGAAAACCTGAATAAGCCAATAACAACTAATGAAATTGAAGCAGTAATAAAAAAAAAACTCCCAACAAGCAAAAGTCCTAGACCAGATGGATTTACAGGAGAATTTTACTAAACATTCAAAGAAGAATTAACACCTATTCTACTCAAACTTTTCCAGAAAATTCAAGAGGAGCGAAAACTCCCAAACTCTTTTTATGAGGCCAGCATCATCCTAATCCCAAAACCAGATAAAGACACTATAAAGAAAGAAAATTACAGGCCAGTATCCCTGATGAACAAAGATGCTAAAATCCTCACTAAAATACTAGCAAACCAAATCCAGCGATACATTAAAAAGATCATATACCATGACCTAGTGGGATTTATTCCAGGGATGTAAGGCTAGTATAACATCGCAAATCAATAAATGTGATACATCACATAAATAAAATGAAGAACAAAAATCATATGATCATATCAATAGATTCAGAAAAAGCATTCAAAAAAATTCAGGACCCATTTCTGATAAAAAACTCTCAGCAAACTGGGAATAGAGGGATCATACCTCAACATAATAAAGGCCATATATGACAAACCTACAGCCAACGTCATACTCAAGGGTCAAAAACTAAAACCATTTCTCTTAAAAACAGGAACAAGACAGGGATGTCCACTTTCATCACTCTTATTCAACATAATACTGGAAGTTCTTGCCACAGTCATCAGACAGGAAGAAAACGTAAAAGTTATCCAAATTGGAAAATAGGAAATAAAACTGTCATTATATGCAGATGACATGATATTGTACATAGAAAACCCTAAAGACTCCATCAAAATACTACTAGATTTGATAAATGAATTCGGCAAAGTAGCTGGATACAAGATTAGCATCTGAAAATTGATGGAATTTATATACACCAACAATGAACTCTCAGAAAAAGAAACTTGAAAAACAGTATCATTTACCATTTCAACTAAAAAAATAAGACACCTAGGAACAAACTTAACCAAAGATGTAAAAGACCTATACTCGGAAAACTCCAGGTCACTGAAAAGAGAAATAGAGGAAGATATAAACAAGTGGAAGAATATACCATGCTCATGGACTGGAAGAATTAATATCATTAAAATGTCCATACTACTGAAAGCAATTTATACATTGAATGCAATTCCTATTAAAATAACAACAGTATATTTCACAGAGCTAGAACAAATATTCCACAAATTTATATGGAACAAAAAAGACCCTGAACAGCTGCAGCCATCTTGAGAAAGAAGAACAGAATGGGAGGGATCACTTTGCCAGATATCAAACTGTACTACAAAGGCATTGTAAGCAAAACAGCCTGGTATTTGTACAACACCAAACATATAGATCAATGGAATAGAACTGAGACCCCAGAAATAGACCCAAGCCATTATGGTCAGTTAATATTTGACAAAGGAGGCAAGAGCATCCAATGGAGTAAAGACCGTCTCTTCAATAAGTGGTGCTGGGAAAATTGGACAGGTACATGCAAGAAAATGAAACTAGACCACCAACTTTCAGCATACACAAAAATAAACTCAAAATGGATAAAAGACTTAAATGTAAGTCACAAAACCATAAAAATCCTAGAAGAAAACATAGGCAGTAAAATCACAGATATCCCAAGTAGTGGAATTTTCACTGATACATCTCCTAGGGCAAGAGAGAAAAGAATAAATAAACTTGAGGGACTACATCAAACTAAAAAGCTTCTGCACAGCAAAAAAAAACAGCCACAAAATAGAAAGGAACCCTACAGTTTGGGAGAACATATTTGCCAAGGATGTATCTGATAAGTGGTTAATTTCCAAAGGGTGCAAAGAACTCCTACAACTCAACAAGAGGAAGACAAACAACCCAATTAAGAAATGGGCAAAGGACCTGAATAGACACTTCTCCAAAGAGGACATATGAAAAAATACTCAATGTAGCTAATCATCAGAGAGATGCAAATGAAAACCACAATGAGGTATCACTTCACACCTGTCAGAGTGGCTACCATCAACAAATCAACAAATGACCTGTACTGGTGAGGATGTGGAGAAAGGGGAACCCTGGTACACTGCTGGTAGGGATGCAGACTGGTGCAGCCACTGTGGGAAACAATATGGAGTTTCCTCAAAAAATTAAAAATGGGACTGCCTTTTGATCCAGTGATCCCACTCCTGGGTATATATTCTTAGAATCTTGAACTCCAATCAGAACGAATATATGCACCCCTATGTCCAAAGTAGTGTTATTTGCAATAGCCAAGATCTGGAATCAGTATAAGTGAATAAAAAAATGAGTGAATGAAAAAGCTGTGGTACATTTACACAATGGAATACTATGCTGCTGTCAAAAAGGAAATTTTACCCTTTGTGACAGCATAAATGGACCTGGAAAGTATTATGCTAAGTGAAATAACCCAGTCAGAGAAAGACAATTACCATATGGTATCACTTATATGTGGAATCTAATGAACAAAGTAAACTGATGAACAAATGGAACTGGAAGCATGGATACTTGAAACAGACTGGTAGGTGCCCAGGGGAGAGGGATTAGAGGACTGGATAAAGAAGTTGAAGGGATTAACTAAAGAACATATATGCATACCCCATGGACACAGACAATAGTGTGCTGAAGGGAAGGGGAAGGGAATGTGGGGGAGGGTGGAGGTGGTCAAAGGAGGGGAAACAGGGGACACCTACAACAGTGTCAACATTAAAAATATTTCATAAAAAATAAATAAAATGTTTGTCAAAAAAAAGAAAAGAAAAGATGTTCCATATCAAATGTCATCAGGGAAATATAAATTATAACAACAAACTACTACATGTCTATTAGCCTGGCCAAAATTCAGAACACTGACAACACCAATTGTTGGCAAGGAGATGGAGCAGCAGTTAGCTCTCATTCATTGCTGGTGGGAATGCAAAATGGTAGGACGACTTTGGAAGACACTCTGGAAGTTTATCACAAAATTCAACAAATGTTTGTGGTATAATCCAGCAATCACATGCCCTGTTATTTACTCAAAACAATTGAAAATTTATGTCTGCACAAAAACCTGCACATAGATGTTTATAGCGGTCTTATGCATAATTGTCAAAACTTAGGCAAGCAAGATGTCTTCAGTAGATGAATAGATAGATAAATTGTGGTACATCCAGACAAGGGAATATGATTCATTGCTAAAAGGAAATGAGTGCAGTGATGCCAGTGCTGGGGCACAGTGTGGTGGAGCTTGCTCCAGAGCGTTGCAGTGGCATGGGCTCTGGGAAACTGGCAGCTGTGGTTCACCTCAGTGAAGATGAAGGGATCCTCAGTGGTGAAGGCTACAGGGTTCCACAGCAGCAATGAGGGCTTTTGGGTTCCTTGATGGTGAAGGCTGCTGTGGTCCTTCTGCTCTCCTTTTCCCTCATGGAGGGAACTCATATACAAGGGGACTCTTCTTACTGCTGAGTTTTGCAGATCTGGGGTATGGAATGACATAGGTAAAGTGCTTCTTACCCTTTTTTATGTGTCTGTCCCCAGCTTTTGTGCTCCACTGGGCTGCTGCAGCTTCTTTTTTTAATTTTTATTTTAATATATTTTAAAAATTCATCTTTATTGTTGAAAGTTTTACAGGTATCCCCCCTCTTATTTCCCCATTGACCCCTTCCTCCCCACTCCTGTCCCCTCCGCAGGCCTTCACTGCATAGTTGTCTGTGTCCATGGGTTATGCATACAAGCATATAAATTATTTGGTTAATCTCTTCCCATCCCACCCCCCTCTCTGAGAATCCTGTCTGTTCCATGCTTCCATATCTCTGGCTCTATTTTGTTTGTTAGTTTATTTTGTTCATTAGATTCCACATATAAGTGAGATTATGTGATATTTTCTTTCTCTGACTAGCTTATTTTGCTTAGCATAACACTATTTATAGTGCTCTCCCAGAGCTGTTTTAGCCTGGGGATATTTGTGGGGAGATACATGCTGGAACTTCCTATTCCCCCACCTTGATGGCATCACTCTCAATAAATCTTTATTTTGACTTACACAAATGATCATACTATTTACACTATCTTGTACTTGGCACTATCATTAAGTGTACTGTAGAGAACTTTCCATAGAGGCAAGTGCACATCTCGCTCTGTCCTTCTTTCCCTCCTTTCCTGTTTGACATTCTTCCTCCTTCTCCTCTATTGTTTCTTACTTCCTACCCAGAAAGAAAAATTTTGGGGTTGTTTTCACACATACTTTACAGAAAATAAAGGGAAGAAGTTAAAAATGTCTATAATTTTTTTAAAACAGAATATTCTACTACAATTAATACCTGAGTTTATTCCTTTAATGTCATTCACATTTTTTTCTGATCACATAAATAATATGTTCTCATTGCAACGAAATTCATTGCAGTGAATATTCAAGTAACAAAGACTTACCCACTGGTTACTGTGTCCCAAGTTCTGTTCCAGGTGCTTTAAATATTGACTTACTTAACTTCTCAGAATAAGTCTCTGAGTTAGGTATTATAAATCCATTTTACCAACAAAGAAACTGAGACAGAAGGAGATGAAGTAAATTTCACAGTTATAAGGCAGCTAAGGTGGACGTCAAATCCAGCCCATCTGGCTCCCTTAGCCACTGTGCTCTGTGGCCCATCCCCAGACTCAAATGACACTAGGGTAACTTAGAAACCTCATATCTTGCAGTCACCACCAGTGACTTTTTTAAAAAATATGTTTTTATTGATTTCAGAGAGAGGTAGGAAGAGGGAGAGAGAGATAGAAACATCAATGAGAGAGAGACATTGATTGGCTGCCTCCTGCACACCCCCTCCCGGGGATTGAGTCCACAACCCAGGTATGTACCCTGACTGGGAATCGAACCTCTATCTCCTGGATCCTAGGTTGATGCTCAACCACTTAGCCACATTGGCCAGGCTCCGTCAGTGACCTTTGGGTGACCATCCTTTCAGAATCCTTTGGTGTATATATGTATGAACATACATACATTTTCATACACGTAAACAACACAAATACACAATACACGCATACACACACATAAAATTAAGTGTTGTGTTTTTTTTGTCATTTTGCATTGCTAGTTTAACAGCTTCATGAAAATTGTTTTATTTAATAGCTGCATGCTATGCCTTGGCCAGATTTACCTCCATTTATGTAACTATTCCCCTATTGATGTGTATTCATTTTGTTTCCAGGATTTTTAGCACTACAAAGTTTATGAAACAAACACTTGAATTTCTTTTTGCATTGGTACTTTCATACGTAAAGATTAGATTTTCACATCAATGTCTCTCTCTCTCTCTCTCCCCCCTTCTCCCTCCCACCCTCCACTCTCTAAAAGTCAATAAAAAAATATCCTTTGGTTAGGATTAACAAAACAAAAAAAGAGAGAGAGAGATTTTGCTAGACTGTTTTCATTAAAAACTAGACAATTCACAATTTGATCAGCAGTGAATGAGCATTCCCTTTTCCTGACTGTAAGATACCAACAGTAGGTGAGATTCCTTTTTAATTTTTACCAGTGTCATTGATAGTGATACCTCATAGTTACTTTAATTTGTTTTCCCCTGACTACTAGGAAGCTTAAAGACCTTTTTTGGTCTCCCAAACCAGGTGGAATTACTCTTCTGTGACTTGCCTATTTATAGCCTGTGTCCTTTTTTTCTGAATTGTCTTTTGTGTAATTATAATTTGTTATGATAGTTTGTACATAATATACCTTTTAGCTGTTATACCTATTGCAAATGTTTTTCTCAATTCATTGTGTATATGCTATTTCTGTATTTGTTATAGAAATACCTTTACCTTTTAAAATGCCTTAATATTTATAAAATCATATACTAATTTTTTAATAACTTACAAGTTTCCTGCCTCACTAACCTCTAGTTTGCATGTACGGTCTTACATTTTCTTCTAAATTTTATTATTGTATTCTTTACATTTAAGGTTTTACTCTAGGTGAAATTTATTTTTTTATGAGGCAGGTATCAAATTTATTCTTTCTCAATGCATAGTCAGTTTATGCAGTATTATTTATTAAATAAACAGCTCTTCCCTGCTGAATTAAAATATTTTTCTATATTAAATCCCCACAGATAGTGGAGTCTGTTTTAAGGAACCATATTGTACAGAGTTCTACTTTTTTGCTATTCCTATTCCAACATCATACTGCTTTTATTGTAGAGGCTTCACCTATTTTAATATAAGATTCTTTTTCAAAATTTTCTTCACTATTCTCGAATATTTATTCTTCTATATGAACTTTATTTAATTAAAAAAAAACACATACCAGAGAGCTAGTTTGGATTGCACTCAGTTTCTACATTAATGGGAGAAATCAAATTTTCATGATATCAAATTTTCTCATACAAGAAAGTGGTACAACTTCTGTTTAATCATGTTTTATTTTATGGGCTCATATGGAACTAAACTTCATATGCCCTCCTGTGAAGCCATGAAGGGTAAGCTTGTCAGAACTCTTTCACCTGAGTTAACCCTGACATAGGTGGAATTCTCCACATATCTTTTGTATCTGCCATCTGATCTCCCTAATGATGACTTTAGCTGATCTCATCCCATAATCTTGGCTCTTCTAAGACACTTTTATCTACTCTTGTCTTTTATTGTTTCTTTTGGTATCTCTCCCTTTCTGACACTTTCTCCTAATCCTTAGAATGCATTCAGATCTCTCCTGGTCCTGGTCAGTCACCACCCTCCATTCTTTCACAGTTCCCTCTATTGTGTGCCTCAAGACCTACAGTTGCTCAAACATCCAGTACTCCTTGGGGTGTGAATCAGCAGCACCAACATTGTCCTTGTAAGCTGCTTGCAGTTGTCCCTGACTCAGACTCACAAGAGTCTGAGGAGTGAATGGCTCTGACCTTAAACATTTGTCCCCAAATTTTTCTGACACCAATGTATTTTCTGAGTATATTTCTGTTTTCACTAACATATAGAACTTTGGCCTCTTGGCAAGCCACTTCAATTTTGGATCCCTATGTCACTTGAGAAGTAAGTCAAACCTAAGAATCTTTTTCCTTTTCTCTACACCAGCTATCATTTGCTCATTTTATGGAGTACAGTATGCTTTTTTAATGTTTAAATTCATTTTCTGTTGAAAAAGTTTGTAACCATGGCACAAACATAATAATCTTGGACAAGTTACTTAGCACCTTTCTACTCCAGTTTCCTAATCCCTAAAATTAGGGGGTAATAGTACTTCTTTCATAAAATTGTGTTGAGGATTAAAATAGTTAATGTATATTAAACCCTGGGAACAGTACCAGGATCAGGGTGAGTGCTATAAAAGTGTTTGCTTTTCTCATCCTGTTTGTCACTGAGTTTCCCCCCTGCTCTTTCTTCTCAATGTAGAATTTTTTACTTTGTCAGTGTCCTAGTCCTGGTATTGATTCCTCTCTGTTACATTGCTGGGATGCCTCTTTTGTGGTCTTTCTGGGATCCTATGGGAATGGATAAAAAAGAAAATAAGTCTGCTTGTAGAACCTTAGAATATTCTCATGTTCCTCACGAAATCCTTCATTTAACACCTATATCAAAAGAAGAGACTTTCACCCCAGATTTTTATAGACCAAGTCCCTGTCCACATTATAATGTCCTCTTCTCAAATACCTGCCTATCTTCGTGTTACCACAATACCCATATCCAGTAATATAATTTTAGTTTTTAACAAGAGAGGGAGGCAATAGAAGGTTTTTAATGTTCCTCTTCAATAATAGTTGTGTGTGTTTTTTATATTTTTCCTGTGGGCTCCTGGCATCTTATCCTACAGTGCGTACAGTGCTAAAACAATTTCAGGTGCATCAGCCTGTCCAGTATGCCACTGAAATCTACAGCTCTCTGGACATTAGCTGTACAACAAAATAAAAGAAATACAAAATAAAACAATCCAGACCTCAAAATAAAATAAGCACCCAAGTTACTTAACTTTTACATAGGAAGTAAATTATAGAACTTTGGCCTCTTGGCAAGCCACTTCAATTTTGGATCCCTATGTCACTTGAGAAGTAAGTCAAACCTAAGAATCTTTTTCCTTTTCTCTACACCAGCTATCATTTGCTCATTTTATGGAGTACAGTATGCTTTTTTAATGTTTAAATTCATTTTCTGTTGAAAAAGTTTGTAACCATGGCACAAACATAATAATCTTGGGCAAGTTACTTAGCACTTTTCTACTCCAGTTTCCTAATCCCTAAAATTAGGGGGTAATAGTACTTCGTTCATAAAATTGTGCTAATCACTTATGATTACACACACATACTTTAAACAAATATTACTGAGCCCAAGCCATGGATGTCAGGCACTGCACTGGGCACTAGGGACATACTAGAGCAATAACAAGGGTGGTTGGGTGGCAAATAAGAGTCCAGTGGGATCCCCAGAGTCTTACCAAGTATACATGCTAATTATTAAATACAAACATCAAATTTAGATAAGTGTTTCAAGGACAAGGAATGTAATATAGAAAGATGACCTAGGTTTGTGGTATACGGAAAATTTCTCTGAGAGAGACAGTTGACAAATTAAGAATGTCTGGAGTTACCTAAGGAAAGAGAAAAAGGATGAACATTCCACACAAATTAGATTGAGATGTTCAAAAATCCTGTGGTGGGACAGAAGATGGCCAGTGAAAGATGCATGAGGAATCCATGAGAGAGGGGCACTGGCAAAAGACCAGATTTATGGGGAAACAGCCTGTGTTTGGTCTTGGACATGAGGTGTTTGAAGTGTGTTTGCAGCATACCAAGGGATTATATTAAATAGGTGGTTGGATACATGCTCAAAGGAAACATCAGAGCTTAATATGTAAGTCTAATGATCATGGATGGGGTTACCTAAAAAGAAAGCATTCATTGAAAAAAGACCTAGGCCTGACAATCTTTGAACCTAATGAACTGAGTAGAAAAGGAGTCCATAAAGTAGTCTAAGAAAGGGCAGACAAAGAGGTGGAAAGGAAAGCAGAATTCAACGTGAGGCATTGAGGACAAGGGGAGGAAGAGTTGCAAGAAATTAGAAGTGGCTGATAGTGTTCAAGAACATACTGAATTGTGCTGTAAGATAAAGTCTGAACGGTGTCCACTGTTCGAGGAGAGGGTGGTCACTGTTGACCTTATCAGAGCTGGTTCAGAGGAGTGACTAGAGGAGAGGAGGTGTGGAAACTGGAATAGGTTGAAGAGAGATTGGGAATAAAGAAAGTGGAGACAGAAAATACAGGCCTCTCTTTCAAGAAATCTGGTTGTGAAAGAAAGGAGTAGTGTAGTGATGAGATAAAAAAATGATCTGAGAATGAGAAAAGGTTTTGTTTTGCCTTTTTAATCATGAAAAAATTATTTATACAAAAGAACATAACATGCAAACATAGTTTAAAAAATAAAATAAGCAAATACCCATAGATCCACAACTAACTTCAGGAAGAGAACATTGCCCAATCACCTTTTCTTGAAGGAAGGTTATTTTTAAGAGAGAAGAGACTTGAGCACATTTAAATGGGTGCTTGGAAAGGTCCAGTTGGGAAGGACTGGTTGAATATGCAGAGGGAAGAGGGAGGGATATTTGATAAAGGCATAATTGTGATAGCAGGAACAAAAAACATCCAAGGTACAATAGAAGGTGTGTGCTATATACAGGGGGAGGGAAATTTGGGTATAGACGTGGGTAGGTTATGTAAGTTTGGTACTAGGAAGTTGATGTCTGCTATCCTTTAATTGATGTTTATCTGATGGGTTCACATTTTCTATTTTACTAAGAAATGTGAACCCATCTGCTGATGGGTCTCATCTGCTGAAAACCAAAAGTCTTCAAAAAAGGATGGGGCATGGTTTTAAATAATCATTGTTGAAAGCAGGAGAGTGAGTTGATCAGAGAAATATAATAGTACTACTGGTCAGCGCTGAGGGTGTATTTGAGACAGATGATTATATATTTTAAATATCAACTTGATCTGTTGTTTGTCTTTCTTCAGGAGTATTTGGCTATTTGAATTAAGGTACAGGACAACCCAGAATTTTTCATTCACTTCTACTCTGGATGAGTTGGGAAGAAGTTAAATGTGAGTACCCAGCTCCTTCTCCCTCATCTCCTTCACCATGCCAGGAAGTGCACATTCTGATCTGCTCCTCTCACTTCCTCATGAGGAAACCTGTGCTTATTCAGTTGGGTAGATGCATCTACTTCTGGGGCCCAATATCAGGAAGCACAATTGTGGCTGCTCAGCTAAATCACAATCTCTAATCTATTATCTGTAATAAAGAAAGAAAATTCATTTCCAGCTGTCTTATTCCTCTCTGAATTATAATTAGTATAGAACTTAATTAGAAGAGAGGAGTGGGACTATTTATTGTCCTCTTCAGTCTAACATTATGACTTTGGAAAAGGGTAGCTTGAGAGGAGTGAAAGAGAAGGTCATTAGAAATGAAGCTATTAAAGAACTGAGAAAATGATATAGTAGATGGGGTTGTTCCAATAGATGTTGAGGTCACCTAAAATGCAGCATTTGGAATGGAGCTGATTATCAACCAGGTTTCAAAATCCTTAATAAATGGAAAGGGTTGAAGCATGAGCTAGACAAGTGGCTAACAGGTCAAGCATAATAAATCCAATTATATTAGCTTCAAGGAGCCAAGTTTTGTTTTGTTTTATGTACTTTGAGAGATGGTGGTGTCTAATGTTTGGAAATGGCAATGGGAGCAAAAAGGAAACCAGCTCCATGGTCCACAAATGTATCAAGAGCACAGTTAATTGGAACATTATCAGGATGATGGCATAATGAAAGATTGACAACCAGAAGAGCTTACATTTTGTCACTGAAGGACAAAAGCAGAGATTCCAGGAGGGGTTGATTTAGATTAAACAGTTTCTTTGAGTAGTCATGAGTTTGGCTCCCTCAGTCTAGAATGAGGTGAAAGAACTTATTCCCAACAACTGCACTCCCTGCTCATATGGACTGGGGTATTGACAAAACCCAAAAGTTTACAGTGAGCATTCATTCAGAGGTGGCCCTAGAGGTTTTAGGTCCAATGTCTGTGACCTGGGAAGGTGTCTCACAGCCAGGGAGAGTGAGCCCTGTGGCTGAAATCTCATAAAGCAGTCATATCCATGCTGCCAAGGGCTTCCCCCACTGAACCCCTTCTCCCACTGCAACCCATTCTCATTACGGACCCCCACACACCAGCTAAATGGGAATATCTTCAGATGACTCTAAGAAATTGAAATACATCTAAGCAGACTATTATCCGTCATAACAGTTGCTTTGTGATGGGGCTTAGATAAGGCTATGCTGTCCAATAGGACAAGTTTTCTAGGATAAGGTTTTCTACCCAAAGTTATAAAGGGATCTTAGGAAGGAAGGCCATTTGGACATTTTGTACCTTATCTTCTACCCTTTAACAGGATATGGGGATGCTGTTAGGTGTGTGACACAGCAGATATATGAAAATAAAATAAAATTATTTTTTTAATGGTTCTCATTTTCCTTTATAAGCTCCCATTCCTTCTCAGGAGTACCTAAATGGATATTGATCTTTTCTCTTCCAGCTATTCTAATTACTCCTGTTTTAAAATTTCAACTCATTCAAGTAAATACTCAATGAAGCAAAATATTACTTTAATCATAGCTCCCTCTCCCAAAGTCTTTCCTATCCTAAGGTCTTCCTCTCGCTTCCTACTGATCCTATTTCTATTTCCACAGGCTCTGGTGTTTCCATCTCGGGGCAGCATCAGGGAGGTGTCTGAGTCCATGGGCAGCAATTGGGTGGAAAAATGAGGAAGCCACATACGTCTTCATTTTCATCAGATTTGCTGGCTCTGGTGCACAACTGCAGCTGATGGCTGCTCTTAGTCCATCATCCTGGATGTATTCAAGGTTGGCATTTTCTTGTGGCAGTTAGATGATCTTCAGGTACCTAGCTGGACCCCCATGCAGCTTAGTCAGTGGCTGATCCTATGGAGACATGACCACTTTCTCCCACACTCTGGTGCGTGGTGCACCTTGCAGCTTTGAGGTCACTGTTCCAGCAGCAAGGGGCTGCCTGCAGATTCCACCTCTCAGCAAGTTCTAGCAAGAAGCCATCAGTCTTCTGTTCTCAGAAAAACACTCTGAGATAAGGATTTTGGGTGCAAGTGATTTATTAAGAGAATGCTTTCAGAAGAAAAGAACAATAAGGAAATAAGAGGTTGACTAGGGTGAAGGGGAAGAAGGCAGGAAAAGTTGCACTTTCAGGAGGATTCTCAGGGGAGGATGGCTATAGCTTCATCCTTCAGTAGAACTCTAGAGTGTAACTGAGCCAGAGAGATGTGTGCACCTGAGTAGGGAGGCCAGGCAGTCATACCTTCCTTTTCTCACACTTGCTCATCTGTCATTTATTATTATTATTATTATTTTAATCTTTATTTTTGAAAGTATTACACTGTCCCATTTCCCCCCCAATTAACCCCCTCCACCTCACTCCCACCTCCTCCCCAGTTCTTCACCCCATTATTGTCTGTGTCCATGGGTTATGCATATATGCATATAACTTCTTTGATTAATCTCTTCCCACCCTCTACCCCCTTCCCTCTTTCCTCTGAAATATGATCATCTGTTCATGCGTCAATGTCTTTGGAACTATTTAGTTCATCAGATTCTTTTGTTCATTAGCTTCTTCTTAAAGAAGACCCTTCAATACTTTCTGTAGTGCTGGTCTGATGGTTGGTGATGAACTCCTTTAGCTTTTTCTTATCTGTGAAGCTCCTTATCTGACCTTCAGTTCTAAATGATAGCTTTGCTGGGTAGAGCAATCTTGGTTGTAGTTCCATGTTTTTCATCACTTTGAATATTTCTTGCCACTCCCTTCTGGCCTGCAAAGTTTCTGTTGAGGAATCAGCTGACAGTTGTATGGGTGCTCCCTTGTGGGTAACTAATTGCTTTTCTCTTGCTGCTTTCAAGATTCTCTCTTTGTCTTTAACCTTTGGCATTTTAATTATGATGTGCCTTGCTGTGGGCCTCTTTGGGTTCCTCTTGTTTGGGACCCACTGTGCTTCCTGGACTTGTAAGTCTATTTCTTTCCTCAAGTAGGGGCCATTTTCTGTCATTAATTTTTCAAATAGATTTTCAATTTCTTGCTCTCTTTTCTCTCCTTCTGGCACCCCAATAATACGAATGTTGGGCCTCTTGAAGTTGTCCCAGAGGCTCCTTATACTATCTTCATATTTCTGGATTCTTTTTCCTTTTTGCTCTTCTGGTTGGGTGTTTTTTGTTTCCTCATGTTCCGAATTGCTGATTTGCTTCTCAGCGTCCTCTACTCTACTGTTGATTCCCTGTAAATTATTCTTCATTTCAGTTTGTGTAGCCTTCATTTCAAATTGGTACTTTATTAGGTTATCGATTTTCTCAGTTATTTTCTTCATACTCTTACAATATGGTTGAGCATCCTTATAAACAAAATTCTGAACTCTGCATCTGTTAGCTTGCTTGGGTCTATTTCATTTAGTTCCTCTTCTAGAGATTTCTTCTGTTCTTTCCTTTGTGACATGTTGTTTTTTGCCTCCACATTTTGGCTGCTTCCTGGTGTTTGTTTTTATGTATTAGGTAGAGCTGCTATGTCTCCTGGAATTTGTAGAGTGGCTTTGTGTAGTAGGTGTCCTGTAGGGTCCAGTGGCTCAGCCTCCCCAGTCACCTGAGCTGGGCCTTCTAGGTGCTCCCCTGTGTGGGCTGTGTGCACTGTCCTGTTGTAGTTGAGAATTGGTTGCTGTTGGCGTCACTGGGAGGAATTGACCCCCAGGCCAGTCAGCTGTGAAGACCAGCTGCAACTACAGCCAAAGAGCTGCTGTGCTGGAAACACCCCTATGGTGCAGGATTTACTTCAGTGGGGCTTTGGTGTTCACCAAGTGTGCCCCTTGAGTGTGTCACTCGTGGATGTGGTAGGGTTGTAATCCAGAGTGGTCAAGTCTGACCACCAGGTGCACTGTCTCTGGGGCCTCCCTGGAGGTACAAAGTCAGCCTCTGCCAGTGCCTTGCCCAGGGCCACCCAGCACAAGCTACACAGCAAATCGTAGTTGGCTGTTACTTGTGCTGGGCTTGACGTTGTCTAGGAGAGGCCAAGCTATGAACCAATGCAAACTGCCACCAGTGCCAGGCCTGGAGCCACTTATCAACCATGTGGAGCACACTGCTGCTTCTTTGAGATATTTTAGGAAAGTCCTAAGCATAAGGCTCGAGAGGCCCCTTGCATGGAGAAGCCCCAGGAAATGGCCTGGATGAACTTGCTGGTAGGGAGGAGTGGGGCCTCCGGGAATCACTTGGACAGTATGAAAGGTGTGAGTCAGGTGCTGGAGATTCAAATATGGCACCTGCCTGCAGGCTCTGTGGGGTGAGAGCTTGCCAAGAAGCAATGGCCTCTGCCAGCTGTTCTCTCTGGGAGAAAGCTGCCTCTCCACTTCTGGCCCCAGTTTTAGGCAGGTTAGTTCCTCTCCAAGTTTCCCAGGCTCCTTTCAAGCTGCTGCCCAGTGCTGGAGCTCAGAGGGAGTGCGTCTGAGTGAGTCCGTGTGCAGGCTCTTTAAGAGGAGCTGCCTGGGGCTCCCGCAGCCTCTGTGTCCCTCAGCTATAGTCCCTGCTGGTTCACAGCCCAAAGGTATGGGGACTTCTCTTCCCAGCCCTGGAGCCCTGGGTTGGGGGCCCGAAGTGGGGCTGGGACCCCTCACTCCTCCGGAAACTTCCACTGCCGGATATCCTTCCCAGGTTTAAGCTGGGGCACTGGGTGAAGACCTGTGGCCACATCTCCGAGATTCAGCCCTGATCAGCCTATGTCTTTGCCCCTCCTACCTACTGGTCTTGATGCTTTTTCAGTTCCCTGGTAGTAGGACTTCTGTTCAACTAGATTTGAGGAAGTTCTGAGTGATGGCTGTTCTGGATGTTAGTTGTAATTTTGATGTGGTTGCGGGAGGTGTTGGGTATAACTGCTACCTACACTGCCATCTTGTTTCCTCCCGCCCATCTGTCATTGATGAAGGACCATGAGGGCTGGGTCACCAACTCCCAGGCACCAGCAACTCTATGCTCCTGCAAATAAAACCTGCTCCAGGAGGCTGAGGAAGTCTTCTGGAAGAATCACAGAGATTGCTCTGGAGGCAAAAGCAAATAGGAGAAGCAAGAGATAAAGATGCAGTGAAAATAATCCCAGGGCTGGGCAGAGCGCAGACAAAGCCTGCTACATCTATATTTAAAATCATTTTCAAACTTCAGAGAAGAATTTATTCCTTCTGGATTCTCTACAGAAGGCATGGGGCAGCACTCAATGTATCTTAACTCCAGGAGAGCTAAAGAAGCGGTTCTCTGGTCTGTATATGCGCCCCAATCCCTTTTATCTCAAAACTGGCCCATTTGCCATTGTCATCCCTCTCCTCGTGGTCATGTCAGTCCTTAGTTTGTATGTCTCTGTGTGTCCATGTACATCTGTGTGTACATCTGTGTCTGAAAGCATCTGTCATGGGGGAAAGGGAAGCAAACTCACCTTTTTTTGTCTCAAATTCTCAGTCATCCACTTACTACCATAAAGCAGAAGTGTTGCCTTTTGTGAAGCCCATCCCACACTCTCCCTTCTTCATCCAGATGTCAGCTTTTGCTGGGCAAGGCCTCAGGCAAAGCTGGCACATTCCCTTTAGGCTGCTGGACCTTTTCTTCTGCTGTGCATATATCATATTATGGCTGTCACAGACTGCCCCTGCCAGCTCCCTGTTTATTCCAGCTACACACTGGCTGGGTCTCTCTAGTTATGTGCTTACTTAAGTCTTAGAAAACTGCTTGGAGACACACCAGGTACTCTGCTCACCCCTCTAATCAGTTGAGTTATATTCAATTATATGTATGTTCTGAGTTAAATAACCAGGCTGCCCTACTAGTCACACCTCCTTCTCTCTGATACCAACACCATGTGCCCAAGCCATCCCCACAAGGTAGAGTCACAGAGCGGCAATGAAAGTCCTGCTGTGCTGATAGATGTGGTAGGGATAGTATTATAAAGTTAAAACAGCATTAGCCAAAGTGTTTCCTAGGCCTCTCTCTACACTTATTCCTGATCCTTGCCAGGCCACCAGATGGAGCCTCCATTGCTCCAAGGGATTCATCACAGCAGACACACAGCAAAGCAAGGCATCCAGTCTTGGATTAGCATGCATACCTTCTGTAACAGTAGAAAGTCATTTTTCTGATGCCTCTTTTCTTAAACTTTGGGATAAACCTGTAGAGCTCATATTCCTTCTATTGTTTCCTACTCTCTCAAGCAGGTCCAGCTGCATTCAAAAACTTAACCAGCTTGTAGAGTGGCCCTGCTGCCTCTCTAGCACATGTAGGGCTAACACTGCACTGGACCAGAGTGCTTTCTTCCCCTTTCCATTTTGCTTCCAGACTTAAGCATGTTTTCTTAACATCATCATACATAATCTACCTTCCACGATCCTCCACAATAAGAAATATGAATGTGTCAAGTTCTGAATCTATAAGAACATCTCTTTCTTAAACAAATCATGCCTACCTCTACACCTCAGCCTATCTAAATGAGGCAATTTGATCCAGGAATCATCCTCTCTTTACCCCAACATCTAACCCTGACTGGCATTCCATTGTTTAGGTTGTGCCTGGCTTGCCTTTACTTTACTTTCATCCCATTCTTCCCTGATTCCCTGAGTAACCCTGATTCTCATGTGTCCAAGAGCACCTAGATTTTATTGCTAGTCTTTGAGTTCATAATAATTATGCATTAGTGGGGATTGGTTAAGTTATGCTGCAGTAACAAACAACCTCAAATCTTAATGACTTACAATGATAAAGATTTCTTTTTCACTCTATTGTGACAAGTTGCTATGGTTTTGCTCCTTGTCATCTTCACTCTGGAACCAGGCTAGTAGAGCAATAGTGCCAGTTGCTGTGGCAGAGAGAAAAGAGACGTTGAGAATCACACACTGCTCTTAAAGCTTCTGCTTAGCAGCGACACATGTCACTTCTGCCCTTATGTCATTGATGAAAATATTTGACCAACAATAATACAGTCTATCAGAAGCCACCTTAACTCAGGATCATTTAGTCCTTGTTTAATAAAACCCTCAGGCATCTTCATCTATTTATTGGAGAATAAATTCCATCACCTACAGAGATTGAAACTACAGTTTGGGTCATGAAATCCTGAATGCAATTAAAGGGTATATAATTAGCAATCCAAAATTAAGTTGTTACAAGGCAGGGAGAAAGAAGGAGGTGAATCCAAGAGTCTGCACCAACTGCATGAATCCAAGAACTTAGTCACTCCACGGTTCCCTTCTTGGTTCTGGGTAGGCAACCTGGTGATACTGAACCAGGGCCACTCTTTATGCCTGCAGCTTACGACACCAAGGCCCTGGACATCACACATGAGAGCCCTGAGGCATATGTGGAACATAGATGCTTTTTGCAGTTTACTGCCCTCGATGCTGTCTTGGCTGATGAACAGGTTAAAGGGGGAAACAAGCAAATAGCATTCTCCCCCAAGCTCCTAAAAGCCTGTCTGAAGCTTTTCCTGTTCTGAAATCAGCTTTAAGTGGAATTAAAAGAATCTCATTTTCCAATAATCTCATACTAGCCTCAGGCACCCCATCAACTTCCACAGCTGCACAATGAGCTGTGGCTTCCTTTGAAGTACACTGGTCTTTGACTTCTAGCTTTTGAGGGTGTCCTCACTGAACTGGGCACTGGGGCATACAGGTCACGCCCCACTTCTCATCCTTTTTCCTCCAGCATTTCCTGCTGAGGGACTGAGGATTAATAACCAAACGAGAAACATACCAACTTTATAAATAGCTAAGCATAGAATTTATCATCTACACATGAACATTTTTGAGACTGAGTTTAAGAATGAATCATATAATTTGAAATATTTATTTATTTACCTTCAACTGGTTTAATGGTGTTGATAAGCTTAAATCATTCTATAAAAGTTATTTTAAAAAATAAAATGTTTTCTACAAAATAAAAGTAATGTTTTTATTTATATTAAATTTTATAAAAACTTCTTTATATTGATTATTTAAGCACTTGAAAAATGCAAACAAAATAATTATTCTTGGTACATATTCACTTACTCTCATCTGTTCCTCAGCCAGATTAGTTTCTCTGTCACTAATATTTTTCTGAACTTACTTTTAAAAATAATTTAAATTTTTTTCAAACATTGCCAGAAATCTTCAAATGTGCATTATATGGTTAATAAATTTAAAATTGTTTATACCTTCACTTGGCTCTCCTCTGCATACCATAATCTATATTTTAATAGAGAAAATATTATCTTTACAGGTACTGATGTGCCAAGTAAGAGCAGAACAAAGTCTGCTAAATGAAGAATATACTTAATTCTAATTTTATATTGAAAAGTATTTCAGCCTAAATATTCTCACAGATCTTGTCTTTTGCTCCCATTCAGAGTATCTTTAGGCAAATTTTTTTTTTTTTGCATTTTTAAATTGTGGTAAATTATACATAAAGTTTACCATTTTAACCATTTTTAAGTATGAAGTTGAGTGGCATTAAGTACATTCACACTGATGTGACTATCACCACCACCCACTTGCAGAACTCATTTCATCTTACAAAACTGAAATTCTATACCCATTAAACAATAGCTCCCCATTCTCCCCTCCCCCTAGCCTTTGGCACACCCACTCTAATTTCGGGCACTACAAATTTGACTACTCTAGTTACATCATATAAGTGGGGTCATACAGTATTTGTCCTTTTGTGACTGGCTTCTTAATTTAGCATCATGTCCTCAAGATTCATGTTGTAGCATGTATCAGAATTTTCTACCTTTGTAAAGGCTGAATAACATTTTATTTCTGTACATTTTGTTTATCCATTCCTCCGTCAGTAGATACTTGGGTTGCTTTCACCTTTTGACTTGAGAATAATGCTGCTATGAACATGGGAGTGCAAATATCTATTGGAGTCCCTACTTTAAATTCTGAGTATATTCCCAGAAGTGAAATTACTAGATCATATGGCAATTCTATTTTTAATTTCTTGAGGAACTGCTACATTATTTTCCACAGTGGTTATACCATTTTATATTCTCACCAATAGTGCACAAGGGTTCCAATTTCACCACATCCTTACCAACGCCTGTTATTTTCTGTTTTTGATAGCTTTCCTAATGGGTATGAGGTATTTTCTCATTGTGGGTGTTTTTATTTTAAATATATCTTTATTGATTTCAGAGAGAGGAAAGGAAAAGGAGGGAGGGAGGGACAGAGGGAGGGAGAAAGAGAAACATAAATGATGAGAGTCATTGATCCGCTGCCTCCTGCACGCCCCCTACTGGTGATCAAGGATGCAACCTGGGCATGAGCCTTGACTGAGAATTGCACTGTAATCTCCTAGATCATAGATGAATGCTCAACTGCTCAGCTATGCCAGTGGGGCTCACTGTGGTTTTGACTTGCATGTTCCTAATAATTAGGTATGTTGAGTATCTTTTCATGTGTTTGTTGGCTATTTGTATATCTTCTTCAGATAAATGTCTATTCAAGTCCTTTCCCTAGTTTTAAAATTGGGTAGTTTGGTTTTTATCATTGTTGAGTTGTAAAAGTGCTTTATATATTCTGGATATTGTCAATCAATGTTTGTTGACACCAATTCAACACCAACAGGAATCGCGGATTTGGGGTGCAGTGAGGAAGGAAACTTTACTCAGTGCAAATAGCTCAATTATGAAACAGTACAGCTGTGGAACAGCAGGGCAATGAGGCAGTCCTCAGACCCGGCGGCCTTCAGGTGAGGCCCCTCTCCAGCTAAACAGCTCCACTCCAGCACACTCCACCTGCTCTTCTCTTGTCTACTCTGTTCCTATTCAGTCAGAGGTCATCTGCCTTTCAGCTCCAGCCAGTGAAACAGTCTGCAACAACCTTTGGTGGAAATGGAAAGGATGCTATCCTGAGAGAAATCCCCACCCCTGGTCCCTGACTGGTCAGTCCTCATGCAAATGAGGACTCCAAATCCTCACAGCTTGATTGGTTCAAAAAGCACTGTCCTGATTGGTCAAAATGGAGCCACTGTGATTGGTCAGTGAAGGTGCTTATGAGGAAATAGCTGTGCAGCTCTAACTGGACAGAGAAAGTCTCAGTCCCATTGGTTGAAATACAATTCCAGGAACTCCTTTATAAGGTTTGGCTCAGAGGGGAGGAATACAGGGCAGGCAGGCAGGTAGTTCAGTGATGGAGGCAGGCAGTGCAGTGCACGCAGCAGGTAGTTTAGTGCAAGCTTCTCTCTGAAGCACAGATTGTGTGAGAGGTTCCTGTTCAGAAATGGCTATTTAAGCTCTGTTTTTCAATTTGAGTCCACTTAGCCACCAGGAGTCCTTTTTGGTAGGTATCTTCTTTCTCAGGGTCAACAATATTAACCTCTTATCAGATATATAATTTGCAAATATTTTCTCCCATTCCATGGTTGCCTTTATACTCTGTTGATATCCTTTGATGCATTAAAGTTTTTAATTTTGATGTGGTTTGATTTATCTGGTTTTTCTTTTGTTACCTGTTAAAATTAATTTTTATCAGAAAGTCTTTAAATAATTTATACCTATGATTCTTTTAAATGTTAATCAAACTTAGATGCTGTAAAAATAGTAGATTCTACCTACAAGTCAATATATTCCAAAGTATGATTATAGAACTTCAAAATTAAATCTGATACTTTATTTGTGCTCTTATGGTTAATTTGTTCAGTTTCTCTGTTCCTTTCATAGATACATGTCAACAGCTTCCTGTCTGCAAGTGTTGCCTTCAATCTGCAATTTTAAAAAAACTTCCAATACTGAGATTTTGAAGGCTCTGTTTGTTTAATATTTTGGATAAAATGCAAACAAACTTTATACTACCTGATTACACAAAGGTTTAATACCATTCGCAGGACACTGAATTTGATTTACAAAGTACTTCCTGAGAGGCTCAAACATCTCTATGCTTTAGTTGGTGACAGGCAGCAAAAACACCCAAACTTGTTTTTCCCTCATCAGTGCCTTTAGTTTGCACTCTCAGCTTCCACACACGAAAAAAATGCAGTTCAGTTGTATTGGTATATATAAATGTGTTTGAAAAATTTGACAAGTACAGCTGCTATTTTGGTTAGAGGGTGCTCAAATGAAATTGTGAATTATATGCTGTAGGTATTTTAATTTAGTACGAACATTGTTTTTTATTGTTTTTGTTTTGTGTGTGTGTGTGTGTATGTGTGTGTGTTGTTGTTTTTACCATGAGTCTGTACTGGATCAAAATTTGTATTTATATTAGTTCAGCAAAATAATAATTTTCTTTTTCCTAATTGGAATTCCTCAGAAGCAGACACTGAAGTGCACATATTCTATTTGGAGGTTCAGAAAACCATTCAGCAGAGTGGGAGAGTGAGGCATGGCCCTATGTTTCATGGCTGATTTTCTTTTCCATTTGTAAAAATATAAACACACATTTGGGCACTTTCACCACATTAGCATTGCTGTGCTAGTTACCTTTTTTGCTTGAATACAAGCTGTGAGTTTCAATGCTCATCTGGTCTACTTGGCTAAGGGGATGACTTTTATGCCATTTAGGGATGGTTGACATTTAATCTTAGCAGTAACTGTTGGAACACTTCCAGGTTGATTTTGGAAAATTGATTTAAGTTCATTTTTCCCCCTGAAAGGATTCTTAAGAAACTATTAGCAGTGTTTACTCTTGGGTGACAGGCACATTGGGGGAGAGGAGTTGTGGCAGGCAGCCTCTAAAGTGACCCCACCTCCCAGTATTCACACCCTTGCATAACCCGGCCCTCCTAATTGTAGGCTGCATTTACTGACTTGCCTCTGAAGAACAGAATTCAGCAGAAGTGATGGATGACACTTCCAAACTTATGTTATAGAAAGACTATGGCTTCCAGCTTGGGTGTTGTATTTTGCCTTCTCTTGTCCACTCACTTGGAATTAAGCTGGTTGCTATGTTGTGAGCTACCCTACACATAAGCTCATGTAGCAAGGAACTGAGGGGCCTGCATCCAACGACCTGTGAGTACTGGAGGCCTCATTTATTTGCCTATGAGGAACCAAATTCTACCCACAACCAAGTGAGTGAGCTTGGAAGGAGGTCCTCCGCTTACGGCGCATTTAGATGAGACTGAAGTCCCAGTCAACAGCTTGAGGGCACCTTGTGAGAGACCTTGAGCCAGAGATAGCCAGCTAAGTAGAGCCTAGATTTCTGTCCCAAATAAACTGAGATGGTAAATATTTTGGTTTGAAAGCTGCTACATTTGAGGTAATCTGTGATACAGGAAAAGAGTGTAAGAAGGAGCTTTTACCTTTTATTGTATGCCTTTGTTAGGCAAAATGATTCCTGGTGCTTTAATACGACCTAGGACCCCATCTTAGGAAGCAAGCTGACTGCCAGTTCACCCAGTTGGGGTGGGTCCCTATCACCTGAAGGGAATATTCTTGCATAGAGAAATGGACCCATTAAATTGCTTACTGGTTTGGATTATAGCGCTCTTAAGAAGCACAGACCTCCTGGCTACAAACCACCTGTGGTGCTAGCCACCTGTAAGTCCCAACTGTTCTTGGGTGTGAAGATTTACTGTCTACCTGCCATCCAAGATGCTGCTTCTATCTGTAAATTCCCTTAATAATCTCTTGATATAATTCTGGAGTTGTCAATTTCTTTGGTCTCTTGGCCTTAGGAAGTCCCAACAGTATTCTATGCTGTCTGAATTTTCCATCTATATATATGCGTTATTTGTATTCTTTAAAATAGTGTCAATAGGAGTTATTTAGGCAGATTATGACAGTTCTGCAAATTGGTTCACTCAACACAAATTCCAGCACCTTCTGTTACCTTCCAGTTACTATAGAAGCTGGAAATCTTTAAAAAAAAAAAAAAAAAAGGCAAACCTACTTTTCCCAGACTCTCTCTTTTTTTTTTTTTTTTAAAAAATATGTCTTTATTGGTTTCAGAAAGGGAGAGGGAGAGAGAAATAGAAACATCAATGATGAGAGAGTCATTGATCAGCTGCCTCCTGCACACCTCCCACTGGGGATTGAGCCTGCAACCCGGGCATGTGCCATGACTGGGAATCGACCCAAGACCTCCTGGATCATAGGTCCATGCTCAACCACTGAGCCACACCGGCTGGGCTCCCAGACTCTCTTGAAGCTGGGGCTCCATCTGTGACCTAGCTTTCACCAAGCAGACATACTGCTTGTGTAAAACTTAGAAGGAAATTTGCCATTTGAGAGGATGGGATCTCTGGCAAATCTGTGGGGGAGATAGACACCTATTATTCTACACTGGTTCTGTGGTCTCTATGTAGCTTAGACACTAACTCTTAACATCATAAGTGCTAAGTGATAAGGTGCGGTGACAATGGAGTTTCCTTAAGAGCAGTCCTGTACAGTAGGTGGGCATTATATTTTGGTGCCAGTGTTCCTGGTGGGGTTACATCCAAGAAGGATTTAACTCACTTTAACACTTCTATTGCCTCTCCCTCTGCTCCTTCCAAAATTTTATTGTTAAATTACATTTAACTTTTCTTTTTGTATTGTCAGACCTTAACTAATATATATAAGACTTTACATATTTGGTTCAATCAACTTTATCTTGAGTTCCTTTAACCTCCCAGTAAAACACTATTTTGTTGTTGTTGTTGTTAATCTTAACCCGAGGATATTTTCCCATTGATTTTTAGAGAGAGTGGGAGGGAGGAAGGGGGAGAAGAGAGAGCGAGAAACATCCATGTGGGAGAGGCATCAATTGATTGCCTCCCGAAACAAGAGTGCTGATGTTGCTGAGGGTGTGAAAGTGCTCATGAAACAAGGATCACAGGCAACTGAGGAGGGAACAAAACTGTTGTTGATGTGGATAAACAAAAAGCAGATAGCCGGTGATAGCATTTTGGAGGCAATGATATATGAAAAAGCGAAGATGCTGCAGCTGACCTGAAAAACACCCCTGGAATGAATGCTGAAAGTGATCAATTTAAGGCTAGTAGGGGGTGGTTCTATAAATTTAAGAAAAGAAATGGCATTCATAGTGTAGTGAGGCATGGAAAGACTGCCCGTTCTAACTAAGTAGCTGCTGATAATTTCATGACAGAATTTCCAGAATTTCCATCCTAGTACATCCCAACAAAAACTTGGACTTGATATCAGAAGCAAGTCAAAGTAAGAAGTAAATAGATTTTGTTTTGCTTATGAAGTTAAATGAAGTTGACTTGATATACCCACATTTAATTTTGTTAAAGTTGAAATAAAGTCATTCTTAGTAACTTTTGAATTATCATAGGGAGAAGAGTGAGATGAACTCGAAGAAAATATAGGCCACATAGCAAAGATAGAAAATAAGAAAGCACACTCACAAAAGTGTCAGTGAAAGTGTCTATGGTAATAACATAGATAAGTGGTATTTACTCATGTACTGGATCACAAAATTATACCGATGAATTAATATCTTTACAAGATACCATTAAAACAGGAGGTCTATAATTATGAATGCCTTCAAGAGATACTTCTAAAACAAGAACAATCAAAACTTTAAATAAAATGATGGGCAAAATATGTTAGGGCAATGCAAACAAAATAAAACATGAGTCACATTACCATTAAGTCAAAGTCAAGCAAACAACGTTAAACATGCCTAAAAGTGTCACTTTATATGGATGATGGGTGAAGAAATTCATAACTTCCTAATTGCCAAAAACACATAGTACCAAAATATACAAATTCTCTTTTTAAAAAATATATTCATGAAAAAGTTTATGAAAATGTAATGTGCCAAAGCTGGACAATCCTTCAAGAGACCTAAAATGTGCTAAGATTCCTAGTTACATCTCACCTTCTAGATCTGCATCATCTATTACAATAGCCACTAATTACCTATGAGTACCTTGGAGGATTTGAAAATGTGGCTGGTCTGAAGTGAGATGCTGTAAGTATAAAAATAAAAATCAGCTTTCTAAGTCTTAGAATAAAAAAATCACCTATTGCCCAGCCAGCGTGCCTCAGTGGTTGAGCCTTGGCCTATGATCCCGGTCAGGGCACATGCCCGGGTTGTGGGCTTGATCCCCAGTAGGGGATGTGCAGGAGACAGCCAGTCAATAACTCTCATAATTGGTATTTCTACCTCTCTCTCTCCCTCTCCCTTTCTCGCTCTGAAATCAATAAAGATATATATTTTTTAAATCACCTATCAATAATTTGTAATATTTATTATATACTGAAATGATAGTATTTTGGATACATTGGGTGAAATATTACTAAATTAATTTCTTTTGTACCTTTCTTACCATTTTAATGCAGCTTCTATATAACCATATTTATTAATACAGTTTTAATTTAATGCACCTGGTTTCTTTAATTTTGCTTTATTTTTATAATAAATGCCTGATTGAACTTGATGATGTGCTGCTTTGGGTACATCTGGTGAATTCCAGCTGTACTGTAATGGAATTAACTTTATAAAACTATAATTCTTACCACCAGTACAACCCATTTATGTTTATGTGTTTCAATCATTTTTACAAAATAATGAAAATAAAATGCAATTAATATTCAGATAATTTTATAAGACAAAATAATAACAATTTCAAAAGTAGACTGTAGGCTGGCTGACAGGCACCACTACCATGACAGGATTCAGCACACCAGAGTTGATGTGTGCTGGGCTGGGGAAAGTACGGCCCATGGGCCTTATGTGGACTGCAAAATCACTTGGTCTGGTCCTGATAAGCAGAACTCAAAATTCAATAAATCTAGGAGCTTTTTTCATAGCTAATTTTTAAGTTGATCATTTTGTATGGCCCATGCATGATGTTATAAATATCCAAATGGCCCTTGGCAATAAAAAGGTTCCCCACCTCTGATGTAGAGGAATCAACAGACACTTAAAAATGTATATAGCCCGGCTGGGCGTGGCTCAGTGGTTGAGCATCGACCTAGTATCCAGGCGATTGGGGTTCGATTCCCAGTCAGGGCACATGCCCGGGTTGCGGGCTCCATCCCCAGTAGGGGGTATGCAGCAGGCAGCTGATCAATGACGACTCTCTCATCATTGATGTTTCCATTTCTCTCTCTCCCTCTCCCTTCCTTTCTCTGAAATCAATAAAGAAATATTTAGAAAAAAAAAATGTATACAAATTTTCTCTGGTTGGTTTGGCTCAGTGGCTAGAACATCAGCCTGTGGACTGAAGGGTCCTGGGTTTGATTTCAGCCAAGGGCATGTATCTTGGTTGCAGGCTCAATCCCCAGGCCCAGTTGGGAGGCAGCCAGTGGATGTGCCTCTCTCACGTCGGTGTTTCTCTCTCTCTCTCTTCCTCCTCTTCCACTCTCTCTGAAAAGCAATGGAAAAAATATCCTCAGGTGAGGATTAAAAAAAAAAAAATGTATACAAGTTTAACTTTTATGAAAATCAAATGTAAAGTCAAGGATTGCCTTTAAGACAAAAACTGCTGAAAATATAAAGAGAATGTGATAGAAACATAATCATAGAGAGAGACTTGAATCTCTTTCAGTCATTAAGAGGTTATACAGATAAACTTATAGTTAAATAATATAATTAATAAATATGTGTATTCCTTTATTTTGAAAATATACATCCTTTAAGAAAACTATCAACATCTCTTCTGATTATGTCCAAAGTTTCAACATTATAGCAATGTCACATCTTCCCAAATCTATCAACAAAGTTAAATGCAGTTGCAAACAAAACATTTTTATTTTTGTAGTTAAATCAAATAATTTAAAAGGTCATATGAAAAAAATATATTACACAATAGCTGGGAGAAAGTCTAAAAATATAAAATAATGAGGTTAGTTTGGCCTTTGCACATGAAAACACATGAAACTATAGTAATTAAAATAGTACAGCTAAAGAATTAGACATAGAAGAATCACAGGAAATTGGTATGTGATAAGGATCCTATGTAATATGTGTGGGTATTCAGTCAATGGTTAACTACTTGGGAAAAATAAAGTGAGAAAATGAATGAATAAACTGCCCTAGAACATGACACCCAGATTGCATGACCAAGTAGGCATCTGTTTTCAGAATTTAGGATTTTGCAGAAATTTCTTTAATTGAAAATTTAGCATTGGAGGATAGGTCTCTACCCCTTTCTCCTCCAACCAAATGCACCTTCTTTCCCTGGTCCTGGCAAGTACTAAATCTCAGATACCTGAAGGGACCTCTGAACTGAAACTCAAGATGAAGAAAGGGACACTCTTTTTCACATAGCACACAGAAGAGATGCCTGGGGGGAGGAGGTGATCATGGCAGTGCGAAAGAGTTAATTATCTTTTAATTAGGTAGCAGCTCCCTTCCATTCTCTGGTCTGAAAGGATCCCTCTCCTTTCTGGCTGAATCAAGTACAGCTGAGTTGCAGACAGCTTCTGTCAGAGGCTGTGCTCAAGCCCCAGGTGTAGGTGATAGGAAATGGGTTAAAATGAGCCCCTCTGGCACCAGGGAAGAGAGAGGCTGGAGAGGGTTTCCTTGATGCATGTGAGAGGTGGATGTGTGTTACTCTGAAGGGATTAGCTTTAGCAAGTTTGCTGGAAATTTAACTACTATAAACTAATTGTAGCACCTGGGAGACAAATTGGAGTAGAGAAGTGTGTCCAAGTCTCCTTAGCACTGCAAACTCTGCATGGACTAGAATACGCCAACTGCTTCCTAATTGAAGGACTGCGTCCACCTTCCCTATTCCATACGTACCTAACTGTCTTTAGTGACCATGGGCTTTGGACAGGACCACCCTGGGTTCTGTGTCAAGCTATTGTTTTTTTCAGTCTATCTTGGGAAGACAGACTTTTCTTTCCACACTGGGAATTATCCAAACGTGGAGAAGGTGTCCAGGAGACTTATAGCACTCTGAATGACAGATTTCCTTACAGATGGAGACCTCTGGGACAGAAAGTAGCAAAAAAGAAACTGTTCATCTTAAAAGAAAAAGGAAGGCAAAGAAAATCAGTTTTAAAAACATCCAGAAACACAGAGGCAATAGTATTTACTACTCATTGAATGGTTATTCTGTGCCACGCCCTTTAAATCCTTACCACCACCCTTGAAGGTAGGTGTTACTTATCTCCATTTGACAAGCTGAGACATCAAGAGGTGAACTAAATTGTCCGAGGACCCATAAGCTGTGTGTGGCAGAGCCAAGACAACACACACATGTCCCCCGCCTAAGCCCAGCTCCTCACTGCACACCGGACTATCGCTCCTCTGTGGGGCAGACCTCAGTGGCCCTCCAGAGAGTTTCACAATGCCTGTGTTTATAACTATGACAAAGTTAAGTGACATTTAGTGTACTCTGACAATAAAAGGCTAGCAGATTTCCACTAAACATTAAAATTTCCCTAGGAAGCACAAAACATTTTTAAAATTATTTTTGAAAATCATGTGGATAATTTAATTTTTATGACAAATTAAGAATGCTCACAATTGTTATATGAATGTACATCAGTTGTGGAGTTTTATATAAATTATATCGCAGCTATGATACTCACAAATATGGGAAGAGAAATAACCTTTTACTAGTGTCCATGGGAAGTAGAAAGGCTGTTGTTTCTGACCTCAAGCACTGGCTCCTATACAAAATTCCATTCTGCATGGATCATATTTAAGTAGCAGCCAGCAAAGGTTTGTCCTGAAGGTGATGGCATGTCTCTTTTTAGTGTGTTCAGAAGCATTTATCCTGTACTATATAACATGCCTTGTCACTTTACGTAAGATGAGCAGAACAGGAAGCAAATGAAAACTTTCATTCATTCAGCAAACATAGAGTCCCTGCCAGGAGCCAAGCATTATACCTGCTCTTGGTGTTGAGAAGTGAGATATGCAATTAGAGATTATAGAGAAGTGAGATATGCAATTAGAGATTATAGAGAAGTGAGATATGCAATTAGAGATTATAGAGAAGTGAGATATGCAATTAGAGATCAACTGGAGTAGTCATTTGCCATCTGTGATTTCTGAGTGCCTAGCTTCTGAGATTATGGGTCCATTGCCTTGTTTGAAGGATGTACACTGGATTGAGTAGGGGAGAGTGGGCAATAATAAGACAGAACAGCCTGAATCACTATACATAGGCCAGGGAAAACTGGAAAAATGTATTCCGAGGTGTGAACAGTGGTTACTACTAAGTGTTGTGATGATGGGCAACTTCTGTATCTTATTTAAAAAATACATATTTTTTTAATGAACAGGTATACATTTTGTAATAAGAAAAGCTGGAATTATATTTTTAATTATGGCTAGGATAAATGCATTTCAGCTTAATGAAGTTTCTGGGGGAAATGGTGTTAGGAGACAGGCAAATGATTTGACATTTCATTTTTAAATAGTGAGAAAAGATCAGGGAGATGAAAAATCAGGTGCTCTCACCTATGATCCTATCAGAGTGTTTACCAGCAATTTCAAAGGGCAGCTGCTGTGAGGGAAGAGAATAAGGACGTTCTCCTTGACGCTGGTGCACCCCTAAAAGCATGTATGTGCTTACAAATGGATGTCGGAGTTTACAAGCTAGACAATTTTTTTCTACTTTTTTTCAGTTTTAGCTCTTTCTGTGCTTTTACTTCAGCTGATAGCTGAAACCATATCAAGCGGGGGAGTTGTCTCCCACATACCCACTCATGAGCCACACTTTTCCTTTGCTGGCCTCTTTTCTTTACTTGGACAAATTAAGGTTTTTGTGTGTGTTTTCAGTCGTTTTTGGATTGCTTCTTCCAAATGGACAGGAAGACACTTTTGTGTCGATGGCCCAAGGAAATAAAACATGTTCTCCCCACTGAAACCATCCCTCTGTGACTCTCGTGTAACCCAGGGCTTATATGCCTGAGCACGTCTGCCCAGGTAACCCATGGGGAGGATGGTGGAGCCCTCCAACCTGCTCCTCGCAGCCACTCACCTCACAGAAACCCAAGTTGGCCTCGCTCTTCCTTCCCATTAAATTTCCACTGCTTCCCTTTGGGCAGTCATGGCAAACACGCTCCTCTACATCCTAGAATGAGTCCTTCCACGCCCCATCCACATGCTGGTCCACCCTCCCAGGTCCACGTTCTCAGGAGTCCTCCCCAAGGCAGAGGGAGCTCTTCTCAGATGGCCCTCCACACTTGGAGGAGGGTTTCATAAGCTCTCTATCTCCAGCTGCCTGCCTCAGACCATCATTCCTCTATTTGGGGCAAAACTTTGTGCTGCTCTTACCCTTGAGCCTGTTCCTTTTGGCATCCTCTCTGATGGCAGTCCCTGAAGCCCTGGCCCTGCCTCACCCTTCCTGCAATGTTCAGGGGAATGACTGAATCAACACACATGCACATTTTCGACAACCTCCCCTTCTGCTACGCACTGACAAGGCCAAACCACCTCAGAAAGTTGTACTTGTCTCAGAAAGTTGTAGCACAAGCACCCGTTCTCTGACCATGACCTCCCATCCAACCAACCCAGCACTCCTTTCTCTTCCCAGCTTCATCACAGCCTCCTGTGTTGGGTTTTCCCATTCATCTACTGTGCTCTAGTCAAAACCACCTCTCTTAGATGGCTCCAGTTTTTAACACCTTTACGTTAATGATCCATCTCTCAACTTCACTGTTCCAGGTCTCCAACCAGACCATAGAGAAAGTCACAGTCTCACAGAGCAATGGGTACAGACTTGTGTTCTCTGACCTCGGCAGACCCTCACACAGTCTTACACGCAGCTCATCTTCTATTCCTTGGCAGCGGTTTGAAATTCTTACAACTTGGATATGACCCTTAGTTCTCCCTCTCCCTGCGCTATGCACAGCAAACAGTCTTCTTCTCTTTACTAGAGAATCTAGCAATCAGTCACTGGGAAGAACTCGCCTCAGGCGTTTTCCACTACCCCCATCCTCGTCACAGACGCCTCCCGCTTGTCCTCTGGACCATGCTCACTCATGCTTCCTCAGGCCCTCCCTGCATCTGTTTGTCTCTCTCTTGTGTCTCCAGCCAGTCCCTCTACCCAGCTCTTTTCTGCAAGCATTAAAGGTGCTCTAACCTTTCCCATCTGAAACAAACTCCCTTTCAAGTCCACATCCTCCTCTGGTTATCGCCTGTTTCTGTCCATGTTCTATTCTTTGTTTTACACATGGTGGATATATATCCACTTTGTTCCTCCCAGTCACTTCAAACTCAAGCGACTAAGGAGAGACAAGGTGGATATATCTAGTAGGCATGTGAGTCTGAGATTTCAAAGAACTACCTAGGCTAAAGGCATGAATTAAGGCATGAAATTAAGAGTAATTGGCAAACAAAAGATGATCATGGAAGCTACAGAGTGGAGGTGATTGTCCAGAGATGACATTTAGAGACAAGAGGTCCAAGATGCCTAAACTTCTATGAAGCTAGGGAGCCACTCATGCCAGAAGTACTCTTAAATCTCTAAAATTACAGTAACTAACATACATTCAGCAACAACTATGTGTCACTCATTGCTCTAAATGCTTCATAATTCTCATGACAACTCTAAGAGCCAGGTATTATCAACATCCCCACTTTACAGAGGAGGAAACTGTGGCTTGTAAAGGTTGTGTTTCTGTGGAAAAGTTCCAGGCAAGCAAATAATGGGACCCAGGTTGTGGCATTCTAAAATCTGAGTGTAACAGTGTCCCATATCATAACTTCTTTGCAACAGTGAACAGAGCAATAACATGAGAACTCAGGAGAGTTTTTATTTAATTTGTGCGATAAGAGTTTTCTGAATATATACACAGAGTTAATGAGAAAAAAGTTTCATAATATAATGGCTTGTAAGGATTTATTGCCTAAGGACCCCATCAATATTTTAACTATGAAGGTCACATGATTATTTTAAAAATTTATTACAAATTTATTCAGTAACCATATTTTTTAAGTTTTTTTAAAAAATGCTTCAGGCCCAGCCAGGCGTGGCTCAGCGGTTGGGCGTCGACCCAGGATCCAGGCGATCAGGGTTTGATTCCTGGTCAGGGCACATGCCCTGGTTGCAGGTTTGATCCCCAGTCAGGGGTGTGCAGGAGGCAGCCAATCAATGACTCTCTCATCATTGATGTTTCTATCTCTCTAACCCTCTCCTTTCCTCTCTATGAAATCAATAAAGATATATTTTTTAAAAATGTGTCAGGTATGATGCTGGATAGCAGGAATGCAAAGATGGGTGGGTGAAGAATAGCCTCAGGTTCCCAGGACACAATGCTTTGTGAGGGTTACACCTGTGAAAATGCCTATAGCAGTGGGCAATGAAAGAAGTTGCTAGAACATAGTTCCTTGCTTGGGCTCCAGAGCCAGGCAGATTGAGCTCTTATTACTTTATACAAAAGAACGAGAATACAAAGGATCTCATTAGGATGTTGCGGCAACTTTGTGAGATGGTGCACACAGACTCCCTGCTGTAGAACTGGCAGTCCATGAGTGGTAGCTGCTACTTTATGGTAATAAAAATAATGATTAGTATCATTCACCAACTCTTCTTAGACAAAGGAAAGTAACCTTTGTGGAAGAGGTGATGTTCAGGTTGACCTTAAAAGTGAGAGGAATTTCACTAAACAAAATAGGAGACTAGTCATTCTATGCAGCAAGGACAGAATTCACAGAGGTGGAAAATGAGACAGAGTATTACACATACAAGGAATGTGCTTGGAGCATAGGGTGTTGCAGAGAGGAGGGAGGATGGCTGAATTGTGAAGAAACTGTTAAGGAATGTGGATTTTTATTCCTCACATTGGTGGACTCCAAATTAAGGTGCTTGACCTCTCGGAAGTTACCCAAAATGATTCACTGGTTTGCTGGAAGATAGAATTAGAATTTCTGTTGGTATTTTTAAAATATTATCTACTTTGATTTTTACATTTTGCATGTTTTAACATGAAAATACGGGTTTTGTGTAGTAGTACATTTATGCAATTTATAAATACATAAATAGATTCTTTAAAAATGTTGTGCAGATAGGGGTATGCAAACAAAAATATTTTGAGAAGCTACTGAGGAATTCTAAGCAGAAAATGATGTGCACAATTTGGATTTCTGGTGGACTACCCTGAAAACAGGAGGAGCACAGAGTGCGGCACAAATGAAGTCAAAATCAGTTGGGAGCTGTTGCCATAGCCCAAGTAATGTGTACAAATTCCCAACAGATAAAACTTTGGGATCATGAACATGATGAAATTCCTGGGAATTTTCATGAAATGCCCAAATCATAAGTGATACTTGTATTTTTTTTTTAAATTATTTACGTTTGGCTTTTCTGTGTTTTTTTGTTGTTGTTTTTTTAAATATATCTTTATTGGTTTCAGGGAGAGGAAGGGAGAAGATGAGAGACAGAAACAATGATGAGAGAGTCCTCATTGATCAGCTGCATCCTGCAGGCCCCCAACTGGGGATCAAGCCCACAACCCGGGCATGTGCCCTGACAGGGAATTGAACCATGATCTCCTGGATTCTAGGTTGATGCTCAATTGCTGGGCCACGCCTGGCTGGGCATACTTACACGTTTTTAAAATAATGAATATAATAATGGTGAATTGTTTTTCTGTAACAGGGTTATATTACTTAAAGTTTAAATTTTCTGCTAAAAAGGACGTAAGAAGCCCTAGCCAGTTTTGTTCTGTGGTTAGAGTGTTGGTCCACAGAGTGAAGGTCCCAGGTTCAATTCCGGCCAAGGGCACGAACCTGGGTTGAAGGCTCAATCCCTGGTCCTGGTCAGAGCAGGTGCAGGAGACAACCAATCCATGTGTCTCTCTCACATCGATGTTTCTCTCTCCCTCTCTTCCTTCCACTCTCTCTGAAAAGCAATGGAAAAAATATCCTCAAGTGAGGATTAAAGAAAAAAGATATAAGAATAAATGAATGATATTTATGGTCCACCAATATATTGTGAGAAGATGATATATTGCAATAACATGTAGAAATGATCTACTTGATATAGACATCCGATTATAAAAGCACTGTAAGATGGTAATAGTAATACAAAGTAAATGCCACTGAAAATTACTTAAAAGGCTTGAAATACTGCCCTGGCTGGTGGCTCAGTTGGTTGGAGCATCATCCTATGCACCAAAGGGTTGTGGGTTTGATTCCTGGGCAGGGCACATACCTATGTTGTGGGTTCGATCTCTGGTCAGGGAACGTGCAGGAGGCAACCCATCAATGTTTCTCTCTCTCTCTCTCTAAAATTCAGTGGGAACATATCTTCAGATGAGGATTAAAAAAAAAAAAAAAGCTTGAAATACCATGTTTAATATGAAAAAATTTTATATTCTTAAAATGAGTTGTTTAGACAAACAAAGCACTAATTGCCCTATGCCATAGCCTAGATCTTTGTTTCATGACAAATATCCCAGATGTAGAAAAAAATTCAGTTCACATTGACATTGGTCAAATTGCTGAGTGCATCTCAAAGCATCTTCAAGTTGGGCATTGGTGTAGTTGCTGCTTTACATAAGCAACTTTTTACCATAAAAATATTTTGTTTACTTGCCTTGATTTTGGTTTTGTTTTCAAAATTTATAATCTGTGTTGCTTTGCCAATTCAGATTTTCCATCAGTTTCTAATCTGTCATTGGAGTATTCCACAACAATATTCATATCTTCTCTTTGCATGTCTCCTGTCAAAGTATTTACAAAGAACTCTGTAGCCTGTGGCAAATATCCAAACACTGGAAAACAGTGAACATGACTGGGTAGTATTTAAATAATATAACATTTGGATGTCCTAGCAAGGTTGCCACCGCCAGCAGAATCATGTGTAGAACTGATAATTTAAGTATTTATTTTGTTCTTAAAATTTATTTCTTGGAATCCCACTCATAGAATTTATATGACGTATACCATGTTTACAAATTTATGGCTATTTATTTTGTTTGCAAGAATGACTCATGGTTAGCAGCAAACAAAATCACAAACACTCATATAACATGGCAAGAGCTAGAAGCAAGACAGTGAGATGAGATGGCGACAACTCCCCTCCTCCATGCTCCTGTCTCAGGTCCTGAAAATGCTGACCTTAAACTTCCATTCTCATATTGGGGTTTTCTGCCTTTGATGTCAGTGGATACCCTTGAAATTGTAATGTCTCTGTGTTGACTGGGAAGCTTTCATCATTAAAGAATTATGCTACTTTTTCCATTTTCCCAAGTACTTACTGACTTTTCTCAGGATTTTCAAAAACATAAATAAATTTTGCAATCAGTACTAAGAAGGAAGTCCTTCATGGGAACAATAAGCCCAAGTAGAAAGTCACAAAGAACCTAATCAGAGCAGCAGTAGTGGGGTGCAGAGGGGGCGGGATTTGAGCAATCTCTTGATGGTAGAAAAGCAGGAGCATTTAGCACCTGCTAAGGGATGTGAAGGGTAAGAGAGGGAAACTGCTTTAGAATGACTAGAATAATAAGCTATTTCTGTACAGACAGGCTGTCTACCCCAGGCACAATGCTCAAGAGAAATGTAATTAATGTTCTGGTTATCTATTTCTGTGTACCTAATCATCTCCAAATTAAGTTGCTCTCATTAGAGAAATGTAAATCAAACCCACAATGAGGTACCAATTCACATCCATTAAAATGGCTATCATAAAAAGAAACCAAACCAGAAAATAACAAGTGTTGGCAAGGATGTGGAGAAATTGGAACACTTGTGCACTGTTGGTGGGAATATAAAATGGTGTAGCCACAGAGGAAAACAGTATGGCAATTCTTCAAAAATTAAACTAGCATTACCATATGATACAGCAATTCCACTTCTGATTTTTAAGCCGCTATTTGAACAGATATTTTGTATATCAATGTTCATAGCAGAATTACTCATAATAGCCAAAAAGTGGAAACAACCCAAATGTCCATTGGAAGATGAATGTATAAACAAAATGTGGTATACACATACAGTGGAACATTATTCAGTCTTAAAAAAGAATGAAATCCTGACACATGCTACAACATGGACCAACCTTGAAAACATTATCATTATGCTAAGTGAAAAAAAAAAACAGTCATCAAAGGACAAATACGGTATGATTCCACTTTAATGAGGTATATAGACTAGTCAAATTCTTAGAGACAGAGAGTAGAATGGTTGTTGCCAGGGACTAGAGGGAGGAAGGAATGGAGAGTTAAATGTTTAATTGGTACAGTGTTTCAGTTGGGGAAGATGAAGAAGTCCTGGAGAGGGCTGTGGTGATGGTTACACAACAATATAAATGTACTTAATGCCACTGAACTGTACACTTAGAAATGGTTAGTGTCCCTTCACCAGTGATGCTTGAGAGCATGGCTGGAACCTTCCACGGTTAGCAGAGCTGGAATAGAAAACCGATTGGTTTGGAAAGGTCAGGGAATGTAGAGGGACTCTAGAGAATTGAGGCCTTTTAGGATCTGAAGATGTCACGCTTAGTTTACCACATGGACACAAAAAAGAGCTAGAGCAAACTGCTGCTCGTGACCAGGGTCATGACCCAGGAACAAGGTGCGCTGGCATCTGTGCCAGTCCCCAGTGAAGAGCAGGAACCGAGAGCTAAGGCTCTGTTTCCTGTGCAGCTTTCTCCTAGAGCATAGGAGGGGAAGGTCTGTCTGGGGCCGGCTGTGCAAACCAGGCAAGCCAGCTCCCACTCGGGAACAAGGAGAACAGGCTGGATGGCCTGCCAGACCTCTCCGGGGCCCCTCTTGTGCCCTTCCAAGGAACAGGCCACTCACCTGGACTTGAACCTCAGACTGCCAGTTCCCACTCCGCCTCCCTTGTCTTAATAGGGTGGTTGTCAAATGACAATTCTTAACAGTATCTACTACATAGCAATTGCTTAAAAGTTATAATTATTACAACTAAAAAATATTCTAGTGGCTCAAAACAAAAACAATCCTTTAATTATCTTTCATAGTCAACTACTGGGAGTTGGCTGGGTTCAGCGAGGCAGTGCTTATTTGAGGTTGTGCCTACACGGTGGCTGGGGCTGGAGTCACCTTGAAGACTTCCTCACTCAGTGTGTGTTGGTCGATGCTCGCTGCCCGCTGTATCCGGCTGGGCTGCCGTGTGGACGGCTACGCAGAGCTGTGTGTGGCCCTGGCTTTCTCAGAGCAGGGGGTGGATTCTAAGGGAATGCCACGGAAATGCACAGCATTTTTGTGGCCTCTTCTTGGCCACCTCTGCCACATCCTAGTGGGCAAAACCGTAGTAGGAAAAGTATGGAAGACATACTGTGAGGCCTTCTTAATAACATCCACTAGTATTTTTTTCTCTTCCCCCATTTCTTTGGTTTAATACCCTTATCCATGAAGAGTCTGAGGAAGGTGGATAATCAGGGGTTTTCCGGATCACAAATTGTCCCAAGTATGATGCTGGACAGATTCCTATTTTGTATGCATTTGTGTGCCTGCATTTTATTTAAATAGCCATCAATGATGGTGATGCATACATAAGAGTGAAACACAACAAAAGGACAAAGGAACTTATAATTTCTGTAGCTGGAGCCAACAAAAGCCCTTAGGGACATCCGCATCTTTCCATATGCTGAGCCCAAACAACTGCCATGGACGTTTTCCTCAAAACCATTGCAAAACGCTCTCATCTAACACTCACATCTATGATCAACATATTGAAATGGACAGTTGCTCCTTCCCCTTTATCTTCATAGGTCTTCTGTAGATTTCTTTCAGGAAAATATCACTGTTCACACCATAATTTTCCTGCCTGAAAGTTTCCAGATTGTCTTCTTTAAAAGACTTCAGAAACATTTCATTTTCTCTTCTAATTTAAAATTAAAATATTTTTTTATCATTGATCCTAGCAATTTTCTCAACACTGATCACAAGATGCACAGATTGAAAAAATAAAATTATGTCTTTCAAAAGAAGGCCAGCCAAGTTTTGCCGCCTTCTTAAAAAATGTACATCACCCACAAGCCTGATGACATGGCAAATCCACAGCTTGAGTTGGCTCTGAGAAAATGCCTTAGAAGATTCATTCTAAAAGTGTATCTTGTCCTTATTAATCAAGAGTACAAAGTTACAGTGGTATAGAAACACATCAAAATAGTAGCTGATAGGAATATTTTCTTTGTTATCATTAAGAAATACAGTAACCAGAGGCACTCAACAGTTATTTCCAGATCAGGATGCCCTTGGAATTGACTTGTCAGTTGGAAGAACTGACGAGATAGTTTCTTTTTTTAAAATCCTTTCCTGAGGATATTTTTTTCTGTTGCTTTTCAGAGATAGTGGGAGGGGAGGGGGAGGGAGGGAGGGAGGGAGGGAGAGAGAGAGAGAGAGAGAGAGATCAGTTGGTTGCCTCCAGCACGCGCCTAGACGGGGCCTGGTATTGAGCCTGCAACTCAGGTACGTGCCCTTGGCTGGAATGGAATCCGGGACCCTTCAGTCCACGGGCCAATGCTCTAACCACTGAGCAAACCCAGCTAGAATGGCAGTTTCATTTCTTAGTCAAGCAAAACACCAAGGGACCTGCTATAAATTAGAAGATGTGAAACCGCAAGGCATATTTACTTTCAAGGAGGAGAGAAAACTGGTAAATGTAAGAATCATATCCCTCTGTTGCTCATCTTTTAAATATTTTTTATAAATTATATTTCAGGCACCCAAGTAATGTATAAATACATTCTTATAGAAACAGTACAGACAAAGTCAAAATATCTCTTTCTCAGTTCTTTCCCCAACGCAGCTCCCCATTCCAGAGGTAACTTATTGCTGCTATTTCTATGCATTTACTTGTTTATATACATACCTGAAGAATGTGACTGCTTTATTTTTCATAAGTGGAACCATTTTATATCTATATTTTGCAATTTCTTTATTTGTACTTTATAGTGTGTCTAAGAGATTAGTCCTTTTTAGTGCTTTGGCTGCTCTCTAGAATTCTAATGGACCAGGGCTTGTGCAGTCTTTACTTACTGATTGACGTTTACGATGACCACCACTGATCATGCGTTTGGGGCACAATTGTGAGAATTTCTCTAGGATTGAATTACTGTGATGAGGCTATGTATATTTTTAATTTTAATTAGTTTCCAAATTACCTTCCAAAAAATTGTGACCAATTTCACATCCAACCTACAGTATGTAAATGTATTTGTTCCCTGTACCCTTGCCAACAGGCACATTTTATTGCATTTCCCTAAGTATTAGTGAGGCTGGGCTTTTTCTATCTGTCGTTCTGCCATTTGTCTTTTCATTTCAGTGAATTGCTTCCTATATTTTGTCACTTTCTTACTTGAGTTGCTTCCCTCTTTTCTTTTTTTTCTTAAAACTGATATCAGTTGATTATATGCTCTAGATATTTAGGAAAATTTCTAAAGTTCTGGAAGGTAGGAATCATGTCTTAATCCTTTTTGCATCCCTTGGACTTACCACTGTACTAAATTATTTTTGTGGTATTTACAAAATTAAAACAATTTTTGGTTAAGCCTCAGCTCCTTGTGAGATTGCAAACCCACATAAAAAGTAGAAAGAGCATAGTAACTAGACTAAAAGTTAATATCCTGACAAGGACCAGCACTGTGCAGAAATATCTGGTCAGGAAATAAAAATGATTTGAATACATTTTTATAAGGAATTGGCACATTCTTTTTATTAGAAATTCAAGCAGGAACAAGGGAAGAAAACCCAAAAGAAAGCTGTGTTCAAGGACAGACTCGAAGTTTGATTTGCGACATCAGGAGGGCTCCTGAATGAATGGACTGGAGCTGACTGGAAGGGCTTTAATCCTTGGTTGTCAAGACAACTCTGTTCCAACAGATTGTGTCCACAGAATTCTCCAGTAACCCTCAACCTTCCTGCTGCTTACAAAGGATCTTTGATTATTATATTTATTTATTTATTTATTTATTTATTTATTTATTTATTTATTTATTTATTTATTTTTAAATATATCTTTATTGATTTCAGAGAGAGGAAGGGAGAGGAAGAGACGGAGATAGAAACATCAATGATGAGAGAGTCATTGATGGGCTGCAGCCCGCAACCTGGGCATGTGCCCTGACCGGGAATCGAACCCCGATCTCCTGGATCCTAGGTCGATGCTCAACCGCTGAGCCACGCCTGGCTGGGCAGGATCTTTGATTACTGATGTCTCCTTACTTAGTAGACCAAGTTGTCATGTGGCTATCTGATAAAGATGCTGGTCACATGATTCCATCCCCAGGATACAACCCCCCCCCCCCCAACTCACCTTCCTGCCCCTCTGACATCCCTGGATTCCAAAAACCTTCCCTGGCCTTTCCAAACCAATCGATTTTCTGTCCCAGTCCACTAATCACTGGGGATTACGCTCACGCTCTCCAACACTGCTGAGAGTATAGATTAATAGTCCTTCTGGGGGGGGCAATTTGATAATGTTTCAAAAATCTTAAAAATGAGCATATTTTCAGCTGAGGATTTATTGTAAGGACATCATGATACAAAGATATATATAGATATAATGTAAGGATATCTATAGATATAACCTATAGATATCTATGTCTGTATCTATCAACAGATAGAGTGCGGAATATGGGAGTGGAGTAGTATGGTAATGATGTCTCTCCACAAGATAGTGTTCTTAGTTGTTTTTTCTGTTTCTTTTTTACCTTGAACTGTATCAGGAAGGAAATAACATCAAATTGTTGATTATCTTGAATACTGGAATTTGGGGTGATTTTTGAAACAATTACATTGTGTGGTTTGGCATTTTCCAAATTTTCTTCAGTGAAAACATAAACTTGCTTTTATAATCAGAGAAAAACATCTATTAAAAACTATCAACAAATAAATTCCCAGGGAAAAAAATAAAAAGAGAGGGAAGGATAAACCTAAACCTACAGGTTAAAAAAAGGAAACTTATCAATGTGACTTATTTGGCTCATGATTTGAACAAACTGTAAAAAACTTTTGAAAGACAATCAGGCTAGTGTTACTAATGACTGGATATATGGTTATATTGACTGGATATATGGTGATATTAAGCAGCTATTAATTTTTAGATATAGCTTTATTACATTAAAGAGTTCCTGCCTTTTCATGGCATATACATAAATATTTATGAATGAAATAATATGATGTGTAAGATTTGATTTAAAATTATCTGGTGGTGTAGGGAGAGGATGGGGAGAGTATAGAAGAAACAAGATTGAGTAAGAACTAATAATAATTGAAGTTGGAGGATGGATACTTAAGCATTTATTATAATCTACCTATTTTTGTAAGTGTTTGAAAACTTCCAAAATAAAACATTGTGAAAAATAGTAACAACGGATAATGTACTTAGGGCCCCATGTGGCACAGCAGGGATATGTAGGAGTGGCATTGGAGGGCTGCCCTTTGGAATTAGTTCCCCCTAAACCAATTTTATCTACCCCTCTCCTTGCTTATGGTGTTCAATTGTCACACTCACTCTGTCCTCAAATGCCTCTCATATTTTGCACCTCAAATGTGAAGCTGTTTAATCACCCAATTATCATTCTTATTGCTTGTGTCATGGGCTTAAAATGATTTTTCTGTCTTGGCCAAGAGCCCATTCACCTGATAAGCCTTAAAAATATTCCCCTTGGCTGGGCTTTGGGACCTCCACCCTCATTTCCTTCCTTAACCCTGACTAGGCATAGGCCATGCCTACAAGATTCACTCACTTAGCCCTATCATAGTGAAATCAGGATCTATTGTCCAGGAATTCTAGTAGTGGAGGGTTTGCACCAGTCACTTTCCCTAGTCTGTTGGTGTTATGGTTAATGCATGTTTGTGTTATGAATTCAAAGGAGAATATCAGCCTTTTAAAGGTGAGCATTAGTTTTTAGAAAATAAATATTGTGGGTACATGTTGTTCTGTTACCCATCCTAAATCACCCTAAAGTTCTCATGTTAACTTGAATTGATAATGGAAAAGTAAGCAATATATTTTCCTTATATACACTTTTCTTCTATTTAATTTCTTAAAAAAAATTATCACTATCGTCATGTATCACATAACAATCTTTTGGTCCATGGAGGACAGCGTATACGATAATGGTATACCATATAGCCTAGGAGTGTAGTAGGCTACACCATCTGGGTTTGTGTAAGCGCACTCCATGATGTTTGTACGATGAAATCGCCTAATGTTGCATTTCTCAGAATGTGTCCCCCTAGCGAAGCAGCACATGACTGTACAGCTGAGTGATAGAAATGTGGGGGTGTGGGGATGGGAGTGAGAGCAAAGTGCACCGCTATCTTTGCATTGTCTCACTCCTGCGGTTTGATAAACATGTGGTGTCACCAGCAATGTCCGTTTAAATTGTTGATAAAGACTCATGTTTCTTGCTAAGTATATTGAATTCTCCATGTATAAGTATTCTCAAGTGTGACATTCTCAAAATATCTGCAGTGTCAGGCTGAGTTGGACCACAGTTTCTCCCAAGAGGAACTAAGCTCATATGGAAGGTGGGTGGCCTCCTATGAAGGGTGCTTTGAACCTAGGGAAGTCCGAGTCCCAACGGCCTGTCTCATGCCCATTAGGTTACCACTGACTTCATGGGTAGGGGATTCCTCCTGGTTTAGTCCCCCTAAAATATTTTTCCATATCAGCCAAAATGACCTCTCCAGTCTGACCATGTTATCCCTGCCTAAAATACTTCAATGATTCCCATCTTCCCTCTCCCCCTCACTCCATACTTCTCTTAGAGTCCAACACCACAGCATGGCCTGTACACCCTCCACAACTTGACTCACCTCTGTCAAGCCTATCTTCCATTTCTGCTATATGACAGACATCTTTCTCACATAAGCTGATCCCTCTATTTGACCTCTCACCCCTTTTGTTTGGTACATAAAGGCAGTTAAATGTTTCTGAATTAAGAAATAAATGGCTAATTTATATGTATCTTTTCAGAGCAGGCTCAGGTAGTTTTCCTCAGCACATCTGCTCCTATAGCCCTTTGTGCTTTTTCTGGTTTGAAATGAGGTGCTGGTTATTTACCTATTATGTCTCAGCCCCACATCTGCCCTTCTGTGTTTTGTTGGGGCTGGAAGTCTGCTAACTACATTTTCTAGGCTCTCTCACCGGACAGATTATGCTCCACCAATAGAAAACATGACTGGAGATCAGAAGGCAGGGAGAAGAGAAAATCTTCCAGCTTCTGACTCCAACAGTGTGAGATTTGCTGGGAGCTGCTTGTGTTTTCTAGCACTGCTATAGTGACAGCAGGGTTGGGGTGATTTCAGGCTCTAGCAGCACCTCTAGCAGCGCCTTTCTGCAGTTTCTTTTCTTTCTTTTTTTGTTGATTCTCACCTGAAGATTTTTTTTTTTTTTTTCAGAGATGGTGTAAGGGAGGGAGGAGGAGAGAGAAAGAAAAACATCATGTGAGAGAGACACATGGATTGGTTGCCTCCCACATGCACCTGTGGATCGAACCTGCAACCCAAGTACGTGCTCTTGACCAGGAATTGAACCCTGGGCTAATGCATGGGCTAATGCTCTAACCACTGAAGGACACTGGCCAGGCAACCTTTCAGCAGTTTCATCACCGGTAAATGGAGCATCACTTCAGCAAATCCAGAGCTGGCTGCAGATGTCTTACAGCAACTGGCAGGTAACATCTGTCTAGTGGGCTCCAGCCCAGAAGCATTAGCAGTGTTTTTTTTTTTAATCTTTATTGTTGAAGGTAATAATCTTTATTGTTGAAAGGTGTCCCCTTTTTTCCCCATTGATCCTCCCCCACCCCCCACCCAAGGCCTTCACCACTCTATTATCTGTGTCCATGGGTTATGCATATATGCATGTCAATTCTTTGGTTGTCTCCCCACCCCGCCCACCCATCTTCACCTTCCCTCTGAGATTTGTCAGTCCGATCTATGCTTCAATGTCACTAAATCTATTTTGTTCATCAGTTTATGTTCTTTAGATTCCACATATAAGTGAGATCATGTGATGTTTGTCTTTCTCTGCCTGGCTTATTTCACTTAACATAAAATTCAGCAGCTTCTTATCTTCCAGCATCACCCTTTCTTCCTGTTTGCCTCGCCAGTCTCCCTCATTTTTCCTTTTGTGTTTTTACCCTTTAGAACATCTTTGCTAATATAGCCCTGTGTTCGATTTCCTCCATTTGAAATGTTAAAGGGGTTTTTCTCTTTACTAGATCTGAGAGAAACTCTAATTATCATAGTTTCTTGAGGGCAGGAACTCCTATTTAACTTTTTTGGCTGCTGACAGTATTACAGATGTCCTCCATTTCCCCTTGTCCCCCTGCACCCAGCCCCACTCCACCCCAGGCCTTCCCCACTTTTTGTCTGTGTCCACGGGCTATCAGCTTTTATTTTAACCCTGCTCCCAGGACAGTACATAGAACACAGTAGTCTTATGTGTGAGGATGTAGATTGTGAAAACTTTGGGGGGGAGGTGTTGGTTTTTTGTTGTTTTTGTAAATAGGTTTATATGGGTTATTCAATGTATTAAAAAATGTATTCACTTTAACGTTTCCTTCTAACTCCAGCTTCCTCCCCACTCTCAATGTCGATCTGTGTGGTCAGGATGGGACTGACTTTTTCTAGCGGCTCCAAGTGTATGTGTATGAACCAATTTGGGCCAATCACTGTTAATATAATTTTCTGGAACTACTGGAAGAGGTCTCTCTTTCCTCTGAGCTGTGGCCAGAAAAATGCATTTCTGGGGAAAACCTTAGCTTAAGTCTCCTGAGGTATGTCTTTTCCATTCAGGAACATCACCATTTGTTACCAAGAAAATAGTTTCCATTATTCTTGTGGCTACAAAGAAAAATTACAGTCATAAAATCTTAGCTCTGGATACTGCCAGGACCAGGCTGCTGGAGTTATTAAACTCATTTTTCTGCATCAAATGAATATAAGAAATTGTAGGCACTTTGGGGGGGAAAAAAGGAAAATCCAATATGTTCCAGTGATCTTGAAATAGTAGTACCCTAAATATGTACTAAGGGTGCAGCCTTGAATACAAGGTCATTTAAAGATTATTTGGCAGAGAATCAAAGATGTTTCAGACAGGACTGAGGTTGCTATTGAGGTGTAAAGGAGAAAGCAAGCTAAAAACCAAGCAGTTTAGTTCCTTGGTGGGTCTTTCATATTGTGTATCAAACAAAATGGTTTTCCTTGGGAAACTGCCAATTTCATGACCACTTTTTGGATGACCATGAAGTGGAATCATTCTTCACCGTCTGGCTATGCTTCTGGATTTGGTCAGCAAGATAAGAGGACTTGAGAGTGACAACCCTTAGCAAAGTTGCTCTGGCACACTTTGGGAGCATTGAAGTCAAATATAAATTCAGAACCTACTGTATTTAAAATACTTTGTTAGGCCTTGGCCGGATGGCTCAGTTGGTTGGAGCACTGTCCTCGACACCAAAACGCATTGCAGGTTCCATCTCTGGTCAGAGTTCATACAGGAGGCAACCAATGAATATTTCTCTCACATTGATGTTTCTCCCCCCCCCCCCCCCCCAAAAAAAAAAGCCATAAAAACATATCCTCGGGTGAGAAATACTTTATTAGGAGTTGAGGCACAGGACACTCTTCAGGTTTCATTCTTCATTTTATGCCTATGACAGGATGGCATGTTGATGGGGATTTAAAAATGAAATAGTATATTATGAAAATCTAGAGGCTGGAATGGCAAAGTCACAGAGACCTGCTTACAACTGACCGACACTTTACCTGCTTACAACTGACCGACACTTTACCTGCTTACAACTGACTGACACTTTCCAACTTGCGTGTCATTCTGCCTCTTTGGGTCTCAGACATGACCTTTGTAAAAGGAAAGTAATAGCACTTACCTCATGGAATTATTGTGACAATTTCATGAGACAATTCATGTGTCTGGAAGATAGACATGAATGTGAAGGGACATTCTAATTATGTACTGAGGGCACAACCCTGAATGACCGCTCATCTAAAGTCAGCTACACCCAGATATCTTTGGTACCATTTTCTTCAGGATGCTCTTGTCCACCAACAGTGTATCTGTAAAACATGCATTAAGCCTTGAAAGTGTGGCAACCCCTTTAAATAGGCCCTGAGGTATATATATGAAGAAAACAGTCTTTGCCTTCCAGTGTTCCCATCTACTTGAGCAGATGGACACTTTGATAACTAGGATATGCTGTGGCAGAGAAATGTGCAAGCTGCTATGCGAGCACAGAAAGGGAGAGGTAGATTCTGACTTATTCTGGACCTAGAAAAGCCAAAGGTTCTGGAAAAATGGCAATTTTAAAGAAAGTGAGCCCCTTAACAGAACTGCTCCATCCTCAAAGTGTTACAGCTCACCGGCTGCTTTTCTCTTCACTGCACACTAAGGAACTCCTTGGCCTCCCAATTCTAAGGCCAGGATTATTTTCTGTTGCTTGTCCTTCTGCATCTTCCTTTCCTTTTCCCCTCATCCTCGTTCTTCCTCCTTTAACATCCCCACAGCACAGAGAGGATCGTGCCTGACTGTTTTGGACTATCTTGAACCACCTGAGCAGGGAGGAAGGGAGAATGATGAAGACTGGTCCAGGATTACACTTTTACAGGGGCTTACATGTCTTGCCTTCAGCTATTAGATTTGGGCCTGAGTAGACTACAGTGGATGCAGAATTAACTCTACTGTTATCTTACTAGTCAGTGAACATATATTTGAGTGTCTTTTGTATAAATACCAAGGACATAACTAGGCACTAGCGGTAGATATAGAATTGACACTCTGCTATCTGGGAATAGTCTAGTGAGAATCAAATGAATAATTAAATAACTTCAAGAGTTCAAAAGGATTTGGAAACATCCAGGTTGCCATAGAGGCACTTAACAGGGAAACTAGCCTTATCTGGAAAGGCAGAGAAGGTAACTCTTGGTAAGCAATAATGAAGCTGAAGGATATGTAGGAATCAGTGAGGAGGCACTGGGGGAGTATCCCACTCTCCTACTTGTCACCACTTTCTCCTCCATTATTAGTAAGTTGAGCTCAGACCTCCTTACTCATGGAGGAGAGTGCCCCCTTAGCTGACACTATTCAGGACTGAGAAGCACTATGTGAGAATGCAGCTAAAAGTGTGGGCTCAAATTCTGCCATGGGTTGTCTAGGCTCATCAGTCTGTTTCTCTGGGTTGCATAGGGGAAGTCGATTGTGGGTGCTACCTCCCCCAGGAAGTCAGCTTCGTCTCCTTGGGCTGCCTGAGGGTCTCTTTTTCAGATAGAGTGCTTGCATCACCAGAGTCCCTGCAGCCCAGGCACAACATCATCCTTCCAGTTCCATGACCCTTACAATAAATTCTCCATTTTGCCCAAGCTTAGTATGAATTGTGCTTCTCTCACTTGCAGCTAAGTCCTGACTAATGTGGTCATGTTACTGAATGTTTGTATAGGTGAGAGTACATATTTTAACCTAAATCTTATTAGCATAATTTTTTATTGACAACAAAAAGAATCTTAAAGAAGTTACCTATGTTAAAATGAACTTCAAATTAGAGTAACATTATCTGCAAATATTTTACGGAGTTCTTAAGAGTACCTCTTCTAGATTTTTGGAATTAGAAATTTATGTACCTGAGTCTTTCCACATTGTTTTAAATAAACAGACAATTCCTGCTATACTCTCATCAATTCATTTTGGTGGGGAAGCCTGGTACCACAGAATCTGTATGAGAAAAAGCATGTTAATTACTATCTAGAAAAATGATAAAGACACCTGGCATTTTGGGAAGATATCCAGCATGAGTGGCCTCAGCGGTGTGTGTGGTGTTCAGGCAGTGGGCCCTCGGCCAGGGAGTGGCAGCGTGTTCCTGTTGCTGAAACAGAGTCCACTTATGCAACAAGAAATTATGTTGTATTCCTTTGCTAGGGGTACATTAACAGAATACCACACAATGGGTGACTTAAATAATCGAAATGCATTTTCTCACATATCTGGAAGCTGAAAGCCCAAGAAAAAGGGTCTCCTCAGGTTTGATTTCTTTTGAAGCCTCTCTCTTTAGCTTGCAGATGGCCACCTTCTCACTGTGCTGTCCAATGGTCTTTTCTTGGTGCATGCACGTCTGTGTCCAAATTTCCTCCTCTTATAAGGATATCAGTCATATTGGACTAGGGCCCACCCATGTAACTTTATTTTACCTTAATTACCTTAAGAGCCTAATCTCCACATACAATCATATTCTGAGGTACAGAGGATTAGGATTTCAACATATAAATTTTGGAGGAAAGCACATGTGGAAACATGCTCATACTCATTTTCCTTTTTAGAAAATTAAAAGAACTGTTGTGCCCTGGCTTGTGTGTCCCAGTGGTTAGAGCGCTTCCTCCCAGCCCCAACCGCCGGACCCAAGGGTCTCAGGTTTGATTCTTGGTCACGGCACATACCTGGTTGTAGGTTTGATGGCAAGCCCTGGTCAGGGCATGTGCAGGAGGCAACCAATTGATGTGTCTCTCTCACACTAATGTCTCTCTCTCTCTCTCTCTCTCTCTCTCCCCTTTCCTCGCTCCTTCCCTTCCTTCCACTCTCTTTAAAAATCAATGGAAAGAATATCCTCAGGGGGGATTCACAAAAAATAAATACTAAATAAAATAATTTAATAACATGTTGGTTAATCTGACAAAAATAAAAGCGAGCTGCAAAATGGTCAGATGGGAGAGAAAAATGGATCTTACCTGGGGAGGGGGGGAGGGAAGAGGGGAGAATGGGACAAAGGAACCTGTAGTGACACTAAAATAATAAGCCAGCCAAAGACATGGGCATTCAGACAGAGGGCAGATGAGCACAGGATCTAAGTATAAAAATAACAAGAGCATGAAAGGAACTGATTAAATTTGCTGTTTCTGGAGGGATTTAGATATGCTTAAAGTTGAAAGAGATGTTACAGACCAACTACCCTAAGGGTGGCCAGCAGCAACCTTGGCTGGAATCAGCTCCACTCCTCCAGGGCGTGACCCTACAGGGGCACACTCATCTGTTGCTGGACATCTCGATGTTAGAAAGCTTTTTTATGTTCAGTTTGAAGCGTTCTTGCTGTAGCTTCACTGATAACCTTAGTAATTAGAATTCTGAAGCAATAGAAGTGTATCTTTCCCCTTTGTATGTGGCATACTTCTAAACTGCAAATTAGCGTGCCCTCAGTTTTCAGGTCTTTGAAATAATGCACTATCCAATTCCTTCACTTGTTTCTTAAATGGTATGATTTCAAATTCTGTCATGCTTCTAGCTACTCCTCTCCACTTTGTCAAATCTCTATTAAAAATGTTCTAAACAAAGTGCTCTCACATGCAGAGTGGAGAATATTGCTTTCTGTGACTAGGGCAAAGAGTCCATCAAAATGTCACATTAGATATTTTAGCAGTCACTGATGGTCCATATTTCTAGTCGAGGAACAGTAAGCAGGCTGTTACTGAACATTTGTTATTATCAGTTATCTACCACTGCATAACAAATTCCCCCAGCATTTAGCAACTTAAGACAACAAACATTTATAATCTTATACAGTTTCTGAGAATCAGGAATACAGGAGTGGCTTAGGTGGGTGGTTCCAGCTCAGGGTGTTTCATTAATTTGCAGTCAATTGCTGGTGGGGCTGCAGACTCTGAAGACTAGATCTGCACTAGGGAATCACTTCCAAGCTCCTTCCCATGCTGACGGGGGGGGGGGGGGGGGGGGAGGCTTCACTTCCTCTCTTCCTCACCAAGTGGGCCTCTACATTCACAACATGGCCTCTCCCAGGGCAAGTGATGTCAAGCCACAGTGTCTTTTATGACCTAATATTGGAAGTGATGTACCATCAACTCTGCCATATACGATTGGTCACAGACCAACCCTGGTGAGATGGGGATCATAGGGATCATCTCAACGGCTGACACTTATGAAGCACTTGCTATATACTAGTTACTTTTCCTGTGCTTATACTAGATGAGTACTTTCCATATACCATGTCGATGCTCTCAACATCCTCCAAAGTAGATGCTATTATCATCATTCCATTTTATATTTGAGGCAACTGAGGCTTCAAAATGTTAAGTCACTTACCCAAATTGTTTCTTAGGGACAGAGTATGGATTAAAACATAGGTCTAACTTCAGAGCAAAACGCTCCTGTTTTTCTTGTTTGTTTTACCAACGTCTCTATTCACTGGACTACTAACCCATCATGTACAAATAATTTCTTAAGTATAACTGAAGAATTTTGCATTTCACCTCTATTAAATGTTGCATACTTACTAAATATTACAAGGCAATTTTCATTCTTGACTCTCTCATTTGTGAATTCCTTTCACCATACTTGTGCCATCTACAATATACTTCTCCTATGTGCACAAAGGTCATGATGGAAACCAATCTTGAAGAAACCAGAATGGATAGATACATCTATAAAACAGGATACACATTAGGGTTAGAATAAAAGCCTGGTGACAAAATGTATTCAGTTTCTGAATAAAATTAAAGGTTAAATTTGTACTACATAATCAAATTTTGTCAATATGGATATGCTACAATGTATCTGAGGTTACCCAGTCTGTCCTGTGACATTTATATAAAATTGTCTCAAGACCTTTATTCCTTTTCCTTTGGGAAGGCCAGTCTTCTCCCAACATTTCAGCAGATTCCAGGTTTTTATATTCTTGTTGTCATTTGTGGGTCTGAACTCCTATTCCCAGTCAACTCCAGCTCCTGCGACTATTCACTTCTGCTCTTCTAGATCTTGGTTGTAGAACACAGCTCATCTGTTTTCCCTAGAAACTATTCACCAGACTTTATGGAACATTTTGGGGAGATGGAAAGGTTCGGTATCAATGTAACAAAATTGAATATTAATCTTTCCTTTTCTTCAAAGTTCTTTGATAGGCTGCTTGGTCTCCATAGTTCCTAAACCCCTCACCTCTCAATTGCCCTCACTTCAGAAAGCAGAGCAACTTGGGTATACATTCCTAATAGAACTCTGGGCTGACTTTCATTATATAGGGATTCAATAATTTGCTCTGCTTTGCAGCAAGAAACTGAAAGAGGTTTTGAAGTTTCAGTGTTTCCTCTCTCTGTCTTGAGCCTCCATCTCTATTGTCCCACCCATCTTTATAAGTGGAAGTGAGCAGTGTATTTATTTTTTTCACTGGTAGGATTTATACAGTTTCCCTTAGAAGATAAAGCCTATTGTCAGTTTTGGCTTTTCAGTAACATTATTTTCTTCTTTCTGTTATAAGTAGGATCGAACCAATAGTACTATGAAATATAGAGGGTGACATAATTCTCAGGGTGCTAGGGACAGTCCATTTGGCTTGGAGTAGTTTTTAATAGTGTCCCCTCACTTTCTCAAACTGTCCTGGTTGGGTTCACAAATTATACAATCATTCTAGTCAAAGACGAGTTGACATAATTTTGAAAATATGTCATTGATGTGACATCAAAGCAAAAGGGAATTAAGGCCATTTGGAATAACTGGGGCAAAAAGCTAGATTAATTTTGGAAAAAATGCTTTAGTTTACTTGAATACATTGACCTATGGTCATCTGACTTATTCAGGCATTTATAGTGTCTGGAGCTAAGGACCCTACCAATGTGTCTGACTTTTGACAGTTAATAGAAAGATTCATTTTTAGAAAGCATGAAAGGGGAACTAAGGAAAGCAATGTACCTATGTACCCATCAGGTATCAATAAAAATAAATCATAAGAGCTACCTGAGCTCGCAGGGCTCAGCTCCACTCTCTTTCTGCCATAATACTCCCAAGGCTCCTTCCTGAGGAAAGAGCCCCACACCCAGGGGGAGAATGAGATCTTGCTCTGCCCATCAAGGGACACTGTAACCCTTCTGTAGCATGTCTTTGGAGATTCTAACAGATTTCTTTCCTCAGAGGAACAGTTTTTGAGAGGATAAGACATGTATAGATGATAATATATCACAAATAGCTTTGCTATGTTTGTGCCACAGTAACAGGATGTTGGAGTGCAAATTAATATAGGTTGGCGGGGAGGCAGAATATGTTGAAAAAGACATGGAGATGGTAAGACACTAAGCTGGACTTTGAAGGCTGGATGGACTTTAAGTTGATGAGGAGGTAGAAGACAGGAATAGAAGCTATGGGAAGAATTTGTCAGTAGAGATTTCAAGCACTGCAAATAGCAAAATACCTGGGAACTTGATTGGATCAGTCTGGAAGGAAGATTAATGTAGAAGCAGGGTGCATAATAAAATCAGCAAAGTGTGGATACTGGAGGCAGGAAAACTGGGAAGGAATTAGTTAAAACCATCCAGGTGCTCAATAAGAAGAATCTGGGTCCAAGACAGTGGCAATGAGAATGCAAAAGATAGTGTGATGGTGAGAAAGGATGGCAGACTGGATGGGGAGGCGGAGGCAGAACACGGAAAGACAAGATTTCAATGTGATGAAGTTAAGAACTGTGCCCCATTACAGAAGAAAGTAGACAAACAATACTTTTTTGGTGTTAGTAGTGGTGAGGATCAAGAGGGAGGAATACAAGGAGGTAGGAATGACAGGGACACATTTCCATGTCATGTCATTCATGTCACAGAATGCTATAAAGTATGTATCTCTGTATCTGTCTATGACTTACCTATCTTGAACAGGGGAGAAAAGACTGGGCTTACTTTCCTTCATTTGACATTTTCAAATGCCTCTTTTATGTCACTCTACATGGGAAAGATGAACACGGTATGTTCTTTGTCTTTGCTGTGCTTACAGTCCACAGTATGAGGCCAACACGTAAGCGTAATTGGCAGAATAGTATTTTGGTGTAGTGACCAAGGTGGGTTGATTCCCCCTTGGGTTTTCTCCTATTGTTAACTTGTTCATAGAACAGCAATGAGGGCAGGAATGATACAGCAGAGAAGGAAAAACAATCTTTGATCTTAAGTTCCAAAATAGGTTCTTAAAAATTTAAGAGTCCAAAGCTTGCAGGAACCTCAGCCTTTTGAGCATCAGAAATCAAAGTTGACACCCAAAACAGTACATAATAATGGGAAAGCCCACCCCACTGCCCCAGGAAGAAAGTATTGGACTGCACTGGAGTAGAGCAGGAGAAAGGCTCAGGGAGAAGAGCACTGAGAGGAAGGGGCACCTCGCTCTATACTCTGGAACTGAGTTCTTGGGCAGGGATGAGGCAGAGATAGACCTAACAGAGAGGTTTGGAGCTTTAAAAGAAGGTCTCTACTTTCCATTTCCTTTGAGAAGTAGCAAGCCTTGCAAACCAAATGCTCACCTTTTCTCCAAACTTCCCCAGTACTGGTGAAGAAGCAACAGAGAAAGACCAACTTATTTGGCAAGTCTGAATTTCCCAGAGCACCAGAGCCACAAGGCAGACACATGGTGGGCTGCAGAAGCTTGGTGGTCAGAAACAGCAGAGGCAATGTGAGGAGTGAGGACCAGAGACTAGCTGCAACTGCAGATGTCTAAGAGATGCCAGGAGGCAGATGCAGTTGACACAAGGCTGTGGGGATGATGGCATTTCAACCAATGCCAGTATGGATAGAGGTTAACTGACAACCGTATGCTTCCTTCTCATTGATACTGGACACAATGGGACCATCCCTACCACTACCACCCAAAACTTACAGGTAACATAGGAGTCCCTGAAATAATCCAGGAAAGCCTGATTTATTTGGGTTTACCATGAACTAAGATAAAATTTAGGCTGGTAGGTAGAATATGAGATTTAAACATTCTTTTAGAAACCCGAGTTTGTGGACTGAAATTATACTTGCTTCACAGACAACTGCAGTGTAGTGCGACAGACAGATGGAGCCCCGGGTGCTAAGAGGACAGTGAGAGGTCTACTATCCAGTCTGAGTTCAGAGTGAATGATGTGCCAATCTGAGCAGAGTACTGTGGGATGAAGAACAGCAGCAGTGAGGTAAGGGACCCCCTCCTAGTCAATCCCTTATGGCTACAGCTCAGGGAATGATGAAAACAAGACTGTCACGTGAAATGCAATGGGTTGACTGGGTAAAGCCAAAACCCAAAAGCTTTCATGTGCAGGGCATTCCTGATGGTTTGAAGGAGAAGAATGACATGACTACATTCTGGGTGAATGTCAAGAAAGGACTGGGGATTGCCTAACTAACTCTAGCTGCTTCTGGAGGTTGGATTTTCCATCTGCTCTCCTGTCTTATCTTTACTAACATCACAGTGATTCTAATCATCCCAGAGCATGCACTGCATCAGAAAAGAGGAAGGCACTTCTTTCCAAATTATATAAAGTCACAATCAGCAATGGGTTCAGAAATAAGTGTGTGTTCAGTGAAAGTTCCTGTTTAGTATCAATCGGTGGAGTTTTAATAGCCCGAGTCTTGGTAAGAGAACCCAGAATAAACTAGGGTGATATTTAGCACATAGAAATGTCTCCCACACACATAATATTCCTTATTTAGTGTTACTAAGAGTGAACTTTAAAATAGAGAAATGTGTATACTTTTATTTACTCCAAGTTTACTTAAAAATAACAATTCACACCGCTTTGTGCAGTGTCCTCTGGTGGAGGTGGGGGGCCGTCAGTGCCCTTGGCCCAGTTCTGGGGGGCTTTGTGAGGTGTTCCTGGAAGCTCTCCCTATTGTCTTCAGTCCTCTCAATGATTCTGTAAGTCATCAATACTTTATGAGAACTTTCTTTCTGCTACTAGAGTGGATTTTGCTTTCTCTAGACGAAGCAAAACAGATCAAATAAGTACTTTCTAAAAAAAGGAACAAATAAGCAATAGTTAAAATCATGACTGAAGGCTGACTGCATGGGTTGAAATGAGCTGGACCACTGGCCTGTTAGCTGACCTCAGACAAAGTGCTTCATGTGCTCCGACCCTCATCTGTGAGATCATGATAATACCCATCTCACAGGGCTGGTGTGATGAAGAAATGAGATAACACATGCTTATAACATTCCTGAAACCTAGTAACTGATCATAAATGTTTGTTTTTATAATACTGAAAAATAGATTTTAACACTGTAACAATTAATTTATTTATTGAGAACTCAAAAATCCTCAAGGATGAACATACTTAAACTAGTATAAAATCCTTTTGGCTAAAAAAAAAATAAAAATAAAACTGCTATCACAAAACAACTTTGAACGTGGCTCTTTCACACTCAGAGAATGGCTTTCTTTAAGGAGAGGATAAGAAACATGCACTTTACATGTCTTTTCCAAGTGGAGTAGCTTGGCTTTTTACCTTTGACTATAATTGGACATATTTGTGAGTTTTTTTTGTGAAGGGTTTTTTTCTGGTTAAAACAAAAACAAAAAATGAAAACTAGTTTTGTAGCAGAAAGACTACTAGTCTCTGAATAAGGAAATACTGAGAGGACTGAGGGTTAGTTACATTCAGTAACTACCAAGGACTTTCCAGTTCTAAATATTTAAGCCTATCAGAAAGAGTCTACTGTCTAATAGAGAATATTCTTTTTAACTCCAATGCAATGAGATGTATTGTGCATTTCCTCTGAACTTGGCCCTATGATTTCATAAAGTGGAACCCCGTGTTCTGAAGTTAGGCAGTCACCTCTGCCACTGTGATAACATCTCTACATTTTGGTTTCTTCATCAGTAAACCAAAGGGATAGAATATATTCTTCTTGGGGTGCCACGAGAATTAACTAAGATGTTGCTCAGGGGAATGCCTGCACCAATTTTGGGGTCAGTAAGTGCTCAGTACTCATTAGCATCCTGCCCTCAAAGACAGAAGCAGAAAGCTGCATGTATTCCTGTTCATGGGACTAAGAGAGTGAGGACAGTATGTTTTTCACATTTTTATACCCATTAGAGGGTGGCAATATATCCCAAGACAGATGAAGCTAATAACCAGAAAACACAATCACACATTTTAATTCTCCCCCTCTTTCCTATGGTCTCTATGTTCTATGAGGGCAGAAGAGGCTCCAGAGAAGAAAAATATGGTTAAGACAATTCTCCCACATCAGACGGTCCCATTTCTCCTCAGAATCCTTCAGATTCTACAGTATCACTCATTTCCTCCCTGCCAGCAAACCTAACCACAGCCCATCACACTCTAAGGTGCTGAAAGTCTCTTCTATTTCTTCTGAGGGTGCCAGGATTCTTGACTGAAGTTGTCCAACCAAATAAAACAGAGTCTTTCACATGGGCAGAGCTAACATTTATTCAATCAACAGACGTTGAGTGCCTGCCAGGGCCAGACTCTGCTAGTCATCTGGTCACACAGAACATGTGATTAGTCAACATGAAATTGCATGATGTCAGCCTGCTCATGCCGCCCAGACATCACTGAGTAAGTGACAGTTTGCACAATGTTTCATTAAACACCTATTAAGAAAATAACCACAGCTGATGACATAAAAAAAGGCAAACCAAGAACACAAGAATTGCAGAGCATACAGAACAACGTCCAATGCAGCAGGAGCAGACTGGACAGCCAGTGTGCTCACACCGCTGGGGATAAACAATTTTGCTAGGATCTAAAAATTCATTTCTAACTCCCACACTTATGTTTCCAGTCCTAAATAGTGAGCCAAACAAATAAATGATGAAATATTGACTGTGAGCCCCAATATTCCAAGGCATGGATGGGGAAAAAAAACCTAACATCTTTATGAACTGCAAAGAGAAAACTAGTAAACAGGTCAAGATGAAGAAAGTTTTTTTGAGCATAACACAAACATGTATAAAACTCTTAACAGCACTGGTATCAACAAATGCTTCTGTTGTTGCAAAAACCATCTTCAAAAGAGTGGTGAGGAAGAGGCTGACAAACAGAATGAATGAAGCTATTTTTTCATCTCCAAAATGGCACTTCCTGGTCCCCGGTGCTTAGCACTGCAGATGCTGCAGAACTGCGCAGGAGAGGTCTAAAATGTAATTAAAAAACACAGATTAAAAAACAAAGATCTTCCCTTTCTACTTTCATAGTCAGAAATATTATGGGAGATCAGTCGGGGGCAGGCAGGGCTCTATGAAATGTCACTCCTGCCCTAGACAGTATGGCTTAGTGGTTAGAGTGTCAGCCTGCACACTGAAGAGTCTCAGATTGGATTCCCAGTCAAGGGCATGTACCTTAGTTGCAGGTTCAATCCCCAACCCCAATCAGGGCGAGTGCAGGAGGCAGGCAACCAATCAATGTGTCTCTCTCCCATCGATGTCTCTGTCTCTCTGTCTCTCTCTTCCCATCCATACCTCCCCCATCCACTCTCTTTAAAAATCAATGAAAAAAATATCCTTGGATGAGGATTAAAAAAATGTCACTCCTTTTCCTAGAGATTATTGCTGGTTCACGTAGGATTCCATCTAGCACAGCAAAACACATGTAATGTGAAAGAGGGACATGACTCGACACTAAAAAATATCAGTGTCATGATACAGAAATCAGGTTGAGAAAGTTGTAGAAGACATAAAATGGTTCTCACTGTATCTCACGCCTCGACAGCTCTATAGCTTAACAGTCATCAATTTTACCTGAACAAATTCACTTAAATGAATGATTTTATAATGTTTAGTACAGTATATTAAAACATTTTTACATCTGAGAATTTAAATGAATTAATTTTTCTTGTGTGATATAAAACTATATTATAGTTCTGAGAACCTACAGAGCCATAAAATGACAGACTACAATTTTGAGCGCATCCCTCTGACTGCATCAATTTCTCTTTAGCTGATGGTGCCTAGCTGCCAACTCACCATGCTGGGCACAGGCAGGCACTCCTTGTGGAACATGTGCCGGCAATGGAAGACCACCACACTGAAGGGCTTAGCTGCATCTGGGGGTAGAGGGCAGGAAAGGAGAAGGACTCAATGCAACAAGCAGATCAGAAACTTTAAAACCAGTCTTTTTCTTTTATCCCTACCTTACATTCCCCTTACATTCCCCCTTCCCTTTGGCAACCATCAGTTTTTTCTCTCTCTATATAGATGTTTTGTTCATTCGTTTGTGTGTTTTAAGATTCCACACATAAGTGAAATCATATGGTATTTTCCTTTACCTTTCTGACTTCGCTTAGTATAATACCCTCTGTGTCTACCCATGTTGTCACAAATGGCAGGATTTCATTCCTTTTAATGGCTGAGTAATATTCCATTATATATACCACATCTTCTTTATCCATTTGTCTATTTGATGGACACATAGATAGCTTCCGTATCTCAGCTATTGTAAATAATGCTGCAATGAACATAGGGGTGCATATGTCTTTTTGAATAGATCTTTTTATTTTTTTCAGATCAATATCCAGAAGTGGAATTGTTGGGTTGCTCGGTGGCAGTATTTTTAATGCTTTTGAGGAATCTCCATACTTTTTTCCATAGTGGCTGCAATACCTTTTAATCCCAACAGTACACAAGGGTTCCCTTTTCTCCACATCCTCGCCAACACTTATTTGCTGATTATTTAATGATATCCATTCTTACATATGTGAGGTGATATCTCATTGCAATTTTAATTTGCATTTCCCTGATGTTGGTGATGTTCAGTATCTTTTCATATTTCTGTTGGCCATCTGTATGTCCTCTTGGCAGAAATGTCTATTCAAGTCCTCTGCCCATTTTTTGAAAAAAATGTTTTTTTTTTTTTTGTTTTTTTTTTTTATGTTTTAGAGAGAGAGGAAGGTAGAGGGAGAGAAGGAGAAACAGCAATGTGAGAAAGAAACATTGATCAATTGCCTCCTATAAGCACCCCAAGTGGGGACCAAACCCGCAACCTGGGCATGTGCCCTGATGGCATCAAACTGGCGACCTTTTGGTGCATAGGAAGATGCTCAACCAACTAAGCTGCACTGGCCAGGGCCTCTGCCTATTTTTTAATCAGATTGTTTGGTTTTCTTAGTGTTAAGCTGTATGAGTTCCTTATATATTTTAGATATTAACCCCTTATTGGATGTATCATTTGCGAATATCTTCTCCAATTCAGTAGGTTGTCTTTTTATTTTGTTGACAGTTTCCTTCGCTGTTTAAAAAACTTTCCAGTTTGATGTAGTCCCATTTGTTAATATTTTCTTTTGTTGCCCTTGCTGTAGGAGAAACATCCCAAAAGATATTGCTAAGAGTGGTGTCAGAGAGTTTGTTACCTATGTTTACTTCTAGGAATTTTATGGTTTCAGGATTTTAAGTCTTTAATCAATTTGGAATTTATTTTTGTATATGACCCAATTTAGAAAGTGGTCCAATGTGATTTTTTTTGCATGTATCTGTCCATTTTTCCCAACACCGCTTACTTAAGAGACTCTCTTTACCCCACTGTATATTTTTGCTTCCTTTGTCACAGATTAATTAACCATATAAGCAATAGTTTATTTCTGGGCTCTCTATTTTATTCCACTGATCTATATATGTTTTTATGCCAGTACCACACTATTTTGATTATTGTAGCTTTGTAGTATAGTTTGAGATCTTGGAGCATGTTGCCTTTCGTTTTGTTCTTTTTCAAGGCTTCTTTGGCTATTCGGAGTCTTTTGTGGTCCCACATACATTTTAGGATTAGTTGTTCAAGTTCTAAGAAGAATGCCATTGCTATTTTAATAATGAATGCAGTGCATCTGTATATGGCTTAAGGTAGTAACAACATTTTAACAATTTAATCTTTCCAATCCTTGAGTATGGTATAGTAATGGCGATGACTATACCAATTGTAGAACCAACAGTCATGGCCAGGGAGGTTCACTCTAGATCTGCACAGTCCAAAGAAAAACCGTGGAGCTGAAGGAGGATGAGACATTTCCTTTATTTCAGCTGACAGCCAGGCTGATATACACAAGAAACAAACTGTCTCTTCCCAGTGGTGGAAGCCGGGCATAAACGGGGGACATACCGCACCCCTGGGGGACAAACTGCACCTCTGAAAGTCCCTGGCCAGTCTTGTAGGAACCAGGACAATAGTAGCTCTCAGCCAAGGATGGGTCAGACACTAGTCAACTAACATGATGTCTGTTGTGACTATGCTATATCACGTTTACATAACTGGGGCCTTGGCCGGGAGAAGGTGGCGAGGAAGCCTAAGTGTTTTCACTTTCCCTACAGTATATCCTTCCATTTATTTGTATCCTCTTCCATTTCTTTCTTTAAAATCTTACAGTTTTCTCAGTACAGGTCTTTCACGTCTTTGGTTAAATTTATTCCTAGGTATTTTATGCTTTTTGGTGTAATTGTAAATAGGATTGTTTTCTTAATTTTTCCTTCTGAACATTCATTATTGGTTACAGAAATAGAAAAAAATTCTGTATATTTATTTTTGTATCATACTGAAGTTTTACTGAATCCATTCATTAATTCTAATAGTTTCTTGGTGGAGTCTTTGGGTTTTCTATGTAAAGTATCATGCCATCTGCAAATGAGAGTTTTACTACTTCCTTTTTGATTTAGATACCTTTCACTTCATTTTCTTGTTTCATTGCTATGGCTAGGACTTCCAGTACTATATTAACTAGAAATGGTAATAGTGGGCATCCTTGTTTTGTTCTTGATCTTAGAGGAAAGGCTTTCTTTGAGCTTTTCACCACTGAATATGATATTAGCTGTGGGGATTTGTGATAAACAATCTTTATTATACTGAGGTATGTTCTTCCCATACTCACTTTGTTGAGAGGTTTTATCATAAAAGGATGAAGCCCTGGCTGGTGTAGCCCAGTGGTTAGAGTGTCAGCCCATGCACTGAAGGGTTGCAGATTCAATTCCTGGTCAAGGGCATGTACCGGAGTTGCAGGTTCAATCCCTGACCCCAAGGGGGCATGTGCAGGTGGCAACCAATGTGTCTCACTTCAATGTTTCTCTCTCTCTCCTTCTGCTTCCTCCCTCCCTTCCACTCTCTCTAAAAAGCAATGGAAAAAATATTCTTGGATGAGGATTAATAACAAAAAAGATGCTGAATTTTGTCAAATGCATTTTCTGCCTCTATTGAGATGATCATATGATTTTTATCCTTCATTTTGTTAATGTGATATATTATGTTGACTGAAGCCTCCTGGCAACACTGGAATAAATCCTACTTCGTCATAGTGTAAATCCTCTTAATGTATAATTCAGTCTGGTTTACTAATATTTTGTTAAGAATTTCTACATCTATGTTAATCAAGGGTTTTGGTCTATAATTTTCTTTTATTTCTAAGTCTTTATCTGGTTTTGGATATCTGGGTAATGTGGCTTCATGAGATGAGTTTGGGAGTGTTTCTTTCACTTTAATTTGTAAAATAGTCTAAGGATAGTTATTAATTCTTCTTTAAATGTGTGGTAGAATTCTCCTGTGAAGCTATCTGGTCCTGGGCTGTTATTTGTTGGGGGAGTTTTTTTTAATTACTTCTTCAATTTATTGCTAGTAATCAGTCTGTTTAAATTTTCTCTTTCTTCCTGGTTCAGTCTTGGAAAAAATTTATCCATTATGTGTCAAATTTATTGGCATATAATTGTCCGAAGTACTGTTTATAGACTTTGTATTTCTGTGGTGTCAGCTGTTAACTTCTCTTTCATTTATGATTTTATTTGGGCTCTCTCTCCTTTATTCCTGATGAGTTTGGCTAAAGTTGTTAATTTTGTTTATCTTTTCAACAAACCAACTCTTAGTTTCATTCAACTTTTCTATTGTTTTTTCAATTTCTATTTCATTTATTTTCATTCTGATCTTAATTATTTCCCTCTTACTGTTTAGTTTGGGTTTTGTTTGTTTTTTCCCCCTAGTTCCTATAGGTGTAGAGTTAGATTTTTTGGAATTTTTCTTATTTCTTGAGATAGGCCTGTATAGATATGAACATTCATCTTAGAAGTGTTTTTATTGCATCCCATAAATTTTGAAAAGTTGTGTTTTCATTTTCATTTGTGTCAAGGTAGTTTTTGAATACCTATTTAATTTCTTCTTTGATTCACTGGTTGTTTAGTAGCATGCTGTTTAGTCTCCATGTATTTGTATGTTTTTCCAGTTTTCCTCCCATAGTTGATTTCTACACTTATGCCATTGTGGCTGGAAAAGATGCTTGATATGATTTCAATCTTCTCGAATTTACTGAGGTTTGTCTTGTGACCTAATATGTGATCTATCCTAGAGAATGTTCCATGTGCACTTGAAAAATTATGTATTCTTAATTGTGATCAATTCCTGTAGTTTGTCAGGGAAACTTTTTATCTGTCCTTCAATTCTGAATAACCTTGCTTGGTAAATTATTCTAGGCTGTAGATTCCTTTCTTTCAGCACTTCAAAGATGTCCTGCCACTTCCTTCTGACCTATAAAATTGCTACTGAGAAATCAGCTGATAGCCTTTTAGGGTTTCCTCTGTATGTAATTAGTTGCTTTCCTCTTGCTTTTTTCAAGATTGTCTCTTTATATTTAACTTTTGTCATTCTAATTACACTATGTCTTGGTTTGGTTCTCTTTGAGTTTATCTTGTTTGGAACTCTCTGTGTTTCCTAGACCCGGATGTCTGTTTCCTTTTGCAGGTTAGCAAACTTTTCAGCCACTATTTCTTTTTTTTTAATTCTCACTTGAGGATATTTTTTCCATTGCTTTTCAGAGAGAGTAGAAGGGAGAGAGAGAAAGAGAGAGATTGAGAGAAAAAAATATTGATGTGAGAGAGACACACTGATTGGTTGCCCCTTGCAAGCAGGTATCAAGCCTGCAACTGAGGTACGTGCCCTTGGCCAGAATCAAGCCTGGGATCCTTTAGTCTGCAGGCTGACATTCTAACCACTGAGCCAAACCAGCTAGGGCAACAATTATTTCTTTAAATAAAGTTTCTGTTCCTTTCTCTCCTTCTTGTCCTTCTGGAACCCCTATAGTGCAAATATTTGTGTGCTTGCTGCTATCCCAAGTGTCCCTTAAGCTATCTTTTTTTTTTTTAATTATTTTTTCCTGTTTGCTGTTCTGAATGATTGATATCCAAGAGTCTTCCAGGTTGCTGATCCATTCTTCTGTATAAGTGAATCTATTGCTGACAAAGCTTTGATTTCAGTAATACTGTATTGTTCAGCTCTACTTGGTTTTGTTGAAATTCTAAATTCCTCTATTCTACTCTCAAGTTTGGTGAACATCCTTAAAACTGTTTCTTTGAATTATTTATCAGGCAAATTACTTGTCTCCATATCCTTAGGGTTTTCTTATGGGGATTTTTCTTATTCTACCATTTAGGGATATTCTTTTGTTTTTTTAATTTAGTTTGACTTCCTATGTTTATATAAATTAGGACAAATTAGCCATCTCTTCCAGTCTTAAAAAAGTGGCCTTGTGTAGAAGTGGCCTCTCTGTAGGCTGTGTCCACTCGGTGGCCTTGGCAGGCCAGTTAGAGCTGCTGAGTGTCTATGGCATCTGAGGCATTGGAGCAGTTCTGTGTGGGGAGGCCAGGTGCAGGTCCTTTGTCTGGAGCTGAAAAAGCTCAAGTTATGTGACATGGAACGTGCTTCGGTGACACTGTAGGTGGGCGAGAGCACCTGAATATAGTTCCTACCCGTTCTATGGAAGTGGAGGAGGATGTCGACAATAGTGATCACTGGTACCTCTGGCCCAGACAGTTTCTGTGCTCCTGGAGAGCTCCTGTGGTTTCTCAGCCTTCTCTATTTGGTCTCTTTTTCTAGTTTGTTGATCAGAAGCTGTTCATATAGCACTCTTGTCTCTCAGGAGTAAGTTATCTCTAAATGTGTGTGTATATTTCGTTTGCTCATGGGACAAGGTAAGTTCAGCATTCTCCGACATTGCTGTCACCTTTGACCTATGTTTTAAACTAGTCCTTTCTTCTTCGTTTTTCCTGTTAGCATACTTCCTTTTAAATTTTTTATTGAATTTCCTGGGGTGACATTGGTTAATAAAATTATATAGGTTTCAAGTATAAAATTCTGTAATACATCATTTGTATACTGTATTGTGTGTTCACTACCCAAACCAGTCTTAACAGAAGTCCAGCTGTAGTTAAACGAACTGCCTTAGGAGGACTGCTTATTTCTGAGTTGGGATGGTTATCAAATGAAAAGCAGATATTATGGTAGTGTTGCCATGTGAGTCACAGGTTACTTGCTTGGCTTTTACATCATTTACTACAACAACAAACTGGGGACAATTTCACAGCAAACTTAACATTTATTTAAAAACTTAGAATCAGTATGTGTATGTGTGTTTCCTGCTCGTGAACCCCCCTCCTACATAGAAATGTTGAACACCACATATTGAGGTGAGTTTTATGGATTTAGAAAAATGCGTTGTCAGTTCACTACTGCCTTTGTCAAGACCATCCACTGAGTTCAGGGCAGAGCTGTGTTAAACCCTAGGCTGTGACCTTATATTGTACCGCACTTCTGCAGGAATTTAATCTAATTATACAGTGCAGGTGTATGCAGTCTCTTTCTGTTAATACACTGCCTAAAACACTATGAAAGCTCACCTTTTTCCCTGTGCCACTGTGGTTTGTAACATAAGCAGTTAAAATCCAAACCTATTTATTTTCTCTAGAAAAGACCCTAAGTGAAAAAAGTTCTCATGCTCCTGCCATTATTAAATAATCCCTTAAAGCTAAGTAAATGGTACATCAACTAGGCCATTCAGGACTCCTCTAAGCTTAATTTATATTAAAAAACAAAAAAAGGATTTTTTTAGCATCTGACAAATGTTCTTTAATTTCTACTTTTAAATTATGGACTTTCTTCTTCTAGTGTCATATGATCCTATGTAAGGTGCTCTGATTATACATGAAGATAAATAAACCAAAAACTATAAATAAGCAAATAATGTCTCTTAAGTAGTTACTATTCCAACTAGATTGGGGGGGGGGGTATTATGTTTCCATTGAAATGTGAGATAATTTGGGTGCCAAAACCATATAGAAGAAAAAAATAAAGAAAGAAAAGTGAAAGCTTCCTATAAAAAAATTTCCCACATACACACATGGTTCTTCAACCTTGGAATTTAAACACGTTAATGGTGAATTTCATTTTATTTTGTTTTATTCTAGATCACTGCTTTTCAAAGTATGGCCCGTGAACCAGTAGCATCACCATCACCTGGGAACTTGTTAGAAATGCAAATTCTCAGGACCTACCCTGGGATTACTGACTCAGAACCTCAGTGGGTAAGACCAGCATTCCGGGTTTTAACAAGCCTGCCAAGTGATGCTGACTTACTCCACAGTTTGAGATCCTCAGCTCTAAAGAACTGCACAGCATGCAACTAAGAATAGTTGTGGGCTGAAATTCTTCTCTAAACCGGATTATCCTGAAAGTTATATAATTTTATAAAAATTCCACTCATCAACACATATTTGGGGATTTCTTTTCCCCTCCAAACCATCTTACCTGATGGAAGAATAGGGGAAAGGCACGATTCACAGATGTTCTCCTCTGCAAGGAAACACATACACTTGAGATTATACAATGTTTCTTGTTTCTACTTGCTCTGTCTCTTCTGAAAGTAAAGTATATAGTTCCAATATGATTATTTCACTTTTACTCACCATCAACCAGAATGCCTTTCATTTGAGTTCGATGCATTTTCTTCAGTAAAGACAAAGAGTCAGCTACGAGAATCTTCTTGCAGCCTTCACGAAGCAGAATCTAATGAACACAATAAAAGCCATCTTAAAAAGACTCAAGTATTGGAGAGGGGGACTCTCTAACTGGGGACTCAGGAAAATTAGTTTCTTTAACATATTCCACAGAGGCACTCTCCGGCTCCCTACTCTCAGTACCTTCTTCCCTCCAAACCACTGCCAGGCCCACCTTTCCAGCCTCCATCCAGTCATGACTCTGCAATTTTTCTTATGAACATACAGTGGTTCATGTAGTGCTTGTAAAATCAAATACCAAGCCAAAGGCTGGCACAGAAGGCCTTCTATTAACTACCCCTACTGCTGTCTTATAGGTCTTCCTAATACAGACTCTCTCTGGCAGAGTTTGGCCCTTACCTGACCAGGTCATTCCAGGCCCCAGATCTTTGCCCAGGATGGAAAACCTGCTATTCCAAAATCATTTATTTCATAAATCCATCTATTTTCTACACAAATATTTTACTGTACTGTCTATTATATATAAGGCAGAAGAAATGGAGCAATAAATTAAAGAGATGTGATCTCTGTCCTAAACCCCCTCCAGGGTGCAAACCGTCTTATGTTCCTTTCAAATAGGAACCAAACCATTTAGCAATTAATGTGGTGTGCAAGTGTAATTAACTACATTAATCCTCAAATTTGGTGATTCTGAAAGGGCTGGCAACTGACAAATGACTGCAGATATTAAATATTCTGTTGCAAGATTCATTTTCTTACTCTTCACCTCAGTACTGTATTTTTGTTTCTTTATGCATTCTTCCTGTTATTCATAGGCTTACTTATTTCCCCTCTCTCTGCCTGGAGAATTGCAGAGCTAACACTTCAGCAGCTTCCGAAGTCAGGATGCAGGCAGCAGAGGTCAAATGCCCGTTTTCATTGATACCAACTTTGTTTCAGAGCTGGGAAGACAAAACTGCCCACTTGCTTTTAGGCAGGTAAGAGGCAACCCACCTTACCTTTCAAACCCATTCTGCTGGCCCCAGTGTGAGTTTCCACCCTTTTCTGGGTTTTCTTAGGTATCTTATTAGAAATTGAGAGAGGCTGTATGAAGCGTGTTTAAACCAGACGGTATGTTTACCAAAACTCACTGCTTTTCAAAGTGGGAGATACTCAAGGCCTGAGAAGGTTCGGTGCAGTGCCTGTGGCGTCCCAATGTGCTTCTGTGCATGTGCCATGTAGCTGTCGTGGAAACCCACATAATGATGGCATTGCCGCCTCACTGAGGTCCAGCTCTGCGCCACAGTATTTTGCTTTCTTATGTTTTCAGGCCACCAGGAAAGGGAAGTAGGGAGTGACCAATTCGGTCCTCAATCCCCAGTTGTCTGTAATAACAGATGCTCCTCTCAAATCCCATCAAGCACTGCCTTTGGGTGAATGCAGCCAGAGGGCTTTTCTCCTAATTATATGAAGGCTAATATTCAAAAAGATAAACCTAATGTCCAGATTAAAGTTTTATACTACCCTTTCTAGTATCAGTGAGCAGGAAATAATAGTAGTGCTATTTCAACATTAACTGAGGCACTGTGTATGAAGTTGTATTCTTTAAACTGCTACTAGAAATTGAATTTTTCTGATTCACTTAAAAAACACATATTAAAACTTTGACATCATTAAAGCATACAGGAAGGGGGAAAAAATAACAAATACAGTACGAAAGATATCTAAGAAATACTCATGTCAGTAAACTTAAACTACTCAGCCTCCAATACCAAAATAAAAATTTAGGAAAAATAGTGTCGATCACAGTATCTTTGGTAAAATCTTTCAAAAAGAGCTAGCTCTGACCCGCAGTGGGTGTTTTAGGTTTATTGCATGAATAATATAGAAGGGCAGACCTGGCAGTCTAGACAGAAGCCACAGTGTCTGCAAACTTAAAAAACAGCAAAAAATGCAAACTAAGAAGGAACCATTTCTTCACCAGGATTACAATTTTCTAAATAGGTACAATCTGTCTGTCTGCCCACATAACATATTTTCTAGAAAAAAACATTATTTAGAGGCACATAGCCAGGAGAAAAAAAATACACAAATACAGCTTAGTATGTATGTTACTTTCTACTTCATTTGATTAAAACCCAAGGCTTCAAATCAGAAAAACATGAAAACCTTTTAACTTCATTTATATGGTGCCAAGCTGGTATATATAAAAAAAGAGACAATCATCTGTAGGAAAGAATCATTTATTCTATAACAGCTGTAATAATCTGAAGGCAATCCGAGGTGGTGAAACACTGTACAAGAATAATATAGTATTATATAGGTATTGTTTTCAGTATCAGACTTATGACAAAGCATTATGTTGACTGCATTTCCATTAGCAACTACATCAGTGACTCATGAAAAATATGCTGTTGTTGACAATGACTATACTCAAAAGCTCATACTTGAGCCCGGCCAGGCGTGGCGCAGTGGTTGAGCATTGACCTAGGATCCAGGAGATCTCGGTTTGATTCCTGATCAGGGCACATGCCTGGGTTGCGGGCTCCATCCCGTCAGGGGAGGCAGGAGGAAGCAGATCAATGATGACTCTCTCATCATTGATGTTTCTCTCTCTCTCTCCCTCTCCCTGAAATCAATAAAGATATATTAAAAAAAAAAAAAAGCTCATACTTGATATTTCCCATTAATGCATTTAGTAAGACACTGATTAGTGAAAGCCAGACACAGTAGCATTTGGCTTAAGGAAGTGGTCTTCACCCCTTTCTGAGTTTCACAGTCATGATTTCTGACTACGTCCATCTTCTGAGGTCATCTCGCCCAGCCTATCTTCCCAGTAGTGAAGTCTCACCTTCTACTGTTTTCTTTCTATCCTTTCAAACTTAATGTTATTCATGCACTTAGGGCACATGCACTCTCTTCTGTTACCCAGGTTCTTAATGACCAGATTGGCATCAAATCACTGCTACTCACATTCTGAGTATTATGTTCCATTACTCTGTGCTATTTTTCTTTTTAAAATGAGACATTTCAAACATACAGAATAAAATAAAATATACCTACCACCTAGGTTGAACAAATCTGTGAATACTTTGCCATGTATCTAAGGTCCATTTATTTCAGAAAATAAAGTATTACAGATATAGCTGACACTTTCTTGCCCTCCACCTTTACTCCTCCTTCCTTACAAACACAACTCCAACTTTGTTTAGTGTATCCAACTAAAATATGCTGCTGGTTGGGGTCATGTAACATAGATTTGGTCAATGAGATAAACAGAGCCTGGGGAAGTATCCCCTCCCACAAAAAAAAAGGAAAGCCTCATTAGGAAAAATCCCTTTGCTTCCCACATCTTCCTACCTGGCACATGGATGTGAGGCCTGGAGATATAGCATCTACTTTGTGACCAAGAGGTAGCAATCTGGAGGTACATTTTTCTGTTCATGGATGTTTAGGCTGTTTCCAGTATAGGGCTATTAAGGATAAACCTACAAAGAACATTCTTGTACAGATCTTTTGTGGACCTGCTTTTTACCTCTTGGGTAAATAGGAGTGAAACCGCTGGTCATGGAGGAGTATTTTTAATTTTTTAAGTAACTGTCAAGAGATTTCCCAAAGTGGTTATACCATTTTATATTTCCACATATTAAGCTTTGATATCTGATAAATCTATCCTCCTTATTCTTCTTGGATAATCTTAGCCTTTTACTTTTTATATATAATTTAAGACCATGAAAAAGTCTTTTGGGACTATGGTTAGAATTTTACTGATGATTACTTTGGAGGGAACTTATGATATGTATCTACTTTTAATAATTAAATAAATGCTCTGATTCAGTTTAATGATTTATACAGAATAATTGCATTTGTGTTAAAAACAAGATAGGGCTATGATTGTCTCATATTGCACTCAGGGATGCTGGTAAGATTAGACTTAGCATCCCATGAGGAACTGAGCTTTTCCATTCTGAGTTGCCTGTATTTATAAGTATGATAAAGCTTAGATCTAAAGTTGTCTGTAGTATGATGCTTTTATTGTGGCCATGGTTTTACTACTGATTGATTTAAAGACTATAGGTCTATTTTATTTTCTTGAGTATATTTTGGTAATATATATTTCCTAGAAAATTGTTTATTGGAGTATTCAAATATACTGATATAAAACTGTTTGTAGCATTTACTTAGTTTTTAAATCCTGTCTGTATCTGTAGTTCTATTCTCCCTTATTTGTTTGTGATATTTATTTTGTTTTTCTTTTCTTTGATCAACTTTGTTAGAGGTTTTCCTATTAATAAAATAGTCTTCTGATTTTCTTCTTTGGGACTTTGGTGAGGACATTTTTATTCTAACATCCATGTCTCTGTTAACCATTCATTTTATTTTCTATCTCTTAATTACGCTGTGCTGCATGCTAAATGATTTCATCAGATCTACCTCCCAATCACTTAATTCTCCTTTTTAGCTATGTCTACATGTACTATTTACCTTGTCCACTGAGTTGATAACTTAAATGAACACACAATTTCTACTTAGTTATTTTGCAATTATTCCTATTTTCTATCATATTGTTCTATTTTATATTGTGGTACCTATTTTTTCCTTCATGTCTTTATTTTAAATGGACTTATTAATAATGCCTTTGAGATTAATCTAGTATCTTCAATTATTGGAAATATTAAGATTGTCGTAACATTTTTCATTCTTCTGTATATAGTATCTCCTGACTTATCCTTCATGATATAGTTTGCAATTCTTTTTATGGTAAGCCCATCATCAATGGAGAGTCCTGTGTGTCCTAGCTGAGGAAACACCATTCCGAGTAGTTTCACTTTTGCTCATTTTGAAGTCTCAAGGAATTTAAATGGTTCTAAAGAGTTTTCACAAGCAGGATAGTATAAATTTAGATCCTCCAATTTCTTATGAGTAACCCTCTATTCTTCCCCAACCTTCTCTTCTCCATGAACTCCTGTGATGGCTAGCTCCCTTGTCACTCAGAACCAGAGGGTAGATTTTTTTCTATGTCTTGAGACTCAGACTCTGTGTACTGCATTTGATGTTAGTTCCTTACTTTAGGTGGGCCAATGGATATTTCTCCTGCTCCCACATGGGTATAAGAAGCCCATAATCTAGAACGTCCATCTACTACTCCAGAGGGCTGCCATAGCAACATTCCCTTTCTACTTTGGATTTGCTCTCACCGTTTCCTGGTACCTGTTCATCTCTCTTTTGAGATCAGCTATGAATTAAAAATAAATTCTTTTTTCATATCCTAGTTAATATTCTTTTTAACAATAAGGGAGTATTCAGTTTTGTCTATCATGTATCCAGAAGCTAAAGCTTCTCTGGTTTAGAAAAATAAATTTCTAGTTTATATACTGTTGACCATGTTAAGCAAAGCAAGTATCTATCAATATAGATTACATCTATAATTACTCTCTTTTAAATCTATTGTATTTGAATTCTTAAAATCTTAGTCTTTATCATTGACCTTGACATTTGGTCAAGTAAACTTTTATTTCTTATTGACTTTAGATATTAAAAATTTAAATAGGTCTATAAGGACTTTTTTTTTATGGTTATGCTGGCTATTTCCTCATATCTTCTCAGACATCACGGAATTTGCAAATACATTTTGTGATGTTTTCAGAATATTTGTAGGCTACAGAAGTTAGAAGAAGTTTTTAGGATCTATCATCTCTCTCCCCCCAAAGTAGTCTTTGTTTTCCAAAGGATGCCTACTGGCCTTTCAAAGATCAAGTCATTTTTGCTCAGAAAAATCTTTCTTGCCTGTTTCCTCCTGTTTTATCTTGGTTTCCTATTTTATTCTCTGTGTAGGATAGCCTCTGATATTACTTTCAGAAATTAAAATCAGTTTGAAACTCCTTTATTGTGTCATCTAGAAAATGTTTCCACCTGGTAAATAAGACAACATCACTATTAATCTTTGCTTTGTAATCTCTATTTCTTATTAAGAGTTTCACCAAGCCAGGTAAACCACTGTCTGATCTTTTCTTCCCTCAACTTCATAATGGCATCAGTTCCCATCTCAAAAAACATTTGTAGGCACTGATTACCAAGTACAATATTACCTTTCAAACATTCATTTTCCTTATGGGATTTCCATTATTTTTTCAAGGTTATTCAAATCAATGGGTCAACTTCTTTCTACATCCCTCTCTATCACTTGTTTTCTTAATATTACATTTCCCTCCATAATTCTAAGTTTTCCTAAATTCTATGTTTTATTAACATTACCTTTATCCTTTGTCCTCATCATTTTCAAGACAATCAGTTTGTAGTTTCTACAATCAATTTGTTACAAGCATACCCTGTCCTATTATAAATTTAAATAAGAATATATTTATAAGATAGCTGCTGCAAACATGAGACTCTAGATTCTCCCTATTTTCCTTCTTATTTCTCTGTAGTTCATCATTATAAATAATAATTCCAATCAAAAGCAAAACAACAGACTCAATGGATATTTTATAAAGCAATAAAAGAACTGTATATCAGTGAAGATACTACAGTTCATCAGAAACAGCTGCCATAAAAAACTGTCAAGTTTCTGAAATTTTATTTTAAACGATTCTTTGAATATTAAACTTTTTGCTGACATTGCCTTGTTCAAACTGAAGTGCTTATCATTAGAATTGCAAGTGACAGTTACCTTGTTTTACAAGCATCCAATGTGATACCAGAGCTAGACTGAGAAACCATTTTACCTAATTTCTAATCCATTATTTAGGTCACAGTATTGTGGGATTTGAATTCTACTTGAAAAAGCTTTGCTTTTTATCAAAGATGGGGATTATTATCAAAGATGAGGAACTGCAGAGAAATAAGAAGGAAAAGATAGAAAGACTCTAAGGTCTCATGTTAGAAATAAAAACAATATTATAAATACAACCATATTTCAATTTATAATAGCACAAAGTTTGCATGTGTCATATTGATCAAAGAAGCTATAGTTGGTTGTCAAAGGCCATTTTATGTCACATAAAAGCTGTGATGAGGCCAACCTGAAATAAATTGAAAGGAAAGAATATTCATTTTATCTTAAAGGTTTATTTCAGGGGTTTATAAACTTAAAAACTCTCTCTTAGAAATTAAGAGTTTATATACTGTGAGTCAAAAGAAACCCATGTGGCCCCAAAAGAGGGCAGGTAAGAAAGAATTTGTTATTTCCTCTTAATTCATTTGTCTCTGCTTTCAAAGTAGAGAAATATGGGAAATGATAAAGAAATAAGGGGATAATAACTTTGACAGGCATGGAGACGTCTGGAGTCAGTTTACCTGTGTGTATGTGTGTGTGTGAAGTTTAACAAAATCCAAGTCTTAAAGCTTTTTACTTCTCCCAGAAATATAAATTCAAATCATGAGCCACTCAAAAAAATCGTTGCATCCTACTTATCTCCAGGTCTGTGAGATTTAGTCAGAGGTTCAAACCCAGTTCATCAGTTTCCCAGACTGGCAAGGCATTTTTAACCTTGTTAAACTCAGTCTTCTCATCTGTAAAAGGAAGATGAAAGTTCCTCAAGGACCATTGTGAGGATGAAATGACTGGCTAATAAGTCTATCAAAAGAGAAGTGTTTCAGAACCAAGATGCTAAAGTTCTTAAGGGGAAAGCAACAGAAATGGATATAAATGCTAAATAGATAAAATAAATATTAAATTTATGAATAAAATGTTTTAAAAATATAAAAATTTATAGCATAAAAATAATTTGGAAATTGTGGCCATAATTTAGAAATATAATTTATACCATATTGTTTTGTAAGTAATGTATATAAAAATAAATGCTATTTTTCCTTTAAATCGGGCCTAGAAACATTTTAAGTTAAAATAAATTTTAAAAACTTAAACATTAATAATGTGGTTGATTATATTTCCTTAACTTTAATGATGTCATAGACATCTAACGTGCCTAATGCCAAACTTCAATTGAAGAAAGGTGTTTCATTTTGGAAAACATGAAACTTTAAAACCAGAAATGTTCATTTAAAATTTTTCCCACAACTTTCTCTACCTTCTCTTTTTCCAACTAGCAATTAGCTAATGAGTGATCTCTCAAAGCATTTTCAGTGGCCACATAAGTTTTAAAGTGCTGCATATATTATTATAAATCTGTCCCCTTTAGAGATTCCCAGGCATATTAGAAAATGTGGTGCTGACAAGCCCTGTGAGCCTTTCTCCATGGATTCCACTGTTTACTGAATAGGTCTTAATGTCTTCCAGGGTCATTCCTCATTACAACCTTGCCTCTCCCTCCCATACGAAGCATGTTCTACATTCTTGAAAATTCATGGACCTACAAGGTTTTCCCCCCAATTTTTGGGATTAACAGGGTTGGCAATTTTTTATCCTGTTAGAACATGTGAAAATCAACTAAAGTTTCAGGAAACAAACAAAAGACTCGACAATCAAATTAAAACATGTATGGGAAATCTTTATGGAAACTTCAAAATGCTTTTTAAATAGATGTTATATTTATGATGATCTCTAAATAGGTTGCCTAAAAAAAATAGTTGTTAATATAAACCAGTAAGCCTTTTCCACAGAAAAAAGTTCTAAACTCACTCTTCATATATAAGTAAGGCATATGCCCTAGAATTCTTTGAACCTGCCTGAGTAAAGCATTTTCTCTATGCCTCCTCCAACACATCTGAGCTCCAGTGGATTCCCACAGGCTCTGCCACCTTCCCTGAGGATCCCTTCCTCTTTGCTCCAGAGACTCTTAAGGAAAAGCTCTCCATACATTAAAAAATATAATTAAGAGGATAAAATGTTGGGTTAACAGCTGTTTTAGTGGATACTTTTTTATATGGAATTCATTTTGCATTTAATAATTTTATTTTTATACCCAGCTAGTTCAGAACTATGCAAATTTATTCATAAAAAAATGAATGAGCAGTGAGGTGCAGTGGTGTCCATGACCTTGGTTCCCTAGATTAAGAGCCTAGTAAAAGGTTCTATTAGGCACTTTTGTAGGCATTGTAGAGACTGGGAAAAAAGCAAGGCACATTTTTCAACCTACAGGCTAGGCTTCATGCACTGTAGCTGGATTACAGAAGGGGTAATTACTTCATCACATTCCTTGGGGGGAGAGCTGTTCAGACACCTAAATGACTGCTTAACAAAATTAGATTTGAAACTTTTGATAACATCCCTTGGGCACTGCAGAATGCAAGCTCCTCATGTTACCTCTCCTCACCTATTAACCTACTCCCATGTTATTCTTTCCTTCCCTGACCTTCTTATTCCCCCTCTGACCACTTTTCCCTAGGTCATCAGGAAACCTCCAAATAAGTAAATACCTGTATATCTTGGAGCTTTTTGCAGAACAGGCCCTCTACCTCTTTGCCTTAACCTATTTCTCTCCCAGAATCCTGATTTCCCAGAAGAACCCATGAGTGAAGGCTCTTTGTTCTCTCACATCCCACCTTCAGGAAACCTTTTCTCCTTCAAAGTTGTATTACACAGTAATAAATACGAGTCACCTGTGGGCTGCAAGGCTAACCCCCCAGTTCACCAAGGAGGATGGAGCCTGACTTACAGCCTGGGCTCCCCCTTCCTCAGTGCCCATTTGGATGACTCACTGTGCCCTCACAGCTTCTCCATTAATTCCAATCCAATGACCTTTACTTTCACACCACTTTTTGAACATGTTCACAATAACTCCTTCGGAAACTTTAATGTAACAATATCCTATTCCCTGGCCACAAGTTCTTGTCCCTCCAGCTCTTGTCACTCCTTTACATCTCTCACATATCTTCTTGCTGCCATCAATCTTCCTCAATTTCTTTTTTGCCCCTTGCCTGTTATCTGAGGCCACCACCTGAGTTCAGCAGGCAGCCCCACTCGCACCCTTCATAGTGACTACAGACCCCACAAATCCTCATCATGATCCTCCCCTCTCCTTACTAATCATGGTAACCACTTCTCTTCCCCTAACCTTACGTTTCAGTTCTACCTGAAAAAAATCTTTATGTTCCCAGGAAAGCAATTTCATCCATATTATAACAAAATCTCAGTTTAAAATAAAGTAGGCAAAGAATAGTCTGAATTGTTAAAGAAATGTGCTTTCAATTGTTTTAAGTTGTGTGGAAGCTACTGGCATCCTAAAAAATACTAATTGTTAGAGTCCTTTTAAAGAAAAAATTAGGATGCTATGCAATTAGCATATTATTTATATGAAAATGGTGGGTTCCATTGCTCTTATCACAAATTCTAAATTATTACAAATAAAATTGTACTAGTCTAGAAAAAAAGTTAATAAAATCCTGTATTTTAACATGTTTCAGGCAATAGGTTACTGAGTGGCCTCAAGGAAATTATCAAACTATTTGAAAAATATTTTTTTATTCTCCCAAGTGTACATAATATGTTTCATAATATTCATTCCACTCAAAAATGGTTTGGGTGGTCTGATCTAACAGCCATGGAAACCACCCCCTCCCTGTGTCATGCTATATTTACCACACAAATGTAAGAAGGCCTGCTCATCAATAGCAGAAAACTGGGGGGTGGTTAAAAATCATATGGCTTCCATAAAGGGTGATATTTCTAGTTTCTCTATTTGAACAGTTTTCCAAATGTCTGGGTCCTTAACAACTATCAAATTGAATTATTTGACTGATATTTAAAATAAACCCTAGAAATGTTTATCCAGTGATTAGTCAACTCACTCAGCATGCTTATTTGTCCAAGAAAGGATACTTACTTGCAAATTGTAGTCTTGCAGAATTTTAACCAAGGAATCTCTCAAATTGGGAATCTCCATTCCTTCCTTGATACGGTGAATCAGTAGAATTGGGTCAACATGCGTGCCAATATTGTTTAACAAGCCAGTAATAAATGCTACAAAAATACCACATAAAACAATTAACACATAAACAATGTACATAATGCAATTTTACGCCAAAAGTAACTCAAAGAAAAAAATATTTCCTTCAAATTTCAATTTCTAAACTCTCAAGAAATAATCTCCGTTTCCTTTTCCTCATGACATAGAGGAAAAGCTAAATTTGAAGAATGTAAAACAGAAAACAAATGATTACCTCAGAATACAATTTGCATTTTTAAAGGGGTGCAACTAATATTTATTGAGAATTTACTATGGCTCAGCTACCATATGCTTGTCACCAATATTCTGCAAGGTAGGAATGTTATTTGTCCCCATTTTACAAAAATGGGAAATAAAGTGTTTGTCTTCATTTTATAGAAATGGGAAATGATGTGGTTCACTAATCCATCCAGGGTCACAGAGCTGGCAAGACCCAGGCCTGACCCAAGTTCATGATGCGATGAGTTACATTATACCCACTTGGCTTCATTTAAGATCCTTAAACTACTACTTTGTCATGCTAACATTATCCTCTTGAAGCTCACATTTAAATGACAATTATAACAACAATTTCTAGAACTTGAAAATTCTGAAATAGGTAAGTCTTCCTACCAAAAAATAAAGAGAAGGGAGGAGATTTTAAACTACTACTGTTAGTTTCCCAATCATTTCTTTTTTCTTTAAAAGAGAACTTGGGTACTGTTAAAAGTGGCTGCTTTTGTTTCTTTCCAGAATGGGAGACTCAATGCAAATGGTCAAGCGAAGGGCCAATAAATAAATTCTTGATGTAGTAGGTTAAAATATGCTTCACGAGGATAGAGTTAATATTATCAGGTTAACCACTTGTTCTTTATCACATTCAGGTAACACAAAGTGATGGGTCTTCAGGCTTCTCTGCACAGGACTAGTATTGGAAAGTGTTACAATGTCCTTAGCCTATTTTTATTATAGATACTTGATCATATTTTTAACTCAATGTGTCTTGAGATAATTCTTACTCTAGACATAACTGGCTATATTGAGAGACAAAAGTTATAATTGTAGATGGCTTTTTTGCTTACGTGGCTTGTCGATGGAATATAAAATCAGATCTTCCCAGAGCTCTCCATCATCTTGCTCCTTGGCAAATTCAATTGCTTTATCAACATCATGTAATTCCTCCATGATCATCTTCAGGGCACTTCGGCTATTACCCATTCGGCCTAGCAAAGATGTGAGAAATACTTCATTTAGGACATTTTAATAAAACATTGTTAAAGAAATAGCTTATCTCTTAATTTGTTTATACAGTTTGAAAACTAAGACAAAAGCATATTTTCTTATGTGATATTAGCATAACATGGTAAAATAAATGTCTCCTATTTACTGGGTGTTTACTGTGTGCTGAGCACTCATTTAAGTGCTTCACATGAATGACATCATTTCATCATCACTGTAATCCTATGAGGTATATTATACTAACATTTCTATTTTATAGAATAAGACACAAAAATGTTAGTAACTTTCTACTAAATGGCAGATCTGGAATCTGAACCCAGGTCTGTCAGATGCTGGCTTGCTTCTCAGGCCTGTATTTTGTTTGGATGGCTTCAATACCCACATATGACTAAGACTTGTAAAGGGCTGGGTAAAAAAAAGTGATTAAGCAAAAAAACCAACCAAACAAAGAAATTTCACAGACACAGACAACAGTATGGTGATTACCAGAGGTAAAGTGGGTGGGGGAAGATGAAAGAGGGAATAAAAAGTGATGGATGGAAACTTGACTTGGGGTGGTGAACACAAAACACAATATAAAGATGATGTATTATAGAACTGTACACCTGAAACCTATATAATTTTATTAACCAATGTCACCCCAATAAATTCAATAAAAATAAATAAATAAAATTAAAATAAATAAATATATAAAGGCCTTGGAGTCATTCTGCCTCAAATAGGTAGCTTTGCATAATGTTCTTCTGATACATCATGTTCCAACTGCAAACTCAATGATCAGACAGCTACTTCATTTACCTTCTCTTCCATGTTCAGGGGGAAAGTCTTTCAATAACCCTCATGAAATAAAAGTATTTGCCAGCTATGCTTCTATTTTATTATCTTTATACACTGTGCTCATTGATTTATTGGCATTTTAAAGGTTTTATTAACAATTTGCATGAGATTTTAATATGCTACATATAGAAAGCTTTACTCAGAGCAAGGGCAGCAATTGCCTGGCTGTGGGCTATCACCCTTATCCCTGGCCCTTGGCCTGCAGCAAGAGCTAGTAATGGATCGAGTTTTCCTCACTCCAGGCAGCCAATATTAAATCATAACAGCTGGCCTGTGAATAAAATTATGTCCCATTTGTTTTATCTTCTATCCCATTTTGCTTTTCCTACAAATATTATTCCCACAATTTGTCTTTAAAAAATAACATAAGTAACAAAACATTGTCCCAAAACACTTTCTCCTAAGGAAGGTAGGCCCTATAACTGACAAATAGTTCTAGGTTTGCTGCTGAGCATCCATAAATCTGCACTCATTAACTGGAAGAGAAGATTTGAGTTATTTTTCACTGCAGAGGCCAAAGGAGCCAATGAGGCCGAGTGCTATATGAGGGAAAGGCGTGAAGTGAAAAAACCCTACTGGTATAGGGAAGAGAAGTGACACTGAAAAACACCTAATATGAACTCTATGTTTTAGCTACAAATATCTGTAGAGAGCTTCCTTAGGAAATCTTCAGGAGCCTACACTGCTTTTATGCCAATGGTTCATTTTGAAGGAATATGAAAAGATACTAAGTTCTGTGTCTTGGTAAACATGGTACAAAGACTATGAAAGGTGGAAGTAGGAACCAGAGGAACAGGGACAACTGTCAGCTAAATCATATTAAAAACTTTTCCTGTCTTTCAAAAACTATGATATTCAATTGCATTTCCTCCATTATTTAGGGTGTGACCTTTGAAAATGAACATTATTTTCTATCAAGATGTGGTAATATAAGCTGATAAGTTTTTTTTATTACACAATACTAATGTTACCTCAACAGCATTTATTAAATAACTCTCCCTTCTCTATTAAGCTGTGAAGTCTCCTTTCCCATGTTTTAAATTCTTATATAAAATAGGTTTTAACCTCTGTGTTACTTTGCTCTAAAACCTATGTCAATTTTTAAGACAGTTTATATCATGTTGTCTTAGTTTCTTAGTTTATGGATACCAAAATGAGTGAAAACTACTTACTTAGAAGATAAACTGTCTCTTCTACAAAGTTTCTCTGGTGACAGATCTCAAGAGCCTTCAAATAAAGCAAGGCAAAATGTTACTACAGCTTATGAGACAAGAACAAATATTATTAGAGTCACTTAGACACACAAGTTTGAAAAAATTTTTCCATTGCCTCACTTTAAAAAATAAACAAAGCAAACAAACAAAAACACAACTATTCTTAGGTTTTGCTGATGGCTGTACCCATTTATCTCTCAGAGAGGTGTTAGTCCTTATACAATTTAACTGACAACACACAGGCATGGGCAAAAATAGGTTTACAGTTGTGAGTACACAAAGAAGAGTTTATTCTTATATTATTATTAATTATTATATTATTTATTTGTATTACAACTCTAAACATACTTTTGCCCATCCCTGTATTGGAGACAACTCAGAACACTCCATGAATAAAGGCAGAAAGCAAGATGCTGAGAGGTCCTTTCCCACCAAGCTTTCTCACTTTCTGCTGCTTTAGGCTTCTTCACAGCACTGCCATTCCCCAGCTGCCATTCCACAGTCCTTGGTTTAAGCTCTGTTTCCCTCCACCAGGATACAGCTGCATTCAAGGACTGTTGCTCACTGTGCACGTCCCCAGTATTGAGTGCACCATAGTTCAGTGAGCATTTGTTACACAAATAAATAAGAACTGAGAAATGTGTCTAATGTGAGCTAACAGGGTTTAAAATAACTGTTCAAGGATCTGTCAAAAATGAGAGAGAAAAAACACCTGACAATTAAGAAGGAGAAGATCAAGTGAAGAAATGAGGGACTACACAGATGATAGCATTTCCTTGAGAATAAAAAACAACAATATGTGATCATAAACAATTCAATCATCTAAATGAACTGACACATATTTACTGCACACTCTGCTGGGCATTAGAGTCAGCTGGATAGAGATGCAATGATGATAGTAATACAAATGCTGATGATGGTGACGACATGTAAAAGAAAGATGAGGAGATGGAGGTGGCTCAGTAGAAGTAAAGGGAGCATGAGTCCACCAGGGAGCATAAGGTCCAGAGAGGGTGACAGAAATGTGACAACACAGAATCTCATGACCAGGGGGAGCATGAATAGAGGGCTATGTGCATAGATACAGGACATGAGTTCTGGTGTGGCCCTCTTATAAAAAGCTTCACAGAGGTGGCATCTGAATGGGGTGCAGTATGAGTAAGAGTCCATCAATAACCTCACTCACATGCCTACTATGGAACCTTCCTATTTTGTTACTCTGCTCCAACTTAAAGTTGAGAATCTTCACTGTGGCCTCAGAAGCCCTGCCTTTCTGTGCAGTAACATCTCACACCCTGCTTAACTCTCTACTGTTGCCTCTTGGCCTGGAGTGCTGGCCTCCCTCCCCACTCTCCACCCCAGCAAGTCCCTCAGACAAATCCTCCGTGGACCAACACCAGGTCAGATCTCAGGCACTTACTCTCATTGCACCTGCACACATCTTCACAAATTCCTGTTTGTCTGATTTCTGTTGGCTGGGACCATGTGCACTTCAAGCCCTGTGTTTTTGCACAATGACTAACTCATAGGTGTGCAATAAATATTTTTTCAATAAATGAGCAGACAAAAAAGGTTTCAGGAGGAAGATTACTGGGTTGCACAGTTAGAGCGGTCATTTAAAAACAACCAGCCAAGGCTGTTTTAAAAACAAGAACCAAGAAGATAAAAAGAACAGCTCAAGTTCTTTAGCTCTTTTGGCTCAATGGTCCATCTTGGGAAAGGACAGCAGGAGCTAGTTTTGACATTTTGATTTTTGACTTAATCTATGCCTCTGGTTGGAGGTTAACTAAAAGAGAGGAAAAATGCTGACCACAGAAATCAACGTAGGGGGGAAAAACCCAAATAAAACATAAAAAGAAAAAAAAAAATAACACCTTACTTTAGAATGGCAATGAAATTAGGATGGCATTTTAAAGTATACAAATCACTTAAAAGAGGAAAAGAAAAGACCTGAAGGTAACAAAGAGGAGGAAACACTATTAATTCGATTACTCACAAGATTCCTTTAAAAGTTACGTGGCAGAGATAATTAGTTGTCCCCAATAACTTTTACTCATTTCTTCTATAGTAGTAAGATTTCAGGTGGGTACCTGACCAGAATTAAAAAAAAATCTCCAAGCCTCCACAGTGGTAGGAGACTTATGTGACTATTGTCCCCCAGCGATGAAACAGAAACATGGAAGGTTCAGGGAGATCTCTTTAAGAAGCAGCACGTGTGAACCCTTTGCTTTCTTATGTTTAGTCCTTTCATCCAATCTGATCCTGGAAACAAGGATGCTACCATCTCACATCATGAGATCAAGGTCACACAAGGTGGGGGAACAAGAGAAAAGAGCCTGGGTATTGGACCCTATGGCATGCCACCATCAGCAGAAACACTCCACCAGGACTTCCATGTGACAGAGAACTAAACTGCTACTCTGTTTAAGCCACTATTATTTTGGGATTTTTATCACTCATTGCTGAATCTAATCTTAACTATCATTTAGAAAATCCTTATTCATCTTTTCTTAATCCTCACCTGAGGACATGTTTTTATTGATTTTTAGACAGAGAGAAACATTGATGTGAGAGAGAAACATCAATCAGTTGCCTCCCATATGCGCCTTGACAGGGATCGAACCCACAACCTAGGTATGTGCCCTGATCTGGAACTGAACACGAGACCTTTTCTGGTATACTTCAACCAACTGAGCCACCCGGCCAGGGCAATCCTCATTCATTTTGATTAAAAAGATGGCTTACCTCCCTCTATACCATCATGCCTACGAATCATCATCCTAAACAATGGAACATTCTTACCAACTTTAAACTCTTCTGGGATGATAGTAGAGCAGATTCAGGAAACACATGTGAGAAGTTTAATTAGTAAGGGAAAAAGTAAAAACTCTTAAGTCAAAGGAACCTGGGACTATTTCAACATAAAATTATTGAGAAAACAGCTAAGTGCCTAGATTTGTGCTAGCGGATAGAGATACAGATAGACAGCTTATGGTTTAGTGAAACTGTGTCATTCACAGATAAACAGATTGTGGTAACACAATTAGATAGGTAGAACATCCAATTGCTTAAAGTAGTTTATTACTGGAAGGTATCCATAAATTAATTTTGTACCTGGAAATTAACTGACACTTTAAAGTACCAGGAGAACCATCTCTCTTTCTCCCTTTTCTTGAGCAAATATAAATGCTTGAGAAAATGCTTGTCTCAAACCACATGCAGTCTGAAGGCTCTCCCGAGCTATCCAAGATAGTAGCCACTTGCTACGTGACTACTTAAATTTAAATTACATTAAAAATTCAGTTCCTAGCCATATTTCAAATACTCAATTGCAGAACATTCTACAGGAAAATGCTGCTGAAAGCTCTTTTAGGATACTATCATATATGATAATTCATGTACAAAAAAAACATCTAAAGGCAAGTTTGAAGTCAAGAATGGTCTGGAATGCAAGCGGATGTGTAACAACAAGCTCAAAGATAATGTGAGTTTCTGAAATCTGAATATCAGATTTTTAAAATGTTTTATGACTAGTTCAGAAAAGTATCTTAAATTATCCTTTCTCATATGTGAGAAGTAGAGACACTAGAATAATTTCTAGAAATTTTGAGTAAAGTATTAAAAAACATTTCTGGTTCAAATAATTTTTCTATTATTGACACAAGTGAAGTATAAAATCATGGTTCCTTATTTTAGATTCTTGAATGTTCCTGGGCCATATAGTGCTCCCTCTAGAGGAAAGAGTATGGAAACTAAGATTTTTAAAGCTAATAGGACACACAGGTAAAAGGAGAATAGTAAAAATAAAGGTGAAAAGAATGATAGATTTTGAGTAAAAAATGATGCAAAAATATTTTAATTTTCCTTCTTCTGATGTAGTATAGTGATAAGGAACATAGTTAAAATTTGGGGATAACTAATGAGAACCTTATCAATTGTAAATTAAATAATGATTTCTACCTAGCCTTGCGCCTGTCACCTTTTATCTAATTTTGTCTTTAAATTTAATGGAAATCAACTAACTTTGCATTTCTCAGCTTTATTCCTCCAAATTCATAAAAACTGCCACCTTGTAAATGCCATTAGATATGAGAGAGATCATAAATTCAGATATAAATCTGCTAAAGATATTAAGCTGACACTGTGCTTTTAACTATTCTATGCATAAGGAAATTAGATTTGCAAATGAAAACAAGTGCCTGTTAACCACACCTGGAAATTACAGAAGAAAGGAGAGTTTAACAGTTTAAAAATTGGTATCTTCCATGATTCTCGAAATACTAAGAAGTATTGTTGTTGTTATTTTAATTAACGTTTTAAACCTGAAAAATAATTCCTTACCATAGTGTAAAAAATATGGGACCTGAAGTTAAAACATCCAGGTTCCAAGTTGTGGTTCTTAGACTTATTTTGCTCCAGCCTTTGGGCTGTTTCTTTCAACCCCTGAAGACTCAGCTGGTCATGTACAAAATGACCTTAATCACCTACCTGCACTTCTGTAGAAATTATATAAAAATAAGGCACATGAAAGCACAGCCCATATTATAAAACACAATAGAAACAAACAATTTTTATTGCCTTTTTAAATTGCTGAAGATGTTATAAATTCCTACCAAATCTGTATCACCTTTAGAATAAACAATTTCATAAAAGTTCATGATTAATTTTGGCATTTAAGAGTTCTGGTGATTTTAAATTCTGAACTCTGGTCTTTGATAACCATAAAGGGCTTTTGATGTAATGTCAGGGACTCTACAAAGTTTTTCACCCAGTACTATTAATTCTGGGATTTCAATCAATTCAAAATAAGTTTGACCTGGATTCTTGAAGATTTCAACCAGTCATCATTTGAAATCACCCCTCCTCTCAACAATTTCCCAATCCCAGCAAAGGCAAACAACCAGAAATGAGGAAGATAGAGCTGTTATTCTGCCAGAAGTGAATTATCAACAATAGTAGGTCACCATACCCTCTAATAAATGGCTTGAAACCTGAGACATTTCTCATTAAATAAAAACATAGAAATACTGCCTAAGCACCTATGGGACTAAACAATCCAAGTATTCTGAAGTAAAGACTTCCTGGATGGGAGGGGCATTAAAATTTTTAAGTTCTTAACTTTACATTCAGTAGAAAAGGAGACCAAATTTTCTGAGTCTCTCTTTAGACAAAACAGGCGAACCTAAACTCCCTGACCTCCACTTCACTATTAGCATGCTCAGGACGCATTTAATGGGGGAAAACCTACTTTGTTTTTTTGAATTGGTAGTTTTTTCATGTTACAAGTAAATACGAAAGGAATTAGTTTCTCAGATGAGTAAATGTACAGAGGGTTCTTCTAGGGAAAAAAGAATGAGATCCTTCATGAGTTAATAAAGTCAAAGAGTATCTCTTTTAAGATGGCTTTGGGTATCTGAGCAAGGATAGTTACATGTTTTTTGCAAACACACAAATGTTCCACAATGGATCCTAATTAAAAAAAATCTCTCATGAAGAAGTCTCAATGACCTATAACATGAAAGCCCCTGTAGAGAGTTCTAAAAATGTGGGTTACTGATTATTTTATAATGCCATGTTTCCATCATTACCGTCTCTAATCCATTTTATTCAAAATTCTCTTTCAGTGGAAAACATGAGATAACTGAAAAAAACACCTATTTAAAACATAACTGGTTTCAGTACATTTGTGTCAAGTTATTTTCTATGCAATTGGTTCTTTTCACTGGATCAGAGAGAAAAATTCTAAAAGGTCTACACAATTCTCTGTGTACTAGAAGTACCAGGTGCAGGTCCAAAAATTTTCTGATGCTCCCCTTTAGTTAGAGCAGTACACCTTCTGTTGAACATTACTAGACTGGAAAAATGTAAAAGAGATGAGTTAAAAGTGTGTGAGAAACAAACATATTGGAATCTGGGTGGTGCCTCTGCACCTGTGTTCAGTGAATGACAAGAAGGAGCCTGGGCTGGCTACTGATCACCCATTTATTCGGGGCTCTGAGTAGTCAACCAGAAACAGCTGCATCCTCCTGGAAATAATGTTTCCTCAAAAAAGGTGATACAAATGAAGGAGCACTGTTCAAAGAGTAAGATTCTCACTCTTTTTCTAGATTATAGATTGCGTGATTAGAAAAGAGAGGGAACATTTGCTTTTACTTTTAGAGTACGATGATGTATTTCCAAATGAATTTTTGAGAAAATGTCTTAGGGCCAAAATATAAAATGTTAAAGGTTTCCATAAATTAAGTTAATAAGCAGGCAAGATATTTTTTCATTAACTAGAGATTTTGAAAATCTGCTGAGCTGAAACTGGTTTATAGTAAAACCAACACATTTAATAATCCAACACATTAATCATCATGGGCTGAAGAAGAAACTAGGTTGTGAGTGTACATAAGCTGGGTCAAATACTTTTTTGTTTGCTGATACATACAGCTGATTTAAAAGTACTTGTTACCTGGCTACATGAATTTAGTAAGACACTTGTAGATGTTAGATAGCACTCCAGATGTTATAAAGAATCATGGGAAACAATACTGATGGCCTTAGATTGCCCAGTATCTAGTAACTGCACAGGAAGTATTTAGTTTACTACAGGTACATAAAACTTTCTAGTTCATATTCAGCCCTAACTAGAACTTTGTATTCATTCACGCACTCACTCATGGTGCAACAAACTATTAAGTAAGTGTCTAATGTGTGCTGGTTACTGTGTTCACCAAAATGAATGAGGAAAATCTCCTTGTTCTTGAAGAATTTACAAGATAGTGGAAAAGAGAGGCAAGGGTATATATTTACTCTAATTATAACAGGACGCAGTGTGCTAGAGAAATGAAATGTAGAGTGAGAAAGAAATACAGAAACACATAAGGTGGATATTTACAGTAGACAGGGTGTAGGGCCTAAGTTACCAACCTTGAGTCCTGAGTGGAGCAATTGCTTCTGGCTTCAGTCTCCCTCCCAGGCTGACTCTGAGGCCCCATGCTGATCCTGGTAAACTGACTCAGACTCCTGACACAGTTTATGCTATATGGTTGACTAGACCCTGGATTAAACCTTTATTCCAATTAAACCTGGCAGAAATACTTGAGCTCCTTACCAAAATCTAATCCAACAGGACCTCCATCTCTCAGAATGTCCCAGCAAAACCTACTGCTTAGAGAAACAGTCTTCCCCTTGAAGAAGGATAGATGAGCAGAGACAAGAAGACTAGAATAACCAACAGCTTACTCACAATGACAACTTCTTCACCTGAATGTGAGTGACAGAGGCTGTGACTTACCTTTTCAAGTGGGCAATGGGTACTATCTCGGAGGAATGGAAGCAAGTTCGGTCGATCATATTCAGCATAAAGGCTGATCTGTTTTTCATGGTAGCGCTGCCCCTTATGATGGTCTCTTTTGAAAAGCTTATGCAGATACTAAAAAGAACAAAGGGATAAACCATGAATATTAAAATAAGAAAAGCAATACCTGTTTAACATACCTATTTTCAATTCTCAACAGCTTCCATGGTGAGGCTGGGGGAAAAGCAGTTTCCAGGAAAAAATCTGAATGTGAAAGAGAAATACCTTTGCCAGAGCAAGGAGATTCTGAAACTCTCTAGAACAGCCCAGAGTGGCTTGGTTCTACCACTTACTAACTAGGTGGGGAGGTCACTAACCTCTCTGTAACCAGTTTCTTTATCTGGAAAAATCTCAGAAAAATCTCTGGGTTGTTGTGAGGCTTGAATGAGCTACCATTTGTAAATCACCCAGAACCACGCCTGGCATACACTAAACACTACAGAAACGTTGACAGTATAGTTGACCCTTGAACAACATGGATCTGAACTGTGTGTGTCTACTTACATGCTGGTTTTTTTCCAATAAATATACCTCTGTATCCTGGGGTTCCACATTTGTGGATTCAACCAACTGCAGATCAAACACAGTATTTTTTATCTGCAGCTAGGGAACCACAGATGAGGAGGGCCGAGTGTACGCATTGTTCTACGCCATTTTATATAAGGGACTTGAGCATCTGCACATTTTGGTATCCACAGGTGGTCTTGGAACCAGTCCCCCCAGGATACAGAGGGGCAACTGTAGTTAAGTTTTTGGGGAGTCAAAAGTTATACACAGATTTTCACCTCTGTGAGTTAAGCCGGGCATTGTTCAAGGATCAATCATAGCTGTTAATATTGCCACCGTCATCTGCTTTACTGCAAAAACAAAAAGCTTGATTAATGGTCTCCCTAGGACATAAAAATTCTTGCCTTTATATAAAAGGGGGTAGAATCATGGGATAAGAATATGTTCTTAAAAATTGGAGCAGCAAGCACTAAATTAATCCTCATACATTCTGCATCTCCTCTCTATTAAGAGTATTGAGAATCTGTGTTCGAAATGAAATGCTGCCTGCACTGGTAACATCAAAGACAAAAGTAACAACTAAAAAGCAAGGAGAGTACAGGTATTCTAAACCAATTTTCAAAACTCATTACTTTCCCCAGCTGTCTGGAACAGTTAATGGACTTCAACAGGAAGCAATTCATTTTCTACTCAGAGGCAAGATTAAGTCTACCAATACATTACAAAGAAATTGGAAAATCAATGTTCAATGTTTAATGTTAAATGTAAACAAACATCCCATAACCCACCAGAGGCTAAAAGACTTCATCACATCATTCACATAAAGTACATTCACACCTTGAGTAAATTGGTCCAAAAGAAGCACAGAGCATCCACCTGCCCCTGAGGCTGTGGCTGTCAATGAGTTAGGTGAAGTGTGATATTCCCTGTTTGTGTGGTCACTAAAGAAGCCTAACCAGGACAGATGCATCTCCCAAAGGCAAGAACGGGGGGACAGCAGTCAGACAGAACTCCACGTGGTCTGCCTGCCAGTCCAGTGGCCCCGGCTGGGGGTCAGTGTGTGAGCTGGACACATAGTGGTATTTCCCAGAGAATAGGAAGGCTCTGTCACATCAGCTGAGGTGAATTTATAGAGACATTACGTTACCTGACAGGAAGATGAGCCCTCTTAGGGTGAGATCTGCCACAATTTCACCACTGCACTAATTAGACTGTCACACAGATACCCACCGCCTGCAATGCTGTCTCATGGCACAAAGAGGCTAGAAATCACTTTTATAAACAAATCCCAAGGTGGCCAGTATAGTGCCACCTTGCTCGGGTCAGCAGATAATCTTGAAATTTAAAATCATAAACGATATAGCAATAGCAGCTGCACAAAACTAACTTTTGAATAAAATACTCTATTCCCAGAGTCTTGTCCTGGGGTGCAAAAAGGTAGGCAAAGATACAAGAGCACTCGTGGTATATGGTACCCATAGTTCTACAGGAATAATCCCTATTTTCATTAAAGCCTTTTCTTTGTACACTTTTTAAAGAACATAGAAAACACCTACTCCTGCTTTACTCCCATAATGACAGCAATGCAGAGAATCAAGGTATTCCCCCAAAGAAAATCTAGAACAGAGGGCCTTAACAGCACCACCACCAAGGCCACACCAGAGAAGTGGGACTAGCTACTATCAGGTGAGTGGGAAAAACAAGACGGTTCCTTGATCATTCTGTGGTATAATTTATGTGATAATTATGTTAAATAGTAACAATAGTAGGAAGTCCCTTACTCCTAAGCAAGCTCGATAACACAAAATAAATATGATAACTTTTTCTAAAATCACAAATCAACTGTGAGTCAAATTAAAGTGTCTGATCTGTAATTAATCCCTAACCTGGATTCAGGACATATGCCAAATTTTGATAAATACAGAATACTGTCTGTGGTTAAACCTCCAATCTATTAACCCAAAGAGTTCACTGCAGTATTCTCACACCAGTACTGAAAGGTGATGTGCCCCACTATGCAATCAAAGGGGCAAAAGAAGACAACTGTTATGCTCACCACATGCTGTAATTCTGGTCTGTCTTCTAATTCCTCCACTACCTTTTTAATCTAGAGAAAAAAAGAAAAATTTAAACACAGAGTTATGAGGACACAAATATAGGGGCAAACTTATCTGATACACATCTGTCTTCTTTTTGGCTATAATGATCCCAGACACTCATCTGGTAACATATATGAAAATAAAAGATACTCACTGAAATTTTATCTTCATTGTCCAAAAGCATGTCAACAGCTTTCTGAAATGAAAAAAAAAAAAAAGCCAGTCATTGAAATTTGCCACATAAGAGAAGACTGAACACAATGTATTGTATATCTGTCACAATTAAAGGCAGAAGGCTTATTTTCCATACATAAGGAGGTCCTTAGCCTTACAATCACTGTTAAGTGATATATTTATAAAAGCACGCATTTTAAAATAGGCCTCAACCTGAGGCCTATGTGTGTTGTATACTCCTGAAATGGTACCTTGTTATAACTCACCAAATACAAAATATCTTGACTACACCTATTATAGCCTCCTTGATATTTCAGATACCTTCACAAGTTTTCATGTGAATCTCAATAATTACGGAGAGAATATTGTTCCCAATACCACAAAAATGAGCTTTTCTTCTGGCCACCTGATTACTGACTGAGTCCCTCTACAGATTTCACAGATATAAGGAGCTGGTCTTATCTGGAGAAGAGGATAAGAGCCAGAAAAAAGTAAGATACCTGAAGTTTCAGAATGATATAAGGCTTATGGACTTTTAGAACTTACTTTAGCTACCTCTGATATTCTAGAAACACAAATTAGACAGTTTGTAACAAGAGCCCACCAGACTGAGCCTCAGAATACCTGGGTGTTGTTCTTGCCTCTGCTACTACCTACCTGTCTGCTCTGGACATTTTTTTCTTCTGAAATATGAGGATATTGGGAGATTACCCTTCAGGTACGTTGTAATTAGAAAACTCTATGATTCCTTAGTTTTGGTTCATACTCTTGAATAGCAATTAGTTTCAGCTCATTCATCTTTTTTTCTACAGCTACATTTGCAAAACCAGATTCTTGAGACACATAGGTGGGTGAGTGAAGAGGCATTAGAATATGGGCAAAAGTAATAATTTTTAAATTACTATTATGTTTAATCCTCACCCAAGGAGGATATTTTTCCATTGATTTTTAGAGAGTGGAAGGGAAGGAGGAAGCGGGGGGAGAGAGAAAGGAACATTGATGTGACAGAGACACATCAAGTGGTTGCCTTCCACACAACACACACCCTGACTTGGGGTGGGGATCAGACCTGCAACCCAGGTATGTGCCCCTGACAGAAACTGAACCCATGACCTTCAGGTGGGCAGGCTGACGCTCTAACCACTGGGAAACACCAGCCAGGGCTATAATAATTTTTTATATAAGCGCCTCATCTTCTTAATAATCTTCAGCCAGAGACATAGAACCTCTAGACCTGAACTTCCTGGGAACTGCACTAATTCTCTTTAGATCTGTAGTCCCTAAAGACTTGATTCATTCAGAATGAAAAAAATGAGCTAAAGTCATCTTTCAAAAAAAAGAGGTATATTTAGCTTCTATTTAAATTAAGTTTAAGTTTGTGAAGATTAATAAGTAACATATATGTATAATATATATAATATACACATATATATAATATAGCCTATAATACCTTTACATACATAAATTAAAATGGAAAAATCCCAGAAAACCTTTTGGATCCTTAATATTCTCCTCTTTGATTTACCTAAATTTTCAATTTTCTGAATAAGAACTACTATATTTTATGAACCTTTTTATTTCAATCATTAGAACTTGTCATTAGCTTTCTTTTATAAACACACACACACACACACACACACACACACTCTCACACACGGTTTGTATCACTTTACAAAGAGCCCCTGTGAGCTGTGGAGGCTGGGTGCCATCATTAGTCAAGCAATCCACCATTCAAATTTGTCTTACAATAAAATAACACATCCCACATGTCCTGGATCTAAGTGTCATCTGGGACTAGTGGATACTCCACATGCTAAATCTGTAAATGCGAAGGAATAAAGTTACAATAAGTAGATCAAAATAAAAGTTTACTTAAAATTTTAATTCTGGCACATACAATTTAGAGGGTTGAATGAGCCAAAGCATATAGTTTCTTTGTTTCTATGAATCATGTGAATTGTTTTACTAAAAATTTACTTCACACACAATTTCAAAAGTCCCACATCAAATTATGATTGCTTTTACAGAAAAATCACATCAAATAAAGGATTTCTGAATGGCAACTTCTAAAATACCTAACATACAGCAAGGGTCAGAGTGTTCTGAACATGATCAGCATACAGTCAAGCTATGTGATTTACTAACTACTCTATCATTTGGATAGATGTCTAGTTACTAAAAATTTGAAGGAGTAAAAATAAGTTATCATTATTAAAATAAAATAAAAACATTACCTCGGAATCAAAATCCATTAATAAAACAATTTTATCCTTGATAGAGCTGAAAAGATTATGCTTGTGAATCAACTGGAAAACATCCTTATGTCTTAATGTTAAGTATATTTCCAGAGCATTCCCATAGTTTTTGTCATAGGTATACCTGGTAATAAAAATGTTTTACATTAATGTTCATTAATACTTCTGCTTAAACATAAACATAGTCATATACAAATCATGTCTTACAATATTAAAAAATGAAAAACATGTTTAGAGAAGAAAGTTAACTTTATTTGGAAACTATGCCTTGGATTTAACAATACATGACAAATAAATATTTCTTTTCTTTTTTCCTAATCCTCACCCAGGGATATTTTTTCCATTGCTTTTCAGATAGAGTGGAAAGGAGAGGGAGAGAAGGAGAGAAAGAGAGAGAAAGACATCGATAAGAGAGAGATACATCAATTGGTTGCCTCCTAACTGCGCCCCGACAGGGGCCAGGGAACAAGCCTGCAACCGAGATACATGCCCTTGGCCAAAATCAAACCCAGGACCCTTCAGCCCACAGGTCGATGCTCTAACCACTGAGCCAAACCAGCTAGGGTGACCAATAAATATTACTTTCTCACAGTCTTGCTTTACATCTCACCAAAATTTCAGAAAATTTATAATATTCAATAAAAGTTTCTTTCATAGAAATTTTCTAAATTTTTTATATAAATCCATACAACAACAAAAACTATGATCTAGAATGAAGGAAATGCTTATTCTAATAGTAAAAAAATTCATTCAAATTCTTATAAATAGTATTCAGCTGATAAATGAATGATACTCCAAAAGCTTATATGTAAGGGAGCTGTATAAAATTTAAATGTGTTTTTCTGTTTAAACAATGTTTTACACATTGCTTAATTCTCTATGCTGGCTCCTGAAAGCCAGTTGAACCTAAACTTCACTGTGAGTGCAGTATTAGTACTATATAATTATTAGTATTATTGGTATTTTGTTAGTACTACAGAATCTAAGGAATATCTAGAACAATGTTTCCAGAAGAAAATGATGAGTGTTCTAACTCAGAATGCCACAAACACAACTCCCTCTGTGGAAAGTTTTAAACAGTCCTCAATTCTAGGCAGTTTGGCGTACTTTCCTTAGTCTTGGCAGAAGATATAAGATGGGCAAGAGGGAGGTCTGGAGTGGTGGGAGTGCCAAGAAAGGCCTGAAGCAGGAACAGTCTCCCTGAGATTACCTGCAGTTTGCTTCTTGTTTCACTAGCCAGGAGTGGGGAAACTTTTTTCTGCCAAGGGCCATTTGGATATTTATGACAATATTTGCAGGCCATACAAAATTATCAACTTAAAAATTAGCTATGGAAAAAGCTCCTAGATTTGTTAAATTTCAAGTCCTGCCTGCGGTTGCCTTGGCAGGGCAAGACCAAAAGATTTCACGGGCCGTGTAATGGCCCATGGGCTGGACATTACCCACCCCTGCGAATAGACCAAAGCTCTTTGAGGGCACGAGTACCTTATCTGTCTCTGTATCACAGGCATATAGCACAAAGCCTGGACCACTGAAAGTGCCCAATAAATATGAAACATAATCTAGATTCCATTTACTGAACCCTCAGGTCAATGCTAGGCACTGCACTTAGTTCTTGATTATGATATCTCATGTCTGAAAACCATCCCATAAGGAATTATTACCTGCAGTCTTACAGGTAAGGAGTCTGAGGTTTGATAGACTGACTAGCAGATCCAAGAACGACAGACTCCACAGCCTCATGAGGAAACTAATTTGCCTATGTAATCTAAGACCCAGCACCCTTCCCTTTAGGAACCACTGCCCATACCAAGTACTGTTGACAAGGATTCTTCTCTGGGAAACAGATAACATTACAATGGCACAATTTCACACATTTTTCTTGCCTAGTTGCTTACTGAAGGTTTATGAAAGGTTTTCACTAAGAGTGAATGTAGAAAAACGGTATAAAAGGCTCCCTCCTCTGTGTCCTCCCCATCCAGAGTTTACCAGATCTAAAATATAAAAAACTTCCTATATAGGTTGATTTGGAAAAAGAACTAAATTATACTCACAATTCTGCCAGGGTTTGAAGTAAGGTCCTGTTCTGACTATCTTTCTTCAGGTGATCCCGAACTGCTTGAACTATTACCGAATTGTTGTACAGATCTCCAGGCCATTCTCGAACCAGGGTGGCAAAACCCTAACCAAAGAGGAAAAAGAAGAAAACTCTTGAAATAGGATAACTATCTAAATAGTTTAAACAATGCCTAAAATATTCATGTAAACCAGAAGTAGGGAACATCTGGCCCGTGGGCAATATACAGCACGTGAAATCTTTTGGTCTGGCTCTGCCAAGGCAACCGCAGGCGGAGCTTGAAATTCAACCAATCTAGGAGCTTTTTTCACAGCTAATTTTTAAGTTGATAATTTTGTATGGCCTGCAAATGTTGTTATAAATATCCAAATGGCCCTTGGCAGAAAAAGGTTCCCCACCCCTGATGTAAAGAGACAAAATAATTTTATGATGAAAACTTTGGTCCATAAACACAGCAATTTCCAGACTATGGGTTTAGGGGTGGCCAAGGGAGAGAGAAAATTACTGCACACTAATCTCTATTTACCACTCCTGGGAAGTAGGCGGTGTCATTCACTTCTGTTCTTATTTGATAAAATGCACAAGTAAGAAATGCCCTCTGGTCCTTCAATAAAGTACCACTGCACAGAGAGAATGTAGGTTTGAGTTGCTTTGTCCTCATTCTGGACTAACTGTAGCATGTGGATGACATCTTACAGATACTGTCAAGTCAGCTACTCCCCCACCACCTCTCATGCACGTTAGGTCTGGGCTGCACAGCCAGCACAGCATGCTGTGGCTTGTCCCACAGTAGAACCGCCCAGCATCTTTCAACAAGTGACCATGTTTGTCCTCCTTCCACTCCCGCCTCTAAACCCAGTTTTCGTCGGGAATTTGGGACTCTGGTTCAAGTCTTATCTCCTAGCTCTTACCCTGACTATCACTGGATCTCAAATTTTGTGGTTCTGATAGAAAACCCCAGATCATCTGGATCTTGTTTCTCTCCCATGGCTGATTCTTGGCTTGTATCCTGGGGAGCCTCTGCCCTCCTGATTCCTGACTTTTAGCAAGTAGAAGTAAAAATCTTCATATTATTGAAAAAAAATCATATTAATATTAAATAACCAGTGCTTTAATATACTACTATGAATTTACTTAAGTGATATTTAGAAATGAAAATCGTGTGGTACAATTCGCTTCTGTAAAGTACCAGGACTTCGTAAGAAGAAAATCTCAAAACGATCAGAAACATAGTCTCCATTAAAGTCCTCCCAATTTCTCCTAAAGTGACCCCCAGGAAGGGTGGCAAGACATGACAACAACAGGCTACACATTTCCATTCAAACTTTCTACATATGAGCATGATTACATTTGATTTGAGAGATTTGAGGAGGGGGCTAAGTCAAGATGATATATTTTATAAAACTACTAAATAAGAACATTAAAATATTCTCTAAACCAAAATGATAGTTTGGATTCCCACCAAATAACTGGTAGCTCTCAGTAGTCTGGAGACTGGGAATAATACTGTTCAGGTAAAGAAGAAAGCTTGGCTCCACTTTCTTTTCCCTGTTTATCCAACGGCCTCAAAGTAATGCCAACTTATGATGTAAAATAAGGCAAACTGACTGGTCATGTTGTATGATAAAAGCATGCTGATTCCAACATAAACTGCAATTAGTGTTTATTACATGTCCTATTAAACTTTTCCCTCCTTAATGGGCTTTGTATACCTGTGAATAAACGTGCTAAGAAATACTGATGAAATTAACCCTGTGGCCATTATTATTAATTACAAAATCAAGTTATCAGGAAGCTATTACGTTTAAGTTAGCAAAGTCAAGAGACATCTCAGTGTCCATTATAGTAAGCAAAAGGTTAGAAATATTCATTAAATAAAATGCCATAGAAATTGTCCCACTTTTAACATGCCTATACATTTCTCATTAATATTATAAAACAAAGCTTAACTATTTAAAATAATTCTGCTAGGATGTAAATTAACAGGCAAAACAATATGCATTTCAGTAAAAACCCTATACAAATAAGTCATGAAGCATCATCAACTCCAAGGAAATACTGATATTTCATATCTTTTTAGGAAGAAAAGAATATGGGTAAGTCAATATTCCAGAAGTACAGCTTTATTAAAAAATCTGGCCTTTAATGCTGTTTAACAGCACAAAATTTTCATCTACATAACATGTGATAAAAAATCTTGCTACAGAACAATGCTATCTGACTAAATATGGGACAATTTAATTCAAAATTAAACATGAAACTGAGAAAAATGGAAAGTAAATATGAATTATTTATAAAAGCTTATGACAATAAAAAATTGTTTATAACATTAGTAGGAAGGAGGAAGACACCCAAAACATTCAGGAAAAAGAAATCTATAAGCTCTAAGTTTAAGTCATGCTTTTTTCCTTCAGTCTCAGTCAAAAGCCTTCCAGATATGCCCTAACCAGGTGGCTAAGTTGGCTGGAGCGACGTAGTGTACGGCAAAAGGTTGTGGGTTCGATTCCCGGTCAGGGCACATACTTAGGTTACAGGTTTGACCCCCGGTCAGGGCATGTACAGGAAGGCAACTGACCGATGTTTCCCTTGCACACTGATGTTTCTCTCTCTCGCTCTCTTTCTCCCTTTCTCTCTCTCTATAAAAACGTATCATTGGGATTTTAAAAGAAGAAGTCTTCCAGATATGTGTCAAAAGGATAATTTTGATGGTACAGAAATTAAAAGTTTCTTGAAAAAGAGCTGAATCGTGTGAAAAAAAACTGTAACAGAATCATAAAAATAATAAAATTGCTTTTTATGATTAAATTACATTACTTTTTATAAAGACATATATAATAAGCTGCAGTATTTCTTCATAAAGTGCATACTATTTTCCATCATTTTCACAGAATACTCATAATTCTATTTTGGGATGATGTACAAAGACAGAATATTTATGACAGCCACTCTGTGTAGTCAGACATACTGGAAAGAAATAGAAGTACATTATAAGTCTTTATACACTGAAGAAACCTTTTCCAATAACTATGGACAATACTGGCCTCTCTTTAGATATTTTAGAAAACATATTACTCTGTCTTACTTATTTTTCTAGTTGTTTAAAGCTTATTAATATGGTCTCCCTGGTCAGTCTGTAAACCCAACGAAGGCCAAGACCGTGTTTTTTAATTTCTCTAGCATCCAACATAGTACTCAGCCCAGTTCTAGAACACAGCAGATTCCAAAAAAAGGTATGTTGAATTGAACTGAAAAGGAAATAAATAGAAACCATAGCCTACATGAGTTGGTATCTAGCATAAATGACAGAAACTATTACCATAAAAATATTCTGTACAGATCCAGAAAGGAATAGATCCATGCTGTTAGGGAAGACTGGATTTTTATAATACATCTATTAAGAGAACAAGATGAAGAAACACTGCCTCCATTAGTATGTATGATTATTAAGGAAATATTTTGTTCAACTTGAATTCATGCTAATGCACCTAATTTCTTTCTTTAAGAATACAGGTTATAAAAGTAAAGGGATTATACAGATCATATATATGCATCGTGATGCTCTGATCTTACATATCCAGGATTACCTGGTTGACAGTAACTGACCATATACTTGAGTTATCAGGGTAAGAGATCACTATCTTAAAGGTCCCTTTAGATCTTAAGATGTAAAAATAATCTCAGAGTTGAAACAGTGTTTGCTATATTACCATTCCTTAAACTGAATCAGTTATTGGTTAAAAAAGTATCTTAACAAGGTGCTTAGTACTCAGTAGGCACTCAAAAACATAGGAGTTCCTTTTCTCATTCCCCCTCTAGTCTGACTGCCCACCAGAAATCTCATCTTTTCAGAAGGGGAACCAGGTTGAGTCTTAGTTACAATATTTTATTGATAGCTTTATTAAGAGCTTTGTTGATAGCTTTATATCAGGGTTTCTCAACCTCAGTAATGCTGACATCTGAGGACAGGTCATTCTTTGTGGCAGGGGCCTATCTTGTGCATTGTGAGATATATAACAGCATATTCCTGCTGGCCTCTGACCTCTAAATGACAGTAGCACAAACTCCTCTGAGGGACAAAACCAGCCACTGTTGAGAACCACTGGTTTACATGCTTGGGTGTGACTCAGACTATGAGTGATTGCTGAAGGATCATCGTTCCATTCACACTTGTATGCCTAGTGCCTAACACATTCCTGGAATGTAGTAGGCAGTAAACAGATACTTTCTGAATAAATGTGTGTTAAATGAACAAAATTAAAAAATTATTATCCATTTTGGGTGCATGCAAACAGCAAACTTAAATTACAATCCAGGCATGCTATGTATTAAATGTATGGCCTGGGTCAAGTTATATAATTTCTTTATTCTTTACTTTCCTCATCTGTAAAATTGGTATTACTATTTATAGTGTTGGTGGGAATATAAAAATCACAATTTGCATGTAAAAGTTCATTGTATAGCAGACAATCAATTTATGAACTGCCTTTCTCCTTAATCAATAAGCAAACAGATCATTTCTAATCCCTTTCCCCATTTCTACCTCCTCAATTTCTCTTTAATTCTCCTTTGGGAAATTTAATTCTGAGTCTCACATGTTAGAACGTTCTGATTTCTTTAGGGGGGATAAACAGCAGCAGCTGCTATTCTACTTATGAAATCCCCAAATGGCACTTAGTCCCTTTTTCTATTAAGTTGGTAACTTTGAGAAATTCTCCAAAATTTACATGGATTAGAAATTTTTCACCATCTACAAAAACATTAGTTATCACTGGAGTTTATCTACCTCAGTTTCATCTACCACACACAAACTGCAAATCAGTTAACTTTAAACTAGTTGCTCCATTATATTATTTTTCTAAATTTCTTAACATTTTCCATTGAAAACAAGTAAATATGACCATGCCTGAATGCAATACCTCATAATCACTTTCCAAAAATTCATGTAAAATCATTTCATAGATGAGTGGTTTCAGGACTGGATCCCCTCTTGGCAAATAAGGACTAATAGCCTAGGGAAGGAAAAGGAAAAACACACACAAAACAACCTTTAAAAAGTGGTAAAACAAAACTATACTCAAATTATGCAAAACCATAAAAGTATATTTTCAATTTTAAAATTTAAGGCAACAAAGTACTTTGGAAAATTATTATAAAGTGAAAAGATTCAAATAAACTCTACTTTCTTATAACACACTATAATTTTTTTTAAGTATCTATAAAGGATATATATATTTGAATGAATAAAAACTGCCTTGGTTAACTTGCATCTCTGTTCTTTCTGATGAACTAATGAAAATCTAAACAATAAGGGGGAGAAGGTCACAGAGATGATAATAAAAGTCAACCTCTTAAGTAATCAATCAGTATAGGTCATCTATTCAACTTTCTTTCCTTCAATTGAAATATATCAACCTTTAAAAACTCAAAATCATCTTTTGAAATCAGGGGGAAATACATCTTGTGTTCTTCAGCTATTTCAGCGCTGTGTTAAGTGTCAAATTTCCAAATACTGTCAAATGATGATGTAGGGAACTATGCACCAAAATCACCATTCCAAGGAGCTCACAGCCCCAGAGGAAGGTAGACAGACATCTGAACAGCCAAATTGAATATTATGTGGAGTGGTATAAGAGCGGAATTAACAAGGTGCTGTGGCAACTCTTGCACACTGGAGCAGAGATCACAGAAACCCAGGTCTGTCAGGCAAAGAAAGGCAAAAAAAGGCCACCCTGGCAGGGGGATCAGCATAAGCAAAGGCGTAGAGCCATGTAAGCATACTCTGTATTTAAGGAGGTGACAGACGTGGAATGAGGTAACTGAAGGAAGATAAGGCTGGAGAGGAAGGCGAGGCCAGGTCATGGAAGGAATTCAGATTTTATCTTATGGGCAGGAGGGAAACAACAGATATTACGGAAGTGAGAGCAGCACGTTATTTTTTAAATAGCTAACTCTGGGTCAGGGTTGCTGGTAGATCTATCAAGAGTTAAGGCAGCAGTACCAGAAGGAAAGAAAGAGGCCCAATTGATACTGACAGAGTAAAACTGAAAAGAATTAGAGATTAAACAGAATAAGGTGTTAAACAGAGTTAGACATTCTCATCAAAACAGTGGCTTTCAGCTATTAAGCATGGAGGAATGGGCATAATGTGATGTCATAAACACACATTGAAAAGAGAATGACCGAATTTGGGGAAAAAATGGAATCACATTAATTTAAGTGATCCATTTGAGTGATCCTTATCAGCAATATATACAAGGAAAAATGGCCATCACATACTTCCTACGTAGATAAGAAACTCAAAAGAGAAGTCTAGGTTATGGAGCTATCTAGGTAAACATGGCCACAGGACTGGATAACACCCTCCAGAAACAGCCCAATAAACATGAGAAGAAGTGTCCTTGGGGTATCCCAGGGAAGAGAATACTTATGGGGCTGACCAGCTGAGTAACTGGGAATTTTTAAAAGAATATTCATAATGCCAAGAGAGCAGTGAAAAGGCCCATACATATGTTAAAGCTTTTTTTTTTAAATAAACAAATATAGGAATACTTTATTTACCTGGATATTGTGCACCACGTTAAAAGATAAATAAATGGCCCTGGCAGTGTTGTTCAATGGTTAGAGCGTCTGCCTGCCCACCGAAGTGTCTCAGATTCTGTTCCAGTCAAGGGCATGTACCTGGGTTGCAGGTTTGATGCCCGACCCTGGTCAGGGCACGTGTGGGAGGCAACCAATAGATGTGTGTCTCTCACATTAATGTTTCTGTCTCCCTCCCGCCACTCTTCCCCACCAAAATTAATAGAAAAAATATCCTTTGGTGAAGATTAACCCAAAAGAAAGCAAGATAAAAACAATGAAGTATCAAAATTATTTGTTAGAGCTACATAATCAAACTTTCCCATTTATTTTACAGTAAGTAAAGTATTATTTAAAAAAGCATTAACCTTAAGTACATTTGAAAAAAACCCCGCATGTTTCATAATCTATTGGATGAAACTATACCTATTTTCCACATTCATTAAAAATAACATGACTAGCCCTGGCCAGGTGGTTCAGATGGTTGGAGCGTCATCCGGTACACCAGAAGATTTTGGGTTCAATTCCCGGTCAGGGCACATACTCAGTTTCAGGTTTGATCCCCAAATATGGGTGGTAACAGATCATTGTTTCTCTCTTTTTCACTCCTTTTCTCTCTCTAAAAACATATCCTCGGGTGAAGATTTAAAACACAAAAAACAAAAAATAATGACTAGCCCTGGCCAGTAGCTCTGTTGGTTAGAGCGTCATCCCCATACACCAAGGTTGAGGGTTCAATTTCCAGTCAGAGCACATACAAGAAACAACCAAAGATTACATAAATAAGTGGAACAACAAATCAATGTCTCTCTCCCTCTGTTCCTCTTTCTTTCTAAAATCAATCAATAATTTTTTTTTTTAAAAAAGGAACATGAAAACTTCATCTGAACATAGAACTGGAAGGGGATAAAAAAGTGAACACCTCATTTATGTAATACATTATATACGTGTATTTTTATACATATGAAATATAAATCAGGTTTATATTCTGAAACTAATCTAAAAGTTTCATTTTTCTTCCTTGCTGAGATAATACTAACTTCCCAATAAAGAAGTGACTACTATTGTCTTAATTTTATTTCCACCTCAATAAGTACATACCTTGTTTTATTGTACTTTGCTTTATAGCGCTTCACAGATACTGCTTTTTAAAAAAAATACAAATTGAAGGTTTGTAGCAACCCTGCGTGGAGCAAGTCCATTGAAACCATTTTTCCAATAGTCTCAGATGATGATTGGCATTTTTTTTTTTAGCAATAAAGTATTTTTTAATTAAGGTATGTGCACTCTTTTTTTAGGTATAATGCTATTTCACATTTAATAAATTACAGAATAGTGTAAACAACTTTTATATGCACTGGGAAACAAAATCACGTGACTTGCTTTATTGAGATATTTGCTTTATTGCACTGGTCTGAAACCTAACCCACAATATCTCCAAGGCATACCTATATTAATAAACTACATACAAAAATTAAGAGTTAAAAATAAAGTAAGGCTTACCTTAAGCTGTCCAATTTCTTTGAATTTATAAACTTCATATTCCCAGAGTGCTGCATTTTTCCCAAGAATTTTCTGGCATTTGCTGGCAGCAAAAACATCACAGAGAGAAAGAAAGTATAAGCAAAAAAATAGACAGAATAAGTAGACATTTCCTCTCATCTTAGAGTTTTGAAAAATTTCTGTCTCAAGTACCACTGAACATAAAGGTATTACTGGTACTCATTTGATTGTATATACAAGGTTGATGAAAGTCATAAAAATTAATACAAAATACTTCTAAAGATGAATACCTTTCAGAAGACTACAATTTGGGGTTTTCCTCATGACTTTCCTGTTCTGAGTTTCCTATTTATCCAGATAAGCACTGCTGATTTGGGGACCTTTCTTGCCTTGAAGAAATGTCATCATACCCAAAAGTGCCAATTTAAATCACTTCTTGAATGGCTTTAAATAATGGACTATAAAATTAGACTTAAGAAAATTAGAATCCTATTCTAGTACTAATGTATATAATCTGGAGAAGTGTTCACATATGAATAAAACTTTACTCAATTTACACATCAATGAAATATATTTCCCTAAATCTCAGGTGAGGAAAAGTAGGCTTGAAGGCTACCTTCCATGTTAGCCATGTACACGCAGTCCTGCAGAAGGGCAGCACACAACTGCAGGCAAAGCCACTCATATGACACACTCATACAACCACATGTGTGTTTTCTGTCCACCACAGACCCCTGAAACCCAGGAGTCTGGGGTCTGATCACTTCCATTTAATTGCCACCCTCTTGTTGAGAGACACTTCTGCTTGAATTGCAAGCAGAGGCATGGACTGCCTTTATTTTAAACTACCTTCCTCTCAAGGATGCTTGTTGAGTGAAGAGCCCTGAAAATTAGAGGACTCAAATAGTGCTTCCCTCCAGAGCAAAGAGCAGGTTTTTTTTCTATCCTGTATAATAAAAGTAACAACTTCCTCTGAAGCCAAGGGAAGGGAAACTTACTGCCCATTGTAAAAGAATCAGATACTCTAAGTTCAGGGTCCCTCTCCTGTAACACAACCCACTGCCTGTGTAGGCCCTCTTTGTGTTGCGCTGTGAGAACTGGGGCTGTGGGATCTGGCAAGTGCTGGTGTTTGGCTACTATTACTGATGAGGCACCTTTGAAACCGTGACAAGCTAACTTGTTAGTTTATAAAACAGATAAAAATCTCAGACTCTTCATGGGTTTTGACACCTTTTTCATTAAGTAATGAGAAAAATGTTTGGTGAAAATGAGATAGTAGGTAGGTAAATAATATATATCAATCTGTTCTGTGGTTAAAACCATTAATAGTAAAAAATTGCCCATTAGAAAGATTTTTTTAAAAAGCCTGTCAACTGCAGAGAATGGCTTATTTTTACTGCTAACATTGATCAGTTCTATTTATATTAACAAGTAAATGTGATTATTACCGTGCTGCTATGTCATACTCTCCTTTTTCCACCAGATGGTTTATATATGCCAAGCCGATGTCCTAGAAAAAATTAAATGAAGGAATTTCATAATTAACTGGAACTGAAAAGCTGAGTGTGTTTCTGAGGAGGCCACCACATTAGGGTCCTATTAGCACTACTGACTGAAACCTATTTATATATCTTAGTTTGCTTTATGTAATTATGCCCTTTTTTTCCTTAAGCATATTTCTGTAATTATGCTCATTCTCATCCTAATCATATTTAAATATACTTGTATTTTCACAAATTTTAGAATTCACAATGAGCTTTCATCTGTAAATGTGAGCTACCTGTGTACTCTATGTTAAGTCTGAAGAAACGTGGTAAGAAAAGCAAAATGATAGAACATCATATTAAAGGGAAATATTAAAGTGAAAATGAGCTCAGAAAAATATGTAATTCAAACACATGAGATTACAGATGAGGACACTGGGCCTCAAAGCAGAACTGACTGGATTCAAAGTATTCATGTTTATTCATTTATTCTACCTCGGTTCTGAAAGGATTTGGGGTGCCCTGTGGCAGCAGAGGCATGAGAGCTCTTGCTTGACTTCCCCATGACTCCTCTTATGAAATACTACTTTCGCCCAAAAACATTTTCATGAGAAGCTTAAACTCAACATATATAACAAAACTTGGATTTTAAGTTCTACTTTACGTACAAAGAAGTTTTTGCGGAATTTTTTCCTGGATGACAAAATTGGCATGAGTTCATTTCTCCCTCTGCCTACCTGATTATGAAATTACATTGTGCCAAGAGAAAAAAGTCTATGCATAATCAATGCATAGGACATGCCTATTCCAAGAGTGAAGGAAACTACACATAGTTCTTATTTTATTTTTACTTTAATGACTACTACGTAGGGAATCCTATTTCAAATATATAGGAACTATAGAGTAAAGAAACGGTGCCTAAATTTATTTCTCTGAAAACAGACCACATATCACAATATCAATGGAAAGCTTCTGTCCAGGTTCAAAGTGTCAATTTCTGCAACCTTTCTTCTCATGCCATGGCCCCTTTCCATGTGGGGTTTATTCTACCACACATCCTCTTTCTCTGTAAACCTTAAACTTCAACCCAATTTTATCTCTTTTCCCTTAGCATAAGCATATTAAGTGTCTCTTTTACATAAAATATCCATCACCACCACCAACCTTCCCATGATGTCACAGGTCCCAACAAGTTTTCACTCTTCTCTACTTCATAACTAGTCTACATTTTACTTCATAATCTCCTATTTACTTTTCACTCTCTAGAACATGTTGAGAATAAATAATACATATACATAAAATTCACTAGTCACTTTCATATTACCAAACCAAATGTACAACTGACTAGCTGAGGTTGTCTTACTTTTGACCTGCTAACCTCAACCATTTGAGCATTTAACTCTCTTTACTCTGAAATTCTCTCCTTTCTCAGCTCCCATGGCATAATCTTCCTCTGGCTGTTCCAAATCTGTTTGTATGCATAATCCCTTGAACGTGAGTGTTCCCAATGGTTCCATTCATCGTCCTCTGTTCTCTAATGCTAGACACTTGCACTGTGTGGATTAGTCCAAACACGCGCAGTCACTTGTTTGCTGGTGATTCTCCCAAATCTATTTCTGAGTCCAGATCTTTCCTGAGTTCCGCTATGTTCTATAGGTGGCAAAAACTCAATGTGTCTAAACCAAAACTCACCCCCGCTACACACACACCGGATCCTATTACACCTTGCATAGTCTCTTTCTCTCCCCCTCCCCTCCCCCTTCTTGCTCTCCTACTTTACTCCTCCTCTCCCTTCCCCTTTTCCCTCCCTCTCTCCCTCTCTCTCTCTCCCCATCCCTCCTTCCCTCCAAATGGCAATACCATCCACCAGAGGCCCAAGACCAAAGCCTGAGAGTCAGCCTAGATTTCTCACTCTCACTTCCCCGTGCACAGAGCCAGTCATCAAATTCCAAAGAGTCCAGTTGACCATGTCTTCCACCTACCTTCACCACTCCATTCCTATCAACTTTGCAGGTCTCATCACTTCCACCTCTACATCAAGAAGGGAATCATACCTCACTGATTCCTATCTCAGCTGGCCTCCCTCTGGCCCCATTTCCATCAGAGAATCTTTCTAACAAGCAAATGTGATGAGGCACTGAAAGCTTAAACTGTCTTCTAGAGGTTCCAAGACACAGCCAAACTCCTAATTACACATGGCCTTTCAGGATCAGATTCTTCCTATGTATAAACTCCTCAACTACTCCACATAGCAAGCAGGCCAAGCAGTTTCACTACCCTGCACCATGACATATACTATTGGCTGGAATGCCTTCTGCTTCATTTTTAGACAATCCTTTCTTATTCTCCACAATTTTGAATGGAAAAAAAAGAGATGCCCCAGTTCTTTCGCTGTTTATTTCCTGAATTATTTTGCTTGCACATTCTTGGGAATTAGGCTTTTATGCGGAGTTTTACAAAGAAGCTTAAGCTGGGGGAAGTATAGGCAAAAGGAAGTTGTGATGAAAAACAAGTAACCATAAAAGACTAAGTTTCCAGTTTTCATCTGTAAACAAGAGTCCTGGGCTAGATGGTTTCAAAGGACCCTTCACACTCAGAGGTTAAGATTTATTTCCTGCGTTTCTTCTGCACATTCATTGTCACAGTTAGCAAAGAAACAGGCATTCAGTCAGTATATTTTTTCAGAGTCCAAATGTAATAAAAACGTATTTGATGTCCTAAATTAGTCTCCATAACAAAATCAATTGAGTCTGTTATTATAGAAACACTGTGAAGCAATCTACTTTTATGAAACCACTCTTGATACATTTTGTGATAATGTGGTTTCACCTATGATTTAAAGAAACCTCTCCACACATAACTGGAAAGCTTTGTACTTAAAGTGTATTTCACAAATCCAGTTTCCAAATTACCTAAAACTATCTCCTAGCAGGTGTTCAAGTCTCTTGTTTACAAGCAGAAACTGATTCAATAAAATAAAATATTTTCATCTTACAGGTTGGAGAATTAGTTTGAAATAAATTCTCAAAAGATAGGAAGAATCAGTTCTTTTTAAATTACTTTCAGTTTCATTATAACTTATTGAAAGATAAAATATATAAAGTACTCATACTACTCAACAAAAGGAAGACAAACAATCCAATTTAAAAAAGACCTGAATAGACATTTCCCCAAAGAGGACATACAGATGGCCAAGAAACATATGAAAAAATGCTCAATATCACTAATCATCAGAGAGATGCAAATTAAAACAAGGAGGCACCACTTCACATCGGACAGAATGGCTATCATCAGTAAATCAACAAACAAGAAATGCTGGCAAGGATGTGGAAAAGGGAACTCCAGTACACTGTTGGTGGGAATGCAGACTGGTACAACCACTATGGAAAACATTGTGGAGTTTCCTCAAAAAATTAGACATGGGACTGCCATTTGACCCTGTGATCCCACTTCTAGGTATACATCCTAAGAAGCCTGAAAAACCAATCAGAAAGAATATATGCACCCCTATGTTCATAGCAGCATAATTTACAGTAGCTAAGATCTGGAAACAGCCCAAGTGCCCATCAGTAGATGAATGGATTAAAAAACTGGTATATTTGCACAATGGAATACTACGTAGCCGTAAAAAAGAAGGATCTCTTACCCTTTGAGACAGCATGGAAGGACCTGGAGAGTATTACGCTAAGTAAAATAAGTCAGTCAGAGAAAGACAAGAATCATGTGATATCACTTACATATGGAATCTAATGAACAAAATAAACTGACAAAATAGACCCAGAAACTCTGAAGCTGATATATATTAGAGGGAAGGGTGGGGATGGGAAGAGATTAACCAAAGAACTTATACGCATATATGCATAACCCATGGACACAGACATCAGTGTGGTGAAAGCCTGGGGAAAGCGCTGGAGTAGGGTGGAGGGGGTCAATGGCGGAAAAAAGGGGAAATCTGTAATACTTTCAACAACAAGGATAAACTGAAAAAAAAGGAAGAAAGATAAAATTATATTTCAAATAATAAAATTACACACTTACCAGAATCTTATGTCTTTTAATGTTCTTCTGGCTAATTTCAGATGCCATCAAAGCTTCCTATATTACATAAGCATGATAAAAGGAGTAGAAAAGGTGGAGGAAATATGGGAGAGAGTGGTAAAGATATGAGTTATAAACACAATATACTTATTATGTTTTAGAGTTCTAGACTACATAAATAAAGCCCCATTTTCCCTTGGCTTTTGCTTCAAGCACAGGAATTTCTAATGCTATGGTTGAATGAGACTCACTGCATTCAAACTCAAACAAAAGCATGCAACCAAAATGAAGACTCCTCTTATTTCCATTTTAATTAATTTCCACATTAGGATATTAGAATTACTTTTCAGACAGAAATCAAAATATAACTAAAGCTCCCAGATTCAAACAAAAAAAAATTCATCTGTCTTTTCCTATTTGATACATTAAAAGTAAACTATATGCTTATGTTTAGGTATATCTACAAATAAGATTTTGAAAATCTCTGATTTGATTTTTACTCTGGAAAGTTTACAATTATTACTTTAACACAAATGTTTAAAACATAGAATTATTTCTTTAAGAAACTATTTGGAGCTAAAGCAATATGGTATGAACTTGGTACCAATACCTGGACTCTAAATAGTTTATAAATTAAAAATTTTTTCCCCAAATCCTTTCAGATGGTCACAAACTTAAAGTAATCTATAAATAGTTTATTTTTGTTTGTCTTTAGCTGATTGGTATACAAAGCCCATCAAGAGAGTTTCTGTAACTAAACCAAACACAATAATGCCTTTGTGGCATTATAGTTAAAAAATGTTTCCTTTTCTTTTCTTTTTTAAATCATAATGGGACTTTAGCTACTAAAATTAGTCTGAACCAACACTAAATAAAGTAGACATCATTCCATCTGAACAGGTAGTTCAACTATCCTAAGTGAACATTAATTTGGTAGCTTTATTTTTACATAAGAAATAAGTGCCAAAGGAATGATTCCACAAAAACATCTAAACAGACAATTCGGAAATACTAGATCTATTTTATTTCTCTTGAAAAATCACAAAATAAACACTTCAACAGGCTGGATGTAACCCACTCTCTCCCTCCACTACCAACTCCTCCTCCACTGAACAGTAAAGCCAGCTAACCTCCTTGTGATCTTTCACCCCCCAAATTTCTAAAAAAGAATATTAGAAAGTTATTAGCCTCCAACACATTTTTAGCTTAGGGCATTCTAATTCACCTATGTGAAAGATTTATCACAAAACCCTTTTTTCCTCTCTATGCTACAGATGTGTCAATATATTTAAGAAAGTAAAATCAAAACTACTTCATATTTCTTCTTTTCGAGGAGCCAGTCAATATGGTCATCTTGGTCTCGTTCCTTGGCTACTACGACATCTCTTGGACTCACAATGTAAAAGAGTGATTCCCCTTCAGAATGCTCTAGAGGTGAGAGAAGAGAGGAACATCTCAGGCAATTCAACATTAGAAACCTTGGCAGTAGTTCAGGGGACTTTGTTAGACAACCCAACTTAGCAAGAATGAACAGAAAACTTAACTCTTTGGAACAAGTGTTTTTGGCTTTGTTTGAAGGTAGGGGTAGGACATGGTAGAGAATAACTGGAATAATATATTCCAGTGCTTTAAAAAGTATTTAATTGTAAAGTTATTTGGAAGAAAAAAAGAAAGGGAAGGAGAAAGGAAGGGAGGTAAGGAGGGGAGAAATATAAAAAATCTTTTAAAAATAAGGTGAGTTTAAAATGCTGTGTTTAATAATTTTGATCTCAGCTGAAAGGTAATGTTCAAAATTTGCCACATCTATTGCATATCAGAATTTATGTACTGTATATAAACTTTATTTATGGCCATTTACAGCACTGTTCTATTTTTACAGAACCACACCCCACAGTCTGCAAAAAATGTTTCCTCTTCATCAAGGTCAAAGCCATCTAAAGCATAAGTGACAGATGCTCCAAGCCCTGGGGATATAATCTGCCATTTCAGCATGTTGTGCACAATGCCAATTGTGAGGGTTTCCTGCAGAATTCAATTATAAAACGTGTTCTGAAGGGTTTCTAAGTGTGCAGCAGAGTTTGCTCTGAGCAAAATATCTAGATTGGACACTTTCAGTTTTGAATCATGTTTGCTTTTTGCAAAGTCCAGAATATACTATTCTCACATTTCTCAACTGATTAGGGACTTCATACAAGAAAACTCAAACATGTATAGAATATTTTTTTTCCTTTTCACTAATATGAGAAGTAAAAATATTCGCCAAAAAAAAAAAAGTCAATTGTTTTTAAAGCAGAATTTCTTTTTTGGGTTTTTTGTTGTTGTTAATGCTCTCCCAAGGACATTTTCTCCACTGAATTTTAGAGAGAATGGAAGGGAAGGAGGGAGGGGGAGAAAAAAGAAGGGAGAGAGAAACATAAATGTGAGAGAGACACACTGATTGATTGCCTCTCGCATGCACTCTGACTGGGCTAGGGATCTAACCTGCAACCCAGGTACATCCCCTTAATTGGGAATAGAACCCATAACCCCTTGGTGCTTCGGCCAATACTGTAACCATTTAGCCACACCGGCCAGGGCAGAAAGAATTTCTTAAAAGCTTAAGTAAGCTGTTCTATTTTTGTCATATCCTTGTGTTTTTCAAGGATATGATAACACCCAAACACAGATGCCCCTGGTATGACTAAACAGCACTGTCTTTATTTCTGAGCAGTGACTAATTATATTCATTCATCCACTCAACAAATATTCAGTGAATCCCTAGTATGTGCCAGGCACTCTGCAAGGCTCTGAGCATTTGGTCACAAACAGAAAGATAACTTCTCTGCCATCCCTTAGCACACTGTCTAGGGACATGAAGTTGCGAGTGACCAGAACCATGCTGCTTGACATCAATATAAGTTAGGTGTCACATTAAATAGGACAACAGACTAAGTATAAGAACAAAGATCACAGAGCCTACTCACCTTAGTCCTGGCCCCATCTTTTCCCCTCCCTTCTGCTACTGGTGCTCAAGCAAGTTCTACAGTATTTCCTAGCCTCGATGCCCACATCTGTAACATAAGAGGCCTGCCCAGATATTCTCTAAGATCTTTTCAGCACCTCAATTTAAATTCCTGGTTGTGCTACTTGAGTGGAAGGGGGAAAGATAAAAATATAAGAAATACCATGAGCCAGAGCCTCAATCTCTCTCACCTAAGTGATAATCTCTACATTCATTTTCCTGAAAGCCTCTCACTGTTAGAGCATCTGAAGAGATCTCTTCGCACGTCTCAGAAAGTGGCTGGATAATATCCAACCTGGGCCTGGCACAGTATTCTCTTTCCTAGGGCAAAAAAGAGATGGAAAGGGCTCATTTTAATTACATTTCTACAAATTATACAAATTAAATTTAGTTAGGCATAATTAAATGCCTTGGTTTTATCATTTTGGCAGATGTCAGCCCTTCTAAACACCTGCCATAGATAGCCTCATAGCTGTGTTTTATTTTCTGACCTTTTGCATGAGATAAACAGGACAGGTACTACTGTTTCATGTCAGCTTCCCACTAATGCAGCCCATGCAACTCCATGGCTACCACAGCCTTAGACAACTTAGTTACATCTCTTTATCACAAATGAGAGCAAAGTAAAAATAATATTACAAACTGGTCCATTATGCAAACCACTGCCACTACAGGTAAACTTACTGGTAATACTAAAAAGCTAGAGCTTATGAGTTATGTCTAAAGCAGAACTTACTGAGATGACGGAAATGTTCTTTATCTGTACTGCCCAGGGTGACAGACATGATCACAGGTGCTTACTGAACACGTGAAATGTGACTTCAGTGACTGAGAAATTGAGTTTTAAATTCTATTTAGTTTTAACTAATTTAAATTTAGTTCTAAATTAATTTAAACTTAAACATGGTTAATGACTACAGTTTTGGACAGTGCAGTTGTAGATCAAGATAGAAGGGGGAAAGATGATTTACTGAGGGCTTCTGACAGCTCCACTAACCTAGTGTGATTATACATACACTATTCTCATGGAGTTCTTAAATTACCATTAGTATTATTGTTCCTAATTTTACAGATGAAGAAACAGAGGATCAAAAAGTTTACTAAGGTAAAAGTGACATAAGTAAATGGTGAAACTGGGATTTGTGGAAAAACTGAGACTTATGGTAAACTTTGGATTTCAAATCAAGTTTTTTTTACTTTAAAGTTCATGATTTTGGGGCATTCAGCACACAGGCATAAAACATACACTTGACCATTTTCCAAAGCAACAAGGCCTGATGCAGAGTGACACTGGTATAGAGAACACAGATGAATGAAAGAGAGTGAAAGGGTCCAGAACTACCACCAACTCTCAAGTTCTGTAAGCAAACAGTAAGCTGTAAGCATATGAATAATATAGCCTTAAAAAATGCATGAAGTGCAGATGTGGAGAAATGCCAAGTGTGGTTGATTGATGCCAATGGTAACTATTATTAGGCCTAGCTGAGTAGATGATTTCTTTCATCAATTTTTTTAGGTTAACTGAGAAGCAATTATGTTAGCTTTGCACCGCATACTCTGAAAACATTACAAAAATAAAAAAGCAACTATAAAAGATCAATTAGGAGAGAAAAACAACAGTGAACATAGCATAATTTATCGGATAAGTGGAAAAATGAGATCTGAATTTTGAAACAAAAAAAAATGGAGGAAAAACTGAAAGATTTGAGTAATTAAAAAATTAACTGCTAATAACAAAGACAAAAATAGAAAAAATATTTGGACCAAATAATATTAAAAGAAAACTCCCTTGCTAGACCATATAAAGAGCTCCTTTATATGTGTATGAAAACTATCAGCAATTTGATTCATCTCCTTGTTTGACAACCTTTATTCAGTGGCCAAACAAGCCCTGCTTATCTGTGAACTTCCTAGGAGCAGGAATTTGGTATTATTGATCTCTAACCCCCAATGCTTACCATAATTCTTAACATAAATGTACTTTATTACTGAATGAAAGAAAAAAACATTAGGGGGATAGCTTAATAAATTAGTGTATATCAACCAGATGAAACAGTACACAACCACTATAAGTGATAATGATGGGAGACTACACAGCCCCATGGAAAGAGAATGGAATAAGCTCTGAAAAATATGGCAATAAGGAATAGTGTATACCTATGACTGCAACTGTGTGAAAAAATGCACATATGTGAAAGAAAAATAGGAAAAATATGTTGGGGGATACTATTACGAGTGATATAAAAATAAATTTTAATGTTGCAGTTAAGCTATCTTTTTGATATGGAAAAAAAAGGTGGGGGCATGTGACCAGCTCAGTCTCAAGCTGTTTCTTTACTCCTTTTGTCTTAATTTTATCAGTTTATTCTGTGTATAAGGATTTAAGGTGTACTTAGGTGTTACATGACATGAATATGACACACATACATTTTTAAGTCATCTCCAAGACCTCAACTTCTTTCTCTGAAAAAACTCCATTTTCTAATTTGCTCGATGAGGTTGGCCTTTCTTGGTTTTTACTCCTTTCCAATACTCTCTTTTATTAACAAAGGTCTCCACTCTTTCTTTATTTTTTTTGGTCAAGTGTTTATTAGGCTTTCCTTTTTTCATTTTACTGCTTCTTTCCTTATGTCTTTAAATCACATTCTCGATCCTCCCCACATTCCTCATCAAAAAGTACCATATTTACTCCCTCAGGAGCCAGTGCTTTTCTCTAGTTTCAAAAATAATAATAATAATAAACTGATGTCCTGCAACAGAGCTAGAAGCCAGCTCTATTGATTTTTAGCAGGTTTGAGTGTTCACTTATGTCTATAGCATCCCATTGCCTAGCAACATAGGCGCCCAGAGCTTCAGGTTACTATAGCAATGGCTTCCTGATGCAAGTGTTAGCTCAGAGAAATGCTTGAGAGAGCAGCTACCACTTCAAAACTGGGGCTCTCTCAGGGTTTTTCTCCGCATTTTATTCCTTGTCATTTGAAAAGGGGGGGAAATAGGAGAGGATACAGAAAAGGAGAGCCTACTTCTGTAAAGGGACAATCAATTGCTCTATCTCTTATACACAGGATCAAAAAATCCTTTACAATAAGCTCTCCTTTATTATGCCTCAAAGCCACCCCCTATCCCCTTCCTGGACTCTGACAATAAAGACAAACTGTGAGTGCTGCCAACTGAGGTTTCAAAGAGAGGCTGAGAGTACATGCTCCTACACAGGACCATACATACAGGCTTCATTCCAAAGCCATGTATAACAAAATTTAGATCCTCTGCTGTTTCTTATTTAGCCGTACTTTTCATACCATCACTTGCACTGCTTACTGAGACTTAGCAACAATCTGTTTCAAAGCCAGAATCAAGCTACTCAGAATCACTAGGCCACTGGGAAGTAAAAAAATATGTCTGGACCACAGGAAATAATGAACTGCCCTTTCTGTAATTCCCTCTGACCACAGGGGCCCTGCTGTTGCAGCAGATCAACTTCATTGCTGTCATTTCTGGTAATGCAGTGTCAGCTTAGTTTCTTTGCCTTTCAGAAAGAGGAATCCTTCATTCCTTCCTACTAAAATACCAAGAGAAATGGGAAAAAATGACTCCCCTTTACTCAGCAAAAGGAACAAAGGCAGGCAATGAGTGGAGCTTTTGAAAGGTAAATATGTTAGGTCTACAGGGTAATAATCTCTGCTGACCCTATTTCATAGGTCAGGAAGTTCTGCTCAGACTATAGCAAAGCCCTTTGATGGGCAACCTGATCTGGGTATAATGCTGAAAATGAACCCATACTTCCCTTTGTATTTGAGGTGAAATAAATTACCGTTTTTTCTGAAACCTCCTTTACGTAGGAAAGCACAACAAGCTGATCACAGAGAGGTGCAAGACCACTGATGTAGAATTCAGTTTCAAACTGGGACACTGCAAACAAAAGGGAAGTAAGATTCACCATTAACAGGAGCAAAAAGCAACACAGAAAGGAAAGGATATATCGACTCTGAATTCTAAATGCACTCATTTTAGAAATCTAACACAAAGTAGCACAGATTAACACACTTTTTTTTTTTTTAATTTTTTTTTAAAATATATCTTTATTTATCTCATAGAGAGGAAAGGAGAGTGAGAGAGAGAGAGAGAGAAACACCAATGATGAGAGAGTCATTGATCGGCCGCCTCCTGCACGCCCCTGACTGGGGATCGAGCCCGCAACCCGGGCATGTGCCCTAACCGGGAATTGAACCCCGATCACCTGGATCCTAGGTCAATGCTCAACTGCTGAGCCACGCCCGGCCGGGCAACACACCTTCTTAACAGTAATCAGTACCAGAAGAGGATATCTGAAAACCTCACTTTAAAATTTCCTTCACAAACAAAAAGCAAACCTGGTAATAACAGTAGCATGAATGGTCAAATGTGACACTGTGCCCAGCTAGTTTAAAAATGACAAAGTTAAAACCCAATGTAAACTACTAATAATAACAATTTCTTAAAAATGCCTCAGTTTAAGTTTTTCACAGTTAGGGCATTACAGTGACATAAAGGTGACAAAGAAGGAGATTTGTAATTGGGAAACTATTATTCCTTTTAACATTTAATAAACATTTTATTTAAATAGGGGAAAAGGTGTATAAATATAGATTACATTATGATAAAACTATTATTTAAGTGAAATAAAGGTCAGAGAAAATAATTCCCTTCTGTTTTTAAAAAAATATGTCTTTATTGATTTCAGAGAGAGGAAGGGAGAGAAACAGAAACATTAATGATGAGAAAGTCATTGATTGGCTGCCTCCTGCATATCCTGCACTGGGGACTGAGCCCACAACCAGGGCATGTGCCCTGATCGAGAATTGAAACTCGATCTCCTGGATCACGGGTTGATGCTCAGCTGCTGAGCCACACCGGCTGGGCCCTTCTCCTTTCTAAAGGCAGTCTTTAAAATTAAGAAGAATTATTGCATCACTTTAAGAAATACATGGTGAAGGAATTAAGAAGTACAGATTGGTAGTAACAAAATAGTCATGGGGATGTAAAAGTACAGTATAGGGAATATAGTCAATAATATTGAAATAACTACGGTGCCAGGTAGATCATTTTGTAAAATATATGACTGTCTAACCTGTACACTATGCTGTACAACTGAAACTAATACAAAATAAAACTGAATGTTAACTGTAATTGAAAAATAAAATTTAAAAAGTAAAAAAGTTCAAATAGAAGTACATGGATTTAATTACAATAGACCTCAGAGATCTTATGGAAAGCAGTGGTACAAATAAAAATATTTGCTAATGTATGAGTCTAATGATTAGCAGCTGTAAAATACTTATAATAAATGACTTGTTTTAAGCAACTACATTTTGGGGTGCTTTGTTACACAGTAAAGCTAACTGGTAGAGATGTGGTGCTGGTAAAGATTCTTTCAGTAATCGTACACTGCACTTACAGATTCATCTGGGAATAAACTTTCATTTGGTAGTTACAAAATAATCATTTTGTACATTTTCTACAAGTTTCTTGATGAAGATCTTCTCCACAGTTCTGTTGTACTAGGTTCAGATATAATTAACTTCTATGATAAAATTATAATAAACTCTCGATTTTACAGACCTTGATTTAATGGACTTTGGATTTAACAGACAAAATTTTAAATATGTCATATGTGAAAATTAACACCCTGTTAATTTTAAAATGATTTTAACCATGATTTGCTTATAATTATAATTTGCTTATAATTAACAGGTTATTTTTTTGTTATTAACTCACTGTTACTTTTAACAAATTTTAGTAAATTGACCATATGTTGGAAAAAACACTGTAGTAATTTTGCTGACATAAATAAATATTACATATCTACAACTACAGTCTACATATTTAAATCCAAGAGACAGCTCATAAGCAATGTTCGGCAAACAATTAACAGGTGATCACACTGTATTACCGGAGGTAATTGGTTCTGTTGTCAGATGGCATGACTTTATGTAGCAGTTTTAATGCACGCCAGCAAATGATCCCACCACGCTAAGCCACACCCCTGCCGTGTGCATTTGTTTACTCTCGGTGACTGGTGAATGCATGCATTTACTAGACCTATTCAGTATAAATTTAAAATTACACTAATAAATATAGACAACTTTTCTGTGAAATTAAACTTTTTATACATAATTTTAATTACGCAAATGTGTCTACATAAGTAAAAACAGGTAAACTAATTTGTAAATTTTTTAACATATGCATTTGGAAAACCTATCTTATTATATGATGGACTTTGCACTTTAATGCACACCTGCTTGCCTGAATTAGTCCATTATAGCAAGGTTTTACTGTATACTTTTTTCCAAAAGGGAGGAAGTCAGTGTAGCATAATATAAACAATATTAAATGTAGAGTCAGGAAATATGGGTTTTAATTTCAACTAAATTGAACTTGTACAAGTCATATTAATTTCTGTGGGTATAATTTTTATTAGAGTATAAATAAAATCCATAACAGATGAAATGAGGGGCTACTGAATTTTTTTTCTTCCTCCTCTGCATTTTCCTTGCAGATTATTTATTGTTACTTGTTTCTGATTATCTTGAATGACTGCTCATTATACAACTGTTTTCACAATTTAATTTTAACATAAAAATGAAATTGAGGACATCTGGGAGTGACGTGAGAGCAATGGTGGTGTGAGAGATACCCTTGGCGCCTCTCCCTGGAATTTCAACAAATTAACCAACTATAATTCAACAAAGAATTCCCTACTCAACAGAGGCATGCCTGAGAGACCCTCGCATTGAAACATCTAAAGATCGGCAACCAGGAATAAACTGGGAGATGAGAAGAGAGAAAAGCTCAGACGGCCCACAGATGCAGCCATGCAGCTGGGAGCTAGCAGATCTGCACGGCCAGGAGAGGGGAGGAAGCAAGAGGTAGCAGGTGCTTCCTCTGGCGGGAGGGAACAAAGGTCTGTGAGGGGCAGTACAGCAGGACAAGCACAGAGAACACTGACAGAGCCACCAGATGCCTGACAGAGTGCGGGGCTCTGCCGCACAGCAGCTCTTTACTGCAGGGCAGGGATGTTTCTGACAAAGAAACAAAACCACACAGCCCTCCCGCCACTTGGATGCTCAAACCTCGCCTCCCGTTCCCCCGTGTTGGGTCAAGAAACATTTTATCTGTAAACCAAGAGCTATTGCAGGGGAACTACTGTTTCCTTCTGTGACTGATCATCTGTTCTGGTGCTTGGGGCTGGATCCCATGGAGGTCCAGGACCTGAGGTCATCATTACTTGAGGGCAAAACAAGCTGAACCCCCAATGAGCATGGCTGTACTGTCTTATAGAAGCTCGTGGAGGTCAACTCTGGGATCACAGAGGTAAAAACTCTTGCAATTCAGTGCCATCTACTGGAAAATAGTAGAAAGACCTCTTCAGAGATGCTGATAAAGAAGGGGTATTTATGCCCAGACAAGGGAGAGTAGCAAATACCACGAATAACCATGGTAACAAGGATGATCAGAAAGAAAACGAAAAATCCCCAGAAAGCAAGCTGGAACACATGGAAATATGTGATATAAATGACAGAGATTTCAAGATTGCAGTTTTGAAAATACTCAACAAGATGTGAGAAAATACAGACAGGCAATTCAGTGCACTCAGAAAATAAATCAATGAACAAAAGAGTACTGTACCAAAGAGACTGAAACTTTAAAAAAGAACCAATAAGAAATCCTGGAAATGAAGCATGCAATTAAGAAGATTAGGAATGAGCTACTGAGCATAGAAAACAGCCAGATGGAGGAAAGAATTACTGGTAATGAAGATAGGAGATCTAGAAATGCCACACAGGAAAGAAGTGAGAGACTTGAACATAAAGAAAATTTAAAGTGCTTTATGAGAACTGTCTGACTCCATCAGAAAAAGCAATATTAGAATAATAGGCATTCAGGAAGAAGAAGAGAGGGAAAAGGTAAGAGAGAGTGTATTCATACAAATAGTGGATGAGAACTTCCCAAATCTATGGAAAGAGCTAGATCCTCGAATCCAAGAAGAAAAAGGAACACCTGGTTACCTGAATCCAAAGAGGCCCTCTCCAAGGCACACTGTATTAAAACTGTCAAAAATTAATGATAAAGAAAACATTCTCAAAGCAGCCAGGGAAAAGAAAGAAGTGACCTAAAAGGAAAACCCATCAAAATTTCAACTAACTTCTCAGCAGAAACTCTGTAAGCCAGAATAGAGTAGAACCAAATATTCAAATGTCTGAAAGAGAAAATTATCCTTTAAATATAAAGGAGAAATAAAGACCTTCCCAGATATACCAAAGCTGAGAGAGTTTGTCACCAAAAAACCTCCACTGCAGCAAATACTGAAGGGAGTAATTCTACCTGGAACAAAAAACATAAGGTCACAACACTACAAGTAAGATCACCAAAAAACTTACAGCACAAACAGGGATAATTTGAGACAACAAAAACATAAAGGGGGAAGCGGTAAAGGTCTGAACTGGCAAAGGAGGATGAACAACAGATGCACTCAAAAGAAAAAAAAAACTATGGTATACATGCAACTTTATTTTTTATAAACCTAATGGTAACCACACTCAAAAATCCCCAAACCAGGACATATCACTTAAAAAAAGAGGACACAGAAGAAAGAAGTATGAAACACCACCAAACAAAAACGACAAACAGAAGTACAAAGGAAAAGAACCAATGGAGGCACAGAGCTACCAGAAAACAAAATATAAAATTGTTATAGGAAATCCTCATACATCAATAATTACCCGAAATGTAAATGGTCTGAATTCACCAATAAAGAGGCACGAAGTAGCAGAGTGGATCAAAAAACAAAACCCAACCTTCTGTCCACAAGAGACAAATCTAAGCTGCACAGACAAAAGTACATTCAAAGTAAAAGGGTGGAAAAAGTTCTCCAAGCAAATAACATCCACCAAAAACAGATATAGCCATACTTATATCTGACAAAATAGATTTCAAGACAACAAAGATAACGAGAGACAAAGATGAACACTTTATGATGATAAAGGGGACACTACATCAAGAAAACATAACACTTATTAATATATATGCACCCAACCAGGGAGCACCGAAATATAAAAAGCAACTACTCACAGAACTAAAGAGATAAAAGGATCAAAACACAATCATAGTTGGGGACCTTAATATTCCATTGACAGTTCTAGACGGATCAACCAAACAGAAAATCAATGAAGAAATATCGTGTGATATTTGTCTTTCGCTGCCTGGCTTATTTCACTTAGCATAATATTCTCCAGGGCCATCCATACGTGGAATCTAAAGAACTTAATAAACTGAACAGAATAGATTCAATGACATGGAAGCATAGATGAGACTGATGAATGTCAGAGGGATGGAGGAGGGTGGGTGGGTGGAGGAGGTGAGAGTAACCAAAGAATTTATGTGCATACACGCACAACCCAAGGACATGGACAATGGTGGGGAGAGGGACTGGGGAGGGGGAAGGAACGGGCTGGAACGGGTCATTGGGGAGAAAAAGGGACATCTGTATTATTTTAAACAATAATAAAATTTAAATTTAAAAAAAAAAAAGGAAATATCGGCCTTAAATGAAACGCTAGACCAAATGGACGTAACTGACATTTACAAAGCTTTTCATCCCAATATCAGATTACACATTCTTCTCCAGTGCACTTGGGACATTCTCAAGGATAGACCATTTGTTGGGTCACAGAACTAGCAACAACAAATTCAAGAAGACTGAAACTATACCAAGCATATGCTCTGACCACGATGCCTTGAATTTAGAAATCAACTGCAAAAAGGAAGTAAAGAAACCCACTAACACATTGACATTGAACAACATACTACTAAAAAATGACTGGGTCAAAAAAGAAATAAAAGATGAGATCAAAAGATATACAGAGGCAAATGAGAATCACAGCACAACATATCAAAACTTCTGGGATGCAGCAAAAGCAGTAATAAGAGGGAAGTTTATATTATTACAGGCCGATCTCAAGAAACAAGAAAAATCCCAAGTAAACCACCAAACATCACATCTTAAAAGAACTAGAAAAAGAACAAAAGCAACCCAAAGCCAGCAGAAGAAAGGAAATCATAAAAAGTAGAGCAGAATTGAATGAAATAGAGAACAAAAAGACTATACAAAAAATTAATAAAGAGTTGGTTCTCTGAAAAGATTAATACAATTGACAAACCCAATTCACTATGAAAAAGAAAGAGACCCATTAAACAAAGTCAGAAATGAGACAGAAGTCACCACTGACATCAAAGATATACAAAGGATCATATTAGAATATTACAAAAGACTATATTCCACCAAATTCAATAACCTAGAAGAAATGGGTAAGTTCCTAGAAATATATAACCTTTCTAGACTAAATCACGAAGAACTGGAAAATTCAAATAGACCAATCAGCGAAGAAACTGAAACCACCATCAAAAACCTACCAAAAGACAAAAGTGCAGGACTAGATGGTTTCACCAGTGAATTCTACCAAATGTTCAGAGTTAAAACAAACATATCCTCCTCAAACTCTTCCAAAAAACTGAAGAAGAGGCAATATTTCCTAACACATTTTATGAGGCCAACATAACCCTGATACCAAAACCTGGCAAGGATACCACAAAAAAGAGAAAACTGCAGACCAATATCTCTGATGAATAGAGATGCAAAACTCTTAAACAAAATACTAGCAAATCGAATACAGCAGTACATCAAAAAAATAATACACCACAACCAAGTGGGGCTCATTCCAGGGGCCTAGTATGGTTCCCCAAAGTAAATCCATCAATGTAATACACCACATTAACAAAAGAAAGGGTAAAATTCATATGATCTTATCAATAGATGCAGAAAAAGCATTTGATAACATACAACATCCATTTATAATTAAAACACTCAATAAAATAGGAATAGAAGCCTCTTTTTAAAAATATATATTTTTTTATTGATTTCAGGGTGAGGAAAAGAGAGAAAGAGAGACACAGAAATATGATGAGAGAGAGAGTCATTGATAGGCTGCCTCCTGCATCCCTTGTGCTGGGGATCCAGCATGCAGCCCAGGCATGTGCCCTGACCAGGAATCAAATCTCAGTCTCCTGGATGATAGGTCGATGCTCAATCTCTGAGCCTCACCAGGTGGGCAAAGGAAAGTATTTTAACATAATAAAGGCCATAATAAAGGCCGTATATGATAAACCCTCAGCTAATATCTTACTCAATGGTGAAATACTGAAAGCTTTTCCTCTAAGATCAGGAATAAGCCAAGGATGTCCACTCTCACCTCTCTTATTCAACATAGTTCTGGAAGTCCTAGCCAGAGCAAAAAGGCAGAGAAAGAAATAAAAGGCATACAAACAAAGAAGGAAGAAGTAAAACTGCCACTTTTTGCGCATGACATAATTCTGTATATAGAAAACCCTAAAGACTCCACCAAAAAACTATTAGAAATAATAAACAAATACAGTAAAGTTGCAGGATATAAAATCAATATACAAAAATCTATTGCCTTCCAGTATACTAACAACAAAACTTCAGAAAAAAAAAATCCTTTTGCAATTGCAACCAAAATAATAAAATATCTAAGAATAAACTTAACAAAGAACATGAAAGGCCCATATACTGAAAATTACAAAGCATTATTAAAAGAGATTAAAAAAGACAATACAATGGGAAAATATCCCACATTCATGGATTGGAAGAATCAACATAGTTAAAATGGCCGTATTACCCAAAGCAATATACAGATTTAATGCAATCCCTATCAAAATACCAATGTCATTTTTTTAAAGAAATAGAACGAGAAATCATCAGATTTGTATGGAACCACAAAAGACCCTGAAAAGCCAAAGCAGTCCTGAGAAAAAAGAATGAAGCTGGAGATATCATGCTACCTTCAAATTATGCTAGAGCTACAATAATCAAAACAGCATGGTGCTGGCACAGAAACAGATACACTTATCAGTGGAACAGAATAGAGAGCCCAGATATAAAACCACATGTTTATGGGTAGATAATTTTCAACAAAGGAGCCGGAAACACACAACAGAGTAAAAATAGTCTCTTCAATGGTGCTGGGAAAACTGGAAAGCCACATGTAGAAGAATAAAACTGTATTACAGCTTGTCTCCATGTACAAAAATTAACTCAGAATGGATCAAAGACCTAAATGTGAGACTCAAAACAGTAAGTTACAAAGAAAACATAGGTACCAAACTTATGGACCTCGGTGATAGGGAACATTTTCTGAACTTGATCCCAACTGTAAGGGAAGTAAAGGCAAAAATAAATGGACGGGACTATATCAAACTAAGAAGCTTCTGCACAGCAAAAGAAACTGACAACAAAACAAAGAGGCAGCCAACCAGATGGGAGGCGATATTTGCAAACAGTAGCTCCAACAAAGGTTTAATTTCCAAAATATATAAAAAACTCATAAAACTCAATACCAAACAAACAACCCAATCAAAAAGTGGACAGAAGACCTGAACAGACACCTTTTCCAAGAATACATACAGTCAATAGATATATGAAAAGATGTTTGATACCACTAGCAATTAGGGAAATACAAATCAAAACTACAATGAGATAACACTTCACACCTGTTAGAGTGGCTATTATCAACAAGACAAGCAATAACAAATGTTGGAGAGGCTGTGGAGAAAAGGGAACCATCATTCATTGCTAGTGGGAATGTGGACTGGTACAACCACTATGGAAATCTGTCTGGCTATTCCTCAAAAAATTAAGAATAGAGCTACCATACAATCCAGCAATCCCTCTCCTGAGTATATACTCAAAAACTCAAAAACATGTATTTGTAAAGATATAAGCACCCCTATGTTCATTGCAGCATTATTCATGATGGCCAAGACATGGAAACAACCAAAGTGTCCTGTGATAGAGGACTGGATAAATATGGGGTACATGTACACAATGGAATACTACTCAGCTGTAAGAAAGGATGAAATACTGCCATTTGCAACATGGATGGACCTTGAGAATATTATGCTAAGTGAAATAAGTCAGTTAGGAAAAGCTAAGAACCATATGATTTCACTCATATGTGGGATATAAAACTGAAACTTGTGGTTACAAACAGCAGTGTGGTGGTTGCCAGAGGGAAGGCGTTGGGGGTGGGGAGGTTAAGGGGGTCTTAATATATGGCAACGGGAGAAGATAGGACTTTGGGTGGTGGGTACACATAGCAATATAGAGATCTTGAAACCTGAAACCTTTATGTTCATATTATCCACTGTCACCCCAATAAATTTAATTTTTAAAAAAATAAAAAATAAATTCAAGTCAGGAAGTTTGATCTTCAAACCCTGGAAACTGGATTAAAAAAAAAAAAAAGAGTTCTAAAATACAGCGTAGGTTAGTTATAAAGATTTGAATAATAGTTTGTTTGAAATAACAATTCAAGTTAAACTCAATATGGGCTCACTGTGTTCTAATTAAATTAATAAAATTTTTACCTACGTATTTAATTACAAAGATAAAGAAGATATTCTAATGAGCACTAGGAGTGGGACATAAAACTACAGCAGCGTTGCAATAATAAATAATAATAAAGATGAAGGGAAACTATCTACAAAGTGTGGATGAATATAAAGGTTGTACTTCAACAATTTTATGTAAAGCAGGATAAATGAAGAAATATTACTCATAGAAAAAAATGAAAAATATAAAAAAATGAAATTGAGGATAAAAAATTTCCTCAAAAGTTAGCACAAATGTTAAAAAGAATAATATTTCTTATGTTTTGTCCTTCACTAGATTTCAGAGACGGTCATGGTGCTCTGGACAGAAACACAGAATGGAAGTACAAAGGCAAGTGCTTTAGTCCCACCTCTGTCACTACCTTTTTTCCAACCTCTGTGGGTTTGAACTGAATATTCTTATCCAGGCAGTTAAAAATAGTTTTGGTAAAGTGATAGCATGATAAGTGTCACATGAAGCACATATGTAGAGAACCACCTCCACCACAACCACATGCTCAGAGACCAGTACATCCAGCGTAACCAGACACTGAAGATTCCAGAGAAGCTCCCAGTGCCATGCCTATGGGAGTGGGGCATAGGGGAGGGCTGAAATGCGCACATGCTATAAAACAGTGTGGGGTCCCCCCATGACCCAGTAATCAAAGAGGTGATAATTTCACATTCTAGAAGACATAAAGGCATATAAACAAGAGGTTTTGGTTGCCACCGCTCCTGAGATTACTAAGCTCTATTTGGTAGAGATGAACTTGAGTTTTTTTCTAAATCACATTCCATTGTTGAAATGCTACACAAACAATTCCTTTACCAGCAACCTGGGTGAAGAACAAACAATCGGAAATGCCACAGAGACTAATTCATGGGCATCACACAGAAGCCTTTTTGTGCTTGTCTGCCACTGGTACATGAGGGAAAACTTCATTTAAGAAGTGGTGGGTGAACAAAGTATTCCCCCGATTTGGGATGCCAAATGGCTGCCTAGGCTCATTACAAGCAGTATCAGTGTCTCTCCTAAGGGTAACCAAATACATATCAAGGCCTTGGTCTTTATGAATAAGCTATAAGATACAGAAGCTAGAAAATACTATCCAAATCTTTCCTCTTCTACATCCTGATTTCCTAGTCCTCACTAGCTTGCATTAATGAGATAGAAAATTTCCTGTTATCTACATGATATAAAATCTAAGGGCGCTCTTTTCTTAAAACTTTCATTTTATTTTTTCCATCACCAATTATCCACCCATACCCTCTTCTACCCTCATCACCCTTCAGCAATCACCACACTGTTATATGTGTCAACGAGTTCTTTTTTTTTCTTTCTTGCTCATCCCTCCACAAACACCCCAGCTCCACCCCAACAGCTGTCAGCCTGCTCTCTCTCTATGCATTTGTTTCTATTTTGCTTGTTAGTTCAGTTTGTTCATTAGATTTCATATGAGTAAAATCATATGGTACTTGTCTTTCTCTGACTGGCTTATTTCACTTAGCATAATGTTTTCCAGGTCCACCTATGTTATTGCAAAGGGTAAAATTTCCTTCTTTTTTACTGCCAAGTAGTGTAAGAAAACAAAAAAAGATGTGTAGAAGCACATACCTACTTTACTTCTCAATTCCAGATACTTATAATAAATGCTTATTTGGTAAGTACTAAAACTTACTGGACTTTACAAATTAAGAATCAGCAATAGTTTAGGCAGAGGCTACCTGAAGTGACTAAATTATAAACTAACAAAAAAATGTTACTTATAAAGAAAAGATATGGTACATAAAAACAGCATTGTCAAGATTCCCAGAGGCATAGTTAAGCAAGTTTCAATCATATAAATTTGAAATTGAATTCTTTATTTTTTATTTAAAGAAACTTATTATAAAAAAAATCCTTATGAAAAACAAAATTACTATTACAGTCATACCCAGTATGATTCTCAAATTAAGAGTTCAAAAATAATGGCTCTTGCCCTAGCTGGTTGGATTTAGTGGTTAGAGCGTCAGCCTGTGAACTGAAGGGTCCCTGGTTCGATTACGGCCAAGGGCATGTTGTACCTCAGTTGCAGGCTTGATTCTGCCCCAGTTGGGGTGTGTGCAGGAGGCAACCAATTGATGTGCGTCTCTCACATCAATGTCTCTGTCTCTGTCTCTGTCTCTCTCTCCCCCCATCCATCTCCCTCCCTCCATTCTACTCTTTCTAAAAAAAAAAAAAAAAAACACAAAAAAAAATCAATGGAAAAAATATCGAGAGAGGATTAACAAAATAACAAAACAAAAAAATTCAAATGATCTTGTTTTGCTTTTAGGTCTATGGTGATTCAGTTTATTCTTTATATTAATGCTGCCCCCAAGGGCTGGCTGAAGACAGAGGTATCAGAATGAACAGAAAGTATGAGATTTTTCTTCCTATTGAACAGATTTAGAGAAAGCACTGTTGAATGGTAATATTCTTCAGAAGAACAAAGATAAATTATGTAAAAGTTTATAAACTGACTGTAAAATATCTTCAAGTAATTACTTTCGATTTCAAATTTACAATGGACCAATAAAAGTTTTGGTTTATTTTCTCTGAAATTCTATTTTCCCCACATAACAGATTGAAATAATTTTAATGAAAATTACTTTTTTGCCTAAATGAAAACCAATTTGAATACAGGTAGCTTATAGGACTAATAATAAGTTCCCTTTAAAGAGACTACCTATCTGGAAAAGATAAATCACAAAGAAAACAAAGACAAATTCTGTTGGAGAGCATTTAAATAAAATAGAAAGCACAAGCTGGAGAGGGAGGAAAAAGGGAGAGAAAAATGCAGAATTTCTAGAGGAAGCCAAAAAAAGATAGTAGCTATGCTTCAGATCAAGATCCAGAAAGTGAGGCAATGGCTCTTGAACCTTGCAGGGATTGTGTGTGTTCACTCAGATGACAATGGATTTAGGCACATGTTAAAGCAGGAGCACAGCCTTCCTCGCCCTGATGTAAATGAAAGGATTGCTGAGCTCTGATTCATTCTGGAAGACAAAACATTTCTAGACATGCTTAAAGAAGTAATTCAAGGAAAAAGACAAAGAGAGAGATCTAAATGGGTTTAGAGAGAAAGAGAAAGAAAGTTTCACATGGACTATTCACATAAAAATTCTATCCAGGGAGGTCCTTTGGGTCCAGAAAAAGGACTATTCTGTACAAGCCCGGATTCAGAAAGGAAGCTAGAGTTCTTGATCAGCACAGTTCAACAGAATAGTAAGCCAAAAGCACAACTTACATATGTAATTTTAAATTTTCCAGTACCCACATTAAAGAGTAAAACGAGGTGAAAATTTTAAAATATTTTATTTAATGCAATATACAGAAATATTATAATTTTAACACATAACAGAGGTAATTTATTTTTATTTTCATACTATGTTTTTGAAATCCTATATGCAGCCCATCTGAATATGCGCTTGCCACATTTCAAGCATTTAATAGCTACAACTGGCTATGGCTACTGTACCAAACAGCATAGGTCTAGATGCCCAAAGGTTTTTTCTTTGTCTTTAAATTCCAGTAATTTGACTCAAATATATCTTAAAGGTGCTCATCATGGGTCACTATTTTCAGACACACACTGTACTATTTTAATTTGTATGAATCTAAGTTTTGTTTCTTTGTAGCTTCAGAAAATTTTTCTTGAAATACTGTTTTTGGTATTTATTCTATTCTCTTGTTTTGAAGGACTTTTATTAGTAAACTGAATCATGTTTACCTGTCTTCAGTATTTATCACTTAATCATAAATCTTTGTTTCCTTATTTTGTTTTGTTTGTTTGTTTGTTTCTTTTTAATCTTCACCCAAGGACATTTTTTCCATTGCTTTTCAAAGAGAGTGGGAGAGGAAGAGGGAGAGAGAGATCAGTTGTTAGAGAGATACTTGGTTGCCTCCTGCATTCACCCTGACCAGGGCCGAGGATTAAGGCTACAACCAAGGTACATGCCCTTGGTTGGAACTGAACCCAGGGCCTTCAGTCTGTGGGCTAACGTTCTAACCACTGAACCAAACCAGCTAGGGCCCTTATTTTTTATTTAAATTTTTTTATTCTATTCCTCATGCAGCATTATGTTTGTGTCTATTTGTTTGTGTTCCTTCTAATTCAATCTTCATTTCTGAAATGATCTTTTACAAATAAATATTTATGAGTTGTTATCGCACTTGAAATTATTTGATTTCTGTTATTGTTTCATGTCTTACATCACTTCATGTATTGCAGCTTGTTCCAAATAGTAATTACTGTTGTGATTTTGTGTGTGTTTCTTTCTGGTGTGCTTTCATTGCCAAGGATGTTATTCTGTTCCATATTCACTTTTTCTTAAAACTTAGCCTGGGAATTGACTTTGGTATTTTTCTGGTCCTCATTTTTGGGTCCTGGCAATTCAACTTGCGATTTCACAGGGGCTTCTGGGATGCCCAAACCCTTACACCCAATTGCAACCCTGCACCCACTCTTCTCAGAGCAGCCAGTGGTATTTGCTAGGGAAGGCTGGCCAGCCGGTTTTTAAAAACTTATTTATTGATTTGAGAAAGAGATTTGTTGTTCTACTTATTTATGCATTCATTGGCTGATACTTGTATGTGCCCTGATGGGGGACTGAAACCACAACCTTGGCAAATTGGAACGACGCTCTAACCAACTGAGCTGCCTGGCCAGGGCTGGCCTGCTATTTTGAAGTTCCCCTGGTCTCAAGTCTGCTAGACACCTCCTTGCTCCCCTCAGCTTTTCTTTACACAGATGGTTAAACCAGTGGGTCTTGTGGCTATTGGTGGTTTTTCCCATCCACCTGTATCTTGAGATTCTTAGGGCTACCTTGTCACTTAGTTTTGTTGTAAATATTGTCTATGGGTTTTGGCTGTGTGATCCAGTTGTTCCATTCTTATGTGAGGACTCAGGAAGACTGAGAAATTATGCTGCCATTGCCACCATCTTCCCAGAATCCTCCAAGCACAAAATGTTAACAGATCAGTGTTGTAAATCAACATTATATATTAGCCAGGGTGAAATCAGCTTTAGAGTCACAAACACATAAATACCACTGGGCTATCAATAATGCATACTTTATCAGTTTCAGAATGATCACCATGTGATTGAAACAAAAATTATCAAGAGCTTTCTTGAACCTTGAGTCTTATATCTCTGAGGATTACCAACAACTTAAAGAATTACTGAGTACCGATTAGGCATAAGACACTCTTCTAGAAGTATCAAGATGATGAAGACCCTTTCTCTGAATTAAAACAGACTGTGGAAGATTTTGGAGAGAGGAAGAAGATGGTGGCACTCTGAAAAGCAGCAGAGAGCCCTTGCTTCCAGCCAAGGACTGGATTTACAGCTAAAATGCTGCGTAGCCAGCTTGGAAAAACAAGAGAAATATACCTGAGTGGACATATTTCAAGTAAGGAGCACTGAAGAGACATCATAGAGTCTGGTAAGAGAGCGGGATATGTAGAAAGGGGGAGTCCCCCCTGAAGCCAGTGCTCGGCTGCGAGGCCTGAGGTTTATAGGCTGCAAAGCTCCCTCCCCTTGGGAGTGAAGACTGGTATCCAAAAGCTGGGATCTCAAACCCAGAGTGGAGGAGAAGGAAGAGATCCCCTGCACATCTGAATAAGGGATCCAGAGGAACAGTATGCTGTGAGGAGGGGACTAAGCCTTCCTAGTGAAACAACATGCCTAATGGTGGCATTGCAGGGAGGAGAGATTTATCCCTGGTGTGGACCACAGTAAAGGGTGATAAACAGTGTGTGGCTTCTGAATAGAAAGGGGGCAGTTGGCTGTACTCAGCAGAGACCTAGAGGGACCCTCTGCTTTCTTGAAAGGCATTGTGTAGAACCCCAGAAAGCATTTGAACTCTGTGGCACGGGGAAGGGGAAAAGACCCCTACCGCCGCCAGTGAGTGACCAGAGGAGCTAGCATTGGGGATCGGGTCTCCAGCCACCAGAGCTGCTGGTGGGGTGCAATGGAGATTTTTGACTTGCTTTGAAGAGAGACAAGATAGCGCTCAAGGAGCTGCCCCAGCTTTACTGAGATCAGCTGTGCAGGAGACCTGGGTGGGGATGACTTTGTGAACCCTCCTGTTGGTTTTGAAGCGCAGGGGCGCCGGGTCCTCACAGGGTGGGTGCTCTCCCTGTTTGTTGCTTTGTGCATTTTTGATTGCTGAACGAACGTCCACCTTCCTGGCTTGCACTGGGGAGACAGACCAGTGAAAGCTGGGATTTGTGCATGCATTGTGGAGAGTTTGAACTGAGCACCCTGTGAGATCAACCAGAACTGGGAAAGGAGGGGCGGGGCATGCCTACCTCTCCCACATGCTGGGAGCACCATCCCCAACAGGAAAGGGGCTGGATCAGCTCACTGAAAGCCCAGATATTCCCCTCAGGACACAGTTCTGAGGAGCAAGGGAGAACAGCTCATAGGACAACAAGACAAGAGTAACACTCTCAGGGACTATTGTTTGGGAAATGGAAGAAAAGCTTAAAACCCCTTCTGGGGGTAGGGAAGGCAATTTGCTCACCTGTATCTCTTTTGAGCAAACCCACTGAGCCCTGACTGCTGGGAGCCAGTGACATGTTTGGACACGGTCCACGCCACCTGAGGGTCTGGAGTCAGGGACTCGACCCTCCCCACAATGACCCTCAATATTGAGAGCCCGCTATGTGTCTGGATATGGTCCATGTAGCCTGAGGCTCTGGAGCCAAGGACTCAATCCTCCCCAAAAGTTCCCATTAGAAGCCGAGATAAAGATAGTTACCAAGGTCTGAGCTCACGCGGGTGGCAGAGTGTTTACTCTGAAAGAGCATTCATACGGCCTTGTAGGAACGTGGGGAAGGGTGCTATTCAGCAAAATCAACAGTGCCTGTATATATTGAGCTGGAAAAATAAACTTGGGGCTGGCAGCTGGCAGCAGTCATGAGCTGCAGCTCTCCCGATCCCATCTTTTTTGTGTCTGTCTTTTCTTTATCCTCACCCCTTCCTCAGGACCGTTCAACTCTGCCGGTGGGCTCTGGCACCTGTGCTGAAACTGCCCATACAGAAAAGGCAACAGACTGAATTCAGTCTGAACCTGCAGCAGGCCATTGTATGGGGAACTAGAATTGGAGGATAGGATAGAGACTGAAGAGTTGGCTCTGAAGCAGAGACTAACTTCCCCACAGTGAGGCCTGACAGCAAAACCTCTGAGTAAGGGGAGCAATAGCTCAAGCTATACTAGCTGGCCTGCACCCTAAAGACTCTCTTCAGAAGGCTCTGGAGTATGACCAGGCAACCACAAGGGGGAGACAAAATAGCTGACAGGTGGAGGTGGTCCACAGAGAGCCTCAGAACAGCCAACTACCTAAATACAGCAGAGGTAAACCTAGACAGATCCTCACATTGGCTGACACAGAAGTACCTCCCAGGAGACCCCAAATCAGCATACAAAACGGTAAGCCTCAGGCAACATAAGCTGTGCAGAGGAAACTCACCAGGTTGACTTTTTTTTTTTTTAAGGAAAAGGGGGGGCAATTTTTTTTAACTTTTCTGTTTTTAATTTTTTAAGCAATTTTTTAAGGATTTGTTTTGTCTTGCTTTGTTTGTGTTTTTGTTTTGTTTTGTTTTTTATTCTATTATCAAGATTTTCTTGATAGTCTCTGCTTTATTGCTGGGATATTATCATTATAAACAATAAGTTCATTGCATTACTCTCTTGTTTCTTCCATATCTCTTACTGGCCTCCTTTCCTGCCCTCGCTTTACCTCTCTCTCTTCTTGTTCCATTGGCATAACTTTCTTTTGTTTTCTTCTTTTTTCTCCTCTTTTATTCTCTGTCTTCCTGTCTTTTTGTTTGTTTGATTGATTGTGTTGGTCTTTTTATTCTTATTTTTAATTTTTTTTCAAACCATTATCCTATTCCAACTCTTTTTGGCTCATGCTTCTTTCCTTTCAGAATCTTTTCTCTGCCCTTTTTATATCCCAGCAGCTTCTCTATTTTTTACTTTTTATTTTATTTTATTTTATTTTCACTATTAGCAATACTATCCCTTTCTCTACTTATTGCTTTAGTATTTGTGTACTTGCTTCACTCTCCCAATTCTACTTTCTCATTTTGATTATTAGGATATTTTGTAACTTCCTGTTTGTTTTCTTGCAGTTTGGTTGTATTTTGTTTTGCCCTGTCAGCACCTGTACAAAAGCTCACACGATGTGGTTGTGGCTGAGCCTCACAGTTAGGCAACCTGAGAGTATTCCCAAGGATGGGTCAACAACACTCTAGACCCAATCACAACAGGAGAGACCAAAGAACTCACAAAAGGGACACCCAAAAAAGGGATAGGCCTAGAACATACAACTCAGAAGTATAAGGAAAACACACCACTGGGTTCCACTAGATATATTACAAAATCCCACCCCACAAGGCCAGAAGAAAGCAAATATATCTAATATACAGATACAAACATTAAGAGCCACCAAAATGGGGAGACAAAGAAACAACTCCTAAACTAAAGAAAAGCAAAAATCGCCAGAAAAAGACCTTGATGAGACAGAGGTAAGAAAATGATCACAAATAGAGTTCAGAGTAACGGTTATAAAGATGCTCAAGGGAATTAATAAGAACCACAAGACACTCAATGGGAAGGTCCCGGAACTTAGTGAAAGCATGAAAAAAAGAGCCAGATATGATATATAAGAACAAGGTAGAAATGAAGAATACTATATCTGATATCAAGAATATGCTGGAAGGAATTAAAAGCAGGCTCAATGAAGCAGAGGACAGAATAAGTGAATGAGAAGATAAGGTACGAAAAAACAATCAGAGCATCAAAAAGAAAAAGCACTTAAAAGGCAGGAGGACATTTTAAGGGAACTTTGGGAAACACGACATAAAACAATATTCGCATGACAGGGGAACCAGAGGGGGAGAAAAGTGAGCAAGGGATAGAGAACCTGGCGAAGCAAATAATGACAGAAAACTTCCATAAGCTGATGGAGGAGAAAGCCACACAAGTTCAGGAAGCACAGAGGTTTCCAAACAAGAACAACCCAAAGAGACACACTCCAAGACACATCATAATTAAAATGGAAAAGGTTAAGGATAAACAGAGAACATTAAGGGCTGCAAGAGAGACAAGCACTGACTTACAGTGGAAACCCCATAAGGCTAACAGCAGATTTCTCAACATTAACACTTCAGGCCAGAAGGGATTGTAATGAAGTTCTCAAAGTAATGAAAAGCAAAAACCAGCAACCAATACTGCTTTATCCAGCAGGGATATCATTTAAAATTGAAGGTGAAATAAAGAGCTTCCCAGACAAAAGAAGGCTAATGTAGTTCACTACCACCAAACAAGCATTGCAAGAAATGCTAAAAGGACTGCTTTAAGAAAAAGAAGAAATATGGAGAGAAAGGTTCATCGGCATAAAAAATAAAAATGGCATTATATAAGCATTGACCAATAATAATCTTAAGTGTAAATGGAATACATGGTCCAATCAAAAGACATAGGGTTGCTGAATGGATAAGAAAACAGGACCCATATATATGCTGTCCATAAGAGACCCACCTGAGAGCAAAAGATTCACACAGGTTGAAAGTGAAGGGAAGGAAAAAAATATTCCAGGCAAACGGAAATGAAAAAAAAGCTGGGGTACCAATACTTATATCTGACAAAATAGACTTCAAAATAAAGAACCTAACAAGACACCAAGAAGGCCACTACATAATACTGAAGGGATCAATCCAACAGTAGGAAAAAACCCTTATAAAGATATATACAACCAACATAGTAGCGCCTAAATATATAAAAATTTTCTTGGTGGATGTTAAGGGGAAGATCAACAGCAGCACAGCCATAGTGGGGGACTTTAACATCCCACTGTCATCACTGGACAGATCATCAACACAAAAAATCAACAGGGAAACGGAGACCCTAAATGACACATTAAATCTAATGGATTTAATTGACATTTACAGAGTATTTCATCCCAAAGTAGCAGAATATACATTCTTCTCAAGTGCACATGAAACATTCTCAAAAATATCCCACATGTTAAGGCACAAAACAAGTCTCTACAAGTTCAAGAAGACTGAAATCATACCAAGTATCTTAGTACAAATGGCATAAAACGGGAAATCAACCACTATAAAAAAAAAACTGAAAAATATTCAAACACATGGAGGCTGAATAGCATGTTATTAAATAATGAATGGGTTACCAATGAGATCGAGGAAGAAATCAAAAAATTCCTGGAAAAATTCCTGGAGAAAAACGAAAATGAACAGATAACAACCCAAAATCTATGGGACACAGCAGGAGCAGTCCTGAGAGGAAAGTTTATAGCATTACAGGAATACCTCAGAAACAATAAAAAGCTCTACTAAACCATCTAAAACAACAACTAAAAGAATTAGAAAGAGAACAGCAAGAAAATCCCCAAGGAAGTATAAGGAAGGAAATAATAAAGATCAGAGCGGAAATTAATGACAAAGACTCTAAAAAAGAATACAAAAGATCAATGAACCAAGAACTGGTTCTTTGAAAAGATATATAAGACTGATGAACCTTTAGCCAGACTCATCAAAAAACAAAGAGAGAGGACCCAAAAAAATAAAATCAGAAAAGAAAGAGGCGATATAACCACTGACCCACCAAAAGATATACAAAGAATTTTAACTATAAGTAACTATATGCCAACAAACTGGACAACCTGGGTGAAATGGACAAATTCCTAGAAACATATAATCTTCCAAAGCTGAATCAGGAAGAATCAGAAAACCTGAATAGGCTGATTACAACTAATGAAATTGAAGCAGTAATCAAAAAATTCCCAGCAAACAAAAGTCTGGGACCAGATGGATTTACAGGTGAGTTTTACTAAACATTCAAAGAAGAATTAACACCCATTCTCCTCAAGCTATTCTAGAAAATTCAAGAGGAGGGAAAACTCCCAAATCTTTTTATGAGGTCAGCATCATCCTAATCCCAAAACCAGATGAAGACACTACAAAGAAATGAAATTACAGGCCAATATCCTTGATGAACATGGATACTAAAATCCTCAACAAATACTAGCAAACCAGATCCAGCAATACATTCAGATCATACACCACGACCAAGTAGGACTTATTCTGGGGATGCAAGGCTGGTATAATATTTGCAAATCAATAAATGTGATACATCACATAAACACAATGAAGGAGAAAAATCAAATGATCATATCAATAGATGCAGAAAAAGCATTCAACAAAATCCAACACCCATTTCTGATAAAAACTCTCAACAAAGAGGGAATAGAGAGAACACCCCTGAACATAATAAAGGCCATATGTGACAAACCTACAGCCAACATCATTCTCAATGGGCAAAAACTAAAACCATTTCCATTAAAAACCGGAACAAGACAGGGATGTCCACTTTCACTACTCTTATTCGACATAGTACTGGAAGTCCTTGCCAGAGCCATCAGACAGGAAGAAAACATAAAAGGTATCCAAATTAGAAAGGAGGAAGTAAAACAGTCATTATTTGCAGATGATATGATATTGTATATAGAAAATCCTAAAGACTCCAGCAAAGTACTACTAGATTTGATAAATGAATTTGGCAAAGTAGCTGGATACTAAATTAATATCCGAAAATCGACAGCATTTATATACCCCAACAAGGGAACTCTCAGAAAAAGAAACTGAAAAAACAATCCCATTTACCACTGCAACTAAAAAAATGAGATACCTAGGAATAAACTTAACTAAGGATGTAAAAGATCTATACTCGGAAAAGTACAGGACACTGAAAAAAGAAGCAGAGGAAGATATAAACATGTGGAAAAATATACCGTACTCATGGGTTGGAAGAATTAATATTAAAATGTCCATAGTACCCAAAGCAATCTATAGATTCAATTCAATTTCTATTAACATACCAACAGCATATTTCCCAAAATTTTATATGGAACCAAAAAAGACCCCGAATAGCTGCAGACATCTTGTGAAAGAAGACCAGAGTGGGAAGGATGACTTTACCCAATATCAAACTATACTACAATGCCACTGTAATCAAAACAGCCTGGTATTGGTACAACAACAGATATATAGGTGAATGGAACAGAATAGAGACCCCAGAAATAGACCCATGCCGTTATGATCAGTTAATATTTAACAAAGGAGGCAAGAGCATACAATGGAGTAAAGACAGTTTCTTCAATAAATGGTGCTGGGAAAATTGGACAGGTACATGCAAAAAAAATTAAACTAGATCACCAACTTACTCCATACCCAATAATAAATTCGAAATACGTAAAAGACTTAAATGTAAGTTGTGAAACCATAAAAATCCTGTAAGAAAATATAGGCAGTAATGTCACAGACATCTCACATAGTGGAATTTTCACCTATACATCTCCTAGGGCAAGAGAAACAAAAGAAAAAATAAACAAATGGGACTACATCAAACTAAAAAGCTTCTGCACAGCAAAAGAAAACAGCCTCAAAATACAAAGGAACCCCAAGGTATCGAAGAACATATTTGCCAAGGATGCACTGGATAAGGGGCTAATTTCCAAAGTGTACGAAGAACTCATACAACTCAACAAGAGGAAGACAAACAATCCAATTAAAAAATGCGCAAAGGACGTGAACAGAAACTTCTCCAAAGAGGACATACAGATGGCCAAAGACATAAGAAAAAATGCTCAATGTGGCTAATCATCAGGCATAGTATATATGATATACATAAGTCAAAACCATTTAAAACAAATTTAGTCTACAATTTAATTCCATATTTTTGAATCAATATTCAGCAAACGTCTGTGTTAAATGACAAAGTTAAGCTGATGTGATTATCTCATTTACTGAACTTCAGCACTCATGAAGCAGCGCTGAGGAGAAGTGAATTCAGTGAGTAGCTTACAAAACGCTCGCTATTTAGACAACAGAAAAAGTAATGATCAATGACCTGCTGAGTAAAAAAGCTCCAACCAAACAGTTATACTTTAACTTGTTAATAGGCTACTTAAATTTTATTTGTTTAAAAAGAAAAGACAACTAGTGTGTGCGAGGACACGAAGAAGCTGGAATCCTTGCACACTGTTGGTGGGAATGCAAAATGATGTAGCTGCAATGGAAAAGAGTACGGAAGTTCCACAAAAAATTGAAAATAGAACTACGTATATGATCTGGGCATACATCCAAAAGAACTGAAATAAGGATCTTGAAGGGATATTAGCACTCCCACATTTATTGCAGCACTAGTCACAATAGTCAAGATGGGGAAACAACCTAAATGTTCACAGAAGAATGAATAAAGAAAATGCGGTACATACATAAAATGAAACATTATTCAGCCTTAAAAAAAAGAAGAAAATATTGCAATATGCAACAATATAGATGAACCTTGACAACTTTATGCTGAGTAAAATAAGCCAGTCACAGGACGACAAATACTGCATGATTCCACTTATATATGACATATTTAAAACAGTAAAATTCATAGAATCAAAGTGTGGGATGGTGGATGCCAAGGGCTGGGAGGAGGGGAAAATGGGGAATTGCTAATTAATGGGCATAACGTTTTAGTTATGCTAGATGAGTAAGCTCTGGAAAGCTGCTGCACAACACTGCTCCTACAGTTAACAATATTGTATTGTATACTCAAAACTTCATTAAGAGGGTAGATCACATATTAAGCGTTCTTACCACAATATAATAAAATTTAAAAATAAATAATTTTAGAGACCAATAAAACCTCCAAACTACCTTGATTCATCAACTACACTTAAGTTAAACACTACAAAATAGCAAACAAGACCTCTTCTTTTTAAAAAAATTGAATCACATCACAGTTTGGATTTGGCTCCCTTTCCTTAGAAACAAATTTGATAGCCATTCAAGGCAACTATGTTTATTCTCTAACCATTTGAAGGAGACACAATGAAGGGCTGTCAATCCCCGGGTAAAACAACAGGAAATACAATTTTTACTTCTCCACATGAAATACTTCTCTTAACGAAAACAAAAGAACAAATCTACTGCACTTCCATTTCATTTGGGTGTTTGAAGAAGAGGTGAAGAGACATCACTGGTATATTAAAAGGGGTCTTTGGCCCTGGCTGGTGTGGCTCAGTTGGTTGAGCGTCGTCCCATGTACCAAGAAGTCTCAGGTTCAATTCCCACTCAGGGCACAGGCTCCATCCCCAGTAAGGGACCTGCAGGAGGTAGCTGATCTATGTTTCTCTCCCTCTACCTTCCAATGTCTCTAAAATCAATAAAAAACATACATTTTCTTTAAATGTTTAAAAAAGAGGGAGGGGTCTTTGGATTCTAGAGAATTTCTACCCTACAGTTTTTATTTAAATGCCTGGAGCAAGCCTCTTTCTTTCTCATCAGTTCCTCTGGCTGCAAACAAGGGTCAGGGCATAGGTAAAGGGAATGCATGGGAAGAATGTAAAGCATAGAGAGTATGAGCAACAGATGTGAAACTAGGCATATTTGAGCTCAAACTTGCCTTCTTTGCTTACAAATGTAATCATTTTGAGCAGGTTACTTAACCCTTCTAAACCTCAGCTTCTTCAGCAATAAAATGGAATAGCCACTATCTATTGGGATCATTGTGAAGATCAAAAGAAATACTGTTTGTAATGTATTTAGCATGTGCTTGCTGGTTGTTCTTATAAAAAAGACAAAATACATTTGTTACTGCAGATTTCTTACCACTACTTATTATGGAAAAAATTTATTAATTCCACTAACAACGATAAACATTTGAATCCCCAGCACAGAGTGGGAAAGAGTTCTTACTTTGAGGAGGAATGGATAGAGGAAAGACATGAAATAAAGCAAGTAGAGTAAAATCTTAATTGCAGAATCTGGGAGGTGAGTATACATGTGCTCACCGTAAAATTCTTTACCTTTTTGTACGTTTTAAAATTTTCAAAATAAAATGTTAAGAAAAAATTCAATGCAGAAAAGAAAATTTAATAGACTGTAGACAGTCAAATTGAATTATAACAGAACAGAAAACCATACATAGCAAAATAACTTCAACACCACCAGAGCTGTCCTAACTCTGGTGAGACAGATAACATTACCAGATGAACTATGTCACACACATGAGAACTGTCCCACTGCTGGAACCTGCATGTCTTGGTCAGAACAATAACAGGTGGATGGAGAGATATATTTAGATCTAAGAAAGACATTTATCTCACAGTTCTCCTCCACCACACAAACAGACCTTCCATTTCTAGGTCACTGTTTTCCTACCTAATCAAGAGGATGAAAATAGAATGATATGCTAAATTCTAAGAGTCATTGCAGAACAATTGACGCTTAATTAAAGTAAAAAAGATGCCCTGTCTTGTCTCCTCCCTCTTTCTTCCTGGCTTTTTTGTCATTTTATACATAGATTCCCACATAGTTTTTCTCTTATTTCTTTGAAACAAACTTCTGTATAAAATCAAGACTAGGAAGTCAACCCTTAATTCCCTGCATGTAAGTCATCTGCCCCTGGAAGTAGACACCCAGAAAACAGCATGCAAATATTGGCTTCACTTCCCAACAACATAATATCAGCTTTCCAACTACCATTTCATAAAGACCATGCAAGACTTTGGTGAAAAGTGCCAGAGGGTTAGGGAGTCCTAAGAGAACATGGGCAATCCAAGCTAAGTTAGAATAAATAGGGCAGGCATGGACTACAACCTACTTTTAGCAATAATTTGGAAGAAGAAATAGCATTAAAAAGCCTTATGTGTAGAAAATATCTTCATGGGTTGCAGATTAGACAGTAATCAAAATCTTTATTATCATTATTATTTTTTATGTAAAAAAATAAATTAATATCCTATAGAGAGAAATAAATTTTGTGTTTTTGAGATTTTGACTTATAAGAAAGAGTTATAAACACCTGGCTTCTAAGAAATGTATAGTCACAGAGCTTCTTTAATCTAAATGTTGTTTTCACTTCATTTACTAAAGACCCGTAGATCACACTGTTCAGGGCTAAAGCAAATTATAATCCAGACCTCCTCATATTTCTCTTTTCCTTTATCCTAGTCAAGGACTCTTATCTAAACCACTTGGCCTCCTGCTGCAGAAATGATTTATATTATTAAAGGTTTGCTCTCAAGAGGGGAAAATACGGTACTTAACCACTAACTATAGTAGTAAAATGTCAGTAATGTACTATTGTTAGTACTCAAGCACATTGTATTTCACATAAATTGTAGTCCAGATGAACTATACTTTAATAACGTGATCCCAGGCCTCCAAAGCCACTACTGGGCCAGCTATTAGTGATCAGAGATCTGGGATGGAAGTTTGCATGGTGACAATAACCACCATGATTCAGTGAGCACTTACTGTCTGCCAAGCATTATGTGACAGGCATTATTTATGTCATGTTTAATTCTCACAACCATCTACAAAGATAGGTATTATCACTTCCAGGTTTTTCTGGCTTGGGAAGGTGAAATAACCTTATCAAGAGGATTCTATCCATTTTAAAGCCATGGAAGTACGATGTTGGCCAAGTTATTTTCGTCCCTAAGCCCCATTTTTCTTCATCTATCGAATGAGAAGCATACTACCTGCCCTTCAAAGGGCTGCTGTGAGAGTGAAGTGAACTAATGTCAGTAAGGCTTATAGCATGATGCCCCACACCTACTACATGAGCAATAAACATCAACTAATGAGATATTGACTACATTTTTATGCCTTCCTAGAAATTTTTACATCCTTAAAAATTCCCAGAGTTCTTATCTTTTTTTTTAATTCATCTGTATTTAAAGTATTCTAATACTTATCTCTCAGGACACTATGTATTGAGATGTTTAAAGGTTTCCCTTTTTTTTTCTTTTCTGGTAGGCAAGAGAATGGCAGCATAGAAGATAGAGATAATAAAATATCATCTTTATCTGAGAGTTATCAGCCTTCCCTATTATCTTGTTCCTCAGTTTTTCTCAGTACCATTATATTCTGCATACAACTGTTGTACATGTATTTATCCTTCTAAGGCAAAAAGTTATTAAAACCCTACCACCAACATCTGACTTCAAGTACAAAATATCCCAGATTTAAGTGCTATAACCATATCAGCCATGTAGGTAATATAAGTCTGTCTCAGTTTTTAGAAATATAGTCATGTGCAAATGATTTATCTCAGCTTCACTGTGTTAAAATTACCCATCAAATTTATATTCCCCATTCATCATCCAAATGCATAAATGAAATTTTCAGCTAACTTGTAAGACAGCAAAAACTTTTCTTACCATACAAATATGTCTCCTATTGCTCTCAGCTCTAAATAATATAAAAATAGCTGTTTAACTCACAAAAGTCAGTCAATTTTCATCCTTTCTATGTGAGTAACTTTTGTACTAAGTTGTAGAAATAAATAGTATGTCACCCTTGGCATACTTCCGCTGAACAGTTCTTTCCCAGAGTCACTGAGTCATTCAGCACAATGTTATTTAGTGCCTACTATGTGCCAGGTTCCTGAGATACAAACACTGAGCAGATAGATCACGTGTGTACTCTAAAGGAGGCTACAGTTTTGTGGAAAAGACAGAAATGCAATGAATAATCACATGATCACTACAACTGAAACGAGTGCTACTACAAAGAGGAGTGTTCCACATGACCATAATGGGAGGATGTGACCTAGTTAGGGAGGTCCAGCGGGCTTTTTCAGGAAAGTAATTCTTGAGCTGAGGTGCGATTAATGATGATTAAAGGTTAATGAAGTAAAGAGGCAAGAAGAACTTTCTAGACAGAAGGGAAGAAGGAGCATGGATAGGTGAAAGAAGGCCAGTGTAGCTGCAGCGCAGGGACCAAGAAGAAGCTTGGCTGATGCCAGAAAGGCAGGTGAGGACTGACACAGGTCCCTGTGGTCATGTTCAAGAGGCTCATTTTTATCCTGAGAACAATGGGAGGAGGCTGAAGGGTGGTGACATGATCTGATTTGTATTCTGACTGCACTGGGGAGACTATATTATAGTATATCACAGGGGAAGGAGATAAACCAGTTGGGAGGCTGCTGCAGTGATCCAGAAACAGATTATGGCAGTTTGGACCAGACCAGTAATGATAAAATTAATATTCAGAAGATACATGTTGACAGCACCAGATGTCAGTACTGTGCTATGAGCTGTGCACACATTAACTCTTGGAATTCTCACAAACAACATGTGGCGTGGGTATTCTTTACCACATTTTATATATAAGAATATTGAGGCAGGTAGAAATTTGTTCAAAATTCATGTGTTAGGCAAAGTGAGAGCCCAAACCACTCGTTATTCAACTTCAAAGCCAACTACAAAATTATTATGTAAAAATTAGAAATATAGTTAAAAAGGGTCTCTGTAACGAAGTTTCAAAACTTAAAACAAAAGCTCCTTGACCTATTTCACCAAGGTCCCAAGTGATAAGGCCTGAAGAAGAACATGGTCTTAAAAAATGGAGGCTAGCCCGGCTGGGCATGGCTCAGCGGTTGAGCATCGACCTAGGATCCTGGCGATCAGGGTGCGATTCCTGGTCAGGGCACATGCCTGGGTTGTGGGCTGCGGCCAATCAATGACTCTCTCATCATCGATGTTTCTATCTCTCTCTCTCCCTTCCTCTCTCTGAAATCAATAAAGATATATTAAAAAAAACAATGGTGTCTACTATGAGGTTCTATACTTATAGAAAGCATACCTATTTCAACATATCGACTCGGCAAGTCCCTCATTTCACTGGCATGCCGTTCCTTCACTGAGCATATCTAGAAAAGAAATTCACAGGTTATTTTATTCATTTGATGGAAAACTCTTCATAACATTTCATTCAATATATACTTTCATTAAATTAGCCATGTAGCACTGATGATGCAGTGCACACAATCTACCCACTGACTTAAATGACAAAAATTAATTTCAATGACATATAGCAACTGCTACTTATATTCTTCAACCAAGTCTTATTCAAAGGCAAAGAAAGAAAAAAACCTATAATATAGTTTTTAATATGTTTCCAATGACCCATTCTCTGCAACTCTACTTAAGGGTTACTGGCAGAAGTACATTTCCAAAAATGCCCAATGGCTAATTTGGGCAACATTCATACTAGGTCTTGTGCTTCTGATTATATATTGGTAATTTATTTTACTGTTGTTAAATAATACTTTGGAAAAGTGGTACATACTCTTAAGTATATTAAAATCAATGTGCTACATAATTTAAATCAGGGTTGGTAAACTACAGCCTGGCCCAGGCCTGTTTTTTTAAGGTCTGTAAGCTAAGAATAGTTTTTACATTTTTAAAGGCTAGGGAGGGAGGGAGGGAGGGGAGGAAAATATTCAGCAGAAACAGAATATACCTTATAAAATCTATAATATATAATGCCAACCCTTTACAGCAAGTTTGTCAATCCCTATTTTAAACTATATGTATATAGTTTGGATATATATATGTATATACATATAATATATATAATTTGAGTATTGTGTATATCTATCTATCTATCTATCTATCTATCTATCTATCTATCTATCTATGTATTTATCTGTTACACACAACATACAACACATGGTTGTTTTAGGGTGATAAGACTATAGATACTTTCTATATTCCTTGCATATTTTCCACAGAAAATATAGTCTATTTTGTAATAAGACACCAAAAATTTACATAAGTTCAGCCATGGAGGTAAAAAATCTAAAGTTAAATACTGATCATAACCCCTTCCATCAGGGATCAGGTTTTTTTCCTTTCTCTTTAGATAGTATTTATTGTGTTCATTTATAGTTGCTATCCTAAGTACAGCTACAATATAGAAAACTATAAAATACAGAAAAATCCAAGGGCAAAATACAAATACTATTCACTGTCCCACCAAAGTGAACACCATTGACCATCTTTTAAAAAAATCTTTCATAAACCTAACAATTTACTACAAATAATAATATATTATTTATTCTTGGAAATATTCTCCCATAATTCTTTAATGTCTTTATAGCATTTCATTATATGACTGTACTATAATTTACTTAATCAGTCCCATTTTAGACCTTAGTTTTTTGCTTTTATCTATCTCTAATGCAAGCAAAAGCACAAACAACATAGTTAGATATAAAACTTTTGGACTTTTTTTTTTTAATATGTCTTTATTGATTTCAGAGAGAAAAAGGGAGAGGGAGCGAGACAGACAAATCAACGATGAGACAGTCATTGATCGGCCGCCTCCTGCATACCCCCTGCTGGGGATCGAGCCCACAACTCTGGCAAATGCCCTGACAGGGAATCGAACCAAGATCTCTTGGATCATAGGTCAATGCCCAACCACTGAGCCACATCAGCTAGGCTAAAACTTTTGGACTTTTGTTTCCTTAGGATAAATTACTAGAAGTAGAATCACTAGATCAATGGGTATGTACGCTTTTACAAGATTTTCTTTAGTCTGTTTGATACACACATTGAAATTGCTGACCAGCAACACAGTGACTAGGTGAGAGTACTAGCTTTCTCTGACACAGGACTTGAAACTGTGGCTGTGGAGGTATAAGCATAAACTTAGAAGTGACCAGCCATTTTCTCCCTTGATTGCTTTTTGTCATTTGTCTCCTGTCCATCTCAGACAATTTCCTTTCTGCTTCCCCAGTGTCCACAATTTCCTTCTCCTTTCCTTGTTAGGCTTTTGATATTATGTTATTTACTCTTCTGTCCACACTTACTAGGGAAACTGCTAAATTATCTAACAAGAATGTTCCACAATGCCAAATGAACAACTGTTTTGTTTTTTAAAAATATGTTTTTACTGATTTCAGAGACAGGAAGAGACCATCCATCACTGCCTCCTCTACACTCCCCCCCTACTGGGGATCGAGCCCACAACCCAGGCATGTGCCTCGACTAGAAACTGAACCGGCAAAGTCTAGGTGAACTGAACAATGCTCAACTGAGCATACTGGCCAGGGCAACAACTGTTTTAATGTACTAATAAAAGTACACAAGGAGTAATGTTTCGAACAGTTTAAAATATAGTAACAGGAAAGTATGAATATGTGTTTGCATGTGTGTATGTAAACACACACACACGTGCACACACACACAAAGGTGGGTAAAGGTAGGTTTACAGTTGCATTGTGCCATTCTTTTGAGTTACTAAAGCTATTGTAATAATAATAACCTACATGTCTTTTTCCAAATGAACAAATGAACTGTAAACCTACTTTTGCCCACCCCGTGTGTGTGCATAATATTAATTAGTGCTTTTGAACAACTCCGGGCATCATTCTAAATTGAGGGCTTTGTAAAGCAGACATAGCTCTTTTCTTAGGAAGATTATGGTACAGTGAGGGAGACACAATTAAATAAGGCATTTTATTCAAGTGTGATATAGAAGTGCAGAAGTACAGAGCAGGGAGCATCTACTGGCTGGAGAGGAAGGCTTCCTGGAAGTGAAATAATGCCAAAGCCAAACTGTGTCTCTCTGGCCATGCCACAACCTCTCTAAAGACAAGGACACATGGTGTGACTGGAAGCAAGGCCATGGCTCTATTCTAACCTTCTCAGTTCTGTGGTCTAAGCTCTTATTCCAGCACCTGTCTCATAGATGGGAAGCAGTAGGTGCAAGTGGGTAAACAGCAAAGTGCTACCCTAAGCTCATGTCCTGCATAAGAAAAGATCAATGATTTCAAGAGCCCTTTATACTGACAGGTAGTTCTTCACCCAGGAACACTAATTTGCTTCACTCAACTTTCTCCTCCAGTTCTCCACTTACATGTCTAATAGGCATCTCAAGTGGATTCATACAAAAACAACTCCTATCTTTTCCCTTCTAAGCATTCTTCATTGGGAGTCTTTCCCATTTCAGTAAAAGGTAGCTTCATTTTCTAGTTCCTCAGGCAAAAAAAAAGATACCATTCCCACTGACTTCTCTCTTTTCCTTTCAAGTCACATCCAACCATGAAAAAATACTGTGGGGAACTACCCTCAAAATATATTCAGAATCCAGTCACTCCTTGCCAGCTCCACCAGCTGATCCAAGACACCATGTTTTACTGAGGTTACTGGAATAGCCTCCTAACCAGTCTCCATTCTTCCCTGCACTTTTGCTGTTTAGCTCCACACAGCAACCAGAGTGATCCTTTAAAATCCAAGTTAGGCCCTAGCTGGTATTGCTCAGTGGTTAGAGCGTCAGCCTCCAGGCTGAAGGGTCCTGGGTTCGATTCCAGCCAAGGGCAAATACCTCAGTTGCAGGCTCTATACCTGGCCCTGGTTTAGGCTCGTGCAGGAGGCAACCAATTGATGTCTTTCTCGCATCTCACATTGATATCTCTCTCTCTCTCTCTCTCTCTCTCTCTTTTCCACTCTCTCTGCAAAGCAATGGAAAAAATATCCTTGGCTGAGAATTTAAAAATAAATAAATAAATAAAATCCAAGTTCGATCATTTAACTCTACTGCTCAAATCCTCTGCTAGCTTCCCAATTCACCCCAATTAAAAGCCAAAGATTGCACAAAGGCCTGTGAGCCCTTCCATGATCTGCTCCAGCACAACACAACCACATACATCTCTTTCTCTCTCTAGTATCACCTTCTATCCCTCTCCTCCACACCTGCTTCGTCCTCTCTGGCGATGCTGTTTTCCTTTACATTCCACAAAGAAACACCACTAAGATTCTTGCCTCAAAGATTCTGCCCTGGCTGCTCCCTCTGCTAAACCTCTTCAGATCTCTGCCCAGATGATGCATGAATTATGAGAGATGTCTTCCCTGAACCACGATAAATTAACTAACACTCACCTACAATCCCTTTCCCATTTTCCTTTTTAACTACTCCCTTTGATATTCACCATCAACATGGCATGTTTATTTACTTGTCCATTTCCTTTCACTAGAATGAATATAAATTTGCCCAGGGAGGAAATTCACCCAAACTTTGGCAAGGACATCACATGAACTTAGTAAACACTGTCCTGCAAAGGGAAGGGAAAGGAGGGAAGGGGAAGGAGAAAGAAAGAAATGGTTAGCTCTAATTACACACTTTACTACACTGTGGTGATGGTTTCCTCCCAATAAGATTGCTCTCTCTCTGAGAGAAAAGATTATGTCCTTATCTTCTCTTCCCGAAACAGAACACAGTAAGATCCTCCATTGAGAAGTAATCAATATATAACTAGTTGAGCGGGAAGAAGAGGAATCCCCAGTAAAATGAAACATTTGACATGAAAACATCATAAGTTGGATTGTAACTTGGGCACAAAGTACATTAATTTCCTGTGACTGCTGTAAAAGATTACCACAAACTTGATGGTTTTAAACCAACAGAAATGAATTCTTTCATAGTTCTGTAGGCTAGGAGTATGAAATCAGTTTCATGGTTCTGTAGGCTAGAAATCTGAAATCAGTTTCATGTTCTGTAGGCTAGAAGTCTGAAAACAGTTTCAAAATCATGGTGCTGGTTAGGGTCTCCCTCCCTCCAGAGGCTCTAGAGAAGAATCTAGAATCCTTGCTTCCTCTAGTTTCTGGGAGCTGCCAGCATTCCTTGGGTGCATCACTCCACTATGATCTCTGCCTCCACGTTCACACTGCCTTCTCCACTTTGGTGGTAGCACTCACTCTTTAAGGACATGTGTGATTGTATTTAGGACCTAAGCAGATAATGCAGGATAATCTCATCATCTCAAGATCCTTAATTAATCCTATCTTTTGCCATACTCTTTTGCCATATAAAGAAATGTTTCCAGGTTGTGGAAATTAGCACTTCCTCTCTTTGGGGGTCATTATTCAGTCTAATAGAGAAAGCATTTCTTGTAGAAATGAGTGAACTTATTACATGTCCCTATAGGCTAATTTTCCTTCTTTTTCACCAAAAAAAAAGAAAAATCACGACTTTAAAACAACAAAAAAAGCCACTTGGTCCGTTTAAAGAACTTAAAAAATATCAACAATATAAGTTTTTTGATGAGCAACAATACACATAGATAGGGAGGCTGGAGAATCAATATTTTTATCCTAGACTTTGGGCACAACTTCCTGTTATCTTTAATGTGAATCAGGCTATGTTCATTTAACATATGAGAACAATTAGTGCATGTTTGAGGAAGGATAGTAAGAAGCTAGGAAAATTCCTAGCCAAGTGGAATAGGGAAACTGAGACAAGATAATTAAACAAGGCCAAACAATCCGAACAACTTATAGCCAGCTAGTGAATCGCAAGACCTCATCTTTCCTAACCAAGGATCCTTGAGCGAAAATAGTTTATATCTCTCCTCCCTAACCAGAGAATAAATAGCTTAAATCACCCTGGCCCTGGAGATAGAGAAGAGACTCAGTTAATGCCATGTGTGCCAGCCAAACCCAAAGAAAGATGAAGTCAGGGGAACAAATAACAAATTGCCTGATTAGAGCCAGAGAGACCCAAGATAAAAGTAAAACAGTAAAGTCGACCAAAGAATAATCCTAAATTCCCCTATATGCTTACTTCGATGCATCAGCATATTAAAAATGCACCTGAAAAGCTGATGACTATACTGCTGAAATCATCCCCTAAGATTCTTACCTGTAGAAGAAAGATAAAAACCCTCAAGAGCGAGGATACTAGTACAGGCTCACTCTAGAGCACACCCATGGCCCTTTTTGGGCATGAACATTTTACTTTTTAAAAAAAATTTATCTTTATTGTTGAAAGTATTACAGATGTGCCCTTTTTTTTTTACCCCATTGATCCCCTCCACCCCATATCTGCCCCACCCCCTGGCCTTCCCCATACTACTGTCTGTGTCCATGGGTTATGCATATATGCATATAAATTCTTTGATTAATCTCTCCTCACCCACTAACCCCCATCCTTGCCTTCCCTCTGAGATTCATCAGTCTGTTCCATGCTTCTATGTCTCTGTAACACTTAACTTTCTTTCTCCTAAAAGCAGCCACCCCACCTTGGGTCACTTCTATCACTGTGACTTTTACTTCCCAGTGAGCTAACAGCAGCCCCGCCTTGGGTCACTTCTCTCCTATATTTCTAGGGAGCCAAAGCAAAGCACCACCTACGCTCTCTCCTGTTGCTTCTTCTATCCTAAGTCCTTCCTTTGTTTCACTGTCCCCAGCTTTAATAAACATACTCTCAAAATCACTTGGACCCGTGTTGTGAAATCTTTCCTACACAAAGCCAAGAACTCACACACACTACAGGCCGGACAAGGTAGACCCGCTCCGCGCCAGTCCCTGCCAAGTGACATGTTCAATTTAGAGAGAAAGAGAACCTGAGTCATCTCAACCTCAGAGCCAGGAGGACCTAACCTCAAGAAAACTATGCTTGTTTTGGTAATCAGAAGCATTAATTAATACTTTTTACGCTTTCCCTTTCCAGAGAAGACTAAATTTTAAATAGGCATGTCTCTTTCACAACTTTTCTAGAATTTAATGACATAATAATGACAGCTATTATTTATGAAGCACACTATGTCAGATTTTGTGCTAAGCTCTTTATAGGCATTACCTCATTTAATTCTCCACAAAACTTATGAGAATTATTAGTACTCCCATTTTGTGGATGAGGACATTAAGTTTCAGCGAGGGTAACACAGGAAGTAAATGGAGAAGTTGGAATTGACCTCAGGTCTGCCTGACGCTAAGGTGGGAGGTTCTTCCATTGGACTAGTGCCAGGATACTTTCTCATACCAATTTTACTTCAGCTGGTCTTTACTTATTTTGTTCAGGTTAAGCTATATATTTTAAAAGGGAAACAACTTTTGGCTCTGAAGTACCTAATACAAGACAAGCACTGTGATCTATGAAATAAATGTGAATGAGTTTTGGGCCTCTTTTACAAAATAGCTAAATTTCATTTATTCAGGCACATAAAGGGCAGATAGTTATATGTCACAAATAGTCCCAAATCTTATTGATAATAAGTCTGGACCTCTCTCTACTCCTCCATTTTATTACCATGCAAGCAAGATGAATTAGTTTATCCTTTTTCCACCATTAACTCTGATGAAGAAGCTAAGGGCCTAAGGGAAATGAAAAGAGAAAGAAAACAACAGAGAAAGGAAAACCTGATGAATCCACAAAATTAATCACATGTTCTATAAATAGCCAAGGCCAATTGGGTTATGGAAAATTTTTAAAAATATTTTAAAAAGCAGCACCACTGTGAACATAGAAAAGTTCACAGTTTGTTTTTCATGGCATAGAAAAGAAAGACTCTCTTAAAATTTATGCAAAGACAGGATTGAGCATTAAATGATTATCACATGATGATAATACTCAGGTGAAAATATTTTGGTTGCAAGAAGCCATTCAAGAACTCGTATTCCTTTGGACTATCCTCAATAGGTCTAGAACAACATAGACTTATTATAAGACAAGCCAAACCACCTTGATAGAAGTCCCCCAGCCGATAATCAGTGTCACACTGTCCTTCCAGCAGAGGCTGCAGGGATACATATCTGGGCGAAGACTTATATCATCCCGGGGCACATTGGTGATTCTTTGCTTTGAGGTGATGTCAAAAATTTTCACACCCTGGAAAATAAAACAGCATTAAGCATCCTCTACTTGGGAGAAGAAAAGTAATGGAAAATACTGCTACACACAACTGATAACCAGCACTGCAAAATACTGACAGTGTTTACTGAGCACTGCTGGGAATCATGCAAAGCAAATGCTCCTACTTCACACAAACCTGTGAGAACCCCAAGCAAAAGAAAACCTCCATGCTTCTTTCTGGACTAAAGCAATTTTATCAGTGGATGGCAACAGTGGCTCAAATACAACACAAACATAAAATGTACAGATGTCAACAACTGCATTTCCAACATGACAGAAAAGTAACATTTCTAACTGTGTATCATTCCACTCATTGCAAAATGAAGTTTGCTTTTTATAAACACTTTGAAATTGAAAATCTACTATGTACAGAAAACTACACTTGACATTTAAATACTCAGATGGAAACATGGAGTAAGCAGCTAACTAAAAATAAACCAAGAGGCCACAGTTTTGTTTACCTTTACTGTGACCCAGGAAAAATGAGTCCTGAATAGCAAAGTAGATTCTGACAGAATAGAACTAATTTGCTAAGCTACACCTTGAAATTCCAAAAGCTATGCCAGATGTCAAAAAGATAATTTTTAAACTTCCTATTTGCTCTAACTTATATTAAGTAAACTGTAAGTAAATGTAGTACCAAAAATAATGATCTACTTTTTAGAAGGTAGGCCTATATTTTTCTTGTGATTATACTGGAAGTAAAATGGAATCAGCAATATTCTGCACTTGTTTCATATCAACTGTTACTTGCCCTTGGCTAACAGGCAAAAGGTATTTTCAAGTCCACATTCCCAATGCAGCTTTTCAATCATTAAGATACCTTTTCATTTTCTTGACTATTCTCCATGGCTCAGGTTTCTTCCTTTAAAATAGAGTCCAGAATATGTTGTGAGTGACTCTATTATGAAAGCCAAGAGCAATCTAATTTCTTTAACCTTCCAGGTATGATATGAATTGCCATTTGTATCTTTTAGAAATGACCACCACAACAAGTGGTATCTTTTCCCTTTGTTACAGCCCTCTCAGTTCAGCCATTCTTTTGGCTCTATAGAACCACTACAGAGATGGAGACATGCTTTTACCATATTATTGGCCCAAGCAATCAGATGGCCTCTCCACTTCACACTTCTTATGTTCCCTTCCCCTTCATGCAGAACAGAAGACTTCCATCTGCTCATCCAAGACCGTTCAAACAGTAGCAACTACGGACAAATGTTACAAAAACAGATTTTTAGAAACCAAGCAGCATGTACTAGATTCCCTTCTTACTATTTTTGCCTGGCCACTGACCAAATGACAAAGTTATTCTCAACAATTTTTAAAGTAGACTTATAGTATTACATAATTGGCATTTTGGAAAGAATTTCCATTACATTTTATCCTGCCCAGATGTATGAATGTTGAAGTTACTACAAAGTCAAGCCACAAGATGGCACCAAAATACCAAAATTCATGGACAATACTGAACATCAGTCAGTCAAAATATCTGTATCACAAAATGTTCTTCAAATGATTGCCCAAGAATTAATTTATTTGGTAAACTGGGAAATCAAAACCTCATAGTTTTCCCCTGAAAATAAGAAAATATTAGTTATAAATTAAATCACGACAGTTAGAAGCAGTCTGTTTTTCATTTAAAATCATTTTAAAATGACATTTGAGCAGTAATTTATGTCATAAGATAAATTTGCTTTAGGAGTAAACTTCTTTTAAAAGTTCAGAGTAGCTACAGTCTTTATTTTAAAGGGAAGAATTTATAATAAAAATATCTGCTGGATAAGTTTTTTACCAAATATAACTGGTCCAAACCTTTAAGACTGTAGTTCTAATAATTCATGCATTATTAAGGACACAATAAAATAGTTTTCCTTGATATATCCAATTTAAATACTTTAAGACATTTATACAAAAATATAATACATACAAGATATAATTTATACAACGTATAGCTTATGATATATAACTTCATACATAATCCTGAAATATGTTTACCTTTTTTTTCTTAATATATCTTTATTGTTTTCAGAGAGAGGAAGGGAGAGGAAGAGAGAGAGATAGAAACATCAATGATGAGAGAGTCGTCATTGATCGGCTGTCTCCTGCACACCCCCCACTGGGGCTCGAGCCCGCAATCCAGGTATTTAAAACCAGTGCTGATGACATACAGAATTTTTAAAATTCCTATTATCAGAGTCAATTTCAGTTTACCTTAGTATATTTTGTGTCCCTCCCCACTCCCAGAGAAGGAGGAAAATAGGTAACAGGAGAAAATAAATCCACATTTTACATTTTTTAATATATCTTTCTCAATAGTTAGGCTCATATAGTCAGAAAGTACAAAATAAAGAAAAAAATCCTAAAATTAAATAAGTGTCCATCTTGCCCTGGCCAGTGCTGCTCAGTGGTTAGAGTGTTGGCCTGCATACCAAAGAATCATGGGTTTGATTGTGATCAAGGGCACATACCTCCCTTGCAGGTTCGATCCCTATTTCCAGTTGAGGTGCATCCAGGAGGCAACTAGGCCATGTGTCTCTCTCACATCAATGTTTCTCTCTCTCTCCCCCTCCCTTCCTCCCTTTTACTCTGTGAAAAAGCAATGGAGAAAATATCCTCAGGTGAGGATTAACAAGAAACAAACAAACAAAAATGAAACCAGTAAGTCCACGCCTGGAAATTAATGATAAGAAATGATCAGACAAGTGAGTAAAGATGTTTGTAAAGTCACTTACAACAGCCAGAAATAGGCTAAAAACTGGGGAATGATTGAGTAAAATGCGGTAGAGCTACAGATATGAAGCGTATACATCCACTTTTAAATGATTTTATATACTTATATTTATTAACATAAAAAGATGTTCAGGGCATATAAAATAAAAGAGCAGATAGTAAAACAGTATTAAATATGATGACCTTTAAATAAAATATGAATGTGTATCCATATATAAAAATCTAAAGATATATTATAATTATAATTAATTCTAGAAATAAGTGATAGATTTTTATATTATTTGTTTTATAATTATTCTGCATGAAACGTGAATTATTTTTATAATGTTAATAACTATAGAGATAAAAATCCATTCTCTTATTTTTACAGTCAGGATAATTTAAGGTAACAGTTGAAACAAAACAATAAAACACTATCAAAAATTCACTGGAAGTTACAGAAAGAAGGAATGCGTGAAGCATACTGAATATGTATTAGAATTAATTCACATTAAACTGTAACTTTTTTTTTAAATAAAATAATAACTACAGAAAATTGTTAATAAAGTCTTGCAATAGCAACCAAAATCCAAATCACTCCAACTGATCCTTTCTGTTGTGGTTGGTGTTCTTTTTGGTTATGGGAAAAAGTTGAGGCCAGCTGGATCCTGGCCTCCCTTTGTCTTTTGCTCTAGCTCCAAAGAAAACTTCCAGCAGAGGGCAAGAAGAAAAGGGAGAGAATTCTGAATTCAGTCCATCTCCTGGTTGAGTCTGAGTTTCCAGAGCTGTATTACAATAAATCTTGTGTTCCATGCTCTGACATAGAATCAAAGCAGCAAAGAAGCTTCTCTTTTAATGATATTTTTGTAGTACAGACAGCACATGGCATTCTGTGCAACTGATGGTATGCTCAAAAAAGTGGGGTGAGGGAGGCTAATATACTAACTTCTATAAATGAAACAAATGTTAATTTACATTACAATTTTAGACATGACTCGTTATTTTCTGATGTTTTTCAAATAGCAGTAGTTTCAATCACTTTACCTTTATATTTTGTGGATGAAAAATAAGTAATAATCTCTATATAAATAGCTTTAAATATATTAGGAAGATCATTGTTTAAAAGAATTCTTTTCAAGTCAAATAACGTCCCCTAATTTCTTGGTCCAGTATATGTTTTAGGGTCATGCTGGTTTTATCAGGGGATAATGAGTACCATATTCCAGCCTGTTGACTGAGATTCATGTATTTGTCTTTCATCTACCAGACTGCAAATATATTGGGGATAGAGAACACATCTTATACTTTGCTAGACACGCAAGGCATAATAAGTAACAAATACTGAGTAGGCTTCCCTGGGTCTACTAGTCTTACTCTTTCCTTCACTGTTCATACACACAATGTGTTTGCTTTACGAGGATCTACATAATTCCCCAAAACCCTCATTACTTAGCCCATATGTAGTTAGTGATGTCTAGTGGAATTTGCCCTAATCTCAAAAATCTAAAGAACCTTGTGACTGTTTATATAATTAATATATATATCTTTGCTTTGCCCTGCCCAGTGTGGCTCAGTTGGTTGAGCATCATCCCATGCACCAAAAGGTCACCAGTTCGATTCCCAGGTCATGACACATGCCCAGGTTGTGGGCTCGATCCCTAGTTGAGGGCGTATAGTAGACAGCTGATCAATGTTCTCTCTTACACAGATGTTTCTCTCTTCCTCTCCCTTCCAATCTCTCTAAAATCAATAAAAACATACATTTTCTATTTTATATATATCCTTGCTTTGAGAAAGGACTCACTTATTTTGACCCCATGTTCTACTCCTGAAATGTTGGTCTACTTCCCTTTGTTCAATGCCAGAGGATATAATTTGTGTACAGCTTGTCAAAAATTTGAAAACTACTTTTAAGGCTAATCTTTCCCTATTCAGTTTAGATAACTGCAGTTCCTTTATTTCAGGGATGTCAACTCGACCTGAACAGTGTTTATCTGAAATGTGTGTGTTTGCACACCTGCAGAACGCTATCTGGGTTTGCTGCAGAGCCCACTTCTCCCATTGTCTCTGACCTAGCCTGCTTCTTCTCTACATTACCTGCCCAACCCTTGAAGCATTCATTTCTGCATTCCCCCTCCACTCCACTTTATTCTTTACTAATGAGTCCTATTTTCCAATCCACACATAGTATAAAACTTTAAATGTCAGCTAATAATTATGGAATAATTTTCCATTACTGCCCTTTGAAACTCTCCAAATACATCTGCTGCACATGCAAGATTTGATTTATAACATTTTGTAGGACATACAGTTTCATACAGAAGGGAGAAGGACCAGATAATCCACTCTCCATTTGCTTTTTTAATCCTAATCTATGGGAATTTCAAGCAGAAACACATTGTGTGGCAGGAATGCCAAGGCAAGTTGTGCTTCAGTGATTTAAGTAAGGATAAACTGCTTTTCTTACAAATATTCTACGCTAATTTAACTACCACAAAACTATCTGCCTGTATTTCACTGACATTTAATAAAATCCATTTCTTTCTTCTAGTCATAAAACTGCCTAGAGAACTACCGAGCACGAATGTTCTACAAAGCATTTTAGAGGGTTAACTATTGAGTGAACTACCATAAAAGCAGCTGGTTAATTTATTTGGTTCATCCTCCACATCCTGTAACAGAGAATTGTCATTATCACAATACTGAGAGCAATTTAAGCTCAACAGGAGCTAAGTACAGAGAGAGAAACTGTTTCCAAAAGGTCTATTTTTTTTGTTATTGTTGGAGAAAGTATTTTAGGGCTTTATTTCCCATAAATCCACATTCTGGCAGTCAGCACTCTCAGTACTTATATTTCAATAGGAGTCCTCACATCTTCAGCAATATACTTTATTCTTCTATGTTTTGTGCTGATAAATCTATCTAGTACTTTCCTATACTACAGAGTGGTCAGGATGCACATCCCAGAATCTCCCTCACGTGGTGAGATTCCTACAGGGCTGTAATAAAGCTGCTGATTCTGGTCGCGTAACACCTGTCATTACCCATCACCCACTCTTCCCTGATGGAGGAAAGGAAGTATGACTGGCCCCTTTTTAATCATCTTGTGATCTTTCAAGTATATAAATCACTGGACTCCTTCAGGCTTCCTAAACACCAGCAACACTGCTTGCTCTCAGGCAGACAAGAAAGTAGGAAAGACTGGGCTGGGGTGTAAGGCCCTGGGCAGGTCTCAGATACCAGGTGCATTCCTACAGGAAAGACCAAGGGGCTTAGAGAACACAAGATAAAGCACTTAATCAGAGAAGATTCCAGAGTAGAGAAACAAAGAAATAAAAGCAAACCCGGAAAATTACAACATGCCGAACCAAAATAAGATTTTTCTCCTTAAAAACAGACAAAGGGAATAATGATGATAAGGACTTGTCACAGAAAGACTTACAAACCCAAAATGAGGAATGAAATTTTAAAAGTCAAGAAGGCAAGTGAGAAAAAAATTAGCGAGCTCAGAGAAGATCTGGGATGGTAGGTGGCTGTTGATGGCAGACAGGAGGCTTGAATCTTAATGGAGGCAGGAGTGGCTGGAAGAAGAACCCAGTGAACACTATCAGACAGTGCCTTTGTCTTGCTTCTTTCTGACTTTGGCTCAGTACCAAACTTTAAAACACACAGCTTTTTCAAACACCATCAAGAGAGAACATAAGACATGTAGGAAGATAAAGGGAATTTCCCAAATATATCATTGCTTTAAATGCAATGGTTATTTTCTGAACAAGTTATAATCCTTCAAACTCCTTTCCCTTAAGGTAATTAACATCTTTAAAAGCAGTTAAATACAGTCCAAATACTGCTACTGAAGAAGTGTTTGTACACAGACGATTCTCAGAGCCCACTTGAAAGGCTGCTTGCTTCACGCAGTATTTGAGTGAACACAGCTCCAATGCCACACAGGTTCTAGAAAAGCCCTCCAAGTTAACTAATCCTGTGAAAACATGTAGACAGGATAATGTTTTGAAATTTAAATCCTGTGAAAACTATGTAGACAGAATAATGTTTTGAAATTTAAAAATACTTCATGTATCAACATAAGGAACATCCAATTTACTGACCAAGAAAATCCAAGCTATGGGTTCAATGTGATAACAAGAAGCTAAATACTAGCAGTGCCACTTAGGAGCAGTTTCCTTTATATTAAAAACTAGTGCCCTGGCCCGGGTGGCTCACTGGTTAGAGTGTCAGCCTGAGGGCTGGTGTGATTCCTGGTCAAGGGCACATAGCTGGGTTGTAGGTCTGATTCTCAGCCTTGGTAGGGGTGCATGCAGGAGGGAACCAATCAATGTGTTTCTCTCACTTTGATGTTTTTCTCTCTCTCTCTCTCTCTCTCCCTCCTTCCTTCCCTTTCACTCTCTCTAAAAATCAATGGAAAAAATATCCTCGGGTGAGGATTAACAACAAAAAACCTAGTGTAAATTTATGTATCTACCTGCCCACTATATGGGTTTAGGAATCAACTGTAACCAGCATGCGAAGTAGACTCCTATTTAAACTAGCAATCTGCAATTTCTGCATATGCAAACTCACAATTGCAAATGTGATTTCAGAAATAAATAGGGGTATTCTAAAACAATTTTACCATTAAAACAAACAAACAAACAAATTTCCATTATAGAATCCACAGACTTAACAGATCTGATTGTTCAAACACCTTGGGTCTGCTTTTCAGTTTGTAGCTGTCTGAAGCTACATTTCCCAGGGCTGGGTTCAAAGTTGGAACCCTTCAGCAGCAAAGGAGAGAAGACACAAAGGTCATCCACAGGGTAATTAAAGTTGAATTCATGTTCTATGTGATGAATATTTCTAATTTTAACTATACATAATCTCAATCATAGATGACTGCAGGGAGATCTTTGCACAGTGAGGATATGGAAAAATAAAATAAAAAACTGCTGCCCTGGCCGAGTGGATCAGTTGGTTGGAGTGTCCTCCTGTGCACCAAAAAGGTTTCGGGTTTGATTCCTGCTCAGGGCACATACCTAGGTTGTGGGTTCCATCCCAGGTCGGGGCTCCTACGGGAGGCAACCGATAGAACTTTCTCTTTCTCTCTCTCTCCCCGCCACCTTCCTCTCTCTCTCAAAATCAATAAAAACATCATTAGTTGAGGATTAAAAAAAAATACAAAATTGCTAAGTCTTGAATATAACAAAAAAGTCACATGAACACACATGTTTATGTATTTGAACAAGCACTTCACGCAATTAAAAAAGGCAAAGGGGGAAAAAACAAAAGGTCAGGACACTATATAAGAAACCAAGTCAAATGAACCTGGGAGTGCTGGCCTGTCCTTGACAGCCTCTGTGGAAGCGGCAGGACTGATGGTTTGGGACAGATGCACATCTGTTAGTAGAACGTATTCATCCTCTTTTACACAATCCAGTGTCTACTCTAAAGTCTCATTATGACTCCTATATAAGGTCTCTCTGGGAGAAAGAATAATTATTACAGATTTAGCCAAAATTGGAGAAAAGGCTGCAGGCTATTCAGTAAGCAGCAATATTTCATGATCAAACTAACAATAAATATCAAATGGACAGTCTTCATTGTCCAGGCTTCTATGGTAATATCAAGAGCTGCCCCGAGCAAAGAATATAATCAGACAAATCACATAGGAAGATATATAAGTGGTTAGTAAATAAAAATGTCCAAACTCACTAATAATTTAAAGAAGTTACAAAATAGAACAATGAACTCTATTTGCATATTAAATTGGCAAATACGATGTAGTGAAACAGGTCGGCTCACACACAGGTAGTGTAAAATTGGTATGTGTTCAGAAATGCAATTTTACTTAGCAGTATGTATCAAAAGCCTAAAAAGTAACCATAATCTTTGACTCAGTAATTCCCAAATTAGGACTAGGTGCTAGAAAATCATTCAAAAGCATAGACTAAAGTTCATGCCCAAAGATTTCTAGCTTCCTTACAGCATGATGTGATAACCAAATACTGGATACAAGCTAATGTCCAATAATATGAGAATGGTTAAGAAAATTAAATAGATCCTTAGGATGGAATATTATATAACCATTAAAGAATATTTGAGCCCTGGCTGATGTGACTCTGGTTAGAGCATGGGTCATGGGTTCAATTCCCAGTCAAGGGTAAGTACCTAGGTTGCAGGTTTGATCCCCCGCGCAGGTTGGGGTGCATTTGGAGAGGCAACCAATTGATGTCTGTCTGTCTGTCTCTATTTAGCTCTCTCTCTCTCCTCCCTTCTACTCTATCTAAAATCAATGGAAAAATATCCTCAGGTGAGGATTAACAAAAGAATATCTGAGCTAAGAAAATAATGTTGGGAATTTTATTTGATTTACAATGTTATAATGTTAAGTTAAAAAGAGATCCAAAGAGCCCGGCCGGGCGTGGCTCAGCGGTTGAGCATCGACCTAGGATCCAGGCGATCGGGGTTCGATTCCCAGTCAGTGCACATGCCCGGGTTGCGGGCTCGATCAATGACGCTCTCATCATTGATGTTTCTATCTCTCTCTCTCTCCCTCTCCTTTCCTCTCTCTGAAGTCAATAAAGATATATTTTTTTTAAAAAAAGAGAGATCCAAAGAGTTGAGATTACTTATACATTCTTTTATTATTATTATTTTTATTATAAAAGTAATGCCTGTTTACTACCAAAAAAAAGAAGAAAATACCAACGATGGCCAGAAGAACATTCTTAATACTGCCCGGACATGGTTAACAATAGAATAGCCATACTGTTAATAATTTGCTATATAGTCTTTCATAAATATTGCTACATACTTAATCATATTTCTACCAAAAAATAAAATCAAATCAGACCATACACATATTTTTGTAAAATACCTCAATTGAAGCAATCTAGCTAATGTTGGGCATCTGAATTATTCCAACTGAGAAAGAGAGAAGCTGACATCCAGGAACTGGCCTGGCACTCACAGCTAGGCCTTAGTGTTCTCTAGATGAATATAAATAATTTTGCAGGATATCAGCATTAGACGAGGCCTCATGACCATGAAAGATCAGGATAAAAACAATATCACTCCATTATCACGTCTGAATGCAGACAAAATATGTTTTCCAAGCCATGTGAATAACCAAACAGTCCCCTAACCAGGCTAAAATGGAGACTGTTGCTTCTTCACCAATTATGTTTTTAACCTTGATTTAGCCTTTCCTCCTCCTAGATAAGACTTATTAAAATACCCAATGATAGCCCAGCCAGGCGTGGCTCAGTGGTTGAGCATCGACCTAGGATCCAGGCGACTGGGGTTCAATTCCCGGTCAGGGCACATGCCTGGGTTGCAGGCTCAATCCCCAGTCAGGAGCATGCAGGAGGCAGCTGATCAATGACTTTCTCATCACTGATGTTTCTATCTATCTCCCTCTCCTTTCTTCTCTCTGAAATCAATAAAGATATATTTAAAAAAAACAAAAACCCAATGATAGAATTATATATTGCTTCCTGACAGCATCCCATCTAGAGCAAAGCCCCTTTTCCTTAAACCCTCCCAAATCACCTCCTATCAGCACAAATCCTATAATAACTTCTTTCCAACACCCCCTTCCTCACATCCCATTAGTGTGTTCCTGGTGCTCACTGGCAGCATGTCAAGACACAGCTAATTCACTACTGTTAGACATTTAGTTTGTTCCAATTTTCACTGTTACACACATATCAAAGAGGAATATTGGCTGAAATTCAATTAGAAAATTGAAAGGAAACAAACAAACAACAGGGGAGAAAATCCAAAATGCATAATGACAAAAGATTGCAAAAGATTACCCCATGGTGATAAATACATACATACACACACATTTTTCCTTCTCAGAAGACTCAGAATACTCATTTTCCTACCAAATCACCATTCAGATTAATCGTCTTACTGTCTAACTGCTTTCCACCAATAGCATTCTACCTATCTGCTTTTGGAAATATACTGTCATTCCTGAAATCCAGATATTATATATTCACAGACCCAACATAGTCCCTGACACAAAACTGTCCTCAAGAAACCAAAGACTCTAGTGAAACTAATGTGATTTAGTTTGTATTGGTGACACCAACTTACAATGGCTGCAACCGACCCCTTGCTTTATATAACCTTATCTTTAAAAAGGAGGGGAGAAAAAGGAAAAAACCTCCCAAAGCTAGTAACAGTAATTAATAGAGCCTTGTTTTAAAAAAAAGACAGAGAAAACCTCCCAGTGTTAATGACAGTCAACTGGTATTAAACCCAAGAACACATGATAAGTATTCTGAACTAGGCAATGATTCTTGCATAGTTATTTGCTATTCAAAATACAGGTGCACAATCACAGCACTCTCAACATGTAAAGGAAAATACTTTCAGCAGGAGCAAAGACAGTTTGATTGCTCTAGGAAGACAGATAGATAGTAGACTTAACATCAGAAGTCAGGGGAATGCTGCAATCCATATGGACACATTACAGATAGAAAAGTTAGCGGAACTCATTAAAGAAAAAAGGTTTCTATTCTCAACAGGCTTTTGATGGATATGAAACAAGGAGGACCACTGAGGATAATGAAGTTGCCATGGATCCATCTCAAAGGCTTTGGGAGTCCTACATATTGACATGAAAAAAGTAATTAATATTTGAGACAAATAAACTTAATTTTGAAAGCAGTGAAGAACACCTATTTTCCAGACTATAAATGATTTCTATTTTAAGCACTGCATTTCTATTTTTAGCTTCAGCCAGTTCAGCACATAAAGAAAAATCCACCCAAATATACTTTTATAATAATATAGCTATTTTACAACTTGGTTTTATAAACATACAAAAATTATTGTGAACATTGTATTTGTGTTTTACTTCCTATTAACTGGTGGTTTTTAATCAATGTTGGTATGTTTAAAGCATGAAATGAATTTCTAGAAATGGAACTTTAATTTACAGCATAGTACACAGTAGAAATTAAGATATTTATTTACGACAGTTCAACACGCAACCACTAGGACATAAAACTGATAGCTGCCTGTGCAGCAATGTGTGAGAAAAGTTTGTATGTAGAAGGCTGCCTAAGATCAAGCATCTGACCACTTGCAGAAGCATCATCCTGGAGGTCCACTGGACAGCAGACCAAGAGTGATAACTGATGTCAAATCCCTTTTGACCCCAAGAACTCCAGTTCCAATCTGACCAGAAGATAAGCAAACACATAAGGAAGCACCTCTACATTCCCATGTTTAGCAGTCACAGTGGTTCACTGGGCCATCTAAGATCTAAAAATATTTGAATTATTGCAAAAAACCACTCTATCGAATCCTCTTCCAATAAAGATTCAAAACGCAATTTGCTGTTGCAAATCACCACTGAAAATTTACAAAAGCTAGTTGATGCTACCATAACCTTTGTCCTTCAAGTAAAGTTTGCTACACGACTTCAGCTGTGAACAATGAGACACTTTTCCTCATTTCATTCACACAGATACTTTCATTTGCTGAGTGACACTTTCCAGCTTACAAAGCAACTTGTCCCTGCGGACAGGCCCCCTCATTTTATTCCACCACAACACCAAACAGCTGACTACCTAGTTTCTAAAAATGAACTCTGCTGCTACCAGCACTGAGACAATTTAATAATTTGTCAAATAGTAGAACCAGTTATAAAGTATATTTCAGAGTTCAAAGGTAAAGGTCATAGAAAGCTAAAGTTCATCTGCTAACAGAAAAAGTTGAGCAATTAAAAAAAAAAAATCCAGACAAGATCTGCTTGGTAGACTTATTTCTAAGAAACGTCATTGCTATGCTCATGTATTAGAATTCCTGCTACATAAGGAGGTCTCACTTAAAAAAAAAAAATCGATTGGTTCACACATTGGAAAGCTCTATCCAATGGCCTTTTAAAAGATGTGCTTTCTCTTTTTTTTCCAACATGGAAAAAAACAGAATTTAGAATAAGCTTTTTATATGCTCATGTGTCAGGCAGGGGAGTCCATAAATCTAGCTATAGCATTCAACTACTAAGAAGTTACCTTGAAAACCTAAAATAGCCCGGCCGGGCATGGCTCAGCGGTTGAGCGTCGACCTAGGATCTAGGCAATCAGAGTTCGATTCCTGGTCAGGGCACATGCCCGGGTTGCGGACTCGATCAATGACTCTCTCACCATTGATGTTTCTCTCTCTCTCCCTCGCCTTTCCTCTCTCTGAAATCAATAAAGATATATTTTTTTTTTTAAAAAAAAGAAAACCTAAAATAAAAGTGTATGCAGGACAGAACTATAGCCTCCTTTTCCTAGTCCCTGATGGATAACGAATCTCTCTAAAGACTAAGAAGCTGAAATCTTTAAAGGAAATATCAACAAATGTGTCAAACTGCAGTATCAGGTTTTTTTCTGTTATATTGCTGTTTTGCAGGGCTATTCTCGAATGTATGTCCTAATTATTTTAAAAAATGTTTTAAGGAATTAAAACTTTTAATAAAATCAAGACAACTAAAATATTGTTAGACATCTCTTTCAAGTGTTCTCATGAAATAACATCATTAATATCTCATTGTGGGATTTCTATTTTTCCTATTTCGCTTCTCTAGTCTCCATGCCACTTTCATCATTTCTAGAAGTTGGCATGTAATTCCAAGATTAATTTGGCTGTCAGTCTAGGGAAGATCAGTGTTCTTAAGGGTTAAAAATGTCATTATTTCACATTATACCTTCATCTGTCTAGTCTTTGCTCCAATTTTTTTGATGATTAGATTATTTCTTAAAGGCAGAAGGTCATAACCTCTCAATTACATGGTATTTGTTTTTACTTTCTTTTCCTCCCATTGTCTTCAATCTGCTCTAAACAGAGAGGTCTTGATATCTACAATAATAATTATTGCATGATTATCACCATTAGCTAAATGTTGAACTCTTCAAACTTGTTCTGGTTAGTTTATGGTGGTAGATGAAAAAAAAGTGTGGTTGGAATGAGTGGTGGTATGATTGGGCCAGCATAAATTTTTGCTTTTCTCATTTTTTCTAAGGTCTAAAATGTTGTAACTCAGTTATTGAAAAAAATGCAGCTCCTCCTAAAAATTTGCTAACAGCCCCAGCTGGCTTCAATTCTGGTAAAGGGCAAGTTCCTCTGTTGCAGGCTGGATCCTCAGCCCAGGTCAGGGCGTGTGCGGGAGGCAACCAATTGATGTGTCACACATATCAATGTTTCTCTCTCCCTTCCACTCTCTCTGAAAAGCAATGGAAAAAATATCCTCAGGTGAGGATTAAAAAAAAAAAAATTGCTAACACTTCAAGATGAAAATAATCATTTTATAATACTACCCCTTTCTTAATTAAAAGCCTTTTTCTTGGTTTGAAAAATCAAAGATATATTCCTTAATGAGATTTAGAAATATTTCCTTAAATATCTTCAACTAAATAAATATACTTTAAAACAAACAAAACACACTAATGCCAATACTGCAAAGTTTGAGTGATCTTTAAATGTACAGACACATACAGGAGAGAAGGAAGAACTTTCTCTGGAGATTTCTGCAAACCACATCAAACTGCAGTACATTTTGGAAATCTCTAGTTATTTAACTGTATACAAAGAGGTCACTATAGTTTACTGAATAAACACTACTTTTTATTATTAACTAAAAACATATTTACATAATAAACTTTAATGAATCCAAAAAAAATCAGTCAATACTTTGTATGCTTCAAACATTTACAGACCAATATTTCTTAAGCCTCTAACAAAAGGAGAAGAAATTCTCATGGTTTTTTAAAGGGAAGGAACTTAAAATTTAAATGCCTAAAGAACAGTTCATTTGTTTGTCATCCCATAGGTAATTATAGCAAAATTAGTGGCTCTCAAACCTAAAAGGGGTATTGGTACAAGAACTGATACACAGATCAAAAGAATTGAAAGTCCAGAAATTTATGGTTAACTTATTTTTGACAATGGGCCAAGACAATGGTGAGCAAAACAGTATTTTCTACAAATGGTCCTAGGACACCTGGACATCCATATGCAAAAGAATGAATTTGGACCCCTACCTTACACCATAAATAAAAATTAACTCAAAGTGGATTCCAGGCCCTAGTCGGTTTGGTTCAGTGGTTATAGCATCGGCCTGTGGACTGAAGGATCCCAGGTTTGGTTTTAGCCAAGGGCATGTACCTCGGTTGCAGGCTCTATCCCTGTCCCCAGCAGGGGCACATGCAGGAAGCAACCAATTGATCTGTCTCTCACATTGATGTTTCTCTCTTTCTCTTTCCCCACCCCTTCCACTTTCTCTGAAAAGCAATGGAAAAAATATTCTTGGGTGAGGATTAAAAAAAAAAAGTGGATTCTAGGACTAAATTTAAGAGTTAAAACTACACAACTCTTAGAAGAAAACACAGGTATAAATCTTCATGACCCTTGGATTAAGCAATGACTTCTTAAATATAACACAGAAAACACAAGTGTCAAAAGAAAAAAGAAACAGTTAAATGAGATTTCATCAAAATTAAAAGCTTCTGTACTTCAAATAACACTTCAATAAAGTAAAAAGACAACAAACAGACTGGGGGAAAATATCTGCAAATCATATATAGATAAGGAACATGTATCCAGAATATATAAAGAATGTACAACTGCATAATAAAAAGACAAATAGTTCAATCAAAAAGTGGGCAAAAAAGTGAAACAGACATTCCTCTAAAGAAGACATGCGAATAGCCCATAAGCACATGAAAAGATGCTCACATCATTAGTTATTATTAAATGGAAATCAAAACAACAATGACATACTATTTCACACCCAACAGATGGCTATAATCAAAAACAGATAAAATTGAGTATTAGTGATAATATGGAGAATTAACTCTCACACATTGCCAGTGAGAATGTGAAATGGTGTGGTCACTTTAGAAAACAGTTTGACAATTCTTCAAAGTGTTCAGCAGAGAGTTAACCATATAATAATTCCACACCCAAGAATGAAAATACACGGCCACACAAAAAGCTGTGCATGAATGTTCACAGTAGCATTCATAATAGTCAAAAGGTAGAGCAACCCAAATGTCCATCAACTAATAAATGTCTAAATAAAATATATATCCATACAATAAAATATGATTTGGCCATAAAAAGAAATTAAGTACTGATATATGCTATAATATGGATGTACCTAGAAAACTAATGAAAGATGTCAGAAAAGAAGGCTGCGTACTGTATGAGTCCACTTACACAAAATATCCAGAATTTATTTGAATGAAAATTTTTCTGAATTTATCAGAATGGAAAAATTTATAGAGAAATGAAGTAGGTTAGTGATTTGCTAGTACTGGGAAGGGAAAGAAGGTGGATAGAGAGTGATGCTAATACGGGTACAAGGTTCCTTTATTGGGATGATATTCTAAAATTACATTATGGTGATGATTGCACAACTCTGTAAATATACTAAAAATCACTGAACTTTGAACTTTATGGTATACAAATTATATATCAACAAAACTATTAAAAATCTAAAGGAGGTGACTTAACATCACTTACATTGACATGTGTAATCATATGATTCTTCACTTCAACACATCACACATTCACACATATACTTTTATCAGATACTAAACCTGTAGGGTTTTTTTTTTCTTTTAAATTATTTTAATCCAGAAATTCTACCTTAATAATATCATTTTTAAAAAGTTTTTCACCAGATGACTTGAACTGTTTTTATTTTGTATACACTCAATTAAACATCTTTTTGTTCTTGGAAAGAAATGTCTACAGATGTGTTCCTGGAGAACAGAATAGAAAAAATGAGATATCAGAATGTTCTCTCATAGAACACTGAACATAGGAAAACTTGTCAAGTAGTATAACCAGAGATGAACCAAATCCATGATTTTCTAGCCTGTTTTGGCATTTAGTGAATTCTACTTATTTTACTGCTTATCAGAATGTATATCTCTGTATAAATTCCAGCCTCCTTCCTCATTACCTCATCTGCATTTGGATGATGGGCTGCTCTGTTGTCTGCATAATGTTCATATATCTACTCAGTGAGCTCTGGCCCAAACAGCTACATTCACACTATATCCTAAGATATCTGTAAGTGATATAAAATGTTAAATAGAAGGATGAAGAATATGTTATTAGCACAGTTAACCCAGGTATACTGCATGTTGACAAGACATTCAGGCAGCAAAACTGTTATGGCAAACCTGATGAGACTACAGGTATCCCTCACAGGATAAAAGTAATCATTAAACTCCACAAATAAGCTGATTATTAAGAACAGAAATCAATACAGAAATATCCCACCTTCAGAGTTTGAGTCTTACCACTTGGACATCTCTACTCATACTATCTCTAATATGCTCTTTCATTTCAGAAATAGGGAACAACTATAAAATATCTAACTCCTGAAATTAGAAACTAGAACTCAAAACTGCATCCCACACTAGGGAAATACTTAAGCCACAGTGATTTATAAACATTTTAAGTTACTGATATTTTATGAGAATTAGTATTAAAAAGACAGCAGACATCTTAGAAGCTGCTTCTCCTGCCCCAGTCAAGCCTTCAGATAACTGCAGACTCAGCCAAAATCTAAACTGAAACCTCAAGAAAGATGCTGAGCCAGAACCACACAGGTAAGCCATGCTTTAATCTCTGAATTCTGAATTTTTATGAGGTAATAAAAGTTTATTGTTTATTTTTTATTTTGTTTTTTCTCCTTTAATCCTCACCCAAGACTTGCTTAGAAAGAGGAAGGAGGGGAAGAGAGAGAGAGAGAGAGAGAGAGAGAGAGAGAGAGAGAGAGAGAGAGAGAGAGAGAGAGAGGAAAGAGAAACATTGATGTGAGAGAGAAACAACTCTGGCATGTTCCCCAACCAGGAATTCAACTAGTAACCTTTTGGTGCACAGGATGACACTCAACCAACTTAGCATTCCAGATGGGCAAAAGTTTATTGTTTTAAGCCACTTAAAAAACAAACAAAAAAAGTGGCTCAGCATTCTTTATCCCCACTGAGTTTTAAATTAAAAAATGCATGACTTTAAAGTACAGCTAAGTGAATTTACGCTATAAGTCATATAACAAGTCCTACCAGAAAAGAGTTCAGTAAAGAAATACTTTAACAAGGGGAATTTTAAAGCTACTCTTTCCTGAGGTCAACAAAGACAAGTAAGGTAGTTTGGTCAACTGCAGATCTAAGATAGAGAATGTTAGAATTAAATCTGCAATTCCCACTGATTAATCTCACATACATTTTTATATGAGGCTAATGAGACTACAACCTAAAGATAACGGAGGGTTGTGGGGTGGGAGAAAAAAAACTAGCTAGCTCTCAACCAGAAATCAGAGTTGGTAAAATCTTGGCTTTGTGCTGTGAAATGGAATCAGAATCTACAAGACCTGTCACTCAACCATGACAATGAACTAAAACCAGTGCTTGAGAAATGCTGGGTAAGGTAATGACCAGTATGCTTTCCTGCCCTATTGAAACAGCACACTAGTTCTGCTCCCTTAAAGCAAATTGGTGATTAAGACACTCTTTGAATTATTTTACAAGGACAGTACTAAGCAGGCACCACCCCTGTCCTCAAGATGACTCCTGAACCAAGAATCTTCAGTCTATGAAACTCTAATAAGTTCTTTCAATAAGGATGAGTTGGTGCCTAGAGAAAATATGGACAAATATAGAAGTGAACAATCAATTCCATTTTTTCTCTTGCCCATCAACTCTACACCATAATTAGTAAAGTTCCAAAACCCTCTAATAAAAACTTGCTCCCCAGCACTACCACATGCCACCCTGTTCTCACTAACCCTTAAAATTTGTCCAGATTGGGGAGACAGATTTAAGTGGTGCCTCCTGTCTCCTGAGGGTCATCTCAGCAAAGAAAAACCCCCTTTCTTCTCTCCAAAGCCAATGTCATAGTTTTGCCTCTTATGTGCATCAGGTAGCTGGCCCTAGCTTGGTAACACTATCATTCTGTGAAGCAGCAGAATAAGGGAAAAAGATAGCTATCATAAACCATTTGAAAACATTCAGTATCTGAGCCTCAAAGTAGCCATTCTACAGCTATACACTGCCACAGAAATAACCACAGACCGCTTCCTTTCACTGAGTTCAAAAATGAATATGAAATAAAATGCACAGTGCCAGCACAGTATAGCATTTTGTTATAAAAATGTTTTTGAAAATACCACTGGTTAATAAAAATAGAAAAAAAATTTCTACAAATAGAAATATTGTTTTACAATTTACTAAAGCTATAAACAAACATATAAATGCACAAAAGGATTATTTTACTCTCTTATTTTAAAACAGTGCTAAGATAATAAAATATGCCAGAAACAAGTCAGTAAAAATAGCCAGAACTGTTCTAAAACTTTATCAAGGCCTGCGAGATTTTCTACAAAGGGAAAAAAGAACACTAATTTAATTGATTTTGTTATTTTTAAATGCTACCTCTTTTTTGTGGAAGAGACAATATTTCAAAGTGTTAAATGATAGTTTGAGTAACAACCTGTCTCTTTTTCTCCTGCTCTGAAGCTATTCCAAAGGAATGTCAGTGAGAAACACACTGGGCCACACCTCCCTCAAGAGATGATGGTCTTATGATTTCATTATGTTGTTGTTTATCAAAATTTCTCCTAATGAATAGTCAAACATTAAAAATATTAAGGATAAATTAAAGAGCAAACACACACCCCCTCTCAAAGACTGCATGTGATGCAGACAGAGTATTTACCTTCTTCCCTCCAGTCACAAACTGCTTGCAGCTGGATCTCACGAAGTGCGGGTGCACAGCGATGATCTACAGGGAACAAGAACCTGACGCTAGTTTAGGAGTCATGGTTAAGGCACAGAATAAAAATACTTCATACATTATAGGCAGCATAATATAAAAATTATCCTTATATATTGGTAGGAAGTAATCTATTCAGGTAATATTCTGCAACAATTGAGGATATCTGAGTTCTGCTCATGTGAAAATATTTCTTCTATGAAGCCAGGTCAAAGCTAAAAGATGAGAGTGAATTAGTTCTAGTTTCTGGCTGAGTGAAGAGTCTCCCTCCTTACAGACCACAAGGTAGGGTCAATCAAGGCAGTAAGATGTCATGAATGTTTGCAACTGAATACAATTCACGAAAGATCCCAGAGAAAGAACGCAACTAGCTCTGTCCTTCACCAGGATGCCTTCCAATGATTGAAGGCACCAAGTGGATCAGGTAGTGCAATGCAGCCTCAGAGACATTGAGCGTAGTTGCATCAAAGAGCCACAGGACCCGAGAGTTATGGAGCTAACCATTCAGGACCTTCCCTTTTACCTCCACCCTCAGTTCCTGTCCCCCTGGTTCTCACTCTCTCTCCACTCAGCCAATCTCTTCCCAACCTCTCACACAGGTTTTCTCCCCAGGCTTCTCCACCCCCATCCCTTCCCACATCACTTGCCAGTGGCTTTCTGAAGGTCTCCTGGCACCACTTGGTACAGGACTGCCTGTGGGCTCCCTTCTATGGCTGTAAGCCTACTCATACTCTGACTGTATCCTCTTACCCCCAAACCCCTGTAATCACCAATGCATTTTGGGTTGTTTTTTTTCTAACTTAACACAAAGTACATTTCCAGGAATTTTAAAAATCCACACAATTATACTTTCATAAACCTTCAAATAAATATATCTTTTGTTCTTATTAACTGATACATTTCCACCCTCCAGTGGAATAAATTCCTCTTTCGCACTGTCATTTTTAGGGCTTCTAGCATGACTCCTCTTTCTCTAACCATTCCTCCCTCCTCCCAGGTTAGCCTTTCTTCCCTTCAACACTTTCCTAATCTACCCCAGATACCAACAAAATCACTTATTCTTTGTTTTACACTTAAAACCTCTCATAAGAGTCCTTTTAGCATTCTTATAAATACATAACTAGATAGCAACTATTATTCCAGACATCCTCTATGCAACTCATTCACATTATATTATCCCTTTCTCCCCTTCATCTCTAAGGAAACAAGGCAGTCAGGGTTACTGCCCTTAACTGCTGCTTCTCCACCACCCAACTTAGCAATAGTGAGGCTCAGCTCAGCTCCTTCCTGCCAGTCTCACAGGCAGAGGCTGCAGGACTCTTTCCAAGGCTACTCTCCCTCCCTATGTAGTTGATCCCATTCCTTACTGCTGCTCCACTAAGTATTCCCTTTCGTTTTCAATCTTCCTTCTCTACTGATTTTCTACCATATACCAAAACACGATCTGCAGAAATCTTCACTCGGCACTGCCCCCCTCTCTATCCACCAGATGATCTCTCTTCTTTGTTACCAAATTTCTTGAAAGAAGAGTCTATACTAGTTGTTTCTATTTCTTTATCTTCAGATTACTTTGTAATATATGGTGATCCTCCTGCTCTTGAAACTGTCCTCACTGAGGCTGCCAGTGACTTTATAATTACCAAATAAAATGCCCTGTTTCTGTCTCCACACTGCCTTCCACACCACTGCCCTCTCCTTCCTTCTGGAAACTCTCTCCTTTGGCTTCCTGACACCTGTTTTCAATCTCCTCTGTTCCTTCTAACTGATTCTTCTTAGATCCCTTGCTGTTGTTCACTCCCCCCCCCATCCCACACTGCCTAAACCTTTTAACTTAGATTGTTCTACAATTTCATCATCAGTTTTCTTCTCTGCTCACTCTTTAACTTTTAACTAGATAATATCTTTAAAAGTGGCTTTATCTTACTCAGCTGTGGTTATCAACTTTGTGCTTCTAGGGCCAATCTCCATCCTAAGCCCCACACTCATGTTTCCAAAACCTCCATAATATTCCTAACAAATGTAGTATAGTTATCTAAACTCAAAAGCAAACCAGCAAAGTCCTTACTCAAATCACCCCTTATTGCAAGATGGCATTCCCACACCAATGCCAAAGCAAGAACCTAGATTTACCCTCATCTCCTTCATCACCCTTCATCAAATCCATCACCAAGGCCGGCTAGGTCTACTTCCCAAAGGCTTTCCAAATTCATGTCTTCTACTCCATCCTGAATACAGCACATTTCACTTTATTGCACTTCATTTTATTGAGCTTCACAGGTGTTGTGCTTTAACAAACTGAAGTCAAGACCAGCAAAAAGATTATGACTTGCTTTATTGTGATACTTGCTTTATTGCAGTGGTCTGGAACTGAATCCACAGGATCTCCAAAGTATGCCTTTACTCACTATTGCTCTTTTTACTGAGATCCTGTAATGCCCTGCCTGGAGTACTGCATAAGCCTTCTAAATTATCTCTTGTCCCCAGTCACTCTCCTCCTTAACTCACCCTGCTTTCTAAAACACCATCTAAAGCCATCTGATATTTTCTCCCCTTTAACTGTCGATCCATAAATGTTAGAATAAACAAGTGAAAAAAAGAAATGACCTCTTCCTTTAACAACTGTAATAATCATTTTAACTAATGTAACTGTTTATCTAAAACTGGTCTTCTTGTCTTGTGGCTATCAGCCTCCCAGTCTATACTGTATACAGTCACCATATTAATTTTCCTTAAGCATACCTGTTTATGTCACTTTTTTGTTCTTAAACATTCAATAATTTCTCCTTATCAGATGGAATCCAAATTCCTTAGCCTGAGTATAAAGCCAGCTCCAACCCGCCCATACAGCATTCCTGCCAAGACTGTTTCATGCACCATCTAAACTAGACCATTTGCTACTTCCTGAACACAATTTGAAATTTCTAGCCTTTCCATTTCTATTACATTGTTCTTCCACATGGAAAGCCAACTTCTCCATCTGCCCTGTCCATTTACTAAAGCCCAAACATCATTCCATCTAAAGCCATCACTAACAAGAACAGCTAAAAGTAACTTCTCTCAGCTTTGGACTCCTTAATATTGTTTATACCAACTTGAGTCTTTAATCACAGACTCTGTGTGTGTGTATCATCTCACCCACTATAAGAATATTCATGCAGATATACTGAGATCACAATCACATAGTATACATCCTGTGCTCCTTTAAAGCATCAAATAGGACCTAGAGTACACTGTGTTTAATAGATGCTTATTGACAAAATGAATGGAAAATTGGTAGCACTCAAAGTATTGTAATCCTATGGCCTTCATTGAGAAAACCCTTAGAAAAATTAAAACTTACTGAATACTTACCTTAATGGGACAGTCAAAAATCTCATGAAATTCTTCTCCAGAATATAGTCCAAATACTTGCACCTAAAAAATTAAATAGATCCTGTCATTCCACTATGACAGCAACAAAGAAGGCTGCTGAGTCAGTGAAGACATATACTTTAAAAAAAAAAAGTAAAACATTTAATAATCTAAGACCCTTGTGGTCTCTATTTATACATCCAATGAAAACAATTCTAACAGGGTGAGAGTACTCCACTATAATTAAGCTTTTATAAGCATCTCATGGATAGAGTTCCCTTTACTCACTACACATTTTTTTTAATTAAATGATGCCAATTTAAAAAAATAAAACACATATATGCCCAGCCGGCTCAGTGGCTGAGCATGGACCTATGAACCAGGAGGTCACAGTTCGATTCCAGTCAAGGCACATTCCTGGGTTGCAGCTCAATCCCTGGTAGGGGGTATGCAGGAGACAGCCCATCAATGGCCCTCTCATCATTGATGTTTCTCTCTCTCTCTCCCTTCATCTCTCTGAAATCAACAAAAAAACAACATATTTTAAATAAATAAAACAAAACATATATGAATAGGTTACTAGTATTCTTTTATTCCCATATGCTATCCCTAAAGGAAGTCTCTTCCTTCCCTTAAAGGAAAAAGGAGTTTCTTGAGTCATATATAAATCAACATGCAGATCAATATTGAAAGAAATCGAGTAACTGCACTTCACTTACAATCTGATGCTGAATATAATGAGAGTGTATAAATATATGGTTTAAGTTTCTACTTATCAGTGCCTCCCTTAAAATTGTTCCAGGCTACTTTATTCATACTTAACCTATTTTCTGAGTTGTTTGCTTAAAAATAACTGAATAATAGACATATGTTATAACTTTATAACATAGAGTTATAACACAAATTATAACTTTACAGCTTTACAAACTTTTATGATGTGAACATACCCCTGAAACTACCACCCAGACCAAGAAGGAAAACCCGAGAAGCTCCTTCTCGTCCCTTCCCAGTCACAACCTAACTGCTACTCTGAAATGGATCACCATAGTTAAGATGTGGTGGTGTCCGAATTTTACGTAAATGAAACCATTAGCTATTTCACTGGCCTCTTTCACTCAACATTTTCTTTGTGAGATTTATCAATACCACTGTACAGCAGTAGCTGATTTCTTTTACTGCTGTGTAGTATTTCAATGTATGAAATTTATGTATCATCCATCTTCCATCGATCATTCGGATTATTTCCAGACTGGGGCAATTATGATAATGCTACAATGAACACTCTTTATGAATCTTTTGGTGCACTTTTATACACATTTATATAACTAGGAATGATATTGCTGAGTCAGAGGTTATGCATCTATTCATATTTAAGAAATGGCCAAACTATTTCACAAAGTGGTTTTGATCAATTTACACTCTCACTAGCAGAGCATAAGAATTCCAGGAGCCCTTAAACACTTGGAACTATTAGGGCCACTTAGAACTATTTCCTAACACTTGGGATGTGTTTACTGTTTTTCTAATCGCTACAAAAGTGGTATTTTTCTTCTTTAAATTCTGTAAGAATTCACTAGTGAAGCCATCTGGATCCAATGGCTTCTTTGTGAAAAGTTTTTAATTACAAATTCAATTTATAAAATAGATATAAAACTATTCCAACTTTTGATTTCTTTTTGTTTTAACCTTGGTAAGTTGTGAGTGGTTCATTGTTGCAAGTTCAAACAGGGAAATTTAGTTATGTTATAATTTTGGAGATAAATCTATTCACTAAAACCTAAAATCTACAGGAGACTCCATTCATTTTGTGACTATTGTTTTTATACCCCTGTGCCAATTATGTCATTTGGGTTCCAAGAACAGCACAAGGTACAATGTAACACAGAAGGAATTTGATTTACCCTGAACTAGTCTGTTAGAATGTATTCTTAACATGACAATACATGTATGCCCACCACCACCTTGCTTCTCATTGTTTAGAGAGTATCAAATCACTATTTTTCTATAAATGTATAAGCGTAAGATGCAATAGACTTCTTATAAAATAGTGATTAAGAAACAAGAACAAAAAGCATTGCATTCAGAGTTTTACTTTACCCAAGGGAAGCTTAACCTAATTGATCCCCTCAAATCCAAGAAATTCAGGTAAAAGTAGGGGCATATCATCTGAATTTTAATGGAGTAAATCATTAAGTGGTCAACTTACTGAAGTTACCTCAGTATAAACTCATGCTGAACTAGGAAGTTTAAATTCTTCTAACATAAGCTATTTCCCTTCTGTACAACGTGACAACATGGTTATGTGTCAAATGGTGTATTTATTACTACTAACATATCTCTCAATGATTCCACATGCTTTACCTCAGTGGTTCTGAAAACTGACTGCACTGCACAGTTACTAGTGACTAGATTCTACCCTAGACAAATTAAGCTTTCTGGTGGGGTGAAACTTTATTTTTAAAGGTCCTCAATTGATAGGATGTAGCCAGCATTGAAAATCCTGCTCTACCTTACTTGACCCTGATAGCCACAATGCTAGGTATCAGAGCAAACACCATTATGCCTGTTCAACAGACAATTCTGCAGAAAAATAAATGGCTTGCCTAAGGTCATCAAAAGCAAGAAAAATATTCCAAGCCCTATTTTTCTACATAATGTCATTATGTGAGATAGCCTAAAACTTGCAAATAAGAAATATATCTTTCCTTGTAAAGTGTAAGAAAAGTAGAAGAGGAAAAAAACACTCAAAAGTCCCAAATATTTGCCAAACTGAAGTGAAGGTGAATATTAGATTTTGAATTATGCAACTCTATAACAGAGGTTGAAAAATGAAGCAGGCTATTAATTCAAAAGGATAAACTTCCTTCTACCTTTAGTAAGGTAAAGGTGATTTTAAGAACAAAAGTTAAGTGATGTCCATTGTAAGGAAAAGTATTTGTGATGTAAATAAATGATGTATAAGCCTGTTGAAAATGACTGAGGTATCAGCAAAGGATAGCATTAATACTAGGATTGTGAATCTAATACTGAAAATTAAATTATAAATTGCCAGGGATAAATGTCCCTTTAAAAATTATGAATGCAGCCCTGGCTGGTGTGGCTCAGTTGGTTGGGCATCGTCCCATGCACCGAAACAGTTGCTAGTATGATTCCCAGCCAGGGCACATGTCCAGGTTTCAGGCTGATTCCCAGTGGGGGGCATACAGGACGTGGCCAACTAATGTTTCACTCTCACATCAATGTTTGTTTTTCTCTCTCTCTCCCCCTACTCTCCTCCCTTCCTCTCTCTAAAAATTAATAAAAAATATTTTTTTTTAAATTATGAATCCAAATTGAAAATATAATGGTAGAGTGATGAGGAGGAATAAACAGAAAAGAGAACAAATCACAGAAGTTCTTAGCAAACAGGCTGACACTCATCACTACCCTTGAGAACTAGTCAGAAGCAAAAATTCTGTCATACCCAGAACAGGGGCTGGAGGAGTGTTCGCTGAAGGCAACAAAGCAGATTAGGATTCTTAGGTCAGTCTCTATTACTATGCTTAACTGAATAACATTTTCCTCAACTGTCCTTATCTTCTCCAGTATAAAAAAACAATATAACTTCACGAGGCATAGAAGGTCTGAGATGTGTGTTTTACTGCTTGAAGTAAAGAAAAGGTACCCTCATGAAACAGTAAGGAAGATTATGTATCTTTCTCCACTTTAGCATGGATTTCTAGCCAGAGAATTGGGTGACAGACCACCTGACAACGAATGACTGTGAATGAGGTGCCCAGAGTGTCAGATGACCCTCCCAATTGGTATTTCCCTTGAAACAGCCTCTCTCAAACCCCGGTTCCAAATAACAACGGGTCAAGAATTAGAACAGGGATGAACATGTAAACTGTCATTACATCGAGGGAGGTAGCCGAAGAGACCCTCACAGGGACTACTGCTGTTTTTCATCTTCTCCACCCATGTAGAGTGTCAGAGAGCAGGCAGGGACTACAAGAGAGGCTCCCACTTCACTCTGGGGCAGCTGCCTTAACTGATTACCTTTGGTCAGAGGAAATTGAGCTCATTAACAGGCCCCCTGTGTGGAGCTAAGAAGTGATTCTACAACACCCAAAATGATAACACGCAGGGTCAAGAGCAGTCATACACAAATCTCTTCGCTAACCCAGGTTTAGAAAGAGTTCCTCTTGTTCTGAAATGGATAAACAATCAACAAAAACACAGGCAAGGGCTATAAAAAGAATACTGCAGAACAAAATTCCAATGATTTTGAGGGAGAAACCTATGCTTTTAAAAATGTTTTAATAGTAACCAAAAAAGAAAGAAAAACTAGAAAACTCTGGCAATTTCAGTAAGAAGAAAAGCCCTCCATAAATCTGGAGCAGAAAGACAGAATGATGTTATTGATGGTGATGACGACAAGGATGATAAAAGCTAATAATTACTATGTGTTTCTTCTGCTCCAGGTACTTTTCCAAAAAATTTACATATATTTACTCATTTATTCCTCCTAATAATCAACGAGGTAGGTACTATTATTATATCCATTTTATAGAGATGGGAACAGATTAAGGCACAGAGGCATGAATAACTTAGTAGACATCACACAGCTAAAACACAGTGGCAGGTAAATTCCACTCTTAACCATTAGACCACATTGCCTAACACTCTAAGACATATATGAAGTTGTAATTTAAAAAAATTAAATATATATAAGGCTAATACGAAAATAGAGCTGGGAGAGACAAAGATTTCGGGAATATTAAAAATGCAAAATGAAATAACACTCTACTCCACAAAGTAAAGTTGACGCTGGAAGAATAGCAAATCAGCAAAGGGAACAAACAAGTAGAAGAACTCTCCCTGATAAAGAAATAAGAGAATAAAAACAATGAGAAAGCAAAGCACATATGGGGGGGAGGTGGCACAATATGACCAATTTTCTTACAACTTACAAATTTTAGGAAAGAGAGGAAGAGTGAATAGTGTCTATGCATTCACCCTCTTACTTTGAAAAGTTTAGGGGGAGAGGTCAGACTGCAATGGGTTAAGAAATGAATGGTTAGCAATAAAAATGGTTAACCTAGGTGGAGAGCTCACCACACACCTGACACCTTGAGACATTCCCACGCAGGACTCCACTGTGCCCACTGCCCAAGTGAGGAAGTGGAGGCACTGGGAGGGCAAACAACATGCCCAGCATGGTACAGGGAAGTGGGACTGCCTCACAGGCATGTGGAATACAGAGCTCTGCTCTTAGCCTCTGCATGACACTGCCTCCAGCCTAAGTATTACTGAGTTTCTTTGAAGAAATGAAAACAAATGGAACTGAAGCAATAATCAAAATCAGAACTGAAGTAAACTTTCCTGAAATGAAAACAATACTTCAGAATATGGATCAAAATAACTTACTGTGTTCCAGACAAAATTAAGGAAAACAGACCCAAAGAGGACATAATTTAACAAACTGCATTATAAAGGCTGTTTATTGTCATTGTTGTTGCTACTGTTATTAGTCTGAGCTCCAAGGCAGGCCAAGAAAAAAATTAAAAAGATTTTGTGAAAGAACAAAGATAGACTGGCCTCAGATATGTCTACAAAAATGAAGGTCAGACAAAAGGGAGCAACATTCCCAAAATTTTGAGAGAAAATATTTCAACTGAGAACTCTATACTACACTGATTCTAGTTTATGTATAAAGGCAATATATGTAACAGATCAGGTAATAAACCTTGTATGTACTTATCAGAAAGTTATGTAAAAATGTATACCAATAAACTGAAACCACACACACACACACACACACACACACACAATATATTTGTGAGCATATGTCAAAATTTAGAACTCAAGCACAAAGATGCCATGGAATAAAGATAGAAATGAACACCAGCTGATAAACAGAACATTTTAAACAACTGTTAGAATTATAACTTTAAAACTGAATACAAATATCAAAGGTTATCTTTGAAATAGAACATAAATATTTATCTAGGAGTCCTAATACATTAGAGAAAGAAAAATCACAACAGCCCTTTAAAGACACATTTATCTAGATACCTGGAGTTTATGCAATAATCTTTGTTTTATCATCATTAGCCACTTTACCAGTTCACTCTATACTAGCTACTCAATTTTCACAATACCGGCTAGCCAGTGGTAAAGCCTAGCTTATATAAAAATATGCACTAAAATACTTAATTTTCAATTCTACCAATACTAATAAAATATATGAGAAAAGTATTTTTTAAAATGTATCATGGGTCTACGCCAAAATATAGCAGTTATAAATTTGACTAAAATAGAAAAACAAAGATGTTTGCCAAGAAGTGTACCCTCAGAGATATCTGAGGGTCATCTCATTATTCCCTAGAAATAGTAGTTAAAATACCCACTTTGCTACATCAAATAATAATTCTTCAAAATTTAAAACTCTGAAAATTCCTAGATGAATCACCTTAATAAAAATTATTTTTTCAATTCAAAAACTGAATATTCTCTTTCAACAAATTAGTTCAATTAAATTGATAAGAGCCCAGAAGAAGAAAACAAAATGAAGATGATCTTTCTTACAAATATATAAATACAAATATGTTTCAATAGTTTGGGTAATTCTTCTCAATTTCTGCACATAACTCCTCCTCCCTCAATCTCTCTTTGACAGTCTGGTTCAGCTCAGAATTTCAGAAGGTGTTATAAAATTTGACAGTGCTTTTTGAAAAGCATGAGTGTTCCAATTACTATTTCAAAAGACTCTTTAAGAAACATTAGGCTTAGATACAGAAAATGCATTCTTATATGTCAAGAAGACTTCATTTTTCTTTTGGTAACAGATTAAATGGGTATAAATCTTTTATACTAGTATATTGTTTTTAATTTACTCATCCTAATAGCACACTGAATTTAAATCACGTAAAAAGATGTGAAATTAGATTAGAAATTCTGCTCTCTTCAGTCAGGAATAAGTAAGATTCTTTAATGATTCTTAATGCACTCTTCTTAAACTGTTATTTTAGAAAAGTATCTTAAATACAGTGTGCATTAGAATTTTATCATTGCAAACCAACATTAGAAAAGACTTCCATTGACTGAAAAACAAAAAAGACATTGTTATAAGTGGAAAATCAATCACCACAACCAGTAAATATCACAGCTCAACATCAGCAAGAAGCACTAATAATTGTTAGTTATACACTGCACAAATGATGTATGTCCTCGATCAAGGAAGTGGGTGCCAGGTTTTTAGAAAACTGTACATATATTGATTTTACATTTATTTAATGTGGCCATTGTAAGACACTTTATTCTTCTGATAAGCTATGATTGCTTATCAAAAGATTCTATAATTCAAGAGAAACATTCATAACTTGTGTGAAAATGAACACCACCGGCCCACAGAAATCATACTCACAAAATCCAATTTTGTGGATTTATGGCAGAAAGGCATTAAACTACTGTCTTGCAGGAACTGCAGATAGTCACTGAAGTATAAGTGGCAAAGCAGTAATGATTAAGGTGACATGTTCCCCTGCCACAGCTGTTAATCAGCTTAATACTAGTTACATTATTGACATTCTCATAATTACTTTTCCTAAGGCACATTTGTGAAAAATATATTTTATTTTAATTATGAGCAATAGGAAGCAAGTCCATACCCAAAAAGAATAAGCAAGTTTCTCCTAATGGAGGTATACAGTAAGCAGAGCGCTTTTCTGAGCACTTGCAGTTGGGTAACATCCCAGTCCCCAGTGCCAGAACAGTGCTTTCAAGGTGACTATATCGGATCATACCTTGCCATCCTCTGAACACACGCCCATGTGTTCTCCACTTTCATCCAAGCTAATCTGATTTATCTTCACAGGACTCTATTAAAAAAAAAACCAACATGTAAATCTTTAGGAATACATATATCAATAACCAAATGCCTTGGAGCTTTGTAAAATTAAGTGATACAAGTTGTGTATTAGTTTAGATGCATGAACCAAAAACATTTTTTTTTGCAAAGAAAAATGGTAAAATACAGCTCTGTTCCCAGACATATAACATGCTCAGAAACCTAAGATTTTCCCCAAACTATTTCACACACTTGAGGTCCCTAAAATGTTATTTTTCTTACATGTATATATCTTTTTATTTTTCTGTTCTATTTATTCCACACTCCTAAAATTCTTTCCCAACCAAACCCATTAAAAGGATAAAATAAAGCCAAAATAAAAATCATGATGTAAAGAAAAATTCATTGTTTTACTTTGGTTCACCAACCAATCTATTTGTTCTTCTCTTATAAATTACTAAATCAATTTTTATTTATACTTTATGCTTAGTACTTTTGGAAGAAATTCACAGGGTCTAGTTGATTAACTTTGTTACCTATTCTTTTGAGTAATCTCAAATTTAAAAAGCTGTGAAGATACAAATCAGGCTGTCTACTTTGGATGTATTTTTCCAAGTGTAAATACACAATTGCACTTCTAATATTTTTCATTGCTTTCCAGTTCTTTATTTAGCCAACTGTTTAATTACTGAAATATTCATGCAGGTGGATATTCTAAAAGAATTAAAAAACAGTGAATGTTGACAACATTAAAAAATGACAAGCTCTTCTTTTTCTTCTTCTTAAATAATGGCAATTCCCAACTATCTTACACAAAGCAAGACAGGAACAAATTAACCCTGAAAAGTAAGCCATCATCAATTACAATATGAGCTTGTAAAATTAATGTTTTTAAAACATCTAACCTTAAAATAGTTTGGCTTATTGATAATAAATGGAAATACACAAAATTGAATGGGAGATCCTTTCCCAATGGAAAACATCTGAGCTAGAAAGCAAAGGTAAGGACAAACCAAGACTCCCAGCCCTCAAAAGGCCATTTATTGACTGACTGATGCTGCTGAGGGAGATTCCCGTGGTACAGGCTTTAAGACAGCTGGCCACAGAATCCTTTCTCATCTTGATCCCTAAATCACCACACAAGCTATCTTCTTAAAAGTTCCTAGAATGACTCTAGCCAGTTTGGCTCAGTAGTTAGAGCATAAGCCCGCAGACTGAAGGGTCCCAGGTTCGATTCTAGCCAAGGGCACCTACTTCAGTTGCAGGCTCAATTCCCAGCCCTAGTCAGGAGGCAACTAATCGATGTGTCTCTTTCACATAGATGTCTCTGTCTCTCTCTCCCCCCTCTCCTCTCCCCTACCCCTTCCATTCTCTCTAAAAAAGCAAAACAATGGAAAGAATATCCTCTGGTGAGGATTTAAAAAAAAAAAGTTCCCAGAATGTTAGAAGAAGAAAGGACCTTGAAGAGAGACATTTGATTCATTTTATAGGAGAATAAACTGAAGCCCATGGATAAGAATCACAACAGAAAAGCAACAGAGCCAGGGCTCTGACCTTGAGAGCGGCGAAGAGGTGTCCTGCAAAGAGAACACTGTGATGGGCAGTAAGGAAACACAGAAGCAAAACATAAGCTGAATAGGGAAAGCACTGGGGCCAGCAGCGTATCTGCACTTCTGGCTGAGAAGTCCAAATACTCAGCTTCTACATTCTTTGGATAAATGCTTACCACAATAAATATCTTCTGTTAACAGTTTTCTTATTCTGATCTTTTGTTCACACCAAATGACATTTTAATACCCAATTTGCTCTTGGAAAATATAAACCCCACATACCTCTGATGCTTACAATTGACATATGGTTATACTGTACTTCAAACTACAATTTAATATGTATGTGGAGCCTGATCAATGTCAAGGTTTCCTCTCCCGCCCAGTACAGTACTATCCACATATAACTATATAGAAAGTTAAATTAGTTAAAATTAAACATAATTAAGAATTTATTTCCTCAGTTGCACTAACACTTGGCAAGTGCTCAATAGCCACATGTGACTAGAGCAACCATGTTAGAAAGCACACATCACAGGTCTTCATCACTGCAGAAAGTTCTATAAGCTAGAACTTTGCCCCAATGCTGAATGCAATCCTTCTTTACAAGGCCCTTCTTCACTACAACTTACATTAAGAAGTACACTTTCTTCTAACATACATGTCAAAATTTACATAATTTGTTCTTAAACTCATACTTTTAAAAAGCTTATGGCTGTGCTAATATTCTCTGAATCATAATGTATCATTTCCAAAGACCTGACAGAGTAGCTGATTCTCACAACCTCAGGGGAAAGCAGTAAGCACAGATAGATGGTTATCTCCACCTCACAAGAAAAATGAGGCCTCAAGAGTTATGTGAGCTGTGTAGAACCTAGTAACTACCACTCAGTGTCTAAGCCACCCAGTGGTATTCCATGCACAAATAAAGCAAACTTCATCACAACGTGTTTCTTTCTAAGTAGTATCCATTTGTATTACCACATAAGCAATATTAGGGGGGAAAATCATACCTACAAAGTATTAGAATCCTGTTTCCCTCACATCTCTGTTAGCAACAGAAGCTTGTTTTTGTTTTTTTAACTTTTTTCCCCAAAGATCAATATTCATTGCTTTATTTCCCTGACTACTAATAAATTTAAATATTTTTCTTAAAGTCTTTAGGCCAATTAATTTGCTCTTCTGCAAATTCTTTGTTCACATCTCTTACCATTGTTCTAGTACCTGCTTGTTGTTTACTTCTCAATTTCCTTTTTTATTTTTAGGATATGAGGTCTTGGTACAATTCCTCACCCAGACATTGTATATGTGGTCCGCTATATTTTTTTGCAAGATGGTTATTGCTTTATTTCTAACATTTAAGTCTTTATTACTTACAGGATTCATTTTATTTTCTTCCAAATGATATCCAATTGGGCTAGCCCCATTGGTAAATAATCCATCCTTCTCATTCTAAAGAAAACTATGTTTATTACATAATAAAGTTTTATATACATTGAAATAAACTTCTGGGTTTTCAATTGTGGTCTCTTTGTCCACTGCTACATCAACTCAACATCAATCTAATTATATAGGATGTATATAGTATGTTCTGACATTTGGTAGTGGCAAGACCCAGTCATAACTCTTCATACTTTCCTTGGCTTTTTTCAAGAATTTATATTCTTCCATGTAAATTCTAAAATGAAATGTCCCCTATATTACTAAATATAATGGTAATTATTCAGTCATAACTTATGTTTCCTAACAGAAGAATGTAACACCGCTGACAACTCTCTCCTTTTTGTTTCCAGATTACCATACTTATTTTTCTTTTAAATTTCTAGTTGGTCCTTCTCAGTCTCTTTGGGTGGATACTCCTGAACTTTTTCTTTCTCCACCCCACCCCCCCCCACTCCCTGTTCCCCCCAGGACGTCCCCTGCTGCAGAGGCCCTGCCCTCCCCCCATTTCTGACCTCTTGATCTCTATTTCTCGGTTGGGTCCTTCCACCTTTTCTCTTTTAATCAACAGTTTCTCCCTTGGTATTCTCTTTCAGGCCATGAAATGACTCCTAAATGTCTGTCTCTAGACTGGACCTCTCCCTATTTCAGATCAATACACAGAACTATTTTATATATGTACTTGGATGCCTAAAAGGCATCTCAATTAAAACATATCCAAAACCAATATCCTGATATTCCCTCATAAAAGAGCCCTTCTTGATGTTGTGAGCATCTCAGTTAAAGACTAACTCATTCTTCTTGTTACTCAGGGCAAAAAACCTTGGAGCCAATTTGACTCCTGTTTTTGTTTTACACTTTATATGTATTTGTCAGCAATTTCTATCATCTCTTCAAACAAAAATTATCCAGACTTTAACCACTTTTCCTCACTGCTATAGCTATGCCATCCTGGTTCAAGCCACCATAATTCTTTTCTGAACTATCGTAACGGTCTCCTAACTATTGGACCTACTTTGCCCTAACTCTCCCAGAAGTCCATTCTCAACAAACCAGCAGAGCAATATTGTTAATAAGTTGATCAGATGATGTCATTCCTTTGCTTAAAACCCTCTAATGGCCTCCCATCTCAATATAAAACCCAAAGTTTTTACTATAACATGACAGTCCTAAATGATCTCACTAGAGCCATCCCTCCAAGTTCTGACCTTATCTATTCTCTGCCTTGGTCTGTCTCCTCCCACCACAATGCCCTTCTGGTAGTTTCTCCTGCTTTTAGAGCCTTTGCATTTGTTTGCCAGAGTCTGGAATGCTTTTCTATCAGCTCTCCACTGGAAGTCCTCTTCTCAGTAACACCCTCTGGCCGTATGATCTAAAATACCAACATTTCACCCAAACACTTTAAAACTCCTTCACTGCTTTATCTTTTTTCTCCTTAACACTTACCACTATCTTACTTATTTTTGTATTTTACTGACATATTTTACTTATGTCTGTAAACTATTATTTACTACTTATGTATATTACTTATCATATTTACTGTCAAACTAACTAAAATATTAACTTCATGAGAGATCAAAGGATAAAAAATTCCAGTAATACACAAATTCTTCCCGAGAACAGATTAAAAAGGAAATGCTCCCTAACTCATGTTACCAGGCCAGTATAACCTTACCATAACAAAACTCAGCAAAGATGTTAAGAGAAAGAAAAAGTACAAGTAAATCTCTCATGAACAGAAACAGAAAAATACTAAAGAAAATATTAATGAAGTCAGCATATATAGAAAAGCCATGTTTATTCCAGAAATATAAGGCTGATATAGGGAAAATAATCAATATATTATAATTTTCTGCATTAATAAAATAAATGAAGAATATTGAAAGATCATCTCAATGGATACAAAAAGTGTTGATGAAATTCTAGAACTCGAGGACATGGACAAAAGTGTGGTGATTGCAGTGGGGAAGGGGTGTGTGTGGAGGTATAAGAGGGCACAGGGATAAATGGTGATGGAAAAATAAAATTAAAATAATTAAAAAAAAAAAAAGAAATTTAACACCCATTCATGGTAAAACTCTTAGCCCACTAGGAGAAATATTCTTCAATCTCACTTAATAGTGAAATGTTGATAGCTTTTCCTTTGATTTTCAATATTGATTCTTGTAATCCTTACACATAAAGCATTTCTCCATTTATTCAGGTCTTCTTTAGTGTCTCTGAAGTTTTATACTTTTCCCCTTAGAGGTATTGCACTTTGCTTTACTCTGGTAGTAGCAATGATGGTGATCATCCTTTTCTCACTTCTGATATGTATGATCCTATTTATATAACATACAAAAAGTGGACAAAGCTACAGTACAGTGGGTGAACGTAGGTGGTATAAAATGAAGAACAAAAGCTAGGCAGTTATTACTATACAGGTGAGCACAATGGGACCCTCTAAGGGAATTGTAAGCAGGAAGGTCACATGGTCTACTCTTAACAGTGATAGTTACATGATTGTTTGCTTTATAACTGTTTCACTGCACATTTTATATACTTTTTAAAGTTATATTTCATAATAAAAATTAACACTAAAAATTTTAAAATAACATAAGCTTGCCCATGAAAATGTCTGGGATCAAGAACTTCAGTGGGTGCCTGGCCAGATATGGTTCAGTGGTTGAGCATCATCAACCTAGGATCCAGGAGATGGCAGTTTGATTCCCAGTCAGGGCACATGCCTGGATTGTGGGCTCGATCCCCAACTGCGGGCATGCACGAGGCAGCCAATCAATGACGACTCTCTCATCACTGATGTTTCTATCTCTTGCTTTCAATAAAAATATATTTTAAAAAATAGAACTTCAATGGGTTATTTCTAAGATTATGTTTTTTCTCATGATTGTCAAGCTACTCAAATGCTCTAATTCTATAACGGTCATTTATATTTTCCCAGAAAACAGTGCATTTCAAATTCTTACTAATGAAAATATTTTTTATTTTACTTTTGGCTCATTTGATATTTTAATAATATCAGTACTAATAGTAAAGAGTACTAATACTACGACTACTAAATTAATATTAAATATATGATTATTATGCATCTGGCTTTATTCTAAGAGTTTTATACATACTATATCATTTAACCTTCACAGCAATTCTAAGGGAGGTACCATTAATTTCTTTTTCATGTTTCCAAACATGAAAATATATACATAGCACTATCTTACAGGTATACAAATATTTTATTCCATTTTTCTTTGATTACCTTTACCTTGTGTTTATCAGTTGTAGAGGGCCTTTTACAGAAGACTTCCATTGGAGGATTCCAAAATGGTGGAGGATTGAGTGGAAGCTATACTGACACTCTCCCGGGACCAAAATGGAATTACAACTAAAATATAGAAAAACCATCCAGCACAATCAAGTGCAACTGAAGACTAGCTGGAAAGCACCCTCATAACCAAGGATGTAAAGCGGAGACAACATAGAGACTGCTAGGAAGGGTGGAGGCACAAAAGGACTGGTGGGCTCCCACAGGCAGCAGATGAAGGTCTAGAGGGATATCTCAGCTGTGGGGGGTTCCATTGAGAACTCTGGGGTCTAACCCCAAGCTGGGCTTCCCAGCCAAGAGCACCACAACTGAGAAAGGTATCCACAAATATCTGGCTATAAAAAGCAGTGGAGTTTCTGTCTGCCATGGAGAGACAACTGGAAACACAGGCACACTCTTAAAGGGCCAAAGCACAAACTTTTGTGTGGAGCCACTCACCTTGGGCTCCAGCAGAGGGAGGACAGAGTGGACTAAAGCTGTGTGACAAGAATCCAGGGCTGCTGGCAGGGGAAATAGAGCTCAAAGGGCAGCCATCTGGATTCCTGTGCTGAATCATTTCCCCATAGCACAGAGGGCATCTTCCTCAGCCAGACATTTACCATCCATGCAGCTTATGCCTGGGGGGAGGGGGGGGGCAATTGCCCCACCCTGCTGGAAAACCTCTCACCCCACCCTGTGGAGTTTCTACAGCCTGAGGCTTATTAAAAGATTGAATAACAGCCTCTGGGCACTTTAAGTCTTAGACAGATTTGCTTCTGGATCCAGGGATTGGTAAAGCAGACCTTGGTTCACATCTTGGTCCTGTCCAAACACACCCAGCCCCAGCAGAGAGAATCACAAGCTATGTAGTGCACAGATCTTCAAACAAGGTACTCACAGCCAGTCACAAAGCAGCATCTGACATTGGTCTGCAACAGAGACCATCCAAAAGACTGGGAGTCCTAGCAGATCTACCTAATACATAGAAACAAACCCAAACCCAGGCAAAATGGGGAGACAAAAAAGCCCTAAATGAAAGAACAAAAGAATTCTCCAGAAGAAGAGCTAAATGAAATGGAGATAAGCAATCTATCAGATACAGAGTTCATAATACTGATCATAAGGATGCTGAACAGCATGAGAAAAGAAATGGAAACTATGAAGGGAATTAAGAATGACACAGTAGAAATAAAAAAAATATTAGAAGGAATAAGCAGCAGATTAGGGTAAACTGAGGATCAGATCAGCAAATTAGAAGACAGAGTAGGAAAAAACACTCAATCAAAGAACCAAAAAGAAAAAAAACAACAGGAGGACAATTTAAGGGAGCAGAGGGACAACATGAAACATAACAATATTCACATCATAGGAGTGCCAGAAGATCTAGAAAGTAAATAAGGGGTAGAGAACCTGCTTGAAGAAATAATGGCAGAAAGCTTCCCTAACCTGGTCAAGGAAGAAGTCACACAGGTTCAGGACACACAGAGATCCCAAGCAAGAAGAACCCAAAGAGGCCCACACCCCAAATACATAATTAAAATGCCAAAAATTCAAGACAAAGAATCTTAAAGGCAACAAGAGAAAAGCAATCATTGACCTACAAAGGAGCTCCCACAGGCTGTCAGAAAGGAATGGCATGAAGTATTCAAGGTAATGCAAAATAAGGATCTGAAACCAAGACAACTCTATCCAGCAAGGCTATCATTCAAAATAGATGGTGAAATAAAGAGCTTCCCTGACAAAAAAGGGCTAAATGAGTTTATCACCACCAAACCAGCATTGCAGGAAATGTTAAAGGAACTGCTATAATTAGAAGTAGAAATTATATACATACATATATACACACACACACACACATACAGAGGTGTAAAGAATTAAAATGACAATAAATAAGTACCTATCAATAATAACCTAAAATATAAATGGATTAAATGCTCTAATCAAAGGACACAGGGTAGCTGAATGGATAAGAGAACATGACCCAAATATATGCTGCTTACAAGAGACCCACCTCAGAACAAAAGACTCACACAGGCTGAAAAAAACCCAAAACCTTCTGGAGGACTTGAAAGGAGAGATCAACAGCAATACAGTCATAGTAGGGGACTGTTACACCCCACTAATTTTACTGGATAGATCTTCCACTCAAAAATTAACAAGGAAACAGTGAATCTAAATGACACTCTAGATCAGATGGATTTAATTGACATTTTCACAACATTTTACCCCAAAGCTGCAGAATATACATTCTCCTCAAGTGCACATGGGACGGTCTCAAAGAGAGACCACATGTTAGGACACAAAACAAGTCTTTACAAGTTCAAGAAGTTGAAATCATACCAAGCATCTACTTGGACTTTTACACCATGGAATACTATACAACTGTAAAAAAGAAGGATCTCTTACCCTTTGAGACAACATGGTGGGACCTAGAGAGTATTATGCTAAGGGAAATAAGCCAGTCAGAGAAAGACAAATATCACAAGATCTTACTCATATGTAGAATCTAATGAACAAAATAAACCAATGAACAAATTAGATCCAGAGACACAGAAGCATGGAACAGACTGGCGAATCTCAGAGGGAAGGCAGGGGTGGGTGGGTGCGTGGGGAGAGACTAACCTAAGAGCTTATATGCATATATGCATAACCCATGGACACAGACAATAGTGTGCTGAAGGCCTGAGTGGAGGAGTGCAGTGTGGAGGGGATCAATGGGGGGAAAAAGGGGATATCTGTAATATTTTCAACAATAAAGATAAATTAAAAAGATTTCCATCAATAAATTTGCTGTATTTTTAATGTTTTCTATTAATTTCTATTCTCAATCAATATTAATTCCTTTTTTGCCTTAGAACAGTGTTGTTAACCTTACTCTAATTTCCTCACATTAATATATTGCATGTTAATTGTAATTGCTCATTTGTTAATCATAAAATAATAACTGGCATTTCTTTTGAGTATACCATTGCCCATAAGCAAGAAACCAGAAAATAATGTGAAATGCAATAACTATTTCCTCTTTGAGAAAAGTAATATTCTGTTTTACTTCATTTGTAAGGATAGTGACAGTATTATCTGCTTACTTATCTAGTTATTAATAAACTCTAGTATCACTACAACATTCAGAGAATGTGGTTTGTATATCTATTTTTAGAAATTTACCTATTTCTCTTTGAAACCTAAGGTATCATCCTTTCAAATTCTCTATTTGACCTCAAAATAAATAAATTTTAATCATGTTATTTATATTATTTAATTTCTTCATGTCATTTATTTTCTTCTTGCTCTCTCCAAAAACTGAAATAAACATGTTTCAAAATCTTCCCACTGCAATAGCAATTTTGTCTATTTTTCCTTGGATGTCAAATAAGCTTTGGCTGGATATTAGATGCCCTATAATTTGGCACATCAAAGCGTATAACTTTTATTTTCCCTTTAACTTGTAAATGTAATCAATATAACATACCTTCAGCTAGTTAATGCTCTTTCCCTTAAACTCTACTTTCTCTCACATTTTTATTGCCAACATGTTTAGTTTTTATTTGGCTTTTTATAATATATTTTTGCTCATATCTTTATTTCTTATTTCCATAATCTTGTGACTAATGTGCCCTTCAAAACAATTTTTCTTTTAGTAACAAACTATATGGCCCACATAGTTGCTACATTATTTTATAAAGTATAAAATTTTTATTCTTTTTTATTCATTTTTATTCTTTTGTTATATTACTCAAATTGTTTTCTCATTTATGTAGGAAAATTACAGATGTTGTTCATTCTATTTTTATCTTAATAGTGATTACCTTTAAATTATTAGAAGTTATAATTAAATATGTCTCCACCGAAATCAACACAATTGCACTGACTGACTCACAAGATGAGTATTGAGCACATGTTCATTTACTACCTCCTTCCCTTACCTATTTTATAGTGAGAGTACAAATATTTTCTATTTCTTGGGCCCTTCAAATAGAACTGAAGAGAAAAGCTAATTAATACATGAGTAAAAACTACAATCCTATAAGTTCTAGGCATGAATGCAGAGAAAAAGACTGTTACACTATTAGGGTGTCTCTAATTTTAAAACTGATTCAAGAGAGGTTATTAAAGATTAGGGATACTTATCCCTTGTCATGTACATTGCAAACAACTTTGCAGCTTACTGTACGTTTTAAATTTTTCTTTAGTTGCTAAAGAAATTTGGATATTTTATTCACAAATAAAGTCAACTCACAAAAGAAATAACATAAATTGTAGGTAAACAAGAACAAGAGTCAACCTCTATAACAAACACGTGAAAACTAAGAGAGTCAGATATTTTGCCTAAGGGATCAGAAAATATTGTCTTTTAATTTTTTTAATTTATTCTTTTTTTAGAGAGAGAGAGAGAAGGAGAGAGTAAGAGAAAGATGCATCAATTTGTTGTTCCTCTTACTTATGCATTCGTTGGTTGATGCTCATATGTGCCCTGATGGGGGATGGAACATGCAACCTCAGCATATCAGGATGAAGCTCTAATCAACTAAGCTACCAGGTCAGGGTAGGATCAGAAAAGACTGTTTAAGTACCTAGTTTTGGCAAGGAAGTACAAAAGTAGATACAGCTCTTAAACTGTTGGTGGGAATTCAAATCTGGAGAAACTTTCCAAAGGCTCATTTGGCAAGGCATATCAAAATTCTTTAAAATACGCATTGCCTATTATACCCAAGGAGAAGATTATTGTGCAAAGATGCTTTTCACAGCAGATTTCTTTTGTAAGGCACTGAGAAATGGAAATTATCTTAATTTCTAAAAGCAAGGAATCTAAGTGATAAACTTAAAAGCATAAACACAAACACAAAAATTAAGTTTTAAAAAACAGTTTTATGTAGAAAAGAACTTGGCCTTGCCCAGGGGTCTGGCCTTTGCCCGTGGCTTCTGGAAGATAATCTGTCACACCATCATACATGATAGAGATGTCTTTGTTAATGGCAGGGGCCTGTCACACCTGATAGTCTTAAGGTGGGGGGTTGGCCATCCAAGAAAGACCTAGCTGATGATTTAGGGTGGAAACTTTGGGTCACAGAGGATCAGCCAACCTGGAAGCTGACATCAACCATGTAGACAAAGCATCAACCAGTTATGCCTACATAAGAGAGCCCCAATAAAAACCTGAACACCCAAGTGAGCTTGCCTGGTAGGCACACATCTATGCCAGGAAGGTAAAATGTCCTGAGTACAATGGAAGCATCACTTCTAGAATCATCCCAGGCTCTGCCCTATGCATCTCTTCCTTTGGCAGATATTTGACTTGTATCATTTCCCTATAAATAAACCATAACCATGAACACAGAGATGAGCAAAAATAGGAAAATTACCAGCCATTATTACCCAAAAGATAAATCATAAGATACGAAATAAGAACACTAATAATAAGACAAATAATATAAATACAATAATTAGTAAATAAATAAGAATATAAGAATAAACTCTGTGTTTCATGTACTCACAACTACAAACCTACTTTTGCCACAAGCTGTATAATAGTTGTCAGTGAGTTCCATGAGCCCTTTAGCTAACCATCAAACATGAGGGCAGATTTGGGAACCACCAGAACTTCCAGTTGGTGTCAGAAATCTAGCAGTCTGGAGGACTGTGCCCCCAAACCTTACAATTTGGTTAGCTCTGGGTAAGTAAAATCTAATGTTTATACATACTATTACATTTATAGAAATTTATGGGTAATACACGTGACTAGAAGTACACACTCCAAAATATCAGCAGTGGTTATATTTAGGTGCTGAGATATTATTGTTCAGGTGGTCCCTTTTTATGTTTTGCTAATTTTCTACAAATATTTATTTTGTTTGTAATCAAAAGATGAATATTTTTTAAATTATTATGTAACAAATTCATCAATCTGAAAAAAAGAAACCAAAATTAATTGATTGCTAGAGCCATCATTCTGGGGACCTGAAGCACATATTTTTATCTCGAGTGATAACCAAGTATCATCACTATGCACATCAGTTTCTATAGTAGTTCCATAACATTTAACAAAGAATAAATAACTGGATTTCAATAGTACAACTGTTAATTGTGAAAAATCATTCCTCTCAGAAATAGGAACAAAGGTCTTACATATATGTCTGTCATTTCTATATACTAGAAATAAACAATAACAACAATAAAAAAAACAGGAAAAAGAAAAAGGGTACAAGAAAAAAATAGAGTGTAAGATTCTTTCTTCAATGCTGATTTTTCAAATGCTTGTTATATACATATAATTCGGGGGAGGGGGGTGTGTGCAAAACTCAGATACTGGAGTAGATGTAGATAAGGGTAAAGGACCAGAGAAAAAAAGACCTGAGAAAAATGGCCTCAGCTGTATTTCCCATTAGCTACAATTTTATTCCTAATGGAGACATGTTTGGAATTCTGGACAATATAAGTGAGTCTGTTCAAAAATCAATAATGTCAAGCTGACACTACAGAACATACAAAAATGTTTCCTTAATGGAACAAAAGAAGAAGTCCAAGGAAGCAGGAGGGGGCAAGGACTTAAATATACCTTCTAAACCCAAGTCCACTACAGGTGGTCTCAAGTTCTTAAATCTAAAGAAAAGGCAAAATTACCAACTTGTACTCCTCATGTGATAATCAATTACCTAATATTAAATGCTTGAAATAAATACACTTAGTATGGATTATGTCAGCTCTTCAATTAGGAATAAATTCAGTCATTTCAAAAGCTGCTTTTAATAGTGTTCTTTGTAGAGACTTCTTTTCCCCTGACACTCCTCATCATCCCACCTTAAGCTATCGGTCCCCCAACAGTGAACCTAAGAAATCAATCTGCTAATGTATAATTTGTAAGGTTCCTCTGACTAACAAATGGATAATTGATTCCTTCACAAATGCTGCATCCCCATGGACACAGGGTGGAATGAATAAGAAACAGAAGATGGGATTTCATTTTCCTTCTCTCAGAGATCCACTAGTTAGCAATCACAACATCCACATGGCTGTCCATGCAGCTTCATGCTCTTTCATCACAGTTAGCAAGTAAACTGAGCTTACACATTACGTGTGTGAAAAGCAAACGTCTGTTCTTCATACTTGGAAGAAGCTCATTTAACTGCTTATTCTACTCTTCCCTGATGATACACTCTGAGGTAAGCAAGACCTCCATTAGGATTTAAAAAGTCTCTGAAAAATACACCTAATTGTGGGTTTTCTACAAATCTACAAAACATTTATTTTCTCAATAACTTATTCTATGGCCAAAAAGGCCTAACTTTTAACTATAAATTCTCAAATCTTCTCATCTGCTCTAAGATTTCATCTCTAGGTTTACATGAAATCCTTCTTTAAATTAAGGCAGAACAAATTTATCAACAGGTAATCTTGAAGTTAGAGAACTTTTGTGAAGCTTTCTTAAAAGTCTCAAAATGTGGGTTCAGTAAAAGAAAAAGATATAAAGGCTCCAGCCAGTTCCTTGGGAGATCTGCTCCCACAGCCTCATATTCCTTCACTCCTGAATGTCACAGCCCACCCCTCCACTGCCAATTACTCATCCTAAAGTCACCAAGAACTTCCTGGAGCTGAAGTAATGGGAACTCTTTCAACCTTACTTTAACTCAGCCACTGTGACAACTGACCCTGCTGATCACTGCTTTCTTCCAACCTTCTCTTCCCTCAGCAGTGACAACAACATTCTATTAATGAACTTACCACAATGAGCTATATAAAAACACTGTTGAATAAAAGAATACATTAATAAGGATCCTTTTTGTTATTTATGGTCCTGTGATAAAAGCTAAATATATCATTCTTACCTGGCACATCAGTTCAAAAAATAAAAATGCTAATAAAACATGAACCCACTGAAAAAGCCCAAAACATTTTTAAATGTCAAGTGAACATGCGTAACAAATACTAAGGGAAAAAACTGAAAAAATAATCCCACAAGAAAAGATGAAGGACATACTACTAGTCTGACTTCAAAGCAATATTAAATTCTGGATATGTAATAAATATTAAATTAAATAAATGAAAATTTTAAAATCATCAATGACAATAAAAGATAGAAACAATGATAAATAAACATTTAATGAAAAATTAGTTCAGAATTAAAATAAAATAATGCAAAAGTCAACACAAAATTTAAAATGACAGAGCAAAAATTAAAAGGCTGTAAATTTCAGTTATCATCAGTAAATACCAATACTGTATTAATTACCAGGAAGTTAGATTGCTGGCTTTCACTTGAAAGTGAGAATACATGATGTCCTTCACTTAAATTATAAAGCTATTCAATGTTTCCACACCAGGGACAGATAATGAACATCTACTCCTCTGGGAAGGCTCCTAAATTCCTTTTTGCTGGATTGGGATACCCCTCTTGTGTGTTCCAACATCACACTCTATCAGAATACACCTGTTTCAGAATAATAAGTCACTCTGTTGTCTGCCTCTAGCACTTAACTTGAGCTCCTGAAGAGCAGAAATCTACTTTAAACCCCACAGCTGGAACCAAAGAGCTCAATGAAGCTGCCAAAGAATGAGAACCTCAGTGTTTCAGAGTCTGAGGCTTTGATCCAAAAAACAAGTAAAACAAACAAATAAATAAAAGCTCTGTAAGAAGACAACTAATTAAGAGCCAAATAAATAAAAACAAAAAGAATTTTGTGAAAATATTATTTTCCTGAGTAAAGTTTTAAAGAATGGTAAAGCCTCAGACTACATTCAATGGAAAGAATTAACTTCTAACATGCCCCTGATCTTTTGGGGCCCAAGGTTTTCAATACTCAATATCAGGCTTAAATAGCTGAAAAAGAGTTGATGATCTACAAGCACCAACCATTTAACAAAAGCTACTGTTTCTGCAAATGGAGGAAAATATTTTATCACTAGTAATTCATTCCAACTTGAGAAATAATTAAGAAATTTTAAAAGATGCAAAGTCATTCACTTTCCACTCTGAATAAACAGAAAGGGTAGTGGTGAAATGCAGCATAGCTGTATATAAGTTACACTTAAAATTTTGTATAATAATGTGGCTGAAATATACTTTATTCCACAAATAACTACTTACCTATTATAAATTTATAATTTCAAAAGTACATCCCTTTTCCCAGAAATAGAAAAAAACATTCCTAAAATTCATATGGAACTACAGAAGAATGAATAGCCAAAAAAGTCTTGAGAAAGAAAAAGCTGGAAATATAACACTTCCTGATTTCAAGTTATACTACAAAGCTATAGTAATCAAAACAATATGGTACTAACAGAAAAAAAAGACATGCAAACCAATGGAACATAATCAAAAGCTCAGAAATAAGTCCACACCTATATAGTCAAATATATTTGACAAGGGACCCAAAAATAATCAATAGGGAAAGGACAGTCTCCTTAATAAGTGGTGGGGAAACTAGATATTCACATATAAAATAATGAAACTGAACCCCGATCTTACACCACTCACAAAAATTTACTTGAAATGGATAAAGGCCTTATCTAGGCAATGATTTTTTGGATATGACACCAAAGCACAAGTAATAAAACCAAAAATTAGTATATGAGACTATATCAAACTCAAAGCTTCTGAACATTTAAAAAAAAAATCTACAAAATGAAAAGGCAGCTTAGCTTATACCCAAAGATTTACAGAAGCCACATCGAGACTGGCCCCACTCCAATGGGCAGTGGCTGAGGTTCAGGAGGGATATCTCAGCTGCAGGGGTTCACCCTTAAGAAGCATGGGGTCTAAATCCCAAACTTGGTTGCCTAACCCAAAGCACCAGAAACAGGAAGAGGTGCCCACATCACATCTGGCTGTGAAAAGGAGTGGGGTTTCTGTCAGTCAGGGAGAGACGGAGTCCACTAGAGACACAGGCACCCTCTTAAAGGACCAATACAAAAAATTTCATTCTCAGCCAATCACCCTGGGCTCCAGCAGAGGGAAGGCAGAGTGAATAAGAGTTGCATGAGGAGAGTTTAGGGATTGTGGCTCTGGGAGGAAACTGAAAGGACAGCTGCCAGAATCCCAGGGATGAGTCATTCTCCTATACAGCAGACGCCATCTTTCTAGGGTGGAGCGCTCTCCTCCCTGTGGCATCATCCAGGGGAAGGCAAGAGCCCCACCCTCTGGAATCCTAAGATCTGGAAACAGCCCAAGCGCCCATCAGTAGATGAGTGGATAAAAAAGCTGTGGTACATTTCCACAATGGAATACTATGCAGCTGTAAAAAAAGATCTCTTACCTTTTGGGACAGCATGTACAGACCTGCAAGGTATTATGCTAAGTGAAATAAGCCAGTCAGAGAAAGACAGGTACCATATGACTTCACTTATATGTAGAATCTGATGAACAAAGTAAACCAATAAACAAAAAGAAGAACAGATAAGAGAACAGACTGACAGCTGTTGCGGGGTGGGAGGCTGGGTGAAAAAGGTGAAGGGATTAGCTAAAAATAAATAAAACTCATAGACACTGATAACAGTATGTCACCCCAATAAATTCCATAAAAAAAAGAAAAAGAGAAAAATTCCTTAAAATACATCTTTAAAAAAATACTACCAACCTAACATATTGATGAAATGTTGAGAGCTTCCTGTTTGGAATCAACATCTTATCAAAGGTTCTTATTTGACTGAAAGTACAATCAAATAAGAAAGCGATATAAAAAATAAAGTAACTAGAAATCCAGCTACCTCAGAATAGATGCAGAAAGAGAAGTGCTGTTCAGGTGATTGGAGATGAAGACTAACAGAGCCCTGGTTGACAATGAGGAGTCCATCTCAGGTAAATTTCTATTGGGGTTCAGGTCAAATGACTTTCTTCTAGGGGTCCATACATGGCACAAGTAAGTTTATTTCTTTGATGTTTTAAGAACATGCTTACTTATGTAACTAGGGTCTGTGAAATGTTTCCCAGTGCAGGTCTAGTGAATTGACTCCAGGAATTTCTTTTCATAGAGACATAGCAACTTGGTTTACACGATGCTTCTTTTGCATACTGTTGAGAGATGACAATCTACTTGGGAAATGACTTAATGTGGAATTGATAAAGCAATGTTTTTACACTGGAGAGCATTATAACAATTTCTGTGGTGAAGGGACGGCTGAATTTGTGATGATTTAAATGGTCTTCATGTTATATCTGAAAAACAAGTCAGGCATTTTCTATTTGATTTATAACTCGGTCTCAGTTATTTAAAGTATCTGTATTGCCCTTTTTAGATAAGTGATTTTTCCCCGACCGGTGAAAAGGCTTCACTTTTGCAAATGTTTTTAGATAAACAAAATGCATTAGCAATGCTGCTGCTATTGTTATAAAAGTGAGAAAAAAATAAGAATGTCTTTACTCCTAACAGGTTTTTCCTTTATCATTGGTGGTATCTTGCATATGGAGAAATTAAGCAAGGATATCTGCGGGCCCTGCTAAGATGTTCAAGTAGTTTTGTGATCACAATGGGTTTGCACCATGTTTGGTTTTCTTGAGCTGATTTTTTTCTCATGAAGTTTTGTCCTCAAAGATGTTGCATAGCAGATGCTTAGGACTTGGATAGTCTAAAGGGTAGCCCTCTAAGACTCAATTTAAAGAATAATAATACTTATTCCTTCTCTAGTTATATGGTTTCTGATAATCACATTAACTCACAGAAAAAATTAAATACTCTAGGGCAGAGGTGGGGAACATCCAGACCACAGGCCTTATACAATGGCGAAATCATTTGGTCTGGCCCTGCCCAGACAATAGCAGATGGAACTCGAAATTCAATAAATCTAGGAGCTTTTTTCATAGCTAATTTTTAACTTGATAATTTTGTATGGCCCTCAAATGATGTTATAAATATCCAAATGGCCCTTGGCAGAAAAAAGATTCCCCACCCCTGTCTAGGGCAACGTTCTCTGGGAAAAAAAGAATTTTGCTTTCTGGAATTGCAGCGTTAGAAAGCTGTAGACTAGGAATCTTGTCAGCATGGCCAGCTGCAGAGGACACCTTATTCACTGCATCCACCTTTCAGTCAAATCTATTTAGATATTAAAACATCAGTGTTGACCTACCAGTATTGCTCAATGGTTAGAGCATTGACCTGTACACTCAACCTGTACACTGAAGGGTGGTGGGTCCAATTCTGATTGAGGGCACGTACCTGGGTTACAGGTTGCATCCCTAGCCCATTAGGGCATGTGCAGGAGGCAACCAATCCATGTCTCTCACATCTCTCCTCTCTCTCTCTCTCCCCCCTTCCCTCCCTTCTTCCATCCCTCCACTCTCTCTAAAAAAATATAAAAATCAATGGGAAAAAAATCCTTAGGTGAGGATTAACAACAAAAAAAAAAATAACAAAAAAAAAAAATCAGTGTTTATTTCTATTCTAAATAATTTGAAATAATAATAGTAATAACTGCTCCCAACAAGGTCCTGCCTTTTAATTAGACTATGTATCTTTCCTAAATTCTTGTTTCTTTATCAGTGGGATCTAGTGGGCCAAAGTAAAGGTGTTTTGTTTTTTTAATCTAAATACTGTAGCCAACAAAAATCCAATCTTTGCCTAACTGAAAAGACTAGGCTTTTCCAGGCTCCTGATGAGTATCATCTCTTCAAAAGGCCTCATTCTTTTCTACTCCTCAGTGTTCACTTCCATTTCTGTGATGTTTATATCCTCCATTATTCCGTGTATAGGCCCTAGATTCTTCTCTTAGCTCGTTCTTTCTTTTGCTCACTTTTTATATTGCCACCCCCCTTGTTCAAGTCTTTATTGAATCTCACCTGGGTTATTTCAGTGAAACCCAACTGATCTCCCTGCCTCATGTCTCTCCTAATCCATCCTTCACATAGCTGCTCAAGTAATCTTCCCAAAGGAGTGCTGGGATTTTGTTACTCCCTTGACTGAAAACACCTGAGTGCCTCGTTGATGCCTGTGGAATAAAACAGAGCTCTTCTCTGCGGCCCGAAGGGCTCCTGCTGTCTAGGCTAGTCTTCTCCACATCGTGGACTGCAGCGTATCCAGACTTTGTACTTTCACTATTGTTGCAATGTGCTTTCCCACCTTTGCGTATGGAAATGCCCAGTGTCCCACCTGCTTTGTGACACCTTCCTTGATGACCTCACATAGGAGAGGTCATATTTTATATTCATTCAGTGATTGCTTCTTACTACTTCAGCAAACATTCTGTAAGGATGTAGAAGGGATATAAAGAATAATTCAATGCAGCCCCCTGTTCTCAAGTGTAATCAGTTGCGGATCTAGTCACACAAACAATGGTCTGTAATATAATGTTAAATTCGAAAATAGAGGTATTAGCAAGTGCTGGGATCAAAGACTGTATACACAATACCTTGAAGGGAGGCCCTGTCTGCTTGTTTTTGTTTAATCCTTTTTGTACTGTGTAGGGTTTTTGGTAATATTAGTTCCTTTTGTTAAATGCTCTTATTAGTAAATTTCTCTTCTGCACTATTCTCTTGCAATATTCCAATGACTTTGCTTTCTCTAGTAATTCTGCCTTCCTTTTTTTTTTTTATCACTCTTTCCTTTGTATGGTTTTTGGATATGTGTATAAGCAAGGAAAATACTGACTCAGTTTAAAAACAAATAATCCTACTTCACCATTTTGAAAATTGTCAGTTGTATTTCTTTTCAGGTCATTTATGTATGAAAAAAACAAATTCTTTTAACAATGGTTTTTCAGTAAAATGGATTGTTTTACAATGGCGTCACGACTACCCACAGCATAGGATCTGGTAGCTAGCAAGAGCTCAGCAATTCTAGTATGGATACTAGAAAGAGAAACTTGGCTGATTCCTTATGCTGTTGCTCAAACTGATTTACTGAGAAGTTCCTACTGAAGTTTTCCTCACTCATCTGTCAAACTTAGTACTATAGACAACCACCCAAGGCATCAAGGAAGACTTCTCCAAAATGTCCACTCTAAACTGTTAAGCAATGTGCACTGCAAGCTCTGTGGAGAATGAGCTCTAACTCCAATTAGCTATTCATCCATCTCTCTACAGAGGACAACTGCAGGTTTGTAGCATCCACAGGTCACTGTCTTAAACATGAACAGTGTTTCAGTGATTCACAAAGTCTCATAAGGGCATTTACCATCTTTACCATGTGCACCTGATCCAGTACAGTGCCTGGCATGTGAATAAAAGAGGAAATGTGGACCAAAAGCTTAATTTAGCCATTTATCAAAGCTATGTTTTAATCGGTGCCCAGACTGTGAATAACTATCTTGAATGTATGTTGTGTGCAAGCCAGCCTCCTACCATTGTCTGCTGGGATGTGGCAGGCACAGGGAAAAGATGAAGTTTAACAAAACAAAAACAGTTCTAAGAATCAGCAGTATGCCAGCTTCTTAGGCGGCAATCCCTTCCAAATCCTCCCTGTGTTTTTAAAGGTTGTTAGGATTTAGAAAACGAACATCTAATAAGCCTTCTGTAGGCTGAAAGGCCCATCCCTGCCCCTGCTTCTGCTAAGGTTATACCATCCAGGCAGTGCACAGGAGTGGATGAATGTCTGAGCCTTTCACCAGTCAGCCCTGCATAGGGTCTGTGGGTCTTGAGGGGTGGGAAGGGACAACAGCCTGGGGTGTGAGGGGGTCAGATGTGGTTGCAAATAGTCCTTGTCAGTTTAAAGCATCTAAGTCACACCCAGTGTGCTCTAATTGGGGAGGTGGTTAGGAACTCTTGTTAGAGGATATTTTTTAAAGTTAAAAAAAAAGGTATTTAGGAATGTTTTAATGAATAGCAAAGAGTGATATATAAACTGCTTATAAATGCAGAAAATTTAAACCCAAGTGTTATAACAGTGATGACACAAGGAATGAACAAAATTGTTTTCTTTCAAAATGAGGTGACTCTTCCTGAAAACTTCCATTCTTTTCATTCACAGATGATTTTTATTTGTTAGATTATTTCCAGGATATTAGTTAAGAATTTAAATCAAGGGCATTCATTTTCTTATAGGGTAATTTTATTTTTTTTATCATTAGAGTTGAAGTTAAAGTGGCTAAGTAGAGACACTTAAATTTATTTTTCTCCTGTTAAACTGTATTCTTCTTGTGGAAGTTATAGAATATGTATTAAGGCTATCTGGAGACACAAGTAGACAGTGTACACTGTACCTTAAAGTAATCATTTCATATTTATTCACATTAATTTTGCAGCATCAAGGGAAAGCTATGATGAACCTATGATAAAGCTACTTGAAGCACTATAGCTAGTTTAAAATCACTGTGAGGAAAGTCATCTATAGTTCAACAGATAGAGATATTTGGGAAATATTTTTGAGCTCCTGTGTTGGGAACATAACAGGTATCACCTCAAATAACAGACATATAATTGTTTCGTATTATTAAAATAAAAATATTGTTATGCTCCATATTTTAACTAACATATCAATTATTAAAATATATTGCTTTTCACTTAGAAATCAGCTTTAAACAGGTTCCTACCTTTTTCTACAATATGTGATTTTATTTTGTTTTTTCAAGCTTTATTGAGATATAACTGACATATAATGTTATGTTAAGTTTAAGGTGTACAAGTGGTTTGATACACATATATATTTCAAAATGTTTACCAAAATAAAGTTAGTTAACACATTCATTCTTCAACTCTCATAATTACCATTTTAATGATGTTATTTTATGGTGAGAACTTTAAAGCTCTACTCTCATAGCAACTTATAAGTACACCACACAGTACTATTAACTACAGTCACCATGCTGTACATCTTACAACTGAAGATATGTATAATTTGACCAACATCGTGCCACTTACCTATTCCCCAGCACCTGCAACTACCATTTTGCCATGTTTCTATGAGTTGAATATTTTTAGATCCCACATAGAAGAGAGGTCATACAGTATTTGTGCTTTTCTGTCTGACTTATTTCACTTAGCATAATGCCTTCAAGGCCCATCTCTGTTGTCATAAATGACAGGATTTCCTTCTTTTTATGGCTAAATATTATTCCATATATGTACACCACATTTTCTTTATCCATTCATTTGTCTGTGGTTATTTCCATGTCTTGCTATTATGGATAACTTTGCCATGAATACAGTAGTGCAGGTATCTCTTTGAAATCCTGATTTAATTTTCTTTGGATATATATTCAGAAGTGAGACTGTGAATCATATGGTAGTTCTATTTTTAATTTTTTTAAGAATCTTTATACTTTATCCATAGTGGCTGTACCAATTTACATTCCCACCAACAATGCACTAGAGTTTCGTTTCTCTGTATCTTTTCCAGCATTCGTTAACTCTTTTCTTTTCAATTATGGCCATTTTAACAGGTATGAGGTGTAGCTCATTGTGTTTTGTTTTGTTTTTAATCCTCACCTGAGGATATTTCTTCCGCTGCTTTTCAGAGAGAATAGAAAGGAGAGAGAGAGAGAAAGAAGCATTTATGTGAGAGAGACACATCGATCAGTTGCCTCCTATATGTGCCCCAACAAGGGAGTGGACTACAACCTAGGTATGTGCCCTGAATGGAAATTGAACCCCAGACCTTCCAGTGAACAGGACAATGCTCCAACCAACTGAGACACACCAGCCAGGGTTGCTGTCTCCTTTATAAAGACCAACACTTTATGATGGCTCTTTTCTTTTTTTAAAAAAAATATACCTTTTTTGATTTCAGAGAGAGGAAAGGAGAGGGAGAGAGAGATAGGAACATCAATGATGAGAGAGTCATTGATTGGCTGCCTCCTGCATGCCCCCAAATGGGGATCGAGCCCGCAACCCAGGCATGTGCCCTGACCAGGAATCAAACCCTGATTGCCTGGATCCTAGGTCAACCCTCAACTGCTGAGTCACACCCGGCCCGTCATAAGATGGCTCTTTCAATGAGCATTGACACTTTCTTCAAAAAAGTATTACCTGCCCCCCAAAATGATCACCTTTTTCACCCCAAATGTTCACATTCACACAACCACGGATGCCATGATACTTTCAAGGTACATCTGTTAAACAACAAAATGAAGCTTCAAATTCAAAATTTCCTTCTTCCTTAACAATTCCAAATCACAATTAAAAAATTAAAAAGCCTGAATCTTCTCTTTCAATTAACATAATTCCCATAAAATATTAGCTTTATATATTTAGAATAGAGAAAATGAAACAGCAAGGTAGTCAATTGATTTTCAATTACATTTGGCAACTGGATGAGATGGAGATAATGGGGCATGTACTTACAGTTCAAACCAGTGACTAAATGGGAGGGTTCACATTTTAAGGATTCCACAAACCCCAAGTATGTAAATTAACACCTTTATTCACTAATTAACAGGTGGTTTTTTTCAAATAACATTTCACCTAGACATTCTACAATGTTATAATTTTAAAAGAACACATATAGGAGTATTTTAAATGCTCCACTTAAATCCAAATGGATGACTATAATTAACTAAAGAATTGCAATTAAATAAATTTATAAAAGTAGATTTTCAAATAGAATTTGTATATAAAAGATAACCAGTCAAGCCCTGGCCAGTTTGGCTCAGTGGTTAGAGCATCAGCCCGTGGACTGAAGGGTCCCAGGTTTGATTCTGGCCAAGGGCATGTGCCCCAATTGCAGGCTAGATCCCCAGCTGTGGTAGAGGCATGTGCAGGAGGCAGCCAATCGATGTGTCTCTCTCACACCTATGTTTCTCTCTCTCTCTCTCTCCCTTCCACTCTCTCTGAAAACCAATGGAAAAAATATCCTTGGGTGAGGATTAAATTATATATACACACACACACACGTTATACATATATGTATATGTAAAACCAGTTAAAATATATAATGTATACATATAGACAGACCTCTTTCTTTATAAATTCACCTTTAAAATTTTTAGCATATACTGTAACATTGTTATATATAGTATATAACTATACATAATATATACTTTTAGCATTCTCATTTAAGTAATAAAGATCCTTTAAGCTATTAAAACAAACTGCTAATAATCTAAAGCACAAATTTTTACATGATATTTAGCTCACACATTATTTTATACTGTATACTTACTACATCAAACTTCTGAGTGATGTTCCCCTGGACATCAAGTAAATAAACTTTGCCATAATGTGTGCCCAGTGCCAAGAACTGTAAGAACAGAGAGGTCAGTTTATTAATGTACCATTAACACACAATTACTAATAAAATCATTTTCAAAGTTAAGATCTTAATGCATAAGTAATCTGTAATGCCTTAGACGATATGCAGTCCTTGGAGAAGGTCTATTTCCAGCTTCAGGGAAATAACAGGACAGGGCCCACTTTACTGTGATAGTGCAAGCTAGCTGTCAGAATGACTCATGAGGACCCTCATCTACTGACAACTAATGGTGTGTACGTGGTCTGTACACAATGCCTCATGGACTGAGGCAGCAAATTAAAATGCAGGTATGAAAACATGACCAACCTAAGGTTGAACTCAAAGTCAGAAGGAAATTACTAAACAACTCACCTTAATTTATGGCTAATGTGTAAATCTGTGCTATCATTTAAATTCAAAATATATATACACAAATAACAAAGTACTATTTTTTAGAAAGAAAAATCCATGCCATATCAAAAGATGAAAAACTCAGATGTACTTATACTATCAGTTAGCATTAGAATGCCTCTATAAAAGTTCATGTATAATACTGAGTATAAATGTTTATATCCTAATGCAAAAAAAAAATCCTTTTCTGTCACAAAATAACTGCCGAGCTCCATATTCATCTCATGATATGAAACTAGTTCATAACTCCCACTGTTCCTTTCATCTGAACTTAAGCCAAAAGAAACTTTAGGACTACCTGAAATATGACATAAGATTTTTCTACCTTTTTATTTCTTTATGCTTTACTCAAAAAGTTCCAAATTCTCGGTAATTCAGTGCATGTGAGCATGCTTCATTGCAACCTATAATGAAATGCTCACATTTACAGGCACTACTAAGCATTTCAGTCAAGCAGCACAATCTTTAAAAAATAACCTTGTAGAAAGTCAAGATTTAAAAAGATTTATCAAAATGGAATTGCTTAAAATGAAATTTTGGTTCAGGCACTTAAAATATGAAGCTGCATTAAAGAGGAGTCACAAAAACGGAAATAAGGGGTTTGTTAGAAATTCATCCCCAGCAATGCCTTTCACTCCTGCAAGGTTGTGCCTTTTTTTAAAGAAGAAAAAAGTCCCCTGGGTAAAAAAATCAATACTGGTTAATAAAACATCAGATGTGCAGACATAACTAGGTATGACGACTCTGCTGCACAGGCCTGCCTGAATGCACCAGATGCCATGCCGATTACTCATCCAGGGCAGACAGCAAGCCTGGTGAAAACAGGATGCCTGGGCCCTAGGAAAGGGAAGGGGCAAGAGGTAATTCTGGGGGGAAATTAGTTTGAATATATAAACCAAACCAGGATGTTTTCTCCAAAGCAAAAGAAGATTCTAATCAGAAACAGAGGACTCAGTTGTAATATTTTCTCCACAGTGACACTGTCAATATTTGAATTAAAAAAACCACACAATACTAACTAAAAACAAACAGTACTCCACTTCACTACATCCCAAGGGCTCTATAGTATTGACTCTCCTCATAAGTACTGTATTTAGTTTTTTAGAAAACTACGGGGGAATGGATCCTTAAAGCACTTTACTACTAGGACATTCTCAAACACCTCTGTGAAGGCCATATTTGAACTACCAATTATACTTTATTAAAGTTTTAAAGGTTCTAAGCAGGGTACTTTATCTAAACATTAATTCCTTCCCTTTTTCCTTTTTTATTAATTACTAGTTTAATCCATTTAATATTTAAGATAGGAAACAAAATAATTATTTTAATTTTATAGTTTCAACCTAAAACTATAATTACTTTAGAATATTTTTTGGGGGAAAATTACAGTGGTTTTCACAACAAGCTACTTTTGTTTACAAAAACATTTAATCAATTAGTCTGGCCAGCTTAGCTCAGCGGTTGGGCATCAACCTATGATCCAGAGATCATGGTTCGATTCTAGGTCAAGGTACATGCTCGGGTTTCAGGCCTGATTTCCCAGTAGGGGGCGCGCAGGAGGCAGCTGATCAATGACTCTCATCCTTGATGTTTCTCTCTCTCTCTCTCTCCCTTCCTCTCTCTGAAATCAATAAAGATATTTTTAAAAAACAACATTTAATCAGATTAGATAAATTACAGCTGCTCTCTTTTAGAAATAATTTTATGTACTTTAAAAAAATCGAAGTTTGATAAGCCAATTGGAGAGGTCTTCAAAAATCTACTTAACTACGAAAATTATTGATGAGTTATACTTACATTTGCTAATGCTTTTGTCTACTTAAAATGCAACAAAAAATGCAAAATTGGCCACAAATCACAAATGTAAATACAAATTCTTTAAATGTGACTTTCTTTCCAGTCATTAAAATTTTATAACTATTGAATTTTTTTAAACCTGAGAGCACTTACAATCCAGGATGAGCAAAGAATAAATAAAACTTAATTAGCCCCTTCCATGTTTAATTACAAAAACTTGATTCATTTTATGAAGTATCAGATTGTGCATCCAATCCTTTTGAACACTTCCTAGGATAACTGCTTTTACTGTGAATGACTGGGCTTTTTGTACATAAACAAGTAAAAGTGATAAGCAGTCCTTGGACCACAGAGGAAACAAGAAGTAGCACATTTCAAATGTGGTCAGCAGTATATTATCTATGTTCACATAGCATTTTTAGTATTCAAAGCAGACAGTGCCTTCAATTACATAAGAGTTGAAATAAGCCCTGGAGTTGATGTGACTTCCCTGGAGCTATGGACAGTAAAAGAGTTAAAATACTCTCTACTGGACCAGAAATCTCATAAAAAGAAACATGGGCCTCAGATCAAGAGTGCATGTTCTAAAAGTTAGCACAGATTACAGTTCCAACTGTTAGGCTCCTTGACCAAATTTATTTAAGTACGGTGTAAAGTGGGATGTCTGAGCAGGTAAACTCTGTTCTCCATGTCATCCAGTCAATGGTTCACTCAACACACAAAACACAATAGCACCTACAATATATACAATAAGCAAAGGATGACAGTACAATGAGACAGACAGATATAAAAGATGATAATTATAATTAAATTTAAAGAGTTTGCTTAAAATGAAATATCTCTAAGACTTTATGGACCATCAGAAATGTCAGCTTTGCTGAACTTTGAACACTGAAGGAGGACTTGGACAACAGACACCGAGGCAAATGGGGCAGACTTGTGCTAAAGACCATTTTAGGCAGAGTGGAATACAACTTGTTCAAAGGCATGGAGCAAAAAAAGCAGAAAAAAGTCAAGAAATTACAAGCAGTTTTAAATGAAACATTCAGTTCATGACCAGGTGAGGAGACAGGCAATGGGGCAGGAAAGACTGGTTAATAGAAGGCATTAATATTTATGGAAAGAAGAAATGTAGAAAAGTTAAGGGGAGGGGTATGTGTGTCCAAATCATGAAGACACCAGGAAGCCAATGAAGAATTCTAGGAAGGATTACATGATCAGATCTGAGTTTCTAGAAGATTATTTTAATAGAAAGAACTGGAAGGAATGGACTAGAATGGAAGCAAATCTTTGAAAGAAAATAGACTGGTTCACAGTGCGTGCATTAGTTCCAGGGAGAAATAAAGAATGCCTAAATTAAAGAGAAGTACTCAGGATGGGAGTGGAATTCAAGCAGCTGAGATGGAGTGGAATCCAGGTAAGACAGGTTATGAGGAAAAAGAACCAAACACTACTGTCAGAGCACACTTATGACAGAAAGTGCTACAACATAAGGCCAATTACCCAGAGGGCAAGACCACAGAGTCTTATATACCACATTAAGGAGTTTTGACTTTATTTAGCAGATTATGAAAATCATACAAGGTTTTAAAATATGTATTTCTCACAGATCATTTTGGCAACCAGGTGGCAAGTGGGTTAAAAGTAGAAAAATCAGCCGGGCCGGGCGTGGCTCAACGGTTGAGCGTCGACCTAGGATCCAGGCGATCGGGATTCGATTCCCGGTAAGGGCACATGCCCAGGTTGTGGGCTCGATCCCCAGTTGGGGACGTGCAGGATCAATGACTCTCTCATCATTGATGTTTTTCTTTTCTCTTTTTTATAATATATCTTTATTGATTTCAGAGAGAGGAAAGGAGAGGAAGAGAGAGAGAGATAGAAACACCAATGATGAGAGAGTCATTGATCGGCTGCCTCCTGCAGGCCTCCTGACTGGGGATTGAGCCCCAACCTGGGCATGTGCCCTGACCGGGAATCAAACCCCGATTGCCTGGATCCTAGGTCGACACTCAACTACTGAGCCATACCTGGCCAGGCTCATCATTGATGTTTCTATCTCTCTCTCTCCCTCTCCTTTCCTCTCTCTGAAATCAATAAAGATATATTTAAAAAAAAAAAAAAAGGCAGAAAAATCATAGGCACATGAGTGCAGACAGAAGATGAGGACCTAAGCTAGGGCAGAGTGGTAAGAAAATCACCATAACTTAGGGAATGACTGGGTGTTAAAGGAGGAGTCAGCTTTGGCTTACATGACAAAGGAGATGGTGATGCCAACAAATGAGATAGAGAATAAAAAATGATGCAAGGCTAGAGGGAAAAGAAGAGCTCATTATGAACATGCTGAGTTTCCAGTCAAAACAAAAGATAGAGATGTTTAGAAGGCACTTGGATACATAATCACACTATTCTGGGAAGAGGCAGTGTGTAGGTGGTCATAGAAATCATGAAACTGAAAATCAGAAAAGTACAAATTTAGAAGACATGTGGACAATGGACCAAATCTTGGAAAAACCAACAAGTAAGGGAAAGGTGGAGGTAAAAGTAAGTGAAAGAACGAGAGGAAGTAACAGAAAGTGCGAGAACATAATAACAGAATGGTATCATGACAATGAAGTTTTGAGAGGGCGAAACCCACAGTTTTAAAAGCAGCAAAATGCTACCCTAGCCAGTTTGGCTTACTGGTTAGAGCATCGGCCCGCAGTTTGAAGGGTCCTGGATTTGATTCCAGCCAAGGGCACCTGCCTCAGTTGTAGGCTCCAAGCCTGGCCCCGGTTGGCACACATGCAGGAGGCAAACAATCAGTGGGTCTCTCTCACAACAATGTTTCTCTCTCTCTCCCACTCTCTTTGAAAAGCAATGGAAAACATCCTCGGGTGAGGATTAAAAAAATGAATAAGTAAATAAAAGCAGCAAAATGCCAAAAAATCCAAGTGCAAGGAACATTTCCAAGCTCTTTTTATGAGGCCAGTATTATCCAAATTCCAAAACCACATTAAGATACTACAAAGAAAGAGAATTACAGTACAGGTCAATATCTCCGATGAACACAGATGCTAAAATCCTCAACAAAATAGTAGCAAATCGGACCCAGCAATATATTAAAAAGATCATACACCATGACCAAGTGGGATTTATTCCTGGGATGCAAGGCTGGTACAATATTCATAAGTCAATAAATGTGATTACATCACATAAACAAATTGAAAAACAAAAATCACATGATCATATCAATAGATGCAGAAAAAGCAGTTAACAAAATCCAACACCTATTTTTGATAAAAACACTCAGCAAAGTGGGAATAGAGGGGTCATAACTCAACATAATAAAGGCCATATATGACAAACCTACAGCCAACATCATTCTCAATGGGCAAAAACTAAAACCATTTCCATTAAAAACCGGAACAAGACAGGGATGTCTACTTTCACCACTCTTATTCAACATAGCACTGGAAGTCCTAGCCAGAGCAATCAGACAGGAAGAAAACATAAAAGGCATCCAAACTGGAATGGAGGAAGTAAAACTGTCATTATGTGTAGATGACATGATATTGTACATAGGAAATCCTAAAGATTCCACTAAAAAACTACTAGATTTAATAAATGAATTCGGCAATGTAGCAGGATACAAAACACCCAGAAATCAATGGCATTTTTATACACCAACACTGAACTCTCAGAAAGAGAAACTAAAAAATAATCCCATTTACCACTGCAACAATAAAATTAAAATACTTGGGAATAAACTTAACTAAGGAGGTAAAACACCTGTACTTGGAAAACTACAGGACGTTGCAAAAAGAGAGAGAGAGGAAGATACAAATCAGTAGAAGCATACACTGCGTTCATGGACTGGAAGAATTAACATCATTAAAATGTCCATACTACCCAAATCAATCTACCTATTCAATGCACTCCCTATTAAACTACCAATGGTATATTTCACAGATCTAGAACAAATACTTCAAAAATTTATATGGAACCAAAAAAGACCCAAATAGCTGCAGCAATCTTGAGAAAGAAGAGCAAAGTTGGAGGGATCACAATACCAGATATCAATCAAGCTATACTACAAAGCCACTGTAATCAAAAAAGCCTGGTACTGGCACGAGAACAGGTATATAGATCAATGGAACAGAACAGAGAAACAGGAAATGGAGCCAAGCCATTATGCTCAATTAATATTTGACAATGGAGGCAACAGCATACAATGGAATAACGATAGTCTCTTCAATAAATGGTGAAGAAATTTGACAGGCACATGCAAAAAACTGAAACAAGACCACCAACTTATACCATACACAAGAATAAACTCGAAGTGGATAAAAGACTTAAATGTAACACATGAAACCATAAAAATCCTAGAAGAAAATGTAGGCAGCAAAATATCAGACATCTCACGAAGGAGAATTTTCACCACCGATACATTGCATAGGGCAAGAGAAACAAGGGAAAAAATAAACAAATGGGACTACATCAAAATAAAAAGCTTCTGCACAGCAAAAGAAATCAGCATCAAAATGATAAGGGAATCCACTGCCCAGCCAGTGTGGCTCAGAGGTTGAAGGTGGACCTATGAACCAGGAGATCACTGTTAGATTCTTGATAAGGGCACATGCTCAGGTTTCAGGCTCAATCCCCAATGCCGGGGTGTGCAGGAGGCAGCTGATCGATGACTCTCTGATCACTGATGTTTCTATTCTCTCTCTCTCTTTTCCTCTCTCTGAAATGAAAAAGAAAAGAAAAGGGAATCCACTGTATGGGAGAACATATTTGCCAATGATACATCTGATAAGGGGTTAATTTCCAAAATATATAAAGTACTCATACAACTCAACAAAATGTTAAGACAAACGAACCAATTAAAAAATGGGCAGAAGACCTGAATATATGCTTCTCCAAAGAGGGCATACAAAAGGCCAACAAACATAAAAATATGCTCAAGGTGAATAATCATCAGAGAGATGCAAATTAAAATGACAATGAGGTATCACTGTGTATACACCTGCCAGGATGGCTATCATCAATAATCAACAAGTAATAAGTGCTGGCAAGGATGTGGAGAAAAAGGAACTCTAGTACACTGTTGGTGGGAATCCAGACTAGTACAAGCACTATGGAAAACAGTGTGGAGCTTCCTCAAAAAATTAAAAATGGAACTGCCATTTGATCCAGTGATCCCACTTCTAGGAATATATATTAGGCCTCCCCAGGCCTTCACCACAGTATTGTCTGTGTCCATGGGTTATACATATATGCATATAAGTTCTTTGGTTAATCCCTCCCCCCTTCCTTCTGAAAATCGTCAGTCTGTTGCATGCTTCCATGCCTCTGGATCAATTTTGTCAGTTTATTTTGTTCATTAGATTCCACATATAAATGAGATCATGTGATACTTGTCTTTCTCTGACTGGCTTATTTCGCTTAGCATAGTAATCTCCAGCTCCCTCTGAGTTTTCTCAAAGGGTAATAGATCTTTCTTTTTTATAGCAGCATAGTATTCCATTATGTAAATGCACCAGAGTTTTTAATCCACTCATCTCCTGATGGACACGTGGGCTGTTTCCAGATCTTATCTATTGTAAATAACACTGCTATGAACACAGGGGTGCATATATTCTTTCTGATTGGTATTTAGGATATATTGGTGGTTCTAGGAATATAACCTATGTCTGTTCCATGACATAGCGTGTATCGCTAGGGGAGAAGGTAGGAAATGAGGTGAGGTGAAGAACAAAAGTGGACTAAAAGGCCCTTGAACAGGAAGAAGAAAAGAAAGACGGGTATGGATTCAGATGAGGTGGGAAAGGGGTAAGGAACTGATGCTGATCATGCCTGATAGTTTCAATTTTCTTAATTAAATAGAAATGACCCAGGCAGGGCGTGGCTCAGCGGTTGAGCATCGACCTATGATCCAGGAGATAGAGGTTTGATTCCCAGTCAGGGCACATGCCCAGGTGGCAGGCTCAATCCCCAGTCAGGAGGCAGCTAATCAATGATGACTTTCTCAACACTGATGTTTCTGTCTCTCTTCCTCTCCCTTCCTCTCTCTGAAATCAATAAAAATATATTTTTAAAAAACACATTTAAAAAAAATTAATAGAAATGACATCATCCTCTAAAAGTGAAGGAATAGTGATTGAGAAGGAGGACTGAGGACTAAAGAAGCTGATGAAGAACAAATAAATAACAGCATTTTTAGTGGCTGAGAGATACAATAAAGGACAGAGGTATAACAGAACTGAAGATGCTGGTGAAGTTAGGATAGTTAACCATTTGATAGAAAATTTTTAAAAAAAAATGGATTGGAGATCAGGGCTCTGTAAGGTCACAGAACAGCATTAGAGAAATTAACACAGAAGTCTGATGAATAAAAAGGTTCAACAGAGAGTACATTTAAAGATCCTCAGGTTCCAGGTACTGACACCATCCAGAGAGTGGCCTTAATGCTGGGAGATTAAACAGGGCAGAAGTGGAATTAAATTAGGTTGAAGAACTGCAAGGTCAGTCTTCAGTGAATAAAGGAAAGTGACTAGGAAGTTGGAAATGGCAGCAACTGAGGAGGGGTAGATGGTGGTGCAGCTAAAAGGCAGATACCTCAAGAAGGATGTTTCTGGTAAAATGAGAGACAGCAAATGTTTTAGTGAGTGAGGTTGAGTAAGTACAGGACCCTGTTTACAATGGAATGAAATTTAAAGGACAAAAAAACTGGGTGGTGACAAGGAGGAGGAGCAACACTGAAGGTAACACAGGATAAACCCAGGAATTGGATCAGAATTGGGGAGTCTGCCTTTTGTGGATGGCAAAGACTCACTCCTGGGGCTCATAGGACAATGGCTGAAACTGCCTCGCCTCCGATACTCGATTATGACACATTTTGTTTTGATCCAAGAAGGGACTAAGGGTGCTGTACAGTACTTAGCCTGGACTCAGAAAGTTGGTGGAGGCTTTGTTACAGCAAAGACTTAGATGTGGAATAGATTAATTCACTCATATAATCTATAATAATTTGGGGTCTCTCTACTGATTCTTAATACCTCCAACATAATCCCTTGTATTCTATGAAAGCACTGAGCTCCACAGATTCTAATCTTAATACTTTTCTACTCTACTACTTATGATTTGAGGAATTTAATGATAGTGTTTCCAAGAACCACTTACTATAAATCTTTTACATCCATCATTGTCTAAATTCTACTTGATACACCCTTAGAGTGTGCTCTCTGTGTGTATATAAATACATTTTATATATATATAGTATTTTTGGCCACTGTGTTGATTTTTTATGGTGAGGAAGAAGAGAGGAAGAGTGGCAGAAAGACACAATTACTGCGAAAAACCACCACTAAACACTAAAAGCATCAGGACTCCAAAGTATAAAAAAGCTTACAATAGAATGACTTACAGAAGAATGATCTGTAAGGGCTACCTTACCTTGTCATGGACTGTCATGCAGCTAGCTGCATCCTTCTGAAGGATTTCAGTTACCCCATTGGAAAGCCTTTCATACTTGAGTTTGGGCTCCTCTTCACTCTCTTCTTCCTGCACAAAAAGCAGAGAAAATGATAGCCAACATGGATTTATCTGATATTGTCAGAGACCCAAAACACATTTCTTAAGGGGGACCCAGAGACAGTTCCCTCAATGATTATCAATAACTACAACCACAGCTAAAGGTTAAGATCTTCATGTTTCACTTTTCCAACTGGGTGTATCAACTGCTACAAATGCACTAGTAGAATAAATTCAAAAGCTGAAAACAGGATTATCCACGCTTACTTTAACAGTAATCAACTTTGGCATATTAAATACAAAACTGCCTGGTCCACTATGCAGACATATACCAAAGAAAGTAAGTCAGCAAAACACTTCTCATTATGATCTCAGGGTCATAAAAACTCACAGCAATAAGAGAGGAATACAATAAATCTCTAAAGGACATTATTGTATTTCAAGAGTATAAATATTTTTGTCAGATTTGAGATAAGAATATCTCATTTTAATTAGAAAATATAATTATAAAAATTAAATCAAAGTGAAAGAAAATTGTAAATTTTATATAAAGCAAAATGTATTCTTCCCCTTCAGATAAAAAAATTTTAATATTTCTTTTAAATAACTGATAATCCATGAACAATCATTATTTAGTTTATGTTAGAAGATGTTTGTTTAATCTCATATAAATAAACCTACTTATGCATTAAAATTTCTTAATAATTTAATAGGTATTATTATTATTAACTTCATATGTTTAACCTCACTGTTGAAACAGTATAAGATATCCTTAATCCTCATGGCTATGGAATAAAGTTAGGAATCTCTACTGATTATAATGGCCATTAATTAATGAATCAAGGATAGTTATAAAAATCATTACAGTGATTCAGAAAAAGATTTTACTTTACTGCATCAGTATGTAATGAGAAACCAAAACAATGTATATATATATATCAATACTTGTGATAGGATAAAGCTGGCCAAAACAGAAGTTCATAAAAATAATCTACTCATGGACTTTCCCTTTAAAAATAATTGTATAGCCTTCACCTTCCAGCTAGTACTCGAGTAGCTTACGCACATCAATGTTCCAACCCAGAATAAGCAGAAAGGCTTAACAAAATATATTGCAACATCAGTCTAAAGGCACCAATTAAAGGGCTGCTGAGGCAACCTGAACTACAAGGACCATGAATGATTCCAAGGTGGCGGAAAAAGGATGGTGAGGTGAGGTAAGCTGACATTCTACAGCCATTCTTCCTAGTGGGATGTACCAATTCTGGGTACAGGACAGGAGCTGAAAACCCAAGCTCTTGCCTGGGAAGATGGCTATTGCTGAAGGTATGGAAAGCAGCAAACCTTTTGGTACTTGTCGGCATAGCGTGACAAATTGGAGACTTGAGGGGCTAAGATCCCAGTGGAAGAGTAAGGCAGATACTTTTCCCCATGAGACAACTCCCAATTTTCAAACCTGTATGAGATGTGAAGCTAAAAAGCTAAACAGAAAGCCTCAAAAAATGCAAACAAACCGGTTGCTTTGATATGCTGAGAAAATAAGAATTAATGTTCAGAAGCCATCAGCAAATGAGGTCCTGTGAACACCACCACAGATTCTAAGGAACACACAAAAAAATGCTTACCAAAATGTCAATCTAGCTTTGACTCATTTCAATCTCGGATTGGAGTAAGGTAAATAACCCCAACCTATCTGCCCAGTAAAGGGAAGGGTGACTCCTGGGAGAAAGAAAACTTCTCCCGGGAATTTTCACTTACAATATTGAAAATTCAATAAAAAATTACTGGGTATGCCACAAGACAGGACCAAATGACTAAAAATCAAGGAGGAAAAAAAGACCATAAAAACAGGCCTATGGGTGATCTAGATATTGCAGTTAGCAGAAAAGAACTTTAATATAACTATGACTAACATAACTATGTTCACAAAAACAGAGGAAATGATGGAGAAAATAGATGAAAAGATAGAAACTTTCAACAGGGAGTTGTAATCTGTAAAAAAGAATCAAAAGTTTTAGAACTGAAATTAAGAACTCAATAGATGGTTTAACAGAACATTAGCAAAGTAGAAGATAAGATCAAATATATTCAAAGGGAAGCCTAGGGGGGGAAAAAATGGGTGAAAAAAAACAAAAGAAAAGAATGTGTGAGATATGTGGAACACAGTAAGAAGGCCTAACATACTTTTAATTACAGTCCCAGAAAGTTAAGGAAAATGGGAGGGAGGCAGGAGCAACATTTAAGAGGTAACAACCGAGAATTTTTTTATTAGAGACTTTATTTTTTTCATCACCATTTATCCCCCCATACCTTCTTCCATCTCCACCTACCACCCACCTGCAATCACAACACTACTGTCCCTACCCCTGAGTTCTTTCTCCTTTTTTTTTTCTTTTTTGCTCAATCCCTCCACCCCCCAAAAAAAACTCCCCACCAGAGCTGTCTGCCTGCTCTCTATCTGAGAATTTATTAAAACATAAGACATCAACCCACAAATTCAAGAAGCTCTGCAACCCCAAGCATGATAAATATGAAGAAAATCACACCAAGGCATATAACAGTAAAAAGAAAATTAAGTAAAGAAAAAATGACTCATAGAGTAAGAAGTGCTGGGCCTACTGAAGTATATAAGACTGATAGGACACACGAGGAAGAGACTGCAAAGTCAAAGGTATACCAAAGTCTTTACCTCTAGGGCAAAAAACGTTATCTTCACATGGAAAGAGGCTAATTTGTGCATAAATGGAAGGATGAGACATAGCAAACATTATGTCATCGGCTTAGTATCAGATATCTCATTTCATACTGACTTTAAAAACACACTATGGAGACTTAAGTATATTTATTCCATTTTACAAATTTTCAGTAGACACTGATGATAAGAAATTTTAAGTAATTTCATCAAAACACACACCAAAAAGACAAAACTCAAATTCAGTTATAAATGTTCTAGAAACAATGCTTTGAATAACACACTACCCAATCTCCTATGAAAATGATGCTACAAATCACAACGTAAGCCTCCAATATTTATGTCTACAAATAATATGAACTACAGGATCAATAGAAAATGTTTTAAAATGTGTTTATTTAGCAGGTGCATTAGTTATCTATTGCTGTCAATTTTACACCAAAATTTACTAACTTAAAACAACAAATATGTAGTATTTTACAGTTTCGGTGGATAAGCAATACAAGAGTAGCTTAGCTATGTGATTCAGACTCAACGCCTCTCATATGACCGCAGGCAAGATGTCAGGTGAGGTTGCAACCATCTGAAGGTTTGAATGGGGTAGAGTATGTGCTTCCATGATGGCTCACTCAAAGGGTTGGCAAGCTGGTGCTGGCTGTTACAGGAGGCTTTATAGTTCCTTGCCTCATGGACCTCTCCTAAGGACATGAAAGGTGGCTTCCCCCAGAGTAAGTGATTCAAGAGAAAGAAAACTGGAAGCTTCAATGTTATATATGACCTAGCCTCAGAGGTCGTACACTGACACTTCAGCAATATTCTGTTGATCATACAGGTCAGCCATGATTCAGAGTGGGAAGAGAGAACACAAGGGCAGGAAAAATAGGTGAGGATCATTAGAGGCCATCGTGTAGTTTAGCTACAAGAGTAGTAATTACATTTTAAGAGCAATAAACCTGGTTTTAAAAAATCAGTATTCCATGTGTATGATGAGCTGTCAATTTTTCTTCTCTAAGTATACACAAGCTATTAGTTGTTTATTTAGTAACAGAGTGTTAAAATCAAAGACAGTGTTAACTACTATTAATTTTGCAAGAATAAGTTTAAAATAAGCCCAGTTATCCAAAAGCATAGTTATTTTGCAAGAATAAGTTTATAATAGGCATAGTTATCTATATACTTTTTTAAAAAAGTAGCTAATGATAATCAACTCAACCCAAGGAGCTCTTACATGTCAAAAAATGACCTGCTATTAAAATAAAATATGAAATAGCTAATTAACCAAGTATAAAGAACCTAGAAAAAGGAAAATCACCAAAAAAGGGGGCAACAAATAAACAAATTAACACTCTACTTATACACTTACAAGCAAGAAATAGAAATCATTACAAAGTTAACATTAAATGTGGAAAAATAATGTGTACATTCTGAAGTAAATGTGTTAAATACAAATTGAATCCTGAATGGTAGTCTTTATAATAAGATGCCACATGTTGCTCAAGTCTGGACATCAAATGTGCATCCAATGTGAAAAGTTAATTCTAGCCTCTTGACTATTTTACATAAAAGCACTCATCCACAGACCATTAGATAAAGTTACTGTAAATAAGGTTTGCCTGTCTTATTTATAAGTGAAAACTAAGTAATTCCTCTCACATAAATATACAAAAATAAATACTTTCACAACACAATTCACTGAAGCATTCATGCTAGGCTTCAAAAACCATAAATAAAATAAAAACTCCAACATTAGGCACTTGATATAGCCTTTCACGCTTTTCTGACAGGTATCTTTCATGTTAAGTTAAAGCAAGCTAAAGGTGAACTTTAAGGTTTTTTTTCTGCTTGTTGTAAACAAAGAAAATGGAAAGTGATTCAAAAATACAATTCACAGAGGTTATTCTACTGCTGCAGTCTATATATCACATTTTGAATAAAATTTTTTTTTTTAAAAATCAAGCAGATTTAATAGAATTCCACTTTTTAAAAAATTTAAACACAAAAAAAGGCTTCTGTATGATTTGAACTTCCATGAAAAACCACCCAGTGTTAGTAAAAGCAAATCATTTTGGTTAAATTTTAATAATCGGGCAAACCTACAAATAAAACCATCAACAGTCTTAGTTAAGATGAGAGTAAACTGCGTTTCTGTGACAACGCAGTAAAATCGTACAAGTTCTAAGTTGCAGCTAAGCGGAGATATGACCAGTGACATTTATCCATACAAGAAAAATTTGCAGCTTTCCTTTAAAAAGAATCAATTCCTCAACTAGCATGGATTTTCACTCAGTGTACAGCACTTTTAACTCTAGACAAGTCCTTAAACCATCACAAAGGATTCTAGAATACTCTGAAAATAAATTTCATATCACAGTCATTCTTACTGAATTTTGAACTTAAAAGCAAAAAAAATTACTTTTGGGGTAACAAATTAAGGCAATTAAAGACTCTTATTTTGTTACTAATGTTACCGGGTAAATTTGCATGGAGGAAGTGCTATAACCTAACTTACGATCGGCATACCAACAAGAATATTGCCCTTTTCACCTGATAATTTCAAATTCGTGTACAAGCAATTTTTTGGTGTTTACAACCAATTTTTCATGCTGTTTTCACTTTATCCGTATCTTCCATACACTAGTACATTTTACAAACCATTATTACAGTCCAAATGAAGACTTGGATTTTCACTTTTTAAAATGTGTGTCACATAAATTCTGGAGGTTAACAGAGAGATTACTATATTTTTTGTTGTTACTATTAATATATAGAACTTAAAATTTTATTTCTGGATACCATTTATTAAAATCCAGTCTTGTCTTGTTTCTGGGCCCTCCCCGCCCCCAATAAAATTACACTAGAAAGACTGAAGAGGAGAGGTAAGATACAAAGTCCAAGTTAAGTTAGTGAAAAACACCACCAGTTGAGCACTCCTAGACAAGGAGAAAGATCTCAACTGAACCTCTAAGAATTTTAATAAGGTGAATGGTTTAGTTGGTCTCATGTCATCAACAACAACTGACTAGGGACAAATCCTTTTAATAAATATCCATTGTTTTAAAGCTAGACATAATAGGGAACACTAACATACTCAAAAAAATTATTAAAAAAATGTGATTTAAACTTCCGCAGTGAAAAACCAAGTATTAATAAAAAGCAAGTTAACAATCAACCATGAATACGAAGGTATAAAATCAAGTCTTTCCTCCTCTAGAACATTCTCTCTAGAATTCTAATTACCTTAAGGAAAACTAAAATATTCAAAACTGGTAGTCAACCTTCTAAGTTTAAGATACAAAAAAGCTATCAAAATCTAATATCAGAACATTTAAATTTTAGAAAATTCACATTTTATAAAGTTTCTCTTTATAAATCATAGCCTATGGTATACTAAAATATTTTTTATCACTATTAGAGAAGATAGAGAACAAAAAATAAAACAAAACACAACTGGTGTCAAATACAAACAAGACTTTCTTTTAAAAAGCATAACTGAAATTATACTGTAAGTCAATCAAAACATACAATTTGAGCCTCAAAAACATAACTAACAAAATTTTTAAGGAACAGATCTATTGACTACAACATATTATCAACAAAGTAACAAACAGTCAAAAAACTATCATTGTATAAATCATATGTAAATATACATTTATTTAAAACTATAATCGTATCAATAAATGTACATGGACAATACAGGACATCTCCAAATATGCTATATCAATCTTGAACTTTTCCAGAAAAAAAGTTCTATGATGAGAAGAACTGTATAAAAAAATGTATAAAAGCATAAAACACATACAGTTAAATAAGTGATCTTCAACCGGAGGTGATTTTGTGCTCCTGGGACATTTATATATTTGGCAATGTCTGGAGACATTTTTGTTGTTACATCTGAGTGGGAGGAGGAGATGGTGCTATTGGCATCTAGTGGGTATAGGCCAGGGATGATGCTAAACATTCTACAATGTACAGAACAATCTCCCAGAACAAAAAATTATATGGCCAATAATGTTAAGGTTGCGAAATCCTGGAAAATCTATTTTCAAAGACTAATAACAAAGAGAAATGTTCTCAAAACATTGTATTAGGTGAAAAAATAGGTCATAAAACCTGCTTTGCATGATCCAAATTTTATTGAAGAAATTTATATAGATATGGGGGGGACCAGAATAACCACTACCAAAACAGTAACCTTCCTATGCTTCAGTCTCTTCATCTATAGAATGAAAGTAATCATAGGGCCCACATCACAGGGCTGCTGTCATTATTCCAGAAGACAGAAAATAAAAATCACTATTGTAAGCTATTACCAATATTTTCTAAATTTTCTAAAATAAACATGTATTATGTTTACTACAGAAATAAGTATATGACAAAAATAAACAGTATTTTTACAGCTATTGTTCAACATCCTCTTCAAAACATTGTATCTACTGGACTAAGACTCTTATCTCTGAAAACTGCTTTCCTTACCACTTTGACTGGAAAAGAGAAAAACTTGAGCCTTTAATAATTGAAGAGCTCTACTTAAGATTCACAAGATATGCAGTCTTCATAAACCCTGGTCTCTCCTTTGCCCTGTAGTATCAGAATTTCATGTTCAATTGAAGAAGGAAAAATATAAGGTGAAGGTTCCCATGCCCCAAGCCAAATACCATAAACAGGATCAACTCCCATCATTTATTTTATATTGGGAAAGCGATAAGGATATATAGAGAAGGACCAAAAAAAAAAAAAAAAAAAAAACCCACAAAAAAAGCAAATAAGCTTTTCATTTCCTTCCAGCCATATGGAATAACCTTACCAATCTTCAAGATATGCCATTCACGTGGACAATTCCTGCCACTAAAGCCAACATAACCCTCTTTTCCTTTCTTCTCAATATGCCTTAGTGATCACAACATCCTTAGAAGCAGGGTTTATGCCTTTTCATTGTTCTGAACTTCACCTAACAAAACTGGGGGTACCTAATAAAGAACAGTGAAAACAAAAGTACGTAGCAACAGCAGACCAAGTTTAGTAAGAAGCTTTTTTAAGACATTTTCATTGAGATTTCCACACAAGAAAAGCCAAATCATACAGTATCAGCCAAAAGGAACCTCAGAGATCATCTAAACTATGTGTTAATTTACAGATGGGGAGGTGGAGTTATCAAACAGAGGGGAGGGGGTGGCTATTCTGATACAGCATAAATTAGAATTATAGATAAATATACAGAAATGAAGCTCTATCATCTTCTCACAGCAGCACAAAGAGGTCCAGCAAACTAAATTTTTCATGAAAATTTACATTTCTTTATAATTTATGTTTATTCTTATATAAAAAAGAAAATGCTAGAGTTCTTGGGATTACTTTATGTTTCGGAGGAGATTAAATACCTCAAGTATCTTTCAATTGTACATTCCATATTCCAGATGCAAAAGAAGCACCTTGCTGGCTACCCTCATCAAAGTCTCTGACAGCTTATCAAAAGTTTCTGTGGAGATAAAAAGCTACAACAACAATAAAAATTAAGATAAATAATTACCAAAATCAAGGAGAAGCTAATACTTATGTGATAGTAGGAAGATGGGCACTGCAAGGAACCAAAAACACTAACTAACAAAAGTAAAAGCAAAAAGTCATTAATAAACCAGAAAAGTGAATAATAAGTCCGAGGGTTAATACTTTTAAAGATAAATAGAATAAGATAACCACAGAATAAACTGGGAAAAGTCATCAGAGTACTATAGCTTATCTCCTGCAGAAAGACCTATACAGTTTTAGCAGCAAGTTCTATTAACAATTCTCAAAGAACAGAAAATCTGTAAGCTATTTAACCCATTGCATAACAGAGAAATAGTAAAAACTTCTCAATTCTTTTCAAAACCCTGATATTGAAACTCTCAAAGAGGGTTTTAATGGAAAAAAACACATTTAGCTCAGTCATCTCCTGTTAGGAATTTAAATGTAAAAATTCCTAGTAGATTTTCATAAATCAAATCCAATCTGCAGAGAAATAACTTACAGTTCTGACATGGTACAATCAAGCCCTAACTGTCAAGTGCGATCGCCACTTTCATTCTTGAGTAATTATCAGAAAGGAGACACACAAAATTTTCTAAAAATATAGCTCCTGACAGTATCAGCAGTTTCACTACAACTATTTTCAGTATGTTTTCCCCTGCTAAATGTATTTTATTCCCCAAATCCTGAGAAATAAAGCCTAATAAAAAATGCTAAGGGAACATCACCCAATCCTATTATTTACTTTATTAGTTTCCCATATCTGCTATAACAAATTACCATAGACTCAGTGGCTTAAAACAACACCAATTTGCTGTCTTATTGTCCAATACAGACCTCACTGAGCTGAAATCAAGATGCTAGCAGTCTGGCCCGGCCAGGCGTGGCTCAGCAGTTGAGCGTCGACCTAGGATCCAGGCGATCGGGGTTCCAGCCCATGCCCGGGTTATGGGCTCGATCAATGACTCTCTCATCAATGATGTTTCTATTTCTCTCTCCCTCACCTTTCCTCTCTCTGAAATCAATAAAGATATATTAAAAAACAAAAAAAGATGCCAGCAGTCTGTATTCCTCTGGAGGCTCTGGAGGAGCCTTGCTTTTTTTAGCTTTTAGAAGCCATCTGCATTCCTTGGCTTTACGTCCCCTCCTCCCTCTCCACCTTCAAAGGGTTGAGTCCTTCTTAATCACATCATTCTGACTTTCTCTACTTCCCTCCTCTACTTGTAAAAACCCCTGTGACTAAACTGGCCCAGCTAGGACAATGTAGGATAATCTCCCTATCTTAGTCAGCTGATTAGTAAACTTAATTCCATCTGCAACCTTAATTTCCCTTACCTCATAACAAAAGTCACAGGTTTCAGGGATTAACAGGTAGACATGTTGAGGAGACCATTATTCTGCCAATCAATTTTCTGCCATTACTAAGAATAGAGTAAGAATCAAAGAGAATAAAAATAATGGTGGACAAAAAAGGGGGGGTACATCTGTAATACTCTCAACAAAAGTAATTTCAAAATGGATAAAAGACTTAAATATAAGATGTGAAACCATAAAAATCCTAGAGGAAAATACAGGCACCAAAACCTCGGACATCTCTCATAGCAATATGTTTGCTGATATATCTCCTAGGGCAAGAGAAACTAAGGAGAAAATAAACAAATGGGACTGCATCAAAATAAAAAGCTTCTGCATAGCAAAAGAAATCATCAACAAAACAAAAAGGGAGCCCACTATATGGGACAACATATTTGCCAACGACACATGGGATAAAGGGTTAATATCCAAAATATATAAGGAACTTACACAACTTAAGAAAAGAAAGACAAACAATCCAATTAAAAAGTGGGCCAAGGACCTACATAGACACTTCTATTTTCACTTTTCAAACAGCACCTAGAGTGATCTTACTAAAACAATGACTCTCCAATGTCTTCCCATCTTACAGTAAAAATCCAAAATTCATAAATTGACTTACAGGCTGCTATGTTCTTGCCCATTCATTACTTCATTTCCTACAACGCAGCTCCAGCCCCACTCACATCCTTGAAGATGTCTAGCATGACCCCACCTGACAGTAGTGCATTTTTTCTTCCAATTATCTACAAGACCTTTTCCCCAGGTATTTATTCAAATTTCATCTTCTTAGAGAGGCCTTCCCTGACCAGGATAAATCAGTACCTCCTCAGCCCACTCCACAGTCCTATTACTCAATGTTATTTTTTTTTAATCTACAATGTTTATTACCACCTGATATGTATGTTTTTGCTTATTGTCTCCCTCCATCAAATACTGGTATATGTTAGCACCCAGAAGACAAAAGTACTCAATAAATATTTGCTGAGTGAATACAATGATCAATCAGTCTATCTTGAACTGCCTAAAATATTTTTTTTTCCTAAGTAGCGAAATTATAAATTCTGTTCAAAGATATATCATCCTAGAGTCATGTTTATCTTTCCAATCTCTAATAAGTGGCAGAAATACAGGTTCACAAATCTGTATTTGCATCCAGAAAGTTTCTACTAAGTTTCCAAACATAATTTTTATAATATTTGCTTCAAAGGGAATGTTTATCCATGCCTGAATAATGCAACAGTCAGCAGAACTTGTTAATATTAACAGCTCATTAAATGAAAGAGTAAATTTTTCATTCAAAGGCTACTTGGAAGGATCTATTACAATTCCATGCTTCATTTTTCTCAGCAATCAATCTCATAACAAGGTACATTACAATTTTAGTTACTATAAATTTGTTTATAAAAATTAATACATGTAAAGAATCAATTTAATTTCAATAAATGATTCACAATGTTCTACCCACCAGGTAAGACAAATAAATAATTTTTGTGTGACGCATTTTCTGACTTCAAATAATCTATCTCCTGATTTCTCATAATGACTGATTCTCATTATTACAAAACTGAAAAAGAGTACTCCATGTGGCTGGTTTATCTAGAAGTTGCATTTCATTTTAATATTAATTTCTCATTCAACATAAACTGCACGTAGGTTTATTTTAAATAGCTATTTGTCAGTCTACTTGGTTTGTTAAAATTAATATGTGTAATATATTCAAGACCTCCTAATGGCGATATTTGCAATAACTAAGCCAGATCTGAATGAACATCTATTTAGGGAGTATGTTTGTTAATAATGGTAACAAAAGTCATAAACACAGAAGTGACACTAATTAACTTTCTATCATTACAGGCCATGGCCCAGGCAAGGGGTAATGTAATTTACATGCAATCTTTGTTGCAAAGAAACCCACTATAAGCAGAATAATCCTTAGTTTAACTATTCAGTTGCTTTTACAAATAACAAAAGGTCACAGGAACCCATACCTGGTAAAAAGCAAACCTTACTGCAAGTCAATTTCCATTAGGTACACTCCTCTATTTCCTTGTCACCCCTCTTTAGCCTGATCGGTTTTCCCTTGTCATTCTTCTCTTTGCCATACAAGTTCAGTCTTGAAAGGTTAGGCTAACAATTTGATGCTTCTACTGCAAATTTCTTTGTACAACACATTAAACTATTTTAAGAAAAGGTGCAACGTACTTCTAACTAACTAATATAGCAAGAACCTATTCGAAGCAAGCAGGGTTTAAAAAAATACATATCTCCATGAAGCAGAGTTGCTTCAGTTTCCAGCTGTATGACTAAAGTATACTGGTCCATACATAAATAGAAAACACCCTGAGGAAAACTATGACATTTCTGTATTATTGATACCGCGATTTCCTCTCCCTGAACCACTGAATCTACTCAGAAAAAGATCTATGATATGTTAGGCCACAACAATTTTGGAACTCTTTGTTACTGCAGCATAGGCAGCCTCTCTTGCCAAATATAGTACCTGATAAGTTGGGGTTCATATTAAATGAGGTAATCCATATAAAGCACTCAGCACAACACATGGAACACAATAAGTGGACCTGAAAAATTGAAGTGATGATTCTTCATTAATTATTGTTTTCCTTTAAAATACACAAGAATGAATCAGATATTAGAATTATCTGGCAAGGATTTTAAAGCAGCCATCATAAAAGTGCTTCAACAAGCAATTAAAAATTCCCTTGAAATAAATGAAGCAACAGCATATCTCCACAAAAAAACAGAAGTTATTAAAAATGGAAAATATAATAACCAAAAGAAATAATTTACTGGATGAGCTCAATAGCAGAATGGAGATGACAGGGGACAGAACCAATGAACTTGAGAATAGATCAATAGAATTTACCCAATCTGGACAATAGAGAGAAATTGACTGAAAAAAATAAAGTGTTTCAGGGGCCTGTGGAACAATAACAAAAGGGCTAACATTCATACTAAAAGTCCCAGCAGGAGAAGAAAGAGTGAAACTGAAAATGTATTCAAAGAAATAATGGCTGAAAACTCTCCAAATTTGGGGAAGTACATAACCCTACAGATTCAAGAAGCTAAGCAAATCCCAAAAAAGACAAATTGAAATCCATACCAAGAGACATTATAATTAAACTTCTGAAAATTAAAGTAAACACACATACACACAAACAACACTTGAAAACAGCCAGGGAAACTTGACACATTATTTATGGAGGAGCACCAACTCAAATGACAATGCATTTCTCATTTGAAATGAGAGGCCAGAAGGAAGTGGCACAGCATTTCTCAGGTTCTAAAAGAAAAGACCTGTCAATTGCAAATGCTATATCTGGTGAAAATATCCCTCAAAAATGAAAAGGAAATAAAGACATTCTCTGATGAAGAAAAACTAAGAGAATTTGTGGGTTGCAAATCTATTCCTAAAGAATGGCTAAAGTTTTCTAAACAGAAAGGAACAAAAGATAGAAGATAACAAAAGACGACTTAGAATTTTAACATAGGAATGGTTAAAAAGGGGTAAATATACTAAATTATCCTTTTCATGAGTTTCTTAAATCATATTTGATAGGGGAAGCAAAAAGTTTAATAACAACTGATGTACTCAATGAATATAAAGTAAATATTAAGACAACAGTGTTTAAAAAGTGGGAAGGATAGCCCGGCCAGGCGTGGCTCAGCAGTTGAGCGTCTACCTAGGATCCAGGCAATCGGGGTTTGATTCCCGGTCAGGGCACATGCCCGGGTTGCGGGTTCGATCAATGACTCTCTCATCATTGATGTTTCTCTCTCTCTCTCCCTCTCCTTTCCTCTCTCTGAAATCAATAAAGATATATTTAAAAAATAAAAATTAAATTTAAAAATTTAAAAAAAATAAAAAGTGGGAAGGATAAAGGGGCATACATGGAAATTAACACTTGACCAGTAGTAAAACATCATGGACACCAGACACTGTGATAAATTATGTATGTATGTTTTAATACCCAGAGCAACCATTAAGAAGTAATACACTTAAAATTATAGAGATGGAGAACAGATTAGTGGTTGCAAGGGGATGAATGTGGGGGAGGTAGTGGCCATGATTATAAAAGGATAGCACTAGGGAACTTGATGAACTGTTCTGTATTTTGAATACAGTGGTGGTCACATGATTTTCACATGTGATGAAAGGACAAAGAACTAAATACACACACACATACACACACACAAATGAATGTATATAAAACTGGTGAGATGAGAATAGGTCTGTGGGTTTTATCAATACCAATTTACTAGTTGTGATATACTAGAATTATGCAAGATGTTACCCTTTGGGAACTGGGTGAAGGGTATATACCCAGTTTTTTCTTACAAGGGCACATGAGTCTACAATTATCCCAAAATAAAAAACATCTCAAGAAAAAATGTAGTATATTAGAGTAAAAACAATTCTGGCTTATTTAAAATCTTGGATATACTAAAGAGGCTAAGAAACAAACCAATCCTTTTCCCTAAAACCCTTGGTAGAGTTTGAGGTGGGGAAGTAAGGACATGCAGTTTCAGTCTGGGCTCCATAGCTCTGCAACCTAAAAGTTCTGTGACATCAACACAAACTACTACTATAAAACATACAGAGACTAATGTGTTTTGTTAAAAAAAAAAATTGTGTTGTTCCGCTAAGTATATAAGCAATGCACATTTGTTATGAAAAATTTAGAAAATGAAGGCAGATAATGATAATAAATAAAATGACAATCACATAATATCACCTTATGGCCATTTTTTTCTAAGCTTATATGTGGATTTTGGAGAATGGAGAGAAACTAGATTATACTCTAAATCAGGAATCAGCAAATTAGAGCCCATGGTCAAATCCAGCCAACCACCTGTTTTAGTACAGCCTCCAAGTGGATTTTTATATTTTTATATGGTTATATACCTATACAGTACCCTTAATATTGGCTCTTTGTCTACAAAGCTTTAAATATTTACTATCTAAACCTTTATGGAAAAAGCTTGCCAACCCCTTCTCTAAATAGCATTTTTGTAAAAAGCTTTTTCAATTGAAAAGATTATAATTCCTTATTTCTGAATATTTAGCCTGTTTCCAAATTTTTATATTATAAACAAAGCTGTAATGAAAAATCTTGCAGGTAAATTTCTGCACACAGAGATAGATGTACTTTTCAAAGGGGATATAACTTATAACTAGCATTACTTATTTTATAAATAATTATTTTATAAATATATTTATAATTGTTATTTTCTAAATAAACAATTTTATTTTATGGTAAAACAGGAATATTATTAGAATTATTAATATTATATATAAATTAGCTAGACAATTATCTATTCTCCAGAAAAGAAAGCAAAGTTCAAAGATTCTGAAATTGGTATTTTCTTCTACTAGTGAACAAACGAAACTCTGTAATATCACCCAAAATATTACTTTATACATAGGCAGGAGTTAGAAGGAAGTTTTGTTTTTTTTTTAATCCTGTCCAATTCTACAAAGGTACATAGAGGAAGAGTATGACATAAAATTAGAGAGGGCACAGTGAAATTGGAGGCAGTAATTGAACAAGAAGTTAGAAGAGCAGACTTTAGAGTCAGATCACTGGGTTCAAATCCATTTTACCAGCCCAGTGACCACGGGCAAGTTAACTAAACACTGTTTTCTTCCTCTGCAAAGCAAAAGTAATAATCATGGCCAAGTCACCAGGCTAATTAATGTATCTAAAGAGCTTACCAAAGTGCCAACCACTGTTTCCTATACGAAATGTGTTTCTTTTTGTAATGTTGTTCATTATCAAAATGGATTACCAACACTGCTATTTCCACTGGACCATCTTTGCTCCAAAGAGAGCTCAAAACTTTCCTCTATAAGTAGTAACTTGTAGGATTTTAAAATCCCAGATATTAGTGTGTTCACTTGCTTTTGTTTAAAAATATATTTAATATAAAAGCATATTATTTGTTTCAGCCTGAACAAAACCACTATAAAAGAAGTTACCACTGGATTAAAAAGTACCACTTTAGAGGAAAAAAATTCCTCTGAATATAGACATATCAATCTTTAGGCTTAGAATGTATTTTTCCTTTAACTGCCTATAAGTGGAATTTACTCATTTTCCTACAACACAGCTAAGCTACTCTGTAAATTTCTTGACTTCCCCATATAGCTCATCTCTCACATACTTCCTATTGACTGAACTTGAGAAACATTTCCTCTTTGTCTTCTCCTACTGCCCAGGCCAGACTCCTACCTTCCTACTATCTCTCATGGGGACTTCTACTAGAACGTCATGTCATGGGTCTCTTTCCAGTGTACCTGTCACCAACCAGCCCCTATCCCAACCCCCAACAAGAAAGGCTTTGGCTGACGCACCCCCAATGTCCACAGGATCAAATCCAAACTGTCTGGCTTGACAGATTAAGAACTTCAGAACCTCACCCTAGTTTTCTTATCCAGCCTCATTTCACCAAATTCCTCTTACATTCCAGCCACAAGGAGTCCCTCATGGTTTGATGAATGCACATGCACGTTCATCAGTTCATCACTTGCTCTCTGCATATGTTCCCTCTTCCCCAAAGACCAAAGATGTGCCTAGCCTCTCTGCCCAGACTCATCTTCAGTATTAACTTTTTTTAAAAAATATTTTTTTTATTGATTTGAGAGAGAGGAAGGGAGAGAGAGAGAGAGAGAGAGAGAGAAACAGCAAAGATGAGAGTCATTGATTGGCTGCCTCCTGCAAGCCCCCTACTGGGGATCGAGCCCTCAACCCAAGCATGCGCCCTGACCAGGAATCTAACGGCTATCCCCTGGATCATAGGTCCAGGATCATAGGTCGATGCTCAACTGCTGAGCCACGCTGCCAGGGCTCAGTGGCTATTTTTTAAAATAGATTTTTTAAATGTCAAGATTAGTTTATAAAACTTTGCATCAATTTTCCCACTACCAACATGCTTCAGGTTACAATATTGCTCAAGATGAGGAGAAAACTTTTCATGTTTCCTTTTTAAACTAATCCAGTAAACATTTTTAAAGACAACTGGCATGTTCTTCCCCAAGGCTTAATTCCCCATGGCCCTACTTTACCACCCTAGCCTTGGAAAGGCTGTATTTAGCAAAGCAGAACAAGTTTATGATGAGAACATGGTTAGCTAGAAATCCCCAGGCTCCTGAATCACCACCTTACCTCAGACTCATCAGTAGATTCTTCAGGAGACATGGTTTCCTGCAAAACATAGAGGGGGAAAATTGTCAGAACAATGACAAAAGAATAAAAAATAGTTTCAAAGGAAACGAGTCCTTTGAAATGTAATGCAATTCAATGCAAATGTTCCCACCACCAATATCCACCTGCCCTTTTTTGGAGGTAATCTGCAAATACAGTTTAAAGGACTCTAGGAGGTTCAACTCTCACAGACCTCCTACTTCTCTACACCCTGCAGGACTGAGATGGTAACTCTGGGGCCACACAAATCCACTGTTCCTGCTGACCTACCCTGAGTAGTCAGCAGGTAAACAAATGACCCCAGGAACTGTCATGTACGTATATGAAAAGCTTTTCCCTTTCTAAAAATTGAAATGACTCCGGCAAAGCAGTCTTACTGATCTCAGAAAGGAAGAGGAAATTGCCATCTCAAAATATCTGTAAGCCAATCTGGTACTGAAAAGCTCTTGTGCTATTAATTATTATACTATTAATCTGATTGAGTCAAAATGATTGTCTTGCTTAAACAGCATTTACAAAAGAATTCCCCTAGAGTGGTACCTATCAGACACTGCAAACAAGCTGTATAATTTATATCCACTCTTTAAACCATTAACTGGAAGACAAATTCTACCATTTAACAGTTTCCCTTTTGCTAGACAATGAATCTTGCTGCTCTGTAGAAAACAAAGCAAAAAGGGGAAAAATTGACTTGATCCTGCTAATCTCTCACCTGTCCACTGAAAAAGAGAATCTGCTGATGCCACGCATCCTCAAAGAGGTCAGCAAAATGAAGATTTACTTAACGTATTTATAGATATCAATAGCAATAAAAGGTTACAACTAATATGCTGACACTGAATGTAAGCATTTTACAACAACCCATGAGATAAAGAAAGAACAAAAAAAAAAATGAGGCAAGGACGTCTTAGACACAAATATTTTTTCAACAAAAAAAATGAGTATTTTTTAAAAAGTTAAATGCATATCTTATTAAATGCAAATTGGACAGCATGATAAACACAAATCTGGTGTTTGAAAACATTTTAATTTTATTCATGGAAAATCAGTTAGAACCTGGCAGGTGGCAGGCTGCCTAAAGATCAGCCTTGTGGACAATATAGTCTCTGCTCTCAAAAAACATCTGTAAAATGGGGATGAAAGCTACTTGTAATTAAGAATTTTACTGTAGTTACATCATTAACCATGATGAATATGAGGCTCTACTCTACATTCCAATGCAGCCAACTTACTTTAATGATATTGTAAGTATTAGGAAGTTCTTATTAATTTGGAGCTACAATCTCTCCACAGTAACTTTTTATTCTTAACACCAATAAGACAAATAAAAAAATCAAATTATTCTACTACTATCTCACAGTTCTCCAGAGCTAATGACACATATCATGCCTATCCTTCTAAATTGTTTCTCCTCTGTGCTGACCATTCCAAGTTCCAGGTTTTAGTCCACCTACCATCCTTACACTTCTCTTCTGAACACAGCCCACTTAATATTAACAGTCACTATTCTGACATCTTTACTGAATATATATATATATATATATATATTCATAATGCTAAATGCTTTACGGATAGCATCTTAAAATTTCCTAACTACCTCTGAGGTATGAACACTGAGGCTTAGAGGTTGAACTTTCTAAAAGTCCCTGATTATTAAGTTGGTAGCATTAGCAAAACCAAGCTTTCACAACTGTGCCAGTGAACCACATATAGGTTCCTATTTTCCAACACTAGAACTCTGAAAGGACACTTAACTAATCTTTTCAAAACGTGTATTAAACTGAAGGAATTTTTTTTAAATTTAGAATCCATTAAAATACACACCAGGGGTAAAGTGCAAATATCCCATTTATATTCTTGATTAAGTCAAAAACTTAAGTCCCCACCCAGAAATTTCAATTCAAAAACTCTAAACCAGAAACACTCTTGCTCCCCAATGGAAAGCAGTACGATCTCAGAAACCTGCATCTTCAGGGAAAACCAAGCTTTCGGAGGCACTTCCTGTAACTCTAGTAATCAATAAAGAACATTTAACCCACGTATCTCTCAGACTTATCCTCAGCACCAGCACAAACCTCCCAAAGACAGCTATGGCCTCAAAAAAATTATACTTTTGTCCACAATCCTACCAAAGCAATGCATAAGTAACTTCAAGAATTAGCCTGGTCTGTTATTTCTTAGCTTCATTCCTTCATCAAGCCCTATGCTTAATGCTCTAGAGCAGGGGTGGGGAACCTTTTCTCAACCAAAGGCCATTTGGATATTTATAATACCATTCACTGGCCATACAAAATTATCAACTTAAAAATTAGCTACGAAAAAAGCTCCTAGATTTATTGAAGTTCAAGTTCTGCCTGCGCCTGCCTGAAACCACATCATTTCCCAGGCCCTATACAGCCCCTGGGCCAGAAGTTCCCCACCCCTGCTCTAGACACAGGCAAACAGGAAATGACATGAATGTCCCCAGTGAGGGATCTAAGAAACAAGGCTCAACCTTGAGAAAGATTACAATTTAAGAAGTCAGTGGTTTTCACGCATTTTTTAAATTCACACTCTATTTTTCAAATAATCTAACTTCGAATCATGAAAATGTTATAAAATTGTGCTGTTCTCTAAGTAAAATAAGCCAGACACAAAATGACAAATATTGTAGGAGACAGAAAGTAAAACAGAGGTTAGCAAGGCTGGGGATGGAGTAATGAAGGGTTATTATTTAATGGGTATGGACTTTCAGTTTGTGATGAGGAAAAGTTGTTGAGATGAATGCTGGTGATGATTGAACAACAATGTGAATTTACTTAATGCCACTGAATCATAAACTTAAAAATGGTCAAAGTGAAGACTGCTTTAATAAGAAGTAGAAATACAGAGAGAGAGAAAAACACAGGCATAAAGAATTAAAATGGCAATAGGTAAGTACCTATCAATAACAACCTTAAATGTAAATGGATTAAATGCTCCAATCAAAAGACATAGGGTAGCTGAACGGACTAGAAAACAGGACCCAAATATATGCTGTTTACAAGAGACTTACCTCAGTATAAAAGACTCACACAGGATGAGAGTGAAGGGATGGAAAAAAATTTTCCATGCAAATGGAAATGAAAAAAAAGCTGGGGTAGCGATACTCGTATCTGACAAAATAGACTTCAAATTCATGGCCTTAACAAGAGACAATAAAGGTCAAATTATAATACTAAAGGGATCAAACCAACAAGAGGATATAACCCTGATAAACATATATGCACCCAATATAGGAGCACCTAAATATATAAAAAAACTTCTGGAGGACTTTAAGGTAGAGATCGACAGCAATACAGTCATGGTGGGGGCCTTTAACACCCCACTGACTTCACTGGATAGGTCTTCCATACAAAAAATCAATAAGGACACAGTGACCCTAAATGACACTAGATCAGATGGATTTAACTGACATTTACAGAACATTTCACCCCAAAGCTGCAGAATATACATTCTCCTCAAGAGCACATGAGACATTCTCAAAGACAGACCACATGTTACAACACAAAACAAGTTTCTACAAGTTTGAGAAGACTGAAATCATATCAAGAATCTTCTCGGATAACAATGGCATGAAATTAGAAATCAACAACAGTAAAAACACTCAAAAACATTCGAACATATGGAGGCTAAATAGCACGATATTAAACAATGAATGGGTTACCAAAGAGATTAAGGAAGAAATAAAAAACTTCCTGGAAACAAATGAAAATGAACACACAACAACCCCAAATCATGGGACACAATGAAAGCAGTCCTGAGAGGGAAATTCATAGTACTACAGGTCTACCTCAAAAAACAAGAAAAACTTCTAATAAACTATCTAACACTACAACTTAAAGACTTCGAAAGAGAACAACAAAAGCCCACAGTAAGCAGAAAGAAGGAAATAATAAAGATCAGAGCAGAAATAAATGACATAGAGATTAAAAAATAAAATAAAAGATCAATGAAACCAAGAGTTGGTTCTTTGAAAAGATAAACAAGATTGATGAACCTTTAGCAGGCTCATCAAGAAACAAAGAGAGGACCCAAATAAAATCAGAAACAAAAGAGGTAAAGTAACAACTAACCCAACAGAAATACAAAGGACTGTAAGAAAATACTAAGAACAACTATGGGCCACAAAGCTGGGCAACCTGGATGAAATGGACAAATTCCAAGAAAAATACAATCTTCCAAAACTCAATCGGAAGTGTCAGAAAACCTGAATAGGGCAATTAACTACTGATGAAAGGGTGCCTGGGGAGCTGGCAGAGTAAGAATCTATGTAGTGCAAGTAATCCACAATACATTTGAATTAACAACCTTGAAAAGTTTCAAGTAAGATAAAATAACAACCCAAATTCTATTGAACCTTACTTACAGTTTGACATTTTCAATTCAGAAGGTTATTCTCCCCCTAATAAATTCATTTAAACGTTGTATTAAGCACATAGTACCTGCAAAACACTAGCCTTGTGAGAGTTACAGACATGAGTAAGCTCTCATCCTTATTCTTGAGGACTCAGCAATCTGTAGGATAGACAAGATAAATACACAAACAACCAGACTCCAAGTAGAATGTTATTCATAAGAGAGGTATGGACAAATATTGTAGGGCATTTGTGATTATGAAGGTCAACTATAAATCATTTTGGTGCTAGAAAAACTGCTGTTTAGAAGATTTCCAGGCAGCCCAGCCGGGCGTGGCTCAGCAGTTGAGCATAGACCTAGGATCCAGGCGATCAGTCCAGGCGATCAGGGTTCGATTCCCGGTCAGGGCACGTGCCTGGGTTGCGGGCTGCAGCCTATCAATGACTCTCTCATCATTGATGTGTCTATCTCTCCCTCTCCCTCTCCTTTCCTCTCTCTGAAATCAATAAAGATATATTTTTTAAAAAAAGATTTCCAGACAGAAGGCAAGTTATTATCTCTTCCTATATAACATATATGTAGGTATTTTGGGGAACTACCTTTACCATATTCAGCATAAACAAAGATATCCCAATAACTCTTAAAAAATATTTATTCATATCCAAAAAGTGATTTTTAGTTTGAGAGTCTATGAACTGTTTTACATTTTGTTAACTCAGTACAGATCTCACTATACTGGTTCTTCCTAAAATTAAATGGGGGCAGGAGGAGCAATCACCAAAGAATACAATGCCCAGAACCTTTAAGAGGAGAGGTTTAGTTTTGTCTTGCTTATCATGGAGAGCTATTTGCATTTACAGTAAAAAAGCTTCCTTTACCCTAACCTATCATAGTTACTTCTAAAGCACATCTCACTCCTTAAAGCATTTAGAGGAGGAAAAAATTATGTCAAGATTTTCTAAAAGGTTCAAAGTATTAGATCAGAGCAATTAGCAAATTTATTTAACTTCACTTCTGCACCCTTTTAGCCTTCAAAAACTGTATAACAATCCTGGCTGGTTTGCTCAGTGGTTAGAGCATCGGCACGTAGACTGAAGAGTCCTGGGTTCAATTTGGGCCGAGGAAAATGGTACCTGGTTGCAGGCTTGAGCCCTGGCCCCAGGTGGGGGCATGTGCAGGACGCAACGAATCCATGTGTCTCTCTCTCACATGGATGTTTCTGTTTCTGTTTGGTTTTTTTCTCTTTCTCTCTCTCTCTCCCCCTTCCACTCTGAAAAGCAATGGAAAAATATCAAGTGAGGTTAAAACAAAACAAAACTGTATAATAAAGGCCTACCACCTTAGTTGAGATTTTAATGGCTTCCTACTGTAAAATGTGAAATGCACAAATAAGCAAAGTGAGAAAAGCCTAACCATTTTTAATCTACAAAGGACAATTTATAGATTAAATATAGGTACATTTATTTATTCGCTTTCTTTAAAAAATAAACAGGACAACAATTTGTGAATGTTTCCTCCTTTCTACTACTGACTGGTATTTTTGAAAATGACACTGATACCACCGGGGGTGGGGGTAGGGTGTGAATGCCTACTCTAACCCTTTACTGGCTGTTAAGACATTAAAAGTGAAATAATGGCTTGAAGAAAATTTATAAAGGCAGTAAGAGCTAATTCTACTTCATAAAGCAAAAACTTATTTAGAATTAGGTTCTTAAGTATTTTTTAAAAGGTAGGGTGTTCTAGTGAAAAATCATAAGCTTTGAAGATAGATGACTAGAGATTTATTATAGATACAAGTCTGAGCAGGTAACCTGTCTGAATTTCTCCTGTTTACCTGGAAAATTCAATCATTTAATATGTACTGAGTATCAAGCACTACTCTATGTGTCAGGCATATAGGAGTGAACAAATCTCTGCCATCATGGAGCTTACATTCTAATAGGGAGAATATACAGAAATGAACACAGAAGCATACAGAATATACAGAGAAAGATAGACAAGCACGAAGAAAAAAAATAATGAAGAGGTTTCAAATAATGGTCAGGGAAGAAATCACTCAGAAAGATAACATTTGGACAGCCCTGGTCGTGTGGTTTAGTTGGTGGGAGCACGATAAAAAGTTGCAAGTTTCATTTCCAGTCAGGGCACATACCTGGATTGCTGGTTTGATACCCGGTAGTAGGAGGGCATGTGGGAGGCAACAGATCAATGTTTCTCTCTCACATGGATGTTTGTTTGTTTTTCTCCCTCTCTTTCTTTCCCTTCCCCCTCTCTAAACTAAAATCAATAAACATATCCTCAGGAGAGAATAAAAATTGAAAATAAAAAAGATAACACTTGGAAAAAGACATAAAGGGAATGAGGGAGAAAGCCCTATAGATATCACGGGTCAGAAAAACGGTACAGCATGAGCAAAGGCCCTTAGGTAGAAACAAGACAGCTTTGTTGAAGGAACAGTAAAAAAGCCAGTATAGCTGATGCAAAATAACAGAAGGGAAGAAAAGTAGTGAAAAATGAGGTCAGAGAAAGGGGAGAGAGCAACAGGGGCAAGGTCCTGTAGGGCAACTAGGCCATTATAAGGACTCTGGCTTTACCTCTGAGTGCAAAGAGAAACCACTGGAAAGTCTGAACATAGGAGGTGCTTGTCCTGACATATATATCAGGATAAACATTGCCCACACAGAATTCTTTTCTGAGGACCAAATGCGAATGTGAAAGGGTTCTCTAACCTGGAAAGTGCTGTACAAATTCAAAGCATTTTTATTTTATCACTAACCTTCTATGTGTCTTTCTACATCAGACAGGTTGGCCAAATTCCTGCACAAAACAGTAGTAAATACTAAGAGCAACTCTCTCCATTTCTACTACTCTATATCTAAGGATGTAAGGAGCTTGTTTTTTTGCTTTTAAATCAAACCACCAAAAAATTATATTTCAATATGAAAGGTTAACAGTATGAAAACCAATCTCACCACTATCATCAAACCCAGCAACGTGTCATGAAATTACGTGTGCTTAATGAGCATTTTCCTTTGAACTGCCTAAAACAGAAAAGGGAAGCTCTTACCACAATGACCACCCAAATCAAATTTCTACCTATTTCTTAATTATCGGCATATATCAAATGTAAAAAGGGCACATTTTCATGATGTAAGTAAAGTATGTTGCCAATAGTACAAATTAGAAACTTGGTAAGCTTCTGTTATTATGATACTAAATAGCTCATCAACAAATAACTTCTTAGAGGCAATTATGGAAACTGGTGGCCCTGTTAATTTGTGAGGAAAAACAGCGCTAAGCTTAAAAATGACCCTGGAAATGGAAAATTAAGGTATTTCCCCAGGTTCCAGCCTCTGTCTGCTCTTTTTGTCTTATTTATGTTCCTATGTCATTTCAACTCATGTCTGGCTGCCACTATTGCCTGTATGAATATAACTACTGCAATCACTAATTTCTACCTTAAACTCCAGTGCCACATTGCCAGGTGTTGACTGGTCATTGCCATCTGATCTTCTGTGAGCAACAAATAATTCGTCTCCTAACTTTATGCCCAAGTTTTAGTAAGTACTTTAACTCTGTGTACTAATTCACTCCAATTTAAACCACCTTCTCAAGACAGCACTATATTATCTCTATCTTATATTTAAAAGTTAAATAACTAGCCTAAATTCACGTATTAATAAAGAGAACCAGCACTGGAGCCTAGTCATTTCTGCTCCAGAACAGATGCACTTGACCACTGCTGCAGGCCATAAGTGACTTAGCTTTGTACCTAAACGCAACAGATACGAAACAAAACTCATCATCTACTTTCTCCCAGCCCTCCTGCAAATCACTGTGCTACTTCGAGTGGAAAGGAATTTAAACTTCAGTTACCTGGCCTCAAAACTCAAGTAATCTATTATTACGCCTCCCAGGGGCATTCAGTCCCTGTGGTAACCTTCAAGCCAAAACTTCACCGAGCACAGGCCACAGGAGGAGAGCCTAAAAAAGGGCCTCCTCACAAACGCTGGGGGTGTGTCGGTGGGCTTTCCCCGGTGCCCTCACGCGGCTCTGCTCCCGACTGCCTTTCGGTACCCGCCTGCCCTGCCCAGGGCCTGCCTGGCCCTCCAGCAGGTCCGCAGCCCCCACCCCCGCGCCTTTCCAAGGTCCGAACCAACCTCACCTACGTTTTCCCTACCCTTGCCCAGCAGTTGTACCCTTTACCTGCTCCCCAGCTTCCGCCATGGTGCAGCCCGGTAGTCACGTGACATACCCGGAAACAGTGAAGCATACTCCGAGGCCCGGAGCCTGCTGGGAAATGTAGTTTTAGCAGCATCTGAGCCCAGACATCTTTTCTATCTGGTTAGGTTATTGGGCCTTTATTTCTGCTTCCAACTCTCCAAACTCAGTGAGGTTATGCTTTGGAAAATCTGAACATAACCATTCTTAATGCTTTACTTTACTGTTGGTGTTATTTTCCCTGATTATTATAATATTTACTAATATTTACTGTGTATCAGGGCCTGGATTTACAATTTTGCAGGAATTATCTCATTTAATCCTTTCAGCAATCGCTACTGTTATTCCCACTTATAGAGAACACCGTGCCTCAGAGGTCCTATAGCTAATAAGAGGCAGAAACAGGATTTAAATTTGGCCTCATCTGATGCTAAGGACTTGATTACCAAATGCCACTTGTCTAAAAATGTTCTTGCCTTTTTAAAAAAAAGTGTATTAAATGAATATAAAACAGTCTTTGTAGAGATGAACCAAAGAACAATTTATACTCCAAAAATATTTACCTAGCTTCTACTGCTTGTTACTTTAAGTTGACATTTTCTTCTGGAATCTGGACATTGGCATTAAAAATTCTTTGTTTAAATAATTTGTTAAACTTGTATTGAGTATATTCTATAGGTAACTATATACACAATAGAATAAAAATTTCTCCTTGGTAAAATCTGTAAAACCACTGTATTACTTAAAACCTTTAGAATGAATGATTCCCTCTTTATGTTTCCAGGAATTTTATTTTTTAAATATATTTTTATTGCTTTTAGAGAGAGGAAGAGAGAGGGAGAGAGAGATAGAAACATCAATGATGAAAGAGAGTCGTTTATTGGCTGCCTCCTGCACTCCCCTCATTGGGGATCAAGCCCACAACCCGGGCATGTGCCCTGACCGGGAATCAAACTGGGACCTCCTGGATCCTAGGTCAATGTTCAACCACTGAGCAACACTGGCTGGGCTTTCCAGGCATTTTAAATTCTCCTTTCTAATCCTCAGGAATTTGCAGTATCTTATACAAAAACAGAGATTTTCTTCTTTCCACTCATCTCCAGCAGTTGGTAACTAACAGAGGGCATCACATACGGCAACACATCATATGTGTCCAGTGCCCTTTTGGACTCCCTGTCCTTATTGACTCTAAGCTAGTAGAAAGTCATTGACTTAGTGTTCTGTGCCTCCCAGGTCTCTAGCAGTAACTTGCTCAATCCATGATTCCCATGGCCAGGGTGACTTCATCTGAGACACTTGTCTTCTCCCCAGGGCCTAAACAGCCTTAGCTCCATCCTCTTCCTCCAAGCCTTGCTGGGATCCCTCTTCCAATTTGCTTATCACTGAGTCACAAGAAAATAAAGAAAAACCAATCCTAAGGCATTTAGATGTCCATAGCCAAACACTCAATGCAATAAGGTATTTTCTTACAAAGCAGCCCAGGACCAAATATTGCTTATGATGGGTTTCAAGTCCCACAAGGACTCTCTTATGCAGACAAAAGAGGCCATGGAAACCCTCAGTCAAGTCTCCACAGGAAAAAGAAATAAACCTAGCCTCCTCTACTTTTCTGACTTTTCTCACAAACTGTAATTTTCCTTAATGAGACAGACTTACCCATAAACCTCTAGTTGATCTGACTGAAGATGTAGCCAAAGTTCACTGCAGATTCTTCCTTGCTCATACAACCTCAGAGACTCTGGATCCCCAAGTCTGTTTCCTAGTCATTGTTCTGTATTGACTATAATAAATATGATGAGCATCAGATCTCTTACTATATGTCCTTCCAGACAGACTAGAAAGATGAAGAGACACAGATATGAAAAGATGAATTAGACCTGGCTGGTGTTCTCAGTGGTTAAAGCATCAGTCCACACAATGAAGGGTCTCAGGTTCAATTCCCAATCAAGGGCAGGTTGCAGGTTTGATCCCTGCCCGATTGAGGCTCCTGCCAGAGGCAATCAATGGGTGTGTCTCTCTCACAATGTTTCTTTCTCTCTCTCTCCCCACTCCCTTTCTTCCTTCCACTCTCTCTAAAAACACTGGAAAAAATATACTTGGGTGATGCTTTTTTTTTTTTTTTTTTTTTAATTTAAAAAAAATTTTTTTAAAGATGAATTAGAGGAATAAACCCCCGAGAGGCAAGCACGTTCATGCTGGGCCCATGAGCAAAATGAAATTCACATGTGACCTCCAAGCCTCAAGTTTTCTCAGGTGAAATGAAAGTTTGGGGCTCCCTTATCTAGGAGGTCCTCTAGCCTCCTACTGCTCAAATTGCAGTCCACAGACCAGCAACATCAGTATCACCTAGGAGCTTGTTAGAAGTCAAATGCAGAGACCTACTGAACCAGAATCTGGATTTTAATAATATCCTCAGGTGGTATCTACATTAAAGTTTGAGAAATGTTGGGCTTAACAGTCTTTCATTCTCTGAAAAATCACCTGTTTCTTTCTTGTACATCATCAGTTCACCTTTCCCACCTTCAAGCTGTGGAGGTAGAGGTAAGAGTCAACTTCTCATTCACAGTATATAGGAGTATATAGGACCTAATACTGTGGAGAGACTTCAAACCAAACCTAAAACACTATATTTGTAGAATGGTTTACTGGTTTTAAGGATCTATTTCATAGTTTGTTGTATAGGTCTGAAACAGTTTAATAACTCTATAAATTGTAGTCATTTTATTCATAATAACCTATTTTATATTTTAAACAATATAAATGGCTTCAACATTTTCCATTATAACACAGTATTTCTAAATTTAGTAAACTTGAAAAATTAGCAAAACGGAAAAATAAGGTAAAAATAGTAGACCCTATACCCCTTATAATTAGGTGGTGCTTTATAGATTCTTTTCCCAACCTTTAGCTTTCATTCTTTCTTTGATTGCTACCTTTTTTAGTCTAATGGTCTTTCCTGATAGCCAGTGACAAGCAAAGCTACACCACAATACACTACTAACTTCAAGCAATGTTCTTAGCCTTTCTTTAATTTTCTCTCCTAAATAGCTAAAATAATATTTGTTATTATTAGCAATTTTGGAAAGCCTCAGCTTATTCTACAGTTTAGTTTTTCAAAATGTGTACCCACTGAAACCTGTTACCTTCTAATATTCTAGATGTCGTTTTAAGATATAGTTTACGGGGAGGTTCCCTGAACAAACACACTAGATTTTTTTAAAGACCATTTTTCTAATTACAAAAATAACGCAAAGTCATGATAGATAATTGGAAAAATACACATAAAAATAAAATTCAAAAGCCAGTTAGGATTTTTCCACCCAGATCATCATTGCTAGATATATTTCTTTTTCTCTCTCTCTACCAATGTCTTTCCTCTCTTTTTGTTTATTTAAAGCAGCAATTTTCAGCCTTGTTCATCTCATGGAAATTCTGCAGTACACTGAAAAATATATTATATTTTTTGCCCACCTGACCAAATATATGGATACAATTTTGATTCATTCACACCAGATGGCTATTGTTGTGTTAGCCGTTGTCATTTTTTTATTTGACAATCTAAGGAAAAAGAGGTCAGTGCCCTTGACTAGTCAGGTATTACATGTTTTAAAAATTCTCGCGGCCTGGTTGGCGTGGCTTTGTTGGTTGAGCATCACCTCATGCACCAAGAAGTCACCAGTTCGATTCCCAGTCAGGGCACATGCCTAGGTTTGGGGCTCAGTCCCCAGTAGGGGGCATGCAGGAGGCCACAGATCTATGTTTCTCTCTCACTCTTCCTTCCTTTCTCTGAAATCAATAAAAACATTTTTTTTAAAAAATTCTAGTGGCACACCAGTGTGCCTGTTGTAGTACGCCAATTGAAAATTTCGACTTAAACTGTTTTTAAACAAAAATCATACCATCAACTTTGTCATCTTCTGTCTTCACTTAGTCATAATTCAAGATCATTTTCCAATAATATTATAAAATGTTGTTCAAAAACATGATTTAATGGTGCACATTCAAAATGCATTCTATGAAAATACTATAATTTATATGATTCACTCTTTTTAATTTATACTTTGAGTATATTTAATTAATATCCCTGCACATAATTTTGTCAGATGCTTTAGTGAAAGGTGGTATCAACTGTAGAAATAAATGAAGACCAACCAAATGAGAAAACCCAAGGCTATTTATTCTGAACCTGCTCTAGCCAGGAAGCCAGACACTATCACTTGCGTTTCGGCAGAGACACAAAGGTGGACAGGAGTGGGAAAGCATTACAGTAGAAAAAGGGAAGGCTTCACGTGTGCCTGGCCTGGAGGCTGTTGGCATGGGGAAAATGTAGGTGAGCTAATGTAGGTGAGCATCCTGTGTGATTGGTTAGGGGTGCATATTTAGCTTTCTCAGGTTAGTTTAAGTTGGAAGTGGGGATAAAAATTAGGGAAGCTCTTCATTATATTAATCAAGTCTTACTCACTTTGGGAGGATTGTTACAGATGTTTTTGTTTAGCTTTCTGGATTGTTACTAGAGATAGCAGTGTGGCTTCCTACAAGTCTGCCTTATGGCAGGCTGGCTTCCTGGGCTGGTTATTGTAAATAAGGAGTTGGTTTCCTGAGCAGGTTGCTGCAGATTGTTGGTCACAGTTTGGTTTTTACATGTAATCTGGTCATTGTCTGTTTGTATATTCCATCTCTCACAATTTATAATCCCAGGAGTTATATATGAGATCTCTATATCCTCCTATCATCAAATGTTAGATGTTATCATTTTCTTTAAAACTTTGTTAATTTATTTGATAGGAACATAGAATTTTATTTTTTGTTTTAATGTGTATTTATTTGAATTTAGGTAAGTTGCTGTTTTTCATAAGTTTGCTCACCATTTTCAATTCTTTTATGCATTTTCTACTCTTGCTCTTTACTCATTTTCTGTTGGAAAATTGATCTTTTCCTTATTGACTTAAAAAGAATCTCCAGCAGACAGCTAGTTATTTAGTTCTGAAGCTAACAGAAGTCTGGCACTAGAGATAAACATTCTGAGATCTTCAGCATGCAATTAATATTTGAGGTACACCGGGACTAACTAATAAAGGAAACGAAACCTAAAATATAACCTTTGGGAATATATAAATTTGAAGGCATATTGCAGGTTAGACTTATAGAGGTGGTTTTCTAGTCATTGGTTCCAAGAAAACATATAATAGTCCTAAATGGAATATTTTTGCCATTAATTAATTTTTTCTGTGAATTGGGGAAATGCTGTGATTATTTAATTAAATTAATTAATTAATTAATTAACTTTTTTTTTATGGCTATTTAATTTTAGCAGAGAAATCCTTTGATTCAAGCCAGGTCACACACATGTTTTCTTGGAATCTTTGATTTTGCTATTGCATAGCTGCAAACAAGCATGAAGACAAAAAAACAAAACAAAAAAACACATCCAAACCATTAAAAGTAATAAATAAATCCTAACAAAAGAATCTAAAGAAACTATCAAGATTGCTTTGACAGCTTCTTATGTGGAAATAAACATTTGCCCAGCACCTAGCACAGTGCCTGACGCATAATTAGAGCTCAATAATTATTTGTTGACTGAGCCAATTAATTAATTAGTTCATTTAATTTAACATATCTCCATATCGTAATGTGTTCCCACAAAATAGACTTTGTTGGCTCCCTGCCACCAGCTCTTCTATGAGTAAAGAAGGAGACTTTTGAAGGTTTAGAACAGAGGAATTGATGACATGATGAAGGTGGTGCCTGGGATGTTTTGTCAGCAGTTGTGTAAGGGTTCAAAGATGGGTGTAATCAAATCCATTGGGAAGTTCAGAAGCGACTTCACAGAGGCAGTAGCACATCAAATGGTGCTTAAAGGATGGGTAACAAGGTCTCAAAAGATGGGTAAGAGTCTCAAGTTAAAAAGAAGAAAAGGAAAATATTCCATGTAAAGGGCACAGTATGAGAAGAGACACCAAGATATGAAATAGACTCCAAAAAGTCATACATAAGACTAATTAGGGAGGATGATGTTAGAGTCAGTCAATGCCAAACATACATTTATGCATAATTCCATAGGCAGTTGTGGTAGAGATCGCTAATGGCTGCCTAATATCCACTTACTTCTGCTTCCTTAATAAAAGAACTCCTATAATATTGGGGGCAGCAATTCCCCTAAGATAAAAGACTACATGTCCTGCCCTCCATAACACAGTTAGGTGTGCCTATGTGATTAAGTTCCAGTCAATGGTATATAAATGGAAGCGCTATGTACCTTCCAGGAAAGATTCTTAAAGGGGGACAGAGAGCTGGGGATATCCCTCTCACCCTTTTGGCTACTAGATTCTCCAATAACCATCAAGTCCATGAGGTGACTTTAAGAATGGAAACCAAATGTTAAGGATGAAGCAGAAAGATATAAGGAGCCTGGGTTCCTGATGACTTTTTGGAGCCACCATGCCTCCCTAAACTGCCTGCCTCTAGATTGATTTTAAATGAAAGAATAAACACTTGTAATATTATGGGCTATCCCATGCAGCCAGACTTAATCTTAACTGATACAGTGGTGAAGACATACTGAGTTTTTGGGGGGACTAGAAATGACCTGGCCATAAAGGCATCATCTATTGCACACAAGTAAATGATCATTTTCTTATTTGCACACCTGAGAATAGAAAAAGGAGAATGGGAGAGATCACACAAGCATGTGTGTGAGAAGAACAAAATTTTGTATTAGAAAGGTTTTGGATCTTGGGATATAGGGTTAGTACAGTGCCCCCAGAGTACAAATTTGCCTTTGGTTCTTTGTAGCTCATTGTGATGTCTAAGAACCTGAAAGTTGGAGATCAGGATCTAAATCGTACCTGTGGTATTTACAGTACTTACTTAGAAAAGTATAATTTTACTAAGCTCCAGTATTCGCAACTGTCAAATGGGCTAATAGTACTTTTCTCCCAGGGTTTTTGTGAAAAATAAATGAGAAAATGTATATAAAACTCTAAGCAGGTGGTTGGGGCATAGGTGTTTTTATTATTGTTATACTACAATTGTGTTTTCTGAGCTTGAATATCAACATAACAAACACTGCAATCTCCTCTCTGGGTTTCATTTCTCACGATCCTCACTCAGAGGCTCATATCATTCTCCAGCCTTATTCGTTTTTATAAGAAAAGGAATTTGGAGGATAGGCAGAGTTGTTTTTAACCTGGCCCCTCAAAGGAAATTTTATGCAGAGTTTATCAAATGCCTCACACAGATAAAGTCAGAGTTTGGTCTAAAAAAATACTATTTTCTGGAGACTTTCAGTTTCTGTAAGGAACTTGGAAGTCACCACTCTGTCCTAACAACAAGTGAAAAGCTGAACAAACTGAAAAATCAACACTATTCTAGGATCTGTAACAGAGTAGCGTGCTCAGGGCAAACCCTTGTCCCCAAGATTGGAGAGACTAACAGGAAAATAGAGGGGATCATGGCATCCCAGAGTTACACAACTCTCTGTGCTTGTATAGTCTTCTATTGAACTGATTATTATAATTTATGTACCCAACCCCCACTTTTGAGTATTTAGATTACTTTCAATATTTTGTTAGTATAAACCATATGTGATGAACATTGTATCTTTGCACATTTGTACAGTTCATAAATATTTCCTTATAAAAATGTGTAGAAAATAGAATGGCTTGGTCAGAGGACCTTTGAAGTTGTTATAAAAAGAGTTCTTTGGAAATAGCAAAAATATACTAATGTGGTAATTTTGAAAAATTTAGTAAATCTTTTCTTCATCCTTCAGATTCTTATTGTATGTCTTACTAACAAATATTTCAAACACCATCTGTTTGAGTTTTCCCCAGATATAAACTGCTTGTGTGCAATCCATTTACTGAACTTCTTTCATATTTTTGACAGGAGAGCACAAAACTAATTTTTAAACTTAAAGTATGAATTCAATCTGTTCTGAATCCAGGTGTTTAGCTGTGCCAAGAAAATGTATTATTTTATAGAGAATCTTTCATTTTCAATCAAAATTTTGAAACAAAATGCTTAAACACATCCTGCCATTGGATCCAAACATCATTTGTGAAACAAGGCCCATTTTTCAGCAAGAATCCAATTTCAAGGTGTGTTTGTGGAACAAGAGCCTATCTCTTCCATATATTTGGTATCCTTCAAACACAGAGACACAGACATTAAAAAAGGAAGAGAAAGAGGAGAAAAGGGGAGGAGGAGGAAAGTTCTGCTACACTAGGTAAAAGCAGTGGCAGTCTTCAGTTGTGGTCCAAATGTTAACATAACCAGCATGTTAATTAATTGAAACTTAATATTCACTTTTTTGCATAAACAGTAATGTAAATGTTTCTTAACCAGAAAACTATTTAATCCACAGTACTGTTGAATCTATACATGTTAGGAAAGAGAAAACATAACTGTTGCCGTACTAGTAATTAAATAAAATAAAAACACCATAACATTGGTTTAATGGTTTTGTAGTTTTCATGAAGACAACTACACTTGATCACCACAAGATTTTGCTTTTTACATTATTGTGTTTCTGCTGGACTCCAGTCATTTATTGAAATGTGACCACTGAAGCACTTATTCATCATTTATGGCAGTTACCATAGGATGGCGCCACCTTAGTTACAGGTTCTTGACCTAGAAATGAGGTTTAGGGTCTTTTGATTGTTGCTTTAAAGACAGAAATAACTTTAACCATCACTGGGGAAGCTTTACCCCTTACAAAGAGAGCATATTAAGAAGACTACAAGAAAGAAGGAAGGTCGCAAAATGAACGCGTAAGATAACACTGTGGACTAAAGTGAAGCCAGACCTGAATTTTTAGGTAATCCTTGTTAGATTGCCATGTGGCATTTCTAGCTGGTTTGACAGCTAGTGGAGAAATATAACTGCCCAGTCCTCACCATACTTATGTAGCAGCACAAGAACCTAAAGCCTGACTTCTCTAGATGATATACAACCAACTTCTTCTTTGACATATAAATGCGTGAAAACTTTTGGAGGAACCCCTCTATTCTCCTGCCAGCCTCTTCCCAAGCCCATCTGGAATGCTCTTCCTTTCACACTTTTTCCCCACTCTGACTCTTGTAAATCCTATTTCAAACTGGGATTTTCTGGCCTTGCTGTTTTCACAAGCCGGCTCCCACTCTTTCTCTTTCTAGAAACACTGCTCCACCCCTTTTTATTTTGCTTCAATGCCTGTAAATGGTGAAGGTGAGTGGAAAGATCTTTATGGTAAGATTACCATGGAGAAGAAAACCATGCCCTACTATCAGTTGATATAGACGATGGGCCTCTCTCTGCCAAAGCTGACCAAGGTTTTTTCCATCCTCTGTCTGTTTATTGCAGTTGAGAAGGCCTAATGCTTTTGAAAAACCTGTGTTCAATATTTATGATATGTTGTAGTAGATATTTATTGCATTGTTTGTCCAGCACCCTCTCCTAAGATGTGCCTTCCTTTTACCCCATGCTCCTGGTCCACCACCATATGGTGCCTACAAAGTCCTTCTACTCCTTCTACTTACTGGGTACAGTTTATTGATCTTCATTCCTTCACTGGGATTTTTGTAATTAAGACTGAAAGATGTCAAACTGTTTCCTGATTTTGTAAGCTATCTCAGGAATTTTTTGTTGTTTAAACAATTCAAATTAGTTTTCTGATGTTTATAGTAAAAAAGCACTAACTTTTTTTCATCTTCATTTTCCCCTCTCCTGGCCCCCCCAACCTTTCCTTCTGGCTGTCACCACACTGTTGTCTGTGTCTATGTGTTATGTATATATGTTTTTTGGCTAATCCCTTCACCTTCTTTCATCCAGTCCCCCCAACCCTCTCCCCTCTGACAGCTGTCAGTCTTGAGGTGATGGCACATGATGTTTTATTGAATTGTACACTTGAAACCTGTATGGCTTTGAGAATGAATGTCACCACAATAAAGTCAATTAAAAATAAAGTAAATAAATTTTTTTTATAAAGCCCTAACTCTTTTAACTGATATGTATACATACACATACACACATGCGCGTGCACACACACACATTGGCTTTCTACTGTAAGTTATCTTTATGTCATATCTTCCCTGCCCTCTGCTCTGGTTAGTGGGCTTTGGTAACCAGAGAAGTGGTCTTGATTCCCATCTCAAAAAGATTAAGGAAAGATATCTCAGAATAGAGACAGGAATGAATTCCCTACTCTTTGGATGAGTATACTAATGCCCACTTCTCCTTGATATGTTCCCTCACTTGCCTGCAGGATTTTGCCATCCTTCTGATACTAGCTGAATTTCAGCCAGTAACTGATTTTACCTTGCCTTTTTTGCTGGATTTCAGATAAGCAATCACAGATTACCTGGATATCAGGTCAGGAGTCAGTTTGAAAGGCAATTTCAAGTTCACCAGAAGCTGTGATACTGAACCCTTCAAAGATACTCTAGTAGAGTACTAGCTTTGCATTCTCATTCCTGGTTAACCTGGAGGTGGGATGGCTATGAGGGAGAGAGTGTTCAGGAAAACCCTGAGGCCAACCAGGCAGCCAGCCAAAAACTTGCATGCAATTGCCACCGCAGTATTCCTATTTGAGTTCAAAGTGACACATAACCATTTGTTCAAGTATCAAGTGGTTGAAAGAAAAGGCTCCTGCTTGTCGGTGGAAAGAAATAAAGCATTGGAAAACCAAGACTTAGACATACATGACTTTTTGCGTTACAACCCTTACAGTAAACTGTAAGGTACAGTTTACTCTCAGAGATTGAGTTTCTATCTTCTTTGAGTTCTCATCTTATAATACTTGGAAATCTTTCCTCTTCCACAAACAAACTGAAATGAATTACAGGTGTTTCTTTTTCTAATGATCTAAAATGTTGCTAAGTTTGCACTGTGGCCCACAATTTGTAAATATTACCTAAGATGCTTCTTGTATGCTAAACCTCAGGATTGAAGAAAATAGACTTTAATATTGATAGTCTTTGTATACCTGGTGTAATTTCAGTGTAATTTCATATCTGGGAAAGGATTCACTGCTAACAGTTATATACTGTACTCCAAATGCCATATAGCTGCAAATGACTGGAGGATCAATGCTTTTAATGCATCTGTAAACCCAGAGTCATTTCATTCTATAATAGTGGCTCTTTTCTGTGTTTGCTCATCCTGTATTCCATGAATTGGACTACTCTAGTTGAAACTCTTAGAAATCATGCCAGAGTGACTCCAGATCCACTGGTCATGCAAGATCTGTGCTATCTTGTAGATAACATGTATTTCAACCAGAAAGCCCTCTCCCACTTTAACAGGGTGTTTATTCTTGAAGGGTAAAGGCAGTTAGCTCCTTACTTGACACTACCTCCACTTACATTGTTAAGAAGCTGTTCCTCACTCCATGCATAAGATATTGGCATTTATAATACAGCAGGTCTTTGAATAATATCATTTCATTCAACATCATTTTGTTATAATATTGATGATATGCCTTCAGAACTTAATTCTTTTGTTTACATCAACTGGCATATGGTAAAATTGTATTTAAGTTGTCTTGCTTAAAGTCACAGAACGTATAAATGTTAAGTGAGGACTTACTGTACACTAAATCTGGTGATGTGTAGTTAATATTGTGAGAGTAAAGTGTGCTTAAATGCTTTCTCTCATTGTTTATTGCAAGAAGGTTTCTGGGAGAATTTTTATTCACCCTACTCAAAAGATTATATGGGGCAGCAGCTTGTCCTAAAGCTTCCTTAAGTTTGTTCTGAGCCCTTTACTGGATTCTTTCATTGATAATATGTGTCTAAGATCCCTAGTCACTCAGAAATGTCAACAATATATTATTACTATGTAATCTTCTTTGAAGGTTGTTCAAAAGCAAGGCTTTTATTGTTCATTTGCACAGATGATATTCATTTATTTAACAATTAGTACGTAGTAAGGGTAGACACATAAACTGTCCCAAATTAAGGGACAGTTCTACATAAGAATAGCTAACTGTACAGTATGAGAATATTCAACAAAAGTTAGAGACTCAAATAGACTGCTGCCATATGATATACTTATTACCAAGTTTTTCTCTTTTCTCTCCCCTCTTTGAGGAAATATCCAAAACTAAATTCATTATCTCTTATCCAAAACCACCTCCTCCTGAAAACACACAGTTGCCCCAGTCAGAAAGTTGGGTGTGCCCTGGACAGTGTGGCTCAGTTGGTTGGAGCATTGTCCTGTACACCGAAAGGTCATAGGTTCGATCTGTCAAGGTATGTACCGAAGGCAGCAGATTGATGTTCTCTCTCACTTGATGTTTCTCTCTCTCTTCCTTCCTCTCTTTCTAAAGTCAATAAGCATATCTTTGGGTGAGGATTAAAAAAAAGAAACAAAGAAAGAAAGCTGGGTATCATCCCTGATTTATCTCCTTCACTCAGATCCCAACAAGTCACCCAAGTTCTGTTAACTGGACCTGTTAACATCTCTCTCCATCCTCATTATGTCTTTCCCTTCTCTCCATCCTCATATGTCTTTCCTACTTCAATGCACCATCATCCTCTCCTAGGTTGTGATAACAGCCTCCTAATTGGTCACTTTGCCTCCTTTACTGTCTCTCTCTACTTCCTTATTCATACTGCAGCTAGTGATCTTTTAGAAATGATACATGACTGTAAAGCATCTCTGCTTCAAACTCTTCATTGGCTCTCCATTGCTCTTGGGGAAAATCCAGTGGCTTCATATGCGCCACATCTCCAGCCTAACATGCTACCACTTCCTCTTGCACTGTATTCTCCAGCCATAAAGAATCACTCACAGTGTCTTTTATGCCTCACTGTTTCTGATTTCTGGGCCTTTGCTATTTTCTTTATCTAGAATAATCTCCCTGTCCCCCGTCCTTCTACCTCACTTCCATACCTGTTTGTTAAAGCCTCTGGTTTCAGAACTGTCACTCGTTATTATCTTAACAACAGCAATAAAAATTGTCTATTAATCTTTTCTTTTGGGAGTATATTTTCTATTTTCCCAGGAATTTGGCTATCTCAAGCTTCCAGCTTATCTATGCCTGGTTATCATGAAACTATTACATTTTTTTGCAGGCATAGAATGGTTCTTTTATCCTTGGTGAGTTATTACAAAATAATTTAGCCTTCAAAGAAGTCTGACTCTTGGCAACTTAGCTTAGTTTTTTGTTGTTGTTTTTTTAATCCTCACTGGAGGATATTTTTTCCATTGTTCTTCAGAGAGAATGGGAGGGGGGAAACAGAAAGAGAGAGAGAGAGAGAGTGAGAGAAACATCAATGTGAGAGAGATGCATCGATTGGTTGCTTCCCCCACACACGCCCCAACCTGAGGCCAGGGATCAAAACTGCAAAGAAGATACATGTCCTTGGCTGGAATGGAACCCGGGACCCTTCGGTCCACAGGCTAAAGTTCTAACCACTGAACCAAACCGACTAGGGCCAAATTTAATTTCTTTATGGAAGTATTTAATCTTTCCAAGCACTGATTAGAATTAATTTTTACCTACTTAAGAACTGAGTGTGCTTGAAAGTCTCACTGCTAGGTGGATTAACTCAGTGTACCCTAAAGGTTTTTGTTTCTTTTGCTTTTTGTTTGTTTTGTTTTCTACCTACTGCACCCCACGGTAAGAAATCCATATGTATATATGTGAAATAATAGTTACCTGTAGTGTATGTGATTCATACTGACATTATTGACATTTTTTATTTTATCCAAACCTATACTATGCTATCTTACAATATTCTGGCTACTATCAATTAAGCAAGGCCTTGCAATTTGAAAAGCATTGGATTATTATTTTTGACAGCAAGAAAACAAAAAGATGTAAAGTACACGGTAGTAACTCTAGTGTTGTTGTTTGTTCCTTTCTATAACATTTTCCCAACCTTTTTTCTTTTCATCTCCACGTGATCCTGGTGGGGCTCAAAAACTTCATTTTAAATTTTTCTTTCTCTTTTGGAACAAGTGTGGAAGATGGCCTCTTTCTGCTGGGGTTGCCAACCTGTGAGATGTTGGTGTGGGTTGTTGGCAGCCATCTTCATCTTGTTGGAGAAAGCCTGAATGAATAATGAAGCCTAGGTCTATGGAGGGGTGGCAAGAGACAGAGAGAATCCTAGGAGCAATGTTTGAGCAACTGGATCAAGATATGAAGTATTATATATTTATTTATCTTGCATTTCTCAAATGTATAAGATTATATAGTTTTATTTTCTTTAAATTGTTGTGAATTGCATTTTCCCACTTGCCAAATGGAAGAGTCATAATAATAAGGTAGAGCAGATGGACACAGAGGGCTTGGCTTGATTTTGTGATGTGAATGCAAAGATCTCATGCCTGCACCTCTATAGGAAATATTAACAAAGACTATCTTCTGGCTACCTCCTTACAACCATGGAGAAATGGACTGCTTAGTGACTAATATGGCATGAAATTTTATTTTAAGAGTATTTCAAATATTAATTCATATGTCCTTTCCACAACCAGTTCTTCTACCCTTTGTCTTTTTCCCCATTCAGACAGCTTGGCATTCTTTATTCATTTCCTCAGAAAAAGGATGGCATTGTAAAGATACAAAGTTTTGGTTTTTCATTTTCAGTTGCCTAGGCTTCAGGAAAACACTAAGGAGGTGTGATGAATATGAAAGAAAAGCTTTCTAACTATAAATCCAGAAAAGAATTCCCAGGCTGAGGAGAGTGAAAGTTGAAGGGGCTATGAGTGGAGAAAGTTAGGAGAGGCCCTAAGAAAACCACCCAGTTCTGCTCCAGCGTCTGTGAGAATCTTCTCTCCACAGCAGTAATCACATAAAGGGGCTGAGTATCAAGGAAGAAGACTACCATTCTGTGTCCCTAGGAGCCCATTCCACTAACCCTGGATATACTGTCCCCACCAGGACACACAATAACCTCCTGAAATGGAGTGTGAAGCCTGCATCCGAACTTGGATGAAGCAAATTATTACCAACCTGGAATCTCTCCAGACCTAGGCAATAATAAAAAAATTCAATCTGACTCCCAAACCACCCACCCTCAACACATATCATCACCACCACCACCTTCACCTCTACACTTGAATATGTGCTCAGCAGGAATTCAGTCAGTCACTGCTAAACTATTTTCTATGTTTTCGTATCATAGCTTTTCAAAATTTTAAACAATGTTAATTAAGCCCAGTGTCAGGCACTGATAATATAAAGATGACTAATAGAAGATTCCCTACCCTCATGTTGCTCACAGTGTGGGGGAGTGGGTGGGTGCAGGAATGTATGTAACTGATTAAATTCAAAGGGCCAATGAAAGGGAGGGTCTGCCTGGGTGGTCTCCCAAGGCCTCTTCCATTCTATGAATCTTTCAATTTTTTAAAAAATATGTTTTTATTGATTTCAGAGAGCAAGGAAGAGGGAGGGAGAGAAACATCAATGATGAGAGAATCATCTATCTGCTGCCTCCTGCATGCCACCTACTTGGGATCAAGCCCACAACCCAAGCATGTGCCCTGACCAGGAATTGAACCGTAACTTCCTGGTTCATGGGTTGATGCTCAACCATTGAGCAACACCAGCTGGGCTCAACCTGTACATTATTAATTTTTTTTTTTGGGGAAAAAACTACCCTGCATTGTCACAGACTTCATTGTGGTTTAGCCATAAACATTCAACCTGTACAGTTCAATGGAGTTTTCCTATAGTACAGTATTTCCAGAGGAGTAAAATTTGGCATTAATTGCAGTTTAAGAAAACCAGAGTAAAGGATGCACAAAAGAGCTTCTGAGAGATCACGTCCCCAACCTTCATTAATAAATTCTGGTGGAAGTACCTGGCGCCAGTTCCATCTGTCACACGTGCTTTCCATGATGTCTGGCTCCTAATCACAGCTTTGCCAATGGGATGGCCTTTTCCATTAGTTTCCACTCCAGTGCTGTATCAGTTCTCTCCTCTTCATAGAAATAGCCTGTCCTTCCTATTTCCTGCCTTTCTCCCCAAACTCCTTCAATGATTGATGAAATCCCAGAACCCGGAGGCCACAACACTCACTCTTGGGCAGCCCTTGACTAAGAAGCCACCAAGCAGGGGCATCTGATGTAAGAATTTTGATCTGTGCAAGTCTACTCCACCCCATTAAGTGGTGCTTGAAAGAGACTGCTTAAGTACATGGCTTTGTGGTGGGTTGTGCTTTTCCCCTGACTCTACTTCTTTTCAGTGAACCTTCTAAGGAAATACATTTTGAGCTAAGAGCCTCTCCCAAGGTGGAGAGTGTATCTGTAGGTTTCATGAAATTAAAAACCAGCCCCTCCCCCTAGGATAGGAAAGTGGGGGCAAACATTTCTCCTGGAGGAAGAAGAGGCTGCCACTATGAAGGGAGTGAAACAACTTCCTAATCCACGAGAGAGAGGACTTTTTCAGAAATGGAAGACATATGATTTTAAAAAGATTTTGATGAGAGAATCATCTTTCAAAGACACACATTTTAAATAAGGCATTCTAATTGGGGGACCGCGTTACAGAGTAAGTCAATACCTGAACTGATCAGGTATTAAAAACAGGCAAAGCATTTCCCTGAACAGTTGCTTTTCTACATTTTTTTTTTTCATTCTGTAGACTCAGACAAAGTATTTTGATGGATCATACGCCTTTTATGAACCCATGACTCAGATTTAGAAAAGCTGTAATCACTGCATGCCGACCTTTCATAACTGCACAGCTCACCCCATCCTGGGTTCCCGCCCCCAAACGAACTGTAAAGATTAAAATTCAGAAATCAGGAACTACATGCACTAGGAATTATAACCAAAGTTTAACATTTTGGCAATAAATTTACTAGTTGGAACATATTTCTGTTGATTATCAAGGACTAGATATTGAACTTAAGTGCCATGTTGATTTATATTCACTTTATAACAACAATATAATGGGTTTCTTTCTTTAAGACAACAAAATTAACCTTATCCATGCTCTTCACATATATGGCTGCAACTTCATCACATTGATATATTCCCAGGCTGGCACTGGAGAGAAAACTTTCAGATTAGAAGGATTGGCTGTCTGCCTTGACAGAGGTCATTTTTCCACACCAGTGTAGACAGTTTTCAAGCATTTCTTAGAATCCAGGCCAAAGGAAGAGATGATTGGAGACAGGGAAGGTTTACCTCTGGCCACTGATTAAGCCTTAGTTTTCAGTTTTTAATTTCTTCTCCTGGGTATTTTTTCCAGTGCGACTGACACCTAAAAAACTTCCTCCTCTAATATCTCTGAACTGTAGGGGAGTGGTCTTACTTTATCCCCATAGGATATCCTATTAGAACGCAATACTCCAACATGAGAGTAAGAAATAGTGTGTGGGCCTTCCCCAACCAGTCTGTCGAAGGGCACGTTTGTTGTTTCCATGTCTTGGCCATCATAAATAATGGTGCAATAAAATAGGGGTACAGATATCTTTGTGAATAAATGTTTTCAAGTTTTTCAGGTAGGTACCTGGAAGATCCCCACAAAAATTTGTCTTTGTTGTTGTTAATCTTTACTCGAGGATAAAAATATTTTTTTCATTGATTTTTTTTTTTTTTTTTTAAGAGAGAGTGGAAGGGATGGGGAGAGACACAGAGAGAGAAACATCGATGTGAGAGAGACACATCAATTACTGAGGTGTGTGCCCTTGACTGGAATCGAACCCACAACCTTTCAGGCCTTGGGCCGACGCTCTGACCACGGAGCAAAATGGCTAGGGCTCCCCACAAGAATTTTTACTGGTGGTTAGTAGTGTTGGTGCTTTGGCTTCTCATGCATCTGGGATCAGACATAGGGCATATTTCCTGAACCTCGGTGTTTTCATGTATTAAATAGGGTTAATAATACTCATTGAATAATTAAGAGAAATAAATGCAATAATGTTCATGAAGCATGTATAGTAACTGTTTATAAATGGTAGTGACCATTGCTTTGATTAGAAATAATTAACTAACATTTTGCTAAGCTCTTTATATTATTTTATATATTGAGTGGTAGAATCGGAATTCAAATCCATGTCTGACTCCAAAGCTCAAGCTCTTATGAAGAATAATTTAATATAGACCATCAATATCAGTATCAGTTGTTTATAAGTTTTTAAATCTTAAATTATATTTTCTCAATATTTGTTATAAAATTCATGTTTCTGTGGAGGGGAAATGGCTAAGGTTCCTTTTAACAATTGTGCAAATGTGCTAATAACCAAATTGACACAAAATAAATATAAATTTTATTTGCTAAAAAAAAAAAAGAAATAGTATGTGGGTCTTTTCCTTATGTGATCACCTATAAATAGAATCATAATGCTTAACACAAATGTATAATGTTCATATATAAGTGCTCCTTAAATTCTCTCAAAGTCCTGGTGAGTTCATCATGAGCGTGCCCCTTCCCTATTCAAAATATTTCACTACTTTCCCTTTAACTACAAGGTAATGTCTAAGCTCTCTAACATGACATTTAGGGCATTTGGAGGAATAGAATGAAAAATAAAGGAATGAAGTTGAACAGCATTACAATGTTTTATTTGCTTCCAATTCACTTCTAGATTGTGCTCTTTCAGTACATAATTGCATTCAAATTCTGTCTCTGTCATTTTGTATCCATGTGCCTTTGGGGAAACAACCCAATGTTTCTATATAAGGAAACTGAGTTCAGAAATATTAACTAGCTCCCCCAAAGTTACCTGAATGGAAAAATGGCAGAAATGGTATTGGGACTCAGTCTGATTCCAGAGCTGAGCTCCTGTGAGTTTCTGTGAGTCAAGTCACTGATGTTTACAGTGATTGGGACATAACAGAAACTCAATACAAGCTGATTGTTATTATTATAAGTCCCACATGGCATGGAGAGCTAATGCCTCTGGTAATTGGCATTTTATGTAATTTGAATTAATGGTCAAGTTAATGACTTCCATATCTCAAATGAGGAAAATGAAATTTAGGGAGATTAAATGGCCTGCATGGTTCTAGGGCTAGAAAGTGGCAAAACCTGGATTAAAACACAAGTCTTTTAAATTTAGTCTAGTGTTCTTGCCATGCCACTCACTAATCATATATTTAAAGTTTATAATTAGGAAAAGATATCATTGAGAATAAAAAATGAATAAACTTCCTATAAGAAGAGATTTCTTGGAGAAAAATTAATCTTATTCCTCTACTGGGAGGATTGATAAAGTATTTATTGTATTAAAAAGTAACCCATTATTGTACTTTTAAAACAGAATTTAAAATAAAATCTATCTTTCCCTGTAGATGAGTAAAACCAGATTTTAGCAGGTAGACTTGAAGGGGCTAGAAGCATATTTATGATAAATAGAAAGGAAATCTATTTTTATTGACTCAATCCTTATATGTGTGCTCCTAACCATTTCCCTCCTTCAATGCCCATCCTAGTTGAAAATATGGAAGGAGAAAAGAAAAAAAACATGGGAGGGGGTCTTAGAATTTACAATAGTTTTCTTAGCCTTGATATGTGTAGAATAGATGAAAGGCAACCTAAAAAGTCAGATGTGGCCTTAACCAAAACAAATATATTTGTTAGCTTTTCTCCCCACTATTCCTTCAGAAACTCTATAACACTGAAAAAGAATATACCTTTAAGTTTAAAAAAAGAAAGGATCACATGACCTTACTCATATGTGGAATCTGATGAACAAAACAGATCCAGAGACAAAGAAGCAAGGAATCTCAGAGGGAAGGCAGGGGTGGCTGGGTGGCTGGGGAGAGATTAGTCTAAGAACTTATATGCATATATGCATAACCCGTGGACACAGATGATAGTGTGGTGAAAGCCTGGGGGACAGTGCAGGGTGGAGGGGGTCAATGGGAGGAAAAGGGGGACATTTGTAATACTCTCAATAATAAAGATAAAACATTAAAAAAAAGGAAAAAAAAGAAAAAGAATTTTTCCCTTCCTAGTGTTAAGATACCCTATTGAAAGCTTGAGAATAAACTTCCTTCCCTATCAGTGTTTTCCTTTTCTATTAAGCAAATATTGATTTTCCCTCCCCCACTGTAATACAGGAGTCCAAATGACCATGGCTCTTTGGTTTGCTGCCTTTGTGTACTGGCGGCTGACAAAGCTTCATATTTAAGACTTGCTACTGCTGGGCAGCCAACAGGGGGTGCTCACTGAATATTTGGATGAAGGGAAAAAAGATTTGATTCAAAGCAACCCAGTTTTATTTTTCTTTACTTTCAATGCTAAACTAAAGACCGTAGTTCTCCTCAAACACAAAGGTTTTGCAAATACGTTCAGAATCAGGGTGAGAAAATGCATACATAGGCCAGTGAAGGGAGCTTTAGGGAGAGCCAATGTTTACACATGAATCTGGACTGAGGCTCTGAGGGACTTGGATCCCTGAAGGATTTGGGTCATTGATCATCAATTACACCTGAATTTTCTCAGCTATAATGACTACATTTATTGGATAATTTATCAGCTTCTTACTTTGTGTACCTAGCAACAGTGAGCAGTGAGAAAATATGTTCTAATTTTACTTTCCCCCCATTACTCTTTGCACATCACTTAGCACTCAGCTTCTGCTTCTCCACCTATAGAATGCAAAATGGCATCATGTATTCCGTTCTCATGGACAGTTCTTCCTCTCAATAAACTTCATGCAGTCCAAACTGCAAATGAAAACAAGGTACTTTGATATATAAAATTTTGAGGACAGCCACACATTATAAGATTAAGGAAAAACTGGAATGGTATTAGGATTTGAAGTAGCTCTTACCTGCTTTAAATTCAGATTCAGCTTTAATTTATAAAATCCCCTAAAAATACATGTGGCTTATTTAAATATTGTCTGATTGTAATATTTAAGAGATTAAGCTTAAATTTGGAAGGATAGTAAAAATAAGTTGCTTGAACACCACCAAATGCTAACAGAAACAAGTTATTTTGAATCATTTGCCTCTGAAGACAGAGATGAAAAAGATCAGAAGTAAGAAGCTCTCATTAGAAGAAAATACAGTATGTGGCAAGTCCTATAAAATTCATCAGGATATATCATCAAGAAATACCAAATATCACAGGTATATAGTGAGATATTTAAAAAACAATTAACATTGCTCACTTTTTATCAGAGTTGTAAATAAGGTTTCCTACAGGATTATTAGAGCCTTTGTTTTGACTCATACAGCAAAGGCTTCAGAAAGAGTGATGGCTGAGCTCATTATTCAACAAAAACCACAAGGAAAAATGTGCATCTTAGAAACATACTTTGTTTCCTTTTTCTGGAGCTCAAACTACTTTCAGCTAAAAGACATATTTTGATTAAGATAATATTTTTCCCTAATCAATATTTTTTACCTCTGGGTTATTACTTCCTTGAAGGCTTCTATGCCTTTTTTTTCCTTTCTAAATTAGTCCATGTAGTTTATGAGAAATCATCGGCACTGCCATATGTTGCCGTTTACATTAAATCTTTCCCTTAATATTTACTGCTGGATGGCAGGGCTTGTCTCTAGCCTTTATGGTTTGGCGTCAAATCTTGAAATGTGTATTTTATACTTAATTGGAATGGAGATAGAAGTGCAAGAGCAGAATTAACTATTAGTAAAATAACACTCCTGTCGACCAACTTTCACCAGTGTCCAATTGGTTGGTAATAAGCCTGAGCTCTCCTTGGTGTGAAACAATGTCTGCTGTGGTATGCTTGCTTTGCACATGTGCCTAGAATCATGTACTATTAGATCTGTGTCAAATTGCTCTAAAAGTATCTAAATGCTTACTCTGGATTTTTTTACTTATCTCATTGCAGACAGGTGGCAAATGGTTTACAGACCACCACTGGACTGTTGACCACATTTTGAAGAGTACCAGACTGGTGTGAAGAGGGAAGGGGGACAGGCACTGCCTTTGATCTTGTCAGCCTCCAGTGTCCTCTTTTCCTCAAACACTCAGTGGCTGAGTGTTCCACCTTCTCACTCTAACAAATGTATACACACACACACACACACACACACACACACACACACACACACACACACACACAGAGTGATTTAAGGCCTAAGATTAAAGTTCAATATTATGTGCTGTCTTGACATTTGCTAAAATTAGGATGGTCTTGAATGGTGGAACCACCACAAGCTCCCCTCCCAACTCTGTTCCCATGGATAAGGTTCTCTCCCAAATAAGCCTCCTGTTAAAAATAAAGCACAGTTTCTGCTTATTCCTTACTACTAGGTTTTCTTTCCCTGCCAGTGCATGCAATTATTCAAGTGAACCAACCATGCACTCCCATGAGAATGAGGGGGCACCCTATCCTCTTGATACTACAAGGACTGCCTCTCACAGAACCTGGTTCCTCACTCTGCTTCTGAACACAATCCCCATGTGGACCTGTGTGGTGTGTGGTGTTCTCCTCTCTGGATTGTGAGTGTATATAACTAATAAACTGCTGTTGATATCATCTTTCCTGTATTGGTGTCATGTGTTCAGCTATCCGCCTAACCCTAAGGTTGGGGATCCCTCCTTCAGCAATACAGTAAATAGGACACAGTTAAAACACATACAGACATATGCATAGACACACATGCACACTTATATGCCCACACATGCAGAGCTCCTGAGAAGGAAGAGGTTTACCCAAAGCCTAAATTCTTAGGACAATGCCTTAAATTAGAGTCCTGTGTTCTAAGTCAGAGCTTGCATTTTCAGACAAAGGGGGAAGAATTAGGAAGAGGAAGATGTGGATCTCCAGATTTGGAATCAGAAGCATAAGAGGAGCCTTGACTGGTGTGGTTCAGTTGGCTGGGCATTGTCCTGTATGGAAAAGGGTTGCTGGCTTGATTCCCAGTCAGAGCACATGCCCAGGTTGCCAGCTGGATCCCCAGTGGGGGCGTGCAGGAGGCAGCCAATTGATGTTTTTCTCTCTCTCTAAAAATCAATAACAATATATTTTTAAAAAAAGAAAATTTAAGGTGAAAATGAACAGCATCAAAAATACCCTGGCATATCATTAGCTTTTTAAAAATGCTCATTCTTTTCCATTTCTTCCACAGAATCATTGTGTGGTCCAATGTGATATTGGATATGAGTATTTTTATGAAATATTGTATGTATATTTTGAAAGGGGGAGAATTTTAAAATGGTGGCTAGCTTACAGATACTGATTTATTCTGCCCCATTTTCTCACTGAAGTATCCATGAAGTCAAATAAAGACATGTAGCATTGCAACTGCACTGCACTCTAAGAATGGCTGCTGTCTTGACAGTGGCAGAGTCTATGATGCTTTTGGTGAGAGGAATCACACAATTCTCCCTTGCTCTTTTCATTCTCTCCATCACCATTTGTCCTCCATGTATCCAATTTTAAAAAAATTAATTGTCGTAACATATAACAGTTCAGTAGTGATTGGTACATTCACATTGCTGTTCAATCAATCTGTAGAACTTTTCATCTTGCAAAATTGAACCTCTAAGCCCATTAAACAACAAGTTTCCTTTCCTCTCTCCTCCCCATTCCCTGACAACCACCATTCTACTTTCTGGGTCTATGATTCTGACTACTCCATATAACTTATATAAGTGGAATCATACAGTATTATTATTTTTTTTTTGTGACTGGCTTATTTCATTTAACATGATGTTCTCAAAGTTCAAGTACATTGTAATGTGTTCAAATTTCTTTCCTTTGTAAGGCTGAATAATATTCCATTGTGTGTATATACCACATTTTGTTCATCTATTCATCTGTCAGTGGACACTTGTGTTGTACACCTCTTGGCTGTTGTCAATAATGGTGCTATGAGCATCGAAGTACAAATATCTTTTTAAGATCCTGTTTTCAGTTCTTTTAGATATATGCCAAGAAGGAGAATTACTGGATCATATGGTAATTCTATGTTTAATTTTTTTGAGGAACTGCCATACTGTTTTTCACAGTGGCTGCTCCATTTTACATTCTCACCAAAACTTCTCAAGGATTCCAATTTATCCACATCCTTGTCAACAATTGTTATTTTCAGTTCTTATTTTATTTTTTATAGTGGCCATCCTGATGGGTGTAAGGTGGTATCTCCTTGTCATTTTGATTTGCATTTTCTTAATAATTAATAATTTTGAGCATCTTTTCATTTACTTATTGGCCATTTGTGTATCTTCTTTGGGGAAATGTCTACTCATGTCTTTTGCCCATATTATAATCAGACTTTTAAAAATTGTTCTTGAGTTGTAGTTCTTCACAGATTCTGGATATTATCTCTTTATCAGATATACAATTTGCAAGTATTTTCATCCATTCTGGAAGTTGATTTTTCAGTTTGTTGATTGTCTTTTTGATCCACAAAAATTTCTAATTTTGATATAGTCCAATTTATGTATTTCTTTTCTTTTGTTGCATGTGTTTTTGGTGATATATCCAAGAAATAATTGCCAAGTACAATATCAATATCATGAAGCTTTTCCCCAGTGTTTTCTTCTAAGAGTTTTATAGTTTTAGCTCTTAGGTCTTTGATTCAATTTGAGTTACTTTTTGTATATGATGTTAATTAAGGATTTAACTTCATTTTTTTGCATGTGGATATCCAGTTTTCCCAGCACCATTTGTTGAAACATATGTATTTTTAAATATATTTTAAATTTTTATTTATTTATTTATTTATTTATTTATTTATTTATTTAATCTTGGAGGAGTCGTGTTTTCTTGTTTGTATGGTAGAGAGGCACCAGCCTGAGAGACAGGATGAAATCAGTGGAGGAGGAGATAGTAACTGAACTCAGTGGCCTGAAGGACTGTTTGACCATTGGAAAGAGTTGAGGAGTTGGAACTGAAAGAGTTGTATTGATGAAATGCCCTGTGTGACTATAGTTCTTTTTTAGTTATCTACTGCAATATAATAAATTACTCTAAAACTTGGTGGCTTAAAACAATGAACATTTATTATACATGTTAGGAATCTGGTTGCCAGTTAGCCATGTGCTTCTAATTAGTTTTCTCATGAGACTGTAGTCAGGTTGTGAGCCTGAGTTGTGGTTTTATCTGAAGGTTTAACTACAGAAGGATCTACTTCTAAACTTTCTCACATGGTTTGTTCACACGATTCAGCTCACTGTGGGCTGTTGAACTGAGGACTTCAGTTTCATGCTGGGTGTTGGTTAGAGACCTCCCTCAGTTCCTTGCCACACATGCTCCATAAGGCAGTCACAACATGACAGTTGACTACCCTTAGTGATTGAGCAAAAGAATACTCATGATGGAAGCCAGTTTTTCTAGGAACCTGATCTTGTAGGTGGCATTCATTCATTTCTGATGCATTCTATCCCCTAGAAGCAAGTCATTGAATCCCTCACACACTCAAAGGGAGCAAATTACACAAGAGCGGGAATACCAGGAGGTAACTATTACTGGGGTCCATCTTAGAAGATAACTACTATATGGTCCAAGTATAAAATGGTGCCTCTCAGGACTGAGTTGATCAAGGGCCACACAGTTTTGGAGAAAACCATTCATCCCCCATGCCCTGTGCCACCACAAATCATAATAGAGAAGACCCACTAGCATACTCATCCTCCACTGAGACAACCATGGAAAAGGCCTTGCGTTGAGAAATAACTACAGCAAGATTAAAGCAGCTCTGGATCCACTTTCATGTAGAGGACAGTTTTTCTCTATAGTAGACAGCAGATATAGATGAGCAAGAAATGTTTGGTTGTGTTAAGCCTCTGGGATTTGAGGAGTGTTTGTTACTGCAACACACCTTGGCCTTTCCTGACTAAACCGCTTGGTTTCCTCTTTCACTGTTAGCTTTGGTGATAACACTGGGGGGTTATAGGAAGTGGGAGAAGTTCGGCTTCCTCACTTCCAGTAACTTTTGAGGCAGTAGAGACTAACTAGTATGAGCTGTTGATTGGAGTAGGATCTCTGTGGAGCCAGCAGTTGTAGTCTGACCTTCAGAGATGCCTCTAGGTTCCTATTCTACTGGCAGATATAAAGGAGGACCATGATCAATTCAATATCAGAACTGGGTTGGCCTCAATTTTTATTCTTTAATGATGAATTCAAGAAGAAAATGGATTAATATCTACAGGGTTTTAAGGGGGAAAAGGTGTGATTCTAGGATTATATGACCAAAGCTGTTTTTTTGAATTAGCTAAATAAATAAATAAATACATTTTCTGGTGAGAACAACACAAGGGAATAAAACTATGGATTAGGCAGAGATTAAAACAATCATTAGCAAATGTTATGTAATAAAAATTTTTACAAATTATTTGATTTTTCTTGGAGAAAAAAGTCCTGACATTATTGAAAATGGAAACTCCAAGGAAGTAAATACCTGAATGAAGAGAAAAATAATTAAACTACTGAATATAATGCCAAAGGGTAATATTTTTTAAAACTTCAGAACCCTTCAGTTTTACTGGAAAATTCCATTGCATTATACATGTTCCAGAGCATTAAAGTAAAATGTAAGAAGCCATATACTCCATTTTAGTAAAGTTGTCTTAACTCAGATACTGAATCCTAATCAAAGTATCGTAAACATATTGCAGACTGATTTAATGTTTAATTGCATTAATCATAAATAAAATTCTGCTTTCTCTTCTCAATCTGAGATAATAATACTACTTACATAGTTAACAGGATTACATGATATAATATATGTACAGCACTTAGCAACTGTTCAATAAATATATTAATTTTGCAATATTTTATAAATATAAAATATTTTGCTGAATTATATTCCATTCTCCCATTCTCATTGGTATACAAATATTGGTTTTACTAAGAGGAATTTATAAGTTTATGACAATCAAAATACAAAGGAAGGACTCCTATATACCTAAAAAATATTTCTAGTTATTCTTTTATTTTTATTTTTTTGGTTAATCCTCACCCAAGGATATTTTTTCCATTGATTTTTAGAGAGTGAAAAGGAGAGAGGAAGGGGGAGGGGGAAAGAGAGAGAGAGAGAGAGAAACATCAATGTGATAGAGGAGAGAGGCACATCGATTGATTCCTGCACCTGCCCCTACCAGGGCCAAGGATCAAACTTGTACCTAGGTACATGCCCTTGACCGGAATTGAACCTGCAGCCCTTTGGTGTGCAGGTGGATGCTCTAACCAACTGAGCACACCAGTCAGGGCTATTTCTAGTTAGTCTTGAGGAATAAAATGGCAATAATAGCAAAAAGAATTTTTAGTAGAGAATAATTGTTAAAGCATTTTTCCTAACAAGTATTTTGATACATAACAAAGCTACAATAATGAAAACAGTGTGTAGATACAGATTAGTGGACTAGAATAAAGAGCCTAAATTAAATTCTGCTTATTATATGACCAAAAAACTCCACAGAGACATAGTGAAAGAGGAATTATCCAATAAATGGTGTTTAGGATGTTATCTATTTGAACAAACAATAACACAAAACTTTTACCTCATATCCAATATACCAAAATAAATTACGAATAAAGTTAAGTAAAATTTTTAATTTTAAAGAAATAAAAGAAAATACCATAGAGATGAATACATTTAACTAATTTTAGTGTGAAGGAAAGACTTTCATTAGAAATACAATGAATAAAAGAAATATGATAGATTTGACTAATATGTGCATCAAATACCATTTGAAAGGAAAAAGCAAGTCTATCATAAAATGTTCATCTTTAAAGATGACATATGAATTAGTAAGAAACCATTCCAAGAGAAAAGGAAAAAAGACAATTCACAAAAGAGAAACTGAAATTGCCAATAAATATATGAAAAAATATAGTATTTTGTATTCAAAGAAATGTTAGGTCAAAATAACAATGAAATACTCTATTTTACTTGACATATAGAAAGCTGATTTTTTTAAATGTTAATACCCAGCACTGGAGAGAATCCAGGGAAACTCTCAGGAATGCCTGTGCATAAGTATTGCATAAAGATTGTCCATACTCACAGGAGGGAAGCTTGGGGGCCAAACTGCATTTCCGATGAGGCAGTAGGGGGCAGTGTGGGGTTTACAGTCAGTGAGAGTGGTGTCACAGCAAAGGGCAGGGGAGTGTAGCCAAGAACAACATCAGGCCAGGCCAGGTGCCCCCTATTGTCTCTCAGGAGTCTTGAAGTAAAGTGACTAGCTCCTTGTTATAAAAGACATTTATTTATCTCAAACATGTGTGAGTCAGTCAATAAATTCCTGTCTTGGGCAATAATTATATGAATACCTGTCCATACGAAAAATATCAGGTACTACTATAGAAGTGATCATTTTTTTAATCATTAGGATTAGATCACAGGTGATTTTTTCTGTCCCCCTCCTACTCACCCAATATAAGCAATTCTCTTTGTTAAGTTTCTGGCCTGGCATTAGATTTAATAGATGCTAAAATAAGCTTTCTGATCATGAAGAGAAGATTAATGATACTCTTTACAAAAATACAGGCTTTTTTTTTTTTTTTTTACTAGAATCTATAGTCAAAAGTTTTAGAAAACTCTTGTATATGACAATTTCTGCATTTTATACCAGTTGCTTTAGGAATAAAATGTAATATCTCATGCATTTGATGTCAAGATCAGTGGAACAATTAAGTATGATTTCAAAATAAAAGTCACAAACTTTTCTGTTCAGAAACTAAAAATGGCATTAAAACAACAGTAGAATTATAGACATTTCAAGCCTCTAACCACTGATGTTTTCCGTTTCTGTGACATAAATGTGATTCTGGCCCAGTTGTTTTGTATTTAAGATTTGGTGTTGGCATCTTTTTGCCTCTCTGCATAGGCATGCTTCTGAATGTAACAAAGTGGACTATTTAGGGTTTGTATAGCTCTAATTTTAATCATCTTGTAGGTCTATCAATGCTCATTTACACTGTCTTCACAGAAATCTATCACTAGTCTTGGTTTCAGTGACAGGTATTTTAATACAAATTATGCAGGGAAAGGACCATATTGGTCCAAGAGACTGGTTTCTTCTACATCCAGGACTGAGTCCTGCACAGAAGTGGGAAATCTGTGAGATAGATGGGACTTTCTGAGCACAGAGTCTTTGGGGAAACATATATGTAATTTACCTCTTTTTTTTCTTTCATAGTTTTTTCTAAAAGAGTTACAGTATGTTAATTCAGGGCTTACAAACTCAAATGGTCAAAGAGACTAGCAACCTGGGCATGTGCCTTGACCAGGAATTATAGGTCAATATTCAACCACTGAGCTATGCTGGCAGGACTACTTAATTATTCTTGAAAAACAATGGTACTTCCTTCCTAGAGTTTTGTGGTTTTTTTTAAAAAAAATTTTTAATCCTTACCCAAGGATTATTTTTCCATTGCTTTTCAAAGAGAGTGGAAGGGTGAGGGAGAAAGAGAGAGAGAGAGAGAGAGAGAGAGAGAGAGAAGGATGTGAGAGGGACACATTGACTGGCTGACTCCTACACATGCCCCAACCCGAGCCAGGGATCGAGCCTGCATGTGCCCCTGGCCAACATAGAACCTGGGACCCTTCAGTACACTGAGCCAGACCAGCTAGGGCCCTTCCTAGAGTTTTGATACAGAGCTTCCTAGCTGTGGGAGAGTTTGTGTCTGCACTTCATTCTCCTCAGTCAAATGAGGATACTAATAACTACCTCTGGAAATTTCTGTGAGGCCTGAATGAATCAGGAATGTACAGACCAGACATGTTATTTCTCTTCTCTTTTGTTGAATACATTAGTCTCTTGGCTCATCAGTTGCATTATATTCTCTCCCTCTCTCTCACTCACTGTGTTCATTTTTACCCTCTGCTTTTCTTGTTGCTGTGTCCCCACTCTAGAAGGTTCTCCCTACCCCCTTTATCCATTCTAAATATCCTACAAAATTCAATTCACCTCCTTTTCTACAAGACATCTCCTTTTCTTTGTCCCATCCCACACTGATCTCTATTATCTTATTTCACTATTTTTCCTTTTGTAAGTGCAGCTCCAGGCACAAAATGGCATTGAATGAAGTTGTGAAGAAGTTTTCCCAACCAAAATTAAGATTCTTCATGAGTAAGGACACAATTTTGGTGCTTCTTTTGAAAAGCCCATAAAGCTTAATAGAATGTTTTCATGATAATGAACATTAAAAAATGTGATGAACAGAATATTTTAGATGTTCCTATCTGAGGGAAAAAGATAGCTTAGAACAGACAATCCTTCTGAGAGTATCACCATATTTATCACAAGAATGTGTAAAGTAAAACAGGTTGTTTGTGAAGGGTCTTGTAATGAATCTTGTGCTTCCTTGACAATGAAGGATGTTATTTATGTGTGGTTTGTACAGAGGCTAGTAAATGCCACATACATGCTAAATTAACATATATCCTTAAGGTCCATGTAATATGTAACAGTAAAAATTACCTTCAAGTGACATAATAAACACAGACTTGTGCCCGGCCAGGAGTGGCTCAGCGGATCCAGGAGATGGCTGTTGGATTCCTGGTCAGGGGACATACCTGGGTTGCAGGCTCAATTCCCAGCCGGGAGCATGCTGGAGGCAGCGGATCAATGACAACTCTCTTATCATTGATGTTTCTATCTCTCTCTCCCTCTCCCTTCCTCTCTCTGAAATCAATAAAGATATATATATTTTTAAACAAAACAAAAAACACAGACTTGTAAGATTCAATGGTAACCAAATTTAAGGTATAACTTCTAAAGAAAGACACAACTGCAAGACAATCAGAAGTTGTCAGTGGAGAGGAAACCTTGGCCATCACCTTTGTGCTCCATTATCAGCATTGTCCCTAATGAAGAGATAAATAAGACAAAACAGCATAACCTAGCTGTTAAACATTTAATTTGTTGATTCATCTACTTAATACTCATGTTCACTAGGTAACTTTCTTATTTTGACTTTTTATAAGACTTTCTTTGGTCATGTTGATGGCAGAATTTGGGCTCATCTGACCTTTGTTTCTCATCATAAATCAACAAACTGGTAGGTCTAGTGCTTACCTTAGTTTTTCGAAACAGTTTCTCAGGCCTGATTACTCCTATATGCTGACAAGAGTTTCTAATTTAGGTACTCCTCTGAGAGGCCCTGTCCTAATCTAGTCAGTCCTTCTCATTTCAACTCTATCCTGTCCATATTTGAACTTCTATTTGACACACCAACACCACAAAGTGAACAAATATAATCCACTGTTTCTTCATTCTTATCTCCCCAGTAGCCTAGTTAGGTTTATGGTGTATCTTAGTTACTCATTCATTCAGCATTTATTAAGAATGCGTGACATGTCCAACTTTGTGCAAAGTGCTGCAGGAGCCGATATTCACCCTGGCACAGTGGGTTTTGAACCCATCTCAGTATGATCATATACAACTATTAGGCTCATTTTAGTAGATGCTGGTAGCCCTAATATCAACTCTCTGATAGTTAGTTAATCCTCCACAATCTGGTTTCTAAACAAAGCAAGGTCTCAGAACAAGTTCTACCACTCATACATTTATTAGATAAACATGTTTAGGAAGCAGGCATATAACAAACATTATACAACTCTGTGTGTTTCATAGGGAACTAACTCTCTATGCTTGAGGTGATCTGTGAACACCTTTAACAGAAGGTTCACTTGAAACAAATATAGCCACAGTTCAAAGATATCATTTAGTTTACCTGATAATTGGCAGCAGACAACCATTAGCGTTTAAAATTGAGACTGGAATCATATCCCAGATGCCATCTTGAGGGCTTGTGGGTTCATGTCAGGTAAGGGAATGCCTAAAGTAATTCACTTCAATCCACATGTCTCAAATGCCACTTGTTTAACTAATTTAACCATTTCTAATATTCTTTGCACTAATGATCAAGCCAGTAATTTCATCAACACAAATTCATTTTGATACTCAATATGTAAATTACTAAAGTATCTATTTAGATTGTAGATAAAGATAGCTATAACCTCTGGATAGCTGTGGCCTTTCTGATTAAATGCTAGCTGACTTCACTTTGAGTGTAGATTCCTGATTAGGATAAGTGACATCCTCTAGGATGGAGATTAAAATTAGCAGAGAGCCCAGCTGGCGTGGTTCAATAGTTGAGCATCAACCTATGAATCAGGTGGTCACGGTTTGATTCCTGGTCAAGGCACATGCCCAGATTTCAGGCTTGATCTCCAGTAGGGGATGTGCAGGAGGCAGTGGATCAAGGACTCTCTCTCATCATTGATGTTTCTATCTCTCTCTCCCTCTCCCTTCCTCTCTGAAATCAATTAAAAAATTTTATTAAATTAACATATATATCTATTTACATCATGCTGCCTGTGCCAAAGTATTTTTAAGCAAATTATAGACTTTATAACACAAGGCTTAAATATATATACGTTTTAATACCATTTTAAATTTATTCTAAATAGTGTTAAAGCTCAGGGAAAACTTCAGAAGATTTGAGTATTGGCCTCTTCCTTGGAATGATCTATATTAAAAACACTGCTAAGGAAAGGGAAAATGTTATTTTAAATTTATTTATCTATTTATTTATTTTTAAATTTAAGCTGGCAGGACTAAGAGGAAGGCAGAATTCCCCTTAGGGTAAAAACTTCTCTTTTATAGAGTAAAATAGCCTATTTGACACTAAAAGCCTGTAAGGCATAGCCTGGAAAGTTAAGATAGAGACCAATAAAGAAGTGAATTACTCTGCATTCCAAAGTAACTGGAATTTTTTTTCCCTTGAAAAAAGGAGTCATTAGGAGGCTCCAAGCTTGAGTGGGAGTCAAGGGCAGAGAGGGAGAGATGGAGAAGACAAGTTATGGCTGAAAGAAGGTACCTGGGGAAATGGAAGCAAATGGAATCTGGAGGGAGGAAGGACCCACAAAAATTATCTGCAGCAGAGATGACCTCTAACTCTTAGCACAGTGATGTCTAATACTCAATTTTATGTGGTTGCCAATTCTGAAGTGTTTGTATGTAATTCACTTCTGTTAGCCTAAGCCTTCAATAAAATGTCTGCTACACAGGACAGCTGTGGTTAGTGATCCTTTGAGAAAATTAAGGAAGAAAGGTGGGGTAGAGCATGGATTAAGAAAGCTTGGAGAGAGGACAGCAGCCCAGGCATTGACCAGTTCTCTCATTGAACTCAACTGACCAACTGAGAATTCAGAAAGAGCATACAAGAGGTGCTCTTTGGAAAGGTCTCTCTGGAAATCCTCTAAAATCTAAAATCTTGTAAAAACTCTCTACAGTACATGCAGCATAAGTTGGTGCCATCCTACTTCAGATATTAAAGGAAAGGATGGTCCCAGGAGACTGGAAGACATCTAGACCTAGAAGTTGATATTAAGTAAAAGCAGATCCAAATCAAGGATACATCTCTTGACATTGATTTGATCCATTTGTTATATTTTGTCTTAGATAACAAAGCAAGTGGAACTTACAGTAGAATAATGAGGAAAGTTTTATCCAATATTGGCTGTTCCCAATGCAGGGCATTTATTCAAGGAATTTGTGTTTATTTAACTGAGAAAATAAGTTGTTTTCTTATACTGGAAATTTTTGTTTTTTGTTTTTTTTAAAGGAGGTTATATTCTTTCTATGATTAAAAATATATACTCCTTACCAGCCTGACTTGGTGTTTAAAGCAAGATTATATCATAAATCATAGCTGCTGTGCCTCAGGCCTTACCCAGCGCTGTGGGTCTGGCTTGGTACTAAGTGTTCACGACACAGAGGGAAAGGCAGTTACTGCCATATTCAAATTCTTATTAGCAGAAAGGGAAATACTATTGCACTTAATGGAATCTGCTTACTCTTGTATTCAACTTAAGCAGCCTTCCAAAACTTAATTTGATAACTTTGAGATCATAAAATATGCATTCCTCTGAAATATATACCAGTGAGCTTCTTTGGGCTATAGATATTCTGGGAAGGCCCAAACCTAGAATCTGATTCTGAGGAGGACATGTTTGCCTTTGAGAATAAAGTTTATTCATAAACAAACCATTTCTGTGTATCTCCTCTACACCCGCATCCAAGGTGTTATAACAGTTCTCTAGGTCACTGATCATTTTGGGCTTTCCATTGATCACATTTGAGTGTTAACACATCTAAAAACATTAAGCTGTGTCTGTTACTTGGGCAACCTGATCGTTTTTATCTTATAAGTACACTTCAAGTTTGTTCCTATACATTCAGTATCTAGACAACATTATAAGGGAGGCTTATTTGGTTTTCTGAGATGCAATATAATTCAAAAAATGTCAGGACAGCGACTTTTGTGCTGCTGGGGGCACTGAATGGGATAGGTATTAGTTATAACCTGGAGGAAGATTTAATATACTAAGTCTGAGTATTTAGAGTTATGACTTTTCATAGAGAAATGGGTAGAGTGGGAATGATTAAAGAAAGAAAAGGGGCATTTGTGGTTGAATATATGAGTGGGTGTGTTGCTGCAGAGGGTGCAGGTGAAGGATATGCAAAGATGGGAAGTAGATAATTTGTGTTCTGACCTCTCATATATAATTCAGTGTCTAGAACATTCTCTGATATTATCTCTCTCTCTCTCTCTTTTTTTTTTTTCTGATCCTCACCCAAGGATATTTTTCCATTGATTTTTTTCAGAGAGAGTACAAGGGAGGGAGGGGAGGGCAGAAAGAGGGGGAGAGAGAGAGAGAGAAAGAGAGAGAGATAGAGAGAGAAAGACATAAATATGAGAGAGACACATGACCAGTTGCCTCTGGCACAAGCCTGAACCAGGGCCACGGAGTGAAACCACAACCCAGATAAGTGTGTACCTTTGATCAGGAATTGAACCCAAGACCTTTTGGTCCATGGTTCATGCTCTAACCACTGAGCACCACTGGCAAGTGCATAATATTTTCTTTTCTTTATATACCATCTGGCCACCCTGAATGGGCACCATTATTATTTTTTTATTATCATTATTATTTTAATCCTCACCCAAAGATATTTTTCCCATTGCTTTTCAGAGAGAGTGGAAGGGCGGGGTGGGGAACATAGACGTGAAAGAGACACATCGATTGGTTGTCTCCTGCATGTGCCCTGACTGGGGCTGGGGATAGAGTCTGCAGCAGAGGTATGTGTCCTTGGCTGGAATCAAACCCAGAATTCTGACTATTCTTGGGTCTCAGGAACTGGTGAAACTGGATTTTAACACCATCAAAATTAACTATCTTGTTATCAGACTTCAAGACCCTAGAAGGAAACACACTGACGACCGACCCTGCAGCATTCCCCCCAGCCACACACACACCTTCCCCCTTGCATGCAGCAGCCTTATATAGCCAGCCAGATAATAAGGGAAGGGGAGAGCAGATTTTATGTGGACAAACCCCACTGTTCTCCCATTTTGCTGGCAATAATGACATAAATGCTCAAATATGATTCAACTTTGTCTCTACTTAACTGGTTGAAGTAGCGACAGGCAGCCGGGACCCATTGTGCTGGGTTCCTCACTTAGGGTCCTATTTTCCTGACCTCATTTAACAGTAATTATCTCCATAAACTCCATAAACGTCCTTTGTCCAAATACAGTTTGGGGTTGGTGCTTCAACACAAGAATTTTGGGAGACACAATTGAGTCCATGACAAGGGGGTATAAAAAAAACAATACAATGAACCCTGGATAATGTCCACCAAGTTTTTAAAAAGCATTGCTGGCCTTAATTTTGAAAACTCCTCCTTGCCCTTTATAACCCCATCCCTTTTTATCCCTACTCAGAGATAACCATTATCTTGAATTTTGAGTTTAGCATTGTCTTGCTTTAATTTATACTACCACAATTTGTGTGCCTAAACAATAAAATTCATGTAAACAGAATCATAGAGCATGTATTTTTCCATAACAGCTTATATCATGTGACATTATGCTTCTGAGATTCATCATGGTGTTGTGTGAAACTATTTTAACTCATGTTTTTATGCTGCATAACAATTAACAAGTGATAGAAATCTGAGTTACTTACATTTTCTTGCTGTTAAAAACAGTGCTGCTCTAAACATTCTTACAGATGTCTTTTGGTGGACAAATGCAAGAATTTCTTTAGGTCATGGCTGGCTGTTAAGGGTTAAAGAGTAAATATTTTTTGAGGCTATCCTGTCTCTGTACTACTCAACTCTGTCCATATATTGTGAAAAGAAACATAAACTATGTATAAACAAATGGAGCCATCTACAATGCAATAAAATTTTACTTACAGCCCAGCTGGCATGGCTCAGTTTTTGAACATTGACCTATGATCCAGGCGATCTCAATTTGATTCCCGGTCAGGGTACATGCACAAGTTGTGGGCTTGATCCCCAGTAAAGGGCATGCAGGAGACAACCAATCAGTGACTCTCTCATCACTGATATTTCTCTCTCTCTCTCTCCCTCTCCCTTCCCCTCTCTGAAATCAATAAAGACATATTAAAAAAATTTTTTATTTTACTTACAAAAGCAGGAGTTGGGCTGGATTTGGCCCTGAGGGCATAGTTTGCTGATCTCTACTCCAGGTTATTAACTAGGAATGAAACTGCTCAGCCATATTAAGTGTATACATACTTTTAACCTGACTAAATAATGCCAAGTTGTTTTCCAAAGTGACTGCATCAACTAAAACTCCCAACAGCTTTTTAGAAGATTTCCAGGTACTTAGAATCCTTACCAGAATTGAAAAGATCATCTATATATATTTTTGGCTAATTTGAAAGGAGTGAAATGACATCTTATTGTGATTTAAAATGCATTTCCTTGATTACTAATGAGACTGAACATCTTTTCCCATGTTTTCTCTTTGTGAATTATTTATTGAAATGATATCCTCATTTTTTATTGGGCTTTTTGTCTCATTGTCATAAATTTGAAGGTGTTATTTATATATTACAGGTTCTAATTCTTTTCCTCTGGTAGTTTTGAAAATATATTTTTCCATTTTGTGGCTTGTTATTTCACTTTCATCACAGTGAATTTTGAGAAATGGAAGATCATAATTTTGATGTTATCAAGTTTACCAATAATAAAAGATTGCTTTTTATTTTTGTGTTTAAACTCTGTTTAGTCTGATAGTAATACTAATTTTCTTTTGATTATAATTTTGTAGATTATCTTTGTCTATGTTTTTATTTTCTTACTTATGTATCTTCTAAATAACACAGAGCTGGATTTGGATCTCTTTTTCCTTTTTATTGAATTTATTGGGGTAATATTGGTTAATAAAGTTATACAGGTGTCTGGCGTACAATTCTATAAGACATCATCTGTGTACTGTATTGTGTATGCACCACCCCAAGTCAGGTCTCCTTCCTTCACCACTTATCCTCCTTCACCCTCTCCTACCTCCTCCCACTCTTGTTTCCCTCTGGTAACCACTTTGTTGTCTGTGTCTAAGAGTTGTTTTTTTTGCTTAATCCCTTCACCTTTTTCACCCTGCCCCCACAACCCTCCTCCCTTCTGACAATTACAAGTCTGTTCTCTATCTATGAGTCTGTTCCTATTTTACTTGTTAGTTTATTTTGTTTGTTAGATTCCTCATGTGAGTGAAATCTTGTGGTATTTGTCTTTCTCTGACTGGCCTATTTCACTAAGCATAATGCTTTCCAGGTCCATCCATGCTATTGTGGATTTTGATCTTTTTAGCCAATCTAACAATATTTCCCCCTTTCTTGGATCATTTAGTCTCTTTTATATTGACTGTGGATACTTACATATATGGATATATATCTATCATCTTATTTTGTTTGTTTTTTCTATCTTCTATGTGACATTCTGATGTAAAAAATTGTTAATTTTTTTTTCATTCCATTGTTTTTCCTCTACTATCTTGAATAACATAGGATGAGGCAAAAGTAGGTTTATAATTGTTCATATGGAAAATAATAGGATAATTAATAATCATACAAGAATAAACTGTTTTGAGTACTCACAACTGTAAACCTACTTATGCCACACCCTGTATACACTCACTTCTGTTTTTTCAGTGATTGCCCTAAAATTATAAGATGTATCCTTAATAAGATTTGAAATTAATCAATAGGTCACTTCCACACTTGGTCAATCGCAGACTGTATTCCTCTCCCATCATACCTAAAAAATCAGACAAAAATATACGTAGTATTAGCTTTAAGACATGGTAAAACAGGCAGCAAAGTACAATGATCTCTAAGAGGAGGAATGAGTTAAACATTATGTGTGCACTAGTTTATAACTAGAGACTGTTTGCAGGCCACATCATAGAGTAAGGGTGGGGGTTTCCCCCACCCTTAGTAGTGTTGTTGAGTTGAAGAGATAGAGTTTGGAAAAGGAAAGCAACTGGATTTTTTTTTTTTTTTTTTGCAGGGGAGACAGGGAGAGAGAGAGAGAAAAGGAGAGAAAGAGATATGTAGAGGCGGTTTTTGTCTGGACACCAACCTGTAAATATCTCCAAGGAAACTACTAAGCTTGGGAAAAGGACTCCTTGAAAAGAGTAGGCAGAATAATCTTGAGAACTCAGAGAAGGTCAGGAGGAGTTTGTTTTCACCAAGCAGAATGGAAAGACCTCCTTACACACAGGCTATCAAGTGTTCTCAGGAATGTTTTTGTTAGCAGTGGGACCAAATGAGATCTAGACTAAAGGCTTCTCTGCAAGCAAATTGTAAAAGTGATGCTCGACAAGATCAAATTTATTCCAGGTAACCTAACTGGATTCCAGAAAAACGACCAAAATCACTTAAAGGAATAATAATAATAATAATAAATTCACTCATCCATGTAAAAATTCACAGTCTGGTAGCCAATAAGAAATTATCAGGAATACAGAGGAATGGGAAAACATAACCCATAACTAGGAAAAATATGAATAAAAACATCTCAGAAATACCACAGATGATAGATTTAGTAGACAACATTAAGATAACTATTACAAATATACACCACATGTTCAAGACCATAGAGAAAATCATAGCATAAGCAGAAACATCCAAATCAAGATTTTAGAGATTAAAAAGTATAATACCTGAAAATTAAAAACTAATGGATGGGATTAATAACAGATTAAACACTGTAAAAGAAATGATTGGTGAATTTAAAGACATAGTGATAGAAACTATGCAAAATGGATTAAAAAGACTAGGGACAAAAATGAACAGAGTGCCCGGCTGGGTGTAGCTCAGTGGTTGAGCATCGACCTAGGATCCAGGAGATCGCTGTTCGATTCCTGGTCAGGGCACATGTCCCAGTTGCGGGTTCAATCCCCAGTTGGGGGCTTGCAGGAGGCAGCCTATCAGTGAAGACTCTCTCATCATTGATGTTTCTCTTTCTCTCTCCCTTCTTCTCTCTGAAATCAATAAAGATATATTAAAAAAGAAATGAACAGAGCATCAGTAAACTGTATGACCATATAAAGTGCACTTAAATACATGTAATTGAAAATATGGAGAGTGAGAAGAAAAAACAGGAGATATAAAAAATTTTTTAAAAATGATCTAAAGCAGAAGAAATATGAGGAAAACCAACACATGTCATAATCATCTTTCTCAAAAGCATAATCTCTCAGACTTAAAAGCTGCCAGAGAAGAAGGACACATTATGTACAGAGGAACAAAGATAAGGATGAACAGCAGACTTCTTGTTGGGAACACAAAGCAAAACAGAAGACAGTGGAGCAACATCTTTAGAAGGAAAAATAAAGCTGTAAACTTAGAATTTTATATCCAGGAAAAATGTCTGTTGAACTTAAGGCTAAATAATTTTTCAGACATACGAAAGCTAAGAGAATTCATTTCCAGCAAACCAGCACTATAAAAAGTCCCAAAGGAGCACCTTTAAGCAAAAAGAAATGATACCAGATGGAAACTTGAATCCACTTAAAAAGATGAAAAACACTGAAAATCATAAACATGTGGTAAATGAAAGTATATAAGACATTTCAATCTCTATGAGTTTAATTGAGGCAGGGAGCATATCTCTTTTGATTATTTTACTCTGTACTTACTGGGAATTTTATAAATATTATTGAATGACTTAAATGCTCATGCGAATAAATGTACCTATACAAACTATAATGTATAATGTACTATAAAAGTACAGACTACTATGAAAAAAGAGGGAGCTGAATATGATATCTGACTCTATGGAGAAGAGGCATTTAAACCAAGACCTTAAGAATGATAAGGCATTGGTGAGACACAGCTGGGAAGGCAGTGCAGTCTAGGGAGCTAGTGCAGAAGAAATCTCAGCACTTCTTAGTAATCAAGAGGAGGTCCAAAGGACTGGAGATCAGGGAATGAAAGGGAGAACTAGGCAGGAACAGTTCTATTTTTTTATTATTTATCTTTATTGTTGAAAGTATTATAGATGTCCCCTGTTTTTTTCCCTTTGATCCCTTCCATCCCGCTCCTCCCCATCTCCTCCCCCACAAAGCCTTCGCTGTACTATTGTCTGTGTCCATGGGTTATGCATATACACATATAAATTCTTTGGTTAATTTCTTCCTACCTCCTCCCCACTTTTCCTTCTGAGATTCGTCAGTCTGTTCCATGCTTCCATGTCTCTGGATCTATTTTGTTCATTAGTTTATTTTATTCATTAGATTCCACATATGAATGATATCATGTGATACTTGTCTTTTTCTAACTGACTTATTTTATTTAATATAATACTCTCCAGGTCCGTCCATACTGTCTCAAAGGGTAAGGGATCATTTTTCACAGCTGCATAACATTCCATTGTACCACAGCTTCTTTATCCACTCATCTACTGATGGGCACTTGGGCTGTTTCCAGATCTTAGCTATTGTTAATTGCGCTGCTATAAACATAGGGGTGCATATATCATTCTGGTTGGTGTTTCTGGCTTCTTAGTATATTCTTAAAAGTGGAATCACTTGGTAAAATGGCAAAGCCATTTTTAATTTTTTGAGGAAACTCCATCCTGTTTTCCATAGTAGTTGCACCACTCCGCATTCCCACCAGCAGTGTATCAGGGTTCCCCTTTTTCCACATCCTTGCCAACACATGTCATTTGTTGATTTGTTGATGGTAGCCATTCTGACAGGTGTGAAGTGATACCTCATTGTTGTTTTAATTTGCATCTCTCTGATGAGCATATTTTCATATGTCTTTTGGCCATCTGTATGCCCACTTTAGAGAAGTATCTATTTAGGTCCTTTGCCTATTTTTAAATTGGATTGTTTGTCTTCTTTTTGTTAAGTTGTATGAGTTCTTTATGGAATAAAGGCAATCTCTTCAATAAATGGTATTGGGAAAATTGGACAGGTACATGCAAAAAATGAAACTAGACCACCAACTTATACCATGCACAAGAATAAACTCAAAATGGATAAAATATTTAAACGCAAGTTCTGAAACCATAAAAATCCTAAAAGAAACCATAAGCAGCAAAATCTCAGACATCTGTCATAGCAATATGTTTGTTGATACATCTCCTAGGGTAAGGGAAACAAAGAAAAAAATAAACAAATGAAACTGCATCAAACTAAAAAGCTTCTGCACAGTAAAAGAAACCATCAACAAAATGATAGGATAACATATTTGCCAATGATATGCCTGAAAAGGGACAGGGAAAGTTCTTGAGTAGGAAATGGTTATGACCTGAATTGTGTCCCACCCCCTATTCATATGCTGAAGTCTTTACCCTCAGTACCTCAGAATGTTACTATATTTGGAGATAGGGTCTTTAAAGGTTAATTAAGGTAAAATGAAGTCATATAGATGGGCCCTAATCCAATATGACTGGTGTGCTTACAAGAAGAGGAGATTAAGAGACAGACACATACAGAGAGAAAATAGCCATCTACAAGGCAAGGAGAGGGGCCTCAGAAGAAACCACCCTTTGATTTTGACACTTTGATCTTGGACTCCAAGCCTCCAGAATTGTGAGAAAATAAATTTTTGCTTTTCAAACCATTCAGTGTATGGTACTTCATGATGGCAACACTTAGTAACTAATATAAGGACATACTGTGATACTTCAAAGCATTTAATTTTAATTGCCCTGAGGTAATCATGCCAATATTAAGTATGTGTCAAATAAAGCTTCAGGGAATTATCATGTGGATAAACTACTGGCATAGTCCCAAGTTGGCTTCTTAATCCTCAAATATGAGATAAACCCCAAATGAGAATATTTCCTTCTGTCCTTAATCATGGGTGAGATTGGTAAGAAAAATAAGCCTCTGTGGCATTTAACTTCTCATGCCCTGGGCTGTCTGTTTAAAGTTTATTTCATAAAATGTACAGTAGTTAGCAAAGTTACTGGATGAGATGTGTGATAGCTAAGTTCTAGTTGATAACTGTGTGCTGACTTAAGTCTGCAGCATTGGTTTGCTCTCATACCTAAAAAATATTCTTGGGTAACTCCTATCCAATCTTTTTGGGAGAAGATGGGCTGAATAGTCTTTTAAATTTCAGGTTTCTTTCAAATTTAATATTAGAGGATTCTGCTGCTTTTTAATCTACTCTGTTTACTGTGCTCAACATCAGGCTACAGTATAGTTGAAATTGCAAATATTTTCTTATGTACTAAATATTAACCTTCAGATACACATACACAATTATAGGCAAATGCTATTGGCCATGTTTAGCTGTTACAAAACTAAGATTTCTTAAGGTTCAATTCACTGCGTTGGACTGTAAAAATAGTCCTTCTCTTTGATTCACTCTTGGCCTTCTGTTCAGCATGACATAATTGTGCCCATAGGGGAAGATGTGTTGGAAATACTCATAGCAGGATATGCTTAAAGTAACTGAAGTTGAATGGAATTACATTATTCAAAATGAAAACATGGTGAAAAATTTGTTACAGTGTTCCTTAACAAGTTAGATGTCTCATTTGGAGGGACATGATAATGATTTGCCATTTATCATGAAGTCTGCCTTTTATATCAGTAATTGAGTAAACTAGGTAGCAAAAGATGTCTTGGATCAGTTTTTCAGAATAGCACAGCAACTTCAAACACCATGTTAATCATTTGCCCTGGCTGGGACACAAGAAATAACAAGTAATCAAAGTTCTTATTTTGATATATGGTTTCTAGCCAGTTACTCAGCAAGCAGTAGATATTCAGTATAGAATCAAAGGACAAAGTTGAGGAAAGGTAAACAGCCTAGTTTGGGAGGGTTCAGGAGAGTGGATTTAAAACAGTTCAATATAGTCAGAAGGTCAAGGTTTACATGTCCCTAAAAGAAAAATCCTACTCAAAATAAAAACTAAAACCAGGAGCTATCCAGCAAGAACCTTTGTGAGAGTTGTCCCGAAGTTATAAGAAGCAAATGATAATATTTTATTCAAACTTAGAAAAATGAATAAAGTGAAGATCTTAGAGGAGTGACAAAATATAGTAAAGATGTCAATTATTTGCAAATTAATGCAATTTTAATAACTGTACTAGTAGTATATTTCTGGTGATTTCTAGTCCCAAGGTTGTGCTTTTCTGTAAGTATTAAATTTTATAAAAGGAGCATGTATTTTTTTAAATCAGGAAAAGTTAATAAAATTGTATTCATTAGATTTAAGTTGTTACTTCTTTATTAATTTGCTACCTCAGGCAAAATAACCTTGTTTTGTCAAGTATTCACAAATAATTATTTCTTCACAAATAATTATTTCTAAAATGTATAAAAGCTACCTGTTTTAGTCACTTCTTTGATCATTATATATTTGGTTTTCCCATATGTATGAAACTAAATTTTATTTTCTCCTGTTAATCTGGCTTATGTTAATTTAATTATTAGACCAGCCAAAGAACCTAGAAGGGTAAAAAAAATTTTTTCCTCCCCTACAATGTCATTAAGATAGAAGACCAGTCTGATATCTCATCTTGCAGGATTAAACTTGTATTTCTCTATTAATGAGAAGCATGAAATAGCATCTATTAACTGTGTGGGATACGTTTAGCATGGTTTTACTTCTTCCCTTTTTCTAAGTCCTCAGTTTTGTTGGAATAATCAAAGATTTTAGATCCATATTATACTTATTTCTTATGTAAGTTATCTCTTAAGTAATTATTTTTGTCACTTGTATTAACTTTCAAAATCAAGTTGCAAAATCAGATATCAATAAGGGCTAACATTATTCCTTAAGATCTTGTTAAGATCTCAAACCTTAGGCTGTGGAAATTCAATGGTTTAAACAAGATTTATAAACGTTTTCAATAAGTTTGCATTCATTCAAGTTACCTATGGCTCTGAGTTCTGTCTTCTTCTGAATTTTCAAAAATCATTTTACATTTTGTCCCCTGTTTCCAAAACAGGCAACAGACCCCTACTCTTTAATTCTTCCATCCTTCAAAATGTTATTTGGTGAGGGAGGAGCATGAGTTTGTTTCTTAAAGTTTCAGGAGAGTAACAGTGAAAGTAGGTGGTGGCAAGGTGGGAGGTAGTGTTGCGTTTGTTCCAGCATCACATAGTAGATAACTGAAAGCATAAGACTAAATGCATGTTGTCATGAAGCCTCAATTCTATCAAGTCAGCTCCAGCTTCTCGCTGAGGTGCACAGCCTTTTTCCCCCTCTCCTCCTATTACTCTTCTCCTGCTCCCTCTACTCAAATTTCCACTCATTGATAAATAACAGTTACTGTCATCAAGCTGTAACTATGTATGTGGTGTTTTATATGGATTGTCCACTTAATGCTCTTGCAACCCTGTGAGGTTATTATCCCCATTTTACAAGTGAGAAAATTGAGGCAGAGAAAGATTCAGTGAATTGTCTAAAAATACACATTTTATCATTGTTTTTGCTTACCATCTAAACCTACTAATGAAGACATTGATCTAAACAAAACAGTTTCTACTTTAGGAGGAAGTCATGTGCTAGAGGGCAAATATGACTATTTTATTAATTCACCATGTACATTTAGATATTTCCCCAGGTTTTACAGGTTTCATTGCTCTTTGCCTCTTCCTTTTGACCTCTTAGTGCCAATAATTGAATTCCTTACCTTGGTTACTTTCTCTGAGTTCTAGAATATTTATTTGGGTCATGTTACATGTATGTTTGAGACTTGAGTTTTTCAAAGCAGTTGAAGGGTCACAGAAAAATTTAGAAGAGAGTTCCCATATGCTCTCTGCCGGTACACATACATAGCCTCCCCCATTATCGACATCCCCTACCAGAAAGGTACATTTGTTGCAATGGATGAATCTACTTATATTGGCACACCATAATCACCAAAAGTCTATAGTTTACATAATGGTTCACTCTTGGTACTGTACATTTTATGGGTTTAGGTAACTATCTAATGGCATATATCCATTGGTATGGTATCATACAGGTTATTTTCACTGTCCTAAAACTGCTCTGTGCTCCATTTATTCATCTCAGCCTCCCCTCCCCCAACCCCTGTCAACCACTAAATTTTTTGTTTTCATAGTTTTGTCTTTTCCACAATGTCACCTAGTTGGAACAATGCAGTACACAGCCTTTTCAGATTGGTTTCTTTCACTTAGTAATATGCATTTAAGGTTCCTCCATGTCTTTTCATAGCTTGATAGCTTATTTCTTTTTAGCATTGAATAATTTCCATTCTCTGGCTATATCACAGTTTATCCATTTACCTACTGAAGTTCATTTTGGTTGCTTTCAAGTTTCAATAATTGTGAATAAAGCTGCAATAAACATTTATGTGCAGATTTTTATGTGTACATAAGTTTTCAACTCCTTTGGGTAACTACCAAGGAACAAGATTACTGGATTATATGGTAAGATTATGTTTAGTTTTGTAAGAAACTGCCAAACTGTCTTCCAAAGTAGCTATATAATTTAGCATTCCCACCAGAAATGAATGAGAGCTCCTGTTGCTCCACATCCTCTCCAGTAATTTGATGTCAGTGTTCCAGGCTGGCCATTCTAACAGTTATGGAGCGGTATCTCATTGTTGTTTTAATTTGCATTTCCTTGATGGCAAAGGATGTGCAGCATCTTTTTTACATGCTTATTTGCCATTTGTATGTTTTCTTTGGTGAGGTGTCTATTGAGGTTTTTGGCCTATTTTAATTTTATTTTTTTTAAATATATCTTTATTGATTTCAGAGAGAGGAAAGGAGAGGGAGAGAGAGAGATAGAAACATCAATGATGAGAGAGTCACTGATCGAGCCCGCAACCCGGGCATGTGCCCTGACCGGGAATCGAACCCCGATCGCTTGGATCCTAGGTTGACGCTCAACCGCTGAGCCGCGCCCAGCTGGGCTGGCCCATTTTTAAATCAGGTTGTTCATTATTATTTCTTTGGGTCATTTTTGATCAAGAATATAGCAATGAAATACATCCAGAAACTCTCCATGTCTGAAAAATTTTCTCTGTTTTTCCCACTGAAATCAGTACATTGGCTGAATATAGAAATACTCTAGACATTATCCTAATATTTTCCCTTAATTTTAGATAAAATCTAATGACAATCTGAATTTAATATACTTCCAAATATCACAAAACTACTAATAAACAGATGCCAAGATGACAGACAAATCAGGTATGAATAATTAATGAAGGACTTATAATTACTTTCCAGAAGAAAATAAAAAAATATTGATAAAAAATAAACTGTATTGGACTTAACAAGGAAAAAATTAGAGTTGAAAAAAGACCCCAAATAGAAGATTAAGCACACTAATCATATGCCAGGAACAATTAAACAAGGGGAGAATAGAAAACATCCATCTTGGAGACCATTCTCTATCTGACAGTAGGAAGATATGAGGCCATGTAGTATTTTTATTTTCAATTACTTGATGAATTTGTGGTGGCAAACAGAGGAGCTGGAGATAAAGGAAACAGGAAGCCCACAACCAATTTTGTAGCCACTGAAAATAATCTACTGAGAAGAAAAAAAAAATGCGGTAGTGAAAAGGTTAAAAATGCAGTGGATCAGATATTCCAAATGGGGGAATTTGGAATTAAAGGGGGAAAATGTTCCTGGGTTATAAGTGTTCCTTGTCCCAAACTCCCCCCAGACCCCCAAGTGCCTAAGTGGTTAAACAAAGCACCTAAACCATCAACATCCAGCTCACACATCACTAATTTTAAAAGGGAAAGATTTTATCAGTATGCAAGTAAACAAAGATAAGAGTTGAGAAGGACCCAGCCATTAATATTCTTGGCAAAATCATAGGTATAAATGCAACTGGCCCCATTCCAACATGAACAAAACCAAAACTATATAAAGCAGTGTGGAACCCATGCAAACATTCTGCAAAGGTATGTAATAATAAAGACGGAAAATACAGACTGCCAACCACGGACATAATTAGTAATAAATGGACAAAAAAGTACTCAAAGATAGAATAAATTTAAACTGCCCACAAATGAAAGACTCAATTTTTTCATCAAAATGGAGTATCTTGTTTCTGAAAAATAAATAGATAGGGAATAAATTTCATTTTATGAACTATTTTATACTCTAGGTTAAACAAGCACATACTTATGTTAATGATTTTTAACCAAAATATCTATCATAAGAGAAAACAGAGATAAGAAATACAAATATAAAAGAAGTCAAGAAAAATCTGATTTTAAATTTTGAATTGGAAATATCAGTGTGAACTCATGATTTTTCTCTCTTAACTTTTTTTCCTAAATTTTTGATGTCTTAGACATTGTGTAGTCAGTGGTTCTAAGTACCATTAGTCTGTAAAGCAAACCTGGGACTGGTGTAGGAAATATACAAGGAAGATTCTGAAGCATCTTGTTGGCACAAAAAGCAAGGAAGCTATCAAAGGCTAATGAAATCACATGAATAACTTGATGGGCTCCTGTGGCAAAAGATGTGACAATTTAAGCATCAATGAGAACAATAATTACAATTGTTTAAAGCTCTAACTTAAAATATAAAAATCTATGCATTATTAGTGACATTTAAAAAATAAAACAGCCCGGCCAGGCATGGCTCAGCGGTGAGCATCGACCTAGGATCCAGACGATCAGGGTTCGATTCCTGGTCAGGGCACATGCCCGGGTTGCGGGCTTGATCCCCAGTCCGGGGCGTGCAGGAGACAGCCAATCAATGACTCTCTCATCATTGATGTTTCTATCTCTCTCCCTCTCCTTTCCTCTCTCTGAAATCAATAAAGATATATTTAAAAATAAATAATAAATAAATAAATAAAACATAACTCGTACAATATTAAATGTTGCTAAGGCACAAACTCACCCTGAAAATTGATAACGAAAGGAGAAGAACTGAGCATTTATCCTGTCTTTGCAGTATGAATTGTGTTCAGAGGAACCATGTATCTCCAGTGGATGAAGGCAAGTTTTTCTGTAAAAAAACTGCTAATAAATGTAGAAGAAATTACAGAATTAGAAAAAGTACCATTTTGTAACCTCTAAAGAGTAACAACTTCAGACAATGGTCAACAATGGACCATAAAACTGTTAGATGAAATGTCAATTGAAATTTTTACAATAAAGAGAACAGGTAGTTAGCACCTGAAACTTGAACCTTAGTATCCCAAAAGCGAGACAACCAGACTGTAGGTGCCTCCTAATAAAATGCAGTGTAAAACTACAGCACCATCCATGATAAAATTTGAACCTGAATATAAGCAAGTCTGTAGATGGAATTCCCAGAATGCAGGAAATACTGGAGATAGAGAAACAAGTTAAATCATATCAGGAAAAAACAATCAGCAACATTCAGAACACAGAACAGACTGAGTTTCTTCAACATTTAAAGTATAAGAAACAAAATGAAGAGAAGATGTTTTGTAGTAAGAGTCTTATGAGAAACTTTTGAGATACAAAAAAATGCAACGAACATTTTTTTGAATTTTAATTCAACCAAATCAAGAGTGGTAAGAATTTTTTGACAATCTATCAATTTTGAGAATTTGAATATGCAATGAATATTATAATATTGAATATTAGATATATAAAATTGATTAATAGTATTAAGTAATAATTATTGATTTTTTTATAATGACATGTGGTCATGTAAAAAAAGTCCTGTATTTTTCAAAATTCAGATTAAAGTGTTTAGGGGTAAAAGAACATGACATCTTGCATTTGCTTTAGAATACTCTAGCCAAGAAAGCAGAGAGGAGGTACTAAAAAAGGTCTGGCAGCATGGGTGGTTGTTGAGGCTGGATGGTAGTTACACATATCCATTGCCCTTAAATGTTTTCTTGCAACTCTTTTAATTTCTCCTTGCCCCTCCTCACTCCATACCCTACCCCAGATATATGTCAAAAGTTTTCTGGTAGTACGTTTTAAATATGGCAATTTGTTGTCTATCAATTATACCCTAATTTGCTTTCTATACATTAGTTTGCATTTTCTAAAATTTTATATGAATGAAATCATACAGAATGTACTCTTTTTTGTCTGGTTTCTTTTACTCAGGCTAACTATTTGGAGATTCATTCATGTTGTCATGCATGTGAACAATTTGTCTGATTTTTGTTGCTGAGTAGTATTCCATTGTATGAATACATAAACTTACTCATTTATCTATTGATGGAAATTTGAGTTGCTTTCAGTTTGGGGCTAATATAAATAAAGGTACTATGAACATTTGTGTACAAGTCTTTGAATTGACATATGCTTTCATTTTTCATGGGTAAACACGTAGGAGTGAAATGGCTGTATCATAAGATAGATATACATTTAACTTTTTAAGATATCCAAACTATTGAACAATATGGAGTGGTTGTACCATTTTACATTCCTGCCAGCAGTGTAGGAGAGTTCCAGTTCCTCCACATATTTGCTAATAGTTAGTATGGTCAGTCTTCAGTTTTAGCCATTGTAATAGGAGTGTAGTAGTACCTCATTGTGATTTCAGTTTGTATTTTCCTAATGAATAATTGACATCTTTTCATGCATTTATTTGCAATGTGTAGATCTTTCTTAGTTCTAGTGTCTGTTCAAAATCTTTTGCCCACTTTATTACTGAATTTTATTGAGTTTTGAAAGTTACTCATATATTCTATATGAAAGTCCTTTATCAGATACGTGATTTGCAAATATTTTATCCAGTTCTATCATTTGCTTTTTCATTCTCTTCACAGTGTCTTTTGAAAATTAGTTTGTAATTTTAATAAAGTCCAGTTTATCTTTTTTGTGGTTTTGGTATCACATTAAGAAATCTTTGCCTAACCCAAGATCACAAAGGTTTCTATTCTATGTTTTCTTTTAGAAATTTTATAGTTTTAGGTTTAACATTTAGGTCTCTGATCCATTTTGAGATAATTTTTGTGTATTGTGTAAGGTAGGGATCAAAATTCTTTTTTTTTTTTTTTTTTTTTTTACGTGAGAGTATCCAATTGTACCAGCACCATTTGTTGAATTCTCCAACAATGAATTGCTTTTGCACTTTTGTCAAAAATCAGTTGCCCATATATGTGTGGGTCTATCTCTGAACTCTCTACTCTGTTCCACTGATCTATTTGTCTGTTTTGATGACAATACCACAGTGCATTGTCTTGATTTTTATAGCTTTATAATGTCTATGCCTTCTAATGTTAGTCCTTCAACTTCTTCTGCAAAATTGTTTGGTTAGTCCAGATAAATTGCCATTCATGTGATATTTAAAATCAGTTTGCCAATTTGTGAAAGAATGCCTGTAATGCTATGATTTTGGTTGGTATTACATAGATCTATTGATCAATTTTGGAAGAATTGACATCTTAACAATATGGAGCCTCCAACACATGAACATAGTATATCTGTCATTTATTTAGATGCTTTTTAATTTCTCTCACCAATGTTTTATATTTTTTAGTGCAGTTATTTTTTGCCAGATATATCACTAAAATTTTTCATATTTTTATACTATTGTAAATTGTACTTTTAAAAAAATGTTTTTATTGATTTTTAGAGAGAGAGGAAGGGAAAGAGATAAAGAGATAGAAACATCAATGAAAGAGAAGCATAATTGATCGGCTGCCTCCTGCACATCCCCTACTGGGGATCAAGCCTGCAACCCAGGCATGTGCCCTGACTGGTAATAGAGCTGTGATCTCCTGGTTCCTGGGATGACGGTCAACCACTGAGCCACACTGGTCGGGCATGTAAATTGTATTTTTAAATTATAATTTCTGATGGTTCATTGCTGAAATATAGAAAGTAACTGATTATTGTATATTGTTTTTAAATCTGGCAACCTTTCTAACTTCATTTATCAGTTCAAGTAGCTTTTTTATAATTTTCGATAGGTTTTCTAATAAAGTTTTAATAGTAAGGTAGTATAAGAATGGTAATTTTCCTTATCTTTCATGGAAATGGGAAGAGACAGCACTAGAGAAAACTTTTATGAGGGCTTTTAGTGTAAAACAAAACAAGAAAATGGGGTGAGAGCTGAAAGAGATTCTTGGGACAGTTGCTTCAAAAGGTAACCTAGTATGTTCTTTATGCTAATAGAAATACTCTAATAAAGATAGAAAGTTTACTAATGTAGGAGAGAGTAGAAAAGATTGTAAGAACAAAATCCTGGAGTAATTGAGGGGGGACAAGATTTTGTGCACAAGAGGCAGGTTTCATATTATTCAGAAGCCTGAGGGAAGGGAGAGCATTTGGTACAAATATACACAGGTTGGCAGATTTGATGGCAGGAATGGGTGGCATTCTCTGCTTTGTCGCTGTGTTGAAAGAGAAACAGGATCATCACTGAGAAAGAGGAGAACTATAGGATTGCTGCAGATTTCAGGAGGGAGGAGAAAATGAAAATTGTTCATTTGGAAAAAGGGAAGTGCTTGGACCAGGAGAATGGCATTGGATTGCAGGCAGCACCAAGAGCTCCTTTGAGGTAATTGTGCTTACAGTAAGACCAGTGGGCATGATTTTGTGTATTTCTCCTTCTATATTCTTGCACTTGGATGTAGGAACAGAGTAGGGAAAATGTTGGATTTAATGAAGGCTAGGTTTTGCCCCTAGTCTGACTGGTGAAGAGAGGTGAGGTTGTGCTCAGTGCAGTGCCCTCGCTGTTCACTAGCCTGGGAAGTCTTGGGTTGAGACGGACAGTCAAACCTATGAGAAACAGTGAGCTTCACAAAGCCACAAGTGTACTTAGATTTAAGAAAGAATAAAACATGGACAACAATGCATGAAGAGTGATGGCATAGAGAAGGTCTGTGACTTTCAATGAACTGCTGTTTCCCCAGTCATTCTGCACTTGGGATGTACATAGTCACAAGATAACATTAGCTTAAGGAAGCTATCATCTCAGGGTCTTCAGCTTTTATACTTAGGTGGACGTGTAGCCCCGTCAGGAGCAAGTTCTCAACTCAGCTCCCATGCTCTTGGTCTGGCACCTAGTCCTCAGCCAGATTCTCATTCATCTGTCAGGTATAAGGTGGACTCCTAACAACTAGTGTTAAAGTTTCAGGATAGACTCAACCCCTAGCCACATTCTCAGGTGTTTGTGAGGCTAGAGGAAAGCTGACAGAACCAGCTGTTAATCCTTTCCTTCTATCAAGGAAATGATTATAATTATATGCCATAAAATTTAAGCTTGTTAAAAAAGGGAAATAACAGTAAAGAAGATAAAGATCAGTGGTTTCGGGTCCCAGTGGAATGAAAGGAGTGGTGGAATTGTGGTAAATTCTAGATATATGGAGGATCATAGGAGACTGGGATGCTTGGAATTGAGATTATGCAGGTTGCAGTTGTTGGTAGGATATAGATTTGACTCTCGGAGCGACTGGCAGAGATGGGTGGGGGACAAAAACACTGAGCATGAGCAAGTCAAAGGTCATCTACTGGTTAGTAAACATACATTGTTTAATCTATATGATCAAAATAGATTAAGATACTGATTTTTTTAATACTCACCTGAGGATATGTTCATTAATTTTGGAGAGTTAAAGAAAGGGGGGGAGAGACAGTGATGTGAGAAGGAAACATCGATTGTCTCCCGTATGCATCCTGACTGGGAATCGAACAAAAACTTGGTTATGTGCCCTGATCAAGAAACAACCCTGAAACCTTTTTGGTGTACGGGACGACGCCCCAACCAACTGAGTCACCTGACCAGGGCAAGGTATTAATTTTTGACCACTGGGTTTAATGCTGCTTCTAGAAACAATTCAAAAAGTCTTCCAATAACATGGGTGCTTAATGAAATTTATCATTGTGTTTTGTTACATTTAGAATAATTCATTCCTTTAAGTGTGCCTTTTTTGTTGTTGATAATCCTCACCCAAGGATATTTATTCCATTGATGTGTGTGTGTGTGTGTGTGTGTGTGTGTGTGTGTGGAAGAGATGGGGGAAAGGGGTAGAGAGAGAGAGAAAAAGAGAGAGAAACATCGATGTGAGAGAGACACATTTGATTGGTTGCCTCTTGCATGTGCCTCAACTGGGGCTGGGGATCAAACCTGCAACCCAGGTATGTTCCCTTGACCAGGAATCAAACATGAGACCCTGCAGGCCGATGCTCTAACTACTGAGAACACCAGCCAAGGCTAGGTGTGCTTTTTGTGTTTTAAGTTACATTCTCATGTAATTATCAGATCAACTTTCCTCTTCACAATGGGCCCAGGCAAAGGCTAATTTTCACCGGTCCTTTCAGTGTACTCTTTCTTGCTATCGGCATCCTTTCTTCTGATTAATCCTACTATTGCTGGCTCCTCAGTGTCCATACCAACAGTATCTGTAAACTTAAACACATTCAGTAATGTGCTGTGTGAAACAAATTGTTTTGCAGTGTTTTATTGATGTTGTTTTCGTTTTTATTTATATTGAGGGCCCCAAATTTCTATATGCTGCATTAAATACAACTATACTTATGTTTCTCTATCCCAAGATGACCATCCATTTTTGTGTTATTTTGTAGCTGATAAATCTTCTTTCTTATTTAAAAAAGTGTTTCAAAAACTCAACGCTATTGCTTAAACTCCAAGTTATATGCATTATATTCTTGTAAAAGAAGGAAAGTAGGATGGAATTATAATCTGTAAAAATGTACTGTTATTCCAAGCACTGTCATAGGTATTCATGAACATTGTCGTTTAGAACTTAAAACAACCATCAGGTCAGCTGAGGTCAGGCTATCCTTTGACAAGTTAGGTAAAATTGATGCAAGCTCCGCTTATCATGTATCCTTCATGGATTCACAAAACTTTTGTGAATTCTCAGGGATTGTTGTAGTAAACATTTTTATTGTCCCTCTTTCTACTCAGTATTAATTCTCCTTTTTTTAAAACCTTCTTATTGCAGTTTGTAGATTCACATGTTTTCAGGGCTCCTGATTATTGTCTACAGTAAGACTACTGCAATAGATCACACCACTGAGGCTAAGCCATCTAGTGTATTCTAGCCCCTTGACCACAGAACTTGAGGGCGCTGTGTGTAATCTAATCTGGTCTAATCAGAGAGAATCTCTGGATTTTTGTTGGGATATTTGAAACAAAGGGGCTCTCTCCTGTTCTGGATGATGTGGCTATGGTGTGTTATAAGTCCTGGAGCTTCTGTAGCCATTTGATATCATAAGGGAAGCCAGTCTGAGCCAAACCAATGCTTATATTGAAACAGAGCCAAGAGATCCACAGAGAGATGTAGCTCTATTGACATTATAAACCCCTAGGTCAAGCCAGGCCTGAAACCTACTCATCTCTGTCCATTTTAGTTTTGGGAGCTAGCAAATTCCCTATATTGTGCAAGAAAGTCAGAGTCCTGTTTTGCATTTTGTGCATGATAACAGGTACTAGTTTGCATTTTGTCACTTCCTTCAGACTCTGGCTGAACTCATTGCATCTCACTTTCCATAGCTCTTCTGTCTGCCTGTTGCTATTGACTCAGATGTGAAATTCAGTTCTTCTTCCGAAAAAAAGTTCATCACACAAGAATTTGTGTGTGTAGCAGATTTTGCTGAAGGTTTGAGAATCAAAGAGTAGATACAATGCAGGAAAAATCAATAGTAACAACAACATATTCAATTAACACTGAATATTAGCTATTCCTGTTTGTAATAGTTTCTCTCATTCACCTCAAGGGATGTGGTAGAAAATTTCTCACCCACTCCCCTGATTCTCCCAGATCCCTGTCCTTCTTTTCTGTTCTCTCTGACCTAGAATTTTATTTTAGTTTGCTACTTCTTTGTTACTTGTCTTCTTCAACCTTGCCTTTGGGCCTTCCTGGCTAAGCAGTTTATGAACTATTTTCCTGAGGAAATAAAATTCCCTCCCTAAAAGGATAATTCTGAATGTCATGGCTAGATAATTATGTCATTACACACATTCTGGTCTGTTTCATTGGTGTCATCATTTTTTTTTTTTTTTTTTGGTCCAGCACTTCCAAGTATAGTTTTATAATCAAATGAATGCTTAAGAATTGTAAATATTACTCTTTTATGTTTGGTAGAGATCTGCTTACCTACTTGACATTGGGATTTGGCAGATACAATAATGTTATAACTGGAAAAGGTATTAAAAGTCCACACTTTCACTCAGGCCCAATGTCATAAAGATGTTAATGGCAGAGATAGGAGTGGAACTGGACAATTATTATTTTGAGCTCTACTTTCATGAGTCATGAGTTATGTGGCAGTAACCAGGGATACTCTTCAGTTACTGTGACATAGATGTGATACTGATCACGGATGAGTAATCTTTCAAAATCCTAATTTAAAGATTTTTGTAATGCTCTCAGTCAGGGGGCATTGCATATTTCAGTTTACTCATATATAAAATTATTTTTTAAATATTTCAGTTTACTCACCTACAAAATTGTTATACTAATTCTTTGATGTCTAAGAGCCTATGCATTTATAATAGTCAAAATACTGCAATCGATGTCCTCATTTGTAAAGTCAAGATAAAAACTTTCTACCTTCTAGGCCAGTGTGAGGATAAATGCATTAATACATATTAAGTGCTTGGGACAGTACATGGCATATAGTAAATACTCCACTGTGTCTGCAATTTTCAAACATTTTCGTCTTAGTGTCTCTTTACTATTATAAAATTATTTAGCACCTCAAAAGCTTTTGTGTTTTAAAGAAACTTTAAAAATGTTTATTTGTGAAGTCACTTAAATAATTACATAACATAATTTTTAAATGAAAAAAACAACTATATTTTCCCCTAATGAAATAGTGAGGAGATTGGCATTGTTTTACATTTTTGCAAATCTAATCTTGGTAGTGTCTGGCTTACTAGAAGATACTTGGAACCACACTTGCTTCTGCATTCAATATGCTGTGAAATCACAAGTCAAGAAGCCTTGGAAAAACTCAGCTGTATTTTCCTCATAAAATAAGAGTGAAAAAAGCAAATCTCATTTTCTTATTATTTTGAGAATTTTGACTCCATAGGCCCCTTAAAAAAGTCTCAGAGACCCTCAGGAGTCCTCAAACTGAACTATACTTTGAGAAACATTCCTATATTTTCTATTGTTGTGATTATTGATAATGATGATAATGACAGAGAAAACTAAGTTAGAAATGGATTTTCCAAAGTTAGAGCTGAGAGTTGTGAAGTTCTCTTAGTGAAACTGGTTCCATGCAAATATTTATTTAAAAATGTTTGTCTCTGAGCCCTAGCCAGTGTGGCTCAGTTGGTTGGAACATTGTCCCTTACACCTAAATGTCGGGGATTCAATTCTGGGTCAGGGCACATACCCAGGTTTTGGGTTCGATCTTCTCCCACCCACCCTTGTTGGGGCGAGTGCAGGAGGCAACTGATTGATGTTTCACTCTGACATAGTTATTTTTTTCTCTCTCCCTCTCTTTTCCTCTCTCTCTCAAATCAATAAAACTATGTCCTTGGATGAGTATTAAAAAAAATGCTTGTCTTTGAAAGAGAGGAACTAGGTTTAAGTCTAAGTGCTGTGAACCTATTGATATTAGGAATAAAAAGATAATGGTATTTAGCTTTTTCAATCATATGGAGCTATAGCCATGAAATAAAGAGTAAAAGTTTCTGTCGTGTACTCTTGCTGCAAGGAGACAGCATATATTTGTACCACCTTGGAGAATTTTCATGAGGAGTTATGCGTTAGCATTTGGGCATAGACAACACAACTGCAGATAGCACAGTGAATCCAGGTACATTTCAATGCCTTTTTTCAAGGATGTTGAAGGAGAAGAAATAGATTCTGGAAGACCAAAATGCATAGCTGTCACCAAAGTGTTTCATGGAAAGGGAAAATGGAAATGAAGGGATAATTGGCTCTTTGTGCTGGCTTTTTCTGGTTTTATCCAGGATACATTCACCTTTTAGAAAAGATGACAAAGTCAGAGGTCTAATATTGTATTAGTGTGTTCACAGGCCATCCTTGCTGGGAATCCACAGGCTCTTGAACTCCTCAGCTATGCATTTGAAACATGAAATCTTGTCCGTCTCAGGGGAAAAACAGCTCTCCCAAATTATGTTGTAGAAAAATTCTTCATCACAGGTCTTTACAACCAATGTTGCTTAGCTCAGCATTGCCATGCCATGCCCCATCCTGTAGTCCCTGGGTTTTGGTGTAGTGTTTCCCTACTCCTCCTGTTCTCTTATAAAAATAATCACCCTGCTTTGGGTACTTTTCCTGTGCTCAGTTTCCCAAGAAATATGAAAATAACAACAATGACCAAAAAAAACCCCAGGGTCCAGATAGTTGCACTGCTTAAGGGCCCATGGAAGTAAAATCCATTTAATGTTGCTTAAGGAAACTGATGGTGGTTGAAAAGGCCATTCCAGAAAAATGACCTACAAAACTTGAAAGTATAGGCAAAAATGTGGTATTGAAGGGGGTGCAAAGAGAGAAAGCAATGGATCATTCCAGAGGCTGATGGTACCAAGTGAAATTCTAGGAAAAAATGACCTGAAAATAGAGGGCAGGAGTTGTGCCAAAGGGGAGTGAAATGAAGACTATGGAAAGGGCGCCAACGAGAAATCTTGACTATGTGTACTTACTCCCACTGTGCTGTCTCTCATCCACCTGTTACCTTAGTTCCTATGTCAGCCTTGAAAATTATGCAGTGGCTACATGGTAAGAAAACTCTAGAGAATGCTCTGCCATGATTTATATTCTAGGAAGAAGGCTAAGGTCAGGAAGACATATAAAAAAAGGGGGGGGGGGGTAGAAGATCTGGAGTAAAAAATATACTAGTTGAAGGAATGGTGAGATTAATTTTTTTAGAGACCAGAAAGCAGAGGAATGAAAGGTGAAGAGAAGTAGAGAAGTAAAAAAATAAAAAATAAAACTGTAACAAAGGAACAAATAAGCAAGAGAAAGGACAAGTTTTAGCAGAGAGAAAGGGCAGGAGTACAGAATTGAAGCAAACCTACATGTTGTAATAGCATAAGTGGAAATGTAGTAAGTCTAAGTAAGAGTGGATTCCTTTTGATGGTTTTTGTTGAACATTCTTTTGGTTCTGGCATTCTAGAGGCACTCATATAGTAGCCCCCATCCCCATCCTAGGTTTCACTTTTCAGTTTCAGTTATCTATGGTCAGCTCTGCTCCAAAAATATGAAATGTTTTAAACTGTGCTCTGTTCTGAGTAGTGTGATGAACTCTCTCACCATCCCACTCCATCCTGAATGGGACATGAGTCATCCCTTTGTTCAGTGTCTCCACTCTATACATTATTCACTTTGTCACTTAGTATCTGTCACAGTTATCAGATCAGTTAATGGTGGGGGGTGGGGTGGGAGACCACATTCACAGAACTTTTATTACAGTATATTGTTATAATTCTATTTTATTATTAGTTATTGTTGTTAATCTCGTACTGTACCTAATTTATAAATTAAACTACCATAGGTATGTATGTATAGGAAAAAACATAGTATGTATACACAGTTTCAGGCATCCACTGGGGGTCTTGGGACATATCCCTCCTAGATAAAGGGAGACTACTGAACATTGCAAAAGATTGACTGAATACCAGAGATGACCAAAACCTCCACTTTATCTTGGTTCTCTGTGCAACATTTTCCTCTCAGTATATTTTGTGATTTAATGATTAAGAAATTAAGAACATCCCTATCTTGCCCTGGCCAGTCTGGCTCAGTTGGTTGAAATGTTGTCTTGTACACCAGAAGGTGGCAGGTTTGATTTCTGGTCAAGGTACATATCCAGGTTGCGTGTTTGATCCCCTGTTGGAGCCCATGCAAGAGGCAACCTATTGGTGTTTCTCTCTCACATAGATGTTTCTCTCCCTCCCTCCCTTCTCTCTGAAATCAATTAATAAAACACCAAAAAAACAACAAAATCCCTATCCTAAGAAGTTGGGGGCTAGGTTTAACTTGTGGTGATGTGTTGTTGTCTTGTGGTGATCTATTACCAAATGGTCAGCACTGGGAAAAGGGCAAGTCTAGCTGGTCTGTGATGTGAAGGAGAATTAGAAGGTTGGCAAAAGCATGATTTTATGGAAATTTGGTGGGGAGAAGGGAAAGCAGAAGAGGTGATGGTAATGGTGAATATTTCACTTAAGGGATTTTCTTTCCTAAATTCTATTGTGGAAGTGAGAGTGAAAAATAGTTGAAATACTTCCTGCCTTTTTCCATTTGTTTTCCATTGCTCTTATTTTATTTTATTTATTTATTTAAAAATATATCTTTATTGATTTTAGAGAGAGGAAGGGAGGAGAGAGATAGAAACATCAATGATGATAGAGAGTCATGGATTGGCTGCCTCCTGCACATCCCCTACTGGGGATCAAGCCCACAACCCAGGCATGCGCCCTGACTGGAATTGAACTGTGATATCCTGGATCACAGGTCAATGCTGAACCACTGAGCCCCACCGACCAGGCTCCATTGCTCTAACTTTAAAAGTGTCTGCTACCCACACTGATGGAAGAACCATGGTTTTGCTCATGCCATTCTTTTTGACCTGAATACAAGATGACCTCTGTTTATATCAAAATCCTTCCACCATCTTCATGGAGCCTTCCTTAACTTCCCAGCAGAACTCATCTTTCCTACCTCTCTACGATCCTCTCATGAGAAAATAGTTAACATTTGCGGGTACTTACAGAGTATAACTCGATAAGCTCTCACAAGAAATTATCCACCCAAATCCTTACAGTACCATTGAGAAGTTCTCAGAAACTCATGACATAAAGAAACTGCCACTTTCCCAAGGCCACACCTAGTCAGAGGTAAGGGATGCAGTAGATCTTAATCCAACCTGTACTTTACCATATCTAAAAATGCAAGCATCTTCAACCAGGTAGAATCAAGCAATTGCCACAGATAAATTTTTATGCATTTAGTTAATTTTTAAAAACAATCTGTGCTGCACTTAAAGCATTTATATGTATCTATGTTTCCCACTAGATTATTAATCTTTGAATGCCAGGGAGCTGGTCTTATTCAAGTCTCTGTATTATCCAGAGTGACTACCAGGAGGTGGCTACATATAAGTTGTTAAACAATTTAAAACTGCTTTTGTGTTTTTATCTTCACATCCCTCCTGCCATTGCCATTTTAGACTTGGAGACCAGTCCTTCCATTCTATTTGGGCAGGGTTTTGGGGTTCCATCCATTCTTTTCATGCCAAACTGAGATGCCTTAATTCATACTATCTGGAAACTTTTCATTATGGGGCTCCTAAGAATGATTTTGGTTATCAATTTTACTTTGGTTTCCTGGTAGGAAGATTTTAATAAACTGGGCAATACCAGAACCACCAACTTGTTCCAGAGCAGTCTAATGGAGGGGCCAAGAACCTTGATTTTCCCTCAGATGAACCTTACCTACTACTGCCTGGTCTTGGGCAAGTTGCTTCATCCCTCAGATCCCTAGATTTTTCTTCTTAAATAGAGGGATGATCATTCATACCCTAAAAATTGTAGTGAAAATAAATTTCAAACCAACATTATGATACCAACCCACCCTTTCCCTGAATCTTCCTCCTGATTCCCTAGCTCAGTAAATGGCATCACCAAATGTGCATTTTGTGCAAACCAGAAATACAGCTCCCTCTTCTTCAAGCTCCATTGTCAATAAATCATCAAATTCTGTGAATTACACCTCTTATCTTGAAATCATCCAGTTTCCTGCATCACCAGCACTATCACCCTATAACTAACTGGTCTTGCCAAATTCACTTTATCCACTTTTATTATCCCACCCCCACCCCAACTTTCCACTATTGCAGAGACATGTTTCAAAATTAAATATGAGAGGACACTGCTTAAAGTACTCTCAGTGGCTTTGCAGTGCCTGGCTAAGGTAACGAATCTTTGATACAACCAAGATACCTTATGTGCTCTGGTCTACCTCCAATTTATCTCTCCCTTGCTGTGTTCCACACAAACATTAGGCTTTCTTTGAGCTCCGATAAACCATGCTCCTCCCCACCTTTTGTATGTTTCTTCTGCAAAGACTGTTTACCCTATCACCTAATTTCCTGCTTTCCTCTGTTCTCCCAACATCTTCCAATTTTAGTTTATTTCAAGTCAATTGCTTAAGGAAGGTTTGCTGACTCCTCTTTGCTCATATACACACCCAAGACTAGATCAAGTCCTTTGATGTAGGTTCTTATATTAATCTTTTGCTTTTTTCCATAGCTCTCAGCATAATTTAAAAATGTACATTTCTGTGAGTCTTTTTTTTTTTTTTTTGACTAAAGTCTGTCCAAACCACTAGAATGTAAGATCTCTGAGGAATATCTGTTTTGCTATGTTGCTAGCACATTAATACTGTACCTGTCACATAGTAGAGGCTCCATAAATATTTATCAAATGAGCTCCATACTTTTTACATGGTAGCCATCATTCAGAATATATCTTGACTACCAGCTTTCATACAAAAAGCTCCATCTTCGAAATTCAGAGCAGGTTCAAATCATGGCCATGCTTATCTTGAGCGGTTGTTTTTTTGTGTGTGTGTGTTTTTTTTTTTTGAGTCTCATCTGTAAAATGGGAATTGTATCTACCTTACTGAGTTGTGTTGTGGATTTAGTGAGCAAATGTAATGTCAGCGTCTGACCCAGTGCCAAGACTCCATTGTCGGCTGGTAATGGTTGTAATTAATATAGGTCAAATGGTCCAGTAAACAACCCGAATGTAACCTGAGTTGTCCCTATGCCGACCTGGACCACAATTTAGAGGATGGAGATTCGAAGGGGGTCTTAGGTCTCCATCCTGCAACATGACACTTCCCTCCACCCCTGTACCTCCTTGGGGAGGCGCCCAAGAAGCTTTGACCCCAGGGGCAGGTTGACCCTGCTGTGAGGTGCAGAAGCTGTAAGAGGAGCAGGGCGGTGGCCCAGCCCCAGGCTCGCCCCTAGATCTCCTCAGAGGCTGGCTGTAGGAGGTGCAACACGGCACTCTTGGGTGCCTTGTAGGGCAGCGCCTCTGGGTTGGGGGGTCTGGAGCCAGTGGAGGCCACACAGCCCCCCTCTCCTCTTCAATTTTCCTTGGTCCCCCCATACTCCTTGAGCGTCTGGAGTTTTCAGGGGCAGAGCCCCAGGAATATGACCTCAGGAGCTGTCGCACCCCATATGCTCCCTGTGGTCCCGCAGGTTTGGGGCAAGTTTGGCACAGTCCTGGCTGGTTTCCACAGTGACGTGGGCTAATATCCTGCTTCAGCTGCCACTGCCTCGCTCTCCACGCACTCCAGAGGCGGTGAAGGACGGGCAAAACGCGGCCGGCGAGGCCGCTCTCCAAACACCCCAGTAGGTCTCTGTCTCCAGGGGCATGGGCAGGGTTTCAGCGCCATCGGTGTAATTCAGGCGTGTTTAAGAGGTCTTTTCCAGTTGTCCGTTTCCAGAAGGGCTACCCAGTTGGTGCAGTGTCACTTTGGGGATGTTGGGGTGTGTGTGTGTGTTTCTATTTATATTTTGGGGAAACTCTTCATGAGAAATCTGCCAGACTTCAATCTCCTAAAGCTTTCTTTAAAAATGTTGAAAAATGTTTTCCTTTAAGTTCGTTTTATTTAATTTTTAAGCTATGACACAATGCTATAAAATATATAATAGTATATAGTCTGTATTAAACATTTCTAATAATTTCTCTACCTCTCCATCTTAATGTTAGTTTTGAAGCTTGAAAAAGCATTCCCATTTTAATAACACAAAGTTTTCCTGTGAAATTTTTTGAAAATTTGGGGTAGTCTAACTAATGAACTTAAATTTAAAAAGTGGAGAAATGCAAACTTTAACTCCACAAAGCTACCAAGTTAATGGATACTATTTATAGTTTTGGATTTTCAAAGAGCAACTTTGCAATATCTGTCAGGTTGTATTGAAAATCAGGTTCTGATCTTAATCCTGAAAGGGTTAAGTTATATTCATGTTATCCTGACAATAGCTTACCCATAACACATCAACAGTTTATCCCAGAGTTTATGAGATCAAATAGCTTATATTAAATGAAAAAAAGTTGAAATACATGTCATCATGTTACATCAGTTTAGATGAGCTGCAAGTAAATAATTTCCTAGCCATTTAGAAAATGAAAAGTTTAGTGACTACTGTTTACACACTTTTAATATTTTATATTTGAGTGGTCATCACAGTTTACACAAATGATTGTATATATCCATTTTTAATCAACAAATACCAGGATATATCTGTTATACAAGGGTTAACATTTATGGGATGATTAACACTTCAAGTTTTTCTATGAAGGTGACGCTAAATAAAACTGCAGAGATTACTGCATGTAGTCAAAAGATCATTTAGAGAATGTGAAAATAAAATCATTAGTGACAGCTTAAGAGAAGCAGGGTATTTAATTATAATTGAAAAAAATGTATATGGTACGTGAAAATCAAAGTCTCAGTTAGCACATGAAACAGTTAATTTTGTTGTTTTTGTTTTAACATAGGTTCCCAAAGCATTAAAAAATCCTCTTACAGTTATTAAACCTTTAGTGAAAGATTACAGCTAATGTTTTGTCTTTTGTGAATAGCTGTTTGTCTCACTTTATTTACTTGGTATTGGGCATTTGTCAATGTCATTTCATATCTACAAAAAATTCTTACCTCTATGGAGGTAGTGAATGTGTGTGTGTGTGTATGCCTGCCGGAGGTCACATGACGGTTTCATCCTATTTGGTGGAGCAGCTTGACTTTTTTCCCCCTTGCTTTTGGTGATGGTTGTGAGTACAGAAGTTGATTGACAGATGCATGCCAGAAACCCCCATTCTCCTTTTCAAAGACAACATATGATGGATTGCGATCTCTCAGCCCAGCAGAACACAGGGACCATGCAAGCTGTAATTGGTCAGGTATGGAGTCAGCCATTTCTCAACTCCCTGTTTTTCCGCAAGGGTCTCACCATATCATTCACATAATTCATATTTACAGTACCATCTTTCTATCTGTATCTCCAGTTACCTGCCAGGGTAGTGCTGAAAGTGCGAAAGGCAAAAGGCACCCATTAAATCTAGCCAGGAAACCTCAGCTTAAAACTTCATTGCGATATTTAAAAACAAAACTAAAACAACAACAAAAAAATCGAAGAACAAATCTTATTTATAATTTGGTCTGAATGTTTAAAAAATATATTTTTCAGAATTTATTTTCTGTTGATATTGTGATCTCGTAAAGAAAGTGTGAGACAAGAATAAAGTGGTATGTTTACTAGGTGGTAGTTAAAATTTTTCTGTTCAATATTTTTATTTTGATATTTTTTGTATTCTCTCTTTCTCTCTGGAATATACAAATACATAAGTACACGTGCCTTTACTTCTAACCCAGAAGATGTATGATTGAGCTTGGTAAACGTAGTAGTGGTCTTGGCTGCTGCAGAGGGGCAGGCTGCAAATTAAACACTGACACAATCTGAAAGGTCCAGGTGGCCTGCTTGCGTTTCCTAATGCGATCCAGCACAACAGCTTTAATAAACAGCTCTATTTAGTTCCTCCTCCCTGTATCCAGGGAGGTGAACTGGTCTGGGGCTGCTGTGATGAAATGCCAGAAGAATATCTCTCAGAGGCCTCACAAGCTGATTTTTAGAGCTTTCCTGTTCTGTCTTCTTTGTCTTCCAAATGGGTCAGTGAGTCTTGCTCTTTCTGTTTGTTCTTTCATTAAATCGGTACTTTCTGTTTGTGTTGAAGTGTTTGCGTAGTAAGCTAAATCGGGAGAGGAAAGGATCATTGTATTTTCATTTGCTTTCAGATAACTGAAGTGGTGAAAGGAATGCTAGTGCCTGGCTGCAAAGGAAGGGTGATTTTTCTGACTATTGGTGGGGGTGGGGCGAGGAAAAAGAGAATATATGTGGTTTGTTTTTTTGTTTTGTGTAATGCATTTTTTACCAACATTTTTCTAAGTTGACTGTGCTTACTTATGAACTATTAACTTATCAATCAGAATATGGTTATGAACATTGATAAACTCCTAAAAGTTGTTTTGTTTTGTTTTTGCACACTTTTCAATCAAGACATGCTGGCAAAGTGATGGAATAAAATTTATTGGCTGTATGTTAATAGTATGGGGGGGGGAATACACCATCTTATTCTGTTTTCAACAAAATTATAGCAAAGCACTTTAGGGTTCTGAAAGCACGTGGCTTATTAATACCAGCAGGCTTCATAATGTACTTTTAGGTGGAAAATGTCAGATGTATAATACCATGTTTCCACAGCCTTATACTCTTTTAAAAGCAGTAGATACCTGTTTCAACAGAAATATATTCTATTGTAAACTTTTAAGTTGTTTTTTTTATACAGACATATATAAAGTGAAGTCTTCAGGCATATGTTTGTCAGAAGAAAATATATAAGAACTGACTTTATATACTTTTAATCCCCTTTTCAGTGTAAGCGTTCAATGATGAGCAAGTAAGTATATGAAATATAGATAAAATACTTAAATTTGGCATGTAGAATTAAACAAATACCTGTTAAAAAAGACTTTTTAGTATATAAATAAAACGAACTTCTGGTAATTGTTTTGTAATAAAACTTTACTTAGATTGCAAGCATGTTCTTTCTTCCTATGCCATAGGATGATCTCAATACTGTGCAAAATTACTGTGTTTTAGTCCCAAATAAGAAATAGGATTTTATTTTGTATTTATTTTTCTTACTTGGAAAAAGAGAGATGGGTCAAAAAACAGGAGACATATTTGCAATATGTCATTTAATAATGTTTGTTGGAAATAATTGCAAAAGTATGTACTTTAAAAAGGTTCAAGTACATACTTTATAAAAGGAATCAGTATGCACTTTACAGAGACCAGACTTAACTTCTAATTTGTCAGAATTTAAAATTGGTTATTATTACATAGTTCTTTCTGTATTTTGTATGTACTCTAATTTTTAAAGGCTGAGTCTGTCCAAAACTATATATGCAATTGACTTGCAATGAATGTTTTGTAAATAATTGTGTCAAAGTTTTCTGGAGATTTAATTTCTCATAAATTATTTGTTTTAAAACTTATGTCAAGCTAGTAAATGATAAAAGCAATTATTCTGAAGGTTGTAAAATTTTCTCTACTAAAAATGTACAAACTAAAATGCTTATTACCTTTTAGAAGTAAAACACTAAGTATTCAAAAGGACAGAAAAATAGTACACTGTCCATATGCATACCATAAAAGTCATAAAACCTATGTTGAACCTGCTTCTATAGATATAAAAAGAAAGATGGCATACAAATTTGAAATTATTTCCTTTTCATTGTTATAGCACAGATAAGAATATTGACGTAAATGACTACTTCTAATAGTAAATAAAAGAAAGTGAATATAGTAGTTGCCCATAAGCAGAAAGAGATGGTTTATTTCTCAGCTCTTGATTTTAACATCACTTATACCTACTCAGCAGGTGCAACAGTCCCTTTTGATTATGAAAATGTTTGTGTGTGTTCCTTCTCAAATACATATTGCAATAATAAATTATTTTTGTTCTTTTTTTTCTGTTCTGAGTCTGTTCCTAAATGGCTTGGGGTTGGGGGAGCAAATAATCAGTTTTCAATGACGTTTTCCATTCAGAATACTGAAAGTTTTCCTTGAAATATGATCTTTAGGTTTTCTTCATTCACCTCTAGAATCAAATATTTAGTTGCTTCCACTGGAAGGGACCGAGTAGACCTCTGGGTTGCTGGCCATGATCTAGCTTGGGAGAGTGTACTGGCTTCTTGGAGCAGATATTACTCATATCTTTCCCCCAGGACTCTCTCTCCCAAGCAAGCAGTTAAGCAGTCTAGTACTTAACATTCTTCCAATGTAGTGTATCAAGATTGAGAAACTTGGTTCATTCATACAGCTTTGGGAAGTAAATCCAGATTTTTAATAATTATCTGTAGCAGCTTTCTAACCCTTGGAACTAAAAGATGGATTGTTACATGCAGGTGATTTTTAACAATACTTCTGAGTTGTTGGTTTGAGTATCATTTAAAAACGAAGACTCACATTTCCACCTCTCATGGTCATTAAATGCTTACTGCATGCATCTTTTCTTATTTGTGAACCTGAGCTTGTTACTGACATATTGGTTCATCAGTATTATAGACCTTTTTTTTCCATCTCATGCATATGAGCAATCGTGTCCAATCCTCCTTCTGGCACTTCTGTCCCCAGAGGACCCTTGGCCAGCCTGCCATCTTGACCCTCAGGCCTGAGGTTCTGGGCTGGCAGCATGTGTCTAATACTGACTTTTGCAAATATTAAAGAACAGAGGGTATTAAATTAGTTTTTAATAAAAAAACAAATGAGGCAAATTAGATAAAAATATTTATCAATCATATTTACAAATGTTTTTGGGAATGGGAGAGACAACAGGTTAAAAGTGCTCATGGTTGCACTTGCAGTGGACATGGCTAACACACTAGTGTAAGAGTGAAGAAACCAAGGTTGAGAGCATTGAAAGTGCAATCAAAAGCTTTTGAAATTTTCCTTACCAGTAAAATGGGTCTTTTTTTCAAGGTAAATTCAGACATTTTAAAGTGGTTGAAAGTGGCAGATTAGAAAGTGAATGCAGTTGTCCCAGACAGTGCTCAATGTGCTAATCATGGCTCGGAGGGGAGTGAGGGTAAAGGTGCATTTGGCTTAACAGTTTCTCAGTGTGTTTTCTCATATGAACAAAGAGACAAAAATATTTTACTGTTTTGGTATCAAAACTATTTTATGTATCTTTTAATTTTTCTCTCCCTTGTTCTGAAAAGTATTTAATGTGGCTTTAAGAACATACTCAAGCTGATGTGAAAGGAAGGTGGCCTAGGGGAGGGGGCCTGGCAGTAATAACACACATTGTTCTCAGTCCATTTAGACTGATTTTCATGCCCTCTATATGAAAATTAAATTTGGGGGATTACCTAACCCTGTTTTACACAAACCAAACATAACTTATATACTCTTAAAATTCATTTTTGTAGATGTGACTGCCCCTTTTTTTTTTGAAACTAACATATCATTTCAACAAATTTATATATTTTGGGGATGTGAAACTGTTGTTTGGGTTCAAATGGATTTAATACTATTTTGGGGCACTACAGGTGAATAGTATACTAGGAAAATACAAATTAAGAATTATTCTTTCTGAATACAAAATAGTGCTAGTATTCCTTTTTTAAGTGTGGGACACACCAAAATTGAATTTATACTATGTATTTCTAATCTACCTTACACACATCATTCAATACTCCACCTATACAGAGAGGAAAGTTGATGTTAGATTTTTAATTCTATCAGATGAACTCAGTTTTTATTACATTCAAAATACTTTGAAGTTCAGTGTATTTTACCTGAGCAAGTCTTTAAAGTAAAATTTATCACTATAGTAATAATGCTATACAATACTGTTAATAATAATACTAAACAACCAGCAAATGAAATCTGGCCTTGAAACAAAGTTTTCTTTTTAATTTCTAAGCTCAATTAATGAAACTCTATGTATAGTATTCATTTAAATGTTTAAGAATTAAAAGCTTTTGTATTCATCTCTCCAGGATGTGGAGAAAGATTGCTGAAACACTTAAAATATAAATGTTTATGAAAGAAATTTTGAATGTAACATGTCTATGTGTAAAATCTATAGTAGTTTTTGTGGAGGTGAGTAAAAAAAGGCATTCTTTGTTAACCGTTTCTTCACTGTGTAAACTGCATTTTATCAAACAGTTTAAAGCATCTTTCTCTTTTCATCGTTATTGTTTACCAAAATTAGAATTTAATTAATGTCTGCAAATACTGTAGAATTCCACTTTTCATTTGCATTGTGATATCCTATAACCTGTTGCTTTTTTCTAACATTTGATTGAGTAATAATAAGTGAAATAAGATGAAAATTAAAAGGATCAGGCTTGAAGAGAAAATATGCAAAAAAAAAATATTGACCATAATTTGAACATTAACAGAAAATCCAAATTATGCAACTTTTAAATTTGTATATTGTAACCAAACTTTTACTTGGGAAGTAATAACTGTTCTAAATATAACTTTAAACCTGAATTTGTGTTCTTTTTCTCCTTCCTTCCCTTCTTTCTTACCTCCCTCACTTTCTTCCTTTGTAATTATTATTATTAATAGTAGTTATAGGTGAGATGTGTGTCCAATAAAGTAACTTACCAAGTCAAGCCTTGTTCTGGGATCACATGTCAATTACTCCATTACCCATGTTGTCCTGACTTGGTCCAAAATTGTAATAAAAATTTGTACCAATTTTATTTTTTACATATTTCTTTTAATTCTTAGATTGAAGAATGGGTTGTGTGAGACTCATTACATTTCAGTAAGATTCTTTTTCTTTTCTATTATTTTCTTGCTCATCCAGATTTAACAATGTGAGCCAGTTATGGCAAAAAATGCTTAATTTTAATTGAAGACTTTCTTCCTGGTTTGTCCTATGCTTGTGTTATTTTCTTTACCCCAGTATAATTGACTATATTGTTATTTCAGAGCTACTACTTCTTCTAACTATAAAACCATTGTATGTAAATAGTAACAAAATAATTGCAAACATTTCTGATTATTTATATTATAGGCTGCTCTCTAGGTTTTGAAACACCTTATTTTTCAGGTTGACTGGTTTCAGAAAATAGCTTTTTGTTTTATCACTAGCTTTAAAACCCCGATGATACGAATGACTCTTTCTTCCAAAGATAGAGATTCGCTGATGATACTTGAAACTGATTCTTGGTAAGCTGTAACCTTATCCCTTTCAGCAGCATTTTTCTACCCTTAAGAGCAAGAAAAAAAAATTGAGGATCAACAGAATATTCTAAATTTTACCTATTTTCAGTTGTGGGTTTTTTTTCCCCCTGAGGGGGTGGAATATTCCAGTGGGAAGAGAGACCCATACAATTTCCATTTCCCACCTCCTAAGGTCAGAGATGCAAAATAATGTGTTGACAACTTGAGTGAAAAGGAAATCGTTACTCAAATGCATTGCTCTGATATTTTGCTCTTTTCCTTCATGTCATTTCTCCATCAGCTTTTCTTCTCCTTTCCACTGTAATCCAGAGTGAGTTTGATGACTAATAAGTGAAAAGTGAATCCTTGTGGGCTGCCTGGGCAGCAAAGGGCACTGGAGAGACAAGGCTTGAAACAAAACAAAGCAAAACGGTAGCAGAAAACTCACCAACACACTTGCTTCTGTAGTTAGTATTTTTGTTAAGTTATTTTGTAAGCCTACGTCATCTCGCCTAGCAATTTTAGATCACAGAAGCGAGCAGTAAAACAATGCTTTAGGACAAACAATAGAAAACAAACCAAAAAGAAAAAACAACAACAACACCTTTACAGTGCTTGTGCCATGGAACATGAATTTCAAAATTAAGAAATATTTTGCTTTTGGACATTTTTACAAGAGTTTAATCAGTAAACTTTTGGGTCCTGTGAAATAGCAACCCTATTAAAGTAGATGCTTCTGGCTGTTCATATGATGTTGACTCTGTTTGCATATTTTAAGACTTTGATTTTTTCATGAATAGCTAGAAACTATTTTAAGAAGAAAACATTTATCCCTACCACCGAAAACTTGAACAGATATACTTTAAAAAATTAAATACCTATTAAATGGTGTTTTTAACATGGATCAGAACTCAGGTAAACTCTTGAAAAGAATAAAGAGCATCATTTGTAGAAAGCTTAGCTTTCAGTGCAGAATTCATATAAAATTTTTTTTAATGAAATTATTGTTGAGAGTGAAAGGCAGATATTGCAGCAACACAAAAGTATGGATGCCAGAAATGCTAATTAATATTGAAGCTATATGAAAAAATAGGTAGATATTTCCTAGATCTTCAGTTGTATTTCTTTGAAACTGAAGGCCAGTATCGGTGAGCATGAAGCCGCGCACACAGCAAGAGGCTGTAACAAGCCAGACTTGCTTCAAACAGAGCTAGTTAACTTTGTAAGCCTTAAATAACACTGGAAGACAAGGCTCTTTCAACCTGGAGAAAAGGTTGAGAGTTGGGACAAATGTAAAATGCTGCTTAATGTGCATGAATAAAGACAAGAACATCAAGCTCATTTCACTTAGTGTCAGTCCTGATGATTCATCATTATGGTCAGGGCAAACTGTGGTCTCTGGGCTGAAACAATTTTACCCATTTTTTTTTTTAAACAGAATGTTGCAGCTTGGATCTTATATCCTTAGGGCTGTAATATTGAATTCTGAATCGAGAAACTTAATCTTGCAGCAAGATTTGACAAGATGCTGTTTGAATGGTAGGCAGAAGTGATGATTGTGGGACAAAATGCCCCAGGTCAGAATTTTGGAAAATAAGAGATTTTGTGGAAATTTGGCTGTAATACAAGAGCCCCAACTTTAAAAATTCCTCACTCTTCATATCAACAGATGTTATTCTAGGGTCTGAAAAGTAGGACACTGGTGTATTCATTTTCTCTGTTTTTAAATCTTTTCTTTAACAGAATTAAGTGCCCTATCATTCCACTGTCCACAAATAACCATAGTCAATAACTTCTTATATGTCCTTCCAGAAATTTTCTATGCATATATAAAATTAGAAAAACTTTATACAACCTGAGTAGATTCATAGTATGCATAGAGCTCTGCAACTTACTTTACATTTTAAAAACATGTTGAATATCTCATATTACTACAAATAGATCTGCATCATTCTTTGATAGTCCCTTTTATGGATATACACTGAGTTATTTAACCATTTCTCTTTTTTTTATTGAGGTATAATTAACATATAACATTAGTTTCAGGTGTACAATATAATGATTCGAAATTTGTATACATTGCAAAATCATCACCACAGTAAGTAACCAATTCTCTCTTGAGTGTTTATATTTTAACAAATGTTGTCATTCTCTGCAATGGGACTAACAAATAGAGGTGTTTAATTTTCCAGCATTAAGAAGTTCCAGAATCTTTCAAATGGGTGTACTTTTAAAAATGAAGGGTAGCTTTATGCCACAAGAATAGATATTTGACACTTATATATTGAATACTAAAACCAATTAAAATAGCAATAAAAATCACAATATTTTATTTAGTAATAAAGAAGTAAAAATAAAAGATAATGACAGAAAACATCAGTTCTCAAGCAGATACATTGTGACTTTAAAACCTCTGTGTTACTACCAACTCAACAAAATGCATAGTTTATTTTTTTTCATGGTCCTCAATGCTATGTATTAAGATAATTGACAGAGATATATGTTTTCAATGCATTATTCAGTTAGTATACCTAGATTAGTGAAACAGACCAGAAGAAATTCGTGGTAATTAATGTCAATTAAATTCCTGTTTTCTATATTTCATATTGTCAGAGCAATCTTTCAGCTATGATTCATAGATTAAATAATGCCGTCAGGTGAAGGGCTGAATCAAAAGTAATCAGACATAACCCTTGAATTCAATTAATTTAGGGTTTTGGTAAGGTAGACAAGACATACTACTTAAATAGTTAAGAGAATGTGAAAAACTATGGTCTACATTCTTTTAGGATATGTCTCTGCTCATCATCTTAACCATACCACTTTGCATATGCTAAGAAGAAAGTGAAGTTGATAGTATTGAGATCTTATATTTGTGTAAGAGATGGAAGTGTGAGCTGGCTGTGATATCTTTCTCAGAATTGATGCTGTGGAACTGCTGGGTGGGTGGGTGTAAGTTTTCTCCCTCTCTGTCCTTCCCCACAGATGCTGGTACAAGTACCCTGTATAGAAAATGATAATGCTTCATTTACAGGTTTAAAAGAAGCTGGCTTCCTCACTGGAGGCTCAAAACAGGTTCTCAAGAGCATATCATTGAGAGTAGTGCTCTCATTTGAAACTACACCTGTGAGAAATAGGTACAAATCATCATTCCCATTTTATGGAAATGGAAACTGACTACTGAGCCAGCTATTGAGTAGAAGTGAGATCTGAAGCCAGACATTTTTTTCTAAGGGCTCACTGTTTTCCTCTACATCAGTTCTCCACTTTGGCTGCCTTTTAAAACCACGTAAGATAACCTTTGAAAATATTGATATTCAGGACCCACTCCCAGAAATCTGATTCAATTTATCTGGGTACTGGTATTTTAAAAAAAGAATTACAGGTTTTTCTAATGCATTGTATCATAGTGCCTCTTAAAATGAATGAAAGTTATATGAAATAATACAAAAGGAGGCAGTGAAGATTAAATAAGCTAAGCACCCCCTCCCCCATCATAAATTCACAGCAGAAAAAAAGAGTGGAGGTTAGTCTGGTATTCGTGTGTGTGTGTGTGTGTGTGTGTGTGTGTTCGTGTTCTTGTAAGCTTTATTGAATATTCAAGATAATGTTTAATAACATTTTTTTTTTTTGTCCAGAAAAGGGCTAGATATCATCTCAAAAGTAACAAAAACAAATCTACCCATTAGTGAGTACTTACTAGTTGCTGAGTGCTTTATAAGCTGTGTGAGGTAGTTACTGTTAGGATCTCTATTTTGCTAATTAGGTAACTAATTGAGTGGTACAAGGTGACATGGACAGTAAGTGACAAAACTGGAATTTGACCTAAGAATGTTGGAGGCCAGGGTGTAAACCCTTAATCATACACAAAATCATAGAATTGAAACATGGCTTAGCTGATACTTTTGGAAAGTATGATCCTTAGTACTATCTCTTGATTAAGGCAGATTTATTTTAGATGTTACCAACTCATGTTTATTTACTTTTTAAAGGGACATTTTATGACAGAAAAGTCTCTTGTTTTCCCTTCTATCCTCCCCCCTTCCCTCCTATACCTCTCTCCCTCCCTCTCTTTCCTATGCTTCTTCTGCCTCCTTCTAAGAATCCATGACTCATTTATTTCCTATATAAGAAGTTTATTGTTGCCATCACTAATAATTATATCATAATTGGGCTCTACATAATGGTTTAGAAAATGGAACTTTAGAAAATGGAACTTTAGAAAATGGAACTTTCATTATTAAATATAGAACAATAGTATAGATGGTGAGTGGAAAGATGGAAGAGCAAGTTGGTGCTCTCTGGTAGGCTTCCACAAAAAGAGTTGCTCCTAACTAAGAAGTCACCTTGGCCTTCAGTTCCTAGTCGTCCATGAGATACACATTTCAGACCCAATAGACCTTAAATACAGTGGCCAGAGGCACTGCTCATGTATGAAGAACACAGTTTCTATAGACAATTTCAGGGAAGGTTTAAAAACAAGTTTATATTCTATTATATATATATATAATATATAAAATACTTATATTTTATATGATATATTATAGTGTATATAAAATATAAAACAAGTTTATATTTTAATAGTCCTATTTGAGATTAATACTTTCACTCTTTTGTCTTTCATCTTTTAATTGGTTAACATTCTATCTATTATCTATCATCTATCTATACCTATCTATCATCTATCTATCATCTATTATCTATCTATCTATCTATCTATCTATCTATCTATCTATCTATCTATCTATCATCTATCTATCATCTATCTATCTATCATCTATCTATCTATCTATCATCTATCATCTATCTATCTATCATCTATCTATCTATCTATCTATCTATCTATCTATCTATCTATCTATCATCTATCTATCTATCTATCATCTATCTATCTATCTATCTATCTATCTATCTATCTATCATCTATCTATCTATCTATCATCTATCTATCTATCATCTATCTATATCTATTTATCTATCATCTATCTATCATCTATCTATCTATCATCTATCTATCTATCATCTATCTATATCTATTTATCTATCATCTATCTATCATCTATCTATCTATCATCTATCTATCTATCTATCATCTATCTAATCTATCTATCTATCATCTATCTATCATCTATCTATCTATCATCTATCTATCTATCTATCTATCTATCTATCATCTATCTATCTATCTATCTAATCTATCTATC